>NC_045431.1:114065320-115309487 GCF_902635505.1 Sarcophilus harrisii
GCTCAGTGTCTGAAATGGTAAGGTACTTAACAAATGCTTATTGACTTGACAAAAGTCACATGTAAAGGGCTAGCATGAATAGTTATATAATTTGCATTTTTTCACCCTGGAAAACCATGAAACAAGAATAACCCTCTATCTTGTGTAGTGTTTTCATTTCTGCAATGACAATGACAGAAAAGGGAGAAAAAAGTACAAAAAACACACTCCTTTTAGGATATATAATTTTAATTAATGACAGTTAAATCTAATCAATTAGTACCCAAATATGAGATCTTTGTTCATGAAACAGTAAGGGAACAAAAAATGAGATACTTAGATCCATTTGAGAATTTTAGTCTATTTTCTATTGTTTTGCTTCATATCTAAGTATCCATAACTTGGACAGATGTTTTTTGCTTTTTTTTTGTTCATTTTTTAAAAATTAACTTTTCATTTATAAGACATATGCATAAATAATTTACAACACTGATCTTTGCAAAACCTTGTGTTCCAATTTTTCCCTCCCTTCCTCCACCTCTTCCCCAAGATGTCAAGTAATTTAATATATATAAAAATGTACTATTCTATACATAATTTCACATTTATCATGTTGCACAAGAAAAATCACTTCAAAAAGGTGAAAAATGAGAAAAGTATCAAAAAAGCAAACAACAACAACAAAAAAGTGGAAATACTATGTGGTGATTCACACTCAGTCCCAAGAGTCCTCTCTTGGGATACAAATGACTCTGTCCGTCACAAGTCTATTGGAACTGGCCTGAATCACCTCATTATTGAAAAGAGCCCCATACATCAGAATTGATTATCACATAATCTTATTGTTGATGTGTACAATCTTTTCTTTGTTCTATTCACTTCACTTAGCATCTGTTCATAGAAGTTTCTCCAAGCCTTTCTGAAATCAGCCTGCTGATAGTTTCTTATAGAACATTCTGTAGAATATTCCACACCATTCATATACTTATTTAACCATTCTCCAAATGATGAGTATCCACTCAGTTTCTAGTTCCATGCCACTACAAAAAATGCACCAGATAGTAATCCAAGTTCCTTTGCCCTTTTGGAATATTATATTCCAGGCCTTTTGATCCTGATTGTGGCTCCTCAATATTTGAATTGTTTCTTTCTGGCTACTTGCAATATTTTCTTCTTGATCTGCTAATTCGGAAATTTAGTTATGCTAGTCCTTGGGATTTTCTTTTAGGAGTCTCTTTCAGGAGGTGATTGGTGAATTTTTTCGATGGTTCTGGTTCTAGAATGTCAGGGCAATTTTCTTTGATGATTTCCTGAAAGATATTGTCTAGGTTCTTTTTGTCATCATGGTTTTCAAGTAGTCCAATAATTCTTAGATTGTCTCTTCTGGATTGATTGTTCAAGTCAGTTGTTTTTCCAAGGAGGCATTTTATATTTTCTTCTATTTTTTTTGGTTTTGTTTGATTGATTCTTAATGTCTTATTGAGTCATTTACTTCCATTTGTTCAATTCTAATTTTTAGTGAATTATTTTCTTCAGTTAGCTTTTTAATCTCCTTTTGCATCTGGCCAATCAAACTTTTAAATGGGTTGTTTTGTTCATTGGATTTTTTCCATTTCACAGATTCTGTTTTTCAACAAGTTAGTTTCTTTTTCCATTTCATCAAATCCATTTTGTAAAGAGTTATATACGTTTTCCATTTCATCAAATCTATTTTGTGAGGAGTTATATACTTTTTCCATTTCACTAAATTTATTTTTCAGGTGTTTTCTTTAGATAATTTCTGCATTTCCTTTTCCAAACTCTCCTGAAAACTTTTCATTCCCCATGTTTCCCCATTTTTTTTCTAACTCTCTTTTAATTGAATTCTTCCAAGAGAGCCTTGTAAGATGGAGACTAACTCATATTACCTTTTGGTGTTACATCTGGAGACATTTTGCCTTTACTATCCTCAGGGTTTGAGGTCTGTTCTTTGTCTCTGTAAATGCTATCTATGGTTAGAACTCTTTTTGCTTTTTTGTTCATTTTTTTAAAGGTTGAGGTCTGCTCTTAGGGCAAAGGGGAGATTGTCCCAAGCTTCCTCTATTGGCAAAGCAACTTCATGCTGCCCTGAGGCTGGTGCTGCTGATTTCTTTTCCATCTGGATGGTTGTGGCCAAATCCCTTGATATGCTGGGGTTTAGGGGCTCACTATTTGCTTTTTCTGGCTGTGTTGGAGGTATCCCAGATAGAATGCTGACCTACTGGCTTCTGAACCAGGACAGAGTGACCAATGCTGATGTATTTTGTCTAACAATCTCCCAGTAGATTCCCCTGGTGGGCCGATGCCACACCACCCTGCACTGCATCCTTGCTTCCTCCCTTCCTCTTCCCCCCTTCCCTACTCCATTTGAAACAGACTTTTTCTGGAGTTCTTTCAAAATATATTCTGCTGGAAATTTGTTACACTTCAAATATTTGTGTGTTCTGTCGCTCCAAAACCAGTTCAGAGGCTTAAACTAATGCTGGTCTAAGGAAAGACAGGAAGAGCTCAAAGAGCTCTCTACTCTCCACCCTCTTAGCTCCACCCCTCTTGATTTACAGTGTAAATTGTCACATTACCTCTCATATCCCAAAATTTTCCATTTCTGCTTTTCTACCAAATATTAGCTATTGTTTTTATTGTTCATTACCTAGAAAAAATGCTAAATGAATAGTTGAAGAATATTTTTATTTGCGATAAGTTGACTCATCCTTTATTTATATTAATCATTTATTTGTTTTAGTTCAAAATCCTATGAAACTATTGATATATTATTGCTTGGTAGCTTAAAGAATACTTTCAGTTCATAACCTTGAAATAATTTACCATTCTCCCCAAATTATCCTGCCAGAGAAATGTATATCTCCTCAGGGTGTAATAAGGGAAAATCCTCTAGAAAAAAAATTCTAGACATTTGACCACAGTGAACACTATCTTTGATGTTCAGCCTTGAAGGATAACAGCTTTTGGTTATGAAATTATTAAAAATTCTCAATAAAAGTACATTTAAAAATTTTGATTATATTTGTTCTTTGTTTAACACAACCAAAACTCATAATCCTTTGCTTATATCTGAATTCTGGGAAGAGAGGAAAAAAAAATTATTATTTCCCCCAAGGCAGCCAGGATTTCTTAAATTAATGTATTAGTATGGATTTATTTAAGCAGTTGTATAGTTCAGAGAAAGGCTGGATTTTTCTGACTTGTGAATCCCTCTTACCATGTAAATGTTAATCAAATTGTCACCAACTGTTATAAAAATGGATGCTCTAAGACTTGGTCTATAGTACTCAAATGATTGCCATCTAAGCACCTAAAAGTATTTCTTTATTCTAAAGTACTGCTTCTAACAGAAGATAGAAAAGTGCTGAAATAATACCATATTGTGTTTATCTATATTCTTAAAATTAATTGACATGCCTAAATAACAGCAATGAATTATTTTGGATATTGAGAGGATTTTAATTCATCTAGCAAGACACTTGCAAATGACTTGTGTTATTTGCAGAGAAGAAGGAAGAAATCAACTGTCACCTGCTGTATATGATACATGAGCAAAAGAAAAAAATCGATGGCAGATCCCACATTTCACCATCAAAGGTTTTTCAGAGAAAAGATAGACAACTGTTGTGATATTTGCATTTAACCCTTATTTTTAGATCAATTCATATTCCTCTTTGAGGCTTCACAGGTAGGCATTTTGACATTATTGTTCTCTTCTGAGTTTGTCTTTTAGTCTTCCCTGTTACTATAGTAGCTTTCTTGGTCAGAGATCTTTTCTGTTTTTTGTTCACTTTTTAGTCCATTTCATGACTTTTAAAGTTGAACTTTGCTCTTGGAGCACAGAGGCCACTGTCCCAAGCTTCTTGTACTTAAGATTTTGTGCAAATCTCTAGAGCTGGCAGTTTGCCCACCTGCCTTGATCTGGCCTCTTCACACCTGTTGTGCTCTGGTTTCCAGGGCTGTCAGTTTGCCTTTCTGTTCTGAGCTGACAGCCTCATAGCTGGTCTACTGTACCACTACCTTGCTAAGCTGGGATAGAGGGGCTTCAGTTCTTAAAGTGCTGATTGTGAGAAGGCTAAGAGTTTTCTGCTGACTTATTTGGACACTGTCTGTACTGGGCTACATTCCCCTTTTAGCCAAGTGAGACAGACCTTTCATGAAGTCCTAAGTCATCGTAAGTTGGAAAATCATTTCACTCAATCTTTTTGTGTGTTCTGTCACTCAGAATCCATTTAGAAGGTTGATTGTTGTTTCTTAGGAAAACTGGGGAGAGCTCAGGCAACTTCCCAGCTTCTTTCTCCCATCTTGGGAGACAAAAAGAACTGGAAACAAAAGAAATGTAATTTTTTTGTTTGTTTATTTGATTAATTCCTAAATGTATCAGATGTTTATTTTTCTTCATTTAAGATTGAATGCATTTATCTCTTAAGATTATAATTTTCCTAATAAACATAGGTACATCAGAATGCTAAATTCTCTTTTTTGATATACTTATTAACATTTGCTTTTACCTGTCCTGTCATAACCTTAGTCTTGAAAACCTGTTATCATAATGTATGTATGCATATTATACATATTCCTGCTTGGAGGAGTTGAACCCAAAAACACATCATTTATAAAATTTCTTGGAAGGTGTTGTATTTTTCTGGCTTCCTAAAGAGCATTTATTCACAAAGATTTTGTGAATTATAACTGAACCTTTTTGATTTTCACATATATAAATTTTAATATTCTCTTTAAAATTATATTAATTTCCCCTGGTAATTAAAGGATTTTTGATTGGGAACTACAAATTCTATCAGTGGTATTCTAGTTCAACACCCAAATTTTACAAATGAGTCAGAGAGGTTTAGTTAGAGAGGTTTAGCTTACCTTATGTCACACAGGTGGTAAATAGTAGAACTAGGATTTGACCCAGACCTAAGGAAGAAAGCTTTTTCCATGGTACCACAAAATCAAGCTTATTCCATATGTCCCCCTACTCCCATGTTCCTATAAACCATTTTTTTTTATCTCTTAATAGTTTAAGTTTTTTATCTTAATTAATCTGCACTCATTTTTTTCATTTATCTCTCACAGTAGTTGTCCTTCTGATATTGTCTGTAAAGTCTGATAAAAAAATAACTCTTTTTTAAAAAAATAACTTTTTATTTCCATGCAAAGATACTTTTCTACATTCATCCTAGCAAAACCTTGTGTTCTAAATTTTTCTCCCTCCCTTCCCCCATCCCCTCCCCTAGATGGCAAGTTATCCAATATATGTTGACCATGTGCAATTCTTCTATATATAATTCCACATTTAGCATGCTGAATAAGAAAAGTCAGAATAAAAAAGGGGGGGGGGGATGAAAAAAAATCACAAAAGGAAGAAAACAACAACAACATATGTGAAAATACTATGTTGTGATCCACACTCAGTTCCAACAGTCCTCATATGGCTCTCTCCATCATAAATTTATTGGAAATGGTCTGAATCACCTTAGTATTGAAAAGAGTCACATCCAATAGAATTGATGATCACATAATCTTCTTGTTGCCATGTATGATGATCTCCTGGTTCTACTCACTTCACTCAGCATCAATTAATGTGAGTCTCTTCAGGCCTTTCTGAAATTATCCTGCTAATGGTTTCTTATACAACAATAATATTCCATAATTTTCATATACCATGACTCTCCAATTGATGGGCATCCACTCAATTTCTAGTTCCTTGCCACTACAAAAAGGGCTGCCACAAACATTTTTGCACATGTGGATCCTTTTTCCTTTTTTATAATCTCTTTGGTAGACAGGCCCAAATAGAGACACTGCTAGATCAAAGGGTATGCACAGTTTGATAGTCCTTTGAGCATAGTTTCAAATTGCTCTCCAGATGGTTGAACTAATTTACAACTCCACAAGCAATGTATTAGTGTCCCAGTTTTCTCACATCCCCTCTAACGTTTATCATTATTTTTCCTATTATCTTTGCAAATCTAAGAGGTATGTAGTAGTATCTCAGAATTGTTTTAATTTGCATTTTTCTGTTCAACAGTGATGTAGAGTATTTTTTCTTATGATTAGAAATGATTTGAAATTTCTTCAAAATAAGCAATTCTTATAAGATCTTTAAGTATTAATTTTAAATTTCAGAATCTATAACCAATTAATTGACTGTTGAAAGAATCAAAGCAGTACTAACTTTATTATAAATGAAAATAGAATATCATAGAGAATTCTAGCTAAATGGAAGTTTTCTTCAAATTGAAAGGGGGTCTTTAATAGGGTATCCCTAAGATTTATTCCTGTGTTTCTTTTGTTTTGTTTTGTTTTGCTTTGTTTTCAAATAAAATTAATGACTTGGAGAATGTGAGAATGTTAGGTTTCTTAGATTCATAGATAATGCAAAGTAGAACCAAATATCTCACTGGCTTAAAAAAAGATTCAGAAGCCTAGAATATTATATTAAATATAATAAAAGTTAAGATGGAAAAATGGAAGTCTTATAGCTGGATTCAACAATAATTTCATAACTGAACATAAGGGAGGTGTTGCTGAACTGAAACTTACCCTCCAATAACAAGGATTTGTTTGCTTTCATTGTCAGTATGATTCCATAACATTGTCTGCCAGCCAATGAAACTAAAACAATTGGGGCAGGTAGGTAGCAGGGTGGATAAACCACCAACCCTGAAATTAGCAGGACCTGAGTTCAAATGTGACCTCAGACACTTAATACTTTCTAGCTGTGTGACCCTGGGCAAGTCACTTAATACCAATTGTTTCAGCAAATACATTTTATATGTATATATAAGATTCATAGAAATATGAATTCATATAGAAATATATGTATATAAATAAAATTTATTTTAAAAAAGAAACTAAGAATCTTAGGCGTTAGAGAGAGGCTTTTTCTGTAGTAGTTTAGAAAAGTAATAAATAGTTCCATTGTCATTTGTCATAGTAGATAACAAAGGTAGTATTCTCTCAAGCTCTGAGCCCCATTATTTTAGGGAAGCATATTGATAAGATAGAAAACCTCTAGAGAAAAGCAGCCAGTGTGGAGATGAACCTTGAAGTAATACCATATGAGAACTCGTTGAAGAAATTTGATGTTCAGGCTGAAGAGGAAAAAAGAAGATAAGAAAGACTCAATAGTTATATTCTCAGGACCTATTTTTAAATTTTTTTTATTTTATGGTTTTTTTTTTGGAAATATTCTTTTGAGGGAATATTTGCAAGGAAAGGAGGAACATATTGACATAACCAAAAACTTTTGAAATTAAAAATTAAACATAATAGTCATTTATTTTCTATTCAATCATTCATTTTCAATTACATGTTAATGAATATGATATGTCATATTATGTTGGGTGTTATTTGTTTCTATGTACTACTTTTAATGGTTTAATTCTGATACACTCAAATACTCAAAAATAGATATGTAATTTCCTGATATGGTAGTTCTCCCTAACATTTAGGATCATACCAATGCATACTTACCAACGCAGAATGGCCCTTATTCATGTGCACCCATAATTTTGTCTAAGGAAATTCATTGAAGGTGCTGGTGGTTTTCTTTGTTTCCCCCCATATCACTTGATTACCAGCAAAGTACTCTGTTTCACCACTCAGGCTGCCTAAGCTTTTCTCTTACCATGTAACCAATCCTTCATTTCTTCCTATTTTACAGTTCCTTGACATGATGTTTTTCATCCTTTTTTTCAGATTACTTCATTTATTATATATTATAGCCTGCTGACACTATACTCTTCTCCTTTGTCTTCTGTGATACTCATTTTTATAAAACTTATGTATGATTTAAAAATAATAGATGAAGAACTGAATAAAGTTATTTTAAAATACATCTCATTAACTCTTAGAGCAGCTTGAGGATTCCCTGTATATTTACTCTTCTGAAAACAGGTTGACTACCTCCATCTCATGGATACTAAGCATTCTTTAGGGATCTTGTTCTTGCAGTTTGAATAATTACCAATAGATGGTGTTTAGACTTGGAATATATAGCAAAATATCAGATTTTTTCAATATATTGAAATACAATAGATAATCCACATAATCATGGTAATTGTTTTAGCTTTTTAACAAAATAACATTTGCTAAAACATATAATTTTATATTTAATTAATATTTTACAGAAAGAAATCACATAGAAATATAGCTAAGAGCAAGATTTAAAGGAATTGAATTCCGAACAAACCTAGGTTCTCTGCTAACATCACTTACCTATAGCTATTTAACTCTCTTTAGAGTTTCAGAATTACTTAGAACTTACATTAAAGCTTCAAGATAATGTAACATAGCCCTGGGTCTTAACCTGTGCGCAGTTAGCCCTGAAAGTCAGTGGTAGTTGTGGTGTTAAAAGGGTCCAGAAGTTTAACTTTCAGTGGTTTGGAAGCATCTGTACTTCTGGGCTTGTTACCTTCCTACTAAAAAAAAAGTTCTTCCCTTTTGCCTATACCTAGCATCAGAGAATCATGAAAGCTTAGCACCTCAGCTTGCTTCCTCTCTCTTCAGATATCAAGCCTTTAATTAGGTGCCTAATACCTTAGTCAGAACCTCATCTGCCTGTATCCTGCAGGGATTTTCTGAAGTCCACAGGAGAAAAAGGCAGGCAAGAATTGCCTTTCTCTATATGGCTTTATTCCCCTACTCCTATATCCTGTTTTTTTCTTCTCCCATGCCTCTCTATAGCTGAACTAAAACTTCCCAAAGCATGGTGGCTTTGCAGCCTGACCTTTTCTCATGACCCTAAACTTCCAATCAGGAGAAACCCCATGAGCAGGACTATTCAATGTTATATTGCTTTTGACAGTATGGCTTTTCCTAGTTCCCTTCCTCTAGTCAACAGGCCTTTTAATATTTTACATCTATCTGCTTTTCCACTCTAGGCCTGACAGGTTTCCAGCCTGGATCACTTTTGCTGACAGAACTCATTTAAAAAAAAATCTTTTTTTGTCTTTATGAATATTTTAAAACATACTCTGAACATGACAAGGCATAACATAAGGTAGAGGAGCGTATTTGAAGGAGAAGATAATTTGGTGATTAAAAAACTTTGGTTAAAATCCTAGCGATAATTTTTTCTTTAGATTTCACCTTGGATAAGTAACCTGGTTCTGTAGATTCTTTCTCCATCTATAAAATAGTTTGGACCAATCAAGTGTTCTTTACCCTGAGATACATGAACTTTTAAAACCTTTTTATAACTGTATTTCGAAATAATATTTTTTTGTATTCCTATGCATTTTATTTTATGCATTCAAAAACATTCTGAGAAATGACCCATAGGCATCATCATATTGCCAAAGTCATCCATAACACAAAATATTAAAAACTACTGGGCCAGATAATCTCCAACGTTCTTTTCAGCTCCGAATCTATGATTTTATTGCAAACTGGCTTTAAGCTTTAAATTATGAAATAGTTTCTCTACTGTGGGCAAACAAAAATTATCTTGGTTGTTCATTGGGTTAATGTGGAATAATGGAACCAAGTCTGAAAATGTTTAGGGTCTGTATTTCATTGCCCCTCATGAAACATATTTAAAGGGAAATATACTCAATTGCTTTGGAAAGGTCTCACTTAAAGCTATATTTGGTGATAAATGATTAATGTGAAACGATGTATTTCTAAGCAGCATGCTTCTACATTTCAAAAAGGACACCTTTGAATCATCACCAACATAAAATATTCAGTGCCCATGTATACTTGGCACTATAGGGTGCTATACAAAGCTAAGCAGTTAGATTCCCTGACTTAAGAACTTAAAACCCTAAAATGATATTGACATAGTTCAACATGTTATTAGAATATGCCTGCCAGAATGTTGGCTTCTCTCTGCCCACATACTTTCACTTTGGCCATTCCTTCCCAGGTAACCACTTTTGCATGGCTTGAGAAAGCTACCTTGGAATAGTAGGGAAGGGAAGGTGTCTCTTAGGAAGTTATTAAAAGTTTGTTTAAAGCCAACATCTCTAAGTCTAACTTAAGAAATTTGCTTAATATCAAATTCCTGTTTATTGTTAATTCCTTCAACTCTGGACTGTGTGACCTATCACCAATCTCCTTTTCCAATTCTTGACCCCTTGTTTTCCAGACCAGGTTTTTTGTGCTCAATGCATAATGGTGTTTTTAAGACTTGTACTATTTTTAAAGCTTTACATGAATAGCCTACAAATGGGTTCTGATTATGTTCTGCTTACCAAGATGGAGCAAGCAGACTAGTATAAAACCTAATTCTGCTGCTTACTCTGTGTGACTTTAGGCAATTTTTTGGCCTTTTGTTTCTGCATCTCTAAAATGAAGAAATTGGAGTAGGTTATTTCTAATACTCTAGTCACCTCTAAATCTATGATCTTATAATCTTGTGACTCCAGATCAGTTTAAATTAGAGGCATTCCTTGGTGTATGATTTGCACCAAATTTTCTTCACACCTAAACTGGAAGGTCAGTGGTTCAACAGAGTCAGTGGATCTATTTATAGGGCTGTTCAGAGAGTAAGGATAAAAAGATATAATAACAACGACAATGATTTTATGAAACTAGTGGGTTTGATCAGGTTGAGGCATGTGGTTCCAGAACCATGGTTTGCCAGAGACTAGAAACAAGTGACACAAAACAAAGAAAGGTCTGAAGCTGAGGTAGGGCACTGCCCAAGTATTGAGATTAAACTGGCAAAAAAGAGTCAATGAAATCCAAAGTTTAGTGGGTAACAGACAGACAGACACACACACACACACACACAGTGAAATTGGACTAGAGTTGAAAAATAAAAAATAAAAAAATGAAAACACCAAAACAAGTATTGCAACTACACCCAAACAACAATAATTGTCCAGGACTATCTGATATTGAAAAACAAGGGTTCATGTAGAATTAATGTACAATGAGTCATGCTCATTGTAGTGAATGTACTACACAGCTTCACTTCAGTCTAGGTGTGATACATCCTCTTTGTTACTCTAAATAAATAAAATTGTGTAGCTCCCAATTATCACAGGTCTTTCCAATATGGGAAACAGCTGTTGGCAAGTTGGCTCTTCCAACATAAGGGAAAAGGATATGGTAATATCAACTGGCTTTGGGATGGGGTGGGAGAAAGCTAATCAACTTTCATAGTCTACCCACTGTCATAAAGGCATGATAGATAACTTTTGCCCCATCCATATGAGAGTTTCAGGCTATATTTTATCCTTTTAAGACATCTTTTTGTGCTCTAAATCCCTATTGATCAGAGAAATGCAAATTAAGACAACTCTGAGATACCACTACACATCTGTCAGATTAGCTAAAATGAAAAGAAAAAACAAGGGTGAATGTTGGAGGGAATGTGGGAAAACTAGGACACTGATGCATTGTTGGTGCAACTTGAATGGATCCAGCCATTCTGGAGAGCAATTTGAAACTATGCTCAAAAAGTTTTCAAAGTGTGCATACCCTTTGATCTAGCAGTGTTACTACTGAGCTTATATCCCAAAGAGATCTTAAAGGACGGAAAGGGACCCACATGTGCAAAAATGTTTGTGACAAGAAACTGGAAACTGAGTGATTAAGTTATGGCTGATTAAGTTATGGAATATGAATGTTATGGAATATTATTTTATGTAAGAAATAATCACAGGATAATTTCAGAAAGGTTTAGGAGATTTACATGAACTGATGCTAAGTGAAATGAGCAGAAACAGGAGAGACCATTATACATGGCAACAACAAGATTGTATATGATCAATTCTGATGGATGTGACTTTTTCCAGCAATGAGATGATTAGGGTCAGTTTCAATGATCTTGTGATGAAGAGACCCATCTACACCCAGAGAGAGGACTGTGGGAACTGAGTGTGGATCATAACATAATATTCTCACTTTTTTGTTGTTGTTTGTTTGCATTTTGTTTTCTTATTCATTTTCTTTCCTTTTTGGTCTGATCTTTCTTGTGCAAGATAGTTGTATGAATATGTTTACATATATTGGATTTGACATATATTTTATTAGATATAACATATATTGGATTACTTGCCATTTAGGGAAGGGAGTGGGGGGAAGGAGAGGAAAATTTGGAACACAAGGCTATGCAAGGGTCAATACTGAAAAATTATCCATGCATTTTGAAAATAAAAAGCTTTAATAATAATTTTTAAAAGACTTCTTTTTTATCTTCATAATTGCCCTTGAATTTCATCTAAATCTGTTTCACTTATATAAAAGTTCTTTCAGGATTTGGCAGGTTGATATAAGATGAAAAAGGAACCTTTTCTTGAGTCCTGGAACCTTTAGAGATGACTCTAGCCTCAACTTTTACAGCAAGATAGCATGATATAATAGGTAGAATGGCAGTCTCAGAATCAGGAACATCTGAGGTCAAGTTTTACCTTAGGCAAATACTTTCTTGTGGAGGGGAGAGGTAACTCTATACAGGTATAAGTTGCAGAGCAGGTAATAGTCTTCCCTAGTTGAAAGAGTTCCCTATCTCAACAATTTCACAGATCTTGTCTCCATGTCCCTGTCCCCCTAGTGCTCTCATGACTATCTATCATTAACTCTTACCTCTAGTATTAATTTTTCATCCTTATTCATAATTGTATCATTGTAAAACATGTAAAGGAGTAGCTAACAATAGATCCAGCTGTATAAAATAAATTACTATGGGATTGAGACTAGATAAACAAAAAGTAAGATCATGGGATCAGAAATTTACAGTTTAAAAACTAACCTGCTCAACCTTTTTATGTTGCAGATGAGCAAACTGAAACCAAAAAAGGTTAAGTGACTTTATTATCATATTAGTAAATGACACAGCTGAGAATGAAAGAAATTAACTACATTTTAATGGAAAGGCTACTTATTCTGTAGGAATCTTTGTAGAATGAGTTTTCTGTCTAGTCAAACCCTCTATTAGTTGGGGAAAAGGTAAAAAATTTAAAAAAAAATTAGAGGAAAGAATGAAAAAAACCACTGAACGATTACAGTAGCTCCAAACATGTCTACTAAATACATTATTGAAAGAAAATTGGTGCAATATTGGAGCACATATTGTCAGAGAAACTGGGTCCAAACCCTGCTTTGGATATTTATAATGTGTCTGATATTGGGCAAATCACTTAAGCTTATTTTCCTCAATTGTATAGTTGGGGAATTAAATTAGATGACTATTAGAGTGCCTTCTAGATATGGTTCTATGAATTCTATGATAAATAATCTGTTGCTGTTAAGCTAGAGAAATAGTTAAAAATAAAGATTTCTTATCTTTACACTAGCTGTGTGACCCTGAACAAGTCACTTAACCCTGTTTGCTTCAGTTACTTATCTGTAAAATGAACTGGAAAAGAAAATGGCATCACTCAACTATCTTTGCCAAGAAAATCCAAAATAAGGTCACAAAGACTGAACAAGAATAACAAATCTGACCAACACAAGTTATTAAAGAAGTTTAATAAGTTTAAAGCATTCACTAAAAAAAGATAAAAGCTAATTAACTTTCCTTAAAAAGCAATTTTTTTTCTCCTTCCCACATGGGATGACACAGTAGCCAAAGCCAATTATAAGTTTATTTGCAATTGATTTTGAAGAAGAAATATGATAATGACAAACAGTAGCACCTCAAAAAACATGGTGAAAAGCCACGAGAGGAAAAATAAATGTGACATGAGACCTAATGTTCTCAGAACATTGTAAGAAGCTTTATCAATAAACTTGGAAAGAGAAGTGGAACAGAGTAACCAGTATGTCTATATTGATTTGGTTGCTGGTCTTTATTGTGGAAGAGGATCAAAATGACATCACTATGTTAGTCAAGTTTCATTGTGGCTGACTAGACTACTATGAATTTGGAACTACCACAGGTCAGGCACAAATAGTTCATGTGTACATTTGGGGTAGATTCTATAACTTTGCATATTGTACTTTTTTGTGTGTGGTATATGTGTGTGTGTTTACTGTTTGTTGTTGTTTTTTTAGTTACTTCAATTCTGCTTTGCTCACAGAGTATAGGACCTTCTCTGATGAAGACACATCATGTTGGGCAGTCTTGTGCCAGTGTCTCCCATGACATGCAGTCAATTCTAAAGTTTTATTTTCCCTCAAATTATATTTTTCTAATTGCATGTAAAGATAGTTTTCAACATTCATTTTTGTAAAATTTTGAGATCCATTTTTTCTCCTTTCCTCACTTATCTTCCCCTTCTCTAAAACAGCACACAATCTAATATAGGTACACATGTATAATAATTTTAAACATATTTCCCTATTTCCATGTTGTAAAAAAAATTAGAACAAAAGGGAGATATTCATGACAAAGAAAAAAAAGCAGAAGAAAAAAAAAAGTGAAAAGCTCTATCTCCAGTGTTGTTTTCCCCTACTCTCCAATACCTCATTGCATTCATACAAATATGTTTCAATGATATCTAAAATTCAAAATCTCTCAAAACTAACATTGGTTCTAAATCACCTTCTCCATCTATTTTTCTCTCTCTACAAAATTTCCCTAGTCATACAACTCTAAACTTCACTTTTATTTTTCCCTTTAGTTTTAAATTTTATTTTTTTAGGTTATACATGTAAATTCATTTTTTATGTATTTCTTTATCTGTCGTGCTGGCAGAGAAAAAACAGAACAAAGGGGAAAAACTACAAGAAAGAAAAAAACAAAGAAAAAAGGTGAAAGCAGTATACTTCAATCCTCATTCAGTCTCCATAGTTCTCTTTCTGGATGTGGATGACATTTTCTATCCAAAGTTTATTGAAACTGCCTTGAATTACTGAATTTCTCAGAAGAGCCAAATTTAATGTACTCGATCATCACACATTCTTGTTTATTCTGTGTACAATGTTTTCCCAGTTTTTCTGGCTTCACTCAACGTCAGCTCATCTAAGTTTTTCCAGACTTTTTTGAAATCAATCTGTTCATGATTTCTTATAGAACAATACTATTCCATTACTTTCACATACCATAACTTATCCAGTCATTTCCCAATTGATGGAGAACTACTTATTTCTCAATTCTTTGCCATCACAAAAAGAACTCTATAAATAGTTTTGCATATGTGGGTTCTTTTCCCTCTTTTATGATGTCCTTGTGATACAGATCCAGTAGAGACACTGCTGAATCAAAAATTATGCAGAGTTTTAGCCTTTTGGGCATAGCTACAAATTGGTCTCCAAAATGGCTGGATCAGTTCCCAACTCCACCAAACAATGAATCAGTATCCCAGTTTTCCCAAATCTCTTCCAATATTTATCATTATCTTTTCCTGTCATCTTAATCAATCTGATAGGTATGAGATGGTACCTCAGAGTTGTTTTAATTTGAATTTGTCTTATTAACAGTTATTTAGAACATTTTTATATGACAATAGATGGCTATAATTTCTTCATCAGAAAATTGTCTGTTCATATTATTTGACCATTTATCAATTGAGAAATTAATTGTATTTTCATAAATTTAACTCAACTCTTTATATATTGGAGAAATGAGGCTTTTATCAGAAACACTGCTATAAAAATTGCTTCCCAGTTTTTGGTTCCCTTCAAATCTCTGCTAAATTGGTTTTATTTGTGCAAAAACTTCATAATTTAATGTAATCAGAGTTACTCACTTTTCATTTTGCAATATTCTCCAGTTCTTCTTTGGTTATAAATTCCTCCCTTCTCTACAGATCTGACAGGGAGATTATTCCTTGCTCTATGGTCAAGAGATGCGTAAGTCTTCAGTAGTAAATGACTATTGCTGTTGGTATTTCCAACTTCATTTCTCCCAAAGACTTCCTTCCAAGTCTACTCCTTCTGAGTCTACTCTAGCATTAAAGTCACTCAGAAGTATAAGTGTCCTTTTTTGGCACACTGATTATAAGTATCTCCATGTGTTCATAAAATTCTTCTTTGACCTCATCAGAGTTCGTCATGGTGGGAGCACTGATGATGGTAAAATGGCCTTTTTTCTACAAGTAGCAATCACATTGTTATAAGCCTGTTATTCTCTTCTTTTCATAGGCATGCGAGCTCATTGACTAGATTAGTTTTGATTGCAAAACTTATACCAGCTTCACAGCATTGCCTTTCACTGCAGCTACTCTACAACAAAACAAACAAACAAACAAAAACATATATCTAAGTCTGACTTCACTATTAGCCTTCATTTATCAGCCTTGTTTTACTCAGAACTGTTAATTATGCTGAATTCTCTCATGACAAAATTCATTGGATTTTGTGTTGTTTTTAAAAGTGTGTGCTATAGTAACTAAGCCAGGTTGGGTAAGCAGGCAATTTTAGAGCACCTTTCTAGCCCCTTCCATACACCAGCAGGTATAAATGACTGCTGAGACACCTAGAGGTTTGCTGAATCCCATTGCTGCTTCCAGTGAAAAGATAGCCCTATGGCCTGGGTTACCTACATGCAGGTTTGTGAATACAGCTCCCAGTGCATCCCAAAGCACCTGCTGCTTTGTTACTTTCCCATTGCCACGGGGCACTGAGATAAGTAGAAATGATAATAGGATATGAATCATGTCTTTTGATTCATGTGTAAATTAGATTTAAGTGAGGCAGAATAGTACAAAGTTGTCAGCTTCACTGACTCTTCCAGAATCATCACTGTCTATTGTCAAAACACAGTCAATATGACTAATGATGGCTCAAGATGCAGTGGATGACCATGGCATCTTCAGTGTCTAACCAGGCTCCACAGCACCTATTTCATGTACTTTCATGGCCATTGGAACAAATTATTCTCATCAATTCATTTCCCCAGGGGAAAGATTTCTTCACATGTTTGAGAAAGACATTCTCTAACTCACTAAAAGGTTTGAAACACATCAGTGTTTCCAACCTGGTTTAGTTCATATACCAAAATGGTTTACTGGGGTATGGCCACTGTGCATGCTACAGCTTCTTGGAGCCACAGATAAGAGTTAGAGGGATAAAGTGGACACCAGAAGTGGAAAACAACCATGAAAAGGACTCAGTAGATCTCATGTCAGAGGTACTAGTCTTTCCTAAACACATCTTATATCCCAATATTGATTTATTGTTTCTATTAATGACAATGGAAACATTACTTTTGGAATATTTTAATCCTTGTAATGCAGGCATTTAATATAATACTTAATAAATGTTTAGTGTAACTTAATTGAATTGAACTAGGTTTTAAAAATGCATAAAGAATAATTACCAGAGAAGAGTTAACATTTTTTATACATTACTTGGAATAAGAAATGAAAACTGAAATATGTTTGTGGATGACACAAAGGCTCTTAAAGATAGTGACATGCCAAGTGTCACCAATAAATTACATGACTATCTTAGAAAAAAAATTGAGTGCTTAGTATATGACAGATGAGATTTACTGTGGTCAAATGTAAGGTAATACATTCAGGGAAAAGTAAAGCCAAACTATAATTTTAGGATGATAGGTTCTTACAAAAACCTGTCACTTCTATTACTTAAATATGTAGTTTCAACATTCAAGGGGTTAATTGCAGTCACTATTTTCAGTCCTGGAAAGAGATAGAGGAATTATTACAGACTACTGCCCAAAGTCATCTATATTCTATATATACAGGTTAAAATATCCAACTAAATGAATTTCATTATCATCTCTCTGCAAATAACTCCCAAGATCTATATATCCGACCCTAGTCTCTCTCCTGAGTTCTAGTTCCAGATAACCAATTGCCTATGGTACATTTCAAGCTATATAAGCTACTAGGCTCTTAGACTCAGTATATTGGAAACACATACTTGTTTCTCTCCTTAACTCTTCCTCTCTTCCATGAATCCCTATTCCCATCAAACCACTGTTCTAGTCACTCAGGTTCACAACTTCCATTTCATCCTTGACTCCTTGCTCTCACTTTATATAGCCAATCAGTTTCCAATTATTGTCATTTCTACATCTGATTAATTCTCCAATTAGAACATCCAAAGATCTTCTAATTCTAATTCTAAAGGGATCAGAAAAATTCCTTTTCCTAAATTGTAGGTTTGGCTACAACACTTGCCTTTTCCACAATACTTAATGGGTTCCTTTTAACCCTTTGATCAAGTATATAATCCCCTCTTTTTGACTTTTAATGTTGTTCACAACTGACCATAGGCTATCTTTCCAAACTTATTGCATACTATTCTTCTTTACATACTCCATGGCCCCATTAAACTGTTTTTTGTTTTTTTTTTGTTCACTGCACTAAACACTCCTCAATTCTCTGCTTTTGCATTGGTTGTCCTTTAAGCCTGGAAAGCATTCTCCATTTATTTCCCTCTCCTCTTAGAGATACAAGCCAAACATTTCTTTAAAAAATTTTTTAAAATTTATTTTATTTTTAACTTGTGGAATAAAGCAAGCATTTCTATAACAATATAATTCATTAAAAAGGTGATTGAACATGAAATTGTAAATTCATTATATATAACGCTATTTCATTTAAATATGTAATAAATTATTATGTAAATTTTTCTCATTCCCTGCCCTAGAAATGGCTATCACTAGACACAAATATGAATGTGTGTATGTGTGTGGGTGTGGGTGTATAAATCTTGTATTAAATCTTTATTTAAACTCTTTCTAAAATGTGGGCATTTCCATCTTATGAATACACTTACAGAGATTTTCAGTAATTTCATGGCATAAAGAGCCAAGAACCTAAGATTTAAAGAGACTTAAACTATTAGAATTGTAAAGACCTTAAGAGATCAACGGGTCCGTTTTATAGATTGTGATATTAAGGGCCAACTACTGGAAGGGGTGTAATAGAGATCATACAATGAGTAAAAAAATAGGAATTTGAACCCAGGATTTCTATCCTGAATATCAAAATTTCTTCTTATACTGAATAGGTATGTTCATCATGCCAGTAACATTGGATAAGACATTTAATATGTTTCCTTCAATTCTTCCTTTCTAAAATGGGAAAGAACGAAGTTTCAACCCAGCATTCCTCCCTACCCATGTAAACACACGTCACACACACACACATATCACTCGGAGTACTGGACCGAATGAAAGTATATCTTCCTGAGTTCAAATTTGACTTCACACATTTATTAACTGTGTGACCTTTGGCAGGTCACTTAACCATATTTGCTTCCATTTTCTCATCTATAAAATGAGCTGAAGAAGGAAATAGCAACTACTCTAGTATGTTTGCCAAGAAACCTCCAGATGAGGTCACAAAGTTTTGGCTAAGACTAAAATGGCCAAACAACAACAACATGGTAAAAAGTTTAAACAAACATTTTGTTGCAAGAATAAATAGAAGAATCATCACAATTTTTTTTTTCCATTTCCACTTTATCTTTGAGTCATAAATTAAAGACTGTAATTGAGCAACATAGAATATATAAATAACCCATGACTCATTGGTTAACCAAAAAAAGTTCTGAAAAAAAGTTGCCTACTTTCTGATACAGATGGCATCTGTCATTAAAATCACTTGAATTTGAGGAGTGAAGATATCTGACAAATCATTCTCAGACAAGCACAGCAAAGAAATCTGAAATAACATCTAAGACACCAGAGGTTGTTTTTAAAAATTTCCTTTTATTTAAGAGGTAAAATTTTTCCCCTTATTTTTTGGTGGTGGGGATTTTATCTGCTTGTACAGTGTCAATGCTTGAGTTTGCAAGAAGCATTTTTGATTAGCACTAAAAAGGTCTAATGGTTGAGACCCTGAATGCAAAACTTATGATAAAAATAAACTTCAAGGTCTCAGCATATTCTTATCAGATCAACTATATGAATAAGTCTCAGGTCCCAGAGTAGATTGCATAAATCTTTTGGTTGAGCTTGGTGAGTGCAAAGCTTAATACTCACAGGCTTGGATTCTTTTTGAATGTGATTGTAATTCAGCACCAGCTTTGCATTCTGGATAAAGGTTTCCCTTGAACACAAAGTATGTTACATGCTTGCGTGCTAGTGATCAAAATACTCAAAGGATTATGGCACTTGCTGTTCTTAAACCTCCAAAATGGTGTTAAAATGCTACATCCAATCAGCTAAGCTGTAAATTAAATTATTGTAAATTGAAGGCATGGTTTTCCCTCATATGCCAGAAACTCATTTCAGCCCTAGCATTTCTGCTAGCAGGTTGCATCTAGCAGCACAACTCAAGAGGTTTAATGAAAGTTTAAAAACAATCTGTTGCAGATTTTATGCCTAATTTATTTTTAATTGCAAATTGTATAATACATTATTGCCTGTGGAAAAAAAAGAAATTTAATTATATATATATATATATATATATATATATATATATATATACACACACACACACACACACACACACACACGCATGCACCCACACCCCAATATATGAACTTTCAAAAGGAAGAAGGCTCAAATGGGTTCCTTTTAGAAGATGTTTCCCTTTTTTCCACCAGACCTTCATTGTGGAGTCTTTGAAAATATAGCTTATGGGGGGCGGAGCCAAGATGGCGGAGAAGACACACGCGTCTTTCTAAGCTCTTCTCTTACCCTCTTTATCAATAATATATCAAGCCTCAAAATAGTCTTGACTGCTACAATTCTAAAGATAAGAAGAGAACAACCTCACCGGCGAAAAAAATCTGCAGTCTCGCCAAAAAGGTTGGTTCCGGGGCCAGGGGGAGATCAGGCGAGACGGGGAGAGAAATTAGGTTCCGAGGAGAGTCTCAAACTGAGGGTGAAGGCACAGATCTCAGCATCAAGCGCCGAGCCCCAACCCGCAGTAAGGGCTTTTCCTTGGGCAGTTGTGGATCCTGCACGGCAGGAGGACGAGCCCGGTTAGCCTCCAATCTGGCAGGTGGGGGAGCTCGGTTAGGGCCATAGAGCTTTTTTTTTTCCAGGGCCGATTTGCATCAGGCAGAGACGCTGGGAAGAGTTTGTGAGCTGTCTGCGTTCGCGGTCTGCGCTCAGCTGCTAATACTCACAGTCCCACAAGAGGCTCTGGCCTGGGCGGTGACACTTTCACCACTTATCTCAGCCGAGGGCAATCGATAATCCACTCAGCCCTACTAAGCGTTTGATAGCTCGGCCAGTGCTGAATCCACCTCCTGTTGGGGAAGGGAAAACTCCTCACCCAGAGCACTCCCATACCGGAGCCGAAATCGGTTTACATCTCTACCTATTCTGCAGAGGAAGCTGGATCCCCTTGCCTAGGAGACCTACCCTAAAGGCTTTAAAACATGAATAAAAAGATGAAAAGAACAATCGACAGCTTCTATGCAGAAAAAGAGCAGGTCAGCAAACCTGAAGAGACCTCAAACAGCAAAATGCATCAGACTGTCCTCCTTTACATAATGCTCTCATAGAAGAGGCCATTAAAAGTCTCAAAAGAGAGTTAGAAGATAAATGGGAAAGGAAAGAGAAGCCTTACAAGAGAGCAAACAACTTCCTTAAATACGAATTGAAAAAATAAAGAATCCACTACAAAGTAGGATTTGTGATTTGGAAAAGACAAAGAACTCCCAAGAAAGTAGGATCCATGAATTGAAAAGACAAAGAACACGCAAGAAAGTAGGATCTGTGAATTGAAAAAGAAAATAATTCACTAAAAAAAATTAGTGAAATGGAAAAAAAATTCACAGACCAAAAACAATACATTCAAAAACCTCAATTGACATATACAGAAAGAAGTAAAAAAGCTATTGAAGAAAATAATTTTTAAAAATTAGAACTGAACAAATTGAAACTAATGATTCATTGAGACATAAGAATCAGTCAAGCAAAACAAAAAAATGACAAACTGAAAACCACGAATTATCTACTTCATAAACGACAGACTTGGAAAATAGATCTAGGAGAGATAATCTGAGGATTATTGGACTATCTGAAAACTATGATGAAAAAAGAGCCTAGATACTATTTTACAAGAAATCATCAAAGAGAACTGCCCAGATGTAATAGAATCAGAAGGTAAAATAGGCATTGAAAGAATTCATCGAACACCTTCTGAAAGAAACCCTAAAATAAAAACCCTAAGGAATATTGTGGCAAAATTTCAGAACTATAAGATTAAGGAAAAATTATACAAGCAGCCAAAAAAACACCATTTAAATACCGAGGTGCCACAATAAGGATCACCCAAGATCTGGCTGCCTCTACATTAAAGGAAAGAAGGGCCTGGAATATGATATTCCGAAAGGCACAAGAACTTGAGATGCAGCCAAGAATAAACACCCAGCTAAGCTGAGCATTTTCTTCCAGGGAAGAAAGATGGACATTTAATGAAACAAATGAATTCCATTTGTTTCTGAAGAAAACCAGAACTAAACAAAAATTTGATCTCCAAGAATAGAACTCAAGAGATGCAGAAAAGGTAAAAATAACTCTTTGAGAATTGTATTTCTGTTGTGGATATACAAAAAGAATACATGTATAATTTGATTGTACTGATATAACATAAAAAGGGAAGTAGATATGGAAAAGGGATGATGGCAGAATAAGGTGGGAAGGAGGGATAAAAAGAGGGGAACCACATCCCACAAAGAGGCTAAGGAAACTTATCATATCTGAGGGAATTTAGAGAGGGGGAGGAACATTGTGTGAATCTTACTCTCATCAGAGTTGGCTCAAAAGAAAAATAATTGACATTTGTTTTAGAGAAAATTCTCTCTCGCCTCATTAAAAACGGGGAGAGGAAAAGGAAAAGAAAAAGAGTAATAAGGGAAGGAAGGGGAAAGAATCAAAGGGGGAGGGAGGGATTATAAAGAGGATAAGTATCGTGATACAAGAGGGTACATAAGTTTAAAAGGGGAAAGAGGGTTGGGGGAGGCAAGAATAAGTAAAGCGCAATCTGGGGTTATTAGGATGGCAGGAAATACAGATTTAGTAATTCTAACCGTAAATGTAAATGGAATGAACTCCCCCATAAAGAGGAGGCAGATAGCAGACTGGATCAAAGTCAGAACCCTACAATATGTTGTTTACAAGAAACACATTTAAAGCAGGGGATGCATATAGAGTAAAAAAGTAAAAGGCTGGAGCAAAATCTATTATGCTTCAGGTGAAGTCAAAAAGTAGGGTAGCCATCCTTATCTCAGATCAAGCAAAAAGTAAAATTGATCTAATTAAAAGAGATAAGGAAGGTAACTACATCCTGCACAAAGTAGCATAAACAACGAAGCAATATCAATATTAAACATATATGCACCAAGTGGTATGGCACTCAACTTCCTAAAGGAGAAGTTAAGAGAGTTCAAAGAAGAAATAGACAACAAAACTGTAATAGTAGGAGATCCTCAACCTTGCACTCTCAGAATTAGACAAATCAAACCACAAAACAAATAAGAAAGAAATTAAAGAAGTAAATAGAATATTAGAAAAATTAGGTATAGTTGGATCTTTTGGAGAAAATTGAATGGAGATAGAAGGGAATATACTTTCTTCCTCAGCAGTTCATGGAACCTATTCAAAAATTGACCATATATTAGGACATAAAGACCTCAAATTAAATGCAAGAAAGCAGAAATAGTAAAATGCTTTCTTTTCAGATCATGATGCAATAAAAACTACATTCAACAAAAAGTTAGGGGAAATAGACCAAAAAGTAATTGGAAACTAAACAATCTCATCTTAAAGAATGATTGGGTGAAGCAGCAAATTATAGATACAATTAATAATTTCACTAAGATAATGACAATGATGAGACATCATACCAAAATTTGTGGATGCAGCCAAAGCGTAATAAGAGGTAATTTTATATCCTTAGAGGCTTACTTGAATAAAACAGAGAAAGAAAAGATTAATGAATTGCTTTGCAAACTAAAAAACTAAAAAGACCAAATTAAAACCCCAATCAAATACTAAATTGGAAATTTAAAATTAAAAGGAGAAATTAAAAATATTGAAAGTAAAAAACATTGAACTAATTAATAAAACTAAGAGTTGGTTCATGAAAAAGCCAATAAAATAGATAAGCCTTTTGGTAAATCTGATTAGAAAAAGGAGGGAGGAAAATGAAATTAGTAGTCTTAAAATGAAAAGGAGAACTTTCCACCAAGGAAGAGGAAATTGAGAAATAATAAGGAGTTATTTTGCTCAACTTTATGCCAATAAATTTGATAACCTAGTGAAATGGATGACTACCTCCAAAATACAGACTTCCCAGACTAACAGAGGAAGAAGTAAATTGTTGAATAGTCCCATTTCAGAAAAGAAATAGAACAGGCAATTAAACAACTCCCTAAGAAAAATCCCCAGGACCAGATGGATTTACATGTGAATTTTACCAAACATTTAAAGAACAATATGGCCCCAATGCTATATAAATTATTTGATAAAATAGGGAATGAAGGAGTCCCACCAAATTCCTTCATGACATAGACATGGTACTGATACCTAAACCAGGTAGGCTGAAAACAGAGAAAGAAAATTATAGACCAATCTCCCTAATGAATATTGATGCTCAAATCTTAAATAAGATATTAGCAAAAAGACTACAGAAAATCATCCAAGATAATACACTATGATCAAGTAGGATTTATACCAGGAATGCAGGGCTGGTTCAATATTAGGAAAACTATCAAATATAATTGGCCATGTCAATAACCAAATTAACAAAAACCATATGATCATCCTCAATAGATGCAGAAAAGCATTTGATAAAATCCAACATCCATTCCTATTAAAACACTTGAGAGATAGGAATAAATGGACTTTTCCTTAAAATAATCAGCAGCATCTATTTAAAACCATCAGTAGCATCATATGTAATGGAGACAAACTGCAAACCATTCCTCAATAAGATCTGAGGAAACAAGTTGCCCACTATCACCGTTACTATTTAATATTGTATTAGAAACACTAGCTATAGCAATAAGAGCTGAGAAAGAGATTAAAGGAATAAGAATAGGCAAATGAGGAAGCCAAATTATCACCTTTGCCGATGACATGATGGTATACTTAGAGAACCCCAGAGATTCTGCTAAAAAGTTATTAGAAATAATCCACAACTTTAGCAAAGTGTTGGTTATAAAATAAACCCACATAAGTCATCAGCATTCTTATATATCACTAACAAAATCCAACAGTCAGAGTTACAAAGAGAAATTCCATTTAAAGTAACTACTGATAATATAAAATATTTAGGAATCTATCTGCCAAGGGAAAATCAGAAACTTTATGAGCAAAATTACAGACCACTTTTCACACAAATTAAGTCTGATCTAACTAATTGAAAATATTAAATGCTCTTGATAGGGCGAGAAATATAATAAAGATGACAATATTACCTAAACTAATCTATTTATTTAGCGCTATACCAATCAGACTCCCAAAAAAACTATTTTAATGACCTAGAAAAATAACAACAAAATTCATATGGAAAAACAAAAGGTCAAGAATTTCAAGGGAATTAATGAAAAAAAATCAAATGATGGTGGCTTAGCTGTACCAGATCTAAAACTATACTATAGAGCAGCAGTTACCAAAACTATTTGGATTGGCTAAGGAATAGATTAGTTGATCAGTGGAAATAGCATTAGGTTCAGGATAAAACAGTCAACAAATATAGCAACCTAGTCTTTGACAAACCCAAAGATCCCAGCTTTTGGGATAAGAACCTACTGTTTGATAAAAATTGCTGGAAAATTGGAAACTAATATGGCAGAAACTAGGCATTGATCCATACTCTAACGCCGACACCAAGATAAAGGTCAAAATGGGTTCATGACCTAGGCATAAAGAATGAAATAATTAATAAATTAGAGGAACATAGGATAGTTTACCTCTCAGACCTGTGGAAGGGGAAGGTTTTTATGACCAAAGCAGAACTAGAGATCATTACTGATCACAAAATAGAAAATTTGATTATACCAAACTGAAAAGTTTTTGTACAAACAAAACTAATGCAGACAAGATTAGAAGGGAAGCAATAAACTGGGAAAATATTTTACAGTCAAAGGTTCTATAAAGGCCTCCATTTCCAAAATATATAGAGAATTAACTCTAATTTATAAAAAATCAGCTCATTCTCCAATTGAAAAATGGTCAAAGGATATGAACAGACAATTCCTTGATGAAGACATTGAAACTATTTCTAGTCATATGAAAAGATGCTCCAAGTCATTATTAATCAGAGAAATGCAAATTGGGACAACTCTAAGATACCACTCACAACACCTGTCAGATTGGCTAAGATGACAGGAACAAATAATGATGATTGTTGAGGGGATGTGGAAAACTGGGACATTGATGCATTGTTGGTGGAGTTTGAACGAATCCAACCATTTTGGAGAGTAGTTTGAACTATGCTCAAAAAGTTATCAAACTGTGCATACCCTTTGATCCAGCAGTGTTACTACTGGATTATATCCCAAAGAGATTATAAAGAAGGGAAAGGGACCTGTATGTGCACGAATGTTTGTGGCAGCCCTTTTGTAGTGGCTAGAAACTGGAAACTGAATGAGATGTCCATCAGTTGGAGAATGGCTGAATAAATTGTGGTATATGAAAATTATGGAATATTACTGTTCTGTAAGAAATGACCAACAGGATGATTTCAGAAAGGCCTGAGAGACTTACATCGAACTGATGCTAATGAAATGAGCAGGACCAGGAGATCATTATATACTTAACAACAATACTAGATGATGACTAGTCCTGATGGATCAGGCCATCCTCAGCAACAAGATCAACCAAATCATTTCTAATGGAGCAGTAATGAACTGAACTAACTATACCCAGAAAAAGAACTCTGGAGATGACTAAAACCATTACATTGAATTCCTAGTCCTATATTTATGCAACACCTCATCTTTGATTTCCTTCACAAGTAATTGTACAATAATCTAGAGTCTGATTTTTTTGTACAGCAAATAATGTTTTGGTCATGTATACTTTATTGTGTATCTAAGTTATATTTTAATATATTTAACATCTACTGGTCATCCCGCCATTTAGGGAGGGGTGGGGGGTAAGAGGTGAAAATTGGAACAAGAGGTTTGGCAGTTGTTAATGCTGTAAAGTTACCCATGTATATATCCTGTAAATTAAAGGCTATTAAATAAAAAAAAAAAAAAAAAAAAAAAAAAAAAAAGAAAATATAGCTTATGTTGCTAAGGTATACCCTTCAAACACACCTTCATCCTTTAAGAGTATTCTGTTTTATTTGGAATTTTAATAAGATGGTTTCACATATTGAATTTTTGCAAACATGTAGCTTGTATATATGACTGAACATGATTAGTAAATCCACAATCATATGATGCAGATAAAACACTAGGTTGAATGGTTTAAGATAACTAATCTTATACAAATTATCATTTAGTTGTGAATCCCAAGTGGTTAAGCTCAACTAGTGTGTGTGTATGTGTGTTTTAATATGACATAAATATCATTGTAGAGAAAACCTAGGAAAGACAAAAATTATATATGTGTGTGTGTTTACAAATAAATGCCAGAAAAGATCAATTAGACATATTCATACAAGTCTATAAATAGGGAGCTTGCTTTAAAAAAATTGTAATGTCAATGAATTATATTCTGAAAGTGTTAGAATATAGAAAGAATATATTTATATATATACATTATATATATATATATAGTTGTATATTATATGAACATGTACATATACATGGGTATATGCATGTGGTTATGTAGGAATTGAAATATTTAAATAAGTAATACAAATATATGAAATACACATGTGTATTTTAAAGAAATATTCTATTTTCAACTTATAGAATAAACAAGCATTTCCAAAACATAGTATTATAAAAAATATAATTGTACATGAAACTGTGAATCCATTATGTATAGCTTAATATTAGTTGTAAATATATAATAGTTATATAAATTTTATTTTGTATATGTATGTTCTTTGTATATTTGAATAATAGCAGTATGTGATTCAGTAATAAGAAAATTGTTTTACACTGGCAGCCTATTCATTGACTTTTCTGATAATATTTAATTGATCATTTCTAGAACTTACTAAAATTGACAGCCGAAGTGGCCAGTTCTGATTTTATCCCTTTGATACATGATGTCAACTGTCTACTTTTAGTAATTTGAATCTGTATGGAGATCTGATATAAAGTTTACTATGAGTTCTATCAACTGTTTTGAGAAAACATGTCAAAATAAAAGAAAAATAAGCCCAGGTCCTCTCTTTGGATTCCCATTCCCTTCTGAAATCTTTGCCACTTTACATCAAAAGCGAGTTGTATTCTTTATTTAAAATGTTTCTTTCTCTTCCTCTACTGTCCTTAGAGAGGGGCCATCAGTATAGCCTCCTCAGCCTTTTGCCTCTTCTCACTGGGCAGTATGTCAGTGAAAGCTAGCTGCTCTTATTGCTAGTGACAAGCCAGCCACTTGTCTCTTGCTAGAAAAGAACGCTTGACGAATGCTATATCTAAACCTCCTTTCCTGGGAGACAGTTTTCATCACCTCGCCAAGGCCCCTCTTCCAAGAACCAGTGGATCAATTTGATATCTTGTTTCAGGCTTGCTGTTCTGAGCAGGTACATTAGACAACATCAAACTATCCTTAAGGAAAACTTGTTGCAAGTGAGTATCCTTGACCTCCTCTAAGATGTTAGAACTCAGGTTCAGGAATGATTTTTTTCTTCTTGGAGAGGGGGTGACAATTCGTATGGGAACTCAGACACTCTGAAGTTGTACTATTTTGTTAATCACTTGAAATTTATTGTAGCTGTGAAAGAAGCAGTGAGGACTGAGAAATAATGTGAACATGCCTGTTAAAACACAGAATTCAAACAGGCTCCTGAAACAAACTGTAATTTTGAAGAGGTTTAAAACTCTCCTGCTCATCCAGAAAAGAATAGTTATTTCTCTTACGGCTTGCTGCCATTTCTACTTTTCTTACAATCTGGTTAATCTCCTTTTCCTTCCTTCTCTCTTGGGAAAAGTTTTAACAATAACTTTCAGAAACTTACTGATGCTTATTTGTTAATAATTCAATCTTTCAGGACTTTGAAGGGACTGCTTTTTGCTTTTCTTTGTATCTTCAACACTTAGCACAATGCCTGGCATACTTTATGCATTTAATGTTTGATGACTGACTACAGATTTAAATTAAATAATACTTTCCACCTAAAGAGATTTTTTTAAATATTCGAGTGGAAAAAATGATCACACACTCATGTAAATTGATATAAAATGAATGCAAAGTAATTGGAGGGGGTAAATTTATTATATAGAGTGGTTTCTAAAAAACACAACTCTAACTCCATGAAACAAAATAGGAAGTTAAGATTACTGTGGAACAAGGACAACAAAGGCATGAGGCTGAGGTGGAGAAGCATAAAGAAGCTGGTGGATGGTATTAGTTACAGTAGAACTTCAGCTAACTTCTTATCTCTGAATACACAGAGAGAGAGAGAGAGAGAGAGAGAGAGAGAGAGAGAGAGAAAGAGAGAAACATATAGTATAGGTATGTTATTGAATTTTTTTGAATAAGTTATTAATCCCATTGATCAATTATTAGATAATGTAATGCCCTGAATAAAATTATTATAGCACCCCTCTCCCCTTTTCCTTGCCATTAAGACTGGGAGAATTGAGTCAGAAAAGAAGCCTTGAATTACCATTGAGTCATAAAACTCCAGGTACCTTATTTCAGTTTTTGCTGGGATAATTCCCTACCTTTTGAGTATTGTTTCTCACTTCTCTGCCTCCTGTCTTCGACCTTCTTATCTTGACCCTTATCCTGTCAGGGACTAAATTATGATTCTCTCCTGGAATATGGCTTGTTCACCCCCCTTCCTTATCTGCCTTTTTTCCTCTACAGAAGAAAAAAAAAAAAAAAAAAAACCTTATAAAAGGTCCCTGCTTCAGTTGCTCAGTTGGGTGGAATGATTTTTGAACATGAGTTCCATTCCACTTGCTAACCTAAACTCTCCACATTAAGAGATTAAAAACTAATCTTTGCTTTGTCTGAATGCCTTTTCTGACATTACAATGCAAAGCTTTTGGTAGTTTCTTTTAAACTCAGTAACTTTAAATATTAGTACAGGTAGGTGAGAAGGAGAATTAGGGAGGCTGAATCTTGGAAAGTTTTGGAAACTACTTTCTTTGACAATTTGGCATTAAATCACCACAAACTAAGCCAGAAATTTCATTTGTTGTAAGCAAACTAAGCTCATTTTTGGAGTATAGGAAACAATAAAAGCTATGCATTCACAATAAGATCATTTTATGTCATGGAGAGTATTTTTGGGAAATAGGCTTAAAAAGTTCAAGTTATCAAATACAACAAACCTTTATTAAGGGTCTAGTCTATGGAAAGCAGTGTGGCATGACAGATTGAGTGATGATGACTCCAGAGTTAGGAACCCTAGAGTTGAGTTCAAGTGTCATCTCTGACACATATTGATAATGTGATCCTGAGGATGTCACCTAACTTCTCATTGTACTCAGGCAAGTTGAATGATAAGTACCAGTGTGCACTGATACTGTACTGATTACCTCGTGACACCAATGTGAAAAAAATGTACACAGCATAGGTATAAGGGATAAACCTGTTCCCACCACCATGGCTTTTATTTTAATAGAGATGATAATGCTATTGATAATGATGATAATGATAGCAGTATCTAACATTTCTTTAATATCTTAAGGTTTGTAAAGTGTTTTGTATATATTAATACATTTGATCCTCACAATGACCCTATAAGGTAGGTACCATTATTATTCCCATTTTAGATATGGAAAAAATTGAGGCAAATAAAGATTGTGACTTATCCAGGGTCAAATAGCTAGTAAATAGCTGAATTTATATTTGAATTTAGATATCCCTTACCCCATAGTCATTGCCCTATCACTGTACTATCTAACTGCTAAGTAAGGTCTTTTGTGCATAAAATGTTTTTGTTTTTATTTTTTATAATGATCTATTTTGATGTCATACTAGAACAATAGCAGAGTTAGACTGACTTTTATTTTATGCTTAAATATTAGTGAAGTAATTTAGCCTTTTTTGTTGTTTAGTCATTTCAGTCTTGTCCAATTCTTTGTGTTCCCATTTGGGGTTTTCTTTGCAAAGATATGGAAGAGGTTTGTCATTCCCTTCTCCAGCTTATTTTTACAGATGAAGAAACTGAGGTAAAAGGGTTAAGTTACAGATATTAAAAGTCTGTGGCTACATTTGAACTCAAGATGAGTCTTCCTGACTCCAGGCCTGGCACCTTATCCTCTGCACCATCAACCAGCTCTAAACTGGCTTAGGTCATATTAAAAATTCCTGTACAAAATTCGATCCTTTCTCTTTTTTTCACTTATGGGTTGTAGCAAATTAATGATCCTATGAAAATTATGCTCTAAAAGTAAGTGGAATATACAGATGAGCTGCTTTGAAAAGAGTGGCTATATTTTTAAAGACCCATTTAAGTGTCTTTTTAAAAGCTATCGTTATTACTAGCATACTGAAGAAAAAGTCTAGGGAACCATGTAAAAAGCCTTCATTACAATGGGACTATTACAGGCAAACTGATCTTCATTCATTGTTTTTTCTGAATTGATGGGTTGTAAATGATGATCTTTATTGCCAATGACAATTGAGAATGCAGACTGTTCTGAAGAATCTTTATCACTGGAAATTTTCTTGTTTTGTACTAGCTAACTACAAAACAGAAACCTACAAACATTGGTGACTGGTTGATTGATTGCCCTCGTAGGGCTTTCAGCTGATTAAATATCAGTAGCTGCTGTAATTGCATATTTACTTTTGAACTTTTGCAGCTTTTAGAGTGACAAAAAATTCAGCCTCTTGTCATGACTCTGAGATCTTAAACTGTCCCAAACACTGGTGATGCTGTGAGAGAATAAGATAACCAACAAACACTCCATATATTGTCAAGAAGCTAATTTAGACTGCTCTAAATTAGTGGGTTGCAGATAGAAACCAATGTGGCAAAAAAGCAAGATGTGTGAAGCTGCCTAGTGACAGTTACTCTGGGATATGATGCTGTTTTATTAGTGCCTCAGAAGAAGCAAAGCTTTTGTGACTATAGTGATCCCTGTACTCAAAAAAACCTGATTCAATAGTAGCAGTGCCACATACTAGATCAAATGGTTTGGAAGAGATGGGCCAGTAATGAATAGAACCAAGATGATTTTATGTTGTAGTTAAAGGTGCACAGCACTAGAAATTAGGAGACCTCTGCCAACTGGTTGGACCAGTGACCAAATGACTTCCTTTCTTTTACCCCCATTTTCCTCATCTGTAAAAACATAATTGAGCTAGACCAGAAATTCTTAAGAAAGATTCCATGAACTACAAAATATGTATGTATAGGAATAGTATGTATGTATGTACTTGCATATTGTAGATTATAAACTCCTTGAGAGAAGAGGTTTTTTTATTTTTGTTTTTATTTTTATTTTTTTACAAAATTCTTTTGTATCCTCAGCAATTGTCATTAGTGCCTAACACATAGTAGACATTTAAAAATGTTCATTGATTAATATTTTGATAAGTATTTCCATATATTTGGTTTCCTTTATAATTCTACTTGGGGAAATTAGCTGTGGATAAAGTTCTGAGGTAGAGAAAGTAAAGCTCATCTTCCTCAGTTGAAATCTAGTCTCAGTCACTTACTAATTATGTGAACTTGGGCAATTCACTTTACCTTGTTTGCCTCAGTTTCCTCATTTATAAAAGGAACTAGAGAAGGAAATGGCAAACCATGCCAAAATTTTTGTCAAAAGAGCCCCAGAGGGGGTCACAGAGACATGAATGAATAACAACTGGACAATAACAACACACTTCTGTGTAAAGCCTTCATAATTCCCATGTAATTCGATCAATTTTCTGCATTAAAATTTTTTATTCTGAGAAGGCTTCTTAGACTTCACCAGATTAATAGAGGTTTCATCATACAAAAAAAGTTAAGAATATAATGTTTAGATAATACCAAAGTTGCCATTATTTGAATAAATCTAAAGAGATAGATCTATCTAGTATATGGAAATATATCTGCCTATGATATAATTTACACACAAAATTTTCAGTATGTGCATGTGTATAACAACTTTATTCATTAAATTAAAACTATGACTTAAAAAAAGTCATCCAAGTTGTTTTCAGTTTTGACACTGACACTAAATAACATTTGTGGTTTAGTAATTTTTCAAAAGGGATTCCTAGAAAAATATCTACATAATTTCTAGTCATACATATTTTACGTGGCTATTAGTTTGCCCCAAGATATTAAGAAATATTTCAGGTTCATATTTGATTTTGAATAAAAGCCAGCAGAAAAATTTACCAACATTCCCCAACACTATGTTTTATTAAATGTGCATACATAATTTGTTCAGCTAATAATCTAAAATTTTAGAGAACAATATGAGTAACTTTGGAAAGAAAGACAAAGAACTTCTATATTTCAGTTTGTTGGATTTTTTTCAGGCAGAATTAGTTTTGAGAAATATTTAAGTTCATTTATTATTGGAAAAGACCTTACTAGTTTATTCATGCAAGAAAATTACCCCAAAAGCTTACAAGATTTATAATGCTTGGAAAACAAAAAGAAAAAGAAAAAAAGGCAATTCAAAACCTAATGAGACATTTTAGGCCTCATTTACATCTCTAACCTGACCCATTTTCTGCAAAACGTTTTTCTTAGTAATTTACATACTAAAAGCTAGTTATTTATCCATCCCTAACCAAAAAGTTGATGAGATTACTAATACAACAGTGAAGTTAACATTACCCTAAAAGCTAAATACAACCACTTCATGAAGGTTGACAATGGAATAATTTATTTCATTATAATTTCCATTTAATGCTGGAGTGAATGAAATGAAATGAAAACAAGGTCTGGAGTGAATGAAAGGCAAGATTGTATATTTATATTGGGGTCATAATTTCTTATCGTTGTTGGTCATTTGTGCTATGGGGAGGCAAAAGAAACTTACAGAAACACACAGAGAAAAAAATCATAACTAGAAGCTGTTGGCATCTATGTGTGTCTGTGTGTATTGTGAATATCTCTATGTTCACCATGAAGTAGCACTTATCCTGAAAACTGAATAAATATTGTGTAACTTACATTGCCCAGTTTGTCTGCAAAAGCATCAAATGCCAGTTGAACAACCCATTCCTTGGGTTTTCAGTATGCTTGGATTTCATATATTTAAAATATTTGGGAGGCATGTCAATGGATCTTATCTTTTTTCATCATGTAAACAATTTTACCATCAGACAAATCTTAAGCAAGTATCAATTCTCCTCAATTCTTTTAAACTTTTATTAGCTAAAATATTTATATCTTATTCCTATATTTTTTAAGAGAAGTACAACTCTGTTCAATAATAAGCAACATAAGTATTTATAAAAGGTGGGTGGAAGAAGCATGAATTTCTCTCTATCTTTGTACATTAGCAGTCACAAAACCCACCATTTTTCATCACATCTAATTAGCACCTGAATTGTTTGTTACAGACAATTTGATACCTCCTCTTTACCTCAGAAGCCTCTTTAGGAAACAATACAATACTCTCTGGGTTTGGTTACATCTTTAAAATGTCCACTATTCTTCAAAATGTTAGCTTTGATAAAATACGCATGGCCATCTGGAAAGCCCTACAAACTGGTCAGAACTCAGTTGAAAGCAAGCTGAGTTATAAGGCTCTTGAATACTTTACTCTTGGCCCTATCAAATGGCTCATAGTAAGTTCCTAAATCCCACTCCAAATGAGATGTTTTTTTGGGAGGTCTGTTGCTCTTGGTCTAGAGGATAACTCTTTAGAACTAAGATGTGCTTTGAAATCATCTAAACCATTCTTTTCATTTTATAAATGAAGAGATTGGGACCCAGAAATGTTCATTGGGCTTTCCAGTCATCACATAGGGAATAGGTGGCATATCTGGGCCTCAGGTCTTCTGTACTATACTGTACTATACTGTACTACTTTACATTAAATACTTTGAAAGTGAGTGAAAATTTTTATTTATTTTTTATATAGTGATAAAAGCAGCTAGTGGACATAAAAGCAGTGGACAGAGCCCTGGGTCTAAAGTTTTAAAAAAAAAAGATGTGAATTCAAATCCAGATTTAGATGCCTACTGTGTGTGACTGGACAAATCACTTAAGTGAGTTCTGCCTCAGTTTCCTCTACTGTAAAATGGTAAAAATAACCATTCCTCACTGGATTGTTGGCAGGATTAAATGAGATAATACTCACAAAGCACTTCACACAGTACTTAATGCAGAATAAGTATTGTATAAATGTTTCTCCCCTTCCTTCCCCCCATTTGTATAATCTAATGGAGGAAAAATAGTAACACAAGTTTTAATCAGATAAACTTCTAAATCGTTCTTGTATTGAATTACATGTTTGAACATCCTAGAATTGATTATTATAGTACTACAAAAGTCTGAGTTTAGAAGTTCCTTGACTTTGCCCACTTTCAATCTGTATTTTTAGAAAATATTGCTCATCAGATCTAAAAATCAGAGTGTAAAGGTTAGAAAGATGCCCAAACCCTTTTAAGCATCCTGGAACCTTCAAGGGCAACTAACACTTGACCTTAACCCACATTATTGGTCACTGAAGTTGAGTCTTCAGTGGTCACAGAACACTTTAGTTGAACTTCATATCTCTGTTCCTGCTAACTAAGCTCATTTTGTCCACAATTAGAACATCAGTGGAGAATAAGATTCCCTACTCTCCCCACAAATAAAAAATGTAATGCCTTTTTTGTTTTTGATCATTTCCACCATTAACTGATTTCTTGATATTGCCATCACATATCTCAAGGGAATAGCCAATAAAAGTGTGTGAAGAGAGGGTACATCTTTCCTTAGAAATACAAACATAATTTAAGGGACATTTTCTAGTAACATTGGATCAAGAACATCAAGAACAGCACATTATATTATTATATTGTATGGTTGATAGGAAAAGAATGGTGGAGTGGGGATGTGAAGAATTTGGGTTCTCTTACTCAGCTCTGCCACAAATCATCTTTATCTTTTGGGGAAAATCAGTGAACCTTTTTGGGGTTGTGCTCTCCTCATCTGTAAAAATAAGAGGTTCAAATGAGACAATTCCTAGCTTCCTTCTAGCAATAAAGTTTGTAAATGTCTTGTCAAAATTTTCCAATGTCAAGTTACTGTTGGAAAACCAAAGCTACTGTTGTTTCTGTTTCCCTTTTTTAAAAATCCATTCATTCAATAAGCATTTATTTTATATCTATTATGTGCCAGATACTGAGGCCAGAAAAACAGAAATGAATTAATCCTTTTTTAAAATCTTGATAACTACTATCCCCAGTTCAGTGCCTGCAAACAATTACCAGAGCTCACTAGAATTATTATTTCATTAGTTTAGAGTTCTGAGTGAGAAGCCTCTTTCTATCAATGCATAATGAAACTGTTCTGTATTTTATGATTTTAGAGAGAATCTTGGATGACTTATAAGTTAGAAAACTTGTGAGAATCACATAGTTAGTGTGTATTAAAAATAGGACTTAATCTCAAGGTATTGTTACTCAAAAATCAAAGTCGCTCTCATTCTTTTTCCTGACAAAAAAAAAGAAGAAAGGAAAGAAGGATGAAAAATTATTTGATTAATGACTATGTCATAGGTGATATTTGAAAGCAACTGGGTGTTTTAAATATATATATATATATATATATATATATATATATATATAGAAAAGAGGAAGGAAGAAGAAGAGAGGAAGGAAAAAAGGAAGAAAGGGAGGGAGATGGGAGAGAGGTAGAAAAGGAAAAAGGGAGAGGAGAAGGGAGGGAAGAGGAGAGAAGGAACTTTTATTGTCTTGAAAATATCTACAAAGAAAAGTAAACACAAAATTTATTCAAAGTAAATTCTAGTAAATTCTGTTCAGAAAAGGATGAGAAAAGAGGGGTGTAGGAATACATCCTGTAGGAAATAGCATTCAAGTTGAGTTTAAAGGAAGCTAAGAATTGGGGGAGGTAACAATGAATAGAAATTACATTTTAGCCATGAGTGATAGTATGTCTTACAGCATGGATACAAAGGATAGAATGGGTTTTGGGTGGGGGGTAAGAAATAGACCAATTTGTCTAAGAAAAGAATGTATAAAAGAGAACTATGTACAATGTATCTGAAAAGGTAGGATGGAGCCATATATTGAAGGGTTTCAAATGCCAAACAGAGGAGTTTATAACTTTTTCCAAGGAGGAAAAAGATCAACTGATACTCATTAAGTATGCAATTTAAGCTTGGGATATTGATTCTTTTTGCCTAGAGCTTTTTGGTCATAACTAAATTTTTGAGCCCTTGTATTCCAAATACTTTAAAAGATGAGATGTACATTTGCATCTAGAGACTTGATAAGAGTGCTTGATAAGATCATATCAGGTATTGCTGTTCCAGAGTCACATCAGTAGCAGTAATAAACATCCATCTAAGTATAGTTGACACATTGCATTATCCTTTGCCTGGTACTAGTTTGCTCCCCTTTCTTTTTAACTCACAGGCTTCCCCCATGTCACCTTTGAAAGAGAATAAGCCTCTCCTTAATTTCCCATTTCCACAGTGATTTTTCTCTGTTATTGATCTCAGAATATAGTCTTAGTTTTTCTTCTAGTCCATGCCCAGTGGCCACACCTACCAAGCCCACGAGAAATCAGGGCGTGGAAGACTAGGAAGATTGTGAATAGAAGTCAGGCAAGTAAAAGCTAGGTCTGGTCACAGTTGTAGCCATTGTCTGCTTCTCTTGACTCCTACAAGCTAGATGGATGTGGGTTCTGAATCATTATGAGCCATGAAGCTTCAGTACAGTTAGTCATGAACATACCCATATACCACAATAATACAAGAGAATCAAAACCCAGGAGCAATCCATGAGGAATCATTCATTCATCTCATTCTTAATTAGTATCTATTCTCACTCCATTTGTTCTCATCACGTTTTCTTACCACCATATATAGACCTGTAAGATTCAATCCCTATTCCATTATGGTGATGTCTTAAATAACAGAGGAAGAACAAGGCAGTAGAAACTGCACTGAACAGGATATTACATGACCAGATTTCAAATTAACATATCACCTGTGTGACTTAATGTAAGTCACTTAATCTGGTCTTGGATTTTTATACTTATAAAAAGAGGGGTTGGAATAAATAGCCTCTAAGCATGGCATTCTGGGTAGGGCATGAAATTAGAGTCAGAAATACTCTTTTTTTTGTTTCCTAAACCCTCTTTGCACTTTGGTTTCCCTTCTGAAAAATCAGGGACTTGGGTTGAATATTCTCTATGATTTTTTTGTAGCATTAGATGTGTAAGCTGGTGACTTCAGCAGAGAACACTGTGGTGCTCGGCTTCTTTCTTTCATTTGTTCCTATACATTACACACCTGTTAAATATGATGTATCTCCCTCACCCTTATCCATCTCCATGCCACCCAGTGCTCCATTCTCCTTAGATCTTGATAGTTATTCCAGCTCCCTTTTATATCTGGCTATGAGAGCATACTCTCTAAGTATAGAGTGTCATATTTTGCCATATAACATCTGCTTACATATGTTGCCTTCATTAATAAATTTTCCTTGGAAGTCCAGAGTAGTATATATTTTTTGTTTTTATGTTAATGGACTAGTTATGAACCAAGTCTTCATTGCTGAAATCCTGTCTTGAAATGTGATTACTTAGTTGACTTTTGGAGGACTTCAATGAAGTAGATTTAAAAATGGTTTAAAAAGCTGATTTTTGTGAGTGATACTCCAAATTTCATGCATGTTCCATATAATGTTTGACACTGTCTTCTGCTTGTCTTGAGATTTCATTCCTTTTGGCACCACACATTCCTTATTGGCACTGCCAGCTTCTCTAAGACATACTGACATTGCTCACTTACATTTCTACTCCATTATGAATGAAAGTGTGAAAGGATCATTGGACCATGTGCACATGGTTACTTTCATACTTTCATTGATAACGGAATAGAAATGTGAAAAATGTTTGATGTAAGTAGGATTTCCCTGGTCACATTGGAATATATGGCCTCATTCCTGCTTAGCTTTTTATTAGTCTGTAGCACCACAGGGTCACATCAAAGCACTTAAAATATGATTAAAGAGGAAATTGAGGGTTAAGAGAAATAAGATAATTTGTCTGGGAAGCATTTGGCAAAGGTGAAGATGCATTGGCTCCAAATCTGCTGTTTTTTACTATGCTACCCTGCTTTTCAAATTATGCCTATAATATAAATCATTGTTTACTGAATGAGTAACTAGTAAAAAGAAAATGAGAAATGTGTACCTAACTTCTGTGGAAACTCAATGGATTAGTTATTATATAATATACATCATTCTCTTCACAGGTTAGGACTCATTTTTGAAGAAGAAAGGTGAATACAATTGTGGGCTGTCATCTGTCAAGATCAACTATTAAGATTTGGTACTTCTTCCTGCTTCGGTACAGCATTTCCAGCTTTTTTAAAAGTCTACAGAGAGCTCCCCAAACTGCCATATTATAATTCTGGTGAGTGTTATTAAAACCTATGTTTACAAGATACTTAATTTCTGATTTTCTTTTTTATTCAAATGGTGCTATTTTCTTATATGCAAATTTCATGTAACATTATAGAAAATATTTTTCCTCCCTTCCATCCATACAACCTTCACTCTAGCAATGATATATAATACAAATCAATGAGAACTATCTATATCTATATGAAGAAATGTATGATTCTTCCTTAGAATTTAAAAAGTTATTTTATAATGACATTTTAAAAAATTAGTTGTAAATGTTAAGTATACATAGAATTTGGACCTACTGGTAAATGACTTCAGAGTCAATTGTGAACCAAAAATAATTTTTGAGAATGATATATAGAATAGGTGTAAAAACTAAAACAGCTTTGGTTCATAAAGCAGAAATGATAAATGTGCCCAGAAAAATCTATAACAAGTGTTTAGTGGACTATATGAGTGAAAAATCTGTTGCATACTAGTGAGATCATTAAATAGAAATTATGGCTATTTGCTGCTTTAATGAGCATATCTTGTCCATCTATTCAAGAAGCATATTTATTTCAGAGCAGAATAGGTGTCCAGTTTTTGTTGGCATTGTTGATTGTTTTTGTGATCATTAAGATGGATGAAAACCTTTTACCTTAGCAACTTGCATTGTTGAAGTCCCCGATGGTTTTTCTTACTGTGATGCTTAGAAACTTCCATATCTGGCTATGATTATAATTTCAAGAATTATTTATGATGCTATGATTATAAGTAGAAAAAAGATAATTTATTCTTTCATTTGCTATGCCACATGTTATGCTAGGACTCTACTTCTTAAATGTGTATTTCTATAATCAATGAGAACTAATTTAAACATATGTTTCAGGCAAGAATTGAAAAAAGTCATTCTATAGAATGACTAAGTGTCATAGGTGATATTTGAAAGAAATGATAGTTTTTAAATGTGTATGCATTTATATATATACTACACACACATTTATATGAGATGTTACATAGATTTTGTAACCACTGAATACAGATAAAAAGTACCGTGCCATACATTTATACTTGATTCTCTAACTTTGACAACTGTCACTTCCCGAAAGCTTGATAAAATACCTTCTAGTGGAATTTCAAGTCTATGGGAGGTTTTGGCAAACCCAGACAATGCTCTTCATCTATCTGAGAATAAGATAGGCACTGATTAATTCCCCCAGTGGTAATGATGGTCTGATTTAAACCATTCTCACCTACTCTCGTCCTATGCTTGTTATGAAATGTTGTCATCACCATGAAATTAGACTTTATTATCATCTGATAAATTAATGTGGAGCTACAAATATTCAAGAAATGGAAATATATGAAAAAAAGTTGGAAAAGTATGTTGAAGCAAAAGTGGGTGGGGAATTATAGTTATCCTTTGTTCCTGATTCAGATCAGAGATTGCAGTGGTACAGAATACTAAAGTAACCATTTCTACTAATGCATACCTTTTTTGAAATTTATGAGCTTATAGGGGCACTATGATGTTAAGTGATTTAAGTTAAGGGTCCCACTGACAGTATGGGTCAGAGTTAGGACTTAAAACCCAGATCATCCATACCACAGGGATGAATCTCTTCACTTTGGTGTACTACCTCTGAGAAATACTTATTAAAGGCACAGATTATGCTTAGTATTTCAGTGAAACTCTCAAGCTTTTAGATGCTGTATTGATTAAAGTTATTTTTGTAGAAATCATTAAATCAGGATACAAAATTTAGGAATGATGTTCACTCATGATCTTTTAGAGCAAAATGGTTTAACAAAATAAAAAATCATAAGTTTACAGAAAAACAATGTAGTTTTAAATTAGCTTGTGCATTTTATAAATTATATTTTCACCTGTCAACTAATTTATATGCAGTAGAAATCTTGCATTTGAATGATGTTTTTGCCATCACATTTCATAGTAAATGATATATCAGTGAAGAAAGATTTATTTAAAAGTCAAAGATTCCTTAGCTATGGCATACTTTAAACCCTTGAAATTCTATTGGCATTCAAAATACATCCCAGTTATACCTGTATTTAGTCTAGTGATGTCACCATAGCAACATTTTATTCATAAAAACAAACTATTTTTTATAAATAACATGATCTTCAAGGCGCAATTGATTCTATTCCTTAAGATAGGTTCTCTGATCCACTGAATTTGCTGAATATCATTCAGGGAAGAGACTTTGGGAGTAATTTTCTAGCACTCTTCACTGATAATAAAACAGCTCTTGAAGGAATACATTCCTCTTTCCAGGGACTGAAGGATTTTAAAAAGAAAAGAGCATCTGTTCCCTTTTCCCCCTAATGATTTTATTGTCTTCTGCATCATGGCAATTTACTACAGTGAGAAGAGGAGTGTTGCAATTCAGCACAGTTTGTCCTGTCTGGGTATCTGGGTTTCCAAGCTGGGGAACCTGCTTTACTTAAGACTAAACTGTTTCTCCCATTCTTCATCCATTACTTAAATTCCTAAGCTGGTTTTGACAATTTTCTCTAGCAGAACAATAACAGACAACATCAAACTGTGTCTATCTCTTGGATTTTTAATCTAAAGCTTTTCTGTAATTGTGCTTGTGCCGTCAACATTTTTTAAAATATGTATTATTACCAAGGTGAAGAAAGAAGTTCATAGTTTAAATATTCTGCTATAATATTTGCTACATGTTGGTTATAATTCAGTGATAATGATCAGGAATAAAAGAGATAAATCTTATTGCTTTTTATCCCTCAGTTTAAAAGCTGTTAAATATAAAAGAGAAATACTATAACATTTGATATGGTCTTTTTTTTTTTAAAGACAAAACTGTCTTCACCAATGGGTAGCTATTAAAATTCTTGGATTTGATAAGCTGATCACTAGTAAATCTTCTCCCATTAACTCTTTGACTTATAATTGATGGATGACATCCTGTTATTAGAAATTCATTCCTTTGACTTAAGACTTTATTTCCCTATTAAAATATGAATACCTTTTGAGGATTCAAATCTCCCTGGTAAAAGGAATAGGAAGTGGCTTCTCATCAAAGGTGTTGCAGGTTCATAAATGCAGATGCTTCCAGGCAATGAGTAAAAATCAGCCTGAGGCTTTCTAATTGCCCATATGTCAGAAGCTGCAGGAGCTGATGACTTTTTATTCCAAAAATGACTTGGGCAACTGTTTGAGAGGCTGCTTGTGAAAGGAGATATTATGATGGCAACAAGATAAAGAATATACTAGAATCTGTCCTATGTACAATCTATTCTTCCCATTATAGCTAAAATAATCTTCAGTTCAGAAGTCTTCATTCTCCAAATTAAAAACATTCAGTGACTATACATTACCTATAGAATAAACTAAAAAAAATTACTTAGTTTGCATTCAAGGTTCTACAAAATATGTTTTCAGCTTATTTGTACTATCTTATCTGTATTACTCCTGCTGAGGTGCCCTATGATTAGAAAAAAGAACTACTGGCTGTTCTTTGATCTGGTTCTTTCCTCTCAGAATTTTTCCCTCTTAAAAGCAGTTCCCTATATCTAGATACTCTCTTTTTTACCACATACCTCCCCACCCCATCTTCATTAGACTTATTTCCCAGATTTCAGTCTAGAAGAAAAGTTTCAATTTCTATGAATTCTCTCATTCCTATAATAAAAAAATAACATAGTTATACTAAAATTAGCATTTAAATAAAATTTTGAGATTTGCAAAGTGCCTCACATAATCTGATTTGATCTTCAAAATGACCACGTGAGGCATTTTTACTCCCATTTTACAAATGAAGAAACTGAGGCTGAGAAATATTAAATGACCTGATTGGATCATACAGCTATGAAAATGTCTGGGATGGGATTTGAATACAGGCTTTTTTATTCCCATTACAATAGTATACATTCGCTGTTTTACTATAAATAATACTTCTTTCCTTAAATCTCTTGTTCCACTCCAAATGACATTCCCTCTGCTCTTAATCTTTTTCTAATCTGTTACAGCAGTTTATGTATGACTTACCCACTCAAGAACTTTGTGAGCAAATCAAAGGGAAGAACTGAACTGTGTTTCATTTTTCTATTCCCTGACTCTAACATAGGGTTTGCCCAATTGGATTTTTAATAAATATTATTTATATTTAATTTGTTGACAGAACCTATACTCCATAAAAGAGCCCTACTATCTTATAGGCAGATATCAAATCCTGGAACTGTTGTGTAGGAACATGGGTTCCCATGTTAGTTGTTTCAAATTTTAAATCTTAATTTTTTTCTTTCTTCTTTTTTCCTTTTTTTATTAAAGCTTTTTTATTTACAAAACATGTGCATGGGTAATTTTTCAACATTGCCCCATGCAAAGCTTTGTGTTCCAAATTTTCCTCTCCTTCTCTCTACCTCCTCCCCTAGATGACAGGTAATACAATACATGTTAAATATGTTAAAATATACGTTAAATCCAGTATATGTATACATATTTATACAGTTATCTTGCTGAACAAGAAAAAATCAGGTCAAAAGGAAAAAAACTGAGAAAGAAGACAAAATGCAAGCAAAGAACAACAGATAGAATGAAATGCTATGTTGTGGTCCACACTTAGTTCCCACAGTCCTCTCTCTGGTGTAAATGGCTCTCTTCATCACAAGATTATTCGAACTGGTCTGAATCATTTCATTGTTGGAAAGAGCCACATCCATCAGAAATGTAAATCTTGTAATCTTAAACTATGAAAATTGAAAAACAAATATCAGAGAGAAAAGTCATGACTAGAAGAGCAGGGGAGGAGTGTGTTCAACATGGTTACAACAGTAGAAAATAGAGGAAAGGATGAAAATACCCAATCCTTACTGTTGTATACTAGACTATTATTGAATTGTTGGGCTTTTCCTAGATGACAGGTGTTAAAATAGGATTCTAAAACTCCAGTGATAAGATTCTGGAAAGTTTCTGCCCTGAAGTCACTTGAAGAGCCAAATCAATCAGTCAAATCTAGTCAACAAGCATTTATTAAGTGACTGTTAGGATATACACTGAGGATATCAAGAAAGGCAAAAAATAGAGTGTGTCCTCAAGCACTTTACAATCTAATAGAGATAGTAACATACAAACAACTAACTACATACCAACAAGAAATGCAAAACATTAATGGAAGATAACCTCAGAAGGGAGACACCATCATTAAAGGTAGACCAGAAGAAGCTTCTATTAGAAAGTGAAATGCTAGCTAAGATCTGAAGGAAAAATAAGGGAGCAAAAACAAGAAGAAAGAATTCCAGGCAGTAAAAATGCACATGGGAATAGCATGTCTTCTAAGAGGAATAACAAGAGGGAGGGCCAGTGTTGTTGGATTGTAGAGTTCATGGAAGGGAGTAAGATGTAAGAAAACTAGAAAAATAGAAAGGGGAAGTTGGTGACTCAATTGTTAGAATACCACCCAAAAATCAGAAAGACTCATCTTCCCAAGTTCAAATCTGACTCCCGATGATAACTAGCTGTGTGAACCTGGGCAAGTCACGTAACTTTGCCTTAGTTTCCTCATCTGTAAAATGAGTTGAAGAAAGAAATAGCAAACCATCCTAGTATCTTTGCCAAAGAAAAACAAGTAGCGTCATGAAGAATCAGATTACATGACTGATGTTATTACATGACACATTACATGATTAAAAGAGCTGAACATGTTTCAATGTTTGCTATTGAAAAATAGCAAAGATTGTGAAAAGCTTTAGAAGCCAAACAGGAACTTTATATTTTATCCTAGAAGTTATAGTGTGTCACTGGGATAAATCATCAAGAGCACTTGTGGTTGTAGAGAAAAAGGATGAAGACCCTAAATGTGGGGAGGTAAGAACAATGCATAGAATGCAAACATGGAATATAGTCTGCACAAAAGTGCAGAGAAGAGTCATAGAAGGTTTTTGGGAGGAATAGCAACATCACCAGTTGAAATGGATTGTATTAAGGGGGATTGTAATGTTCTTCTCTAAAATGTAATATTCTCTGGGTGGGGTTTCCTTGGGGTCTTTGGAGGCAGCCTTCGTTTCAATTCAGTAATCACCCCAAATGCAGCCAGGTGTTAAAGTCCAAATCCTTTATTGTCTCTTTCCAAGTCTTGTCTCCTTTCCTGCAGCCTGGTTAGCTTTCTTATAGTCCAGCTCCTTTATTATAACCTTCCTGGGGCTGGGCAGCTTTCTGGAGAGTTTTTCAGTTTGACCTTGGTTCCGAGAGCTTCAACCTGCCTTCTCTGGCTTCTGAATCTCCCCGACTGAATCTTGGTTGAGGCTCCTAGCTTATATATACTCTCTTAAAGGTATGAATCTTGTAGAACTATTGTAAGTGCTAAGTACATGTAGTGAACTAGAGAACTGTTAAGTGCCATGCTAAATTAGATAACTATTGTCTCCTGATGGATCAGGCCATCCTCAGCAACGAGATCAACCAAATCATTTCTAATGGAGCAGTAATGAACTGAACTAGCTATACCCAGAAAAAGAACTCTGGGAGATGACTAAAAACCATTACATTGAATTCCCAGTCCCTATATTTATGCACACCTGCATCTTTGATTTCCTTCACAAGCTAATTGTACAATAATTCAGAGTCTGATTCTTTTTGTACAGCAAAATAATGTTTTGGTCATGTATACTTATTGTGTATCTAAGTTATATTTTAATATATTTAACATCTACTGGTCATCCTGCCATTTAGGGGAGGGGGTGGGGGGGTAAGAGGTGAAAAATTGGAACAAGAGGTTTGGCAATTGTTAATGCTGTAAAGTTACCCATGTATATATCCTGTAAATTAAAGGCTATTAAATAAATAAAAAAAAAATTAAAAAAAAATAGATAACTATTGTCTCTATCAATTCCACTGACTTAGCACCTTGTTTTAAGTTCTGGCCCATAACAGGGGATAATCCATAAGAAGTCTGGAAAGGTAAATAACACTTTATTAAAATTTGAAACCCTTTAAATAATTGAATTTTGCTATCATAGTTTTGCTAACTTTTCTTTTCTAATGAGTAAATATCCCCAGTTCCTTTACCTCATCCTCGTGTGATGTTCCAGTTCCTTTAACATGCAGATTGTTCTCCTTTCAAATTCTAGTTTATCATTCCCTAAATCTTGGGTCTAGAATCAAATCCAATACTCCAGATATTGTCTGATCATGCTTTTAGAGTACAGAGCACAGTGGTAGTCTAGTGCTAGAAAATATCAAATAGTCCCTGTCCTTAAAGAGCTTAAATTCCATTGGAGGGATATAGAATATGCTGTGATGAATAAATATAATAAATATACCTATAAGAATAGAAATTAACAACTGGGGATATCAAAAGAGACTTACTAATAGAATCTACATCTGAGTGGAACCTTAAAGGGATACTAGACATTTTTATCTATGTGGAAAGAAGGGAAAATGCATTTCAAGCATAGGAGATAATCAGCTCGAAGCTTTTGGAAGCCATTTATCACATACACTTTAGGGAACATCTAGTAGTCCCCTTTGGTTGGAACACTGAGTGTATGAATGAGAGTAACATGGAATTTACACGGTTTTTAAGAACATTAAGGGAAAAAAAGTTTAGGAATTTCTATTTCATTCTAGAGGTGATAAGGATCCACTGAAAATATATGATCAGGACAGAGAGAATCAGTCCAATGCTTTAGGAATATTAATTTGGCAGCTGTGTAGGAATTCGATTGAAGAAAAGAAATCATGAAGCAATTAGAATATTCATGTTACAGTCTCAGTGAAATGTGATGAAAGCATGAATGAGGAGAATAGCTTAGGGAATAGAGTAGGAAGCTATGAGAATTATTGTATAAAATCAACAAGGCTTGGCAAGATATGATTGGATATAATCACAAGGAAGGCAAAAATAACAAGGAAAGCTGAAGTTATTGACCTGGATGACTAGAATGATGATGATAGAGGATGATGATTCCATCAAAAGTTCATGTACTTTAAAACCATAAAAGATTTTTTTTTTTTATGTAATCTTTTGACTACCTGTCCATCCCATATAATGCACTTATGAAGTTGATTTTTAGAACTCAAGTGTGTAACTTCATATTAATCCTAAGTGACTTAAATCATGTTGGTTATGGTACAGCATTATAGCTTGTTGAAATATTTGTGAATCCTGATTTTGTCATTTAACTTGTTAACAACATCCCTAGGTTTTATGCCATCTGCAAATTGATTTGCTTATCATCCATGCCATCATTCAAGTCATTGATAAAAATGTTGAATAGCATAGGACAGAAAAAAGTGCCTAGGGCACTTTGCTAAAGATGTACCTCTATTTTGACATGACTGTTAATGATTATACTTTGAGTACATCATTTTACCACTTAAAAATTCACCCAGTCCAAATCTTTCTATCTTGTTCACATGTATAATAAGAGAGACTTTGTCAAATGTTTTGTTAAAATTTTTTATGTTTAATCTCCCTTGTGTTTTAAGGTCATTTTTCTTTGTTCTATCCAGTGGGAAGATGGAGGTTAGCTGATTTCCATCATTAGCTAATCTTTTATCTGCATAAAGATAAATTTTCAGTGTAGCTCAGTCTTCATTTTCCCTCAGGCTAAATAGGGTATATTTTATAATACTTTATTAATTTTCATTTCCAGATGTCCCATTTTTGAAACTCCAAATGGCTGCCTAAATTTCCAGAATTATTGATATCATTATCTGTGAATTAAATATGAACAATTGGAAGAATAATACTTTTTAATATATTGGCATAAGGGTATTGAGAGATCTGGGCTTCTTGGATATGAGAGGAGGGCAAGGGTTAGTATGGAATTTGGTCCTGAATATTTTTCATTTGAGCATACCATCTAGTCTTTTAAGAACAATTTTCTTATAACAGAAAAAGAATTAAAATGCAGATATAAAGTTGCTTCCTTACTGTGTTATTTCAAATACATTATCTCATTTGATTTTCTTCATCAGAGTGATGCTAATAATGATACATCAATTTGTATAGTTCTTTTGTAGTTCACAAATCACTTTACTAAAAATAACTTCATGAGGCATAAGGTTATTATACCCATTACGTAGATTAGGAAAGTGAAGATCAAATGACTTCCATATGGTAAATAGTTGAACAATAGAGCTGATACTCAAAATCTGTTGGTTCCAAGTACAGCTCTGTTTTTATACTACTTAACAATAGCTAAAACTCAAATCATTTCCTCCCAAAAGTAGCTTTTACTCCTATGGTTTTCCCCATAAGGCCCAACACAGAGCTGTGTAAAAATGTTTCCCTAATGTTGATTATGATGATTTGACATATGACAGAATATAGCATTTAATAAATAAAAAATAGTGCAGTCCTCAACACCATTCTAAAATCAATTGTCATTATCATTGTCATTATTTCTACCACTACTAAATAATAATAATTATTAAAATAAGACTAGTAATCAGTTAGAATACAGACCAAGCTAACCAAATTTCCTGGTTTTTATGAAATTAAGAAGATAGATAGGAGGTCAAAGTCTAGGCATAATACAAACAATACAAAATGAAGGTGCTAGATTTGGAGTCAGACAAACTCAGATCAAATCTCACTTAGCCTCTTTCTCGATTATGACCATAGATAAATCACTTAATCTATCTCATTTCATCAGAGGTCTCTAAATCAGATCTAATCAGATTTAAATCTCTGATGTTGTAATGCTATATGTTAATTTTATCAAAACATTGGATAAAATTTCTCAACAAGATGAATGGGTATCCTACACACAATTCACATGTATATATATATATATATATATATATATATATATATATGTGTGTGTGTGTGTGTGTGTGTGTGTGTGTGTATGTGTGTGTATACATATTTATTACATATTATATACACACACATATATATATATACATAAATACATATATATTAGATCAGAGATTTTGAACACAGTAATAGAAAATATTGCAGAAAATAAAATTAATGTTCAATAGAACATCAATAATATGTGTCTGTGTCTGTGTGTGTTGTTAAAGTCAATATATGTATGGTTGAGTAGGCCCTATTTCAATTTGCATTTGAAACTACTGGACTTGATCATAGAGGAGGCAGGTGAATTTGTAACTTGTCTAGACAGTGGATAATTGGATGGATGTTTACTTGAAGGGATGTCTCTAGCATACTCTTATAGAACTCTATCATAGGTGCTATTCCAGTCGAGCCTTTTATTAATGATAGGAATGAAAATCTAGAAGACATTTTCACTTCTACAGAATCCGATGAAAACTTAGGCTTCATTAAAATAATTTCTTACATTCAAAGCACTATATTCAAAATTTCCCATATTAATCAAAATGTTTTTATTTTAATTCTAGCTCTCATATTTTACTACCTCTGAGATCTTGGTTGTCACTTATTTAAATGACTTTGATTTTCACTTTTGTCATCTGTAAAAAGATACAAGTACCTTCCAACTCCCAAATCTTGAGAAATGTATCAATATTACAGTAAGCAATACTTTTCCTGATGGATGTGAAATATAGTTCAGGTTTGGATGCCATATTTTAATAGATATACTGACCATTAGAGTGTATTCATGAGTGCATCACACAAAGTATGTTAAAAGAATGAAAAACATTTTGTTTTTGGAGATGAAGAGAATAGCTATATACCTGTGTATGTGTCTGGGTGGCCAAAAATGGGACAATGAAAACATCTTCATCTATTTAAAGAACTATAATAGAGAAAAGGGAGCAGACTTACTATGCAACTAAAGGGAGCTGCAACTAAAAACAGTGGGAGAAATTTACAGGAAAGCAGATTTAGTTCCTTCCTCCCTCTTCCCCCTCCCCCCTTTTCTCTTTCTCCTCCTCCTTCTTTTCTCACATAGCTTTCTTTTATTTTCTTTCATTGTATCTCTGCATCTTTCTTTGTCTCTAGGTCTCTGTATCTCTTTTCCCTTTCCCTTTCTCCATCATCCCCTCACCAAAAACACAAGAAAGAAAAGACAGTTTCAGTTTTTAAATTATGAACATTATTCTGAAGTCACTGGATCACCCTAAATTTCAGATTCAGTACATGTCAGTACTACTAGTAGTTAGGAATGAATTGAAATTGTTTTCAGAGACATTTTGAAATGGAATAAAAAATTTCATTTAAATTAAAAAAAAATTAATTCTTCTCCAGTAAATGTACTCAAGAAGACACTTGCATCTCAAATGAAGTAGGCAGCTAAATTTTGCAGGAAGGTTCAAAGAACTTGACCAACCAAAAGACATTATTCCTTGTGTAGTTCAACTTAAAAAAAAAAGAAAAAGAAAAAGAAATGTCAGTAGAATTCATTTCTTCCAATGTTAAAAGGTATCAGGCTCTACAGAGTTCACATTTCTTGTTAGAGTAATTTCTCACTACTATGAGAGTACAGCAGAGAAATTCTTTTTCTTGAAATATCACCATATCTTCAGATTTGGTAGATGTTCACATCAAAGAAAGCTTTTCAAAGTGTCAGTCTTTCTAGATCTCTTAATTGAGAATAAAGTGAGACACAACATCAACAACAACAAAAAGGACATTGAAGTTGATATTGAGAACTCCCTGAAGCTATATGTGTGTGTTTGTGTGTGTGTATATATATATATATATATATACACAAATATATGTGTGTGCATATATTTATATGTACATATACACACATATATACATATATATTCATTATATATAATATAATACACACACATATAAATGTATATACATATATAATATATATATATATATATATATATTCATTTTCAGTAGCATATAGAAAGGAAAATGTCCTAAAAGTTGTGTAAACTTTCTCAAGCAGTCATTCTAGCTACTCATCATGAAAGATCCAAGCAAAAGCCATCCAGCAAAAGTTGCTTATAAATATATGTTTTCCTTGCGTTTTAAATGGTTATTTATTTTTTAAGTTTTAGTCAATTTCATCTTTCAGCCTCCTACTTGGTAGTCAATTTATTATTTTAGGGCATGTTGATTAAATCCTGTTGGTTTAGGGGAAGTCCAAGAGAGTGGTACATTATTGGCATTACAGAAACAGTTGCCAGTAATCAATATATTTTTGTACCACATACAGGGTGTATATTTAAGGACATAATTCATCAGAAATAGGCTTGCTGGGGTTCTTCTTGCCACTTCCATCGATTTTTTCACGTTCCAGTCATTGTAAACATTCTACATGTGATATGACAGATGAATTCATAATGAAGCCAATCATCCTAGGGAAAAAAGTTCAAATACCAGAACTAAATTTTTAAAAAGTCTAAAATATAGTAAAATAGAATGCTCTCTTTTTCAAGTTCTTCCCCTAAGAAAATAATATAATTGATGGAAATTTACAAAAAGTTTTATTTAATATCAATTTGGAAACTTTAAATGGAATCTAAGATTTTGGAATCCTAATTTATAAGTATGGACTCTTATTATCAATTGTCCTACGACATAAAGTCAGGAAATTAAATCTTTTATCTCAGTTCTCTCTACACTTATTTTTTTTTATTTCAAAATAACAAATAAATTAATTATACATAGGAATACTTTGTTTTCTATAATAGGCATCTTTGATTAAAATTGTAGGTAAATAAATAGTTTTTCAGTCCAAATCTACTTTAACTACATTGGATAAAAATCACCATTTAAAGGAATCCTATAATGGATCTTTTTGTACAGCAAAGAAACTATTTTTAAAATGGTTGGATTTCCTGATTTGGAGGAAATTTTCCTGATTTCCACCTTTCCATCATTCTCAAACAGAAAGTAGGATCAAAGATCAGTATAATTCCATAGACTGCATTTGGAATTTGGAATTTGGGGCCTTTTGGAGTGTAATAAAGATGGAATATAGAATTAGAGGGACTTTATTCATAAAGATTCAATTTTTTTCATTCTCTGAACTATGAATAATTTTAGTTCCTAAACTGTATCCTAGTACCACATACACACACACACACACACACACACACACACACACACATTCACACATTTTAGATTGTATTTACTGTTGAACTTCAAGTAAAAAGCGAAAATGAAATCATATATTTTTTTAATTTCCAAGAACAACTTGAGTCAGATCTTTGCTCAAGTCTTCCATGAAAATGTCAAAAGGACTTTTTGTTGCTTCCCCTCATTAAGTGAAAGAAACAACTACCTGAAATAGTCAATTAATGTTTCTGTGCCCACTATGTCACTATTTATCTTTCTATGGTTGATGGTAGAATTGTTGTAAAATTTAAGATGTAATGTGAGGGAAAAAAACCTCAGCCATGGTTTGCCCAAAGGAAGAGGTGATCATTATTCCAGCTGCCCAAGGAGAAAGGTTTGCATCAACTAAAATATATCTCTAGAATGACTTTAGAAATTGCTCTATTTTTATAAAGATACTAGAAAGAGATTAAAAATGATATATCCTGTAAGAAGTTTATTCTCTCTGATCAACAATCTAAATCTAAGTAGTAGCAGAAGTAGCAGAAGATAGTTCTATAATTCTTTTCAACTATTTCCCCTGTTTTGTCTTTTATCTGGGAGAATGTAGGAGCAACAGAAGAAAGGGAACTGACAATGACTTTAAGGACCCACATATTCATCACAGTTGCTTCTTTCTTCCTCTTCACCCATCCTACCAAATTAGTCATATTAGACTGACTAGCAAACACTATTTATTATTCCTCATTCTGAAACCACCAATTGGTTCTCTATGATTCACACTAAGCCCATCAGATGGTGGACTCACATGTTACTCAGACCAAGCCTTCTTATCCCATGACCTACTCCCAAGAAATCCAGTTCCCCAATATCTATTTAAGCATGTGGGTGGATTTTGCTGGTGCTATGGTGGGCCGCATCTCATGGAATTTAATGGCAATGTCGTTATAAAGAAATGGTATCCCATGGTGTGATTTACATCACGCTGTGTGAGCCGCCTACAGCTTTCAGCAGTTGGTTCTGTGTATGCAATTTATCCCTCTAGAAACCATTATTATAATACAAGAAATTCCTTAGGAAATATAGAGGGAAGAACACATCACAGTCAGACTATAATAACTATTTAGACCATTTAAACTCACTCAGCTTGTTCTATATTAGAAAAAGACAAGCTCTGTACAATTACGTATTTTATGCATTTCATATGGCTTTCTGCTTTCATACATGAAAAAGTATATATTATTATATATTTTAATATAGATATTTAGGAAAAACAATTGTTCAGATTGTGAAATTAGTCCCCTAATCATAGCAAAACAGAAATGGAGTTTCCAGTTTCCTTCTGAGAAGACAGTTGAGGAAATACCTAATGAAATTGCTAATATATACCATCATGATCAAGCATGAGATTAAAAAGAATTAGTCAGTTTTTCTCATATTTTTACATGCAATATATTGAGAGGAATTTCTGTAATAAACATATTTCCCAGACACAATTTTTTATCCTTATTATCGTATCTTTAGGATGAGTGGTTAAATTTCTTTAAGGAAGATTGACTATTTGTCTATAACCTTGTGTTTTTGCACATTTTAGCCAATATTTGTAATATACTGAATATATTAGTCATACCATTCTAGATTTAGGACTAGAAGAACATTTAGAACTGGCATCTGGTATAATCGCTTCATCTTGAAAAAGAGGAATGTAAATCTTATTGAGTTACAATAGACTGTCTTACGTCACACTCTAAATTTAGATTTGAACCCAAGTGCTCAGTTATTAAATTGAGCACTATTTCCAGTACATCAATAATCAAATATTAAATGCTTAATATGGACCAGCTACCATGCTATATTTTGGAAATATGAAGACATAAATGAAAGAATCTCTGCCTTTAAGAAGTTCTATCCTCCCAATGGCTAATCCAAAAAAAAAAATCATTTGGCAAAAAGAACATCATGTTTTGGGTAAATGCATGAATATTCTATCCCATGAGCAAAGCCTTTCCAAAGACAAACATAACAATCCAATGGAGCCCCAATCCAACTCCTTAACGTGATAGGACATATGAGAGTTCATTTTAAAGGCATAACAGTGAGGATCTATGACGATATTAACTCATAACTGTAGGACTTTGGTAGGGGAAAAAGCACAAATAATACAAAATAAAAGGCATATTAAGTAATGGGAGGTAAAAAAAATGTTTTGTGAGGCCTGTGGTAGAAAAGAGAGAATACCAACTTGGGGGAATCAGGAAGTATCATATGGAAATAATCAAATTTGAGTTGAATTTTAAAAGCTAGGTTCTAGACCTCACTGAGACTTTAAAGAGTACTAATGTCATGTTTTCTTATCATAGGCGGAGTAAGAATATATCACTGCTTTATATGGTTTCTGAATTTTTCACATGGATCTGAATCCTTCCTACAGCTGACTTTGAAGATCTACTCCAAATGAAGCCTTGGAGAATTATAGAATTCTCTTCTGAGATTTGGATTTACCTTTCACTGTTTTAGTTTCATGATTTCTTAATTGTAGACTGTGTTTTACAATATAGACCACTATCTTGGAGGAATAAATTTAACCAAAAGTGGTATCTAAAATCTATGCTAACCTTAAATATACAATGTTTAAGTACTATGGATATTTCACATTTTAATTTTTTGATATTAATTAATGAATCCTAGCCTATGCTATATTTATTGATAAAAATTGACTACAATTATGTCAAATGAAATATATTTCACATATACCAAGATCTATAGAACTTTCCATTTTCTAGAAAAAAATAACATCTAATGATATATGCAGAATGTATAATGAAATAACTAGTTCAAAAACCAGCTGGAACTTGAAACTAAAAAGGGAAATAGTACAGAGAAGGCAAAGTAAGAACATAGATTTGGGTACTTACTATCTTTTAATACATTTATTTATTTTTAAATTTTATTTATTTTATTTTTTATTAATGAAATGAAGCAAACATATCTAAAACAATAGAATTTTAAAATTCTATTGCAAATCCATTATATACAACTTGCTATTCTTTAAAAATATATAATAAAAGGGGGAAGCTAGATGGTGCAGTGGACAGAATGCCAGTCTTTGGCTGAAGTCAGGAGGACCTGAGTTCAAATTTGGCCTCAGACACTTAACACTTCCTAGCTGTGTGCAAGTAACTTAACCTTAATTGCTTCAGCACAAAAAAAAAATTATATATAATAAAGTTGTCATGTAACTTTTCCCCCCTTTTTTTCCTTTCCCTCACTTCCACCCCCTATCCTAAAGATTACTACAATTAGATGAGTGTGACTGAGGGATTATATGTTGGATTTATATAGCTAAAAACAGGTGATTAGGAGCTTTTGTCTGTATTATATAGTAGCAGGTAAACTTCCAATTTCCTAATATTTCATAATATTAATATTCTTTCATAACTTTGATAAGATTATTTTTGTTTTAAATTTCTTTAAGTTTTCCCAACCAGTAATCACAACTGACTCATTCTGGATGCTTAGTGATTCATCATTGCCTTAAGTGACACTAGAAACAATTAAATTTTAAAAAAAATAGAATATTTCTTTCATTGCCAAATTGGAGAATCTTTCAATCACTGCATTCTTTTCATTTTTTTTTTTTTACCACATTTCAAGCTCATTTCTTAGAACTGTGTTTCACACCCCTTTACTTATAGATAGGCAGAGATATAACTGAGTTATTGTCTCTGGGACAAGGGCTACAAATCATATCTAAAGGATACAAAAAGTACATTTGTTTGAAGAAAAGGGCAGAACATTACCTCTGGACAAGACAGGGACACTGGCATAGTAGTGAGAAACCATTTCTGTTGAGGTTCCTGGAGTGATGGGGTGAACAGGGCAGAGTCAAGAAAGCGATCACTCTAGCATCCCATCTGGTAGCATCCTGCTTTAACTAATTTCCTTGATTTTTACATTGATGAAGAATTTCAATCAGTGTTTGTAGCCATTAGAATTGGTACCTTAAGGAAAAGTCTGTTTCCTCATTCTTTTTTTTAATAGTTCAACATACTGAAGAATAGACTAAGGCCCTGCCTTATACTTATTTCCATCTGTCAGTTACCATTAATTCAAGCCCCAACTTGTCTTTTATATCCAACTACAGAAGGACTATGTTTTGTAAAACTCAAGTTCCTAGTTTTCATTCAATGAATATATTTTAGTATGAAACATTAATGATGGAATTTCTGTCTAGCTGTTGTCTTTAGTATTTATAGTAAAAACAGTTGGAAGATTTAGACTACTTTCTAGTTTTGAATTTCTGCCAACTTTCTAGTGAAGGTGCCTATCTCAGTTACTCTAGTCTAGAATAAATAATTCTTTAAATCCCATTTTATTAGTGTTACATCATTTAACTTCTGTATTTTAGATCACTTATCACACAACATTTTCAATTTCCCTTGTAAATAGAACACTTTAAAAAAAGAGTATACATGCATGTTCCTGCAAAATATATTTCCATATTTGTTATAATGTAACAAAAAACATAAATCAAAAATGAACAAACAAAAACTCACAAAAATATTTTTTTAAAAAATGTGTGCTTCAATTAGTATTCAGACACCATCAGTTTTTTCTCTGGGAATATATAATATTCAGAGCTGTCTTGGATTGTTGAATTACTGAGAAGAAATAAGTCATTTATAGTTGACTATCTCATAATATTGCTGTTCCTATTTACAATAGTCTCCTGGTTCTATTCATTTCTCTTTGGATTAATTCATGTAAGTTTTTCCAGGTTTTTCTGAGAATACTTATCTCATCATTTTTTTTGAGCACAATATTTTCATAGTAATCACAGTAATATACCACAGCTTGTTAAGTCATTCCTTGATGGGAATTCCCTTATTTCTATTTTTTTTTGCCACTAGAAAATAACTGCTATAAATATTTTTCTACATCTAGGTCCTTTACATTTTTTTTCTCTCTTTTGGGATACAGATCTAATAGTGGTATGTATGGTTTTATAGGCCTTTGGGCATAGTTCCAAATCGCTATACAAAATGGTTGAATCAATTCACAACTCTACCAAGAGTGCATTAATGTTTTAATTTTTCCATATCTCCTCCATTAGTAAATATTGCTTATATAAAGTTTGTTGTATTTCATTGAATTCTGTTAAGATTGTGAGCCTAGCTGATTTCTCTACAGTGATAGTCCCCTTTTTATCTAGTGCTTTAAGATTTATAAGTATGTTTCCTAAAGCAGTCACATCAGGTAAGTGAGGAAACTTTATATCTCTATTTTATAGATGAGGAAATAGACTTAGATTGTTAGATTACTCAAGGTCAGTTAGTTAGGAAATAAAGTTTGAATTTTTGAATCCTCAACTCATAATTCCAAGTCAATGATTGTTTTTGAATTCTAACATATTAGTTTTCAAGATACACCCCTTCATCAATTGTTTATGAAAAGATATTATAGAAATGAAGAAAGCTAAAAAGGAGAGAGAGGAAAGAGAATAGCATTACAAGTGGCATTACTGCATTTTAAAATAATTATCATAATATAACCTTGACTCTTTAGTTTAAAACTACATGACAAGTAAAAAATAAAATATAAAAATCTGTAAAATCATATCAGGAAGATGTTGAAGAAAGATTAATGGAGTATAGGATATTTAGCTTGGCATTTTCAAGCTAGTTAAAAGATGAACAGATATCAATAAATGGAAAGAGAGAAATAGGCTATCCCAGGTACAGGGAAGAAATTTGTAGGTAAGTCTCAGAGGTAGGGAAAACATGTGACCTATGAAGGAGACAGGAAATAATTCAAATTGTTTGAACCATTATTGATGAAATTGTCGATGGTGAGATAGAGGTAAACATTTGGAAAGAGGAGAATAACATTAATTTTTGAGTTTTTAAAAAATGTATTTTAGAATTTATATCCTTGAACATTTCTGAATCAGATTTTATTTGAGAGTGGTAAGTCAAGATTCTTTGCCAGGAGAACAAGCTGCTAGAAGAATTGTATGCCTTTTCCAAATTTCTATAGCCTTGTATGAATATCACTAAATATCAGATTTCCACGAACATTTGTGAATAATTAAAAGAATAGATAATTTATCTGATTCATTTGAAATTTATTTGAAATAGCAGTATTTTATGTTTTAGTATGACTACATTATCTTCTTCCCAAAAAATAAACGAGTTAATAAAATTCTGCTTTATTAAACTCTTCCACCTGGGACTCACTTCCCATCTTGCCACTTCCAACCTTAAAACATTACTTAATTGTAATCACAGAGTCATAAAATGATAAAACAGTAGACATTCCATGATGTTTTTATTATTAAATCTAATTATTATGCATAGCATAGGGTCCTCAAACTACAGGCCCACAGGCCAGATGCGGCAGCTGAGGATGATTATCCCCCTCACTCAGGCTATGAAGTTTCTTTATTTAAAGACCCACAAAACAAAGTTTTTGTTTTTACTATAGTCCAGCCCTCTAACAGTCTGAGGAACAGTGAACTGGCCCCCTATTTAAAAAGTTTGAGGACCCCTGGATAGGGTCTGATACTAGTAAGACATAATTCATAGCAGAGTACTACATTCAGGCTAACATCAATGTCTCACAGCTTTCAGTGTTTCTTAAATGCCTACTATGTGCATTGAACTTGAGGACACTGGTGAAGAAAGCAAAATAAAAAAATTACTTTCTCTCTGTTCAATCACATCTCTTCTTTCTATCTTCCATTATTCTGGTGCAGATTACTTGACTAGCTCTATGGAAAGAAAAAAACATGCAGACTTCACTAAAAACAAAACAAAACAAAAAAAACCTTAAGTCTTGTATAAAAGAAAGGTTCAAATTATTGAAATGTTTCAAATGGCAACCTATTTTAAGGTTTTCAGTGACTAGTTTCCTCATTTGGAAATTAAGAGGTTGAACTTGTTGGCCTCCAAAGTTCATACTAATTCTAAAACTATTCTACATATAGTTATCCTTTCCACATTGCGACTTTCCCCATCACAGTTTTAATATATCAGGAGTCAGAATAAGAAATTAAATGGAATTTTAGAAGAATTTTGAAAGCTACTGACAACATGAAAAGGCTAGCAGATGGCATAGAAAATGTTTAGAAACTCAGAAATGCATAAATATATGAAGAGTATTATATAATATCAACATACTTTACTTTTAACACCATAATAATTTAGACTTCTCTGGTAGGAGAAGGGGCAAAAATATTTTAAGAGGATTTTCCCAGATTAAGGGAGCATCATACCCTTAACCCCATGATGTGGAAGAGATAATTATACTACAATCTTTAGAGCCTAAGAGCTTATCAAAATATATAGAAATCTTTATATTCTTTTTTTTTAATTTAATAGCCTTTTATTTACAGGTTATATGTATGGGTAACTTTACAGCATTGACAATTGCCAAATCTCTTGTTCCAATTTTTCACCTCTTACCCCTCCCCCCCTCCCCCAGATGGCAGGATGACCAGTAGATGTTAAATATATTAAAATATAAATTAGATACACAATAAGTATACATGACCAAACCGTTATTTTGCTGTACAAAAATAATCAGACTCTGAAATATTGTACAATTAGCTTGTGAAGGAAATAAAAAATGCAGGTGGGCATAAATATAGGGATTGGGAATTCAATGTAATGGTTTTTACTCATCTCCCAGAGTTCTTTCTCTGGGTGTAGCTGATTCAGTTCATTACTGCTGCATTGGAAATGATTTGGTTGATATCCTTGCTGAGGATGGCCAGGTCCATCAGAACTGGTCATCATATAGTATTGTTGTTGAAGTATATAATGATCTCCTGGTCCTGCTCATTTCACTCAGCATCAGTTCATGTAAGTCTCTCCAGGCCTTTCTGAAATCATCCTGTTGGTCATTTCTTACAGAACAATAATATTCCATAACATTCATATACCACAATTTATTCAGCCATTCTCCAACTGATGGGCATCCATTCATTTTCCAGTTTCTGGCCACTACAAAGAGAGCTGCCACAAACATTCGTGCACATACAGGTCCCTTTCCCTTCTTTATAATCTCTTTGGGATATAATCCCAGTAGTAACACTGCTGGATCAAAGGGTATGCAAAGTTTGATAACTTTTTGAGCATAGTTCCAATCTACTCTCCAGAATGGTTGGATTCGTTCACAACTCCACCAACAATGCATCAATGTCCCAGTTTTCCCACATCCCCTCCAACAATCATCATTATTTTTTCCTGTCATCTTAGCCAATCTGACAGGTGTGTAGTGGTATCTCAGAATTGTCTTAATTTGCATTTCTCTGATTAATAATGACTTGGAGCATCTTTTCATATGACTAGAAATAGTTTCAATTTCCTTATCTGAGAATTGTCTGTTCATATCCTTTGACCATTTTTCAATTGGAGAATTGCTTGGAAATCTTTATACTTCTTTTAGGATTTGTGTTTAAAATCTTAGAAGAGAGTACTTTCTCTTAAAGAGTTTGGGGTTTGATCTTTTCATGTCACAAATATATTTTTAGTATCAATCAGACCTGTGGTAATTCTATTTGAATCAATAAAGCAGTTGTTGTATTACTAATGCTACCATCACCTCTACTCTCAAATACAGCTCATATGCCCAGCTATTTTTACACCAGGTCAAAAAGCAAAGAAAATTATAGTGGTACTATGTTGAACTGAGTAGTTGTGTTTCCTCTCTGATCTAGAATAACCAGTATAACTAATTTTACCCACTCCAGTCTCTTCTCTCCACTAACTGATTCTTAAAAACCCTCAATTGACTGATGTTCAGTGTCACTGAATTGACCAACTTGAATGATTCTCTTTGCATGGGTAGATATAGCTTCAGACGCTTTCCTTACATGCAAGCAATTGCCTATGAAAACAAGAAATAATATACTCAATGACTCACTAGGCCCACTCCTTGATGTTCTCACCTAAGAGAGTTGAGACTTGTTTATTTTCTTAATTGCAGCAAATACCACATCATTTCCTATTTGATAGGAGGAGTTCTGTGAAATAAGTCCTTACAGAGGCTGCAAACAATATCAGTAATTGCAGCCTACACATTCATACCTATTCTATTAAATCACATACAAGTTTGGGGATGATCTAAGAAAGATGCCTCAGCAACTTCTGACATCTTTCTTTGCACCATTCCATAAGTAGTTCCAGGAACCCGAGTTATCTAGATTAACTGAATATATAGGGATTGCATTTTCAGCCTAGTTGCCTCAACCCTTCACTTCCCTTTGGCTCTGGAGACTTGATCTGAATCTGCTATTAAAATGCTGCATGAAAACATTTCTAACAGACTGAGGTAAAATCGTTTTAACCCAAAAGTCCTCCCATAAGTAAATATAACAACTATGTCTTTTGATATATCATAAAGAAATCCTGAAACAAGAATTAGATCATCATGAGATCTCAGGAACTCCATGGGGTCTAGGATCAGATTGTTTTAAAACAAAGGTTTATTGGTATTGTTCATAACCAAATCACTCTTTAAAAAACCACATATGAATAATCTTCTTGCACAAAGATGATGTTCCTGAGCTGCTATAAATATCCAAGTTGATAGTTCTAATTCAGATTCATCTGACCAACATAAGTACAATTTTCCTTTGTGATCATTGACAAGTATTTATCCAACAATATTTGTTTGTAATCGCAGATTTTGGTGAAGTCAAATCAATGTATATTTATTATATAACAGGCACTATACCAAGGGTTGAAAGAAAGGATAAGAACCAAGGGAAAAAAAAAACTTAACAAGTCTCTCAGGGAAATCAGTCTAATGTGGGAAAAAGTGAAATGATTGAAAATTCTGAGAGGAATATTTTGGGAAACTTAATAGTTAATTTATTAATTATTCTACAAGATGATAAATTAAAGGAAAAGAACAAAGAAAAGAAAAACAAAAACTTAACAAGTCTCTGTCCTTAAGGAACTCAGTTTAATGTGGGAAAAAGTGAGATGACTGAAAATTCTGAGAGGCATAGTTTGAGGAAATTTAATAGTTATTTTATTAACTACTCTACTAGATACTAAATTGAGGTCATAATTTTTCTCAGAAACCAAAGACCTGCATGGAGGCAGTTGAATGTTAAATACCCTTGGAAAAGGGAGTATCCCTGAGGATGAAAATCAATTTTGATTGCTTAACAATTAATGAGAGAATGAATATTATAATGAGAGGTTGGCCTTTTCTAATTTGAGACTGGAGGATGCTATTCTGATCATGTCAATACTTTCCCAGCTCATCCCACCTTCAGAAATCTATACAAAAGAATCTATTCTCTACTCAGTCCTATCTGACCAATGTAATAGTTGGGTTACAGTAAGAATTCTACCTAGGTAGCATTCTCTTTACTCTTTAATTTGAAATAAGCTCTCCCAATTGGCTGGGGTACCACCCAAGATTAAGGAGAATGTTTCATTCTCTACCTTGTCCTTTACAAGAACTTGACATTGAATGAGAAAATAAAAAAAGAAGAAAAACCTAATAATTAAGCTACTAATAATTGGTTATATTAACAGTCAAAAAGAGAACCTTTGGGTCCTGAATATAAAATTGGCTGTTAACAGAATAAGAAAATAATTATTTTTTTCTCAGTAAGTAAGCTATCTGAGAACAGTGACTCTCCCTCTAACCTTACACAGTAACTGGTATAGAATAGATATTTAATGCATTTGATGAATGCTGTGAATTACTGAAGATTAAAAACAAATTAACAAACAAAAATAATGAAAACCTTTGGTTTCCTTAGTGTTGTTTGGGGCCATCCTTAAAATGATACCCCTTGAAGGTCAATGAGAGTACCTTCATTTAAGCTTACTCTGATTCTAATAGAATTGGAAAGAATATTATATGCCACATCTTCACAATATTTTATGGATATTGCAAAAAGATGTTGTCTTGAGTGCAAACTATTAAAAGCAAGAGCTATTCATTGATCTTTATTTCCTCTTCCTTTTGTATAATATGTATATTATATATAAAAGCTTAGTCATGTTGGAAGTGTTTTAAACTAAATGTTTTAGTTTATTTGGTTCTAATAAGCATGTTATTTGGTTCTAATAGCTGGTCATTAACTAGAAAATAATTTGATAAATCAAATAGCATCTATACAGCACAGAATTTTAGCTATTTGATTATATTACAGGAAGGTTAAAGTTAACATCAATGAATTTCTTGTGTTAAATAAAATATCTACTCAGAGTACTTCTTGTTAAAAAATATACATTTTAAATAATGTCATTTAAGTAAAAAAAATTCAAATATATATTTTTGGTACATTTCAAAAAGAAATAGGTAACTGCCTATTTGTAAATATCCAATGGCGGTGAACTAAATATAATGGACTTTTACTCTCACTGACAGATCCTACTGTAGTTTTGTTTAGAATGTCTGTGAATTCTGGCACAGAGAGATTATTTGATACTTGAAGTGTAATAATGTCATGGATATTGATTAGTGTCACTGTTTTTAGGACACTACTCTCCTCCAAATGAAAATGATATTTAGAATAGAAAAAGAGATTTCTTGAGTCTTTTGTTGAACAATCTATTCAAAATTGACTGAAAGCATGAAAAAAAATCCTAAACTTATCCTTTCTATTTCCAAAGATAGTGAAAGTGTTTATAGAAAAATGGTTTTAGTTTTACTTGTTTTTTTTCTTTTTTTTTTTTTTTCCGCTGTGGCATATTTGAGATGAGAGCCACATTAACAATGCGCTAGGGCCCCAGGTCAGGCTCACTCTGTATCATAGATGACATTATCTGCTGCTCTTGCTGTGTTAAAAAAAATTGCTGAAAAATAATCCTTTTTGTACCCTTGTCAGGAACTTCAATCTGGAGTAATAGAAAATCAGCCATACCTGAGTTAGATAATCATTACAAAATGAATTTTGTTCTAGACTCACAGAAGTAATTGGAGGAGAGAGAGAACATGTGATCAGTATCATGAATATTTCTTTTAGTTAAAGCTTGTTAGGATATATCATACTCTAAGTGCTAATAATTAAGCCCATGTTAGCATCCATAAATTGTTTCCTCAAACTGAACATAGAAGATCACTTAAAACATTCCATCCTCTTACCCCCCAAAAAGCTCACTTTTCTTTTTTTCCTTAGTCCTGGTAAGGGGTGTTCAGTTAATCATACTGAGGTCTCTCCTTTCATACTGCAAGAGCTGATTACCCAGCAGGAGGTGCAGTTCCAGCAGGGTAAGTCAGAATGGTGCTGACTATTCCCTGGGGAGGGACATCCTGTAAAAACACCAAGGTTGAGAACTGTCATATTCACAGCAGTAGGTGAATTTTCCTCAGAAATTAATGGAGCAAGCTGGGCAAAAATGTTTTTAAACTACATCTTCCCTAGAGTAAGATGCAAATTCAAAGCTCTTTTGAAGCCCTGGAATAAAAGTTAAAGATAAGACTTTTTAGTTTTTTTTTTTTTTTTTTCCTTTCCTTTCCTTTCCTTTCCTTTTTTTTTTTTTTTTTTTTTTTTGACATTGATAATATAGGCAACCCCAGCACAACGAATATTAACTTGAAACTCTGAGGAAGTGGAAGAGTGATTATTCAGTATGCAATCAGGACTTTTTCAGTCCAAGTTTACCCAGATAGTTCTTAAGTAATGATCTTGAGAATTTTCTGGGTACCTCTTCCTTTGGTGATTTTTTGGGTAAATAAGATCTATTGGGAGCCTGGATAGCTTTGAATATGAGAACCATAGGCATCCAGGAGCCCAGGCACTGAAAGCAATATCTGTTAAAAAAAAAAAAGGGGGGGGAGGAAACCACAGGAGAAAACAATGATTTTGTTTCTTTTACCAACTATATCCCTTCTCTTTACCCAGCATGCCAGCATCTTATATTATATTTCCAATTCAAGAGCAGTGACTAAAAAAATTATGCAATAAATTTAAAAGAAAATTGTGACTTTTGCTTACAACCTGTGAGACTTTGGACAGCTCATTTCCATTCTCTGAGCTTCTCTTTGCTTATCTGCAAAGGGGATTGCTTTAAATTATTTCTAAGATCTCTTCTGTCTCAAAATCTTCTTATGCAATGTTCTCATCAATTTTAGAGAATTATCTATTACATTTTCTGGAAAAAAATTCTCCCTCTTTCCAGGGATGCTCTTATAAATAGATGGATGTGGATAATGTATATTTATGGGATTGTAAGAGGTATTTTTGTACCACAGTGGATTTCCTATATTGATGAGACCACCTACAAGATCAAAAGGAAGAACCAAACAAAGAACAAGGAGAGCTCTGGATAAAATTCTTAGCCCTATGACTGACTGAACATGTTTCAATTTCTTCTTCCAAATGGACTGGCATATACTTGAATGGCATATTTCATTAAAGTATAATAAATGAAAAAAGACCTTTTTCTACAAACAAATTAAAGAAACTAAAGTGTGTGCGTCTGTGTGTATGTGTGTGTGTGTGTGTGTGTGTGTGTGTGTGTGGTGTGCCCTGTAATTCAGGGAATCTATGTGGCACAGTATACAGAATACTTCATACATTTGATAGCTGTGTGACCCTTGGCAAGTCATGTAACTTTGTTTGCCTCAATTTCCTCATCTATAAAATGAGCTGGAAGAGGAAATGGCAAACTACTCCAGTATCTCTGACATGAAAACCCCAAATGAAGTCACAGAGTCAGACACAAATGAACAGACTGAACACTAGCAACAATAAATGTACAAAATTGCACATACATCTTACATAAAAATTTAAATTTTTTAAAATGAGATATAAAATACTAATAATTTTCCAACATTAGGGTATACCTGAGCATATCTCGTATACCTTGTATATATGACTATGGCATCTACATATCTTTTTTCCCTTTACTCCCAGGTGTTTTGTGATGATCAAATGAGAATATATGTGCAAGCCTTTCAAAAAACTCCCAAGTTATTTTATAAATACTGACAGCAGATCATGATAGGAGATTTACTTTAATCAAATGACTAAAATGTTATTGAAAAATCGAGGATCAAAAAAACCTCTCATTACCTTGAAGTAAGAAGGGATTTTAGAGATTTTCTTCAATTATCTTTTAAAGAGGCAAGAAAACTGAGGCTGGGGATGACATGATTTTTATGTAAGTTTTTTTTTTTTACCCTTAGGCCATATCCCTTCAATTAACATGCTGACTTGTATTTATATTTCCCTCCCACATTTGACTATTGTTTTTATTTTGGATGGGATCTGTTATTTCATTGATATAAGGAATTCCTAATGAGGAAACCAGTAGACCTACTCTGCACCTGAATATTCTTAGAAAACTAATTGGATTGTTGAGTTGTCCTTACCCCATGTCACAAAGCTATATGTACCAGAGGTAGAACTTTCAATTCAAAGTGTTTTTGACCTTAATGTTGATTCCAGCTGTGTCATGATGCCTCTTGTATTTTAAATAAAGTCACAATAAATTAATAAATAAAGTCACAGTACCGTTCTGAATGGGGCTAATATACACATAGGAATTTATCATCTTATGCCTAAATCATAATATACAGTTAATTTTTTTTTTACATTAGCAAGCTAGTGACAGTTTCTAACATTCATCTGGTTATTGAATCTTCAGAATCAGCAAAAACAAATACTTATTTACTGTTGCCCCTAAACCTTTTTTTTTTAAACATCATTTTCTTACATACTTTGAAATTTCAGCTCTGTATTAGAAAATTCTCCATTGTTGTTAATAACAGGAAATTTCAAATGCACTAATGGAGAAGTGGGTAGAAATTCTAGTTCATGTACATATGAGTCTTCTTCAAAGTCATTGACATTATTCAAGAGGTATTACATTAGAGAGCATTTAGAAACAGAGCCTTGGCTTAAAATTCTGTCATTGGCAGAAGCTAGTTGAGTGAGCGGAAGCAAGCCTCTGACCTTATTGTGCCTTATATTCCTTATCTATCTGTCTGTCTGTCTACCTATCTAGCTATCTATCTAATATCTGTATGTATCTCACAGGGTTATTGTCCATATCATATGAGATAACATACAAAAAGTAGCTATATCAGTGTTAGCAATTATTATTATTATTATACTATTTAATTAGTCATATTAATACATCCATAAGCATGTGGTTAAAGGAGAATAGATTCAGCATTTGATGAAAATTTAGAGAACATTTGAAATAAATTCCTCATTTTGCAGACAAAATCACACATGAGCCAAGATCACATAACATCTAATAATTAGAAAATTAAAATCTTAACTTTCATTTTACATATACAAATTAAGAAATTGAATAATTATAGATGAACAAATTAACAAATAACATAATAACTTCTCTTCTTTAGCAGAGAAGATAAATTTAACCCAGTTTGGATATTGGTTACTCAGAAAGTTTGCATCCTTCCCATTTTTCAAGAAAAAGGATTATTAGTCTATCTTTAAAAATCAGATACTGAAAATGATATCAACTAGAGAGTTTTCTCTCTTTATGCACATTCCATGAAGTTATAATTAAGTCAATTAACTCCAAGTGACAAATTGTCCAGTTTTCTTTGATGGGACATAGTTTTCTAAGTTTAGTATATTGGGAGATTTTTTAATGATGGGTTAATTCTCTCTACCCCACCCCACCCACTTTTCTCTGTTCCCTCCCTCTCTCCCTCCCCCTCCTTCCCTTCTCCTCCTCTTCCTCCTCTTTGTCCTCCTCCTCCTCCTCGTCCTCTTCCTCCTCCTCCTCCTCCTCTTCCTCCTCGTACTCCTCCTCCTCGTATTCCTCCTCCTTCTTCTTCTTCTTTCACTTCTTCCACTTCTTCCTCTGTCTGTCTCTGTCTCTGTCTCTCTCTCACTAGTCATTCTTTTGAAATGAAGCAAAATATAAAAAATTCAGCATGTCTAATTTATGCCAATCACTGCTAGATTTATTTATGCCAGTTACTGCCAGACTTCTTTCACAAAATAAAAATCAAACTACTTTTAAACATAGCTGAAGACTTTTATTAAGGAGTTTTCCTTAGGTAAATTCAACTTCTTTGTCAGTTTACCACAATCACTAGCTTTCTTAGGCACATTGCCAGAACTTCCCATGTAGGGCAACAGCAAATGTTACTATAGAGGTCATGAGCCTCCATTCTCTACCTCCAAATTAGCATGCTGCAGGTTAATGGGCTTCTGGCTTTAACCTTCAGAGTTTCAAATGTATTAGTTATAGTACAGCCCTTACTTTCATTAGCACATGCCCCCACACTGCCTGCCAAGGTAAAATATCACTCATTTTCTCCAACCCTACTCTCTTTAAATATGCTTCCAGATTTAAATTTAGATATTTGAGATTCCCACAAGTTATTAAAACCTCCACCTTTCCATCAGCCATTCTCTTCCTTGCCATTCCCCATGTCCTTTTCTACTTCACCAGACAAAATTGTCCAATCTAAATTTCAACCCAAGTGTTTATTGATGTTCACGCTGAGCTCAAACAGTTAATGCTTCCCTGAGAGAATAGAATTGAAACAGGACTTAATCTAAAATAACAAAATAGAATAAAGGTTTTACATATAAATAAGTAATGCCCTGCACATTCTCCTACAAGTTGTCTTTTCTTTTTCTTATTATTATTATTTTTTTTTTTTGGCTTGGAACAAAGTAGAGTGGTAAATTGGAAAGACAAAGGATTTTTATCCTCTATCAAGAAATTTTCCAAATAAATGAATATTCAGTGTTATCTGTTACCTAATTAAAACTTTTTTTGAAACCAAATTTGAAGTCATTAATAAAGCAAAAGAAAATATGCATTTCTAATGAAACTTTTAAGTTCAGATAGTTGTTTTAAATTGTGACATTTTCAAATAAGACATTAGATAAGATCTTAGAAAATATTAATTAGAACACTATTTTAGACCATCTTCTTTGGTCAACAAAGTATAAGGATTTATGCTTGGAACTAAGCATTATTTTGTAGCATACTGATGTTTCACTTGATTATTTTTTACAAAACAAATAACAAATTATTTATATATAGTAGAGACTTTTTCACCTGATAATTTGGTATTTTGGAGAAAACTTTTAAGACTCTGCTAGCAAAAATGTCAAAATTCTTCTTTCTGAAAACAAACTAAAAAGAAAGAAGAACAAGAAGACCAAGAAGAACAAAAACAAGAAAAAAGAAGAAAGAAGGAAGAAGAAGGAAAAAGCAAGAAGAAGAATGCTACTTTATTTTTTCCTTGCTTCTTCCTGGTCTCTTAACAGTGACCTCTCCTTTACCTAATCTTGCTTCTATAAATAGGTCATAGCATCTTTATAGTCACTAAGCCTCCCTGACCCTTAGTTTCCTTTTTCTTATAAAATCAGGAATTTGGCTTGATGCCCTCTAAAATTACTTATTGCTGTAGAGGTAAGATCATCTGAGTCTTCTCTAAGCAATAAATACTTCAGGGAAATTTATGACTGTGTTGTTCATTAGTGATTTCTGATCTAAGTCAAAATGGAAACATTTTCATGGGACATACTTTTACATCAAGTAAAGGAAGTAGTTAATTTCTGTTTGTTTCTTTGGGTTTTTTGTTGTTGTTTTTCTTTTGGGGGGAGGGGATATCATTATTTATTTATTTTAACATACATTGCTTTATGAATCATGTACTTCATTTCTTATTTTTTTTATTTGTAGTTTGTTGAAAATATTTACCAAGTATTTATTTTATGAAAAGTACTGCTAGATGCTAGAGATAAACAATATGTAAAAACAAAACCAAATAGTGCCTTCCCTCAAGCAGTTTACTTTCAATCAAGTACATTTTCATTCTTGTGAGCATAATTTTATATCAAAGATTTATATTAAAGCATGTTACTTAGTTCTAATAATACACTATATTTGGTCCTGTTTTTAATAACATAATATAGAATTCTAGATCTAAAAAAGCCAAAAAGGATCTCAAATGCCACCTTCACAGATGAGGAAATGTAGGTTCAAAGAAATTAAAACAATTCCTTAAAATCATATAGGGAGTATCAGAAACTGGATTTGAATCAGTAACTTTTGACTCTAAAGCCAATGTTCTTTCCACACTGAGCTACCTCCATGAATAAATCATTTCAAGGTTTTACCAGTTTTGCAAACACTGTATTATGTTAATCTATTGTGTACACAGCTTTATATTTTACTACTAACTGACCTTACTAGTAACTGTGACTTTGAATAAATCACTTCATTTGTCTGTTATTGTTTTATTTCATTCAATTTCAATTGTGTCCAGTTATTCATGACTTTCATTTAGTTTTTCTTGACAAAGATATTGAAGTAGCTTGACATTTCCGTCACCAGCTCATTTTACAGATGAGGAAACTGAGATAAACAGTGTTAAAGTAATTTGCCTAGAATTACACAGGTAGTTCAAATCTGCCTTAGGCCAGATTTGAACTCAGGAAAATTAAGTCTTTCTGACTCTAGATCAGGTATTCTATCCATTATGCCCTATTCATAGGGCCTAGCTGCCTTATTCATTTGTCTGTACTTAGATTTGAAACTAATATGGTACTTCTGTATCAGATTCTGTACATAGAAAACATTGAATAGCACATATTCTAAATAGAAGTTCTGACTGTAATCCTAAAGAGAACTCTTTTCCGTCCTTTCCCCCTGAAAGAAACATTCCTTTAAAGTTAGGGTAGATGGCACTATTACCTTTCTCAGGTGTCATAAGTAAATTCTGGAGAACTCACATACTTTATTCTTTAGTCTGACTAATTAAAATTCTTGGAGGTATCTGGAAATTCTAATAAATAGAGTCTAACAAATTTCTTTCTTTTCAGTGCTCTGGTAAATAATCACAAAGCATTTTGATTATTTTACCCTTGAAGGGACAGCTAGATGCCTCAGTGAAAAGAACACTGGACCTAGAGTCAGAAAAACATGAGTACAGATATGGCCTCAGACAATTTCTAGCTGTATGACTTTATCCTCTTAACTTCTGTTTACCTTAGCCCCAGGAGAAGGATTTAGTAAATCATTCCAGTATCCTTTCAAGAAAACTCCATAGACAGTATGGTTCATTGGGTCACAGAAAATTAGACACTCCTAAATAACTGAACAACAACAACTTATCCTTCAATAAAGTCTTTGATAAAACAAGTCCATAATAAATGGGAGAAACACAAGGTATATGTGTAACATGGAGCTCAAGACTTTGTCTCGGTCCCTCATCTCTTTTTGGTTCATACTACCTTCCTAAGAAATTTTGTTAACTCTCATGGGTTCATGGGTTTTGAGGTCTTAGGTTGAGCTCTAATCTCTAATTCAAAGCTATTATCTCATTTCACCCAGTGCCTTTTGGGCATATCAAATTATATATCTTATCTATATATCAATATGTGTGAAACTGAACTTATCTTTCCCTCAAAATCCCCCTCCCTTCCTTTCTTCTTACTGCCAAAATCACAATCAATCACCCAGAGTCACAATCTCTGTAACATCCTACATTTGTCATATATTTTCATTAAACGTACACAATCTGTAGTCAAAAATTTACAATTTTTAACTTTGCAATATGTCTTATATACACCCCTTTCTCTTTGCTCATAAATCCACGTTTTTTGAGCAATCCCTTGTCTAGTCTACTACATCAGCTAGTAAATAATAGATTATTTGTATGTTGTCTTCTCTACTGGAATGTGAGCTGCTTAAGGGTATCATGCCTTTTTCTTTCCTTATATATCTTGCTTGTTAGCCAAGTGCTTGTTACAATAAGTACTTAAATGTTAATTGATTAATTACCACTAAATTCAGTTAAATAAACATTAAGTCCTATCATATGCAAGGTTCTAACAATAAAAAGCCAAAAGAGAACCAAAAACCACTCTCTTCCCAAAAGGAGGTTACTAAGTGATACAGCATATAAATACATAGATAGAGACAAGTAAGTAAATGCTAATTTGAGGAAGGAGAAGACATTAACTATCAAAATGATTAAGAAAGGCTTCCAAAAAAAGGCTGAACCTGAGCTAAGCTTTGAAAGAAACTAAGGATTTTAAGAGTTGGAATAGGGAGAATGTATTGTAGGCATGAAACTTCTGCTAGGGCTATAAGTAGAATGCTGAGGACAGAAAGTCAGTTTGGAGTAATGTGATGGATGTTTTCATAGACACCTTGGGAAGGCTTGTGTAAAATATATATTAAAAAATTAAACGTAGCATTATCTTTAGGAAATTTTGACTGTTCTATGAAGAATGAATTGGGAAATGGAAAGATTCAGAGTTATCTGACTAACTGCAGGGAAGTTGATGCAATAGCCCAGGTGAAAGTTGATCACTTGGAGTGATTCGTATTTGAATGGAGAGAAAAGGGACAGATCAAAGAGCTCTTATACTAGTAGGACAAGATTTAAGAGTATAAATCTGGGGTTTGTTTTATTTTGTTTTTGTGGCCATCCAATATTTTATTTTAGTTTTTCAATAGTATTTCATTTTTCCAAATACATGTAAAATACATTCATTTTTGTAAGATTTTGTGTTCCACTTCTTCCTCTGATGCTCTTTTATTTCCCCCCCTTCCCAAAACAGCAGGCAATTTGATATGGGCTATGTACAGTGCTTTTAAACATATTTCCATATGTATCATGTTATATAAGAAAAATATGACCAAAAGGAAAAAAACAAGCAAACAAAAAGGTGAAAATACTATGCTTCTACCCAAGTCTATTGGGATTGTCTTGAATTATCACATTGCTATCTATCATAATTGATCATCATATAACTTTGCTGTTACTGGGTATAATGTTATCTTGATTCTGCTCATTTACTCAATATCTAATGGTGTACTGCTCATTTACTCAATATCTAATGGTGTAGATCTGGGGATTGCTTGAGTTTGGATATTTGAAAATAACTCCTAAGCTGTAAGCCTGAATTACTCAAAGAATTACTTAAAAAAAAGAAAAAGAAAAATAGCATAAAAGTTGGCAGGACTTCCTTTAAACGGAGATTTAGAATAAAACCATTTGATTGGCTTTTTGCTTGTTATGTCAGTTCATTTACTTTCACTGGTTAGGGTTTGAGCTTACAATATTATCATTTGATTTGTGTTTTTCCCTTGTTTTTGAAAAAGGTTGTTAAAAGTATTTTTATAAATACATGTATATATAAAAAATAACCATTAGTGAAAACAAGAGAAATCAAAGAATATATAAAGTACATGGTAGACATATATACACATACATCATATACTTTATATGCTTTTCTACCATATCTTTTGGTTGTTCCTCATTCTAACTTCCGGTATTGGCTCATTTTTTGCCTCATTATCTAGAAGCTATTCAAATTGTAAAGACAGTTATCATTTCTACCCATCCCCCAATTTTCTTTTTGAAGCTAACCACCCCTAATTTTTTTCAACTATTTTCCATATGGCATGATCTAGAGTTCTTTCATCCACTACCTCTGATCACACTAGGTCAACAATTCCCTTCTCTAGGTCTAAAATAAAAAACAATATTCCAAACATGACCTTATTCAGGCAAAGTACAGAGGAACTTTGCCTTTCTTAATGTAGCCTAAAATTGAATTTGTGGTTTTTTTAACTCCCTTGTCAGACAATTTTTTAGTACTTTGCTTGAAGTTACAGCATAGCAGTCAATGTATTTAGTACAGAAGCTATTTTCTAACTACTCATGTCTTTTTCATCTTGTACCTGTGAAGTTAAACTATTTTTAATATGACTGTAGACATTTACTTTAGTCTCTATTACTATCAAATTTCATTACATTAGAATTACTTTACCCTTCTTTCATCCCCAATTTTTGTTTGTTTTAGATCCTTATTATGAGTTCCAGTATCTTAGAGGTCTCTTAGTTTTGTATCATCTGCAAATGTGACAGTCATGACTTTTTTATGGATTTTCTAAGTCATTAATTAAAATGCTATTTAATGTCAAACTATACCAGGTCTATGTTAAATAATGTGATGATTATTATAAGAATATTCAATGAGCTTTACTCATAACTAGAAAGAACACTAGAATTTGAGGTGTTTATTTCTTTACAGGGTTATAATATTTAGGGAGTAGAGAAAAATGGAAGGAAGGCCTTTGGGAAACTGAGGTAGAGAAAATATGAGTGGCAGCTTTCCCATGGAAAAATAATGATACCTGAGATAATATAAATGGATTTTTCTTTCTTATTTTCCCAAATCAAAGAAACTGAAGTCCTCACAGATTCCATGATAGTATGGGACTTTTTAACCTGTTTTGACCATTCTTAGGTAGCAGATAAAGTATACTTTTTAAAAATGACAACAAATCTAGAGAAATCTGAATAAACTTTTTACGCAGTTGTGAGGGAAAAATTCATTTTATTACTCAAAATGGACTAAACATCAGCAATCAGCAACATGATGAGAAAATTGCATTCCGAATTCATGCCTTCTTGACAATTGATAATGCTTTAGGGAAACTTTGGCATTGATTAAGAATACTGTTATATATTTTTGTGATTTCAGTTATAAAGGGTTTTGTATTATTTTTGTATAAAGAAAAACCACTTGTCTTACAAAGCAAGGGGGAAAAAAGGTTAAATGAGCTATGAAGAGTTTTTCAGGTCTCTATTTCATTTTTAAAAATTTCTTAAATATGCAATCAGCAGAATTTTTGGTTGCCCACAAATATGTGCAAGACCATTTATGCATATACATAATCATACAATTCTAGTTTTTTTGGTGGGTTGTTTTTTTTTTGTTTTGTTTTTTTTTACATTTTAAGTTGAAATACCAGAATAAGTAAAATGAGGAAGTCTGCAGCAGTTCTCAACCCCTAAGTCTGTGTCTTTGCCATTCCCTTTATAATATAAACATCTTCAAAATGCTTTGATGTAATTGGAATGCTGCCCAAGTGGCTCTTTGAAAATATCTCACATAAATCAAATTTTGCTTTTTCATGCAATTCAACCAGTCCTTTTCATTTCCTGGGGTTTTTTTTTTTTTGTTTGTTTTTTGTTTTGGTTATTTACACTTGTTTAAAAAGAAGCAAAGATTCACAAAACTCCAATTATTTTCAATTTTGTATTTTTTTTTATTAGAGAGTTATTAGCTGTCAACATAGAAACTGTCATTATTTATATTTTATTTCAAATGTTCAGAGATTGAGACTTACATGGAAAGAAGTTTGCTCTGAATTTGGGGAGAGAGAGAAAAAGAGAAAGAGAGAGAGAGAGAGAGAGAGAGAGAGAGAGAGAGAGAGAGAGAGAGAGAGAATATATGTGTGTATTTTGTATTTATCCCTGCCAGTTATAACCTGATAACTTGGTGCCATACTGTGCTTTGCACAACAATGCACTCATGAAACCAAAGCTACACAGTGAGTGGGCACATTAGCCATCATTTTGCTTGATCACTTGGGAGAGATTAAATTTATTCATTTTTAGAACACATAATCAAATATTAAAACATTAACGTAAAGGGCAGCAGAGCTGTTGAGCTGTGATGCCTGCTCATTGCCAAAACAATGCGCTCGATTCAGTGTTTAGAAGCTTCTTGGCAAGATGTTTGGGGGAATTTTCAGTGGCTCTTTTTGACTCATTTGCATTTGGTTTATCTAAAGTGAAATCCATTCAATTTTATTGAACTGTAATTCTAGTAATTTACAATATTTACATGCTGCGGTTAGATTGAAATCAGTCCTTAATTCAAATTCAATCTAAATTTACTGCATAGTAATTAGGGCTTTGTAACTGACACTAGGGGCCTATTGATTTAATGAAAAACTTAACCTTACAGTAAGTGTTTAATTAGTTGCTGCAGTGGATTCTGTGCTGTCCTAAATTGTGGACTTTAGAGAATCAGGTACTAATTTAAATTACACAACTATATAAAGATCAGAACTAATTTTTTTACATGTTGCCTAACAGATGAATTAATTTCTTCCTCTTTGAAAGGGATAAGGGAAAGAGGCAGTAATGAAAGCAATTTCCTACTCTGCCTAATTTCATGGAAGGCCAACGTTAGCTATCCTGGAAATGATTACCTACTTCTGTTAAATATTGATACAAAGAGTTATGAAAATTAAAAGTCAATGAGATTTTCTTCAAGGATTATTTTTGTAAAAGCAAAACTGAAACAATATATGTCTACTTAAAGGTGGTATTCTCTTCATGTCTGAAGGAGAAGAAAAGATAATTCAAAGTAAAACTCTGAATACTTTCCTTTAGAAATGATTAATCATCAGCCAAAAGAGTCTTTATATTTTTCTAAAAATTGTCAGTGTTGCTTATTTTGAAAGTGAAATTTCAAAATGCATCTAGTTTATAGGTATTATAGTTTTTATTTATGTTTTTGTACAGAGATATTCTGTGTTGAAATTAAACATGGACCAAAATAAACTATTTCTCTTAATTTTGAAGGCAATTCCTTCCTTGTAACTTATTTTAAGCATTACAGTAAGGGGACTTTTGTGACTGTATTTTAACTTGCCTGTAATCTGTCAGTTATCTATCTGCCTCATTCCTCTTAGAGTGGATTTGTGTTCTCAAAGCTAGAAATAGTAACGTTGCCATATAAAACTTAAGAGATTAATGCCAAAGGAATGAAGATTCCTGCTGGCACATTATTCATTCCCTGTCTAATTTATATTAGATGTGTTAAAGGTACAGGGAAAAGAGAACTTCTTTACCATTATCTCTTTTATTTTCCATTTCTAAAGAAAACTCAAAAAATAGTTGACATCAGAACTCAAAAAAGCAATTTTGTTTAAAAAACTGAAAAATATTAACACTTTTATGAATATTTTAAAAGAAATTAACTTACAATCTCTTTTAAAGACTAAATGTTGATGATGCCATAATAAAACGAAAACATTTATAAATTAATATTGAATAAGTAATCCACAAATGCTGCAGCATCACTGACAAAAATTATAATAGTTAATTAATTGTTTTGATGATAATTATACCATATCTATGATAAAAATAAATAACATGAGCTTTAATGTAATGAACTTAACACCTGTTGCAAATTATTTAACAAGTACAAAATGAAATATTTTAATTAAATGATTTGCATTTACTGATAGATGATGGAAGAAATTTTGTTTGATTTCAAATACCTCAAATGTGATTTACAAATATATCAAAATTCCAAAACTTGAAATCAGTTAATAAATATTAAGAAGCTACTATGTGCCAAGCATCATATTAGGTTCTGGAGACAAAAAGAAAAATGGAATTCTCCCATTTCTGAAAGAGCTTTTGTTTTGGGGTCATTTTCAATCATGTTCTATTTTTCCATGACCCCATCAGGGTTTATCTTGGAAAAAAGATACATTTCTTTCTCCAGCCCTTTTTATAGATGAGTAACTGAGGTAAACAGGGTTAGGAAACTTGCCTAGGTCACATAGCTAGGAAGTGTCTGTTACTGGATTTGAACTCAGGGAGATAAGTCTTCCTGATTCCAGGCCTGACACTTTTATCTATTGTGCCATCTATCTGTCTCTATATGTTGTCTTTCTTGAGAAATTTACACATAAAGCTTTGTAAAAATTTGCGAAATAAATTACAAGATGATCTTCTTTTGAACTGGTCTTTGCAGCTAGTGTGACGAATAGCTAGAGTTTTTGCCACATTCTGATTTATCAACTAAAATCTATCTCTAGTTAGGATTCAAACTGTATATATGACAAAGTACCATAAAGTGTTTCTTCTTTTCACTGGTCCTACCCATTAGTTTTGAAGAATATGATTCACTTAGAAATATGTGAAGCAATACTAAAATATAAAAGAGATTTCTAACTTATCCTCATCTCCCCTTAGTAAAATGAATATGATAAAATCAAATAGGTTAAGTCTTAAGCTTCTACACTCCAACTTCTCTATATTATTAGAAGAATCTCTTTAAAGAAAGATCATAGCATTGCTGTTTCGACACTATGGTTAATGTTGTGTCAAATCATTCATTATCAATGTTTCTTTTCAGATGTATATAATATGATCATAAATTTCTTGCTTTAGTAGAAAGCATTTTTTTAGTAGAAAAACATTCTTTTAGTTTTTACCCAGAAAGTTAGTCCAAAGAAAGTCTTTATATAATTTAAAAAATAGCCAAGATACTAGGTGATATGAAATTATATTGGCTTATGCTCAGCATTGTGAATTTCCGTTAAGGAAAAATTATATTTTGACTGAAGGTTGGTGTGAAGGTTGATATAGCCATATATCAAATCAAGATTGATATATCCATAAATATGTGATAAGAATATTTTTAGTTGGTAGGCAAAATTTTAAAATGGGATTCAGAATACATTCAGTTAGGCCAGGTCTTTGTAGCATAAATTGAAATGGGAAGTTGATCATTATTTGAATTCAGGATTATAAATTGCCTTTAGCTCATGGATTATTTAAAAATTCATTTATTCATTTGACAAGTATTTATTAAGGGCATGCTACTTTGTTCAGAGCATATAGTCCCTGTCATGATGGAGGATATACAGATGTATAAGCCTTCAGGGGGCTTACATTTCAGTGGGGAAAGAGATGCTTTCAGGTGTGATACCAGATCAAAAAGTACAGTATAAGGGGTGCAAAGAAAGTCAATTTAAGGTTATAGGAAAAAAAGAAGTTTCTACCTGCACTGAACAAAGATAAGTTGAGTTGGGATTCAAGGAAGAAGAAGAATTCTAATCAATAGAAACAGAAGAATAAGGTAATAAGGGAGTTGGTTAAATAGTGTATAACACATCTGGCCTGCAGATAAAGACCTGAGTTCAAATTCAGCTCCCAACACTTGCTACCTTTATGACATTGGGAAAGCCAACTGTTTGTCTCCTTTTCCTCATCTCATAAAATAAGCTAGAGAAGGACATAACAAACCATTCTCCAAATGGATTCATGAAGAGTCAGACAACAAAATGACTAAACATCAACAATATACAAAGCACTCTTTTTATGTCATCATCATGTGATGGGGTGACCTAGACCATTGAAAGCTCAGGGAAACATAAGCACAAGCAAATCCTACCAAACTAGGGGGGAAAAATCTGTTGACCCAAAAGGATTTTAGAGAGACTTAGAAAGGTTTATCACTACTTTGACTCCTTCCCTGCCTTCCTCCCTCTCTCCCTCCCTCTTTTCTTCCTCCCAATCTATAAAGATCTTTTAAGGGAAGCATAGATATATAATTTCTGGAGAAGGAGAGTAGCATCTAATACTTCTATCTCTAAAGAGAGCTCTAGGCTTTCTCTAGGCTTGCTTAATGGCATTTTGTAAAACTGGGGAGATCCCAGGTTTTTATGTTGATATTTAATCAGGAATATTTAAATTCTGATGGTTGAATGATTGTTTTGGGAGAGACAACAAGGACCCTAGTAAGATTTTTGAAGCATTTAATTACCTGAATGACTTTTCTTTAGAATTTATGTTCCATCCCTTGTATTTTGTTTGTTTTTGGAAAAACTGTTGTGTGTATTATCCTGCCTTAAACACTTCTAGAAGTTTGGGATACATAAAACTGCAAAGAACTGTATGACAAGTTAATGATAGTAACACTTTTGGAGTTTTTCCCTATTTTTTTGAATAAACCTAGGTCAGAAGGGGCAGTCAATGGCAATGAGTCCTTGACAGGCAATGAATTTGATTTGCAATTTGTAATTTTATTTCACATGTGTGCTTTCTGAAGAAACCAGTTATTCCTCAAAGCCACTCAGAATATTTAATGAATCATTTTGGAAAAATAGAATCAAATTATTTTCCTTAAAATAATTTAGAAATTCTAGAACTTGGTAAAATTAAGTTGGTAACACACACATGTTTTCTCTTTAAATATAATAAGAAGTAGCACTTATTTAGTTCTTTCAGATTTTAAATGGGCATTGCAAATATTATCTCATTGCATCTCCATAAGATTCCTTTGAAGTAGATGCAATTACCATCCTGATTTTAAAAATAATGAAACAGGCAAACTTAGATGAAGTAGATTTACCATGGCCATGCAGTTAATTTCTGTCAGGCCAAATTTGTACCTGGGCCTTCTTTTTTTTTCCCTTTGTTTTCTTTGTTGTTGTTGTAAGTTTATTTTTAATACACATTGCTTTATGAATCATGTTGGGAGAAAAAAATCAGAGCAAAAGGGAAAAACCATGGGAGACTATTGATTTACATTTAATCTCCATAGATTTTTTTCTGGATGCAGACGGCATTTTCTTTATTATTATTATTATTATTATTATTATTATTATTATAGCTTTTTATTTACAATATATATGCATAGGTAATTTTTCAGCAATGACAGTTGCAAATCCTTTTGTTCCAACTTTTTCCCTCCTTCCCCCCACCCCTTCCCTCAGATCCCACCCAGAAGGGTTGACCAGTACATGTTAAATATGTTAAAGTATAAGTTAAATACAATATACATACATGTCCAAACAATTATTTTGCTGTACAAAAAGAATCAGACTTTGAAATAGTGTACAATTAGCCTGTGAAGGAAATCAAAAATGCAGGCAGACAAAAATAGAGGGACTGGGACTTCTATGTAGTGGTTCATAGTCATCTCTCAAAGTTCTTTCGCTGGGTGTAGCTGGTTCAGTTCATTACTGCTCTATTGGAACTGATTTGTTTCATCTCATTGTTGAAGAGGGCCACGTCCATCAGAATTGGTCATCATATAGTATTGTTGTTGAAGTATATAATGATCTTCTGGTCCTGCTCATTTCACTCAGCATCAGTTCATGTAAGTCTCTCCAGGCCTTTATGAAATCATCCTGTTGGTCATTTCTTACAGATCAATAATATTCCATAATATTCATATACCACAATTTATTCAGCCATTCTCCAATTGATGGGCATCCACTCAGTTTCCAGTTTCTGGCCACTACAAAGAGGGCTGCCACAAACATTCTCTTTGGGATATAAGCCCAGCAGTAACATTGCTGAGTCAAAGGGTATGCACAGTTTGATAGCTTTTTGAGCATAGTTCCAAATTGCTCTCCAGAATAGCTGGATGTATTCACAATTCTACCAACAATGTATCAGTGTCCCTGTTTTCCCACATACCCTCCACCATTCTACATTATCTTTCCCTGTCATTCTAGCCAATCTGACAGATGTGTAGTCATATCTCAGAGTTGTCTTAATTTGCATTTCACAGATGGCATTTTCTATCTAAAGTCTATTGGATTTGCTTTACATCACTGAACCACTGAGAAGAACCAAGTCTTTCATAGTTGATAATAACACAATATTGCTGTTATTATGTATAATCTATTCCTGGTTCTGCTTGTTTTGCTCAGCATCAATTCATGTAAATTATTCCAGGCCTTAAATTATTCCGTAGCCTTTCTATAATCAGCTTGTTCATGATTTTTTATACAACAAGAATATTCCATTACTTTCATGTACCACATCATGCTCAGTTATTCCCCAATTGATGGGCATCCACTCCTTTTCCAATTCTTTGTTACCACAAAAAGAGCTGCTACAAACATTTATGCACATGTGAGTTCTTTTCTCTCCTTTATGATTTCCTTAGGATACAGACTCAGTAAAGAGTGCTGAGTCAAAGGGAAATTTTGTCTTTCATAATGTTCTCTAGTTCCTCTTTGGTTATAAATGTCTCCCTTCTCCAAATATATGATAGGTAAATTATCCCTTGTTTTCCTAATTTGTTTATGGTATGGTCTTTTATGCCCAAATCATGTATCCATTTAAAAATTATTTTGGTATGGGGTATGAGATGTAAGTCTATGTCAATTTTCTGACATTATTTTCCAGTTTTCCCAGTAATTTTTGTCAAATAGTGAGTTCTTATTCCAGAAGCTGAAGAATGGGGATTTATCAAATATTAGATTTCTATAGGCCTTGATTATTGTATTGTGTCAATCTAATCTATTCCATCGATCTACTACTCTATTTCTTAGTCAGTACCAAATGTTATTGATTAGTGCTTTAGGTTTGATACTAAGCCACTATCCTTTGCATTTTGTTTCATTAATATCCTTGATATTCTTGATCTTTTGCTCTTCCAGATGAATTTTGTTATAATTTTTTCTAGTTCTATAAAATAATGTTCTAGCAGTTTGATTGGTATGGCACTGAATAGGTAGATCAATTAAAGCAGAAATGTCATTTTTATTATATTCACTCAACCTAGCCATGAACAATTAATATTTTTTCAATTGTTTGGATCTGATTTTATTTTTGTGAGAAGTGTTTTGTTATTGTGTTCATATAGTTCTTGGGTTTGTCTTGGAAGGTAGACCCCCAAGGATTTTATTTTGTCTACAATAATTTTAAATGAAATTTCTCTTTATATCTCTTGCTGATGGATTTTGTCAGTAATATATAGAAATGCTGACGATTTCTGTGAGTTTATTTTATATCCACACTTTGCTAAATCTATGAATTGTTTCCAGTAGGTTTTTGGATGATTTTCTAGGATTCCCTAAGTATATTATTGTATCATCTGCAAAGAGTGATAGTTTTATTTCCTCATTGCTTATTCTAATTCCTTTAATTTCTTTCTCTTTTCATATTGCTAAAGCCAACATTTCTAGAAGAATGTTGAATAATAGTGGTGATAATGGGCAATCTTATTTCATCCCAATCTTATTGGGAATATGTCCAGTTTCTCTCAATTACAAATAATGTTTGCTGTAGGTTTTAGACAGATACTGCTGATTATTTTAAGGAAAGCTCCTTTATCCCTTTATCACTGTTCTCTAGTGTTTTTAATAGAAATGGGTGCTGTATTTTGTCAAGTTTTTTATGTACTTATTGACATTATCATATGATTTCTGTTGACATTGTTATTGATATGATCAAAGATGGTAATAGTTTTCCTATTATTGAACAATGCTGCATTCCTGGTATAAATCCTACTTGGTCATAGTGTATTATCCTCCTGATAACTTGCTGTAATCTCTTTGCTGACATTTTATTTAAAATTTTTTGAATCAATATTCATTAGCAAGATTAGTCTATACTTTTCTTTCTCTGTTTTGGCCCTTCCTAGTTTAGGTATCAGTGTCATATTTGTGTCTTAGAAGGAATTTAGCAGTACTCCTCCTTTACCTATTTTTGCAAATAGTTTACATATTGGAATTAATTGTTCTTTAAATGTTTTGTAGGATTCACTTGGGAATCCATCTGACCCTGGAGATTTTTTCCAAGGGAGTTCATTAATGATTTGTTTAATTTGTTTTTCTAAAATGTTTAAGTATTTTATTTCCTCATCTGTTCAACTGGGAAATACATATTTTTTTGTAAATATTCATCCATTTTAGTTAAATTGTCAGATAAGGCTGCCATTGAGTTCAGAAAATAGCTCCTAGTTATTGCTTTAATTTCTTTTTCATTGGTGGTAAGTTCACCACTTTCATTTTTGATGCTGGTAGATTTGTTTGCTTTCTTTCCTTTTTCTGATCAGATTAACCAAAGCCAGCTCTTAGTTTTGTTTATTATTTGAATAGTTTTCTTAGTCTGTATTTTATTAATCTCTCCTTTGAGTTTCAAAATTTCTAATTTGGTATTTAATCGGGGGGTTTTAATTTGTTCTTTTTCTATTTTTTTTAGTTGCATGTCTAATTCATTGATATCCTCTTTTTTCTTTTATTTATGTAGCTATTTAGAGATATAAAATGTCCCCTACTGAAAAAAGAGGAAAGGGGAGGTATAATGGGACAACTAGGAGATAATATATAAGATATTTAATAATATATAATAAAATAAATAATATATGATATTTAAGATAATATATAAGAAATTTATTTAATATATATTTATTTATAGGAGTAAATAAATTTATCTACCCAATTAAATGATTAAGTTTTTCCTTATTAGTGCCAAAACTGATGAGCTCAAGCTTTAGACAATGCTCATCACCCTCCCTTTTCCCCTCATTTGCAATAGATCTTTTGAGCCTGCTGGTATAAACAACCATACCCTCAGTTCATGTGATGGTCCCCTTTGTCTGCCCAAATGTCAGATATAGTTCTCAAGAGTTACAGAAATTGTTTTGCTATCTAGGAATTTAAACAGTTTAACCATCCACTTGCGTCTTTTTCATCACTCTAGCACTCTATCCACAGAACCATCTTACTTAAAAATTTTGGATGGTATTTGTAAGAAAATATATTTTACATTTCTAATATGGTTATTGATACTCATAATTATTTGTAAGTTACATTCTCCTAAAATTTCTTAAACCATTTGATACTTTGTTGATTTTATCACCTTGTAGTGTATTGGGTTTTGTTGTACTTTTTTTTTTAATTTTACATTCTGGTAGCTTATTCCTTGATTTTGTTTGTACCTTAATGAATGAATGTACTTTTTTAATCTACTAGGAGATGCCTCAGTATCATCAGATAATATTCCATTCAGTGAAGAATATGCCATAGTCAGATAAAGATACCTCAGATATATTTATGAGTTTAAATAGAATCAGATTTTCCTAACATAGAGAATTTGTTCAAGTGGCTTCTGATTTTAAAAGGATGTGTCATGTTAATCTTAGCTCCTAATTTTGGGTGAAATGACATTAGAAATGGAATCTTCAAATAACTTCAGAAACTCCCCTTCAATGCTGGTTCTCATCAACTATTCAGAATCATTTTAGTGAGCATCTTGCTTAATGGCAAATATTACAATAAGAATAATTGCTCTGATTATCAATAATAATGTTGTTTTAAAAAATGAAACCTATAATGTAATGTGTGCTTTGCATAACTTTATCTTTTGATGAGTCTCTAGAGCCTTGTGCTATGGAGCAAATAATTTTTCATGTCTTCAGATTTTCTAAAAAGTATGCCCCCTGATGATGTCAAGTTATTCAAGCACCTTGTAAATACTTACATGAGGCCTCTTTCATATGGATACTATTTTATACTACCTAAATCATTTAAAACTGTAAATTTTATGTTGTTATCATGCTCACAACCAAATTACTATAAGTTTTTATTTAGAATATTTTGTGAGCATGGCTCCTTATAGATGCTGTTCTAAATAGACAAAAAATATAGTAAAATAATTATGTGTTAAAGACATGTCTTAGTTATTGATTTTACTTCTTTTTGATAAAAAGATAAACAAAAGGAGAGTCCACTATAAGGTAAATAAAGTTCATATTCACATTACTGATTAAATATAGGGAACACTTTGGAAAAGAGATTCTTTAAGTTAACATATAAATTAATTCTTGAAAAATAAAAATTCCCCCATAATTCTCTATTTTATAGCAACCCCATGCAACTTTCCTAGATATCTGGAAATAAGAAAATCCTTTTGTTTCTGAGATACATTTTCTATAAATTCCCAAGTAGCCTATCAAAGTGAGAAACAAGTAATATTTCCTATTATGTGAGAAAAGTGTGTGAGCTTTTTATTTTAATATAGATATAGAGATCAGCCTACCAATTAATCATCTTTGAAGGCAGTTGAGTAGTGCTAAGTAATAATTCTCTTGAAATTGATTGTTAAAGGTCTACTCAGATGACTGCTATTAAAGTATATTATTATATGTATGATTCTGCTTTTAAACTGGAAAAAAATGGACATTAACTTGTGGTTTTCTGCATTAGCAATTTATCTACTTATGAGAAGTATTTCACTTTAAAATGTTCCATCAGGTTTGTCTTAAATTGAAAAACTTAATTGTACTCCCTTCAAGATTTTCATATATTTTTAAATAAAAGATAGATGCTTTTTGTGAGTTTTTCTACCATCCCTTTATTCCAGTGACAGGTAATCTTGGAAACAAGATTTAATTGGTGGCATATAAACTTAAGCTGCATTTGCTCACTCATTTATATTTCTGCTACTAACATCTGACTTCACAAATTTTAACATTTTCCTCTGCTTGTTTTTCACTGTTTAGTCACCTTTTCCCTACAATTTAGCTTGGTAGCAATATCACTATGGTCTCCCAGGTAGTGTGTGTGTGTGTGTGTGTGTGTGTGTGTGTGTGTGTGTGTGTGTGTTCAGTTGGGGGTAAAGTTCAAGTATATATTTCAGTTCATTTTTTTTCCAAGCTAGAACAATTCAATTCAACATCTATGCATGAAATATTTAGTATAAAAGAAATGTGGCATGATGGAGAGAAGGGAGAGAGAGACAGAGAGATAGAGACACAGAGACAGAGAGAGAGAAAAAGAGAGAGACAGAGACAGATTTGGAGACAGAGAGAGAGAGAAACAGAGAGACAAAGAGAAAGAAAGACAGAGAGACTCACACACGCACACACACACACACACACACACACACACACATATATATTACATATATTATGTTATATAGAGAGACAGAGACAGAAACAGAGAAACACAGAGAGAGACAGAGACAGACAGAGGCAGAGAAAGAGAGACAGAGAGAGAGACCCAGAAAGACAAAGAGACTGACACACACTTACATATATATTAGATTTATTACATTAAGCAGAGACAGAGACAGAGACACACACACATATTTTTATATGTATACAGAGAGACAGAGAGAAACAGAGATATAGACAGACACAGAGAGACTGAGACACACACACACACACACACACATATATATATATATATATATATATATAATATGTAAAGAGAGAGGGAGAGGGAGAGGGAGAGGAAGAGGAAAAGGGAGAGGGAGAGGGAGAGGGAGACGGAGAGAGGGAGAGGGAGAGGGAGACGGAGAGGGAGAAGGAAAGGGAGAGGGAGAGGGAGAGGTGGGGGTGGTGCCAAAAGAATAAGAGATGTGTGTATGTGTGTGTGTGTGTGTGTGTGTCTGTGTGTGTGTCTGTGTGTATTGGAAATGGGGTGTAGGTAGAAAATATTTAGATATTGAAGGATGATGAATAATCTCTAGGTGAGTTATCATAGACAATGGAAAACCACTATGGATGTTTTTTTTTTAAAGCAGATCTGTGCTTTAAAAAGTTTTCATATCTTTCTCTAAATGATGAATTTAGAGTATCAATTAATAGGCTATTAACAGTAGTCCAGATTTCAATTGTTCAATTATTTTTCAATTGTCTCCAATTCTCTGTGACCTCATTTGGGATTTTCTTGGCAAAGATACTGGAGTGGTTTCCCATTTCCTTCTCCAATCTAGGTAGAAATAATGAAAGTCCATATAAATGTACTATTTACATGAATAAATAGGAAAGGACAAGGAGATATGTTGAATTGATCAATTTATTAGGACTTGAAAACTGATTGGATATGCTGAGTGAGCTAAGAGTAAAAAGAAAGTAATAACATATGGCATTTAAATCTATATTAGAATGTGAATGCTGGTGCCCTCAATAGAAACAGGGAAATATGGAGGTAGAGCAGAAGTGTGAGGAAAATGAGTACCATTCTGGAAAGCCTGACTTTGACATATATATATATATATATATATATATATATATATATATATATATGAAAAGAAATGTGCCTTTTAATTAATGATGTATAGTTTCCCTAACATAATGAGAAAAGAAAAAAAAACAATTTATGTTGCTTAGATGCCAACCTTGCAGGAAAAAGTACTGCTTTTAATTTTCACAAGAAGCCACAAAGTTCACCAACTTTTTCATCTTTTATGAAGGGAAATTTATAGCATGTTGGAGATAATGCCTATTGCTATCTGCCCTGCAGGTGTCTCGAGGATAAATAATATAGGTAGGAGAACTTTAGTAGTAAATGTATCAGAGAATTAAATTCCAATTATTTATTTATTTAGTAATATATAACTGGGAACTTTTAAAAATTTGACTCAAAGATGTTAGAATGATGCTGAAAATGATTAAGAAGTATGCAAGTATATCTTAGGAAGAGCTTCCATGAACCCATAGAATGTTGGAATTGAAAGAAACATTAAAATGTCATTAATTGAAACAATAAGATTGACTAAAATGATTCAAGGGAAAACAACAAATGTTGGAAGGGATGTGGAAAAATTGTTATTAAACTGCCTCTAGCTTTTGACCCAGCAATCTCACTATTAGGTCTATTTCCAAAGATGATTAGAAGAAAAAGAAATACATATATATTCTAAAATATTTATAGTGGCTTTCTTTGTAGTGCCAAAAAAAAACTGGAAATTTTGGTTATGCCTGTCAATTGGATAATGATTGAACAATTTATGGCACATTGTTGTGATGAAATACTACTGTGCTATAGGAAATGATGAACTTAATGGAACTTAGAAAAAGAGCAATAGCCTTGCATGAAATAATGAAAAGTGAAGTGAGCCGAACCAAGAGAATTTTGTTTACAGTAACAAGTTTTGTTTTAAGAACAACGAGTGAATGTTATTTTGACTATTATAAATATCCAAATTAATTACAAGCAAATGTGAAGGAAGACACTATTAGTATCCAAAGAACTAATAACTAGAAATATGTATAGACTTATTTTACATTTATATAATTAATATACGTGTTTGTGTGCATGTATATGTATATATACATTTATATGTGTTGGTAGCCATCTCTAGGATGGGGGAGGAAGGAAAAAGAAAAAGAAAAATTTACATTATCACTTTATTACATATTTAGAAGGAATAACAGGTTGTATATAATAGATTTGCAGTTTCATGAGCAACCCTCTTTTTATTATACTAAATTATGGAAATGCTTGTTTTATTCCACAAATTAAAAAAATAAATAAAAAGAGATCATCCAATCTAAACCATTAATTTTATAGAAGAGGAAAAATCATTCTTTTAAAAATTAAATTATTTACCCAGGTTTAAGCAGATAATTAACCAGACTTGGAATTTAGAGAAATCCCACTAGCTTCCATTTATGCAGTATAAACTATTAAGAAGTCATAAGAAACATGGTTAACAGAGTGATTTTTACATTTTCCCCCAACATTGAACACAGACTACATCTTAAAAAACTAACTGAATTGTTTTATGAAACATGGTATTAAAAAGTATTTTTTTAATTAAAAAAATTCAATATTCAATTTGCTGGCCCAGAAGACATGAAAACTAATGTTGATTTATGAAATGTTTTCCCAGATAAGGAATATACAAATTACACACCTCATTACTGTCCTTATTATTTTTATGAAAATATTGTTAAAAGGACATTATGTGTTCATGAATAGACCACTAGTTTGTGAGCATGAAATAAGAACTTCAGATTGCATGTTCATCATTTCATCCTGTACACTATAGTGCTTTTGAACCCAAATATAAGATATCATATTTAACACTGTTTCAATAATCTGCAAAAAAAATGAAGAAACAAAAAAGACCTCTTTTTTTCTTCCAAAAATAGTATGGGGGATGAGGGCAATTTCTTATTTATTCCAATGGCAATAAATTCCTTTCTTCTTGGAAAAGTAATGTACAAAGATTTTAAGAATTTTTTCCTTTCTTTTCTTAAAATTTTAAACAAATACAAAATAAGAAAAAGAAAAATATTGCTATATGAATTTTAGAAAATGATATGATTCAAAATAAAAAGCAATAAATTCCCATTTCAAAAAAGCCTATATAATAAATATTGCACATTATGTTCAGAGATGTCCATCTTTTCTTTGCATCCTTGTAGATTTTCTTTTGTTCCCTTCTCTGCACTTTATACTTTTCTCCCCTCCTCCTACTCCATAAGGCTAAAATTAAGCATTATAATATATTTTCAATACTTATATACATACATACACATAATCTATTATGCATAATATATACATTCCTGCGTATAGACAATACTATGCTTGTTAGTACTTGTCCTCTTTTTCTCTGAAGGTGGATATCATCTTCCTTCATAAGTCCAAGTCTCCATATTTTTTGAAATCCATCATCATTTCCTACACACAGAAATATTCCAACTTTATACTATCTAAAGTAATTTAATAAAACAATATTCACTAATATAGCTGTCATATAGTATAGCACTCTGTTTGTGTATCTCTGTCTCTGTCTCTATCTCTGTCTCTCTCTTTCTCTCTCTCTCTCTCTCTCTCTCTCTCTCTCTGTCTGTCTCTCTCTCTGTTCTTTCCTTTTTAACCCATTGTCAATGAAAACATGATTTTCATAATACCCATACTGTCGGCTTTTTTTGTCTGTTTTTGTGTTTGTATCACTTATATGAGATACTTGTTCTTTCTTTCCTCTTTTTCTTGTCCATTATACTCAGCTCAGCCCAAACCTTTGTTTTAAACTATCCAAATAAAATTGATAAAATGATAAAAGAACTGATAATATTTTAACATGTAAGAAGTAAATGAGAGATGAGATAATATGACCTTATTGAGTCCCTTATAATTTTTGTTTACATTTCTCTTGGATGTTATATTTTGAATTTCCCTTCAACTTCTGCTATTTTTGTCCCAAATATCTGAAAGTCTTTCAGTTGATGAAATGTTCTCTTTTTTTCATTCAGGATTATACTGAGTTAGTTAAGGATTAAACTGAGTAAGTTACCCTTGGTCATAACCTTACCTCTTTTGCTATATGAAATATAGTATACTAAGACCTACAGTCCTTCAAGATAATAACTAGTAGATCTCATATAATCCTTTTTGTAGCTTCACAATATTTAATTTTTTTCTTATTGGCTTCCAATTTTTTTTTTTTCCTTAACTGATAGCTTTGAAACTTGGTTTTGATATTCATGTAAATTTTGTTCCTGGGTTTTCTTTCAGGTAGCAAATGGACTTTTTTTTTCATTTCTGCTTTTTTTTTCTCATTTTTGAATTTCAGGGAAATTTTTCTTGATAATTTCTTGTAATACTGCATGAAGAATCTTTTTTATCATAATTTTTCAAGCAGTTCAAATATTCTTGTATTATTACCCCTTAATTTGTTCTCCAGATCAATTGTTTGTCTAATGAGACATTTCACATTCTCTTTTATTTTTTCAATCTTTTGATTTTGTCTTCTTATTTCTTTGTGTATTAGAACACTATTAGCTTCCCTTTCTTCAATTTTAATTTTCAAGGAATTATTTTCTTTCCTAAGTTTTTGGTTCTGTTTCAAATTGGTTGACATTTTTCATATTTTTTGATTTCTTGTTTTTTCCCTAATTTTTCTCTCTTTCCTATTTGATTCTTTCAAAATTCTTCTAAGAAATCTTTTTATGCCATTTGATGTTTCTCATTGAAAAAGGAGTGACATTTTAGCTCTATTATATTCCTCTGAATATGAAGCCTGATCTTCTCTATCCCCCATAGTAACTAGGCAATGTTTGTATTCTTTCTCCTTTGCTCATTTTTATTTAATTTTATACTTTATTTTTTAGTAGTTGTCAATGTGATCAAAGTCTAGTCCCCAGATATGTAGAATAATGCCTCAAGCCTTAGGACTCTCTTATAGTTATTTTTTGTGGTCTGTTCTGGGACTCAACATTAGATTCTCCTCACCACTCCAAAGCCATGAATAGAATCCTTGGTCACACTGTCCAGCATACAATCTTACTCCCTATGGTCCCTCTATTGGCTGCAGACTATATGTCCTCTCTTTGCAGGAACTGATGCCAGGAACTCTGCTCTTATGCAAGTGTCCACTGACAGCACAGTCCCTACCCCTCACCCCTCATGGTAGATCCTTCTCTCCAATAGAGGCAGTGCAGTTCCAGATGTGGTCAGCACAGCTATATTTGGCATCCCTCAGCTGTTAAAGATTCTTCATTCTTCTCCTACCTAACTCTCAGATTCCCACATTCTCAGGGAGAAGAAAGTTTCTAAGACTGAGGTCATATCCCAATGCCAGCTGTCCAAGGGCTATTGTTTGTTGCTTCCAAAGAGCTGACCTCGGGGTATTTATACTTCACTCAGGCCAAACCTCTGCCTAGAGATCAGGTCTTTTCTGGGATCTTTTTAGGTTGTTTTAGAAGCACAATTGATTTATTTTTCTTGACTTTTGTTTAATTCCATTGTTTTGCATACCTTCTGAGGTAAAGTTCTGTCTTTTTCTGTGGAGAAAATTTGAGGAGCTGAAAGGTGTTTTTTTTAACTTAGTCTGCCATCTTCCTAGAACCCTCTCTTGATTTTTAAGAATTCTTATAATGTATTATAGTTCATCACTATTTTTGGAAATAAAGAACTGTGGGAATGCCATCAACAATGATTTAAATTTAAAATGTAGCTGTAAATATAGGTGAACACATACGGATAGTTAAACATGAACATCAAGGTAGGAAAAGATGAATTTAGTCCACATAGTATTATAGAGTCATAGAATCTCCAAAAAGAGACTTCTTAAGTGTCCAGCCTACCCTCTACCTAACTAGGAAACCCTTTGGAATATTCCTGTGAAATAGCCAGCTATCTTATATTTCTACTTGAAGATGGACACTGGAAAGAATATTGGTTTTGAAGTCAGAGAATTTTGTTGAAATTCCTGTCCCTTTCACTCCATGCACAAGTCATTGAACTACTCTAGCCTTTAGGGTTCTCAACCACAAAATGAAGAGACTAGACTTCAGAAGTTCATTATACATCTAGATTCATGATCCTGTGGTTTTCAATGAAAGGGAACGGTAAATTTCCAGTATATCTAGCTCATGCTACTTTTAGATAACTGATGATAAAAGAGTTATTAGTCTTCATATTGAACTGAAATTTGCCTCTGCCTTATTTTAACTCTGCCCAGTTTCCTGGGGACTAATAAAAAGTAAGTCATATCTCCTTCAAGAGTCCTCCTTTTTCCTCTTTTCTTCTCATAACCAAAATGTGATATCTAAAGCTGATATAAATCTGATCACTCTAGTGTGAAAAGAGCAGAAAATATTAAAACCTAATTCTGGACATTATTCCTCTTTTAATCTAGCTCATTATATTGTCTGTCATTGGCTACCATGTCATATTATTAATTCACATTGAGTGGACAGTCCAAATGTTTTACTTTGACTCTACTGATGGTCTACTGATACTTCCTCCATTCTGTGCTTGTGAATTTTTAAGCCAAATATATGACTTAACCTTCATCCCTATAATATAGCACATTTATGTCCAACTGTTTACAAAACACTCTACTAATAACTATAATGCATCTTAATCATAAGAGTTTTGAAATAAAGTGTTCTGAAGATGATTATATATTTGCTTGCCCAGTGACTACCAATCTGTAAAATGTGGATGATAATAGAACTTACATTTAAAGCTACTGTGACTATCAAATAAGAATTATGTCTCTCTTTCTCTATATGGATAGGTATATAATACAAATAGATACATATATTTTTATATATAGTATATTTTTGAATTAACTTAAGTCATTATATTAGTGTTAGTAATAGTAAGTATAGTTGTTGTTATTGCTATATGACCTATAGAATAATTGTATCAGAATAGTTATCAGAAAAGCATTAATTGCATTGTGATCCTAGCTACTAGAAAATATTCTGTCTATTCAGTGTGTTGTGGATTCTGAGAGTATTATAATTCATAAAAAGCTTCATAATTTGTCTCATAATTTAAGAAAAAGCTCTTTTAAATTCATTTTTGGAGATTAATCTTTCTACAGATTAATCACTAATCCTATACATTTAGCAAATAGTTTAAACAAATGATTATAGTTATGTGATTTTCAAAACAGCTCTCAATTTCAATTATTAAGGATCAGTTTAATTCAGCAAATATTTAGTAAGCTCCTCCTATGATAAATCACTGGAAAATATAAAACTTACAGATCCTTTTCCCTTAATGATTTTTTTGCTTTCTTCTTTTGAATTAACTCCTTCAGAAATAGAGCACTAAACCTTGAAATCAGGAATATTTGAATTCAAATCCAGCCTCAGATACTTAACAGTAGTGTAATGTTGGATAAATCCAATTTGATTTTTTCCTCATTTTCTTCATTGCATAGCATCTACCTTACTGAGTTGAACTTAGAAATAAGATAACATTTATAAAGTATTTAGAGCACCCCCTTCAGAACTGTAAGTATTGAATCTTGATTGAAAATATAACTTCATGGACATACTTATAGAAAGAACATTCTATAAGTACCTCTAAATTTAATAATAACCAAATACAAGTCTTGATCTTCTTCAGTTTTGTGACAATTGGCAAGTTTCTTTACTACTTAAGGCCTTCTTTGCCTTTGCAAAATGAGAGGATATTAGATGCACTTCAGAATCCTTCCACTTCTAGACCTATAATCCTGTCATTCTATGATCTCTTCTTTTTCTGCTATAACTTTTAATTTTTCTCAAATATTTGCAAACTTTGGTTCCTGAATATTTGACTTAGATTATAAACCTCTTAAGCAAGAGCCTTAGAGTGAGTTTCACAAAAATATTTTGATGACTATATAATTTTTAACTTTTAAAATTCTTGGCTACATTTCAATATAATTCCTTTCCATCAACAAATATAGTAAATATACCAGTTATTTCTTTATCTAGTCATTAATTAATTGTTGGACAAAAATTCAAGTAGAAAAAAATTAATATCTTAAAAATCATTTCATGATTTTTATATGTAACCAAAATTCTAAAGAAAAATCAAGAGATGGACTCATATGAATCATTTTATATTTGAAACAATAAACAAAATTAATCTTGTTTGATATTGGGACTACTCAATGGACTATGAATCCATTTTGTATTCCAGGATTCCACTCCTACAATTCAATTTTGTTTTATTAAGCAGTGTTTAATAAGAAACAAGGCATTAGGCACTAGGGATAAAACCACAAAGATGAAAACAGTATATCCCTTGGAGCTTAGTTCTCCAAATAAAAAACGATCTTCAGTAGTCATGTTCATTGATAGAAGAACATTGGCCATCTGTGCTGTTGCTCATCATCCAAGAGCACCCTGAGACTACTTACTGTGGCATTTCCTTTTAAAAGAAATGTAAGACATCTATGAGATGACGTATAATATGATGACACCAGTTCATAGAAGATACCAAGAGTTCAATATATCCTCTTTTTAAATGCTTCAAAAATGTAGTTGTCCCCCATCTAGTTTGCTGGGATTTAGGAAGATGGATAAAGTCCAGCTGGCTTGAGTGCAGCATTGAAGAAACTATACTGACAAATTCTTTATAAATGTTGGCACACTTTCATATTCTTATCGTTTAGAAAGCTCATCTTAGAGAGGTCAGAGAATTGATGTATTTCAAAATTTCGAACTTACTTAAAGGCGTTTATTTTTTTTTTTAATGCAGAAGATTCTTTTGAGTCCTTTCTTTAAAATGCTTTAAAATTCTATGTCAGTTTGAACAGCTAGGTGGAGCAGTGGATAAAGCACCAGTCCTGCACTCAGGGAGACCTGAGTTCAAATCTAGTCTCAGACATTTAACAAAGTCATTAAACCCCAGTTACCTCAGGAAAAAAAAAAAATCTATGTCAGACTGAATTGAAAACAAAAGCAGATGAATACTGTATTAGTAATAATAAGAGCAACTGTTTTTATGGTGGTTTACTATTTGCAAAGGGCTTCAATATGTCTGATCTCAATAGCTTTCTAGTGAGTTAGGCAGTATTATTATTCCTATCTTACAGATGAGGTTAAATGAGTTGCCCTGGAATGAAATTGATCTTTCTGATTTCAAATATAAGATTCAGTCTACTAAGTTGCTCTATTTTTTAAAAAAAATATTTTTATTATTATCCTTACTTTTTACATTATCTTCTCCTCTGTAGATTCTCCAGCTCCCTGATCCCTTTACAGATTCCCCTTTCCTCCTGTTTATTCCCTTCCTTCCCCTGTTCTGGAAAATGAACCATGATCACATGATCTTGACCACTGTTCCCAGATAGACTCTTAACTTGCTTCCCTATAGCCCTACTCATCTTTCTCCTAAATTTCCCTTCCTATTTTTCCTCTATATGTTGTCTCCTACATTATAATGTAAACTTCTTGAAAGCAGGGACTCTCCTTAATTTTCTTATTTGTATCTTCAAGACTTAGTCCAGCACTTGGCTCCCAATAAAACATTAATGTTTTTTTACTCATTCTTTCACAAGTATGAATTCCAGGAAAAAAAATGAACTTTAGGGAAGTTTGAGGAACATGTCCAAGGTATGACCTTATCTTCCTAGAGGATTTCTTGATCTGTCCTGGATGTGATGGCCAGTGTATTCAAACATATTAAGAGTAGGGATAGAGAAAAAAGACTGTGAGATAGATGTTGAAATGATTGCAGAGAAGAGAGAGTGTAACATGGAAGTCTACAGATAATAACAACAAGGATCCAAATGAACTATAAAGGATATATGAAGAAAGATGTTATCTGCATGAAGAGAAAGAACTGATACATAGGAGTATATAGAAAATTGTAGAGGGATATAGATAGTGAGGGAACTCTGGGTAAGGTAGAAGACCCTTCAACCCAGAGGGAACCTGCTGACATTTTCTGATTTGGCCCCCACCTCCCTTTGGTTCTCTCACCTTTCCTGAGAAGTCAGGGAGGGTGTTCTACTTGAAGCAAGAGATACTTACAGTAAAGAGAGGCATTTGCATAGCAACAGCAGGGTGCTTATAGTTAGCACTTGCACAGTGTACTGGGGTGATGTAATGCTACTATAGTTAGCAAGTACTTGCTTAGTGTGAAGTGATGGTCCTCTAGTTGTCACATACTTAGTGTGCTGTAATAATGTAATCATCTTTGACCATTCTCTTGGATCTCCTGTCTTCTTCACTCCTCCACTAAGACTCAGCGTTGGGCTGAGATCCTCCAGAGAGCTTGTCTGGATAGTATATTTTGGCACTCCAAAATGGAGTGCTCTAGGGCACTAAAGCACTAAAGCACTAGAAAGGAGGATACTACATTTTAGCACATTTACATTTTAGAAGCAAATTGCTTCTACTGCTACCAAAGCATGGGATATCCTCCCAGGAAAACTAGAGGGGAAGCCTTCACGAAAATAGCGCAAGGTTGAAATGAACCCTTTGCTGATTTGGTGGGACATCTGCAGATAATTGTCATAGGAACTATTGGTGAAAATGTAGCAACAGAAATTATGATAAGACAACTTGCTAGAGAAAATTCTAATAAGGATTGTAGAATAATTATACTAGATAAAAGGATGCTCCTTTAGATGAGATCATAAGAAGCTGTGCCATAGTGGGCCCAAATACCTTTTTATGTAAATGGCATACCAGTGAAAGGGTTAGTAGACATGGGTATAGATTGTACAGTCATTAGAGGTTCCAGTTGGCCCAGTCATTACTCGATTATGGCAGACACCCATATGTCTGGCATAGGAGAATCAGTAGCAACTGAACTTAGTGCCACCTCTCTGAGATGGAAATTTAAAGATAAAAACTGAGTTTTTACTCCTTTTGTAGTGAAAAGAAATCCCATCAATTTGTGGGGAAGAGACATCTTACAACAGTTAGGATTACAATTAAATACTTTGGCTCTTTAGACAGGGCTGCTGTTGAAGCCCTGCCAGCACTCTCACCTGTTCCCATTCAATGGAAAACTAATACACTAGTGTGGGTAGAACAGTGGCCCTTAACAAGTAAAAAAATTCAGGCCTTATTAGGTATAGTATAAGAGCAACTTGACCAAGGACATTTACAACCTTCTCTAAGTCCTTGGAATTCCCCTATATTTGCTATAAAAAAGAAATCTGGAAAATGGAGGATGTTGACTGATTTGAAAAAAGAAAATGAACAGATGGAATTATGGGAACTCTTCAGCCTGGACTTCCATCTCCTACTCAGTTAGTTGCCTAGGGAATGGCCTTCTTGGGTTATAGACATTAAGGATTGTTTCAGTTGTGTCCCTCTGGATAAGGAGGATATGAAAAGATTTGCCTTTTCAGTGCCCAGCGTTAATTTAGCTGAGCCTTATAAAAGATATGAATGGACAGTTTTGCCACAGGTAATGAAAAATAGTCCTATTATGTGTCAAATATATGTGGCTGCTGTTCTTACTCCTGTAAGAAAAGCATTTCCAAAAGTTATGTTATTACACTACATGGAAGATATGATATTTTGAGATGTGCACTGAAGAGCAAATGTTAGAAGCATGTCTACAAAAAACCATAGAAACATTAAGGAATTACCAATTGCATATAGCCCCAGAAAAAATTCAAAGACATGCTCCTTTTTCAATATTTAGGATGTGAAGTATATCCTAAGGTGCTTATAGTACAAAAACTTTCTTTAAGAACAGAGAAGTTGAACATCTTAAACGACTTTCAGAAATTGAAAGGAGATACCCAGTGGATGTATCCATTGTTCGACTTAACTACCTATCAGTTACAACCATTGTATGACATTTTAAGAGGAAACAATGCTTTAGACTCACAAAACCAGCTTACAAAAGAAACTCAAGAGGCTTTGAGAGAGGTTGAACTGGCTTTATCCAATGTGGTTGAAAGAGTCATTTCAAAAATCCTTGGAAATATCAGTTTTTGCTACAAAAGAGGCACCCACAGTAGTTCTTCATCAAGGAGACAGTGTGATAGAGTGGGTGACCCTCCCAGCACAACCAGATCAAAGCCTTACTCCTTACCCAGTGCTCATGGCTAAAATCTTATTAAAAGCCAATAAGTGAGAAATACAATTATCAGGGATAATACCTGAAAATATATATACTTTTTATACATATGCACAAATTAATGTATGCTGTGAAATATCCCATAGTGACAAATTTTATTGGCCACAACTCCAAATTTTACACGAGTCTCCATTAAAGATAACCTGGCTATTACATAATTGGCAATGGATTTTTGAAGAAAAGGTTTCTAATATTCCTCTTAAAGGAACAACTATCTTTACAGATGCATCCAAACATAACATTTGTGCTATATATTTTCATGCCTTAACTATAAAGAGAGTCGTCAGAACTTCCTTACAATCCATTCAGGAGAATGAATTGCATGCAATCATGCTAGCTCTTACTTATTATCCAGGAGATATAAATATAATATCTGATTCAGCCTATTCAGTAGGTGTTGCACAAAGAATTGCCACAGACCAAATAAAATTTGTAGCTTCCAATATATATCAGCTCTTTAAGGAACTTTAAGAACAAGTGAGAAAGCGTCAGGCAAGATTTATATCTTGCATGTTCACTCTCATAGTGGACTTCCAGGTCCTATTTTTATGGAAATTCAAAGGCAGAAAGCCTTCTAACCATCTTAGCCAATACTCCTTTATTTCAGGCAGCCCAAGAATCTCATTCCAAATATCATCAGACTGCTCGCGCTTTACTTTTACAATTTGGGATAACAAAAGAGAAAGCTAGGAGCATAGTAAAAGACTGTATAGCTTGCCTTCCTTTCCATACTCCTATGCTCCCTCCAGGGAAGAATCCTTGTGGTTTGAGACTCAATGAAATTTGGCAAGTGGATGTTACCCATTATAAATCTTTTGATCATCTGTCTTTTATCCATGTTGTAGTAGACACCTTTTCAGGATTTACTTTTGCAATATCAGCAGCAATAGACTGCCTGAGTGGTCACTGAATTCCTTATACAAGCTTTTGCAACTATGGGTGTGCCACAAGCAATAAATAAGACAATGGACCTGCATATACTTCTAAACATTTTGCACACTTTTGTGCACAGTATCAGATTTTACACACTACTGGCATACCTTTTAATCCTCAAGGACAAGCAATAGTAAGAAGAGAAAAAGACACATCAAGACATTCCTCCAAAAACAAAAGAAAGGGGGAGCCATATAGGTAACCCTAGGGAACTTTTAAACTTAGCCCTTTATACTTTTAATTAAAAAAAATTAATGGAGATCCTCTTTCTTGGGCAAACAGGTTTCATAACCTGTCTGAAGGACAGTGTCTGGTGTGAGTAGCTCTTCTATCTTTAGATAATCACCAGGTGATGTGGAGAGATCTAGAAAGTGGTGAATGAAAGGGACCAGATAAGTTAACTGCTTAGGGGAGAGGTTTTGCTTGTATCTCTACAGATGAACAAGAAATCAGATAGGTGCCAATGAGCCATATTTGTCCATCAGAGAGAGATGGAAAAAGAGAAGACCCTTGAAATGAAGAAGAAGATCTAGGAAACATCTTGTGGTTCTCTTCTGCCATTGAAAGAGCATGACAGTTAACCTTATGTGTATGGCAATTTATTCATGAACATCAAAAATTGTCAAGAGACTGTGCAAGGATTTTAAAACCTGAAGGAATCATTGGATTCCCTGATATGTTAAGTGATGGACAATAGATTGGTTTTGGACTACCTCTTGGCTGCTGAAGGAGATTGTTATTTATGTACTCTCCTTCTAGGACTTATGGACATGTATAATTCCTCATGTTGATTCATATTGCTTGTTACATTACTACTAGTTTGTGTTTTATTGCTATATGCTTGTGTAATATTTCCCATGCTGATGGATTTATGTATACCTGTTTCAACTAAAACAAAAGAAAACAGGAAATGTAGAGGGCCACAGATAGTGGGGGAATTCTGGGTAAGGTATAAGATCCTTCAGCCCAGAGGGAACCTGCTGACAACGTCTGGTTTGACTACCCATCTCCCCTAAGGGCTCTCATCCATCCTGAAAAGTCTAGGAGGGCATGACCACCTGTGTTCTACTTGAAGCAAGGGATACTTACAGTAAAGAGATAAATTTACATATCAATAGCAGGATGTTTATACTTAGCACTTGCACAGTGTGCTGTAGTGATGTAATGCTACTATAGTTAGCATTTGCTCAGTGTGATGTGATGATATAATGGTTCTCTACTTGACACATATTTAGTGTGCTGTAATGATGTAATCATACCAAAGTATTTAAGAGCTGAGAGGACTTGAAATAAGAACTGCATCTTTGACTATCCTTTGGGTCACCTGCCTTCTTCACTCCTCCACTAAGACCAAGGACTTGGGCTGGTCCCAAGATCCAGAGAGCTAGTCTGAATGGTAGATTTCTGGCACCCCAGTGTTGGGGGCTCTCAAAAGCATAGTATATTTTGGCAACCCAATTTGGGGGCTCTAGAAAGCAGGACACTACAGAGAATAATTTTACATAAATGCATACACACAGAGAGATACATCCTTATTTGTGTCAAATGGTAACCATCTCCATGGCATAGTAGGAAAATACAGGGAAAAAAGGAGGAAAAACAAAGGAATTTATATGATAATTTTATTGTATATTTGAAAGGATTAATAGATTGTACATAGTATATTTACAGTTTCACATATAATCTTTTCATTGTACTATATAATAGAAATGGTTGTTTTATTCAATAAATATGTCTTGATGTAAAAAAAAAATCTGACCAGGATGGTCATCTATCTTGGTGTTGAAAAGGTTACCAATTGATAGTAGGGAAAGAGGACCTGAAACTGCACTAGGTCTTTTATGTCAATGGCATAAGAAAAACCCAGATGATTTTAGTTTAAGTGACCTAGGAAAAAAGCAAGGTTTCATTAAAGTGTATGCTAGAAGATACATAGAATATGAGAGGAAGAGAATTGCTATGAAGAGAAAAATTTAAAACTATATACTAGGAGGGGGAAGGTATGAGAGGATAGATCCTAGAAAAGGCATAGCCTAGGAAAGATTTGTGATAGCCATAAAAAATAGAAGGGATAAAATGGCAACTTGAGATCAGGTAAAGGGATAGGCTATCAAATGATGGCTATGTTGCTAAGTGGCAAAGACAGTGTTGCATGCCTCAAAAAAATCTGGACCCTGGACCAAGCTCTCTTGCCCCATACTGTCCCATACTGAAATTATGGCTTCAACTCCTAATTCTGTAGTCTTGTATTATTTGGGAAATAGTTATGGAAATTCCTTGGTTATATCTTTGTACTAAAGAGTTTATATTTAAAATTTGATCTATCACTGGACTATATAAAGAGAAATAAGTAAAACTAAGGTCAATAATGACTAGAAAAAATAGATGGCCAACCAAAGAAGCCACATTCAAACCAGAGACCATCATTAGACTTGAAGGGAAGTTATATAGGGACTTTACTAATAAGCAATTACTTTTTAATACTCTGATGTCAAACCATATATAAAACCATTATAGATCATATCCATTATGTCCACATAGATATAAACTAAATTTCATAACTTTATGATCATTTTCTGGCAATGGGAATACACATTTAATATATATATTTATATATTATATAATTTTATGTTCAAGTTCCTTTCCATCTGAGTCAAATGATGAAGTCAAATGATGGAACTTTTGTGTGTATGAAGTTGTATTAAATGTCAAACTAATCAGAAATTATTTTGCATTATTCTTTTATACTCAGAAACTGATTTCAAAGACTGACATTTATTGAACCCATGTCAATATACCTTGACTTGAGATCTAGTCTGTGTGTCTGGATTGTAGAGTATACTTTCTTGTGCCCAGATGTAATGTTTCACGTCAACTGGCAGACTAAATTCTACCCTAATTTGATTTTACAGTACCCTCATTCCTTTGATATTGAAGCTATGTTTTGAAGTCAAATTGATTTTTTTCCTTTTCCTTTTCCTTCTTTTTTCTTGAGGGGGGATGCTGTTTAAGAAAATTGGAGATAGATCCCCAAGGGTAACATATAAGCCCACAGTGTAAGGTGCTTTTTAAGTATCAGTGAATAAAGGCAATGGTTTAAAATTTTTCTTGACCATCATTAGGAATTTGAAGGAAAATGTCATAATAAAAGTAGCACATTTTATTTAAAGAGAAATCTTTATTTATTTATTTTTTTAAAAATAACTTTTTATTGCCATAACCCATGCCAGGGTAATTTTTTACAACATTATCCCTTGCACTCACTTCTGTTCCGATTTTTCCCCTCCCTCCCTCCACCCCCTTCCCCAGATGGCAAGCAGTCCTATACATGTTAAAGAGGTTACAGTATATCTTAGATACAATATATGTGTGCAGAACCAAACAGTTCTCTTGTTGCTCAGGGAGAATTGGATTCAGAAGGTATAAATAACCCGGGAGGAAAAACAAAAATGCAAACAGTTTACATTCATTTCCTAGTGTTCTTTCTTTGGGTGTAGCTGCTTCTGTCCATCCTTGATCAATTGAAACTGAATTAGATCTTCTCTGTCGAAGAAATCCACTTCCATCAGAATACATCCTCATATAGTATCGTTGTTGATGTATATAATGATCTCCTAGTTCTGCTCATTTCACTCAGCATCAGTTCATGTAAGTCTCGCCAATCCTCTCTGTATTCATCCTGCTTGTCATTTCTTACAGATAAAGAGCAATCTTTATGCTGGGATTTTTGAAATATGTTGGTGGATGATGGGATGGGAGATGGTTATGTAGAAAGGATGAATCACAGCTAACAGGTAAAGGAAAAGTAGAAGTCTTTACTCTGTACTCAATATTACTAGACATATTATTCTATGGGATAAAGAAAACACTCTAACCAAACTTTCTTTGTCTGTTTCCTGTACATGATATTTCAACTCTTGGTTTTATACCTTTTTGTCTCCATGCCTAAAAACCTTTCCTTCCTCACATCCACCACTTGCTATCGAATTATTTAAAGACTCAACTCAAGTAATATCAGAGTCAGCAAAGTTGTTCAGTGGATAGAGCTCTAAGCCTGAAGTTAGGAAGATGTGAATTCTTTTCAGATTCATACACTTATTAGCAGGGTTACTTTGAGCCAATCACTTAAATCGTCTTTGTCTCAGTTTCTTCATCTATAAAATTGTCATAATAACATCACTAACTTCCCATGATGGTTGTGAGTATCTCCTTCCCAAACCTTCCTCTGTTGCAGACTAGAAGTGCAGGAGTCACCCATAGGTTCAATTTCCTATATTTCTGATAGGTCCACACACCTTCCACAGCCTTACCATTTTGATGCCAGACTCAGCTTTTAAGTTGGCAGGAAGAGGATTTAGTAGTTATCTATTCCAATCTACTCCTTTTATAATTGAGAAAACTAAGTTCTGGAGATATAAAGGGACCACCATGATCACATAACTGGTGAATGACCAAGTCAAAGTCTGAGCCCACTTAGTAAATGTTTATTCAGTTGAATTGTCCATGTCACCTGTCTGTTGAAATACTTTGTTTTGAGTCTCATATTTTCATCTTAAATTTTTTTCTTTAATAGACATTCTCACAATTAAAAACAACAACCACAAAACAAAACTAAGAAGCAAATGAAATATGAGCCAGGTGGTATAGTATTGTTATTCTGTAATGTAATGATAGTAGTAGCTAGTGTTTATGTAGTGCTTAAAGATTTGCAAAGCACTTTACATATATAACCTCAATTGACCTTCACAGTAAACACCAAGATAGATACTATTATCATCCCAGTTTTATAAATGGAAACTAAGGCTGAGAAATGTGAATGATTTGCGCAAAGAAACATAGTATTAAGAAAGTATCTGACAGACGTGGCTCTCTTCAACAATGAGATGATTCAAAGCAGTTCCACTTGTTTAGTGATGAAGAGAGCCATCTACACGCAGAGAGAGGATTGTGGGAACAGAGTGTGGAACACAACACAGCATTCTCACTCTTTCTGTTGTTATTTGCTTGCTTTATGTTTTTTTGGTCAGTTTTTCTTTTTTTTTTTCCTTCTTGATTTGATTTTTCCTGTGCAACAAGACAGCTGTATAAATATGTATACATATATTGGATCTAACATGTATTTCAACATATTTAACATGTATTGAAATACCTGTAGCTAGGGGATGGAGTGGAGGGAAGGAAGGGAAAACTTGGAACAAAAGCTTTTGCCAGGGTCAATGTTGGAAAAATTACCCTTGCATATGCTTTGTAAATAAAAAGCTTTAATAAAAATTTTTTTAAAAAAATTGTTGTAAAAAATTAAAAAAGAAAGTGCCTGAGATGGGATTTTAAACTCAGTTCTTTCTGATTTCACATCTAGTGTTCTTTGTTTTGGGCCACTTCAGTTACCATATCATTTTAGAGATTTGGTAACTTTTACTAACACAATGATCAACAAGAATTCCAAATGACTCAGGATGAAAAATATGTGACTTCCAAATAGAGTGAATGGCCTTAGAGGGCAAATGTGTTTATTTATGGACTAGACTCATGTGATGTGGCAACTTATTCTACATGAATTTTTTTTGTGATGAGTTTTGGGATTTTTTTTTGCCTTTGCAATGAATGGGGAAGGGGGAAAGGAGATGGAGGAAATTCAGATTTAAAAATAAAATTGAATTAAGAGAAAAAAATTATTTAGTCCCAACATTTCCTCTGGGAAAAATAAGGCCCTTGACTTCTTATTGTCACAGAACTAGTGAGATTCTGAAGCAGGATTTGAAATAAGTTCCTATCTCATGGCCCAGTGATCTATCTCCTATAGTATCCAGGGGTCCTCAAACTTTTTAAATAGGGGGCCAGTTCATTGTCCCTCAGACTGTTGGAGGGCTGGAGTATAGTAAAAACAAAAACTTTGTTTTGTGGGCCTTTAAACAAAGAGTCTTCATAGCCCTGGGTGAGAGGGATAAATGTCATCAGCTGCTGCATCTGGCCTGCAGGTTGTTTGAGGACCCCTATACCATACTCTCTTTCAATATATTGATTAAAAAGTTTACAATTGAGTTGATTAGGGAACTCCTTCCTAAAAGAGACAACATTTAAGCTATGTCTTGAAAGTTGGGTAGAATTCTAGGAAGCAAAAGTTTGCATATTGGGGATAAGGTATAACATGAGCAAAATAGTTGGGGGAAAAAGAGTGAATTCTTAATGAATGACAAGTATTGTGTGGTTTTTGCTGTTGTTAGATTGTTTTAATTTTGTATAGCTCTTTGTAACCCTATTTGGGGTTTTCTTAGGAAAGTTACTAGAGTGGTTTGCCATTTTTTTTTCTCCAGCTCATTGTACAGAGTAGGACTGAAGCAAACAGAGTAAAGTAACTTGTTCAGGTCACGCAACTAGTTAAGTATCTGAGGGTAGATTTGAATTTAGGAAGAGGTTAAGCCCTATGATAGAATAAAGAATTTGAACTTGATTTAGTAGGTAATGATGATCCATAGAAGAAGTAGGTATAAGCATAATCCAAACACACATTTTGGAAAATTAGTCTGACAGAAGATGACTGAAGAAAAATGATGTTTGTTTATAGAAGTGCTGAATTTGAGGTATCATCTACAAATTATGGTTGTAATATAGTATAGCTAGTTAGCAATGGAGGATAAGTTTTGCAGGGGAGAGTCTGGAAAAGTGAATTAGAAAATTATTTCATAGTCAAGTTATATAGTGATTAATACTTGAACTATGGTAAAGTAGAAAGAAAAAAATCTCAATATGAAAGAAATTATTCCTGAAGAGGTTTACCAGAAAGCCCTGGCTTCTGGAACAGAAGTATTTACTTCTGAGAGAATAAGGCAAACTCAAAAGTTTCTAGGATCCTGATGTCATTGATCTCGTGACAAGGTCAACGCTAGATCATTGGTATTCTCTATAAAGACCACAGACAATTCAAAAGTCTGGCATAAAAAGTTCAAAGTTGCACACAGTATAGGAATTATATAAGTGCTAGGGAAAAGTCACCCAGAAACAAAATGTCCCCAGAATCATAATGGTATAATACACAAGATCTTATCTGACTCTTTTTTGTTATTATTCTTGATAGGGTGAGGATAGAATAAGAAATGAAATGTCTCTGCCAATGAAATGTAATGAACCATCGTACTATAAACACCAGACCAGAGATTCTGACTACAGCTGCTTCAGAGTAAGAAACTGACCACAAATCTTGCTTGTCTGATGGTGATATCATTAAGTGCAAATGAAGGGTATAGAGGAAGAAGCATAGAGAAAAGGTGGGAAGCTATAAGACATATGAAGTTTATAAACCCAAAGATTCCAGCTTCCAGTATAAGAACTCACTAGTTGAAAAAAATTATTAGGAACACTGGAAAATAGTGAACCAGAAACTAGGTATAAGTCAAGATCTCACACTTATACAAAAATAAGGTAAAAATAGGCACATGATTTAAGCTTAAAGAGTTGTACTATAAATAAATAACAAGAGCAAGGGATAATTTACCTGTCAGATCCGTGAAGAAGAAAGGATTTTATGACCAAAGAAGAACATTATTGGTCACTAAGCTGCTGGAAAAATTTGAAAACAATTTTCCTCACATACAATCTCTATCTGGATGAATGTTATTATTTGCATAATTTTCTTTGCATGTTCTTCTCCCTGGAAACTTTGTTGAATAAAATCTTATAAAATTTTTAACTGTTAAAGCATTAATGGATGTTATCTCTTGTGGTTTTCCAATTAATGGGATTCCTCTTTTCCTAAATATCAGAGGTAATGAAATTTTAATACATGCCTAAATAATTGTTCCATACTGGACACTACATTTCAGTTTCCTGTAGATCTCCTTGAGACAGAATAATTATTCTTCATTTCCTTTTCTCTCATATTCCCTTCCCCCTCAAATGTGGATATCAATTCCAATCAATCTCTCCCTCAACTTGGGACAAATGTGGTATCAATTCCAATTCTATTATTATTACTATCCTTTACTTTCCCTGAAAATGTTCTATTATGAGAGCTTTCAGATGAAATCTGGGGAGATACTAAACTGGATTTGAGAGAAGACTTTTAAGCAAGAGTTGAGTAACAATATTTGGTGCTACAATGAAGAAAATATAGACAGAAGAAAATAACATGCAAGATGATCAAAAAATAGAGAGAGATGGCATTGAATAACTAGTCAGAAAGTTTGATTGTGAAAAGGAAGGAGAGAATAGTATCTAGTAGATTAAAAAATTTTATACAGAATTTATTTTAAGGCAATGGAGAACTACATATATTTATAAATAAGGGGGAAGCAATGGAGAAAAACAGTTGAGGAATCTAGAGATGGATGAGATGATTGAGAAAAAAGTTTATAGAGAATATGAAAGAATGAGATGATGTATATAGAGGAAAGGAAAATAGAAGAGAGATATGTTGAAGTAAAGATAAGAAGATCTGGAAGCACACACTAGGAATTACATTTAAAGCTATAAATTTGTAAAACAGAATTTATTTGCACAGAGGGATTGGGCCAGGGGAGGGAGCTAGAACTTGAGGAAATTGAAAGTTTGGAGTGGCTATTATGGGAAATGAGTGTGGAGAATGGACAGGAAATGAAGGAAATCATCAGGAACCAAAGATGTGACTTTCTGAACTTACCATAAATTAGCTATTAACCATATTTGTTCCTTTTTTTTTTTTTTTTTTTGGAAGGCAACCAGTGTTAAGTAAAGCTGGATTTAAACTCAGCTCCTTTGACTTCAGGGCCAATGATCTATTCACTGTGGCACCTAACTTCCTCTCCCCACACCTTTGTCCATTAGCCTTTTTCTGCAATTTATCTAGCAATTTTCTAAAGTTTGGAGATAATAATTAAAGGGCATGGTAGATATGACCTGAACTTTGGCATGTTGGGCTCAGCAGTACATTTTGGAGATGCATGGGGATAGAAATAAATTGTCCAATCTAAAATAGCGTTTCAACTGGTTGACAGGGTATAAAATACACAGAGAAGAGTGCTGATGAACAAATTCCAAGAGGTTTGTCTTTTGGAGAGCCTAGTAAAAGTAGAAAATACATGGCATAAATCATTCAATGGTAAAAGACTGAAAACTTTGTATGATAACAATAACTAACACATAAAGAGCTTTAAGGTTTGGAGAACATATTCTATTTTCATTTTATTTTGATAACTTTCCTATGGGGTAAGTGCTATTATTACCCCCATTTTACAGAAGAGAAAACTATGGCTAAAATAGATTACACAATTTGTCTAGGATTACAGGACAAGACATAAGATTTCTGTGGGACAAGATTTGTATGGTGATGAGTGAAAAGTAAAATAAACATAGCACAATAACTAAAAATAATGTAAGTAAAAAAAATTCCCCCTCCTCCTTTTCCTCCTCCTCCTCCTTCTTTCTCCTTCCTCCCTTCTTTCCCCTTGTTTCTCCTTCTTCTCCCTCCTCCTCCTCTTTCTTCTTCTACTCCATGTTTTTCTGCCCTCTTCTCTCTCCTCCTTTTCCTCTTCTCCTTCCTTGCCTCTCTTTCTTTTCTTTTTTCCTCCCCCTCTTTTCTCTTTTCTTGTTACCACATCTTCTCCTCTTTTTCCTCCTCTTCATATTTCTCTCATTCCTTCTTCACCTGATTCTCCCCATATGTTGCTGATATTCATTTAAATAATATATAATGTTATTTGAAGACCCAAATATAGACTATAAAAATCATTTGTTGTCTTTTTCATCTAGGAAAATGTCTGAATCTATGGTTATGACTTAAAAGTATGTAACTTCTAACATAGAGGTTCCTAGCATAGGAATGGGTGCCAGTTGGTGCTTTTAGTTATTTTTTAAAAGTCATCCTTCTATCTCATTTTCATAAAGCACTTCACAGTATATAGGCAGCTTTCTTCACTACAATCTATAAGGTCAATAGTATAAATATTTTTATTCTGAATTTACAGATAAAGGAAATAATTCCAGAGAATTTGTGTCTTGTCTACAGTCAAATAGTCTGTAAATGTGTGAAATGAAGACTGATCTCAAACTTGTTACTTCTGACTCCATAATAGAGTTCTTTATCTACTGTGCCATGAAATGATCTGGTTGTTTTATATTTGCTCTACACTATAGCAAATAAAACAATAGTAAGCTCTATCTTCAAAACACTGAGTTTTTATATACTTTATTTAAACATCCAAACCATGTAAGCCAGAGTATTTTTTAAAAATTTGACATATACATTATCATTGATTTACAATAGAGTATTTTAAAGTACATGTAATATTCACATACCAAATGAATTCATTAAGAACAGTGTGATTACAGTGAATGTCAAATGAATTAATAATAATGGGACCTCTAAGTGTTACCATTACTTTCACAGTGTGTTACTGTTTTTATACTTATAGGCCCTGAGGATAAGTGACACTCACAGATGGCTCTTGTATATTAATTGTATCTTGACAATCAAAGGTTGATCTAGGAGTCCTGTGGATACTAAAAACAATTTAACCCTTTGGACACTGAAAAAAGTCACTATTATTTATAAAATTCATTGAGGAATGTGGCAATGTTTTATATTACAATTATAACTGACATTTAAGTTGTAACTCCCATCTATTCTCAGATATAATTTAGAACATTTTTGATATTGAGTTTTTAAGGTCATTATTTAGGGTAAAGTCTTGAGTATATTCAAGGCTTTTCTTAGAGTTTTATCTTTTTAATGTTTTAGTTTTGCTCAGTGTTTCTTATGTTCTTTAACTGTTAAATTTGAGTCTCTTTCGTAAATACACCTTTTTCCATGCTATTGTTGGTTTTTCTCAAGATCTGTAGTGGGAAATGTGAAAAATCTGACACTGATAGAAACTGTTTTTCTGTGTGACAAGTACATCTAACTAGGAAACGAGGTAGGCATTTCTTGTTCAGATCTTATCAACATAACTTCAATTTTAATTGTAAGATGTAATGATTTAGTATTTTTTGTAAAGTGCAACCAGTCAAATCCACAAGATAAGGCTTCAAAGAGTGCTGATCTAGAAGTCAGAACTTCAGTTCTAATAGCCCTTGTGTTCCTACTAAAGGTCACATCCATGGTACTCTGTATAGGGAAGATTCATCTTCCTGAATTCAAATCAGGCCTCAAACACTTACTAGCTATGTGACTTTGGGCAATGAAATAGAGAAGAAAATATTGACTATTCCAGTGCCTTTGCCAAGAAAACCTCATATGAAATCTCAAAGAATCAGACACAATTGAAAACTACTGATCATCAAGTATTGCTAAACAAGCCTTGGTATACTGGACAAAGTGCAACTTCTGTGGGCCTCAGTTTCTACATTTACAAAATGATGAAGCAGGAAGGCATGATTTCAATTACAAACATTCCCAATTCCATAGTTTAAGTTTCCAGTGCTTATGATCATGCAGTTCTTTAAAAAATATTTGGCACTAAATACCCTTTTCCAAAGTCAAGCAAGAATGGGATAATGCAAATTATTCCAATTTCTTTCAAATGATTTTGCTGGAATTTTATGATTAGCAAGAGTAGAAAGCAAGAGAATAGTGGGAAATTTAAGATAAGGAGAGAGGCTGGCTAATTATTCCTTAGGAAAATTGGGAATACACTGAGCAAGTGACTTTGAAATCCACTGTTTCAAGCTTCATCATCTATTGCTAAATCTCTTGCAATCTATTGAGGATCTCTGGAATATAAGCAGGTTAGAGCTAGTTTGAACAGGCTGGAGAGGGCTAGTTATTAAATTTTCAATATGGGCATTAAACTTCAGAAATTATCAAACACTTAAAGTCGGAATTTGATTTGATATTTTATTGATTGTTTGGATTAAGGAAAATGATGGAGAAAATATTAATAGTGAAAATTAAACTTAAATGAAAATTAAACCTGGTTGTTAAACATTCACCTGCATAGCCTTAAGTATAGATGTGCATGTGATTCTGAGAAAGATATGAAAGAGCATTAGGAGGACATACCTGGACACTGATGGAGGTGAAAAATGTTCAAAAATACTTGCCCATTTCAATTATTTCTCTTTACACTTTCAAGAGAACTTTCAAAGAGAGTAATGTGTTTTACTATTGTTGATTTGATTTTTTAATTTTTAGTTAAGATAGATTTCAATGAAGTTTCTGGGACAGGGGGTGGGTGAATGCATTATTTTAGGGATTTTTTTCTTATGATATGAAGCAAATAGTTTTTATACAATAAATAGACTTATTAAATCAATCCATGATTTGTGGCTATGGTTCAAAAGCTTGCAAATCTGGTCAAATTAGTCTATCTCTATTATCTATCATATATTTATACATTTAAGGTGTTTACACCTTAAATATTTCAGTTTCTTCCTTTTTATAAATAAAAAAATTGGAATATTACAGAGAAATGTAAGGAGAAATAAATCACTAAAAAATCACACACTCTAGTTTACTTAATATAATCAAATTTGCAATTAAAAACTCACATAGTCATGCTAATGTTCATTATGTTTCTGCACATTTGTACTTGTTTAAATATAGAGAGAAGAAGAGAGAAGGAGAGAGAGGAGGAAAAGGAGGGAGGGAGAGGAAGAGGGAAGGATGGAGAGAGACAGAGACAGAGAGAGGGAGGGAAGGAAGGAAAGAGAGATGACAGAGGGACAACAGAGAGAGAGAAAACAGAGATGATAGAAAGAAATGACAGGGAGAGAGATGACAGAAAAAGAGAGGGAGAGAGAGACAGAGATAGAGAGATTCTAAAATATCTTTGTGTATTTCTAAAATCAGAAGCAGATTTTTTAAATGTATAACCTAATGAGAGCTAGATAATTATGTTCTTTTGATTTAGTATAACCCTTGCAGATCATTGGTCTTAGATGGGTTGTAGGGCTAATAATTTCATTTGGTGTCAAGGCTGAACTTAAGTTAAATATTCCCATAGAAAACTTCCTTGTTATAGTTCACTTTTTTATCCTATTTCACACCCTTAACACCAATCTTGGCTCTCTCTTGTCTAGCAAACTAGAAGCTTAATTCCCTGTACCTGCTGGCTCTATGCCTATCTCCCAGGGCCACCAGCTGCCCTCTCTAGGACAATAAAAACATTTACCTCATCAGACAATAGCTTTAAGCCTTGGCTTCATTTTTAGATTTGGCTGATGGCTATAGGCGATAGTGAAGATAGCAGCTCTGTGACTCCCTCCTTAAATAATGACTTTAAGCCACATAAACAAGGAAGGGGTGGGATTTTATTATCTTGAATGTGGAGCTTAGATGTAAATTTCATGGTATCATAGAATTCTACAATTATATGAAACTTCAAGCATCATCCAATCCAATACATTAGTTTTATAGCTACCAAGATGGAATATCTCCAGCTCTGTGGATAATTGGAATCAATTCAACCTTGAGGACTTTGGAAAAAAACAAAAGCAAAACAACAATAATAACAACAAACAACAAAACTTGCATTTTTTTGGTTCACTTGCTCCAGTCCAGTTTTCTATAAACTTCAGAATTTAACTCAAGCCTATATCTCCAAAGATATCAGTGAAAGAATTCTAGCTCAAGCACACATGGGTAATAATGTAGAAGAGATATGAGAGTCTTTATTTTCCTCCACACAGAGAATAAAGAAAACACAAGGGACTCAACAAGAGTACATGACATTCAAGACACTTTCCTTTTTCTTCTTCAGAATTTAGCTCCAGTTCCTTGTAGCTCTTTCATCTGTTGGAGCCAGTAGCCCAATCCTATGTCCAGAAACTCTTAATTATCTCCCAGAAGACTGGAATTTATGAGATTGTATCATTTCTCCTAAAAGCTGGGACCCATGAATTCTTATTATTAAATTGTATGGCTCCTATCTGGAGTGTCTCCCATCAAGTATAGGGGTTCCCAAGATAGGATCTGTGAAGGTTATTTGTCAAAAATATTTTGATAATTATATTGAAATAAAATAGATTACCTTCACAAGATGCATGAAAGGGAAAATGAAATAAACATGTATATAAAACCTACTATATGCCAAGCACTCACTAAGAGTCTTTTTACAAATATTATCTTCCTTGATCCTGGCAACAAGTAATATTATCAGTCCCATTTTATACTTAAGGAAATGGAGGCTAAAATAGGTTAGTTGACTTGCCTCAGACAAGTCTTGTAGAGGACCACAGATATTGGGGAACTCTGAGAAAAGTATAATTGAAGCAAAGATACTTACAGCAGGGTGTTAACTTAGTGTGATTAATGAGATGATGGTTCCCTAGTTCACCTATACTTAGTAATTAGTATGGTGATGTAATGGTTCTCTAGTTCACACATATTTCGTGTGCTGAAATGATGTAATCATACCAAGGTATTTAAGGGCTGAGAAGGACTGGAAATGAGATATTCCATTTTTGACCATCCTCCTGGTGGCTCTCCTGCCTCCTCCACTCCTCCACTAAGATCAAAACTGGGTCAGACTGTGACAGACACAGTCTGTCTCCTTTACAGTCTGTGTCTGTCACAGTCTGACCCAGTTTGTGAAGGAGACAATAAAGACTCTAGACTCTATTCTTGACCATTCTTATGGTGTCTATCCTTCTGAGACCAAAGCCTGTCCAAAGGACCTCCAGAAAGCCAGTCTGAACATTACAAAGTCTAGTAAGTGTCTTGAGATTGGATTTGAACTAGGGTCTTCCTATCTGTACCGCCTAACTATCCCTTATAAGTCTGTGTATTTTATTTTTGTTGGAAAGGGAACTGGCAAATAAATCACTCTAGTATCTTTGCCTAGAAACTTTAAATGGGGTCATGAATAGATGGACATGACTGAAACAACTGAACAAGCATTTTTATTTTATCTTATTAGGAAGATAATTCTGAAGGTTCTAGATACTTTGCTAGACTTTCAGAGGGGTCCAAAATATAAAATATTTTAAGAACCTTGATTTAGTCCAATTCCCTTATTTTACAGAGGAGGAAATTGAGGCCCAGAGAAGTGAAATGATGTATGAAAGATGAAACAGAAAGTAACCTGGGGGGATTTTAACTTTCTTCTTATGCTTCTAAATTCAGAATTCTTTTCACTGAAAGATAGTTAGACAGACAGATGGATAAATATTATTATTCCTTTAAAATAACTCATGGTATGGTATAATTTTTACTCATAGCATATCCATTCTAGCTTCTAAATATGCTCAGTTAAAGTTATTTTTTAAAATGTATACTTTCCTTTGGCTCTATCTCATGCATATTTGGAAGTCCAAAGTCAATATAATAGTTTACTTTCTCTCTTTTTTTTTTTTCACTGAACAAGTGACCTGGAAAGAATAAAGGACCCAAATTTATTCTTGAAGTTGAACATTGTTAAGGGGAGGGGGCACAGTGTCACAGTTTTTATTCTTTAAAGGAAAAAGCATTGAATCAGAAGCAGAGAATCTGAAGGGGGGCTTATTTCCATTGCCCACCAGGCTGCATCTGAAAGCAAGAAGCCGCTTGTTCCTTAAAGAGAGTGACTCAAATATTATCTCTCTAGGAGTGGGGGCACAGGCTTTTCACCCACCCTGTTGTTTTGTGCCAAGATTTTAACATTTAAATCTCATCCGCCCCTTCATTGCTGATTAGCACCAGCTGCATTCCTACCCAGTCCTCTCGATGAGGGAGGCTGTCAGGCTCCTTAGAAACCAAACTCTTGCTTGGCTGAAAATGTCTCCAAGTAAGGGAGTATCCCTGCTTCTGTCCTATTCTTCCCTCCAAGTGCCATCAGCATTTCCACTTTCCCTGCTGCTTAATCCAAGGTCTTCGTGGCAAAACAGGCTCCACTTGAGGGTTGTGGTTTAATCATCTTTTATGTTGCCTGATTTATCCCGGAGCTGCATTTGAACACCGGGTTGGAGATTGTTAACCAGGCTCCTTGATGTTTCGCTCTTGTTGCCTTCACTGGGACACCCTCTCAGCTTAGTCCTTATACTTTTATGTAAATGAAATTGTTGTCCCCTGGAGAAATCAAACTAACCCCAGAGGTTTAGGAAATCATCAAACCATTGACGATTTTGATAAATAACACCCTCTCTCTGAGGTAATGTCTTAATTTTGTTTGCTTTGTATTGCCAGCCTGAACGATAACATGCTATTGGTCTTTGTCTGGCAAGACTTGGAACACACTGACTCATATAACACATCGAATCGACACCCGGATAAGCATCAGGGGTTAAAAAATGCCAGGTGTGGGCCAGCAGATGGGGCCTTGTGTTGTCATGCAGCAAAGTCTGGTTGCAAAAATGACCCCGAGACACCAATTTGCTATGCTAGATATCAGGTGTGCTGAGAAAAGCTAAGTCTCTGGGGAAAACTCACACCACTTTTCAGGGCTCCTCATCTGGGAACTAATGGACAGCATTCTCATTGAAAATGGCACCGTTTGCTCTTTCGGCAGAAAGAAATTGTTAAAATGTTGGTCAGCTTCAGCAGCAGGGCAGCAGCTGTGGTGGTAGAGCTCAAGTATGGATAATTGAGTTTTGTTTTTTGTTTCTAATAGAAAAAAAGAGCCTTGAGAGACTTTGGCACTCCGGCTATGGTCTGGATCACTGAACATACATGATGTCCCAAAAGTTTTAGTGCAATTTTAAACTTATCACACTGTGGCTTTCGGGACATTATATAGAAGCAGACATTGACTCTGAGTTTTTGTTTGAAAAATATTGGTGCTCAAAAATTCTTATCGAAAGATGTGAACAAAATTACTTTTTTTTCTCTATTTCACTATGCAAATCTATTTGGACATCTTGGTAATTTTTTTTTCCTGTCTTTGTTAGGTCATCTATAAGGCACAGGGTATTGGTCTTGGAGGCAAGAAGATGAGTTGAAATCCTGCCTCGGACAATTACTAACCTGAACCAGTCATTTAATCTCTGTCAGCCTCAGAGTTCTCATCTGGGGAATGGGAAGAAAAATAGCACCTACCTATCTATCAGGGTTATTGTGAAGATTAAATGAGATATATCATATGTAAAGCATGTGCAAATTTTAAAACACTATATAGACCCTAGATGTTGTTATTTTTTTGTTGCTGTAAATGAGAGGTAATTTTTGAACTCTATTTCTGTTAGAAGTTTCAGTGGAACTGGGATTTTGAATAGCATAAGCCATGTGGGATAATAATTATAACCCTATCACCCCATTTTTGTACATTTATTTAGAGGGAGTTTGAAGTATAGTAGCAAGCATTTCCCTGTATCTAACAGTCAATCACTTGCCCACTTGCCTTTGAAGAAATTGTATCCTATATCTGGAATGCTCTTCCCTCTGAAGTCCCCCTGTTCACTCAGAGGCTCTTAACCTTTTTTTTTTTTTTTTTTTTTTTTTTTTTTTTTTTTTTTAATGATGGGCATGTCCTAGAGCTAGCTTTTAAGAATTGATAAATAAACAGTGTAAATATTTGCATTTCAGAAATTCCATTCTGTTTCAAAGTTTGACTTATTGCTTTGTTGATTGTGTAGCTTTAAGAAAATGTTAATAATGGAGATTAATTTTAAAAATATTGCCTACATTTTCCCCCCAGAGTCAGGCTGTAAACATTTTCCAGCATTTACAGACCCCGTTTTACAATTTTTTAAAAATCTGCAATCCCCTTCTCAGAAGAATGCTTTTAAGTGCATACAATATCTAGAGTTACAAAGGAAATCATTTAGATTGAATTCGAGAGATAATATTTTTCTCATTTTAATTCACAGACCAAAAGGGTGCATGGACTCAATTGAAGAATCTAGGTCTATCTTCTTTCAAAGCTCAAGTGTTGCTTCCAGCATGAGATTTTCTTACACCATCCCAGTTATGAGCTCCTTCTCCTTGAGAGTATTGAGGTTGGTAAGGGACCTCAAAAGGTTGGGGGCTGCAGACCGATGTTTCGAGATGTCTCCAAAGAATATGCAAACTTTAGCCCATTCCAAGTCAAGGGGCAATGTTTATTGTAATTGTAATGCTAGTTGAAGCAGGCTAAGTTTAGCAAAGAACCAGGAGCAAGGAGACAGATTTATCCAGTTCTTCATGTCATTGATATATTAATTTTATGGCCTAGAGGTAGAGCTGAGGAGGAGTCTCAGGAATTTGGTCATCACTGACTAGCAGATCTAGGACTACCCTAAGCCAGAAGACTTTAGAATCTTTGAGAGACATTCTCAGAACAACGGCACTCTAAGGTAGGAGGGTCTCAGGAACATTAATATATCTTCGCTAAAGTCTAAGGGAAGAAATATTATTATATTCCTAGGCCAGAAGATTTTACAATCATTGATGTACAGACTGTTAAAACAATAGCACTCTAAGGTAGATACTTGGGGATCACTAATTCTAAAGCCAGAAGACTTTAGAATCACTGACAGATTTTAGAACAGAAGTACTCTAAGGTCAGGATATCTCCCTACTGCTGTCTCCCCTAGAAGCTATATTCCATCAAGAGGGCCTTGCTTATAGTCTATACTTCTTTACTTTCATATACATTGTACCCAAGCTTGAGAGCTGGTGGCATTTTTGTTTGTATCTTTAGTACCTAATAAAGATTTTCCTATACATTCCTCAAATTTTTATTATTCTAAGGAAGTTTACAATTCTGGTTGAGAAGATCAGATAAAGTAACAACAGAGAAAGGAAGGCCTTTTGTAGGAGATGGAAGTTGAGCTAGACCTTGAAGATGTGTAAAACTAAAAAAGATAAAAATGAAGAGATTAGGAGAAGAGGAAATTCCAGGCATAGGAAATCATGTGAGAAAAAGTCAAGAAAGAATGATGTGTTGAAGGAATAGAGAATAGGATGATTTAACTAAAAAAAAAAAAGATTAAAGGATATTTTAGGGTAGAGGTGTTGTGCCTCAGTTGTCTTGATTCAGTTTCCCTGAATTGTTCTGCCTCAGTTCCTAATTGTTCTTCAACACCACCCTTCCTTCCTAATCATGATGATCCAGATAAAGAGAAAGACATCAGGACCCTAACCCTTCCCTACTTTTCAGAATGCCTCCCCAGACTCTGTCAGAACAAGATTGTTAGTCCCTTTACCTGCTCTCAGCGCTCTGATTCCGCCCCTGTCTTCGTCTACCCCCTGGTAGCTTGGAGCCTCATGCATACATATGTCATTGAGAACTCACATTGTTTGCTGGATTCTTGAAAACGATAGTCTCATTCAGCCCTGGGACCAAACCATGGATCCATTTGGTCCCAGTAAATCTCTCCCTTTCAAATAAAATATTAAATAATCTCTAATCTCTATCTTGCCTCAGTTTCTCTGGCATTATAGAGGGTAACATAAGATAGCAGGAAATGTAGATAGAAATAATAAATCATCTCTTTTGTTTCAGCAACTCTCTGACTTGGGGCACCTTTCTATACTTCATGATAGATAATGAAGGTGAATGTCACTATACTTCAGTGACTTAAGATTACTTTTATTTATTTATTTGTTTGTTATTAAAGCTTTTTATTTTCCTTGTGTTCCAATTTTTCCACTTCTTCCCCATACCTCCTCCTCTAGATGGCAAGTAATCCAATATATGTCAAACATGGCAAAAAAATATGTTAATTCAAATATATGCAATACATGTTTATACAATTATCTTGTTACATAAGAAAAATCAGATCAAAAAGGGAAAAAATGAGAAAGAAAATAAAATGCAAATAAACAGCAACAAAAAGAGTGTAAATTCTAAGTTGTGATCCACACTTAGTTCTCATAGTCCTTTCTCTGGGTGTATGTGGTTCTCTTCATCACAAGATCATTGGAACTGGCCTCAGTCATCTCATTGTTGAAAAGAGCCATGTCCATCAGAATTGATCATAATATAATCTTGTTGCCATGTATAGTAGTCTCTTGGTTCTGCTCATTTCACTTAGCATCAATTCATAGAAGTCTCTTCAGGCTTCTCTGAAATCATCTTGCTGATCATTTCTTTTTTTTTTTTTAATTATAGCTTTTTTATTGACAGAACATATGCATGGGTAATTTTAACGTTATCCCTTGCACTCACTTCTGTTCCAATTTTTCCCTTTCCTCCCTCCACCCCCTGCCCCAGAGGGCAAGCAGTCCTATACATGTTAAATGTGTTAAAGTATATCCTAGATACAATATACATGTGCAGAACCGAACAGTTCCCTTGTTGCACGGGGAGAATTGGATTCAGAAGGTAAAAATAACATGGGAAGAAAAACAAAAATGCAAGTAGTCCACATTCATTTCCCAGTGTTCCTTCTCTGGGTGTAGCTGATTCTGTCCATCATTGATCAATTGGAACTGAATTAGAACTTCTCTTTCTTGAAGAAATCCACTTCCATCAGAATACATCCTCATACAGTATCATTGAAGTGTATAGTGATTTCCTGGCCCTGCTCATTTCACTTAGCATCAGTACATGTAAGTCTCTCCAAGCCTCTCTGTATTCATCCTGCTGGTCATTTCTTACAGAACAATAATATTCCATAACATTCATATACCACAAATTTACCCAACTCTTCTCTAATTGATGGGCATCCATTTATTTTCGAATTGCTAGCCACTACAAACAGGACTGCCACAAACATTTTGGCACATACAGGTCCCTTTCCCTTCTTTAAAATCTCTTTGTGGTATAAGCCCAGCAGTAACACTGCTGGATCAAAGGGTATGCACAGTTTGATAACTTTTTGAGCATAATTCCAAATCACTCCCCAGAGTGGCTGGATCCATTCACAGTTCTACCAATAATGCATCAGTGTCCCAGTTTTCCCGCATCCCCTCCAACATTTGTCACTATCTTTTCCTGTCATCTTAGCCAATCTGACAGGTATCTCAGAGTTGTCTTAATTTGCATTTCTCTGATCAAATTGATTTGGAACACCCTTTCATATGAGTAGAAATAGTTTCAATTTTATCATCTGAAAATTGTCTGTTCATATCCTTTGGCCACTTATCAATTGGAGAATGGCTTGAATTCTTATAAATTAGAGTCAATTCTCTCTATTTTGGAAATGAGGCCTTTATCAGAACCTTTAACTGTGAAAATGTTTTCCCAGTTTATTGCTTGCCTTCTAATCTTGTTTGCATTAGTTTTGTTTGTACAAAAGCTTTTTAATTTGATACAATTTTCTATTCTGTGATCAGTAATGATCTCTAGTTTTTCTTTGGTCATAAATTCCTTCCTCCTCCACAAGTCTGAGAGGTAAACTATCCTATGTTCCTCTAATTTATTTATAATCTCATTCTTTATGCCTAAATCATGGACCCATTTTGATCTTATCTTGGTGTATGGTGTTAAGTGTGGGTTCATGCCTAATTTCTGCCATACTAATTTCCAGTTTTCCCAGCAATTTTTGTAAATAGTGAATTCTTATCCCAAAAGTTGGGATTTAAGATTACTTTCTAACAAACTTTGCATCCATTTCTTTTAATTTAGAAAACAAAAGCAGATGAAATTTCTAGATTCAATGATCCAAGGATAAAGATTTTCACACACAAAAATGTGACTCAGGAAAATCCCTTTTCTTTTTCCTTTGGGGAGGATTTTCTTTCTTTTTTTTTTAATTTACTTTTAAGTTTTAGATTCTCTCCTTTTCTCCAACTGCCCTCCCCCAGTTGTTGAGGGATAAAGCACCCCAACAATGTTTGGGGGTCCCCAGGTCAGTGTAGGAGGTATGATGAAAAAATTTTGCAAACTATGTCTCCAAATAAAGGGGCAAATTTATTTTTCAGGCTAAGTTTCAGAAGGGATGAGCAAAACTCTAAGAGAGAGAAGACACCTTTATCCAGTTCTGTATCATTGATATGCTAATTCTTTGACCCCAAGGTAGAACCAAGGAATGGTCTCTGAAATTTGGTTATCACTGACCAACAGTCACCAATGAATTAAAGAGTGTTCTATTCACTATTTTCTCAGAAATTTGATTTGTTGTACTATCCTGAGTCCAGAAGATTTTAGAATCAGATAGGTTGTTAGAACAATTTATTCTTCTGGGAGATGACTAAAAACCATTATATTGAATTCCCAATCCCTATATTTTTGCCCACCTGCATTTTTGATTTCCTTCACAAGCTAATTGTACAATATTTCAGAGTTTGATTCTTTTTGTACAGCAAAATAACAGTTTGGTCATGTATACTTATTGTGTATCTAATTTATATTTTAATATATTTAACATCTACTGGTCATCCTGACATCTGGGGGAGGGGGTGGGGGGGTAAGAGGTGAAAAATTGGAACAAGAGGTTTGGCAATTGTTAATGTTGTAAAGTTACCCATACATATAACCTGTAAATAAAAGGCTATTAAATAAAAAAAAGAACAATTTATTCTTAGCACAAAGTATTCTTAATTGAGGCGGGAGAGCTTGGGGTCAGATTCCAAAGCTTTAGAATCACTGACAAATTGTTAGAATAGAAGCCCCTTAAGGTCAGGGGACCTTAAAATTATTGCTATATTTCCTTAGAAGCTATCATCCCCTCATACCATACCCACTGAGAAAGCAAGAACCACAATACCCATTACACATCATATAGCCATGCAAAACATATTTCTGCATTAGTTTTGGGCTGCAATTTTTCTAATTTTTCTTTAATAATTTTCTGTATTAAGCTTTAAAATGTCAGGCATCATAGAAAAGAGTTTTCAGTGTTGTCCTGAAATTTAAATGTGACAATCAAGTAAACTCCAACCCACCCCATCCCCACACACATTCAAAGAATTTGAATACTGAAATATAATTGGTTACTTCTATCGAATTGATCAGGAAATGAGTTTTTAAAGGCTCATTAAATTGTCTTCAAACTCATCCCATCTCCAAACAGCTATTTCCCTCAATTCCACTCTGCACCTTTTCTCTACTTACATGGTCTCAAATTCTAGTTTATTCTTTGGTCACCTGCAATAGCTTCCTGAGTCATTTCCTGTTCACTCTCCTTAAGGTGCCAAACCAATATCCCAAAATACAAAAGTCTATGTCACCCCTATCCTCACTCAGTAATCTTCAGTGGCTCCAACTAAACTCTAGAATACAATACACAATCCTCAAACTAACATTTATAATCTAGTTTCCAACTACCATTTTTATTTTTTAATGATTTTCCTGTGATATTAATATGATCTTTATATCATATTTTAATGATTCCTCCTCACTTATAATTCAATGAGCCCACTAGATGTTTCTCATATCCAACAAACCATCTTTTGCCTCCAAGTTAGTGATTCTCCATGTAAGAAAAGCCCTTTCCCTCCTCTATTCTTCATAAACTCCCTAGATTTTCCCAAAACTGCTAAAAATCTTTTTCATGTTGAGTACTGCTTCCTACACAGTACTCTTACCCTTAGCCTCCCCCCACTCCCAATTATTTGTACTTTCTCCCCTCTTGAAATAAGTTTACTCCCATACATGGCAGAGTGCCCTTATTCATAGTGCCTAATCAATCTGTTACAATATTTCAAAATAGGTGGAAAATCATAGAACCATAGGATTATGAGGAACTTTCAAAGTCAAGTAATTCAACTTCCTGCTCATGTATGAATTTCTTTGCTATATAGCATCTCTGAGGACTCTTCTAAATATTGCTTTTGTACTTCCAGAGGGAGGAAACTCACCACCTCTTGCATCAGGATATTTCCAGTTTGGAGGAGTAATGTCAATGCAATGTAGATAGGATCCATCAGTATTGTGGATTTTCTATTCTTCAGTAACTTCCTATTGACCTAGAAAATGCAACCACTTCTAGGGTAAAACAATGAAGATTCATTATAGGATTTTTCATAATTTGGGAGATACTAAATCCATTTCCTGAGGTTAATGGTTTTTTAGTTGCCTGGTTTGTGAGCTATTTCTGTGTATTCAGCATAGAGAATCTGAGTTCCAGGCCAACAAACTCCTTTGCCAGAATTCACTTGCCCTTACCCCCTCCTCCTTTGCCTTTTGTTTGCCTACCAAGTAGTGTATACACAAGTCTTTAAAGTAATTTAAAGGAGGAGAGCATGATCTTTAATATCATTTCCCCTCAAAATAAAGTCAAAGTCATTTTTTTCTATCCTGAAAAAATGGGGGAGGCAGTTGTGAAGCAATTTTTTGATATATTAAAGAATTTCTTAAACATTGGACATCTGAATATTTTTCAACTATTGTTACATCATGCTAGTTAAGAGTGCAATAGCAAATGCATCCAAATTCCCTGCTTTCTTTTCTTAGAATCTGTTTACAAAATGCTTCCTAAACACAGATGGAGGGAGCCCTTCCTGCCTGCACATATTAATTTGATTTTTTATTTATTTATGCACTTCTGATCTTTGTGACATTTTGTCCTTTGGCCTGACACCAAATCATTTTTTATACATGTCTTGTGGAAAGGTGGCCCTTGCCCTGCTCTGCTCTTCACCAATCCCTGACACACACGTGCATTTTTTATTGTCCTCACATGTTGCTTAACAGTCGGTGTGATTACTGCTTTACAGCAGAGCAGATGGGTTCTTGCATAGCAGTGAAACAGATGAGATGCTCAAATCAATTGTTTTATCAACAATCAGTTGCAGATAAAAATCATTTTAATGAGAGAAATTAATGGTGTTTGCAAACATGACGTTAATTAAAGAACATTGCTTAGGTTTTTTTCTTCTCTCTCTCTCTCTCTCTCTCTCTCTCTCTCTCTCTCTCTCTCTCTTTCCACATAATTTTTTGTTTCCCGCGACATCTTTCATTATTGACTCATGCCCCAAAGAAAAGGCGATTAAAATCTGCTTTTGTTTGATGTAGCTTTTATTGAAGAAAGAAATAGATCTTTCTGAAGCTTCCTGGTGAGATGAAAGTCTAATTATCTCCACAAATGAAAGGAAAAGCTTTAATTAGGCCTGTGCTGAATCTGCGCACTGTGAATTTGTGCATTGTGATGGATGGAGCCCCCATCTCCTCAGTGACTGCGGTTGAAATAATGAAGGGAGAGAAGAGGTAACTTACTCCCATGATTCAGCTGGCAGAGTGGAGGTGGAGGTACACCTGTGTTGTGAGAGAGTGCCCAGAGCAGCTGCCACAGGCCATGTTTGAGCGCAGAGCATTGGGCTGTTTTACAGCCTCCCTCTGAGCTTTGATCTCTTTTCAGACAGCAGGGGTCCTAACAAATCAAGCTTTTCATGTTTCACTCAGTTTCATTCGCTTTAGCCTCACCATTCACACTCCAACTCCAAAGAGGATGGATAAAATATTGTCTTTTTCTGAAGCAATTAATGATCAGCAGCTGACATGATTGAAGTGGGTATTATGCCTTACATGCAGTATTTGGAGGTTGACTGTGGGGAGGAAGCTAAAGGGGGGGATGAATTATTTAGTTATCTCATTGCTGTTTACCCCTCTGCTTTATGATTTTAATAACCTTTTGAGCACAGTACTTAACTTTATGTATATTCACTTTGGGTGGTGCTCCAGTGTCCAGCCTGGCAAGAAAGAAGGGTGACATTCCTAGATAGTTTTATACAGCTAATAACACCTTGAGGGAAATCTAAATGATGATAAATACAGTTGGATTCCCAATTTTATCCCCTTTTATCGTGTTTCATGCAGCTTCCTCTATCTTCATGTAGTCCAGCTGATATCAAGAAGGTCAAACTGTTACTTATTCTAACTGCTTGTTGCTAACTTATTCTTTCCAGTGGATCATGAAGTACCTTTGACAGTCAAGGGACTTTTTGGCACACTTTTGACGAGTGGCTAACAACAGAAATGGAAAAGGAGTTAGGATATTGGAGAGAGAATAAGGAACTGATCATCTGGCAATTGAATCTTAAACCCTGTAGTTTAACTTTGAGCAAATTATTATCTACTTCTCTGGACCTTAACTTTTCTTCTTTAAAATGAGAGGGTTTTCCTGGATCACTCAGGTTCTATCCAGTGCCAAAATCCTATGGGCTATGATGGATTTCTAACATTCCTTCCAACTCTAAAATTCCATGGTGGAGTGGCAAGAGTATTGGATTGGAAGTCAGGTGGTCTGGGTCCCGGCCCAGCTTTACCATTTGCTATGTAGGTAACAATGGGCAAAGTCATTTAGTCTGGCTCAGCACCACTTTTCTAATTTCCACAGAGAGGGACTATACTGGTTGATTTCTGGTGTGTCTTCAAGATCTAAATCCATTATGATTCTATGATCAGTTTTTAAGTTTTAAGATTCTAGGATGTACAAGTTATAAATATCATATTCACTCTCCTCCCTACCTTTTCCTTCCCCTAGAGATTCCATATTGCCAAGGAATGATTACACATATTTTCCCAAGAAAACAAAGAAAAAAATCATCTTCAAAATTTGGAATAAAAGTGAAAGAAAATGTGTGATACACCAGTTTAAGTTCCTGTAGAACAGGAATTAATTTGGGATGGATAAATTGAGTGGATAGATTGAGGAAGTTTCTGAATTTCAATAGGAAAAAAGTATCTCAAATTTTTTTTTTCCTGTTAGTAACATATATTTTATTTTATGCATTTAAAAACATTATTCTGAAAAGGGGTCCATAGGACATTTCTAAATCACCTAAGGGTTCTGTGGCAAGGTTAAGGATATTTGCTACAGAAATATTCTATTGGAAAAGTCATTTTTATTACTCAAAGGAAATTTATATTGTTCATGTAGTTATGTAGATTAAAAACAAAAAAAATTATTCAGAGAACAGAATAAACTGGTAAAGAGATAAAATAGGATCTGCTTTGATTATATGAGAAGTAAAATATGAATTAAAATTTTTCTGCAATCTATACTTTGGTCTTCTAAAACTTGGCATGCTCTATTTTTTTCACTTTTAAATTTTTGGTTAATTTGTGACATTGTGACAAAAATGACATGTTTTAACTCTATGATTGAATTTTTTTCTTTTTACCTCCAACCTATGTTTTTCCTCTCATAATGAGAAACCATTTCTCCTTTACCTTTAGGCAGAGTTTATAATTACTCCCTTCAAGCAGGAAGGGTGACAGATCAGAACCCATATCTGAACTTTTTGAAAATAGCAATGTACAATGGGCACATTTCAGAATGGAAAAGATTCTCTCACAGAATCTGATAGCTGCTTAAGCAAAGAGAAGTACAACTCTAAGAGTGTCCAGTGAGGAAGGAATTTAGGGACTTATTAAAGGGGGCAAGCTTTTCTAGAGAAAGCAGACATGGGTTAGAGCAGAAAAGAAATGAACAAATTCAAAGGCATACTAGAACAGGAAAGCCTCATCACTGGGCAATTTGTGTCAGTAGAGCAGAGCTTCAGTTAGATAAAACTAAAACAGAGTACCAGAGAACAGATGCGACCAAGCCCTCTAATTAAATGCTCACTTTCCTCCTTTCAAGCTTTATCTGCTTCAACATTCAATTTCATTCTTTCAAGCTCAGCATCATTTTCTCCATATGTGAGTTCAATAATGTTATAAATGCTCTTTCTCTCTCATGTGGATGTACGTACATTGCTCATTATATAGAGCGGAAATGTTAAGAGTGCTGGCACAGGGGGTGTTCAAGGCATCAAAAACATATATGAGGCTATATGTGATAGATGGGTGTTTCATTTTCAAAGGAGAAAAGCTTTAAAAACTGTTTTTATACCACTATTCTTATTTTTTGTGTTTAAATGTATAAAACCAGAATTGAGTTATCCAGTATGATAAAAGGCAGTTGTGAATGACCTTTAAATGAGAAAGGGAAAAAAATTGGGAGGAGAGGATAGTGTTCAAAGCAGAGAAACAAGTTCCTTATGAATTAATTTGGAAGTTAATGGATAACTCTTGGTGATCTTTGGAAAAAATATAGAGAACTAGAACTAGAAGCATGTGCTGCGTGACAATGGGAACTAGAGATCAGCAAATCTTTATTTTTTCCCCCTAAAAAGCAGAGGTTTAATTTTATGTTTATTCCTGGTAAAATTCTATATCACATTAGTAAAAAGATACCTTGTAAGCATATAAATAATGGGGGTAGTGATACTATGAACCAGCATAAGACCATGTTATTCTAACTTCAATCATTCATTTCTACGTATCTCTCTCTCTCTCTCTCTCTCTCTCTCTCTCTCTCTCTCTCTCTCTCTCTCTTTCTTTCCTTATTTATTGATCTATCTGGTTGTTGGCCCATCTAGTTGGCTGGCTATTTCTCTGCAATAGGGTCAGGATTACTAAGTTACTCTTAATAAGGGGATTTAATAAATATAATATACCTGAATTATAGCAAAATATTGGAAAAAGTCAATTATAATATTCTTGTAGACAAAAGGGCAAAGTGTGTGTGTGTGTGTGTGTGATATGATGGTTTTAGAACTTGTTGAATGATTAGATACAAAAAATAATGATTAATAGATTGGTATCCATTTGAAGGGAAATCTCAAGGGGAGTGGTTGTGAGTAATCTAAAGCTGATCTGAAGTGTTAGAAATTTTTAAAGTTACTTTTATGAAGATTTAGCTGACTTGTTTGTCAAATTTTTAGATGACACTAAATTTGAAGGAATAGCTAACATGGTAGATGACAGAATCAATATACATAAACATCTCAATAGTCTGAATAAATGGTTATATGTTGCAAGCTTAAATGTGGTAGTGATATGAAATTATATGTATCATGATATAAAATCACTTGGATTCAAATATAACTACATTAATATAAGTATTTACAGGATTTGTTTTTGATGATCCTGATTCATGGTAATTGGCACATCCACCATCAAAACATTTTCTAATCTTCAGTCTCTGAATTCTGTTAGCATGTCTCCAGTTCTCCATACTTTTCCATTGAAGACTAAAAATAAGTCATTAATTCATGAGATAAATTCACAGAAAACTTAAAAGCTAATTTTTGAGTATTGAATTTATGCTCTGTATTACACTGTGCTATTATGAACTTCTAAGTCATATTTGTGATATTGACTTTTAATAGTAGATTATTATTGTAATGGAATTATAGAACCTATTTCCTGGAATTTTAATTATATTTTTCCAATTTTTAAATTTTTTTCTCAATGATATAATAATAAGCACCAATGAAAATTAACTTATTTAATCAATTAATCAATTGGTAAACATTTATTCAAGATTTACTATAAGTCATACACTGTACTAAGCAGTAAGGATACCTAAAGAAACAAAAAGAAATTCCTGCCTGAAGAAGTTTACAATCTAATGGAATTATTTAATCCTTATTGTCCCATGAACCAAAGAGGCAACAAACAATCATCCAGTAAGCATTTCTTTTTGTTTGTTTGTTTTGCTGAGGCAACTGGAGTTAAGTGACTTGCCCTGGGTCACACATCTAAGAAGTATTAAGTGTATAAGGCTGAATTTGAACTAACTTCCTCTTGCCTTCAGGGCTGGTGCTCTATCCACTGCACCATCTAGCTGCCCCAGCAAGAATTTCTTTAACAGCTACTTCATGAGAGTTTGGATAGAGACTGCTTTTTAGGTATCTTTACTAATATGAATTATCCTTCTGGGTGGGAGGGATAGAGGTTTAAGGGGAACATGATTGTTGGTTTCAAGTATTTGAAGGATTTTCGTATGGTCAAGGCAATAGTTTTGAATGGGAGTTTCAGAAAGTGTATTTTGACTTATTACAAGAAAAAATTTACCCTAACATTTATAAAGGTCCAACCAAGTTTAAGAGATAAAGGAACTTTTGGCGAAGATGGCAGAGAAGACACATGTATCTATCTAAGCTCTTTTTTGCCCTCAGAATACTTTATTTCATGACAAGCCTCAGCATTAGTACTTGACTGAAAAAAAAAAAACTCCACAAATAATTACCAACAGAAGACATCCTTGAAATTCGCCAGGAAAGGTCTGGTTTTGCTAGCAGGTAGGGATGGTTAGATCAGGCACAAACTACAGACAGGCAGGAAGAGCACAAAAGGCAGCACTCAGCAGACTGGAGTGGGGTGGAGTGTGATCTCAGCCATTTCTTCAGGGAGAACTTTACCATAGTGTGGCTACTTGCCCTGGCAGCAAGTCAGTAGATAAGCAGAGAAGCTATAAACACAGGGGGTGAAGACCATAACCCCGAAAAGCTAGGGTCTCTCAGGACCTGGCCACACCTACCCAGAGTGTCTCAGCATGCTCTCAGAGTCTCAGAGCACAGTCGTAGCACAGCCATTGCTGTCCTGCTAGTGCCTCAGTGCTGCCCCCCGCAGTCTGTAGAGGAAGCTTGGTAATACTATCCAGCACCGCCCCCCCCCCAAAAAAAAAAAAACAGATTGCATTTGCTTTTTTTTGTTGTTAGTTTTTTTCTTTGATTCTTCTTTCACAAAATGAGCAAAAAATTAAAGCGAGCTCTAATAATAGTTTCTATACAGATAGAGAGTAGACTTTAAACCCCGAAGAGACTAAAAACAGACTGTCTCCAGATGAATCCCCAAAGGGGGAATATGATATGGTCCCCAACACACAAGATTCTCATAGAGAATAGAGCCTCACAGAGGCTCTTACAAGAGGGCTAGAAGAAAAATGAGGAAAGGAAAGGGAAGCTTGGCAAAAGAGTCTGGATAAGTCATCCCACTCATTTAAAGATAGAGTGGGTAAAGGAATCAAATCCCTAAAAAACAGAATTAGTGAATTGGAAAGGTAAACAACTCCAAGGAAAACAGAATTAGTGAGTTGGAAAAAGAAAATAACATTCTAAAAAATAAAATTGGTGAAATGGAAAAAAAATTCCATAGAACAAAACAACTCATTTAAAAACTCAATTGGACAATTAGAAAAAGATATAAAAAAGTGAGTGAAGAAAATAATTCATTGAAAATCAGAATTGAACAAATGAAATTGAATGATTCGAGGAGATACCAAGAATCAGTCAAGTAAAAACAAAAAAATGAAACAATGTAAAAATGACAAATACCTTCTTGGGAAAACAACAGATCTGGAAAATAGATCTAGGAGAGATAATCTGAGAATTATTGGACTCATTAAAAAAATATGATGGGGAAAAAAGTCTGGACACTATTTTCCAGGAAATTATCAAAGAGAACTGCCCAGATGTTATAGAAACAGAGGACAAAATAGACATTGAAAGAATTCATCCATCACCTACTGAAAGGGACTCCAAAATCAAAACTCCAAGAAATATCGTGGCTAAATTCCAGAACTATCAGACCAAGGGAAAAATACTTCAAGCAGCTAGAAAAAAAAAAACAATTCAAATACAGAGGAGCCACAATAAAAATTACTCAGGATCTAGCAGCATCCACATTAAAAGATCAAAGTGTCTGGAATCTGATATTCTAAAAGGCTAAGGAACTTGGTATGCAGCCAAGAATAACTTACCCAGCCAAAATGAACATTTTTCCAAGGGAAGAAGAGGGATGTTCAATGAAATAGGTGAATTTCATCTATTTCTGATGGAAAAACCAGAATTAAACAAAAAGTTTGATCTCCAAATATAGGACTCAAGAGAAACATAAAAAGGTAAAAAGAAATCTTGGGAACTATATTTGTTATAAAGATACATAAAGAACACATGTATAATTTGTTCAATTGTACCAGAAATTGTACCAGAAAAAGAGTAAAGTTGGGGTACTACATCTCATGAAGAGGCAAAGGAAACCTATTATATCTGAGGGAAAGAAGGGAGAGGGATGAACATAATGTGTATCTTACTCTCATCAGAATTGGCTTAAAGAGAAAAATATTAGGCATATTTGATTTACAGAGAAACTTCTCCCACCTCATTGAAAAGTGGAAGGGGAAAAGTAAAAAGGGAAGGAGTAAGCTAAGTGAAAGGGCATACAGAAATTGTGAGGAAAAGGGGTAAGAAAGGTGGAGGAACTCTAAGGTGCAGAGAGGGATCCTAAAAAGGGAGGGTTGTGAGAGGCAAGTGGTGCTCACAAGTTAAAACTGGGGAGGCTGGTAATGGAGAAGGAATGGAGAAAAGCATAAGCATGGGTTAACTTGCCAAGATGGCAAGTAATACAGAATTAGTAATTTTAACCATAAATGTGAATAGGGTAAACTTCCCCATAAAACAGAAGTAGATAGCAGACTGGATTAAAAGCCAGAATCCTACAATATGTTGTTTACAGGAAACACACTTGAAGCAAGGTGATACATACTGAGTAAAGGTAAAAGGCTAGAGCAGAATCAACTATGCTTCAGGTGAAGTAAAAAAAAGCAGGGGTAACCATCCTGATCTCAGATCAAGCAAAAGTAAAAATTGATCTAATTAAAAGAGATAAGGAAGGGCACTATATCTTGCTAAGTGTAGCATAGATAATGAAGCAATATCAATATTAAACATATATGCACCAAGTGGTGTAGTATCAAAATTCTTAAAAGAGAAATTAAGAGAGCTGTAAGAAGAAATAGACAGCAAAACTGTAATAGTGGGAGATCTCAACCTTGCACTCTCAGAATTAGATAAATCAAACCACAAAAATAAATAAGAAAGAAGTCAAAGAGGTAAATAAAACACTAGAAAAAGTTAGGTATGATAGATCTTTGGAGAAAATTAAATGGAGACAGAAAGGAGTACACTTTCTTCTCAGCAATTCATGGAACCTATACAAAAATTGACCATATATTAGGACATAAAAACCTCAAATTCAAATGTAGAAAGGCAGAAATAGTAAATGCATCCTTTTCAGATCATGGTGCAATGAAAATTATATTAAATAAAAAGCCAGCAGAAAATAGACCAAAAAAGTAATTGGAAACTAAATAATCTCATACTAAAGAATGATTGGGTGAAACAGCAAATAATAAACATAATTAATAACTTCACCCAAGAAAATGACAATAATGAGACATCATACCAAAATGTGTGGGATGCAGCCAAAGCTGTAATAATATTATATCTCTAGAGGTCTACTTGCATGAAATAGAGAAAGAAAAGGTCAATGAATTAGGCTTGCAACTAAAAAAGCTAGAAACAAGGTTGCCCACTATCACCATTATTATTCAATATTGTATTAGAAACACTACCTTTGGCAATAAGAGTTCAGAAATTAAATGAATTAGAGTAGGTAACGAGGAAACCAAACTATCACTCTTTGCAGATGATATGATGGCATACTTAGAGAACCCCAGAGATTCAACTAAAAAGCTATTAGAAATAATTCACAATTTTAGCAAAGTTGCAGGATACAAAATAAATCCACGTAAATCCTCAGCATTTTTATACATCACTAACAGAATCCAACAACAAGAGATACCAAGAGAAATTCCATTCAAAATAACTGTGGATATCATAAAATATTTGGGAATTTATCTACCAAAAGAAAGTCAGGAATTATAATGAGCAAAATTACAAAACACTTTCCACACAAATAAAGTCAGATTTAAATAATTGAAAAAATATTAAGTGTTCTTAGATAAGATGAGTGACTATAATAAAAATAACTATGCTACATAAACTAATCTATTTAGTGCTATGCCAATCAGACTCCCAAGAAACTATGTTAAATGACCTTGAAAAAATAACAACAAAATTCATATGGAAGAACAAAAGGTCAAGAATTTCAAGGGAACTAATGAAAATAATTCAAATGAAGGCAGCCTACCTGTATTTGATCTAAAACTATATTATAAAGCAGCAGTCACCAACACCATTTGGTATTGGCTAAGAAATAAATTAGTGGAATAGGTTAGGTTCACAGGACAAAATAGTCAATAACTATAGCAATGTAGTGTGACAAACCCAAAGATCCCAACTTTTGGGATAAGAATTCACTATTTGACAAAAACTGCTGGGGAAACTGGAAATTAGTATGGCAGAAACTAGGCATGAACTGACACTTAACACTGTACACCAAGATAAGATCAAAATGGGTCCATTATTTAGGCATGGACACGACATTATAAATTAATTAGAGGAACATTTAATAAACATATTATTTAATATAATTTTCATTGCATCATGATCTGAAAAGATAAACTAAAAAAGTCTTAGTTTACCTCTCAGACTGGTGGAAGAGGAAGGAATTTGTGACCAAAGAAGAACTAGAGATCATTATTGATCACAAAACAGAAAATTTTGATTATATCAAATTAAAAAGCTTTTGTACAACAAAACTAATGCAAATAAGATTAGAAGGGAAGCATTAAACAGGAAAAACATTGTTACAGTTAATGGTTCTGATAAAGGCCTCATTTCCAAAATATAGAGAAAATTGACTCTAATTTATAAAAAATCAAGCCATTCTCCAATGAACAGACAATTTTCAGATGATGAAATTGAAACTATTTCTACTCATATGAAAGGGTGTTCCAAATCACTATTGATTAGAGAAATGCAAATCAAAACAACTCTGAGATATCACTATACACCTGTCAGATTGGCTAATATGACAGGAAAAGATAGTGATAAATGTTGGAGGGGATGTGGGAAAACTGGGACACTGATGCATTGTTGGTGGAGTTGTGAACGGATCCAGCTATTCTGGAGAGCAATTTCCAAATTGCTATGCTAAACTATGCTAAAAAGGTATCAAACTGTGCATACCCTTTGATCCAGCAATGTTACTACTGGGCTCATATCCCAAAGAGATTTTAAAGAAGGGAAAGGGACCTGTATGTGCCAAAATGTTTGTGGCAGCCCTGTTTGTAGTGGCTAGAAACTGGAAAATGAATGAATGCCCATCAATTGGAGAATGGTTGGGTAAATTGTGGTATATGAATGTTATGGAATATTATTGTTCTGTAAGAAATGACCAGCAGGATGAATACAGAGAGGCTTGGAGAAACTTACATGAACAGATGCTGAGTGAAATGAGCAGAACCAGGAGACCATTATACACTTCAACAACAATAGTGTATGAGGATGTATTCTGATGGAAGTGGATATCTTCAACAAAGAGAAGATCCAATTCAGTTCCAATTGATCAATGATGGACAGAATCAGCTACACCCAGAGGAGGAACACTGGGAAATGAATGTGGACCAATTGCATTTTTGTTTTTCTTCCCAGGTTATTTTTATTTTTTGCATCCAATTTTTCTCGTGCAACAAGAGAACTATATGGATCTGCACACATATATTGTATCTAAGATATACTTTAACATGTATGAGACTGCCTACCATCTAGGGGAAGGGACGAAGGGAGGGAAGGGAAAAGTTGGAGCAGAAGTGAGTGCAAGGGACAATGTTGTAGAAAAAAATTACCCATTCTGGCAATAAAAAGCTATAATTTAAAAAAAAAGAAAAAGAAGAGATAAAGGAATTACCATCACCTGAAACTTAAAAGAGAGATTGGATGATCATTTGTTAGGGATGTTGTAGGAATGATTCTGTAGGTATCTGTTGAGCTGGAAATCTCAGGAAATATTAATAATAATAGAATACTAATAACAATGATTAATATTTATATAAGGCTTACTATGTGCCAGACACTTTCCTAAGCACCTTGCAGTCATTATCTCCTTGGATCTTCACAATCCTGGAAAATAGTCAAAATTGTTTTTATCATTCACATTTTGTAGTTGAGGAAGTAAAGACAAAGAGTTTCAGTTACGATCATGTAGCTAGTAATTTTCTGAAATTAAATTTGAACTTCAGTCTAAGAGAATGTCTTCTGATCCAAGTAACAATATTCTTTCTGCCATACAAGATTTTCTTAATCTAGATGTCATGAACATGTTCTTTTTCTTTTATTTTGATAACTCATTTCACATAATTTATTTTTTAAAAACAGAAGTCTATAGGCTGTACAAGTTTGTCAAAGGAGTCCATGAGACATAAAAGGTGAAGAAACCTTGATCTACAGACTCTAAAAAGCAAAATTATCTAGGCAATGGTAAAAGTTATGCTTTAGATGAAGTGTAGAGGAAGAATAGAGACAGAGGCATTAGATGGGGTAGTAGGGTTGATCATTGTGAAAATCCACTCACATCAGGAATAAATTACATTGTGTGTGTGTGTGTGTGTGTGTGTGTGTGTGTGTACCATGAAGGATATATCCTCCTCCAAAATTTATAAAGAAACAAGGGGGAAGAGAATAGGATAAGGTGGGTATATATTTATGCATTGTGACAAAGTGTGTAGGCTAATGAGAATGGGACAAAGAGAGAAGTAAAGAATGGGGGAGAAGATCAATAAGGGATCTATGAGTCGACCTTTTGGTTAGTATAATGGCTCTAGATGACTGCAAAATAAAGGGGTAGAAGGGGATGAAAGAGAGACTTGAAACTTTTTTATATTTCTGTCTAGAGCCCTGGTTTTGGAAACTATGCTTATGTCACTGAAAATGTCTAAAGCTACTAATGTCTGGCATGCTCCATAAATGGTCTTGGTAGATTGGAACACTGATCACATCATGTAAAATATATGTATATGAATCAAAGTAGAATAAACCCGTGTAAATGAGTCTGTGGTTGCCTTTCTCTTAGAGCATTATTATTTTTTTTTTTTGTTACTGCTCCATTCTTCCATGGATCTTCAAAAACTAATTTGCTACCCCATTTATCAGCTAGGCTCATATGCTTAAACTTGTTTTGAACTCAAAAAGTATTTTCTCTATAGAGTTCATGAATTTGCTTATCTGCTGCACTTATAATTTTTTTTAAAATAGGAAACAACTAAACATAAATAATAAATAGTGAAGTCCTTTTTACTCTTCCATTATAGCATTAATTTGCTTTCTAGTTCCTATGTAATGCATCAGAGTCTGCTAGTGAATAAGTCTAGACTTATTTAGAAATAGTTTAGAAAATTCTTATGCATTGGACACATATTTATCATTTTGATTTATTAAGAAGGAGGTGTGTAATGATACTAATTAAGTATCTGCCCTTCTTTACACTGGAGCTTTATGTCATTTTAATGCAAGCTGAAAAAGGAGAAAGGTAACGGGGGGAACAAATAGAGCCAAAAATCTCTGAAGAAATTCTACTTTTACTGTGGAGAAAAGATTTCCCTATGCATATTTCTTTTATTTATATGTAATGATAGCTAGTAGTTTCATTCTTCAGAATATTTGGAGAACATGCATTTGGATCCAAAGGATTGAACCTAATAAACACCATCCCCTTATTTTTTTAATTTTTGTTATTCCCTGAAGTCATTCACTCATCCTCCAGACACTGGAGACTTTCCAATATTGCTAAAAACTTTTAATCAATGTAGTTTTTAGCTAAGGAAAATCCCAATCTCTATTTTACAATGTAGTGCAACCTCAATTTCCTTCAGCTTTAAAACTTGTAGGAATGCTACTTTCCATTATCTCCTTTGTGACAGAAGATTCAACTAGAGCTAGTTGAATCAGTTTAATTTGAAATTATATGAATGCATCCATATGTGTACATATGTGTGTATTCCAGGTTGGTTTCTCATTTAAGCAGAATTCTGAAAGAAAGCAAAATCATAATCATCTTTGAAAAAGAACACACATTAAGTTCTCTCATTCAAGTTTAGGTCACCAAGAGTGTCTGATAGGGAGACAAAGGAGAAAGTTGTAGGGAATGTTCTATGCAGAGATGGAGGCCTGACCCTCTGACTCCACTGGTATTGGGAATCCTAGAATGAGTAAATCCTATATTTCAATGCAAGGCACATCTTCTCTTCACTTATAGTCTTATAGTACACTGAAAGGTTGTAACACACGTAGCCAGTATATGACAAAAATAGAACATGAACACAGATGTTCCTTCCTTTGAGACCAGTTCTCTGTAGTGACTCCATGCTTTTTTACTCTGCAATGCACATATATCTACAAAAGATTGTGGGGGCATATCTTTATTATATGTATATCTAACCTAAAAACTCCTCTGTGTGTGTATGAGACAGACAGAGAGAGGAGAGAGAGAGAGAGAGAGAGAGAGAGAGAGAGAGAGAGAGAGAGAGAAATGAGAGAGAGAGAGAGAGAGAGAGACATCTATGTTCAAATGTCACTTACTAGCTTTCTGACCCTGGGCAAATCACTTAACCTTGTTTGCCTCAGTTTCCTCATCTTTAAAATGACCTGGCAAAGGAAGCAGCAATTCAATTCCACTACATTTGCAAAGAAAATGATAAATGTGGTCACAGACAGGAGGACATGACTAAAAATCAATTGAATGAAAACAACAAAGATAAACACATATAATAAAAACTCCTAGACTCCCCCATGCAGATAAACACAATCTATTTTGGAGTGCATATGCATATTGCAAATACAGTGAATTGTTCATAAAGATAAAGAGAAATGCACAGCAGGAATAAGAATAATTAGATTAGTCATTAACACTAGGGAATGGGAGAATCTCTGCCACATTCTCTTGTTGCTTTTTGTCCTTTATTCCTTTCATTCTTCCCACTTAACATTGATTCTATTAAGTACATTATAAATACAACAACCTACAAAGCACTCACTAGAGATATTCTCACATTTAAAAACTGGGCACTTTCCCCAAAGCAGAGTTCAATAGCTTGGTTTCTTTTCTTTTTTTTCCCTTTTTCTTGTGGATTCTGGGAACTGCAGTTAATTTGGCCCTTAAAAAGTTTACTGCTAATAAATTACTTCTTGAAATAAAACTATTTTTATTAGCTTATTAAAATATTTCTAGTTGACATGTGATTTATGATTACTTAATTGGGAGAAGCAATAACTAAATCAACTCTAAGCATGTCATGAAAATAGCTTATATCAGAAACACAAATTTTGCTTATCTTTTATTGCATAATATTCTCAATCTACAAACTTTCATTATGTAGTTATTATGTGCCAGGCATGGCACTAAGTGCTGGGAAATTCATTAAAAAATCCAAACAACCAAAAATTCTACTACAGTCCTTGCCTTTGAGGAAATTCATTCTAATAAAGGAGATAACATGTATAGAAATAAGAGTATACAAAATATATAGTAGATGGAATGTGCCCTTAGAGATTAAGATATCAACATATAAGTAGCAGTGAGAGAGTGGGAAGAAGAGAAAGGCAAAGGATGTCCCAAGAGATCTTTGCACAGTTTTAAAGTTTTAATCACTTAAAACTGCACTAAGACATTTTGCAACTTAAATTTAGAAATAGCAATCAAGGAGATTTGATAAACTCCTAGTGTATTGATGGGGAAATTTAATCAGTTGTAGCTATAAAATTCATTTTAAGTTCTTCCTCCTTTTCTTACTTCATCTTTGTTTTCATTGTTGGCTTTGTCTCGATCCTCATAATTTTCTTCTTTCTTCTATCTCTTTGTGTAAAATATATTAGAAGAGAAAAGAAGAAGCATTAACAATATTTATTTCCCCTTCTTAGAAGCGGTCTAACTCTGATCATATAGGTTATTAGTATAATAGTCCCTTTATTTTGACGTTTTGATGATTAGAACATGCTAGGGCACATAAAGTTAATAAAATGGGAAAATTAATCATGATTAATTCATCTCTTTCCCTTTCCCACGTTCTCTTCTGAGTCCCCTTTGGTCTTATTGACTTCTAATCTTGATAGAAAGGAGGCTGAGCAGGAAGGAGTAACTCTAGTCAAGAGTATGTTGAAAGTAGCCAAGTCTTCTCCCAATTTAAAGACTTAGGCAAAGCAATATCAATTATGAGGCATTCTCGTATTTAGAGTCATTTGAGGCTGCATTCAAAAATTCCATTTGGTCTAGAAAATCAGGAATATTAGAAAATTACCTTAAAGAAAATGTAAAATGCCCCCACCTTCCTTTAGTCATTGGGACAATTTTTCCAGTTTTGGTTATATTTGCTTCCTATAAAACAGAGAACAATAGAATAAAGTTCATCTTGTAAATGAATATTTAGGGATAGGAGTAGGGGAAGAGATAGGGATAAGGGATAGATAAATTGTTCTTTCTTTTTCTAACTTTACTTGAGTCAGATTTTCTATAAACTTGCACATCACAATGTCATTTTCAAGTAATTGGGCATACATTCTTCAATTAACCAATCAATAAGTGTTTGCTTATTGCACAAATTGGGCTAAGTGTTGGTTAATACAAAGGCAAAAGTGAAATATCTGCTTGGGGTTACCTTCTAATGGCAGACTTTGTGTATGCATTATTTGTGTGTTTATATGCATCAAATGTATTAAATAAATAGATGATAGTTTGAAGTAGGGATGGAGTGAGAAGTGTGAGGATAAATACATTCCAGGGTTCCATAGCCTAACGTGTTAAACCAGGACTGGATCCAAAGCCTTTTTGGATTTGAGGAGCTGTAATAGGAAGGAAATAAGGAAATGGATAAAGAAGTATAATGTTAAGCTCAATGTTAAAGGAAATCAGACATTCTGAAAGTCAAAGATAATAAGAATTCATTCCAGGTATGGGGACAGATCATTGCAAAGGCATAGAGATAAATGATAGAGCATAATATGAAAACCAGTATAACACTGTCAAAGTATATGAGGGACACTAACGTGTAAGAAGACTGAAAAGGTAGAAATCAGCCAAGTTTGGAAGAGTTTTAAATGAGTTTTTCTTTAAAAACTATTTGAATGCAAATAGAAAACAACTAGGCATAATTAGTCAAATTGGTAGGGTTGGGATAAGGATTGATGGATAAAAAAATGTTGTTTGACAAGTGCACAGATCACGTTTCCTCATTTTAAAGAAAATGTGACTAATATAATTTCCTTTTTTATTTTAATAACTTTTTATTGACAGAACCCATGGCAGGGTAACTTTTTACCACATTATCCCTTGCACTCACTTTTGTTCCGATTTTTTCCCTCCCTCCCTCCACCGCCTCCCCAAGATGGCAAGCAGTCCTATACATGTTAAATAGATTACAGTAGATCTTGGATACAATATATGTGTGCAGAACCGAACAGTTCTCTTGTTGCACGGGGAGAATTGGATTCAGAAGGTAGAAATAACCCGGGAAGAAAAACAAAAATGCAAGCAGTTTACATTCATTTCCCAGTGTTCTTTCTTTGGGTGTAGCTGCTTCTGTCCATCCTTGATCAACTGAAACTGAGTTGGATCTTCTCTTTGTCGAAGGAATCCACTTCCATAAGAATACATCCTCATACAGTATCATTGTTGAGGTGTATAATGATCTCCTGGTTCTGCTCATTTCACTTAGCAGCAGTTCATGTAAGTCTTGCCACTCCTCTCTATATTCATGCTACTGGTCATTTCTTAAAGAACAATAATATTCCATAACATTCATATACCACAATTTACTCAACCATTCTCCAATTGATGGGCATCCATTCATTTTCCAGTTGCTAGCCACTACAAACAGGGCTGACACAAACATTCGTGCACATACAGGTCCCTTTCCCTTCTTTATGATCTCTTTGCCATATAAGCCCAAGTAATACTGCTGGATCAAAGAGTATGCACAGTTTGATAACTTTTTGAGCATAGTTCCAAATCACTCTCCAGAATGGCTGGATGTGTTCACAATTCCACCAACAATGTAGTGTCCCAGTTTTCCCACATCCCCTCCAACATTCCGCATTATCTCTCCCTGTCATTCTAGCCAATCTGACAGGTGTGTAGTGGTATCTCAGAGTTGTCTTAATTTGCATTTCTCTGAATAATAATGATTTGGAGCCTATTTTCATATGGCTAGAAATAGTTTTAATTTCTTCGTCTGAGAATTGTCTGTTCATATCCTTTGACCATTTATCAATTGGAGAATGGCTTGATTTCTTTTAAATTAGAGTCAATTCTCTATATATTTTGGAAATGAGGTTTTTATCAGAACCTTTGACTGTAAAAATGTTTTCCCAGTTTATTGTTTCCCTTCTAATCTTGCCTGCATTAGTTTTGTTTGTACAAAAACTTTTCAATTTGATATAATCAAAATTTTCTATTTTGTAGTCAATAGTGATATCTAATACTTCTTTGGTCATAAATTCCTTCCTCTTCCACAGGTCTGAGAGGTAAATTATCCTATGCTCTTCCAATTTATTTATAATCTCATTCTTTATGCCTAGGTCATGAACCCATTTTGACCTTATCTTGGTGTACGGTGTTAAATGTGGGTCAATGTCTAATTTCTGCCATACTAGTTTCTAATTTTCCCAGCAATTTTTGTCAAATAATGCATTCTTATCCCCAAAACTGGGGTCGATTAATATCATTTCCATCATTGGAGACATAAACTTTATTTAGACATACCTACCAGATGAACTTCTTGGAAGGCAAACTTTTTTTTTATTTAGGGAAAGAGATGGCTCTAAATATTGGGAAGGGATATAAATTTTGGTCATTTTGCATTGATTAAACATTTTCGCTTGAAAATCTTGAAACTCTTTCCAGAGAAATGAAATTTTCCATTTTACCACCAAGAAAAGCTAGGCTGTGAGAGAGTAAGTTGATAGCATAAATGGGAAAAGGAAACATAGTATTTCATTCTTTGCCTCATTTTTTTTCTTAATAAACTATTGATTTAGTAGGTCAGACTAATCTTTCCCTTTTTTATATATAAAAAAACATACTGTGATAGAGAACCTAAAACTAAGTGTGAGGTTGCACACCCTCCTGATGCTTTTATTACTCACCATTAGAGATCCAACATAATAACAACAAAAAGCCCTTTTTGCATACTCATATCTTGTTGTTGGAGCTGTTTTACTATCACATTCCCATCATCTTATAATTGGTCTATTAATTTATTTTCCTATAATCTGTTGTAAAGTGTTTTACTTCCCATATTTTCCATCATAATGCTAATGTTTCTGCCATAGGGAAAAACCTGAATGGTTTGTGAAAAACCTGAATGATTTGTGAAAAATCTGTATGGTTTGTCTTTGTTTCTGTATGTACACAATTCTCTACCATAGTGGCTTTGGCAAAGAATAATAGGAAGAAAAAATTCCCTACATTTGTCAGAGGTGATTTTTCAATTTTTTAAAAAAAATAATGCAATGAACAATGTTAATTTTATTCTGAGAGGCAATGTACCACAGTAGTTAAAGTACTGAGCTTTAAGGCTCAATAGGCAGGAAGGCCTGGGTTTGGATTCTAGCCCAAGATACTGCCTAGCTGTGTGACCCCATATAAATGGCTTTACATTTTGATCCTATTTCCTCATGTTCAATTCCAAATAACAGTGAGTTTCTACAGTATAGAGTAATTTTGAGGATCAAATGACCTAATGTAAAGAACTTAGCAAATTTTAAAACCCTATATGAAAATTATCAAGGCCTAATGGCTAAAGAAGAAATTTAATTCTGAGTTCAGATTTCTCTGATCTATTCTGGGTAAGTTGCTTAATTTCTCTCAACTCCCCAAACTATAAATTGCAGTGTTGATATGCACGTAGTAGAATATCCTTAGAGAGAATTATCTATGTTAATGGAATTTCTGACACACCAGGATTTGTTGTTGTTATTATTGTTGTTGTTATTATAATTGTTTGTTTGTTTTTATTTTAAATTCTAAATAAATAAGGAAATAAGTTTCACTGTGTGAAAATACACATCTTTAGGAACTTGCTGGCAGCTAGGGTTACAGATTTTTTTCTCTTGATTTTAATTATGTTCTTTCCAATATACTTAAGTTCATTCATCCAAGTCTGTCCATCACATTAAAAGCAATCTAGGGAAAGGTGGGACTTGTGTTGAGTAGTAATCTTGTGTTTATATTCATGTCTCCATTTAAAAAAAAGGTCAATTTAAAGCAATGTAGGAGTGGCAGCCCTTGCCTTCAAGGTACCTACTGTATAATTGACCTCTTTTAGCATTTAATTTCTCAAGCCTCTAGGAAGCACAATTTTGAAAATCAAAGAGATACCTGTGGAAGAAACTGTTCCAGACTGGTGATTAAACAAATTAGAACTGATAGGGTCATTAGTTTTTGTGGTAAAATTTTAGTCTGGTTATTTCTCACTAACAGACATGTAAACTGTCAGACCATGTGGTTTCCTATTTGTTAGACAGAATTTGGCTAAAGGTTACAGATCCCATTCTTAGTGACATTTTCTCTGTTGAGTCGAGGTTTAATTTTCCCAGCATTAGGGCATTTCTGAAAATGGATTTTTACCCCTACTAAGAAAGCATGCATGCTGTTTTCCTTTCCTTCCTTGAATAGTATAGATCCATTGCTAGAACTACTAGATGAGAAATCCACGTGAAAATCCACAGTGCCAGCCAAGAAATAAAGGGCACAGGTTCTAATTGCCCATCACACAACATCGACGACTATCTGTTTAAACACATAGGGTAATTTATGAAGATAGGCTGGGGAAGAAGAAAATCAATAAAGGCGTTTCTTCTGCATTAAAACCACAAGGCAAACAGAGGAGGTGGGGAGAGAGGGCTGTAGGTATGTTTAACATAGGAGAAAAGCAAATATTTGCTAGAATTGCCAAAGGAAACCTGCAGCATATTTTTAGATGGGAAATCTGTTGCTGAATAAGTACGTCACTTTGCTGTGAAAACTTATTGTGGAAGCATGAGACAGGAAGAGAGAACTACAATCACATTGAAGGCAAAAAAAGAATGAAAATATAGTGAAATCTAAACATAAATCTTTGTGAGATTCCTAGATCTATGCATGTTTATAGGCATATATAATTAATATGCATATAAACATTTTAATATTAATATACACATATAACATTTAATGTTAATATAAACATAAATATGGATAAAAATTCTGTTATAGTCATATGTTGGCTTAGCTGCTAAGTACATATATATGTATATAATGTACCCATACACAAGTATTTACATAGACATGTATATTTTGTAGCTAATTCACAATGTTACTATAAATGAATATTACAAATATTTGTATTTCTCTGAAAATATTTAAATGTTAAAATTCTTATATCTTTTTAATTTTATTAGAATAAATTTCCTTTGAGAGACACATGGCTCTCTAGATAAATAGACAGGTAGATAGATAGATGAGCACTTTCCTATGCAAGATCTTACTTTTTCATGTGTTTTTTTTTTTTTTTTGCAAAAAATAAAAAAAAAAATTATCCCAAACAGCCAGATTAAGTATGACAATTATTTTTTTCAGTACACTGAAATATAATAATTTTTCTCTTTTTAGTTATTTAGATCAACATTCAGAATTTTCAGCATTTTTTTCATTAAGTATTATTAAATGTCTCCTCAATTAAATAGTCAAATGCTCTTATTTTTCATTTGAAGAAAACTGAGACACAGAGAAATCAAATGATTACCAACTTGTTTCACAGTGTGAATATAGCAATTCTTATTTTCATCTGTAAAAAATTAAAATATTAATTAATGGATAGCAATGGATAAAGTACTTATAAAAGTGTGTTTTTAAGATATACCATTAACTTTCTTTTCCTTTAATTAGAAATACAGGACTTGAAGTCAAACAATCTGTGTTTTGTCACTACCTTTTACATCTTATAGGCTTTTGTTTCCTCATTTGTAAAATGTGAGTGGTGTAAGTGTTTGGTTCAATGGTCTCTACAATCCTTCTAGCTCTGAATTTTAGGCCTCCATAATAATGTTAAAAGTAGGATGACCCAGGGTCCTAGTGTGCAATACAAATTATGTCCTTAATAAAGTGTTTACTGAAAGGTATTCCTTTTAACTGATTTATCTACCTTGTCCCCACCTGTTCTTAACCCTCCAAAGTATTTAGCAATGAAAATATAAAGAATCCATAAGAATGCCATGCTTTTCACTTTATTGAATCCTAACCAAAGAAAGTTGAGCAAAAGCTTTATAAGCTAAGAACAAAGAAATTTTATGAGGGGCCCCTTGGGTCAAGTGACAGTTCTTCATACACCGAGGTCAGAATTCAAACTTAGTTTTAGTCTTAGTAATAATAGATGAACACAGCAATTTAGCCCCATGAGGCAGCTTTGTTAGCTAAGTTCATTTCAAGTTTTGGGTCAGCAAATGAAGCATTCAGCTTTTCGGTGATGCCGAGGTAAAAACCCCAAGCTCTAGGCACTTTTGAGCGATTTGCCCATCCTGGGGATCTGCACTTTGAGGAGCCCCAAAGGCCTTGAATTTATCACTTGTAAACATCTTTCCTATCTGATGCTTCTTTGACACACAGCTTTTAACAATACACGATAGCAAACACCAAGAACCAACATCGTAGGGTTCTGGCCGAATGGAGGAAATGTTGAAAGGCTTCCTTACACAGACATATGGCTTGAATTTTGGCATATTTTGGCCCATGAGAAACAGGGTCGCTTTTTTACCATTCCGATTTCAGTAAAGATATGTGTATATATGTGTGTAGATGTTCTGGTAGAATATTCAGCGGGTAAATATGTAAAATCTTAAAATATCTAAAGCCAAATCTATGTGTTGTTTTGCAAACTGCAAAGTGTTAAGTCTCTTTTAAAACAAGAATGATACTTATAAAAACAAAAAACAAAAAAACAAATAAAGAACAATAAAACAACAATAACAACAAAAAACCTACCAAGCAGTGGAGAGAAAAAAAAAAGTCCATCCTGGGGAAGAGACCATGGGGACAAAGAAATCTGTCTTATCAAAATGGGGCAATTTTTTTTTCAAGTTCTCAGTTTCAGTCACACTAAAGAATACATTAAGTTTGGATTTACTAAATGACTGAATCCTGATTCTGATAGCTGCCAGCTATGTAAGCTTGGGCTGGTGAGTTCCCATCTCTCTGTTTCAGTCTCTTCATTTATAAAAGTGAGAAAAAATGCTTCCTCTGTTTGATACCCAGAATGGTTGTGAAGGATGTAGTTTGTTCTTCTTCAAGCACTAAATAATCATGGATTATTCTATTCTTATGTAGTTATTGAACACTTCATCTTTTCAGACCTCTGGAAGTTTTCAGCATCTGCATGTTTTTTTACTTGCATTAAAGTTGCAGCATAAATTAAAAGTAAATCATCAATCATCATTAATTATCTGTTGGACTGATGTGTGCACTTTCTTACACTTTAATCTTCATTAGCGTGTAGGAAAGAAAATATCCCAGAGGGTATACTGCATGTGTTCCCGTGTTTTACTTGTGTCTCTCTGGAGTTCTTAACAGCTCAGAAAAATCGCCTTCTTCAATAGGAAGCATATGCCACCAGGGCTTTTTAGCTGAATGCTTCAGATTAAATCAAAAGGCACAATCTGAGCAGCCATGGGCCAAGCAGAGATTCATCCCTTTAAATCTGTGACCCTGGTGATAAACTGCCTAAACACCTCCTACAACACATGAACTGGGTCCTGAAGGATTTCCTTGGAATTGTACACGTACTCTAAATGAGATACCACCACATTTTCTTTATTTCAATTTTTTTTGTTCTTTTTCTTCTTGTGAATCCATGTGCTCTTTGGAATAACTGTATCTCTTAAGAATACCATTAGCTTGTTTCAGTTCTTGATAAATATCTCTATCTTCCAATAGCAGCACTAGGTTCAGAAAATTTGCAATTTGGTTGACTGAAATATTTAAGTGGTGGAAGGGACAGAACCCATCTCTTTCATCACCATTCAAATTATTAACTATCACTCTGTATACAATTAGAATTTTACTCCATTACCTTCATATGGGGGAAGAGGCAATAGTCTGATAGAAAAATTTATAAATCAGATTGTTAAATAACCAAAGCTATGTGTTAGCTGCAGACATGAATTAGAAAGTTGGAATGTAAAGGAAACACTGACTTGGGGCTTAAATGTTCACGTACTATTTCTAACATACCCTAAGTGTGCAGTTGCAAACAACCATATAACTCTTTGGATATGATTTCCTTATCTCTACATTGGGGATAAGAATTATTGTATTTACACTGTATGGTCCTGATAAGGAAGGATCTTGGCAAGTATATTCTCATGGCAGTCTCATTATCATTGCCCATGGGCTCATGGATCATTTCTACATGGATGACTCTTAAATATGTAAACAAATATAATAGTAAACATTTATATAGTGTTTACTATGCACTAGGTATTGTGCTAAATACTTTATAATTATTTTGTCATTTGATTATCACAAGTAACCTGGGAGATAGTTGCTATAATTATTCTCCTTTTGTAGATGAGGAAACTGAAGCAAACAAAGATTCCCTAAGGGTCACAATGATATTAAGTGTTTGAGGCTAGATTTGAATTCAGACCTTCCCAATTACAGGTTCAGTGCTCTACCCCTATGGCACCCTTTGCCTATAGTTTTTATTCTAAAATCTGTTCATAAATCCAATGTCAACTATTTATAAATGCCTCACAAGTGTCGCAAACTAACCGTCTCCTTTCTCATTATCTTTAAGTCTCCAAGTTTCCCTGTTTTCTCCTGATGATGTGACCATCATTTGAATCCAAGCATTGTATTATCTTGGAGATTCTTCTGAATCTTCCATTTTGCATATTTGACATTGTAAGGTCCAGAATTCCTCAACCAAGAGGCAAGCCAATTGTAGCAAAGAAAGAAACAGGGCAACTCCTTTATAAATATATGAGTGGTTTAATATTTGCAATGGGTTACTTAAATAGGGGCTGTCTTAGGGTGGCTGCCAGACACTTTATTGGGTCTCAGCTCCCCACCATGCAGTCTGAGGCAGCAGACAGATTATTCAGTATTTCCCCACAAAGAAGCATACCCCCCCCAAATCCCATGATAATTATAGAAATCAAACAAAGATAGGAAGAGCTGCAAAGCATCATTCCATATATCATTGGGGATTTGCATTGTGTTTAGCAAGCTGTTCTGATTTGGAGTCTTGGTCCCAGGGCTCAGGTGACATGCCAGCACCCTTGAGTAAGTGTCTAGACAACCAAGGCTATGTGTTAGATGCAGTGAAAATTATGTTCTGATCACAGTGTTCTTGTGATGTGTTGCCACAGTTTGCACTTAGTTACTATATCTGTATTATGATTTTCAATTCAATAGGGACCTCACAAGACCTAGTCTTATACAAAGCATTTTCTGAACCCAGAGCTGGTATTGCAAAATTGAGATATTTATCAAGAACTGAAACAAGCTAATGGCTTTCTTAAGAGATACAGATATTCTAAAGAGTACATTGATTCACAAAAAAAGAAGAGTAAAAAAAACTGAAACATTTGGAATATAGAAATTGTGGTCATTTAGAGCATATGCATGGAGTAAGTTCAAACATACACACAAGATTATGTGCTAGGCATAGTGCCCTTGTAATAACACCATTTCTGTCTCTGTCTCTCTCTCTCTCTCTGTCTCTCTCTCTCTCTGTCTCTCTCTCTCTTTATCTCTCTCTCACACACACACACATACACACACACACACACACACACACACACACACACACAAAATGGTTTTTATCCCAGTAGTATAACTTTCATCAGTCAGGACCTCATAGACATATTAAATTATTTGCTAAAACACCAATTCCACCTCAATAAATCTTCTTACATCACCCAGTGCCTTTCTATCTACTCATGGAGACACCACTAGATCTCAGGTCTCATTCTGATCGTTTCTTGCCTGGACAGTTGAACTAGCCTACTAACTGGTTACTTATTTTAGTTACTCTCCTTCAAGTCGACTTCCGTATCTCCACATAAAAAGGCACATCTAGAGAAGAAACATGGTGTAGTGGATAGCAAGCTTGCCCCAGTGTTTTGTTTTTATTATAGTTTTTTTTTTTATTTACAAGACATATGCATGGGTAATTTTTCAACATTGACCTTTGCAAAATCTTCTGTTCTAACTTTTCCCCTCCTTCTCCCCACTCCCTCCCCAAGATGGGAAGTAGACCAATACATATTTAATATGTTAAATACAACATATGTATACATATTTATACAGTTATATTGCTGCACAAGAAAAATCAGATTTAGAAATAAGGTAAAAATAACCTGAGAAGAAAACAAAAATGCAAGTGGACGAAAACAGGAGTGGAAATGCTATGTTGTGGTCCACACTCATTTCCCTTAGTTCTTTTGCCGGGTGTAGCTGGTTCTCTATTATTGAACAACTGGAACTGATTTGGTTCATCTCATTGTTGAAGAGGGCCACATCCATCAGAATTGGTCATCATATAGTATTGTTATTGAAGTATATAATGATCTCCTGGTCCTGCTTATTTCACTCAGCATCAGTTCATGTAAGTCTCTCCAGGCCTCTCTGTATTCATCCTGCTGGTCATTTCTTACAGAACAATAATATTCCATAATATTCATATACCACAATTTATTCAGCCATTCTCCAATTGGTGGACATCCATTCAATTTTTCATTTTCTAGTCACTACAAACAGGGCTGCCACAAACATTTTGGCACATACAAGTCCCTTTCCCTTCTTTAAGATCTCTTTGGGGTATAAGCCCAGTAGAAACACTGCTGGATCAAAGAGTTTGCACTGTTTGATAACTTTTTGAGCATAGTTCCAAATTGCTCTCCAGAGTGATTGGATGCATTCACAATTCCACCAACAATGTATCAGTGTCCTAGTTTTCTTACTTCCCTTCCAACTTTCATCATTATCTTTTCTTGTCATTCTAGCCAATCTGAGAGGTGTGTATTGGTATCTCAGAGTTGTCTTAATTTGCATTTCTCTGATCAATAATGATTTGGAGCATTTTTTCATATGGCTAGAAATAGTTTCCATTTCTTCATCCAAAAATTGTCTGTTCATATCCTTTGACCATTTATCAATTGGAGAATTAGCCCCAGTGTTTTCAAGCACTGACTCTGATGTAGACTGGATTGCATGACCTCGAGCTAGTCACTTTTCAATAACCCAATCAATTCTCCCAGACCATAAGATACAAAGCTGGTATCCATTCACTTTGTCAGAGGGAATTTCTTCCCTAGGAGTTTTTGGAAACCAGTAAAATCATAGGTTAAGTCTAAAATTTAAAAAGTCTCAGATGTGATCAAGGCTTTACCCTGATCAAAAATCCTCAGTATCTTCCAATTAACTTTAGATTAAAATGCAAACTCCAGTTTTACATCTAAAATGCTCCACAGTGTGACTCTAACCTACCTTTATAGTCCCCTCTCATGCAACTCTCCTTCACAAATTCTGTTTTAGGCAAATCAAACTACTAATAATTCTCTCTCCCTCCCCACAATATTTCTCTCTCTGTAACAATCCATATCAGCTATTGCTCATACCTGGAATGCTCTCCCTTTTCTTCTCCATCTCTGAGAATTGTTATTCTCTTCAGGACTCAAGTTGTGAGTTTTATCCTTTCAATGAAGCCTTTCTTGGTCTCCCTAGCTGGTTGCTCAATTTGTTTTGGCATACTAATTTTTATATATGTTGTGCCTTATTTCCCCTCACCTAAATAGTTTGTGAAGGCAAAGACTAAACGATCTTTGTTTTCATAAACCTAGAGCTTCACACATATTAGATGCCAGATAAATGTTTATTATGTTCAATTGAAGTGTTAGATAAATACAATCTACTACTATTAGAAATGCTTTTTGTTTCTGTCTTTCTCTTTTTTCCTATTTGATCTCCCAATCTGTCTGTCTCTGTCTTTCTCTCCTTCTCCCTGCTTCCTTTTTTTCTCCCTCTCCCTTGCTTTTAGCTTTTGTTTCATAATCACAAACTACTTACCATGCTCACCAAACTTAAAAAAGGGCGGGAGGGAGGGAAATGAAATCTACACAGTGTTTCAGCAAGTAAAAATATAAAATTGCACTCTGTTAGAATAGAATAGGGAGATAGTAAATGGTATTCTCTCCATTTACAAAAGGAATGGTTTAGTGGTTAAAAAAAGCAATCAAGTCATCATCTTCTTATTTGGTCTTACCATTCTTGGAAGTGAAATACTCCAAGGCTTCCACAGTTTTCATGCCTTCATTCATGTAATAAAAAACCATATAAATGGAGTGACTATCTAGGCAATCCATCTTAGCAGTGCAGATGAAAAACTGGGAATTATTTGTGCTGGACTCAGCATTTGCCATGGTCAAGTATGCTTTGGGATGAAATTTTCATCAGCAAATTTCTCCCTGCAGATGGACTTGCCCTCAATGCTGTTGTGATGTGTAAATTGTGGTATATGAAACCAAGAGTGATTTTATGAAAACTGGAACCCTTGTAAATATGTCTCTTCAGTATTTAGAGGAATTTTCTTCTGTCTTTGGGAACTTGTTTTCAGAAAACTTTAAAGTAATTTGACCCAAAGACTGAGGGGTGATATAGAAATATACTCTACTATGGTCTTGGCCATGGATGATTGGGCTAAGGATAACTTAGAAGTAGCTATAGCTGCACCATTGTGCTGTTTGAAGTCTAGGCTTCTTTTAGTTATGTCTACAAAATGACCCCAACTAATTATTCTTCCTCCTACCTAAATAGAATCTGAGTATTGCAAGCACAGCTTGCTTACAAATAGCCAAGCGGAAAGATTTAGGTTCAGTACTGATTCTAGAAGCAACTGGAGGCACATAGGGAAAAACTGAAATTTAGCTGTTCAAAGCCATAAATCTCCATAAAGATGTCAGTCTTCATTTTTACCTGATGTCACCATTGACTATAAAGTCATAGCAATGATACAGTCATTATAAAAATCATAATCTGTACTTTTGAACAGGATATGTTTAATTTTTTTGAACATAAAATGAGATTACCTTTATTATTGGATTTAATGCTTTCAAAATCTTTTCACATGATTAGGATAACCTTAGACAATTATTCCATTGCACAATAGTTAATTGGATTAATTTCCAGTAAGATCCATAGATCAGAAGAAAAAGCCTTAATGCTAGAAGTAGAGACTCCATAATCAAATCCTGCTTCTGACATTTATTATTTGTGTTTTCTTGGGAATTCACTTTCAAGTCTTCAATTATAAAATGAAGTAAAGTAGCCCAGTTGATGTCTGAAATCTATTCCACAATTCCATACCTATGTTTCTATGATGCTACAACCTCTTCCCACAAGAGTTTGTGAAATAACAATTATTAGGGGAAAAATAACAATTTTCCAGTCCATCTTGTGTCAGGATCAAAAGCATAATAATAATTCTTGCTAGAACAAAGCTTATACTAAAAACAAATAAAGAAAAACCAAACACAAAGCCCCAATGACAGAAACAACAAAACAAACAAAAAACCTAGAAAGTTTAGAGAAGAAACTGCCCAATTTTGACCATACTTTTTCTGTATCACTCCATTACTGGGGTATTCTTGGACTGTGGTGTAGCCATGACTTTTGAGGAATTGAATTCAAAAGTACTTGGAGTCTGAAATGAATTTTTATAGAATAAAAACAAGAAGTAGAATAGAAGTTAGAAGTTATATAAGCTTCTTATATTGTTATTTATGACCCCATATGTAATCTCATAACTGAGTGTGGGGGTCGTGAAATGATTTATTATCAGTAAGTATTTGATTTCTATAGTTATTTTATATATCTATATACCCAGAGTCATGTAAAAATTTCTCAGGCAAAAAGAGAGAGTGGAAAAAATGTTTAATAGCCCTGACATAATCCAACCCCTCCATAGCAGAAATATGGAAACTCAGATCTAGAAAGCTTAAGTGACACCCAGGATCATTTAGGTACTGAGTGGCAGAGCTGAGATTGTTTCAGGTTCTCTGGTTCTGAGTGATTCATCATTTTTTCATATACTATACCAGATAGTAAAATTCAAGGACTCATTAGAAGAAGACTATCCAATGACCATTGTGCAAGCATCCAATAACAATAGCCTTCTGATTTGTTGATCTTATATAGTGTTGCTATACGCAGGTAGTGTAAGTATTCTAATCACTATTTTTCTGAGTCACAGAGTTGACTTTTTCAGAATCCTGCACATAGTGTACACATACACATATTATAGCTAAAAGGCAACTTGTGTTGTTTCTACTACATCGTGCAATCTGTAAAAAAGAGTGAAATGTATTTAGTTCTTGGTAATACTTTGTTCTTGACAACCCTCTGTGGTAGGTGATACCAATATTATCATTCTCCTTTTATGGATGAGGAATCTGAGGATTTGAGGTGTGAAATTAGTCAGCAATGATCATATCACTAATCAATGCCTGAGAATTGAGGTTTCTTGGCAGGTTTCCTAACTCCAGTCTTCACTATGGTGATTGCTTACACCATTCATTATCTGTACATTCTTCATTTTTCCATGAATTTTGGATTTTGATTTGCTTTCTTAAACTATATATTTTTAAAGTAAGTTGACAAGACAGTATCAAAATTTGTTAACTTAACACAAGACCAAACTAGATCAGAAGAGGTAACAATGTTCTTCTCTGAAGAAGCAGAAATCTTCACAGAAGGTTCCCCCCTCCACCTCCCCATACCCCATAAAGGAGTTTTAACCTTCAAACATATAAGCTTCCTTTGGCTGATTGATGTACTCTGAGCAAAGCTCCACAGAATAACATCCTACAGGATTCAAACAGGAGCATATAAGAGCTCAATCATCTCTGAAGAGCTTTCATTTGATAAAAGGGGGAAAGGAAACATTTCTTTGTTGGTTATCTTTTTTGTTTTCTCCCAGAGACAAAAGGTCATTCAGTTCTTTATTCCTTTTGCCCCATTATGTTGTACAATCAGGATTATACTTGTTTAGCTAATACAGAGAATGGTGGTAATCTTCCTTGTAATCTATAACATGCCTACTGTCTTAAAATCATTCAGATATTCCTTCAGAAAGATGTGCAGCCTGAGGCATTTCAGTGTGAAAACCTTGATAAAAAGGTAGCTTTTAGAAAGTTGGAGTTAGAAACTTTAGCATTTTAAGAATATGCTTTTTAAACTTGTAAATTATGAATCTAATAAATGGGACTATGCAATACCTTATGAAAAACCTGTTCGATTAGTCAATGAGTATGTAGAATGTAAATTAATTTGGTGGCCCATTTCCTATTGGATATATCATGTTCAAGTTCCTCCCCTCCCCCACCTGAACATATTGAACAAAAATGTTCACTGTCTGAGATGACAGGCAAAGACTTGAATGGAGTGAAAAAAATTAATTCTCCTTAAAAAAAACCTATTCCCTCCATTTCAAGGATGAAAGAAAGAAGTCAGCAGTATTCTACAATATATATCCTGACTTATCTGTGTATAAAAGGGCCACTTGATTCATCAGTTCTGAGCAGGTTTTATGCATTAAATTTACTTTTGCAAAACCCCAAAGTTATTCTTGTCCATATCTCTCAGTTTGACTGATTAATTATCTATGGTTCCCCAGCATATTCCATGATCACAGTAATGTTCTTTGGAGATATAATCATCAAAGAGCATCCCTTGGTTAGTATGGTACATGAGAAGGGCATAAATAATGGAACAGAACAGGGGGCCATTAATTTTTTCTGTTTTGTTTTCAGTGCTGGGAGGCTGATTTACTAGGTAGGGGGTAGGGGGTGTCGGGAGGAGGGGGAGGTGCCAGTGTGTAAGAATTTTACAGAGTGTTTCTTTCAGCCAATCCATCTGTTTGGACTGGGAGCCCTGCAGCCCTGGCAAACCTTGAAGGCTTTAGTATGTTCATTTTGGCTTGCCAAGCCTTGGGTATTTCAGGGGTTCACATAATTCTAATCCTGAACTAAGTATGTGTTTTCTCAACATCAGATGCTCAAAAAAATTGATTGGGATCTGATCCTTCTAGACTGAGCTTTAACCTATTATTTAATGCATGTGTTTTTTCCCCAAGACTTAAATGTTAAGACATCAAAAGTAAAACTAGTAACTGCTAATTAAAGATTGTAAAGGAGCAGAGAGCAAACAGCAAGGAGTTCAAAACATGTATGTCCCTGACTTTTAACAGAGTTGAAAAGCAGCTGACTGAGCTGAGATAATTACATGACGCAGTTTGGTAGACCCCAATTGTACATCAAAGGGTCTCTTCTGCCTCCTAAACCATAGGAACATGGAACTACAAGGTCCACATCAAGAAAATCCTATGTAACTATTTGCTTTGTAGAATCTTATTGCTCATTTCCACTTTGCCTGTGTTTGGGGAGATTTTGAGGGGGTATTTCTATGACTTGGCGACATCTTGGCATGGGAATTTTAGAGTAAAATCATGTTTGAGCAGCTTATTGAATTGTGATGTGCTGTTTCAAATACAGAGCTAAGGGCTTTGGCCTGGCAGGGCTTTTTACCACATACTAATGGGAGCAGCCAGGGCTGGCGGCCTCTGGCAGAAATGAACAGTTCAGAATGTCATTCTGTAGAACTCCCCCTGGGTAATTAAGTGGTATAGTACTCCAGTCTGCTAAGGAACTGTCAGCCATATGGCCAGTATGGTGTTGTTCTCTCAAGTGGAGGGGAAAGAGTAACATGAGTCTTAACTAGGTAAAGTAAATGGAAAAAATTTGGAAGAGGTCTGTTTTCTAGGTCTTGCATTCTGTTTTTCCATCTGGTTCTGGTTCAGATTACTCAATAGTGATTTTACCAGATTGATTCCAAGTTAAGTCTTGTTAGTACAGAAAAGATAATGTGGTAGGATAAAAAGACACTAGTCTTAAAAATTAGAAAGATGGAGTTTGGATTCCTGGTCCTACAATTTATTAGGCATGATCTGAAATTGTAAAAAAAGCTATAAATTTTCAGAACTGAATTCTGATATGGATAAAAAAAATTGAACTGGAATTAATGAAAGAAGTACCTCAGTACAAAAACAGAGGAATGAGTATCTGAAGGAAAGGGAAAATCTTAATTTTAACATAGGTCAGGAGATAGAATAAGCATTAAAAAAAAGAATAAGGCTAAAAAGGAATAAGACATAAAGAAAAGACAAACTACTGAACCATTGATTTTATGTAATAATATATAAGATAAAGTGGGAATTTTTGAAAACTCACAGATTTTTTAGGCACTGAAAATCATGTGTTTTTCCCCAAATGATCCATGTGCCAATAGGAGAGAGCATATGCAATAACTGTCATAAAGAAAGAACTTGATTTGAGATGGTTGATTATTCTATTCTGAAGAGATGCTGAAGCACCTATGGAGCACCCTGACATGAAGGATTTGAGGTATATTTTGTATATTTGAGGTATATTTGAGGTATATCTACAGCAGGAGTGTCAAACTCACTGTCAGAAAAGGCTCCAAGTATTCAAACCAGATTAAAATGTAATTGGAATAAAAGTGTGTGTGTATGTATATATACATATGTATATATCTATGTATATACCCACATATGTGGCATATAGATGCATATGAATAAATATATGTATATGTAAATGTTATTTATATACAAATATATTATAGCATAGATAATTTTAATTTTAGTGTTGTTTTCTAAGTCAATGGGTGCACTTCAGGGATTATTTCTATTTGAATTTGACACCACTGTTCTAGAGGATGGGGAAAATTAATAATACAAAAAGTTAAAAATAAAATCATAAAAGAATAAATATTATTAATTATATAAAAATTTAAAAAGCTTTAGTGTAAATAAAATTAGTGCCACAATAATGTTGATAGGAGAAAAAATTGGAACAAATAACCAAGAACTATTCTTTAACTGGAGTAGAAGCAGCATCATGTAGTGTATAGAGATTGGACACCAAATTGGTAGATCTGGTTTCAAGTTCTGCCACTGACACATCCTGCCATGAAATCTTGAGTTATCACAACCTCTCACCACTTTAGGCAAGACTCTAGGATTATAATTATAGATGTGCCACTCTAAATTGGCACAGGGAGTAATTATTTACATCAAAGAAGTAACAGGTCTTGTTTCTAATCCCATTCTTATATAGATGTGACCAAAATATTATAAATAATTTTCAGAAAATGAAATTTAATGTACGGAACTACTTGCCATTTAGGGGAGAGAATGGAGGGATGAAGGGGAAAAGTTGAAACAGAAGTTTTTGCAAGGGCTAGTGTTGAAAAATTACCCATGCATATGTTTTGTATATAAAAAGCTATAATAAAAAAAGAAAATGAAATATAATTGATCAACAATTACAATGAAAAAATGTTCCAGGTGACTAAGAATAAAGTGCAAATTTATAGTTTTTTCCCATAGCCATCACATTGAAACAGTGATAAAACATGGAAATTAACAATGTTAAGGGTCTATGAAAAGAAAAGACATCAGTATGCTTATGGTGTAAGGGCAAATGGACCAAACATAATGGAAAATAAATTGATATTATGTTAACAAATGGACGAAACTTTTCATTCTCTTTGACTTCATAATATTGCTAAGCATATGTCCCAAGGAAATCATAGACAGAGGAAAAGATACTACATATGCCAAAATATTCAAGGCATCTACTTTTGGAGGTATCATTGTCTTATGGCATGTGAAAGCAAAGGAATATCATTACACCATAAGACAAGTAAATAAGGAACTTTTAAACTCAGGAATATGTTTGAACTGATAAAAAATGATATAAACAGAATCAGGAAGGTAATATAAATAATATCAAAAACATAAAGAAAAATAACACTGAGACATACCACCACAATCTAAGACCTGGAATCTACTCCAACTCCCTCATTTGACACGTAAAGAAACTTAGGCTCAGAGTGGTCAAGCTTATCAAGGTCCCATAGGTAGTAAACATAAGATATGAGATATCAGATCAGCCTTGATTAGTATAGAGCACAGAGACACTTTTAATCCAGAAATCTAGACATTTCACTTCTGCTAAGGCACTATAAAATTATCATCATTTTTAGCATCCCTAACACACTAATGTGTGACATTAAACTTGTGGTCAATTAAAAACCTTAGCTCATTTTCATATGAAAACCCCCAAAAAACACTATAACCAATTGTAACTCAAGATAGGAAAGAGTAAAGGAAAGGAAGGAGTATTTATATAGCACCTCTTCTGTGCTATATGTACTGTGTTAAGTGCTTTACACATATTATCCCATTTAAATTGTCATCAGAAAACTGCTGACAAAGCACACTCATGAACCCAGATGTGGAATGAAATACCTGCTGTTGGATATGAACAACTTACCAGTTTATTTTGCTTTTAATGTACTTTCTTGAAAACCTGTTTAGAATAGAGGGGAGAAAAAATGGAATGACGGTGATAGGAAGAATAATAATCTTTATGAAAAGAAAATAAAAATTTACTTTAGTACTATTAGGTGGACTTAGGATTGTTAGCTATTAAGAAATCTTCATCTGATACTTAAGGAAAGTTATGCCAGCAAAGGAAGTCTTCAGTGACATGCCACAGAACTCTTTCTTTGCTGCCTACTGATGGTTTGACTCATTGTAAGAACATATTTAAAGAACCACAAAACAAATAAGAAAGAAATTAAAGAAGTAAACAGAATATTAGAAAAATTAGGTATGTTGGATCTTTGGAGAAAATTGAATGGAGATAGAAGGGAATATACTTTCTTCTCAGCAGTTCATGGAACCTATTCAAAAATTGACCATATATTAGGACATAAAGACCTCAAAATTAAATGCAAGAAAGCAGAAATAGTAAATGCTTTCTTTTCAGATCATGATGCAATAAAACTACATTCAACAAAAAATTAGGGAAATAGACCAAAAGTAATTGGAAACTAAACAATCTCATCTTAAAGAATGATTGGGTGAAGCAGCAAATTATAGATACAATTAATAATTTCACTCAAGATAATGACAATGATGAGACATCATACCAAAATTTGTGGATGCAGCCAAAGCGGTAATAAGAGGGAATTTTATATCCTTAGAGGCTTACTTGAATAAAACAGAGAAAGAAAAGATTAATGAATTGGGCTTGCAACTAAAAAACTAAAAAGACCAAATTAAAAACCCCAATCAAATACTAAATTGGAAATTCTAAAATTAAAAGGAGAAATTAAAAATATTGAAAGTAAAAATCTATTGAACTAATTAATAAAACTAAGAGTTGGTTCTATGAAAAGCCAATAAAATAGATAAGCCTTTGGTAAATCTGATTAGAAAAAGGAGGGAGGAAAATGAAATTAGTAGTCTTAAAAATGAAAAGGGAGAACTTTCCACCAAGGAAGAGGAAATTAGAGAAATAATAAGGAGTTATTTTGCTCAACTTTATGCCAATAAATTTGATAACCTAAGTGAAATGGATGACTACCTCCAAAATATAGACTTCCCAGATTAACAGAGGAGGAAGTAAATTGCTTGAATAGTCCCATTTCAGAAAAAGAAATAGAACAGGCAATTAAACAACTCCCTAAGAAAAATCCCCAGGACCAGATGGATTTACATGTGAATTTTACCAAACATTTAAAGAACAATTGGCCCCAATGCTATATAAATTATTTGATAAAATAGGGAATGAAGGAGTCCTACCAAATTCCTTCTATGACACAGACATGGTACTGATACCTAAACCAGGTAGGCTGAAAACAGAGAAAGAAAATTATAGACCAATCTCCCTAATGAATATTGATGCTAAAATCTTAAATAAGATATTAGCAAAAGACTACAGAAAATCATCTCCAAGATAATACACTATGATCAAGTAGGATTTATACCAGGAATGCAGGGCTGGTTCAATATTAGGAAAACTATCAATATAATTGGCCATGTTAATAACCAAATTAACAAAACCATATGATCATCTCAATAGATGCAGAAAAGCATTTGATAAAATCCAACATCCATTCCTATTAAAAACACTTGAGAGTATAGGAATAAATGGACTTTTCCTTAAAATAATCAGCAGCATCTATTTAAAACCATCAGTAAGCATCATATGTAATGGAGACAAACTGCAACCATTCCCAATAAGATCTGGAGTGAAACAAGGTTGCCCACTATCACCGTTACTATTTAATATTGTATTAGAAACGCTAGCTATAGCAATAAGAGCTGAGAAAGAGATTAAAGGAATAAGAATAGGCAATGAGGAAGCCAAATTATCACTCTTTGCCGATGACATGATGGTATACTTAGAGAACCCCAGAGATTCTGCTAAAAAGTTATTAGAAATAATCCACAACTTTAGCAAAGTTGTGGTTATAAAATAAACCCACATAAGTCATCAGCATTCTTATATATCACTAACAAAATCCAACAGTCAGAGTTACAAAGAGAAATTCCATTTAAAGTAACTACTGATAATATAAAATATTTAGGAATCTATCTGCCAAGGGAAAATCAGAAACTTTATGAGCAAAATTACAGACCACTTTTAACACAAATTAAGTCTGATCTAACCAATTGAAAAATATTAAATGCTCTTGGATAGGGCGAGCAAATATAATAAAGATGACAATATTACCTAAACTAATCTATTTATTTAGCGCTATACCAATCAGACTCCCAAAAACTATTTTAATGACCTAGAAAAAATAACAACAAAGTTCATATGGAAAACAAAAGGTCAAGAATTTCAAGGAATTAATGAAAAAAAATCAAATGATGGTGGCTTAGCTGTACCAGATCTAAAACTATACTATAGAGCAGCAGTTACCAAAACTATTTGGTATTGGCTAAGGAATAGATTAGTTGATCAGTGGAATAGATTAGGTTCAAGGGATAAAACAGTCAACAAATATAGCAACCTAGTCTTTGACAAACCCAAAGATCCCAGCTTTTGGGATAAGAACTTACTGTTTGATAAAAATTGCTGGAAAATTGGAAACTAATATGGCAGAAACTAGGCATTGATCCATACTTAACGCCGTACACCAAGATAAGGTCAAAATGGGTTCATGACCTAGGCATAAAGAATGAAATTATTAATAAATTAGAGGAACATAGGATAGTTTACCTCTCAGACCTGTGGAAGGGAAGGTTTTTATGACCAAAGCAGAACTAGAGATCATTACTGATCACAAAATAGAAAATTTCGATTATACCAAACTGAAAAGTTTTTGTACAAACAAAACTAATGCAGACAAGATTAGAAGGAAGCAATAAACTGGGAAAATATTTTTACAGTCAAAGGTTCTGATAAAGGCCTCATTTCCAAAATATATAGAGAATTAACTCTAATTTATAAAAATCAAGCCATTCTCCAATTGAAAATGGTCAAAGGATATGAACAGACAATTCTCAGATGAAGAAATTGAAAATATTTCTAGTCATATGAAAAGATGCTCCAAGTCATTATTAATCAGAGAAATGCAAATTAAGACAACTCTAAGATACCACTACACACCTGTCAGATTGGCTAAGATGACAGGAAAAAATAATGATGATTGTTGGAGGGATGTGGGAAAACTGGGACATTGATTCATTGTTGGTGGAGTTGTGAACGAATCCAACCATTTTGAGAGTAGTTTGAACTATGCTCAAAAGTTATCAAACTGTGCATACCCTTTGATCCAGCAGTGTTACTACTGGGATTATATCCCAAAGAGATTATAAAGAAGGAAAGGGACCTGTATGTGCACGAATGTTTGTGGCAGCCCTTTGTAGTGGCTAGAAACTGAAACTGAATGGATGTCCATCAGTTGGAGAATGGCTGAATAAATTGTGGTATATGAAAATTATGGAATATTACTGTTCTGTAAGAAATGACCAACAGGATGATTTCAGAAAGGCCTGGAGAGACTTACACGAACTGATGCTAAGTGAAATGAGCAGGACCAGGAGATCATTATATACTTCAACAACAATACTAGATGATGACCAGTCCTGATGGATCAGGCCATCCTCAGCAACGAGATCAACCAAATCATTTCTAATGGAGCAGTAATGAACTGAACTAGCTATACCCAGAAAAAGAACTCTGGGAGATGACTAAAACCACTACATTGAATTCCCAGTCCCTATATTTATGCACACCTGCATCTTTGATTTCCTTCACAAGCTAATTGTACAATAATTCAGAGTCTGATTCTTTTTGTACAGCAAAATAATGTTGTGGTCATGTATACTTATTGTGTATCTAAGTTATATTTTAATATATTTAACATCTACTGGTCATCCTGCCATTTAGGGAGGGTGGGGGTGGGTAAGAGGTGAAAAATTGGAACAAGAGGTTTGGCAATTGTTAATGCTGTAAAGTTACCCATGTATATATATCCTGTAAATTAAAGGCTATTAAATAAAAAAAAAATAAAAAAAAATAAAAAAAAGAACATATTTAAAGAATTCCTAGGGGCAGATAGGTGATACAATAGATAGAGCACCAGCCTTTAGTCAAGAGAACCTAAGTTCAAATCTGGACTAGGACTACTTAACACTTCCTAGTTATGTGACCCTGGGCAAGTCACTTAACCCCAATTGCCTCAGCAGCAACAAAAACAAAAAGAATTCCTTATCAGATTTGCAAATGGTATAAATTTTGAGAGATGGTTAATACCAGAGATTAGTAGATCAGAGGATGTAAACTACCCTAAAAAATAGGAGCATAAAACAAAAAAGCTAGGATTAATAAATGTAATAAATTAAATTAAATTAAAAGACTTCATTGGTTCAAAATATTTTTGGCACAAGTATAGGATGGTAGAGATTTGTTTTGGCAACAAGTCATGGAAAAAGTTGCTGAAATTTTCATGTGAAAAATAATGAGGGTTTTAATTGACCACAAATTCAATATCAGACATCAATGTGCTATGACTGCTAAAAGTAACAATGCAGTTTTATAGTAGCAGAAATTAAATATCTAGATTTCTGGGACTAAGAATATCTGTGTACCTATACGAATCAGGCCACATCTGATGTACTAGATTTTATTCATTGTGACATATTTAACCCCAGACACTGGTGAAATTAAGTGTGCCCAGAGCAGAGCATTCAGTATAGTGGAAACCATGCTATATGAATAATAATTGAATAAAATGGTGTGTTTAGTCTATTAAAAAATGTCACAAGAATTATAATAGGTATTTTCAGAAATCTAAAAGACTGTCATACAGAAGAGAGAGTGGAGTTGCCCTATGTTGTTCTAGGAACAAAACCAGACTCAGTAAATGGAATTGACAATAAGTCACATTTATGCTCAATGTAAGAAATGAGATGAATACCTACTTCTTTCTAACAATAGAATGAACTCTCTGTAAGGCTTGTGAAGTAGTAGATTTTGTCTCTGGAGGTATGCATGTATGTATTAATCAGAAGTTAAATAACCATGTGTCAGGGAAAGTGGGAAGCCTCCTGCAGTAATCCCCTTCTTTGGGGTGGCTGGTCGCAGTAGATACCTTCTGTGATCTCTTCCAACTCTATGCATATTTTAAACAAAGGACTTGAAAGTTAGGCTTATGTTGTAAAAGAAGTGATATCACTGATATCCTCCTATTTTAAGTGGCTCTTTGAAGAAAAGGCTTCAGAAATTCAAAACTGGATGCCTATATTGTGTAATTGTATGAGAGTAGCTACAAGGTTCCACTTATCTTATTCCACCATTACAATAATAGTAGCATAGACAGTGCCAGAAAGTAACTTAGGAGCCTCTTGGGTAAAATTCCTTCATTTTATATTAGAGAACACTGAGGAATGGAGAGCTTTCAGGGATGTTACACAGTGTCTTAAAACTACAGTTATCCTTTCCACATCATGACTTTCTCCATCATCATCTTGATATATCATGGGTTAACAAAAGAAATTAAATTAGGGGATTTGGGGGGAGTTTTGCAGAAGTCAAAGATAATATGTGAAGGCCAGTAAACAATAAAGAAAAAACATAGAAGTTCACAAATGATAAAATGCATATGATATTATATGATATCAATATACTTTATCTTTTAATAAAATAATAATTCAAACTTCTCTGATACAGAGGAAGGGCCAAAGTTTTTGTGTGGATTTTCCACCTTGTAGGGGGGTGCCACACCCTTAAATCCCTATTATGTAGAAGAGATAATTTTAGTGACAGTTGAAATTAGATTTGAATCTAAGCCTTCTTAGATAAATTAAAATTTCTTTCAGCATTGGGTTAAACATGTGTGTGTATGTATTTCCTCTTTTTTTCATCAACATCTCTTTGAAATAGTTATTATTGTTTTCCCCATTTTATAAATAAAATTGAGAAGGGATCTGGTGACTTGCCTAGGGTCACCCAGGTGGTAAGCATCCTTCTAATTCCTGGTCCATTATTCCTTCCACTATAGCATTATGGTGTGCTTCCTAACTTGTCCATATTGACTAAGTCTTAGAACAAAAGATAGGTGATTTTAGCACTTCTTGACTCAGCTTTCCAGGTACAATATTTTACCTACTGCCTCTCATATTGTGATGTTGATGTATACTTTAGTTCTGGTTTTGTTTTTGTTTTTACTAATTTGGCAGAAGGTGATGGAGTGGATAGAACAATGGACTTGGACAAGAACTTAGCTAGACCAGGGATTCTGTTCCACCTCTGACCCTTAATGGTTCTATCCTTAGGGATAACATTGTAGAAGCTCAAGAAACTTTCTAAGACTTTCAAATTGCAGAAAAGGTGCCAATCTACATTGTTGGAAGTCCTTTCATCATCCTGGAGTTCTCTAAAAAAATGAAATCAAATATCCAGAACGAAATGATAGGTGTGTATTGTTTTATTAATTTGCATATTTTTGTCATTTGAAATAACACTGCATCCTACATACAGACTAACTTACTCCTTAGACTGAGACTTTTATTTTAAAAGTAGCATTCTATTTGTTAGAATAAAGACATAATAAAATATTATTTCTTTCTTGATGATCATAAAAACATGCTTCCTAAAGTCAGGATAGCTAAGTGCTAAAAGCCTTACATATGAGGTAATAAATAAGATTAATGAATAATTGAAATTTTGTATTATATAGGCACCAATAGATTAATTTTTATGAGGGAACTTTTTTCCAGTAATGATCTTAGGAAGTGATCTCTCATTACTAAACTGTCACCACACTAAAGAGATAGCTAGCTTTTACTATACAAAATGCTACCAACAGTGTTATATTCTTACATATCTTTTGTAAAGAATATTTAATAATTAAGTCACAAATGCTCTGTTAAGCCAATCTCATTCAGATATATAGACAAGCTTCTGGCAAAATACTTAAAATGATTTTTGTTTTACTATCAAGTCTAAAATTTCTTAATTCAAACAAGTTGATGAGTTTTAAGGTTACTTTTAATTAGTAAAATTAAAAAAAAACAATTCATGTTTTCAATTCTGTAAAAATGCAATGTGTAATATAACTATTTCTAGAAAAATAAAGTGATCTTTAATGAATGTTGATTCAACAAGGAAGATATTTCCTATTCTGACATAATGATCTTCACAAGACTGGATTTTCTTTTTTTTCTGCAAACAGAAGCTAGTAAATTATAGCTATTTCATATATATATATATATATATATATATATATATATAATATACATAAATAAAATTTAGTAAATTATAGTTACTTTTTTTGCAAGAATCCCTGTTATAATTCTTTCTTTCATATATTAGAAAGTAGCTTTAGCTATTCTTTCCTTCTTCCACCATGTTATTCAAATCTTCTTTGGATCTAAATCTCAGTGGCTTTGAGAGTATCTCTTGTCTTTTGAAAAAAAAATCTATAATTAATAACTATTTGAATTATTTTATTACATCTAAAATTGACATTATTTTCTTCTCAAAAAATTAAAATGCCATCTAATCAAATATTAAAGAGTACTTTGTGCCCTACAAATTAGACAATAATCAGGAAAAATTTGCACCATGAAGACTATGTGGCTGACACGACTATAACACTCAACATTTTAAAGCAATATAGGAAGATGTGGGGTAATGTGCTGAAAGCCAGAAAGGAGGTGCCAATGCAAGAGGAAGGGTGTCAAAAGAAAACTTTATTTAGCTTCTTAACAGTTCTGCCCAGGGTTGACCTGTAAGCAAATTTCCTGGGTAGAAAATAAATTAAGATTCCTATTGATACTGACTCCCTCTTTCCCAGGCTGTTCTTCATTCTTTTGTTTGCTTTCCTCTATTCCCCCAAACTCTGAGTCAATCATTCAACAAGTATTTATTAAGTTCTTACTACCTGCCAGACACTAAGACACCATCAACATATTTGGCCTTTGGAGCACTTTACTTCTGGTCTATACTAAACAATATTTGAAAATATCTAATTGGAATGAAAACAAAAATTGGATTGCTTTTTAAGATACTTTAAAATATAAAATTAAGTGAATAGACCACTATTTTTTAAAAGTGACATGCAGGGTGGAGAAAAAAAGAAAGGATTTTGTTGAGTACATGTCTGTGTGCTAACCTAAGAAACTCAAGCTTCCTATCTGAGACAGTTTGATGGTGACATCAGAGTAACCTCCTTATAAAACCAGCTCTCTGACTGAGCATTCCATTCTTTGACACTGGTCTCTGTGGACTTTTCCCCTCCTCACATCCATTTCTTTACTTCCTGGCTTCTCTCAGGTCTCAGCTAAAATTTTACCTTCAGCAAGAAGCCCTCCATGCTTCTCCTTCATTTTATGCCTTCTTTCTGTGCTTATTTCTAATTCATACCTTATGGATCTTGTTTGTGCATACTTTTTTTTTTAATGATACTTCACTTATCCTTGAGAGTAAATACTGTTTTTGCTTTTGTCTGACCTAAACTGAGCATTTAATAAATGTATGATGACTTTGTGTCTGCAGAATCTAGATGAGGAAGAACTGAATCTTCCTCCCTTGTACTTTTGACCTCTTGCCCTAACATTGCAGTCTTCTTTATCCTTTTTTGGAGAGCTTTTCAAGTTTGGTTTCTTAGATTTCTAATTTCTTCCTGTCCTGTCCAGGTCAATGGAAATATATTAAGTAGGTGGTAATTAAGTCTGGTTCTTCACATTGGTGGAGCTAAGCTTCTTTACCTAAGGTAACATCTCAGTGTTATCTCTTATGACTCTCTTATATTTAAGGCAGATACCATCTTTCATTTTAGGATATCTACATTGTGTGAGTTCCTTCCAAAAGCCACGTGCAGATGCATTGCCTCTTCCTGGTTCCAAGCTCAGTTCCCTCTTGAGTTACCCACTAGGTTCCTGTTTCCTGTCTGAGAGATGCCTCCAGCTCACTTTATTTACAGATCTGAGGTGGCTGACAGATGCTGAACCTAGACAACCTTTTTGTAACTCAGGTTGCCAGGTCTGCCCCCATCAATAGGTTCTCTTTAATGATTTATCCCTCTGCTGCCTGCAGGGTGGTTGTTCCCTCACCCCCATGATTATGTTTTTTCAATATTACAAATACTTTAACAAACATTCAAAGTGACAGATATTATTCCCATGAGTGGAAAATGGCATTTTGTCACACAGCTACCATTCTGGGTTTGGATATATATCTATTAAGGTACTGCTACACTTGAAAAAGACAAAATCAGTTCCCTTCAGTGAGAAAATAGTAAATTGTTTAATTTTGTGAATTGCCTTGCATCTTTGAGTTATGTAACAAATTTCTTTTTCCAGGACATTATATAACCTAAAGGGGGTGAATATTGCTCCCAAATTAGAGTCACCAATTCTATTCTTTCCAGAATTTTCAGGGGTACAGTTATTAAAGGAAAATGTACCCTTGTGTAGAAGACACATGAACATGTGGTTGGATTTTTTTTTTAAGTACAGTGTTGTCTGAAATTACTACCTCAATTTGCAATAAGAAATATGCAATGAGGAAATAGCAGAGGACCCCAGTGAACTCTGTTCTGTATTACAGATTGCTTCATAAAAGTTTAATCAGCCCTTCATAGGCTTGATCACTCCAGATAGGCCAACTAGATCTGACAAAGCAAGTCTTGCCAGATACTTAGCCTTTCTCCAAATAAAATCAAACTTTTTAGAAAAGAGACAGGATCATTGTTAACAGATAATCCTTTCTATATTTATGTTTTATCAATCTTAAACAAGCTCCGAGTGCTTGTAAATTTCAGACTCAAGTTAAATGGAAGTTTAATACCAAATGAATCAGAATATAAACTGTCTCAAAATATAACCTATACCCTTTTAAAAAAATTTTCTGTGAAATAAAAAATAGAGTTATATGCTAAATAATTGCACAAAATTGCTTCACAATACATTTATGGCAAACTTAAAAGTTTTTTTTGAATTTAAAGATGTACTTATTATTTTTATTAAGAGAGAATATTATCTACATCACTTTCATTGCCCTCAAATTTTATAAAAAGTCAGATTTTTTTGGTACAGGGCTGGTGCTGGTGTTGATTTTGGTATGTATTTGGACAAATAATATCATCTATAGTTTGCAAAATGGCATCACATTGAGATTGTTGCTTAATTGAGGTATACAGAAGTAATAATAGATTTATTAATAAACTCTAGAACTTCTAGTCCCCTCAATCATTTTTCAATATTCTCTTGTCATTAAGTATTAAAGCTTAACCATATAGCCATTCAAAAATTTCCAGTGAAAAGGATTCTTTCTCAGTGACTATTTGTTTAACACAATACCATTAATTTTGCTCAGTGTTAGAATGGCACAAGATGAAGATTTGCTGGATCCTCTCACAGAAACTACAGTAAAACTCCACTAATTCAAATTTATTAATAACAAGGTCAATTCAATTTAATGAAAATGTATGTTATTTTAGGAGATTCTTTGTTTGTCTTCCTATTTTAAAGTTTACAAAAGGAAAATGGTAATTAATATAGCAAATTTAGGCAACCTTATCTAGATCACCAAGCACTTGGGACAATATTGATAGGTTGTTGATTTTTATACTTGCCATACAGAAAGTATGATTTAATAAAATGTTGGGGAATTGACTCTTTTAAGTCCCAGTTCATTTTCCTTAGACTCCAAGAAATCCAAACAGCAGGATAATACAATGAGTCTTGTAAGCTGCAAAAAATACGAGGACAAAGGTGTTCTACTAGGGTGGGGGAAGAAACAGAATTGTATCTTTATATGGGGCTACCGTGAGTCCTTTAAATGATTTTCATAGTTTCTGAGAGTTGAAATTCTCCTATTCTCAATATGCTTTGTTACATTGTGTATTGTATGGAACACTGTGGAGACTGAGATACAATAAATATTGGAACTATATTCTGATATTTCCTAAGGAAATTCTTGGTAGAGACAAAATGAACCAAATACCAATAATTCAATGGGTTGTCCCAAATATTGGACTTCTAAGAGGGGGGAGTTCAACACTATTGGTTATAAATTATTTATAATTGGTGTTTTTTGCATGTAAAGAAAAGCTGGTTGGAAACACTTTGTTCATTCAGATGGGTTAAATGTTCTTATTTGTAATTTGTTTCAAAGAAGAACATAGCCTAGAATTTTAGAGTGGAGGAAGCCTTTTAATTTTCTTAGAATCTGTTTTGTTATGGAGGCAGCAAGAGAGCAGTGAAGAGTCTGAAACTGAAGGGGGGACCCCAAAACTCTCTCTCTGAAAAAAAAAGTCTCCTTGAATTCTGGCCCAGGTAAAATACTCTGGTCGAGGGAAACAGGACAAACAGCTTCATTCTGTTATCTAGGTGGGACCAGTTGAGTCCTGAGCTGGACATTACACTCATTCAATTCCAAGATTTTCTCTGATTCCAGCTCAAACTACACCCAGCCTCCATCAAGAGCTATTGGCCTAGGCTTTTTTTTTAATAGCCTTTTATTTACAGGATATATGCATGGGTAACTTTACAGCATTAACAATTGCCAAACCTCTTGTTCCAATTTTTCACCTCTTACCCCCCACCCCCTCCCCCAGATGGCAGGATGACCAGTAGATGTTAAGTACATTAAAATAGAAATTAGATACACAATAAGTATACATGACCAAAACGTTATTTTGCTGTACAAAAAGAATCAGATTCTGAAATATTGTACAATTAGCTTGTGAAGGAAATCAAAAATGCAGGTGGGCATATATATAGGGACTGGGAATTCAATGTAATGGTTTTTAGTCATCTCCCAGAGTTCTTTCTCTGGGCATAGCTGGTTCAGTTCATTACTGCTCCATTGGGAATGATTTGATTGATCTCGTTGCTGAGGATGACCTGGTCCATCAGAACTGGTCATCATATAGTATTGTTGTTGAAGTATATAATGATCTCCTGGTCCTGCTCATTTCACTCAGCATCAGTTCGTGTAAGTCTCTCCAGGCCTTTCTGAAATCATCCTGTTGGTCATTTCTTACAGAACAGTAATATTCCATAATATTCATATACCACAATTTATTCAGCCATTCTCCAACTGATGGACATCCATTCAGTTTCCAGTTTCTAGCTACTACAAAAAGGGGTGTCACAAACATTCGTGCACATACAGGTCCCTTTCCCTTCTTTATAATCTCTTTGGGATATAAGCCCAATAGTAACACTGCTGGATCAAAGGGTATGCACAGTTTGATAACTTTTTGAGCATAGTTCCAAACTACTCTCCAAAATGGTTGGATTCGTTCACAACTCCACCAACAATGCATCAATGTCCCAGTTTTCCTGCATCCCCTCCAACAATCATCATTATTTTTTCCTGTCATCTTAGTCAATCTGACAGGTGTGTAGTGGTATCTTAGAGTTGTCTTAATTTGTATTTCTCTGATTAATAATGACTTGGAGCATCTTTTCATATGACTAGAAATAGTTTAAATTTCTTCATCTGAGAATTGTCTGTTCATATCCTTTGACCATTTTTCAATTGGAGAATTGCTTGATTTTTTATAAATTAGAGTTAATTCTCTATATATTTTGGAAATAAGGCCTTTATCAGAACCTTTGACTGTAAAAATATTTTCCCAGTTTATTGCTTCCCTTCTAATCTTGTCTGCATTAGTTTTGTTTGTACAAAAACTTTTCAGTTTGGTATAATCGAAATTTTCTATTTTGTGATCAGTAATGATCTCTAATTCTTCTTTGGTCATAAAGACCTTCCCCTTCCACAGGTCTGAGAGGTAAACTATCCTGTGTTCCTCTAATTTATTAATAATTTCATTCTTTATGCCTAGGTCATGAACCTAGGCTTCTATTATAAAATGAGCCAACATGGGGCTCAGTCTTTGCAGAGGATCTAATATGGTATGCCAAGGACACTCTTTCTCTCCTTGACATAAGCTGCAACCCTCAGCCCACTGAAATGGTGTTCTCTTTCAGTGGTACCCTCTCTTTACCTTTCTCACCTATTTATCTAACAAGACTTTATACCTCTCTGTTGGGATTTCTCTGCTAGAAACTTTACTTCTCTGTCAGGACCTTGCCACCAAGGAATTCAGTCTTTCTATTCATGCATAGCATAGCAAAGACTGACTTCCCAGTGCCAATAATAAACTTCTTTTATCAGTCTAGCTTTTCGAGTTCGTAAATTCCTTTACGAAAGAACTCTGCATCACCAGAAGGGGGTTCCCACAACTCTCTACCTTGTGCTGAATCCTAGGGGAATGTAAGGGAGCCAAACCTCTTCATTTGGTTCCCTGAACCCTGAACAAGGAACCACTAACCTCATCAAAAAGATCATCAGCAAATCTATGTTCTGCTCCAAGCTTTACTTCATAGTAGCTATTGCTAAAGAAGTTTAAATCCTTACACATTTGAAATCAAGACTAATGCCATTTCTTTCATATCATTCTCTCATATTCTCCATCTAGCATTCAAAACTTTTAGATTAATATTCTAAACTACTTTTTAAAAACTATTTTCACGCATGAGCCTAATAAATATTTGTGAGAATTTTTTCTTTTCAAAATTTGATTGATGAATTATTGGAATGAGTGAAGTAACATATTTATTGTAAAACTGACAACTTTTTAAAATCTAAATCAATAAAATTGTTCTAGATTTTATTTCATTTTACTGTTCTTCATATGATTATGTTCAGTCTAAAACATATTTCTAGTTTTGGGGAAATCATGACAAAAGTGAAACAATCCCAATCACCAGGGAATTTAAATTCTCTTAGGGACAAAGAATATATACATTTATATGCACACACAAATTAATGTATATATTTTGCTATCCCTTTCTGCTTTATGGGAGAGTTCACCCCATTCACATTTATGGTTAAGATTATTAATTCTGTATTTGCTGCCATCTTATTAACCCCAAATTATACTTTTCTCTTTCCTTTCCCCCTTTCCCTCCTCCTCAGTATTTGACTTATGAGCACCACTTGCCTCAAGCAGCCCTCCCTCCTTTAGAGTCCCTCTCCCTTTCATATACTTTTCTTCTACTATTTCTGTTTTCCCTTCTATTTAGCCTATCCCTTCCCTTTTCTTCTTTTCCCTTTCCCTTCCTATTTTTCGATAAGGTAAGAGAAGTTTCTCTGTGATTTTCTCTTTGAGGCAAATCTGATGTTTTTATGTAGACAACTTACTTAAATTGAAAGAACAATAAAACAATAACTAACAAATTGAATCTCAATATTCTGAAAATATAGTCACTGAAACAGGTTCCTAAGAAAAGGTAAGAAAAAACAATTCCCAGCCTTCTTTACATGTAGATCTCAAGGAGAAACGGGAGTCATGAAACCATACATAATGATCCATGTGTATTATATGTTGATTTAGAAAAAAATATTAACATTACATATATTCTATTATTTTTTATGTATTTGTTAAATATTTCCCATTTACATTTTAATTTGTTTTGGACCATATTACCTAGTGTTGTGCCAAAGGACATGCTTTTGATACTTCTGATACACATCATTGATAATAATATGATTTGTTCAATATGTTGGTTTATTTTTCTGAACTTTTTGCTCCCATCTATTCGGTCATTCAATTAGCTATCTGTATCTTCATTTATTTATTTATAAGGGATGTCTTTTTGTGATTGCATAAGGGAAGAAAAATAGTGGGAAATATGTAATATAAAAGCAAAGTTCATTGGAAAAAACTTTAAAAAGTCACATGCTGACAAGATAATTGTACTATCCTCTGTAAAATTGAGTTACTACATTTTTAAGGTTATGTGTGTTTAAGGATAGCCTTACCCCAGATCTTTGTTCTTCCTTAACTATAAATGATGTCTAGGAGTTGTTTAGAGTTAAGGGAAGAACAAAGGACTGGGGTATACACACATAACCTTACAAATGTGCAAGGATACACAGCTCATTGAACTAGATAAATGTTTAAACTGATCATGCTCAGTCCTTTGATATACCTGATAGCTGGTTATTGTTGACCTTTAAGTTGGACTCTAAATCTTGAGGCCTTCAGTTGTTGCTAATGTCTTTCCACTCTCTAGTCATACTTCTTCTCTTGGAAGTTCTGTATTCTCACTCAGTAGAAAAAACTGTCACTGGTATGGCCTCCCCCTTACTTCTGACCCATCACTCAGTTTAACTCATTAGTGCTATTTCTAACACAGCCAGAAATGTATCATATGTGAACTCACCTAGTGGTAAGGATGATTCCTGAAAGTACTATGTCATTGTTTCTGTGCCCAGATAGAATTTGGGAAACAGGACAGCAGCAGAAGTACAAACTCATTGAAGTCCTATAGTAGTGTCTTTCGTACTCATTGAAGAAGCCAGAAGCTCTTGGGATATAAGGATTTATTACATGTCCCTAGTCTCTAGTCTCTTTTAAAAGTGAGACCTTAAATATCCAATAAATTTTCCCAGAAGTCTACATCCAAATAGACGAGGCCTTGAGCACTAAAGAAAAGTTTATTGTAGCACTTCCCCGCACCCGAAGAATTTATTTTCTAAGGGAGCTAATTCAAAATTGTTTGCAATTAAAACATGCCTGCTCCCATGGACCTGAATTCTGTCTTTGATATGACTTTCTGTTTCTGCTTTTCTTGACTCTAATCTTTGGAGATGTGACTAACTTCTAACAGTTACTCCCCTTGTTCTTCACAACCCAAACTCATGGAGTTTAGCCTGAATGGTCCTTGGTCAGTCACGCTTCTGTCCAGAATCAGGAGGCTAGTTTAGGACTGTGTCCTCATTGTTATTAGGGAAATCATTTTCCATGTATTAGTTTTCAGTCTATATAACATTAGCTTCATAAGAGGAAATACAAATCTCAATTTTAATAGTAGTTCTTTCAGTTTGTGGCAGTATCAATTCCTTCTGCACTTAAGTGGAAAGTCATCTCACCAAGTTTCATGGCCAATAAAAACCAAATATATTGACAACTGATAGCCATCATTTTATTGTTTCTTTCTAACAAGTAACATATAAAAAATGTCACCTTCTTTTCCAGAAGTCTGTGTATCCCATGGTTACCACAAAAATGAACAGTCCCTTTGTTGAATAGAAAGTAAGATGGAATAAGAGAAGGATATAAGAAAGATGGAAGTACCAAAAAAAAATGTTGAGCTGTTTGTTGGTTTGTTTTTAAAGTAGACAAAGCTCTCTTCATTTACTGCCTTTTTGCCTGACTGGATCCTGGAGAGCAGCAGTATATTGCTTTTAAAAATGCTGAGTATTTATAAATTTCCATGGTGATAAAGAATTTCCATATAATATAAGAGTGGAAGTAATATACAGATTTTAATGTCCAGGAATAATAGACTTGTAAAAATAGAGAGCTAGTAACCTTTATCTAATAACTGAGAATCAGCACTTTATTCCAGTAGGATTCTTACTATGATAACATTTAGGTAAACTATTCCATGTATTTGGAAAGTCTTTATTATTTTTTGTCTATTAGTTAATTCTAATGAAATATCATCAGGTAAACTAAAAAAACTCTGTTGTTTATTCCACATTGATATAATTTCATGCAGTCACATTGCAGCTCTTTATATTCATACCATAGTAATAAAAAAACATATTTTAAAAGGTTAAAAAAATGGAAACATTTTTTCTTTGATTTTATGTTTTAAAAATTGGTTCTTCAAGCATAAGTAATTCAAACTTGATTTTTAAAGACCCTGAGTTATAAAGATAGATTTAGAGTTCTAAGACACTTCAAAGGTCATCTCAGCCAATTCTCTCACTTTGCTGATAAGAAAACAGCCTCGGGCAGTTTGCTACTTACACAGAGTGTCATAAACCCATAAACCACAAGTATGAGAAGTAGATTCTAAGTCCAGATCTTTTTGATTCCACATGAAGAATTTTGTCAACTTGCTAGCCTGTGTTTTCTGTTTTCAATAACTTGGTTCAGTGACATCTGAAAGAGCAAATATATACTTCTGGATTAATCCACATTATGTATTTCTTTATGAAAACATTTAATTGCCACCTGATTTATTTCTTCTTTTCCACTTTATGCTTTTCTTCTGCTGTTCTCAGTCTACATCAAAATTTATTCTCATGGTAGCCTTAAAAAGTTATCCAGATGGCAAATCTCTTAGGTATAGATGAAGTTATAAAATGTTTTTTTATGACACCTTCTATCATATAAGGATTATCAGCACCTCTACCAAACACAGTCAGCAGCTATCTATGGAGAGATGAAAATTGATTATGCCACTGTACTTTTAACCTATATCACAAATATCAGAGATAAAAAGCGTATTCCAAAAACATAAGTGAAAACCAGCAAGCAAGACAAAACGATTTTCTTGAGGGAACTACAGCTGACAAGCATCTTTTACTTTTCTGTAAAAATATGAAATTTTTAATTATGTGCAGGTAGAAGTAGATGAAATTATACTTCTCACCCACTTTATAATTCTGAAACAGTTACATGATTGATTGCTTGGTGGCTTGGTTACTGGCAGTTTTTGTCAGCACATTTTGACGATATGGTTTCTAAGGTGAACTTCAAGTACATCAGTGACACACACTACATTTCAGACACATTAAATGATTTCAAAGCTAATAATTGATGAGAACTTTTGGAGCAAGTTATTAAGTTAAAATCAAAAGAGTTTTTAAAAATCCTCAAATCTTTGTCATGTGCCCAGTTTGTCCCAACTTACAATATGTAAAAAATTAATATAGATGTAGCTTCTTTTTAAAAATGCATCAGATTAACCAGTTTTTTAATAATTATAAATAATTGCTCTAGTCAATAATTTTGCAATTCTTATGGAACTCTAGAAATTGAGTACTTGAGATTAGATCTAGTGAGTTAAATTCTGCGAAAAAATAATAGGAAGGAAAGGAAAATAATATTTGATTTTAATTAACTGAAATCATAAAAATTTCCTATTTAAAACATATTAAGTTCTTTGAACTCATTATGAATTTGAAAATAATGACAGTCATTGTAAAAGGCAAGATGACTAGAAACTAACAATTAAAAAAATAGTGAGACCAGTACACAAAACTTGAATTTTGGGGGTAAGTAGAATAATTAAAATCTGAGAATCTCCTAAGCACTTCTTTTTTTGAACTAGAGAGTAAGAAGAATCAATAGTGCATAATTCTGCTCTTGGATAGGGCGACTAAATATAATAAAGATGACAAAACTACCTAAACTATTATTTACCACCAAACCAATCAGACTCCCAAAAAACTATTTTAATGACCTTGAAAACATAACAACAAAGTTCATATGGAAAAACAAAAGGTCAAGAATTTCAAGGGAATTAATAAAAAAAAAGTCAAATGAAGGTGGCTTAGCTGTACCAGATCTAAAATTATATTATAGAGCAGCAGTTACCAAAACCATTTGGTATTGGCTAAGAAATAGACTAGTTGAATAGGTTAGGTTCAAAGGACAAAACAGTTAATAACTTTAACAATCTAGTGTTTCAGAAACCCAAATACCCCAGCTTTTGCGATAAGAACTCACTATTTGACAAAAATTGCTGGGAATGGCAGAAACTAGACATTGACCCATACTTAACACTGTACACCAAGATATGGTTAAAATGGGTTCATGACCTAGGCATAAAGAATGAGATTATAAATAAATTAGAAGAACATAGGATAATAGGATAATTTGCCTCTCAGACCTGTGGAAGAGGAAGGAATTTATGACCAAAGAAGAACTAGAGATCATTATTGATCACAAAATAGAAAGTTTTGATTCTATCAAATTGAAAAGTTTTTGTATGCAGACAAAATTAGAAAGGAAGCAATAAACTGGGAAAACATTTTTACAGTCAAAGGTTCTGATAAAGGCCTCAGACTCTAATTTGTAAGAAATCAAGCCATTCTCCAATTAATAAATGGTCAAAAGATATAACAAACAATTCTCAGATGAAGATATTGAAACTATTTATAGCCATATGAAAAGATGCTCTAAATCATTATTAATCACAGAAATGCAAATTAAGACAACTCTGACATACCATTACACACTTGTCAGACTGGCTAGAATGACAGGGAAAGATAATGTAGAATGTTGGAGGGGATGTAGGAAAATTGGGACATTGATACATCGTTGGTGGAATTGTGAATACATCCAGCCATTCTGGAGAACGATTTGGAACTATGCAAAAAAAAGTTATCAAACTGTGCATACCCTTTGATCCAGCAGTGTTACTACTGGGCTTATATCCCAAAGAGATCTTAAAGAAGGGAAAGGGACCTGTATATGCAAGAATGTTTGTGGCAGCCCTCTTTGTAGTGGCCAGAAACTGGAAACTGAGTAGATGACCCTCAATTGGAGAATGGCTAAATAAATTGTGGTATATGAATATTATGGAATATTATTGTTCTGTAAGAAATGACCAGCAGGATGATTTCAGAAAGGCCTGGAGAGACTTACATGAACTGATGCTGAATGAAATGAACAGGACCAGGAGATCATTATATACTTCAACAACAATACTATATGATGATCAATTCTGATGGGCATGGCCCTCCTCAGCAATGAGATGAACCAAATCAGTTCTAATAGAGCAGTAATTAATTGAACCAGCTAGACCCAGAGAAAGAACTCTGGGAGATGACTATGAACCACTACATAGAATTCCCAATCCCTCTATCTTTGTCTGCCTGCATTTTTGATTTCCTTCACAGGTTAATTGTACAATATTTCAAAGTCTGATTCTTTTTATACAGAAAAATAACTGTTTGGACATGTATACATATATTGTATTTAACTTATACTTTAACATATTCAACATGTATTGGTCAACCTACCATCTGGGGGAGGGGGTGGGGGAAAGAAGGGGGAAAGTTGGAACAAAAGGTTTTGCAACTGTCAATGCTGAAAAATTACTCATGCATATATCTTGTAAATAAAAAGCTATAATAAAAATTAGTGCACATTTTTACATACTATAAGTTGATTATTTGGAGAGATTTCAGACTATATTTTTTTCAAAAAAAATACTTGAGTACTTCATGCTAAAATGACATTAAAATTTTTTGAAGCTATTGAAAATTACAGTAAGTTCTCCATGAAAGAAAACAAAGTTGTTCTAGAAGAATGTTTTTATTTATTATGTTCTCATTTTGAATTCTATTTTTATATATTTATAGGTAGCTTGCCATAGGAAGGAAACTAGCATTTATTAAGAACTTACAATGTACCATTTTGTTGCTAAGTGCTTTACAAATACTGTTTTGTTTTGTCCTCATAATTGTGGAAAGTATATACTATTATTATCAACATTTTTGAGTTGAAGAAACTGAGGCAGACAAAGGTTAAAGGACATGCCCAGGATCACATAGGTAGTAAGTTTTTGAAGTCATGCCCAAGCACAGGTCTTTCTGATTCAAAAGTCCACAGCTTTATCTTTTGCACCACTTAGCTGCTTTTCATATAGTAAGGGATTATTAATAATTCAATATTAAATTGTAAAGATTTTAAGAAAATATAGAAGCATGTATTTAGACTTCGTAACATCTTTCATGTTTTGCTAGTTCTGAAATAGTAGGATTATGACATTTTAAAGGATTTTACAATCATGCAGCCCAAATTCCCTGCCAAATATATATGTGGAAGAAAGAGACTAATGTAAAAGTGAAAAAAGAACAAATTCTAAAAATCCCTCACAAAAAAAGTCACAGAAATACAAAGCCAAACCAATGCAAGCATTTATTGAGCACCAACTAATTTCTTTTTTTTTTAAATTAATTAATTTATTTAATAGCCTTTTATTTACAGGTTATATGTATGGGTAACTTTACAGCATTAACAATTGCCAAACCTCTTGTTCCAATTTTTCACCTCTTACCCCCCCACCTCCTCCCCCAGATGGCAGGATGACCAGTAGATGTTAAATATATTAAAATATAAATTAGATACACAATAAGTATATATGACCAAACCGTTATTTTGCTGTACAAAAAGAATCAGACTCTGAAATATTGTACAATTAGCCTGTGAAGGAAATCCAAAATGCAGGTGGGCAAAAATATAGGGATTGGAAATTCAATGTAATGGTTTTTAGTCATCTCCCAGAGTTCTTTCACTGGGCGTAGCTGGTTCAGTTCATTACTGCTCCATTGGAAATGATTTGGTTGATCTCATGCTGAGGATGGCCTGGTCCATCAGAACTGGTCATCATATAGTATTGTTGTTGAAGTATATAATGATCTCCTGGTCCGAGCACCAACTAATTTCAAAGAAATGTGTTCAGTACCCAGGGATGAAAATAAAAAGAACCAAAAAATCCCTCCTCTGAAGTAATCTATATTCTGATGAAAGAGACGAAAATAACAACCTTCACACATATGAGTATATGAAATATAATTATAAAGAGAATAAATACAAATGAACCCAGAGTGTTTAAATAAAAGTAGTTTTAGAGGGAAGGTGATATAGTAATTATGAGGAAAGTCTTCCTTTGGAAGTTGGTCCTTGAGTTGTGCCTTAAAACAAGAGAGGGATTCTTTGAGATGGAAAAGAAAGTGTGTGTTTCATCTTGTAGCACATCCATAAAAGATGAGTGCCATTTATGAAGAATAGTAAGAAAATGTAGAGTACTTGATAAAAGAGTGTATGAAGGAGACTAATCCAAAATGAGACTAGAATAAAAGTTTGGGGTCAGGTTGTAAAGGACATTAAAAACTAAACAGAGGACTTTGTACTTTATCCTTTTGGTACTTAAAGAATCGTGGAGTTCTTTGAATGACATGGTTAGATAAGCATTCAAGAAAACTAACTTTGACATCTGTCTGGAGGATGGATTAGCATAAAGAAAGACTTAAGACAGGGAAAATTAATAGCAATTTATTGCAATATTCCAAATGAGAAATGAGACTAGAATGATGATTTTTGTGGATAGACAGAATGGGATTGATGCAGTGTTGTATAGGTGGAAATGCCGAGATCTGACAAGAACAAGTGTAATATTGAGATTATGAACCTGGGAGACTAACAATATTGTGATACCTTGACCAGTGATATGGAAGTTTGGAAAAGTGACTTTGAGGGAAAGGATGATGAATGAAGTTTTGAACTTGTTGAGTTTGAGTTATCCAACAAGTATTTGGTTATGGATGATCACATTACAGAAGAGAAGCCTGTGCAGTATTTATGGATCTGTAAGTCATCTTCATAGATATCAGGAGCAAGGTTGGAAGAGAGAAAGACAGAAAAGCAAGAGGCAGAGAGACAAAAAAAGAACTGGAAAATTACTTTGGGGAACCCTCAGAAGTAAAATGAAAATACTGAGTTAAAAAGGATATGAAGGGAGAAGCTAGGTGGTGCAGTGGATAGAGCACCAATCCTGAAGTTAGGAGGACCTGAGTTCAAATCTGGATTCAGACACTAAACACTTTCTAGTTGTGTGACCCTGAGCAAGTCACTTAACCCCAATTGCCTCAGCGCAAAAAAAAAAAAAAAAAAAAAAAAAAAAAAAAAAAAAAAAAAAAAAAAAAAAAAGGAAAAAAAGATATGAAGAGGGAGCAGACACAAATAGAAGGAAAAAACAGAAGAGAGTAATCTCATGAAAGCAAAGAAGAAAAGTGTACAGAAGTAGAGGCTGGTTTAAAAGGTCAAATGTAACAAATAGATCAAGAGAAAGGAAGACAGAAGGGAACAAAATCTGATTTGGTAATTAAAAGATCACTGATAATTTTAGACAAAGCATTTTCAGTTGAGTGACAAGGTCAGGATCCAGAATGCAAAGGATTAAGGAGTGAGAAAGAAAAGGTGACATTATTGTTATGTAAATCCTTGATATAGTAGTTTCAATATTTGATGTCATCTTTCTAGTCCTGATGAGACCAAATATATCACAATATTTGATTATCTTGTACACTATAGGAACTCTCACACCTCCACAAGCCAACAAACAAGATTCATTTGCCTCTCAAGTAACTTCAAGGTAGACTACTTCAATAAGGTGTCAGACTTTGAACATGAATAAAGGATCCATAAGTATATGGAGGAGAGTTACACATTGCAGGCTTTCTTATACCCATTTTCTATCAAGTATTTTCTGATTCCATAAAGCCATTTACATGGCTTTTCTACTTTTATAATATTTACATTACCTCATCTAATTCTAATAATGGTCTAATATTTTACTCTTAAAACTCCCTAATTTCAATTAGTAATTATTGTTGATCAATCCTTCATTTGCATCTATTCCTTCTTTTCCATCATCTTGTGTTAATTCTTTATCAATTAAGGCCTTGACTACTCTATCAACCTTTTAACCCTTTCTACAATCCCATTTAATCTTTCTAAAGTAGCATTTGATTCTTTAACTTCTATGCTCAAAGACTTAAAATGGTTTCATGTTGCTCTATGAAAAAAGTGATTTACTCTGTTAAAATAATTCAAGGAGGAGATGATAAAGGCTTGATATCAGGGTAATGATTGTGTAATTGAACAAAATAGAATGGATGCTCAATATATTGGGTCAGTGAAATTGACAGAGAATCCACATGTGCTATGGACCAAGTATCTGACACTTATTTAGTAATTAAAACATCTTCACCCTAGAATTTAAACACTAAATGCCAAAGGTTATTCTGGGGGGGTTAATGTCATGCCCTTTATTGGTAACTTCTGCCTCCTATTTTCTTTTTTATTGATAGCAGTATAGCATGTTAAAAGTGTGTGTGTGTGTGTGTGTGTGTGTGTGTGTCTGTGTCTGTGTGTGAATCTCACCAAATAGATTCTTAATGTTTCCAAACTCTGAGAAAATTCCATCTTCTTTTTGTTTTTCCAAGTAGGAAAAATATTTAGCCAATTCTGGTCATTCCTTCACTTTCAGTGCTGCTACTCTTCTCCTCTGCCTCAGCATTGGTCACAACCATCTCTCTATGATCCTTCTCTTCCTATGCTGTCACATATTACTTTCCCTCCCTCCTTTGTTTCAACACTTCTCTGTTCTGCATATATCACCACATTTCTGAATCATACTTTCACCCATCTCAACATTGTTTCTCCTAAAGAATCTTCACTATTGTAATTCTGTCATGACAAGGATAAAAGAAAGATCCTTCTATGCTCATTATGCCTCAAACCAATATTTCCTTTTGCCTGAAAAAGTAGAGAAAGATTTTAAAAAAGATGTGTGCAGTGATGCAATGTATAGAAAGAAAAAATCAAGAGACCATTGTGCCCAATGACTATCATAATGTTAATGACTATAACACAAAAGACCATCCAGTTTTGATGACCTAAAAGAAATATTTTGGTTCCCATAAGTATTTTATTCAATATCTCAAAGCCAGAAGATGAGAATCAGAGTAATTTAACCATTAATATGTTCTTCTCTTTTTCTTTTTTCACTTATTTTAGGGAAGATAGGAAAAGGATATCCTAGATGGGAAATTTATGTAATCAGTATCATCCCTCCAAATCCATCACAAAACAAATTTATAAGCACTTGTTGACCTAGCTTCCATAGGTCCATTATTATTTCATTTAATAAATATTAACATGCAATCCTGCTTTCTCAATTTTGAAGTGATTTGCATTCCTTGCAAACATAATATGAAATCAAAAGGTGATAAACTGCATATAATGAATATATTGAGCATATTTTGGTATTTATGATTAATAAAAATAAAAATAAATTGCTTACATAAAATTTAAATGGAAGAGATCCTCAGAGAAAATTCTTCATAGCAAATTCATAGAACAATGTTTAATGTGAGCTGATACTTAGTTCTTCCTAGTAACATGTTCTGATCCTTTTTGTTCACAGTAATAATATACTTTGAAACATTGCTCTGTGGGATATAGTTAAAGCTTATTTGAGCTTTGGAAACTACTGGCATTTTCCTGGGGGAAAATATCAGAACATTTTTATTTTTATCTCACTCACTCCAGAAGACTTCATGGAGAACTGTATCCACCAGTGATGTAGGGCGACTGCTGTCACAAATATTACTTGAAAAGACATAGCCTAAATAACCAACAAACTGTAAAGGGACATGGCAAATAAGATGATGCAGTATTAAATCTTCAAGGCCTTGAAACTTTCTTCCAGAAAGTTTATGCAAATCAGGCAGTTAATATATCTTGTTGTCATTAACCTTCAGAAAAAAAAAATATAGCAAAGTAACAGGTGATGGGAACTATTAACATTACCTTTTTTCCCCATACAAGTGTCAGTATTTAGGCATTATATTATGTACATAATATGTATGTAGATGGATACACAGAGCACTACTTAATTTTTAAAGAATTCAAGTTTTTTTCTTTGATTACTTTCAAAAGAAATGACTCTTACAGTAAGTGAAAGGCATCTCAGAAGTCATTTAATTTAAACAGTACATTAGTATTATTTATTTTTACAGTATTATGTAAAAACAGGTGTTCCTTTGTTCAAATGTTTCAAAGATATAAGATATAACATAAACTAGGACAGCACATTTCATTTTTGGTAGAGCTTGAAGGGCATTATTTTTTATATCAAGAAAAATTGGTCTTTCTGAAATTTCTATTTGATGCCTTTTTGTGTTTGTTGTTGTTTAGTAACATCTGATGCTTCATGTATCTCTTTGGGATTATCTTGGCAAAAATATTAAAGTGGTTTGCCACGTCCTTCTCCAATTCATTTTACAGATATAGAAAGTGAGGCAGACAGATTAAGTGACTTGTTCAGAGTCATACAGCTAGTAAGTGTCTGAGGTCAGATTTGAAATCAAATTTTCCCAACTCCAGACTCAGTGTTCTCTCCACTGCACCATCTAGCTGTCCACTTACCCCACTCCCCAAAATAAATTAAAACTATAGCACAGGCATTGTTAGGTATTTTCCCATCCAAGTAATAATGTAAAAATAAACAGAAAGCCTAAATTATGACATTACTGAAACTTTTCATTTTTCATCATAAAAACTTTTATGCAAAAAATTTTTTTCTACATTAAGATACAATTTCAACTTATTACTTTTAGCTATCTTGAATCCAAATGTATATCTTGAAACAAGATCTTCTTGGTTCTGAGGACAATTGTCTATCCAATATGCTTCATTGTCATTTCAATATATTATTTGCTCTCAGCAATTTTGGAAAGAGACAGAGACAAACAGAGATAGACAGAAAAAAGAGAGGCACACAGACACACAAAAAGGAAGAAAGAGAGACAGAAAGAGGGAGGGAAGGAGAGAGGAAGAGACAGAAAGACATTCAGAGAGAAAGACAGACAGAGAGAGAGAGAGAGAGAGAGAGAGAGAGAGAGAGAAAGAGAAAGAGAGAGAGGCACAGAAAGAGAGAGGGAGAGAGAAGCAGAAAGAAAAAGGGAGGGAGGGAGAAAAAGAGAGGGAGAGAAGGAGGGAGAGGAAGGGAGAGAGAGAATAAACAAGCAATATTTAAGACTATACCTTATATAAATATTTGGCATCTAGGTGTCACATTAGATAGAGTGCTTGTTCTGGAGACAGGGAAACTTTTCTTTCTGAATTCAAATTTAGTGTCAGACACAAGCCATGTGACCATGTGAACATATATTTATGTTCAGAGATGATTTTGTAGGAAAGAAAGTTGGCTAAACTTTAAAAAATACTATGCTAATAAAACTAGAAAATTTTAATGAATATGAATTCCATATAATTTGCCAATATGGTATTATCAGAAAGGCTTTATATTTGTATTTCTGTTATAAAGGGCTCAGTGGTTATATTTTTTGGTAGTGTTCATATATAGCTGTGGATTTAACTATAGCAGCAAAGATTCAAGCTAGAAAATCAGCATTTTTCAAGCAATTTAAAAGTTTATTGATAGAACTTCATGAAAACCCATGTTCTGAAAAAACCACCAGGCTATAAAAAACTCTAAACCAATTAAAACTTGAAAAAGCAAATATACTTGCAGGATTTGTAAAAGTATAAGCAATAGTGTGGAGTGTAAAACCTTTCAAGGTATTATCGAACCTCTTAGAGGAATACAAGCTAGTGCTCATCTTCTCCAAGTAATTACAAATACTATCAGTTTGCTAGATGAAATGAAAATATTTGAATTTGTATTACTCATAGTAGTCTTCCAACAATTTGGGAAATGTAAATCATTACTATCATATTTTAAGAATTTGATTTTTGGGGTTTAAGTATTATTGAGAAAATCAGCTATTAAAATTGTGTAGGGAGAAAATCCATACAGTAGATCAATTTCTCAAGTAGTTTGTAAAAGCAGCAGACAAATGTGAATCTCACTTGACGCAGAATGTAGGACCACTAAGCCAAAGACAAGTCAACAAACTACATCTTGAAGGGGAAAAAATATATAGATTTTAACTTAGAAAGGATGAAATGAGAACACTGCCCCATCTTAAGCACTGATCACTCACAAATGAATTCAGCAAAGAATTCAGGCAAGAGTCTTACAAAGTATACTACTGAGTTGAGTCCAGAACATAACCAAAGGATTTAGTCACTGTCTTTTTGAGATCTCAGCATGGGATTCTGACACTATGAAAGAGTCAATTGACTACTCAACACATCACCCAAATTTTGGAAATAAATAAATTTATATAGTTCTCAAAATTTTGTTTGTCAGCTTGAGTATAAGATGACATTGATGACATTACCTATTGAAATGAGTATTATTTTTTAGTACTGGATATTTGATAGAAAATTTTCCAATGTAAGCATTGCTGTTAATTATTGTACTGAACAATATGTGTGTGTGAATATACACATACATATATTCTTTCTCAATAGATGCATTGCTATTAATTATTGTAATGATATCTACAAATAGTATTTTTTTCTTTCTGTCTCACTCATTCTGTCTCTCCTCCCTCCCTCTTTCCCTTTCTTTATTGCCCCTTCACTCCTTGTCTCTCTCACACTTCCCCCTTTCTCTCTATCTCTGAAAAAGAAGGAACAAAGATTTGTTTTTTGATTCAAGATGAATAATAAAGATAATTGATATTTAAGACAAATATACAGTAGAATTCCCAAATTTGGCTTATCTAAGAAATATTTTATCTAAATTAATTAAATTAAAACATCTCACATAACTCACATAGTTTGCCAATTTTCAAAAGTTAAAATATAATCAAATATATGATATTAAAGCCCTTCTAGATGCAATTTAATCTTTATTAATTCAGAATCTTAAATTCCATAAGCTCAGTCATGGACATTGACTCTGATTTGACTATGACATATAAAAGTTCTAATTAATAGAACTTTGGGATACAGAATTTTGGAACAATTAGCTTTTAGTTAATTTTTTTTTCTTCAAGTAGTATATGTAACATGAAATCTGAGGATCTGATTTTCTTAGAGGAAATCTGTTAACTCTAACATCATTCCATCATGACCCCCTAATTAAATATTTTCAAGACAATGCAGGTAAAGTTTGAAAATGATATAAAGATATATAAATATATATTGAAATATATGTATATATTTAAATTCATTAAATTATTAGTTGATTTTTTTTGCAAAGATGTTAAATTACAACATCTAAGTTTTATTATCCCTTTTGAATGCTTTTGGGGGTTCATTTAATTTCTAATCTCTCATCCCAGCTCATAGGCAATCCTTTCTTTCATTATATATTTTACATGTCAACATCTGACTTCTACATTGCATGTCCATAGCATTCATACCCATAGCCAGTTGGATGCCAAATCGTATCATTTCTCTTCATCTCTCCCATCCATATTTTTCTTTCTCCTCATAGTCACAACCTTACCTGAAGTCTCATAACTTCTTGACTGGACTGTTAAAGTTGATATCCTTAGTTTAAATCTCTCCCTACTTCCTTCTATCCTCCCCACAATTCTCAAAGGAATTTTCCTCAAGCTCATGTCTGTGTTTTTCACTCCCCTATTCAATAAACTACAATAGCTACTTATTATTTATAGAACCAAATATAAAGTTTTCTCTTTGAAATTTAAAATGTGATATAATCTAGTTTTAACCTATCTTCTCATATGTGTTAGACATTAATGTTTTTCTTACATACTGTGGTCCAGTCAAATGTATCTTTATCACTGCCATACATGTCATTTTCCTCCCTTCTTTTTTACTTTAGAATAGGATATTCCACAGTTCTTGAATATACACTGAATTCACTTTATTTCCTAAAAGTTCTAATTTTCTTCAAGGACCAAATAAAGCCTCCCATTATATATGTAACCTCATCTGATACCCCCAATTGTTAATGAATTGCTCCTCTCCAATTATTTTGTATCTTATCTATTGATGGCCAGATTATATGCTTTGAGGGCAGGGGATATTTTTGCTTTTGTGCTTAGAATTTCTAAAGCTTACTCTAGTTCCTCCATTGTAGCAGGTATTTAATAAATGTTTATTTATTTATTGCATGTCACATAAAAATAAAATGCATGAAAATGCCCAACCTATAAGAACTCCTGCGAAGTGCCAGTAGATTGACTGCTTAGATGATCAGGAATCTTCTATATTTAAGTATATAATATTCATGTTGCTTTTTCTAGACTGAAAGGCATAGAATGATAATTTGCAGATAAACTTAGTCCTATCTTCTTCCTTCAATAATTTACAAAACAGTTTCCTATTCTTAATGAAGGTATCCATTTACATAAGACATAAGTTCCCTGCTGAGCAAGTCATCAGCATTAGGCAGGTTCACCTTTAAAGTATTAATGAACACCACTTTTTTTCTTTGTAATATCTCAGTGGGCAGCTTTGTGGCTCCCAGATCATACTATATTCTTTCATTGAAAGAGTCATCAGTGGTATCCATTAGTAAATAGCTCACTCTAGTACTTTTTTCTTTTAGCTAAACACCTTATAGCTCCTAGTTACTACAAGATCAGAATTTATCAGTTTAACCTATTAATTTGTCTGATTTTTTTTATAAAAGAAAATTAATCACTTGATATCAATGTTATTAGTAGGTTTATTGCAATCAGTTAAGAAGTGTGAACAACTAATATTCTTCCTGTCTTTGAATTGTTCAATTTTTTTTTTATTTTGGTGATGCTATATCTTAGATTGATGTGAATATCCCAAATCTGGGGAAGGATGGGCACTTAATCTAACATCTCTTAATTTTCAAATATAGTTGATTCCATTTTATAATGTCTAGGAAAGGAAGTATGTACCCTAATGTAGTTCATTTGTGTGAAATTATTTATAAAAATCTAGATCATTACATTAAAGTAGTTTAATTCAAATGCTGACATCTCCTCTCCTAAATCTTTCTTGATTCCCTCATACAAGACAAAAAATTAGACCTTCAAAGAATGTTAGAGGTTTTCCAATCCAACCTATTCATTTTAGATGTGGATTTTCCAGCCTAGAGGAGTTATGTGACTTATTCAAGTCACAAAGTCAGTGGGGGGTCAAAGTGGTTATCAAACAAGTCCTCAAAGCTAGCCATGAATCTGTACAAATAACCCATATTTCCTGTTTATAATGTCTCTGAGTGTACATTTTATAAACTAATGGCTTATACATTTTTTGTATGCCCAGTATAATTATCTTTTATTTTATGGATCCTATACATCATGATAATATGTAAACTCTTTGAAATCAGCAACTGTGCTTTATTTAGCTTTATCCCTACCAAAGTCTTAGCACAGCAATTGGTACACTATAAACACAATATTTGTTTGTTAAATCTGTTAATTTAGCAGGGTGAAATATGTTCTATTTTTCACATTGTTTCTCTGGAAGAGTAAATGATTGAGGAAATGTCTTAAAGATCTTGTGTGATACTATCAGGATTTCCCTGAAGTAGAAATTAATATATTAATGCAACAAACAATATTCTAAATTGTCTCAACAGTGATTCTCAGGATTACTAGGAAGACAGATAGTCAGTGATCTCCAATATAATAGTCTTTTTTCATATGTCAATATTCATAAGTAATAGATTTGGCCTGAGACCAAAGGTATCCACCACATCAGTTATCATGGGATTAACTTTCACTCAATCCCTTGATGTGGAATATTTGCTTGAAGGATATTTTGGGTTTATCACATCTCCTAAGACCGAAATCCCACAATAGCTATCCTATGTAGATGATCCTTTATCTTGAAAGATATTATGTTGAAAGATGGACTGTGTTTTGAATATTCAAATGGAAAGCATAAATTTGTGAGACTCATACTGTGACAGTTTCCACATTAATGGTCCCTCTAGAATGGGGGCAGAGTGGAGATTAAGAATAAATTTCTACTCTGTAACAAGGTCAAGCAAATTATTCTTGACTAAATTGTCTTGAAATCAGTTTTCTTTGCAAACCTCAAAATTCCACATATTAGCTATCTTCATCATTATTAAAAAAAAAATGAACAACAGCTCAGAAATAAGGTTCTTGTCACAGACACAGTTGACAAGAAGATTGATTTAAAACGTATAGCTGATGACTCAGTAAATCCCCATCTTTCTTTCTGTCTAGTCTGATTAGTGATTGGGAAGCTCACTTTCATGGGATTTCAGGTGATATGCTGGTGCCAGAAAATTATGTAGGAGCTTAGAAACTCCTTCAGTTCTATCTATCAAGGGGTAAAACAAGATGATTGAGAATGGGAACAAAGGAGAAGCACAAGATATGTTACCACTAATAATAAATCACAAAATTGATTATCATCTATAGAGCATCTCCTAGGGTATTTCACATTTGCTTTCTGCAATGGGCAAATAGTACCACGTCCAGTCCTCTATCACACAGAAGCAGATAAGCTGTCCAGGATGAGTACTACATGTAATGTTGATTCCACCTATGTAAAGAATGCTAATAGTTGCAGTTCAGCCAAGAGACAGCAAGATAAAAGGACCCAGGCTGTGAGTGAGACCATGGTTCAAGATTGCCAACTTGATCAAGGAGTCTTAGATCAAAGCCAGAGGAACAGACAAAGACCTGCTTGCTGAATCAGGGTTGCATTAGATAGTCCAGAACTGTGACTAGCCAATGAAAGTGAAACAAACCAGAAAGGGGTCAGTAAAACTGCAGAGGTTAGCTATCTGGAATATGTGGGACATAATTAAGAGTAAGCGAGAGTGAGGTCACTGGAACTCTCTTGAGTCATATCGACAGTAAAAAAAAATATATATTACAGGTTGCTTTGTTGCAATGTTTAGATCTCAATAGGGCCAATGAGTTTTGTTGACAGGATCACATTGGAAAGTCCAAATATCCATAGCATATTTCTGGCAGTTTTTGAAGCCCTCTGAGAGGCTTTTGACTTGTTTTAGGGCATTCTGAGCTCTTCAGTGATTCCTAGTTCCCCTTCCCATGACTTCTCCTGTGCTGTAGAGGCCCTCTTCATCAGATTCATGGGGGCCTTTTGGGAACAAGATCTAGGTTGTGGTGTTACCATACTTTTACACTACTATACCCTTTTCTTCTGATCTAACCCTCTTGGGGGTCATCTGATAAACGTATTTTATGATCATTTGTGGATGATTTTTCACTATTTCTCCCTGTCTCTCCCAGAGATCTTAGTGAAATGGATAATAATTCTGGGTCTGAAGTTAGATAATCTGCCTTTTCTGGTTTTTACCTCCTGTGTGATTTAGAGAAAATCACTTAACTTTTCCAGGTCTATTTTCTCATGTGTTAAATAATGAAATTGAAATAGAGTATCTGATTACCCTTATAGCTGGAAGCTTATAGTCTTATGATTTCTTCTAAATCTAGTTCTTTCTAGAAATGACCTCTGAAGTACAGAGAATGGATTCATACAATTCCAAGGCTGTCCATGACAATGCTCTCTTCCACTACCCACCCTCCTTTACTGGATCTTCGTCTATGTCACACTGGACTGTCTTTGGCCTTCTCTTTTTCCCTTTATATTATCTCATTTTATAATCTCATGAGCTTATATGGGTTGCAGATGCTGATAATACTTAAATCTCCTTTACCAGCTCTTGCTTCTTTCCTGAGCATTAATTACTAAGTAATTACTCCTGAGTTCTTAATTACTAGTTTGTTCTTTTGACTTTTCAAATCAGAATTCTGGTAGAGTCTTAAACTCACCATGTCCCAAACAGAAATCATGATCAGTTTTCTAAGACCCTTAATTCTTCCCAATCTCCATATTACTGTAAAGAATATTAGAATGCTCCTATCATTCAGACTCCCAATCTCAGTATCGATCTTAACACTTCATTTTAACTTATCTAATATATATTCAATCCATTGTTAAAATAGGCCTTTCCTGCCTTCAGTATGGTATAACATCTCAGTGGTTTTGCTATCTTTTCTTTCTTCTTACTTTATTCCATCCTCCACTTTAGCTGCCAAAGTAATTTTCCTAAAGTATTCATATGAGCATTTGCTCCCATTATTCAGCAAACTCCTATTACCTTTAAAATCAAAGATAAATTCCTGTTTAAAATTTAAAGTTCTTCATAAATTGATGTTATTTTGTTATATAAGCTCAATTGGACTATTGCTGATATAAAAGAGTTACTATTAAACTCTTACATGACTTTTCTCTTCATGCCTCCAGTGTAACACTTTCCTAATCTCTGAGCCCATCTATTGTGCAAATGTTTTATTTTAAAATACCTTCATTATGGAAATGTGTTCATTATGGATGAAAATTGGAAATGAAGATATAAGCAAAAGCAATTTTAATTTACTGTTTTGAGTTTATTCTTTGTATCTCTGTTTTCTGTACAGAAAACAGAAATTAGTTTATGATTAATACATTAATTAAATAGGATCAGTATCAGAGGAAAGGGTGTGTTCCAACTACTGAGAGCCAATTCAGGCAAAGTGAAAGAGGTAGCAACAATGGGGAGGTAATGCTACAAGAACTTGAAATAGTATATACAGATGCTTTCAGTCTATTATGTAAGAGACTAAAAGCATGAGGGGTAAGAAAAAATAGGAGCAAGAGAAAAGAGAAAAAAGTGAGGAAAATGAGAAAGAGCATGGATACATCCAATACCTTGACTATAATAAATAATATAAAGCTATTTACTTTTAGTGGCAGCCAGATGCACAGTCTATAGAATGCTAGGTCTGAAGTCAGGAAGACATATTAAAATGCAACCTTAAAACATCAAGCCTCAGACGTTTAATCTCTGGGCAAGTCATTTAATCTCTATTTGCTTCAGTTAACTAATGTGGAAAATAAAGATAATAATAGCATCTAGTTCTCAAAAAGTTGTATAAATAAAATGAAATAATTATTGTAAAGCAAAGTAACTGGCACATAGCAGGCTCTACATAAATGATTTTGTTGTTGAGTCATTTTTCAGCCACCTCTAACTCTTCATGATGCCATTTGGGGTTTTCTGTATTTCTTTTCTCTCTTTGGTGAGACAGAATACATAAAATAATATTTTAGATAGTAAAGTCTCAGAATTAGAAAGTAACTTATCTGACCAATAATCTCAGACTTCAAAATAACCTTAGCAAAAAGTCATCTAAATCTGCTATTGAAGGCCACTGTTGAAAAAAGAATCTATTGCCAGCTTGCCTATACCCCCGTCACAGTTAAGTTAATTTGGTGATATGATATAAAAGTTTTCTTTACTTGGATCCTCATTCTACCATCCTTCAGTTGTTTACCAAGTGTTCCTAGTTCTGTTATTTAGCACAAACCACAAGGTCCTTTCCCATAAGGAATGCCTTCAAATTCTTGAAGAACATTACCTTCCCCTTGCTTCAAATACCCAGGAATCCCAAAAGAAAAGATTCAGCTATGGCAGCTTTTGACTCAGATTCTTCCACAGCATTATGGAAGGTACAGTCAAGAAAAAGCCTTAACCATGTATAAATGTCTTTTTTCTTCATAAAGAATTTTGGATCCAAGATCTACATAGGGCCCCTTCTCATAAATGATCATGGGATCATAGAGTTGGAGTTGAATTGGAAAGGTATTTGTAGTTGATATAATCTATGAATTACTTTTTTTTAGTTATATAAAATAATTTTTGGTGGTTTGATTGCCATGGTATTGAATAAGTAATCAAATTTATGTAGAATTATCATTTAAATTACATTAGCTTGACCTATTCATGAACAATTAATATTTTCTCCAATCATTTAGATTCTATTTTTACCTGTTTGAAAAGTATTTTGTAATTGTTTTGATATAGTTCCTGGGTTTGTCTTGACAGGTAGACCCCCAAATATCTTATTTTGTCTACAGTTATTTTAAATGGATTTTCTCTTTCTATCTCTTGGTGCTGGGCTTAGTCTAATGACTTATAAGGGTTTATGTTATATCCAGCAACTTTGCAAAAGTTGTTAATTGTTTCAAGTAGTTTATTGTTGATTCTCTAAATATACTATCATAATATCTGCAAAGACTGAGTTACTTTCCAATTCTGAGTTACTGAGTTTCTTTCCAATTCTGAGACTTTTCTATCTCTTCATTGCTTATTCTAATTCCTTCGATTTCTTTTTCTTTTCTTATTGTGAAAGTGGTGATAATGGGCCCTTGTTTCACCCCTCATATTATTTGGAATCCATCTAGTTTCTCCCCATTACATATAATGCTTATTGATAGTTTCAGATGCTGCTTATCATTTTAAGGAAAGTTCCATTCATTCTCATGCTTTCTTGTGTTTTTAAATAAGAATGAGTACTCTATTTTGTCAAAAAGCCTTTTCTGAATGTATTATTGTTATGCCAGTTCTCAGTTTCCCTAATTATCCTGACCCAGTCTTGACTCAGTTTCTCTGCTTCTCAAAGCTCAGTCCTGCAAAACCTCCCTCCTTCTTTATCATAATATTTGATAAGGATAAAAGATCTTGTGTTTTAGAATATCAGAATGCCTCTTTCCATCCTAAGCTATAAGAATGTCAGATATCATCTTATCAAGATGCTTCCCCCCACTCCGGAGGCTCAACCCACCCTGTCAGAGTCCCATTCCTGCTCTCAGGACCCTGACTCCACCCCTGCCTCAATATACCCCCTGAGGCTGAGCCATGTGTAATATAAGTCATTGAAAACTCATATTGTTTGCTGGATTCTTGGAGATGATAGTCTCATTCAGCCCTGGGACCAAACCATGGATCCATTTGGTCCCAGTAAATTTCTCCCTTTAAATAAATTATTAAATACTCTCTAATCTCTATCTTGCTTCAGTTTCTCCAGCATTACATTATGATTTTCATATTATTTCTGTTAGTTTTGTTCTTGATATTGTTAATTATGTAAATAGTTTTCCTTGTATTGAACCAGCCCTGCATTTCCTGGTATAAATGCCATTTAGTCATAGTATATTATCCTGCTTATAAGTTAGTATAATCTCTTTGTTAATACTTTATTTAAACTTTTGAATCAATATTTATCAGGGATATTGGTCTAACATTTTCTTTCTCTGTTTTGGCTTTTCCTGATTTAGGCATCAGTACCATATTTGTGTTGTAAATATATTTTTAAATATTTCAATAACTGTATTTCAATATTGGTTTCTATTTCAATATTGGTTTCATTTGTATTCTTATGTTTTATTTTATGCGTTTAAAAACATTATTCTGAGAAGGGATACAGAGATTTTGCCTGTCTGTCAAAGGAGTACCTAACAGAAAAAAAGTTTAAGAACTAATGATGTCATTCATATATCTCATTTTAAAGATAGTACAACTGGAGTCCAAAGTGACTATTGATTTTCCAAGTCAGGATTTGAATTCAGACTTTCAATTTACATATAGCATTCTTTTCATTATACCACAGTACCTCTTATTCTTTGGCCCTTTTTCAAAATGCAAATATAATAAGAAGAAACTTAAATTAAGAAGAGGAGTATTTAGAAGGTCAGATAATTCAAACTTATGCTTAGTACATGAATTCTTTCTACAGCATTCAAATTAATTATTGCTTTAATGCTTGGTATTTAGAAGTCATTGGTTCTTTGAAAGAGAAGGCATCTAATCATTAACACCTTAGTATGACTGAATACAAGGCAAAGGAAAGGGAAGTGATGAAATCACAATACAAAAATGGGAGATAAAGGGCATTATTTAGAAATTTAAAGAATTTGCTTTTGCAAGATCTGTCTGCTTATCCAGGTAAGAAATGGCCTATGTACAACCCCTCCAAGAACATTCTGGATTCCTGCTTTGTAACTAGCCCAGAGATACCTATATATTTGAAAACAGAGCAGGGAATGTTTACTGACTTTACCTGTGCTTGTCATTTGTCAAATGTCTAGCTTGAACAAGAATTCCAGCCCCTCTAGGGAAAGAGTTATCTAAGGTCTGACATAGCTGAGACACACTAGAGACAAAGGTCATACAGGTACAGGAACTGAGATGTCATGCATGGTATTGAAAAGGATGGTTTTCAGAGTAGAAAAGAAAATACCAACTAAGTCTAATTATTTTAATGAGGAGGATTAATTATATTAATTAATGAGTGAAATGGAATTCCATAAATGATAGTGTCAAAGATTGGGTCTATGTAGAAAAGAATTAACTTGAAAGGAGTAATAGTAGTTATTAAGTAATTATAGTATGAGCAGGTTCTGAAGGTGGCAATAGTGAGTTCTTTTTTAAAGGTAGCTTATTATTTCAGTGCGTATGACTGGGTCTGGTTATTTCTTTCTTCCTGAGACTGTGAGAAAAGTATCAATAAGTATTGAATAAAGAAGCATACATTGGCCCAAATCAGAATTTGAATTCAGATTTTCAATTCTACATACAGAATTCTTTTCACTATATCACAGTACCTCTTATTCTTTCACCCATAGTATTTCCTAGAACAACCACCTTTAGATGAGCAGCAGAGGAAGAAAGGAATTAAAAGAGAAAATATCTAGGATGAATGAGAGCATTTAAAAATTTAATTTGACAATATGCATACTCTTTGACCCAGCAGTGTTTCTACTGGGCTTATATCCCAAAGAGATCATAAAGAAGAGAAAGGGACCCACATGTGCAAAAATGTTTGTGGCAGTCCTTTTTGTAGTAGCAAGGAACTGGAGACTGAGTGGATGCCCATCAGTTGGAGAATGGCTGAATAAATTATGAATAAAATATTTATTGTTGTTTTATAAGAAATGATCAGCAGGATCATTTTAGAAAGGCCTAAGAGACTTATATGAACTGATGCTAAGCGAAATGAGCAAAACCAGATCATTCTACATGGCAACAACAAGATTATATGATGATCAATTCTGATGTCCGTGTCTGTTTTCAACAATGAGATGATTTAGGCCAGTTCCAATGATCTTGTGATGAAGATAGCCATTTACACCCAAAGAGAGGACTGGGAAACTGAGTGTGGATCACAACATAGAATTTTCACTCTTTTTGTTGTTATTTGCTTGCATTTTGTTTTTTTAATTTTCTTTTTTGATGTTTATTTCTTATACAGCAAGAACAAATATGTATACATATATTGGATTTAACATATATTTTTACCACGTTTAACATATATTGGATTACTATTTAGGGGAGGAGGTGGGGGGAAGTGGGGGAGAATTTGGAACACAAGGTTTTGCAAGAGTCAGTGTTGAAAAATTATCCATGCATAGGTTTTGAAAATAAAAAAGTCTTAATAAAAAAATAAAATTAACTTGACAAGTTGTTATAAGGCCCAAAGGAAATGGAGATCAAAGGAATATAAGGGACCAAAGACATACTTGAATTTACCATGGGAGAGTGGAGGTAGAGCATTTCATGCAATTTTCACTGAACCTGGATGTCCCAAAAAGTATATATTTCCAGATTAAATGGCACACTGAGATTACTTTATACAATGAAAAGGCAGTCTTTGAAAGAGGAACTTAACTATAAAATTGGGTTGAGAGAAAGGGCAGTCTAGGCCTGGGTGAAAGAGATTGGGTGGTTGCAGTACTGCAGAAAGAAGCTGATCTCCTGCAATACAGGAGGAGCTGACAAGTCAATGGCTACTCCACAATAATTTTGGATCAGGTTAAGGAAACCATAAACAAAAGAGTGAGTTCACTACTATTCAGCCATTACCTCTGACTTCTCAATTCAATTCAATTCAGTTTAGTTAAACATTGATTAAATATTTACTATGAAAGTCTCAGTACAAAGCCTTGTAAAATATAAATATGACAAAAGACTTTGTTTTAAAGTAGTAAAATTTTGTGTACATAGATAACTGTGGCTTAGGTGTATATTGTAATGACTGCAAAGAAGAAATCCAGGCTAAGCATGATAATTTAGTAAGAGATTACTTCAGGTTGACAGTCAGAGAGCAAAAATTTTTGCTAGAAAAATGACATGAGCTGGTCTTTAAAGGAAGCACAAGAACTCAATGGAAAATTGAGAAATTAGAATGGGGAATGAAGGAATGGGGGAAATCTATTATGTAATGGGGATGGAAGAATAATAGATAAGATATAGTTTATTTTAGCTAGAAGATGAGACCATTGCAGCATGGAATTATGGTGAGACTTTAGTTCAAAGTCAGATTGAAAAGGATATGTGAAATGTTTTGCAAACTTTAAGACTCTATCACTATAAGATAACTAGAAAGCGGAAAGATATTGAAAGCAATAGTTCTATAAATTAGTGAGAATTAGGATGAAGAGATCATTACAATTAAGGGGAAGTACCTATAGGCAGCACTTTAATATCTACTTCCCTGACTATACCATATTTGGTTTCTTTTTTATATCTTTATATATTTTATTTAGTTCTTATTTTTACTCCCACCCTTTCAAATTTAGTTGTTAATTAATCCCCAATTTGAACAAATATGAAAATTTTTCCAAAGATAAGCATTTGAAAAAAAAGGAAAGAATTTGCTATATTTTAAAAGAATATTCTTCTACTGGCCAACTGCAAAAAAAACCTCTGCCATAATTTAGGTTTTGTTAAGTGAGTAATTCTCAGTGAACAGACATATAGCAAGCAGTGTAAGCTTGGGTTTGAAATAAAGTTGTTAACAGCCAAATGTATTCATTGTTCCTAGATGTTCAAAGCTCAGAATGGCAGGCACCAGAATGTTTTTCAAGTAGTGGTGAGTGTTTTTCTGTGCACTGGGCACTGGCCTGTCTCTCACATTCACAGTTATTATGCATGCTTTGCATTCAGAAGGAGAGAGGGAGGAGGGGAAGAAAGAAAAGAAAAGTCACCCCTTTTGACTGCTGTTCTCTGAACAGATGCTATAGAGACCACTCTTTCTTATCCCTTTTAGATTGAAATTCACAAGAAGGCTGCCTCGTTTTCATGCATTTCACCAAAAGAATCTTAGGGAAGTGCCACTATGAATTATAGTGCTGATATGGCTTTAAGAGGTAAAAATTAAAATACTATTTTAGAGAGGTGGGAGGGAGCTTCTGCTCTGTCAGTTGTGAGAAAGGAACTGATCTGAAGGCACAGGGGTCATTCAGCTAGAGCTTACACAAGGACTCCCCCCTACTGGTGGCTAATGTCCTCAGAATTATTAAAAGGAAAACTGCCACTCTATTGGTGGGGTCACTGACCTTTTAATAGGGAAGATTTTCTTAATTTGCCTTTGGAGAAAGTTATGTGTCCTCACTATAGCTCATGGTTCTATAATTTGCTTTGTTTTCTAGGTGATTTTAAGACATTAATGACCATGAGATTTCTTCTGTGATAGTTGCACTTTCAAAAATGTTCTATATAATATCAGGCTTGAATGTCCTTGGTACAGCTCAGACACATTCTTATAGGATGAAGTTCCATGACAGTAGTCTGCAAATGCACAATTTTTGAGTTAGTTGTTTATTGTCTTCCAGAGAAGTCTCAAAGATTTTGCTGACTAATGATTCAAAAATCATTAGATTTTTGAAAACTGTCCATTCTAGATTTTGTTATGTGTGTGCTATTTCCTGGGTTGTTTAATGCATCTCCATAGAGATTTCTTTAAGGCACACATAAAGTTCATCAGCCTGTCCTCAAAGGTCATTATCTCTGAAAATCTCTACACCATTTTCTCCTTTCCATGCCCTTTCGAAATACCTTAACAAGCTCATTTTGCCAGTATAGTTCTGTTCATTTATTCTGCACTCAATTTTAATGACATAAAACTCTGACAAACTTGGGGGAAAGGATTTTTCCCTAGCTTTCTTTTATCTTATTCATGTTCAGTCTTTATACAAGTCTCTCTAACAAATTACTACCTCTAGTACTGTCAGGGCCCCTGCCTTGATTCTGTTAAACCCCGATATCTACCCCTATACAGAAAGTTCAAAGGATGATAATCTGGAAGGAAATGTTGTCATTCCAGGTCAATTCAGTTCCACAAAGGTCCCAGAGAGCATGGAATTCTTGACAATATTCCATTCAAGCCTAAAAAATGTAACCCGACAAATACCAAAGAATCCTGGACTGATGGGGATCAGCTACATCCTCATCAGGGTGAGAGCAAGTAATAAGTAGGACTTTGACTTGAGAGAATCCCATCTGGGGGCAGGATGAGCTTGCTATTTGGATAAAAGCCTAAATAAAATAAGGGAGAAACATCTGTCTTTACTATATTTGCTTCCATTGTTCTGTCCAAGGTACTGAATATTATCTCTTTTCTTCTGATTTTTCAGGGTTCGGTCATGCTACTAAGTTGATGATTTGTGTATTACAATTACCTACCTTTCGTTTTGCCACTCACAAGCTTGTCAGTGCTTCTTACCAGCTATTCTTGCCTGCCTTTTAGTCCTTCTCGTTGAAGTTGCCAATCCATGCTCATAACACACGGTTTCTCTTATTTAGTCTATCCCTCTCAGTTATTAAAGCTGATTCCCATGTGCCAACTATTTACTCTAAATCTCTTACTCTTTTCTCAAGTGTTAGTAAACTACTTGAACTATGCATGTCTACATAATAGGCAAAGGTTAGCAAATGGAACAATTGATGATATTGCTTATGATTACAACCCCAAAAGATTGTGACCTTGACCAAAACCATCAATTTCATGGTGTTGTTTCATCTTATTCCTCCGTCTTCTTAATCTTTCAGGATTTTGTTTTTTAAATTATTTCTTCTCTTTCACATGCAATAAACCTCTACTTGCTGATTTCAAGGAGCCTAAGTATTCTCTCTACTAATATACACACATTTACACAGAAAGTGCCATGGTATGGTGGTAGAGATTTCTGTTTCCTTAGAGGCAGAGGAGAGATGGCATCATAGTGGATAGGGCCATATCTGTGGTATGTAAGATCTGAGTTGAGATAAGGCTTTGTCAAATAATTACTAGACTTGTCATGGGCAAATCACTTAAACTCTGTGTGCTTTCATTGTCAAATGGAGGTAACTATAGCATTTACCTCACAGGATTGCTGTGAGCATCAAATGAGATAATATTTGTAAAGCGCTTAGCATAATTACCGATACTCAATCTATATACAAATTTATTGCTATTCCTTAACCTAATGATGTGTAATATACTGGAAAGAGTGCTCTCTCTGACATTTGAGGACCTGACTTAAAATCCCATCTCTTTCACTTATTATTTTTGTGTTTGGTAGCCCATGGGTCTCATTTTCCTTACATGGAGGTTGTTTAGATGAGATATTCCAAGATCTCTTCCATTTCTGGATCTAAAATGATTTGCCTTATATTTATCTATATGCATATTTATTTCTGTACTGTGTTTAGGACTGTTAAAGATAAGATTATTCTCACTAACAAGCATGAATAGTTAGAATGGAATATTGTATATAATTAAATTTATAAACATTGGTTGAAATTGCTGAATTTTATCTAATTCAAAGATTTCTGACAGGTCTAGAGATCACAAGAGGTTTGTTCCCTACCATTATTCTAGCTGAAGAGTGCCTTGTCTTGAGTTGAAATCAACTTTTTTAGCAAGCCACTTCTTCTATTGGGTAAACATGAAAATATGATTAGAAAGAAGAATGTTAAAAGTATTTAAGTATGATATTTTATAATATTAAATTTTCTCCTAGATCTTAAAACTAAAAGATATCTCAAGACATTATCTTGTCCTGGCTCCTCAAAGGACCTCTAGATAGAGTTCAGTATTACCTTAGTCACATGATATATTTTTATTTTCTTTATCTTTAGAAAGCAATTGAATAACATTTAAGTAGCTCACTCAAAGTCAGGTATCTAGTAAGTAATTGAAAGATTCATTTCATCAAAATATGGTTGATGTTCTAGAGATAATTCTTATCTGTTCCTTAAAACAGGTGGCCAAAGAATTGACTATCTTGTTCTTGCATTCTAATAGAATAAAATTACTTTTCCTTAAAAATACTGCATAAGTCATATTTTCACTAATTCAAACTAATCTTTTCCCCCAAGCAGTCTAATTAGTAAGGTTTTACTATACCAACCACTGGGCCAAGTGTTTGGACACCTGCTGGGTTAATTCAGTGTGTATTTTGAGATCCTTATTATTTTCTTTTATGGAAAATGTTTTTATCTGAATTATTGAGGGGGAGGGGAATAATTTTTTTCTCTTTTCAAATAATAGAAATGTGTGATTAATGGGATTTTTTAAAAGATAATGCAGAAAGTCAAACAGTTTCCTTACTTTAAGATACAGAAGAATGTATATATATATATATATTCATATTTGTGTGAATGTATTCTTATGAGTGCTATTCCAAAGATTTTGAAGGAGCCATATGCAAAGAACCATAGATAATTGAACACACACAAAATAACCTCAACTCTACTCAAAATTTCATCCAAATCACCCTCCTCAACTGCAATGAAGTTTAAAATTGTTTACACTGAAAAAATTTACACTTCTTAGAAGAAGTGATATGATGAAAATTTCAATGAAAGTATCAATAATTTTTGCGAATTAAAGTGAGAGTCTGTAATAGCTTTCAATGGATATAAAAGATAATGAGAAGCCCTCTCTGTTAAAAAAAAAATCAATCTCTCTAACCTAACTCCCACAGAACCTGAAGAGTTCCACTACTAGAGAATAATTAGTCTAGGCTAAACATTACTTTTCTAATGGTGAATATTTTTCAGCAACAAATAGAATTATGTTTCATTTTCATTAGATGGAAATGACAGTATAATGCATGAATTTAGGCAGTCTGCTAATGAAAATATTGTTTCATTTGCCATCATGTGTTTCCCATATACAGAAGGTTTCAATGTAAAACAAACCAATTATAGGTTGCTTTTGGCATTGTTGCTAGCACTGTTAGGTTAGATTAATGTGCCGACGATTTTAATTTTAAACTCGTATTGTATAAATACATACTTATACACTTATTCGCAGCTAAAGAGGAGGCCTCCTCTATTTAAATTAAGGAAGTGATTTAAACATTTAGCAGTTTGAAATTCTCCCTTCCTTTCAACCACCCAATTGTTTTCACAAATAAGCATCTCAATTATATCTGAGATGCCTCAATGCCTTTGCAGTTTTTTTCCCATGCTGGTAGGAAGAATGCACAGCATGGTAACTAAACATGTATATTTCATGTGTCTTTTAAAAAATGTTGCATTAGAAACCACAGAGCACCTTGCAGTTGATTCACAGATGGACTAAATAAAAAAAAAAAAATCATGATTATTTACAGACTCTTTAACAATGGGAGACTATATTAAGCATGCAGAGAAACAAATGCAGCCCATGAATTTAATTCTAGTTTTCATTATCTCTTATTTGTTGTTCTTATTGGTATATCACACCCTAGAGCTGTTGACATTGTTTTTATATTCATCCATCAGGCAAAATGCTTGGGAAAGAAATCACAAAGACCAATAAGTAAATTCACTGAACAACTCTGACTTGTAGGTTAATTTAATGTGGAAAGAAAACTCTATTTTAAATGTGATGATATACTAAAAATGAAGCTATTTAGCATAGCATTTTCCCCTGCAGTCAGGCAGAAGGGCACTTGGTCCTATTTGTTAAATTTTAAATTATTATTTAAACAGGATAAAAATAATGTAATACAAAGTAAATGGCATTAACATTAGGATTCTAAATAGCAAATGAACCCATTTCAATCAAATGCCTTAGATTCTCTTAATGAAATGTTCATTGTCAGCAGTACAGTATATGTGGCCTCTGTACAACCTCCCTCAAACCATTAACAGCCTTTATTTCACTTATTTTATATATTCTGCTCCTTTCTGTACTTTCCCCTCTTTCTCCACCCCCAATCTATACCCAAGAGATAACTTGGCATAGATACAGCTTTTGGTTTTCAGTAAGATTCTGTTTTTTTTTTTTACCCAATTCTGTAGCTGGTTTGAGTGAAGCAACAAAAAGGATGAGTGACTTGCCTCAGGTGGGAATTAGAATTTGGGAGATCTTTGCCTCCTAGCCCTTATCTCTAACCACTGAACTTCATGATATTTAAATATGTCTATCAAAAGACACTGAAATTGAACCACCTAGAGGATTTTCTAGAGGAAAAAAGTTAAAATTTTACTTACTTCCCCCCAATTCCAAAGTTAGAATTGGATATATTATATTTGAAATGGATAGATTATTGATAGGTTCCCCCCCCTTATTTAGACTTGAAGAGAAAGGGAATTTATTAAATATTTATTGCTTTTGTATTCTTCTGCTACAACTTATCTAGATTTTATATTTTATATTCAAACCTAAGTCATAAGACTTAGGTATGAATGGTGATTCATCCAGTTATGGTGTATGTAATTTGAGAAAATCACTGGGGCCTCAGTTTTCTCATCCATAATATGAAGGAGGTGGACTAGACCTTGGAAGTTCCTTCCAACTCTAAATCTGCAATCCTTTTAGGCTATTTATTTAAAAGATATTGACTCTATCTTTATTGATACTTTCAACTCTATCTTTTGGGTTTTTTTCATTAATTTGTTCACCCATTCCTCTAGTCATGACTTGTAAGACACTGTATTAAGCACAGATGCAAACACAAGCTGTCTGTCACCAAGGAGTTTGCAATCTATGGTAGGAGCAATATGGGAGGGTATAAGACATTAAAACATGTAATCTTAAAATAAGAATAGAATACAATATCATGCGAAATGTACTAAGTAGTATTCATGGGACAAATAAGGAAAAATTTTTGTTGATACATATTTGAACTAATAAGTCTAGCATTTATTGAGTACTCCAAAGTTCCTTATTTCATAATAATCAGACAATTCAAATAATCTTTTACTCTATGCTTATTCTATGTAATTACCTCCTTCTTTCTTGTCCTTTTAATTAAGCAGGGTAAGCAGTCACTGAAACTCTTACATGCTCCTCAGAATGAATGATCTGCTAATAATCCCAATTAAAGGATCATGATTTTATGACTATATAATCAGAACCTACCAGAACTATAGGTCCAGTTGAGAGACAATGGGAGACATATGCACTCCTCACCCAAGTAGATCCTCCCCTTACCAGCTGTCCCAATACCTAAAATCACTAGAAAACTTTTGAGTTAAGGTAATACTTCCCTAAGAATCTGACTTTAAATATAAATCATCTCTTCCAGGAGTTACAGTTAAGTTACCAGTAACAGAATCACAGAATTTGAGAGATGGAAGATCAAGACCAACCAAAACACAAAGGAATAGTCACTATCACATGCCTGACAAGTAGTTGTCCAACCTCTCCTTGAATATATCCAAGGAAGAGACCCCATCATTTCTTTTTTTTTTGTCAAGGGCCATTTGGATACTTATAACATCATTCATGGCCCATACACATTTATCAACTTATAGAACTCAAGTACTGAGCAGTTGTTATAACTAGCTTTCAGCTCATCATTACTTGTCATTGCTTTAGCAAAGGATTTCCCTATCTTAAAGTATGTCATTTCATTTTGGAAAATTTCCTAATTATTAGGAAGCTTTTTCCTGACACCAAACCTCAATTGGTTTCTTTGTGGCCCCCATCTATTTTCCTTTGGAACAAAAGAGAACAAATCTATCTCTTCCATGTAACCCTACCAAAACTTGAACTACTATTATATATCTTCTCCAACCTAAACATACCCAATTTTTTCAACTGACTCTTATTTGATGAACTCAATGATCCTTCATCTTGGTTACCCTCTTCTGGATATTTTTCAGTTTATTAGTGTCCTGCTTAATTGGTACAACTCAGAACTAGACAAAATATTCCTGATGAGGTCTGATTAGGATGGAATAGGAGTATTATATTTCTATTCCTAGAAAGTGCATCTTCCTAAACATTCAGCCAAACGGCTGCCTGGTCACTCTGATGACTTATATTGAACTTGTAGTCAACTAAAAAACTCCAGATCTTTTCAGAGCAACTGTTGGTTTATATTTCCTTCATCTTATATTTAGGATGTTAATTTTTTCTGTGTTTACACCCTGACATTCATATCTGTTCAATTTCATCTTATTAGATTTAGTCCAATGGTCTAGACCCCTGCGATTCTCCTAGAACAACAAATTGATCTCTTACTGAAGAAATAGAATCATGCCTATTTTGACCATCTACATGCATGGAACCAAAAAGATATAAAGACATTGAAGCTGCTAGAAAAGATGTTTGTAGGTTCTCTTCAGAGAGGCAAGGAAAGAGATTGGCAGAGCCCATTTTTTCTCTCTCTGGTTAACATATACAAGAGGACCACAATTAAGATAATTGCAACTTATGTGCCACCATCTGTTGCAAAGGATGGAAAAATAGAAAAATAAATAACTTTTCAATATTTTCTGGACCACGTGAATGTATACTTTTATACTAAGCCATTTTGAAACCAGTTTGGTCATAAGCAAGATTGGTTTTAAAATATGGTTTGGAATTTAAAGAGTAAAAGAGACCAAAAAATTCCAGGGTTATTCCTCCTACAAATCAAGAATGATTTATTGAAGAGGTGAATGTGAATGTGTTGACCCAAGCAAGCATCAAATATCCATACAGACAGGAAATGACTAGTTGTTGACCTGGAAACTGTTTCTGAGTCACCTACATAAGTGCATTCACACCACAGGCCATCTAAAGTAAATGTTAAAAAACAACACCACATTACAAAAATGAATGAAGATGAGAAGACATGGCACATACTTATCACAACCATGAACTTAGTCTATTTAAGCAAACTGGTGACAGTGAGAAATGGAAATTAGAGAAGTGTGAAACTGATTATCACCATTTCTTAGAAAAGTTTTCTTGATATAAAACAGATTTCAGAATGAAGATGTCAAAGGTGCCTAGACATTGCTTTGAACAGTTTCTATTAAGACTGAGATATATGGAGATTAATAACCTTAATAAATGGGGTAGGGGAGATAAGGAGGATGGATGTGAAGGAAAAAATCTAATTGGCATATCAGCAAAGAAAAAATTCATCTGCTTCAGAATTTTGACCTTGACCAGTTCTGACTTCATCACTCAACATTATCTCCATTACTTCTCAGTTATTATAAATGCCTATTTCTAAAAATAAGATCAGTAGGCTTTTACACTCCCCACACACAAACATATATACATAGGTATACCTATAAATATGTGCATTGTGCCTAATGATGAACATCTTATATCCCAAAAGTCCTAGTACAAATCACTGTAGTGAGACTTTTGGGATATCTTACACAGTGATTTAAGATTTGCAAAGTGTTTCATATATATTTTATGTCTTTAATCATATAGCCTTCTGATATAGGCACTACAGTATTATGGTTCCCCTTTTTAAAAATAAAAAACCTACTGGAGACTAAAGTAATTTGTTAGTGTAAGGTGAGATTTGACTCCAAAGAATTCCTTAAAACCCAAATCCAGTGTTCTTCCTACTATACCACACCATCTCTAAAAAAAAGCAATTTAGATCTCTTGCCTAAATTGCAATTGTAGAAATGCTATCAAAGATTTAAGACAAATTACATATAAGAATAAATAGCAGTACTAGTTAATCTATAATACAAAAATGATGTGGGAATAAAGAGCAGAACTAGTTAGTTTACAATATTCACGCTGCAGGTGGTTGTTGGGAGGAGGAAGTGATGGAAAGTTAGGAGAAAAAGATGACTGTATGGCTACAACCCAAGAGACCTAAATAGTTTTGGGGGAAGACAATGAATTTTGACTTATGTATTTGAGTTTTATATATATATATATATATGTGTGTGTGTGTGTGTGTGTGTGTGTGTGTGTGTGTATGTGTCATATATAGTTTCATATATAATATATATTTTTATTTATATATATTACATATATATATATATATATATATAAAGATATATATATAGAACATTCAATAGGTGATACCATGTAATGTATATGAAATATGGCACTATAATATAAAAAGGTCCAGAGATTGGGGCTAGAGATATAGATTAAGAAGTCATTTGCCTACATGTGGTAATTGGACCATGTCTTATTGAAAAATTGTTTAGATCTCTAGTTGTAGTAGTTATAAGTTGGAATTAAAATTATCCTTCTTCTTTTATTCAGTGTATTTCATTATTTAGATTTCACATATTAGACATAAGGATGAAATTCTTGAGTATAATGATTAAATCCTGGAACAGACTACCAAAGAAGATTGTGAAGTAATTTCTTGAGATATTTTAAAAAGAAAAGGTGTGGTCATCTGTCTGGAAAGGTTTTGGTATCTAGGGACAGGAGGCTAGCCCAAACAATTGTTTGTTTGTTTGTTTGTTTGTTTGAGACTGAGTCTCTCTAATGTGACTGATCCCACTTCTGATCAGCCAGGGAGTTTGAACTGCTCCATTTCTGACACAAGTCATTTTATCCTTTTTCATGAAGCCTAGTAGCCTTCTATTCCCCAACGTTAATTGCACTGATGTCTTCTAACTTGGCTAACATCAGCTCACAACTACCTGGGTCAAAAGTATTCTACCAGCTTCAGACTTCTGGTTAAATGAACTTAAAGTATCTTTGAGGTATATAATCTTATGATATTTTTATTGTCTGACTGATACACTGAGTTAGTGTTATGAACTAGTCCTAATCATACTATTCTGTAATTTTTGAAACATTTGGATGGTGTAATAATTTGATACAATAACTCATTCAACTTCAAATCTTCCCTTGCATTTTTTCCTTTAAGGAAACATTACCAGGGTTTTCATGGACATTTGTTTTTGATAATGATTTGGGGTTTGCTTAGTCTATTTGTCCTTTTTTTCAAATAAGCTGATCTTGTGGGAAAGAGTTGATTGGTGTTATACAGAAATTCTCTTTACTTCTCTGACTTTTCTCATCTTTTCTTTAATTGGTCTATTTTGTGTGTCTCTTGGCAATGCGGTACTTCCTTTATCAGCAGTTTCAGATCCGATTCTCAGGCCTTTCACATATCTCCACTTATCTTCTCTGACATTGCCTTTATAAGGATTCATATGGTTCTCTTTTGTTTTTTCTGCAATATTCAATTTATCTTATTAAGGATATTTCTCTATCAGTCTACATATAAATTATTGAACAAAGTCTAGTTGCTTTGTCTTATTTCCCCTATTAACACTTCAAAAGGACCAAAAATATGCCTGTGTATATATATGTATACAGAATATTACTTAAGTAACTACTACCCATATGTCATACCATCATAGACTTAGAGTTGGAAGGAAAATTAAAAGCTATATAGTTTAAACTTCTCAATTTAACAGACAGTCTAAATAGTATTATAAGCTGAAGTATATAAAAATCATTCTATCCATCTCTTTATTTATATACCTCCCTATCTATTTAATGGATGCAACTTGATATACAGTACAAAAGGTTGGTATTAGAGTCAAGAAGACCTGCCTTTGAGCTTTATTTCTGTCATCTCTGTACTGTCTGGATGACCATGGACAAATCACCTTACTGCTCAGTTTATCAAGCTACACACAAAGACTGTAAGTCACAGAAAAAAAAATTTGATCAATGTCAATGGAGCAAATTTCCTTACTAGAAATTCCCTTTACAAATTACATAAATGTACCCTAGACCCTATCCCCTCCAATATAGGCATGCACACATACATACATACATGTTATAAGTCATTTTTCAGCCATTTCTGACTCTTCATGACTTTCTTTTGTCAAAGACACTGAAATGATTTGCCATTTCATTCTCCAGTTCATTTTATGGTTGAAAAAACTGAGGAAAACAGGGTTAAGTGACTTGTCCAGGGTTACACAGATATTGTGTCTGAAGCCAAATATAAACTCAGGAAGATGAATCTTCCTGACTCCAGATCTGGCACTCTATCTTAGCGTATCACCTAATTGCTGCACACACACACATACACACACAAACACACACATACACACACACAAATAACTCTGTATATGTGTGTGTATGTGATAGTTTTACCCTTTTGTGCATAGGTCCCATTAGCATTCTGGAAAACGCTGTGAAAACTTTTTTAAATGCCTAAAGTATAATTGTCAATATATTCATATATGATCTATAACACGTACTCATATGCATGTAGACACCTATCCATAGAGGTACTTTTCCCAATAATTTCACAGATTCCAGATTAATGACATCTACTATAGAGGAGAAGATTCTCCAAATGTTACACATTACACATTATGCTAATTGGTTCATGTCTGATAGCAATGCAGAGCTGTTTTAATGGGTTCTATTTCTGACCTGGATCATTTGACCTCTCCTTAGGCAGCCTGGTGAACACCCCCCATACACTCCTGGGAAATCAAAATATTGGTACCATACTTGATGTAAACAGTTAATTGGCTTAGCCCACTGTAGCTCAGAACTCTAGACTTCAAGAGATCCACAAGCTCCAGTTCCCCAGTAACTAGTAACAGGGATTATTGGCATGTGCCAATCATGCTTTTGTGGGAGGAGTGAAACTCTAATATTTGAAAGAAAACTGATTTATTGAAAATAATTTGTGTTTAATACTCAAGAAAACATAAGCATATTCTTGGTAAAGGAAACAATTCAATATTGCAAAACATTACTTTCAATTGTTCAACATTATGTTCCAGTATAGCTGTTCTTATACCTCCTTTTTTATACCTTTAAGAGAAAAGAGCATTTTACTTCTATCATAGTATCTGTTAACAAAACTGAAATAAATTTAAGGCTGACAAAGAAATGTTTTTCATTTTAAAAATCATTGTTTTGTCTGGGGCTATATTTTGTCCCATTTAAATATTCTCTAGCAATTGTCAATAAAATATTTTAGTGTGTCACACGCTGCCTAATTGATATACCACTGAGTCTCCCTAGAGAAAGAACATTGTAAAATAGCTTACAGTTGGTTCCCTCAATAATTCAGTGTCCCTGTTGTGTTGAAACATACTGGGAAGAGCTAAAGATGTAGTTTTGATTAGCACAGACAAAGGAGTCCAAAATGCTCCTTGGTCTTGAATTGTTCCATTAATCAATAATTCAGCTCCAAGGTTGCCACAGGAGTTCACAGGAGATATCTTGTGCTTTTCAGTGTCCAGAGAGTGAGTCATCTTGGAAGTTTCTTTATCCCCCATCTCTGTTGTAATGAATATCATAAATAGACACTTGAGAATGAAGTTAGTAATCACTACAGATCAGGCAAGAGTGCTGTCTTTGATAGTGTTTTGTTGGCTGTCCCCTGGCTTACAGCTATTGATCTTCTCAGAAGGTAAATGGCAGAGTTACAACCCAATGGATACTATGGGCTTCCATTGGTGGACTAACAAGGCTTTTTCCTCTATCAAAGTGGGAGGGAAGTTAGAGAATTATCATTGCTTGTTTAAAAAAAATTGGAATATGTTAAAACATTTTTTAACATTTGGTTTTTATTTGCTTTTAACATTTTGAATTCCAAATTCTCTCCCCTTCTACCTACCTTCCTCCCATTTCCCCTCCCTGAGATAAGCAATAATATATAGGTTATTTATGTACAAATGTTGTATACAGACTTCTGCTCCTGGCATTTCTCCTGGAGTTATCAGCCAGCAAACACCATATCAACTGTTCCCCCCTTCTGAAGCCACACTGGCTCTCAGATAGGTGACTTTTTTTTTCCAGCTATGGAGTCAGCTTATTAAAGAGGACTCTGACAAGAATCTTGCCAGCAATGGTTAAGAGAGAGATCTCCCCTTGAGACTGTTACATGACAATCTTCTTCCTTTTTCCCTTAAAAAGATGGGCAATAGAGCCATCTTTGAACTCCAGAGGCTAAGCCCCCAACCACAGGGCTCCATAGGTCACTGTTAATGTCAGTGCCAGCCAACCAGGCATGGAGGGGTGCCCCACCCCAAGCCAAGTAGTCATGAGAGACTAGTGTCCATGGGCCTCTGTGAGTACAATTCAACATAACTGGGCAGGTAGGTTGCCCCACTTTGGGGACTGGCCCAGCCCTGCAACCAAATGAAGGGAGAAGTTGGAACCTGGCTTTCTTAGGAATAAACTGAATTTCAACTGGAAAAATAAGGTATCAGACACTGATATCCTTTCTTGAACTAAGCTGCCAAACATTCCAATTTTACTGCAGAGGGCACAACTTCATTGAGCTGGCCACATTGTTCAAATGCCAAATGTACTTGCCAAAAATAATGTTTTATGGAGAATTCACACAGGGCAAATGCTCACAAGGTAGAAAGAAAAAGTGATTTGAGAAACTCTCAGGGTTTTTCTTAAAAACTTTAGACTTGATTATATAACAGGGATGACACTGACACAGGACTACCGAGGATGGTGTACCTTCATCAGAGAGGGTGCTGTGCTCTATGAGGAAAGCAGAATTGAATTAGATCAGAAGAACTGTGAGATGCAGAAAGTTACAGAAGCCACTCCAAATGTACATAGGGACTATTTGTATTTGACCTATGAGCATTCACAAGCTCATATTGGTCTGATCAGCCATAGTCAAACATACTGTAACTTGACTCTAACCTAGTAATATCGTTTTGTTCCTCTTCAAGAATAAAGGACAACAACCAACCAACTAATATTTGCAATTATGTAAAAAAACACTTTAATATTAGTCAGTTTATATAAGAAGACTGAAAAAAAGAAAAAGAATGAAAGAAAGTGAAAAATTGCACAAGCATAAGTCTGTATTCAAACAATATCAGTTCTTTCTCTGGAGGTAGATAGCATGCTTCATTATTAGTCCTTTGAGGTTATCTTAAATCATTGTGTTGCTGAAAATGCTAAGGCATTCATAATTCTTCATCCTATAATATCGCTGTTAATGTGTACAATGTTTTTCTGGGTTTTTTGATCAGTTCATGTAAATCTTTAATGTTTATTTTTAGAGATATGATGCATGACTATTGAATACAATTTAAAAAACATAATTTAAGATAGAGAATGCATGGCAAAGTATATAGAAACCAAGCATCAAAGCAAGGAAGACCTGCATTCAGATCTCATTTCTGGCATATACTATATTATCTCAAATAATTCATTTAAATTCTTATTGATTTAGGCAACTCTCTGATATTATATTACAAACAAGAATCCAGTCTACAGTGGCAGAGAAAGTGTCTTCATCTGGAAGTTCTCTGTAGAAGCAGTCTTTTATTTTTAATTTCAGAACAACTTCACACTAATAAAAAATTATATAAGACTTATTTTCCAAGAGCTCTTATTTGCATGTGATATATACTATATATTTACTATATTGGAAATTATGAATCTTAATGTTATTATAAAAATAGTTTTGACCTCACAGACCCACTTAGAGTGGACTTGGGAATTCCTCCATTCTTCCACTCCAGGACCCTTTGATCATATTTTTAGAAATGCTTCTGCATCCCAATGAAATCACAGGTACAGTTCCTGTCATTGTGTGATTTATAGAAATCAATCAAAGGTGAGCAGGAAAAATTGTAAGTCAAATAATAATTCTGGGCCTGTGTGAAAATAGCAAATTGCAAATACTGATTAAGTAATATTTATTCCATGTTTAAAAGACAAATATTTAATATTTTGTTTTACACTCAATGAAACAGAAAAATAAATGTAGAAAAAAAATCTAAGGCTATAATGCATGGAATAATAGGTGGAAGATATTGCATCTCTATATTAAAAGAGCCATGAAATTCTGATATGAATGAGAACAAACATGAAGAAAGTATTCATTTGGTTATTAATTTGAAAAACAATTTGCCATTTCTAAAGTATGATGAAAGGAGATTATAGGGTTTGATATTTAAGCATGTAGTTTTTTCGAATGTGTATATAGTAATCTCATTATACCCGTGGTGTAAATTTAGATGAAAAATAATCTTTCTAGTTCTGCTTTTTTATTCAGTTAAGTTCCTGCCCACCTCTAGGTTTTGTTTCCCCTGTTGGCAAATGTATGATCCTGGTGATTTGTGTCCTGAAGTATTCTATTTCTAATAGTTAATCCTGACAAACAAGGTAACATCTTGTTTTACAATGCAAGTCAATAATAACAATAGACATTGTTATGCTCAATTAGAGAGATAAGATATTTCCTCTAAGCATGTGGACAGAATATTTCCTTAAGTTGGGACAGAATGATGGACTTGGAATCAGCAGAGATGACATATAGAAGGATTTCATCATTCCAAGGCATACGAAGCACAGGAGTATGTCTCTTTCATGGAGTGTAAACATTATGTGCTGCTGTGCTTGAAGTGAAGATCTCAGTGATTTATAGTACAACGGTGAGTGCTTTACTCTACAATAGAGCAGGAAGCAGATGAAGAACCAGCAGTAGCAAAGCCTGGGTGGGTGGGGAGAGCCCGCAAACAGAGAAACTTGCCAAGAGCCACAAAGGAGCTCCAGTGGTTCCCCCATTTTTCAAGTGTTGAATTCCTTTTAGATATTTTTTTTTATTCTTCACACATACTCATGCTAGACATATATATATATATATATATATATATATATATATATATAGAGAGAGAGAGAGAGAGAGAGAGATTCATATGTGTTTCAAAGATATATATATATATATATATATATATATATATATATATGTGTGTGTGTATATATATGCATATGTGTATGTATGTGTATTGATATAGATGATATGGATCTAGACTGGACCTGGGACTCTATGTAGGAAACTCCCTCTACCAATAAAAGTCTGTATGTTTTCTATAATTTATAATTACAATTTTAGCAAAATGTGCTAAATATACTATACTAACAGTTTAAGTAACTTATACAGTTAAATATTAACTGTGTATAAATATACAATATTCATATAAATATGCATGCAAACATATATGTTGCTATGTGCCTGTATAATTAGACAAGTCTATGACTTTATTGCCAAAAGGAAAATTTTCATCGGGAACTCCCTTTGCAAGTCAGATTAGCACATATTCCCCAATTTATAAATCTTAGAGAGTTGTGTAATTCATTAATACATTAATTACCCAGTTAAACATCTCCACATATATGTATAGGTGTATATGTGTGTCTATGTATATGTATGTACATTCAGAACAAACTTATGACTTAATTGGTATGGAGAAATTCCAGTAGGAACTACCTCTACAAGGCAGATTGTCACATAATTCCATAATCCCCATTTTATGTTTTTAGAAAGTTTCCTGAAGGATTAGAACTTTATGTGAATATAGCCAATGTCTCTTAGCTACTATGTGGGAATTGAACCCATTTTTTTTTTTATTCCAAGACCAGCTCTTTCTCTCTCATATTAGTACTGAGGCACATATAGTATTATTAGTATATTTTAAATAAGAAAACATAGCAGACATTTATCAGTGAAGGGGGCATTAGAGATCATATAATCTCTAACAATTGAGATCATATAGTCTAATCTCATTTTATAAATCTATGAGATTAAGTGACAAAGAGCACTGATTCTGAATTCAGAGACCATGATTTAAATATGGCCTTTGTTGTTATCTCTTTGTCCTTTGGGAAAATCATTCACACTCCCTGATGCTTAGCTTTCTTCCTGAGGGAGGTAAAATAAGGGATATGAGCCACATAGTTTCTGCAATCTCTTCCAGTTCTAAATCTATCTAGACTATGACTGACTACTGTCAGTCCTTGTCCATGGTCCTGAAAGTAGAAAGGAGCAGAGGTAGAATGTGAGCCCAATACTTTGGTATCAAATGTAATACTCTTTTCAATCTTCCACTGAATAGAAATACTTTGAAATAATTCTGTGGCCCTTAGGGGCTTGAGTTCTTTAAATGAGGATCAATTTTTAATTTACATGCAAAGATGGTGTTATATTACATTATTTATGCATAAATAATATATGGCAGATGGAAAAAAAATCTTATACTTAGTTGCATATCTCAAAGTGAAATGTTCTCCATGAAATAGACAGCACAGAGTATTTATTTCTCAATCAATAAAATAATAGTAATATGAATCAACATTATCTAGGGATATGAGAATCATATACCTGGCTTTGAGACTCTCGTACTCAGCTGAGAATTTTGAAGAGATATTGCATACAGTGACTTCAAATAAACTTCACCAGATTTTATCCATAAACTAAGAATATATAGGGGGAAATATTTCATTTAATGCGGTCATAACAACTAAAAACATGAATATGATATTAATATGTTACAGCAGGGATGAGAAAGTAATCTTTAATTGAATATAAACTTCTTAGGTCCTCATTTTTTGTGGGATCCTTAATACTTTGTACAAAGCATTTTAGGCATGTAGTGGTTGTCTCAAAGTGCTTGTCAGAATTAATCAAAAGCAATAAGGTTCTCAGTGTCCTGCGACTGACATGCCAGTTGTGAGACCCTAAGCTCTATCTGTGTAACCTTTCAGAATCCCCAGGCAATTATCTAAAACCACAATCTGTAGAGCAATGTGAATCTGCAATGGTAGACAGAAATTTTTTCAGTAGCAGTTCCCTATGCCTATGAAATCACAGTGCAATCTAGAAACAAACATAAAACAACAAAAAAAGCCAAGCCAGCCATTCAAAAAAATTATATCATTGATAGTATACTATCAGTTCAGATACATGTGGAACACTTCAGCAATGGACATAAGATTCTTTTGTTAATGAAGATTATTTCATAAAGAAAGATAGTATTTCTGAAGAGCTGTTTTTTCTTTAAAATATTGTCTGTCAGCCATTGCCTTTATAATCAGATAGTTACTTATCTTAAAACCTTTAGTGACTACTCAATGATATTACTTTCACATAAAAGTTCTATGATATTGTTGGTCACAATGCTCCTATCCTAATGAATATGTATGAAAAAGAAAAATATATACACTATCTGAGGCAAATCACTGCATCTGAACCAACCTTGATAACCTATTTATATGTAGGATTACTTCCTATATACTGTATCCTGTGTGAAAACTACTGGTGACGAGACAGAGAAAAGTCATATAGTATTGTGAGCTTAATGAGCTTTTACCCAGATGTCAACCATCTGCTTACATTCATGGACAACATCTTCTGCTACTAAGGCAAATAACTAGAAAAGCTTTGGAATTCTAATCAGTAGAAGCTCATTGATCACACCCTTCATCAGAATTTTTGAAGGACATCCATAAAACTGAAAATAGTAATTTTATTAGTGATCCCACTAAGCCAAAAAGATGACTCCACATGAATCTTCTCAGAAATGAAAATAATTACCTATTAAATACAAGGAGATTTAACTACAAGAAGATTCACTACAAGGGGATTAAGAATTATTATGATTACTGTTATTATTATTATTTCAAACACAGCAGCATTCTGCTACTGTTTCTATCCATGGCAGCAAATTCATTACAAAACAAGGGTAAGGTATCTAAAAGGAGGAAACTCTAGTTATAGTTACACATGTGAGGAAAAAGTAACCAAAATTTAAAAATACTGATTAAATCAAAATGTAAGGAGATTGACAAGGATGCTTGCTTTACACCTACTGGCAGGGAAGTGGTGGATTGTAGATATGAAATGAGGCACACATCATCAGAAGTGACCAATATGCTGATATATTTTGTCTAACTCCTATAGCTTGATTATGAGCCATGGCATCACTGAGAAAAAATGCTTTTGTAAATATTAGCTACTAGACACTATATAAAAACAAATCAATGACAAAAAATTTGAGATTAAGAATTTTTCATACAACAAACTCAACTTTGTTTTTCACTTTGAAATGCTTCATGACCTAAATGAATGATTGAAAAGTAACAATAAGAAGCAGTAATAATAAAGCTAAAAAGACTGAGGTAAAATTAGCTACCTTCTTAATCTTCTAGGGCTTGATTATAGGGTCTGTTCTCACAATATTGCAATAACATTGAGGATGAGAGCATTCATTCATTCATTTATTCATCCATCCAGTATGCTCTAGTGGATAGTGATTTGAACCTGAAGTCAGGAGTTCTGACTCCTATTTACTGTGTGGAAATTTGTTTTTCTCATCTTTAAAATAGGGATATTGGGGATAATCCCCAAATTAGATTATCAAGAGAACTATAAGTATTAATGTGTGTTATTTATGTTCAGATATTTGTTACATATCTACTATATGCAAGGTTCTTGTTCGGTCACAGGTCATATAAAGGCAATGAGGTTTAGTCCTAAAATTTACTGAAATTCTTAGGTCTAGCACTGTATTATCACTATGGAAATTGAGGGAATCACTTGAAAATCACTTTTTTAATATTCAGTGATCTGTGATATTATTAATTTGAGTACTTCCTATAGGGATGCAGTATATTACCACTTATAGTTTTTATTCTATTTAACTTTTTTTAAAACTCTTATCTATGTTCTTGGATATCTTCCACAAAATATTCTCTTATTATAACTCCATATTTGGGGGTTGGAGCCACTTTAGAGTTCACTTATTTCCATCAGCTGATTTTTTTAAAAGAAGAAGTGCAACCCCAATGAGGTTAAAGGACTTGTCCAAAATTACACAGGTAGTAAGAGATAGTTGTAATTTGCGACAGTTGGTTCATTCCTTTCTAAAATGCTGTTCTGTTTTGCATAGCAAAAGTTCCTTTTTTAGCTTTTTTGAAATTGTACATATAAGTTGTTCATTGGTGATTTCTGTCTCATTGTGATTCTTCTGCATTTTTCTCCAACATGCCTCATTATAGGATTATAGAATAATATGTTTAGAGATAGAAAGAACCTTAGAAAATATTGAGTCTCATACCTTCATTTTACATATGAGGAAACTAAGGCCCAGAGAGGTTGTCACTGAAATCAACTAGAATATATATCAAGCAATATTTGAAGACATTCCTCCTGACTTTACGTCCAGCAGTCTTTCCTGAACAGCATTCTGCCTCATTAAATCAAGTTTATAATATCTTATATTGATCGACAGAATTCCGTCTAAATATCAACCTCATTCTTGTTTAGTTTATATTAGCAGGTGAAACTGGTCACCTTAAGGGCAGTGTAACTGGAAAACTGACATAAATGATATTTGTTTTTATTTTTCTCTAATTCAATTCTTCATTTGCAATATGTTGCAGTCCACCATCATGTTTCCATTGCTCTTTGAGTGACATCAATTTAAATTCTTTGTGTCCTCTAATATTCTGTAATTTAGAACCATCCAGAGTTTCTGGGAAAATATTGCAATTAAATATGGATCTTTGTTTCACAAGAAACTTGTGGAACATTTAAAGAATTTTGAAGTTTCCCAAAGTTCCCATGTTCTTTGCCTGTTTAATTCAGGATTCATGTTACTTTAAATTTGTAAAAATGTTATACTAAAACATTGGACTACTTGTATTGCTTATTCATTTAACCACATGTTGTATTTTAGACAATCTGTATTCTTCAACTACGTTTTGTTACTATGTGGATTTAAGTGACTATGAAAATCACTAAGAAGGTTTTAAGGATTAATAATATCACCTTAAAAAAGGAGAATCTAGAAGATGTCACAAATTCTGATGAATCAGCAAGCTTGATGGTAGCAGGTACAAAAAGTAGTGTAAAGGATATCATCCATAAAATATATATTTATAAGAGGAGGTGGGTCAATGATATAACTTCAAAATCTTGGTTAACACCTCTAGAGAGGAAATATGGGATTACCTGGATTCAAAATCTTGGTTAACACCTCTAGAGAGGAAATATGGGATTACCTGGATAAACATGAGGAGGGGTTGATTGTTTTCTGTTCCACTGAAGAATACACTCACTTTGATGAGTATCATGAAACTATTCAAGAATTGACAAATATAATTTGCTTTGTCATGTTAATTGCACAAATAAAAGAGGCATATTGGCATTATACAATCACATGGGTTTTGCCTCAGTTGTCAAAGGGGATGCTATTATGATCAGAATAATGAAATAATGAAGCACCCAGACTAAAAATACAAGTGATATATTAACACACTTTGTCAAACTTTTTGCTCTTAGGATCCTTATACATTCTTAAAAATTTTTGAGGACTTCCTCCCCCAAAAAGCTTTTATTTATGTGGGCTATACCTATTGAAATGCATTTAATCTGGAATTGAAATATTTTAGTATTTTTATGAAAATAATTTTGACTTTACAGATAGCTTAAAAGGATCCTGGAGGCCCCTGGGTTTCTTTGGAACATACCTGAAGAACTTCTGCATTAAATTCTTTACAAAGTTAAAAAATCTGTTTCTTGGAGTAAATGCCTAAAATTTTTTTTTGGATTTGTTTTTTCCCTAGTGCGTAAGTCATATATTCATGAAGGGTTTGCATCTCAATGACAAATTTTGTATAGAAAAATTTTCTTTTCTGGGGTAGAAATAATTTATGTATCAAGTGTATATATAATACTCTAAACTAGATGCTAGAGATGCAAAGACAAAATCCAAAATAACTCCTGCCTTTAAAGTGTTACATTCTTCAGAGGGGAGGAATGATTTATAAACATATAAGCACACAAAAGATCATTTGAGGAGGGAGAAAACACTAACAACAGGGAGATTTTCCCTTACCATCTCTCATCATCAAAACTATCCAGTCCTAAATTTCATTTCCCTGCCTAGCTAAGCTAGCAAACTAATTTATGTTTGGGAGTGATAATATTTTAATATGTTAATACTACTACACTGAAAAGAACTCTGGTTCTTGAGTCATAGTACCTGAATTCAAAGTACACATCTAATGCTTATTATGCAAGCACAGACTCTTCATTTAACTCTTTCAGTCCTCAGTTTCCTTATCTATAATAAGACATGGCTAGATTAAAAAAGGAGTAAGAGAAGGAGGGCAGGAACAAGAATTTTTAAGTGCCTATTACATGCCAGGCACTGTGTAAAGTGCTTTACAAATATTTCATTTTCTCCTCAAAACAATCTTCTGAAGTAGGTTTTATTCTTCTTCTCATTTAACAGTGGAAGAAACTGAGGCAGATAGTGCTTAAGTAGCTTGCCCAAGATCACATAACTAGTAAATGTCTCAAGGTGGATTTGAACTCAGATCTTCTTGATTTCAGCCTCAATGTTCTAGCAACCACTCCATTTGGATATGCATCCATCTATCTATCTATCTATCTGTCTGACTGTCCATTTATCTATCTACTTACCTATCTATCTATACACATATATTATATATACACATATATCATACAAATGAATATATATAAGGGTTACTATAAATTAATGGTTATTCTAATTCTATTTCAAACCAAAGTCAGCCATATGACTGGTGTCCAGTGAAAATAAACTTCTATTTCTGCTTTATTCTAGTCAGGAAACTAATAGTGATCTGCTACCCAAAGAAAATCAGGAAATCCTCTTTTAATTTATCAGTCTGATGATTCTAGATCCAATACTTTTTTTCACTGTGCTACTTAGCTGGATTTTAAGATTCCCTTCAAGTTAGAGTTCTGTCATCCTATGATTTCTTCTAAATACATTTGGTCTTTACCGGGGTATTTCAGTAACAACTAAAAGGGTTGATTCAATTTAATTTTTTAAAATAACTATTCAGAGATATTTTAGGAATTGTGGCTATGAAGAGCTAGTGGAGTGGAGAGGAATACCTTAAATACTACACTAATAATATCACATATTAATATCTATTGATTAAACAAACATAGGAACTAATTACATGAGTAGTGTCAGGTAAAGAACATCAAAACATCTGAATTCCAGTGCAAGATTTTTCCCTTCCTAGCTTAGCTGTACCTGATCTAAAACTTTATTATAAAGCAGCGGTTACCAAAACCATTTGGTATTGGCTAAGAAATAGATTAATTGATCAGTGGAATAGGTTAGATTCAAAGGACAAAATAGTCAATAACTTTAATAATCTAGTGTTTGACAAACACAAAGATCCCAGCTTTGGGGATAAGAACTTACTGTTTGACAAAAACTGCTGGGAAAATTGGAAATTAGTATGGAAGAAACTAGGCAATAACTAGGGTCAATACCCACACTTAACACTGTACACCAAGATAAGGTCAAAATGGGTCTATGATCTAGCCATAAAGAATGAGATTATAAATAAATTAGAAGAACATAGGATAATTTACCTCTCAGACCTGTGAAGGAGGAAGGAATTTGTGACCAAAGAAGAACTAGAGATCATTATTGATCACAAAATAGAAAATTTTGATTATATCAAGTTGAAAAGCTTTTATACAAACAAAATTAATGCAGACAAGATTAGAAGGGAAACAATAAACTGGGAAAACATTTTTACAGTCAAAGGTTCCGACAAAGGCCTCATTTCCAAAATATATAGAGAATTGACTCTAATTTATAAGAAACCAATCCATTCTCCAATTGATAAATAGTCAAAGGATATGAACAGACAATTCTCAGATGAAGAAATTGAAACTATTTCTAGACATATGAAAAGATGCTCTAAGTCATTATTAATCAGAGAAATTCAAATTAAGACAACTCTGAGATACCACTACACACCTCTCAGATTGGCTAGGATGACAGAAAAAGATAATGGTGAATGTTGGGATGTGGGAAAACTGGGACACTGATACATTGCTAGTGAAATTGTGAATACATCCAGCCATTCCGGAGAGCAATTTGGAACTATGCTCAAAAAGTTATCAACTTTGATCCAGCAATGTTTCTACTGGGCTTATATCCCAAAGAAATCTTAAAGAAGGGAAAGGGACCTGTATGTGCAAGAATGTTTGTGGCAGGTCTCTTTGTAGTGACCAGAAACTGGAAACTAAGTGGATACCCATCAATTGGAGAATGGCTGAATAAATTGTGGTATATGAATATTTTGGAATATTATTGTTCTGTAAGAAATGACCAACAGGATGATTTCAGAAAGACCTGGAGAGACGTATATAAACTGATGCTAATTGAAAAGAGTAGCACCGGGAGATCATTATATACTTCAACAACAATACCACATGATGATCAATTCTGATGGATGTGACTCTCTTCAACAATGAGATGAACCAAATCAGTTCCAATTGTTAAATAATGAATAGAACCAGCTACACCCAGTGAAAGAACTCTGGGAAATGAGTGTGAACCACTACATAGCATTTCCAATCCCTCTGTTTTTGTCCACTTGCATTTTTTATTTCCTTCACAGGTTAATTGTACATCATTTCAAAGTCCAATTCTTCTTGTGCAACAAAATAACTGTATGGATATGTAAACATATATTGTATTTAACATGCACTTTAACATATTTAGCATGTATTGGTCTACCTGCCATCTGGGGGAGAGGAGGGGAGAAAGGAGGGGAAAAATTAGAACAAAAGGTTTTTTACAATTGTCAATGCTGAAAAATTACCCATGCATATATCTTGTAAATAAAAAGCTATAAAAAAGGATTCTTCCCTTCCTATGTGATCTTGAGAAATCACAGAGTCTGTTTCCTATTTATAAAATGAAAAGATTCATTTTAATGTAGAGTGTTTTAAAAGATCTTCTGATAGCAGTGACTCCTGGTAATTGATTTCATTAGAATCAGAGGACTTGCCATGGCTTCTATATAAGTTTAAAGATAATAGGAAACAATGTAAAAGGAACAGAACAAAGAAAGTTACTATTACTGTTAAAGGCTATTCCTATAGTGTTTTTTGATGGACAGGTGGGAAAAGGGGACAGGCCTAATGACTTCCTGATGCCTTATTTTAGTAGGAGGCAGGAATTTTCTATCTGTGATCTCTCAGGAGTTAATCTTTGGAAGCTGACTTCTACTGCCTTAGAAGTTGGAGTTTTCTCAGATTTGGAGTTTATTGATCCCAGATGAGAGTGAGACCATTTAGAGGAATTTACAAAGCACCTTTTAAAAGATGAATGAATACAACATTAAAGCAAATATACATAATTTGAAAATAATTCGGGAGAATTTACATTATTTGGACAAATTGAAATAGGCCCCTCTACATGAGATTTCCAGGAGCCAGATGGTGGTATGGTGTATTGGAGGGGGTCCAAAATTGCTTTTGTGTTAATTGATATAGTGTGTTAAGAAAGGTCTCTGGAGTGGAGTATCCCCAGGTAGTTGATTGCTTTGGAATTCCAACAGAGAGGAAATGTCTCAGATGAGAAGGGAAACATAAGTTATTGAGTAGTAATGCTTCAGATTGGGCTGGTTAATTTTATCACTGGAAATTCAGGACAATGTTTCAAAAAAATCAAAAAGATATTTCTGAGACAGGAATAGGAATTGGTAAAGGAGTGAAGTAAATTAGCAGTGTGCAGGCCCAGTTTGACTTCTCTTTGGTGTGCAAAAAAGCCTTTAATGTTAGGGAGAGAGTGAATAGAGCTGTGACAAGAGGTTCAAGGGCTTAGGGATTTTATTTTATTTTATTTTTTTATTTTAAAACTCTGACCCTAATCAGCTGAGAGAAATGAGGAAAGAGATGGGGCATCAGTTTGATAATCTCAGAGCATTTAGCAGCATATCAAAAAGCTGGTACCATTTAATTTGAATATTCATTCCTGCTAATAGGAGTTGTTTAAAATGATGAAAGAGTGAAAGAGGAACAGAAAGAAATATTCCTTCATTGGTCAAATAACTTTTCAGAAGCTGGTATTTTCTTTCTTGGGAAGAGGGAGTGAGGTGCTCAAGAGAACGAAGGATAGCCATCCTACAATCTCATTATTTTGTTTGGTTTATGTTAAAAAATGTAGAAGGAAAATATTTTAGACATTCTCTATTCAAAGATAGTTACTATAATTATTTTAGTGGGTATATTTTTAACTCAAAAAAAATGGGGAGACCCTTCTGTGTAGTCAGAGAGGCGAGAGGGTGGGAAAAGGAATGAAGAAACTAGTCCAGAATTCAGGAGCTTCCATTTCTATTAACTTCACACTTTCACTGTTCTTGTAACTTGCTTTCCCCGCCAGGAGGCTAGATAAAAAATGCTTATTGCTAAAAGGAAAATAAGACACTTCTTTCCCTCTCCCCACCCTCCTTTTCATATTAGTCACTCCGTAAGCTTTTTAATACAACTCCCTAATATGCTGTCTGGAAGACACTGCATTTCTTGCATTTCTCTTAGCTCTTCTCTGATCGTGTTCTTACCATTAAAAGAACAGTTGTCTGACCTTCCTCTAGGAGGTTAATAAAGAATGCACAGCCTCATAAGCCTGATTCAATTTCCTTTATGTGAACATGCTGCATAAGTGACCATTATAGTATTTGTCTGGTTCTTGGTGCTACGTTTTGCAGTTACTAACCTTTTATGCGAATGGCCACATCTGTTGTACATTTGGCCCGGTAAGGTGAGACAAAGCAAAATAGATTTTCCTGAGCATTAAATCAAATTTCCACACAATGGACTCTCTAATGTGGATTTGAAATGTATCAGGTCATATATTATTTAACTGTATTGTATTTTGTGTTTCAAAATTTTTTCCCACATATTCAGTTTTAATAAATGCATGAGTAGATGCAATATTTGAGCTTTATATCTTTGAAATTCAACACTTTCAACAGATTCTTCAGACTTCAAAGAATTTAATATTAGTATCATAAAAGGTCTTTTGAAGAATAATACTGAAACATAAGAAAAATGACTGCCTGAGTGTACCCTATCATTTTGAAAGTGTTTTATTGCTTTAATTTCCTGTCTTAGTAAAGTAACAAGCGGCATAATAGAAGATATATTGTTACGGAGTTTGCAATTTATTAGAAGGCTTGAGCTGGGTGAAGACTTTATGTGATGTGAAAAAGAAAACCTCTATTTAGCTGAAAAATGGAGACGAGCTACAACATTAATGTTGCAACAGCTCTGAATGGAGTGCTATCTTTGACTGATAAGTTGTCTCTACAAACCCAGTATGTTTGCATGTCATAAATCTGTGGGCATAGTTTTTATTCCATGCTGGTTGTATGTCATTAGATTCCTTGAAATTTAATGTTATTTTATTTGCAAGGTGTCTATAAGGAGACTGTCGCTTTTTGGATTCCATAGCACCAAAGTGTCATTAAATGCTAAATGACCCATAATGCACATTTTCATTCATTTATTACATTTTTTTTGCATGCACAACTGAATTTTAATCCTGAGTTTTGTCAATCTAATATAGTCCTGTTAAGCTTTCTAAACTGGTTTTATGTACTTTAGTGAGCTGTCTTTTATATAGTAGCATGAAAACATTAAGAAGGAAGGAAGGTGTTTATTCGAACTGAGAATAACAATTTGAATCTGCATCTGAGATGGGAGCAATGAGTGCTGTGACACTGACTAACCTGTAAAAAGAGCTAGCAAAATTCCCTCATAAATCCTGCAGTTACTTCCCTGAAAAAGGAAGCCGAGTATTCTGTAGCTCTCAACAGTATGGGTAGTCAGATAGGCAGACATCAATGAATAGTCTTGTAATGGAAGTTGTGTGTTTATCAGTGCAGAGCAAGAAGTACAAGAATCACAAGGGCTTCCTAATCCCACCACTGTTCTCCCACCAAAGGATTACAAAACATCTGCTCCTAACAGATTGTTTGGTCTTTCCATGAAACTAAACAAAACAAAAAAATGTAATACATGCACCATGTGGCCAGGATACTTGAAAGAACAAAAAGCTTACTTGGTCTTAAGTTTGATTCACAACAATGGTCTTGGCTAGATTTATGAACTTTTATGAGCTGATGAATTACTTTTATGACTATTAGTTATAATTTGGATACTTTATAAACAACAGCTTTTAGTCACTTTAATTTCCCTAATTCTGGAACTGATGGAGTGAGCGTCTATCACAGGGGAAGGTTTTATGTGATCCAAATTAGCATGCCTATAACAATCAACCGTGGAGGAGTCCTTGTCTAAGCAGCAGGCTGGACTACTGGAGGCTAAATGTGCGATGTGAAAGCTAAAACATTACTGGTAGCTTCTGTTATCTATGTTCATCTTTGAAAGAATAATGATTTCCAAGCTTTATTGCTAACTGATGCACAAAACATTTCCTCTGGGCTTGCCACAGACAATCCTCAGGCACATTAGGCGAGTCAACTAGAGTTAGTTCAAAGTGAATTGCTTCATTTTAATCATGGTGACGGTACCCTTTCAGTCAATATGCCATAATGGCACATTGTCAAGCTTCCCCCCCTTTCCCTTTTCTAAATGGTGTATCCTGGTCACTTTATTTTAAGACATATTTCCCTTTGTGTTCAGATTTTATAGATTCATCAGTTCTTCATGACTGCCTTGTTTTACTACAATTGGAATTTTTATAGTTTAATCCTTTTAAAATTTCTTCTTACCTTGCCAGCAGTACTCAGAAAAACTTTTTTTTAAAAATAACTGAATGAGTACTTAGTGTGATGCATTGCCAATTATATGGCTATAATGAGGACCATCTTTAAAAAGCAAATAAATAATATGTTGCTCCGAGGATTTCTAAAGAATGCATGTTTTTCCCACCCTCCTCTTTCAGAAAGGGAGCTGGGATTCACAGAACAGTGACATATCTACCTTTAATTGTTATATAATTAATGAATCAGATGAAAAATGTGAATACTTGGTCTCCCTTTAAATCCTTTAAATCTCTCCAGCTGTTGAACATATTGCAATTCAGCTCCTTCTTTTTGGTTATTTTGCCTGTTTCTTAATAGACTCAATTTCTCATTTTGGAAAATGATAATTATTTATTTAAAAAAATATATGGTTCCTTTACTTCTCATTTGTAGTTCTATACTTGTTGTTATTGTCTTAATCTCGAGTCACTGGAGACTATGTGTTTTTCTCCTATTTTTTCTTCTTTCTAGTACACTGATTAGCTCCTGAACAACTAGCCTCTGAAATGCCATACTTTCATTCATGTTTTCTGACTGAGGGCTCCCCTCCCCGATACACTAAAGTACTATAATTACCTCCATGCCTTTGTTTGCATAGGTTATAGTACTAATGCTAATAATAATCTTTCCCTGTGGACATCTGTGTATTTATATATCTCTGATCCAATAACCATTGGGATCATAGAGATGTATTTTTTTCATTTCAGTCCTCTTGATATTGTTTTAGCCCTAGGGGGAAATCAAATGAGATATAGAACATGGTAAACTCACACAACTCTGAGGTCATTAACACCTAATTAGAAACAGAATAGAGATCGAAATGATCCTTTGGTTAACATGTGAAAGAGAGATCTGAGCTTATTTAACTTCTTCCTCACCACAGTAGAGTTTACAGCCAATAACTGTTGCTATATTACATTTCTCAAAATTATTCTAAAATAATGTTAAGACATGTGAATATGCTTGATTTCTCTATTGGTTTTGTTTGGTTGTTGTTGAAGGATTTTCAGAGCTAGTTATTAAGAAGATAATAAACCCAAATGCTTGAAATACTGGTTGATTTTTTTTCCTTTAATACAGGGAATGTGCTATATTAGAAAAAAAAAATTAGATCTGGAGCCATGAAACCCGGGCTCTAGTCCCAGGTACTAAGAATGCTCATTGTCTAAGCTCACCATAAGGAACTCATTTTAATTTCTTTGAACCACAGTTTCCATATCTGCAAAGTAGTCATGTTCTTTTCACTACCTGTCTAGCAGAACCGCTGTGTTTTATAATCTACAAAATCAGATAGAGATATGACTAAAATGAATGTTATTATTTGCATAACATAATTTATATAACACAATTTTATTAGCTCCTAAGACTATAAACTGTATTTTAATTGGTAGAGGAAAATCTCAGGTAAGAAAATTCCTCTACGGATGTAGATTGGTACTTTCTATAAGCCATGCCTAATCTCTGAGTTGGGCACTGAATATATGTATATATGTCAGAAGCAGGATGTAGGAATCAAGATTTCCTGGTGTCAAAGCCAGGCTCACCCAGGCTATTTCTCATTATAGTATTTTACTGGACACTGGTAATGAACTAATCAGACTACATGAATGTCTAAGTCTTTATCAAATGGATGATTTTGCAGAAACCTCCCCTTCCCCATTCTATATTTGAGAAAGGTTTTTTATCTGTTTTTTTTTTTGATGAAATCAATACTCCCTGTTAAACCTTTTAAAGTTTTATCTTGTATTTTTCAGGACATTGTTCTTGTTGAAATATGCTTGTATTTAGCTTCTATCAACTATTATGTTCATGTTATCTACAAATATTTTATCTCTTTTTCAAATAGAAATAGAGAGTGGGGACATACAGCCTGGTGTATTCCAATACAAATTTCCCTCTAAGATGACACTGAAATAAAAATCATCTTTGGATGTAATCTCTCAAGTTCATGAACCCAATTAAACATATTATTCTCCCTATTCACATATTCATCTTTTCACCAAAGATATCTGAAAATAATATCCATAAGATTTCTTTTAATTACTGTCTAGCAATTCAAATCAAAAAAAAAAAAAAGAAAGAAAGAAAAAAGGAAGAAGGGAAGAAAGGAAGGAGCTTAGTCTTACATGACTTGTTCTTACTAAAGCTATATTAGCTTAATACAGTGCTCACAAACTTTCCTTGTGATAATGTATGATAGCATTTTATTTAAGTTCAGTGTGAAAATCAGCAAGCTATAGTTTAGGTTTCCTATTTGTTCCCTTTTTTTTTAATCAGGACATTTGCCCGCCTACATTTCAGTGACAGTTTTCTCATCTGTCTCCATTTTTAAATGTCATGCATACCAGATTAGTAATTATAGCCCTATATTCTTGTATTTTCCTACAATGTTATTCAAACAGACTAGGTAATTTGCACTCATTTCAGTTGACTAGGAGTTTTTTTTAATCTCCTTATTTATGTTTCAGGTTCTCATATGGACCATTTTGTATTCTTTTGAGTTTAATTCTTAGTAGAGGAAAGAAAAGCAAAATGCGAATTGGATTGTTCTGACATCTGTATCATCTGCTTTCATTTTACAGTTCACATTAAATAGAAGTGCTATTTCTTAATCCCTTTCTTGGTTCTACTTCAGCAAAAACAAAAACAAAACTAAACAAAACAAAAAAACTCACCCATTTTATTGTGCTCAGCATTCATTTACATGCTTCCATTTGTTCTCATTTCTATCCATTATTATAATATTCTTATTGGATTTTGCCAATCTTTTATGTTCACATTTTTGTATACCTTCCTTTAAAATCTGAGGCTATATTGGACTGTTGAGATTTTGTTTGTCTCCAAAATTTTAATCAACAAAGATAATATCAATAGATTTTTTTTCTTGAAAGCCTCTTGAAGGGAAGTATAAAGTTGGGGGAAAAATTGCCAGTGTTTCTGATAAAGATCTCATTTCTAAAATAAATTTAAAAATAAAAAAATCAGATTTATAAGAATATGTCATTCCCCAATTAATAAGTGGTCAAAGAAAGAAAGCCTCTTGACTCAACTCTCCCTTGATCTTAGGCCAAAAAATCCAACTTTATCTTTTAACTTTTCAAATCTGCTCTTTCAAAATATAGGATGTACAACTGACATGCTGAGGCCATTTGCATTTACTACAGATTCAAAGAAGGCACCAACACTGCCTCCCAAGATAATTGTCATTCGGAATCCCTCAACCATTTCTTCCTGTCAGCCACAATAGGACCAGAATAACCCTACTTGCTTCCTCCATTTTCTGAGCCATGAAATTATCATGAAATGAAGTGGTTATTATATTAACAACTCAACTTTTAGTAAGAATCTTCAGCATTTATTCAAAGATTTGAAATCGTACATCACAGCTGTGAAAATGGTACCAAAAAATACATCACATCATATCACAAAAAAATACATATATTTTATATATAATATACAATTTGTGTATTGCATTTGTACAAATGTTACTTTATCTTTATCAAAACACATTTTCATAAATGAGTTCTCTTGACCCTTACATCATCTCAGTGAAATAGGAAAAGTCCTTCCATGACATTTAATTAAATAAAAATTCATACTTTTCCAAATTGTATATAGTACAATCCTTCACATATTCATTCAACCACCCTTTACAAAGCACCTTCTATGCTTAAGGCCAGTCCTTTAATTGTTTTAAAAATATTCTCTTTGTAAGTATGACTGTTTCTTAGATGTAGTTTCATAATATCATTTAGAAAGCAAATGAATTATTTCTGAAGAATATGTATATTTAGCAAAATTATCACATAAAACAATTAACATAGTAGCTATTCTTAGGAATTCACGATACTTTTGAAGAGTTTTATGAGAGGTGGAACCAAGATGGTGAAATAAAAGCAGGAAGTTGCCCAACCTCTCCCCCAAACTGCTCCAAAATCCTTTAAATAATGACTAAAAATCTTTATGATACTCATGATCTTGTTAATGAGTTTTTTAATGCACCCTCCTTTCCCCTCCCTCTTTCTTTCTCTATCTCTGTCTCACTCTCAGTGTTTATCTCTGTCTCTCTGTCTCTCTCTGAGTCTATCTCTGAACCTGTCTGTCTGTCTTTCTCTCTTTTTCTTTCACAAACAAATACACACATGCTTTCTGTCTCTTATTTTCTCATATTTCTTTCTCCACCCCAGGTATCTTGTTATTGGAAAAAAAAACAAAACAATTACTTGGCCAACCTCCCACAAGATAGATGTTCTACATATAATCTTATTCTATTGTCATTGGTACTGGGAATGCATTATAATCTGCTAAAGATTTCATAAGCTTTTGAAGGGTACAGTTTCCAAAGAAACTATGTCCCTCACACATCAAAGTACTGTAGTCTTTACAGTCATCAAGAAAACAAAGGAATTTTTCTTAAGAAATTCAAGGGATAATAATTTCCAGAGACTTTTCTATATCTCATGGCTTACTAACAAAAAGATTCAATTCCTTCTTTACTAAGCGAATGTTTTACCTACTCCTGACTTTGTTATCTTATTAGTATTCTCTTATAAAATATGAATAATACTGTTTTCTTCCATTTTATGAAATACAAATGCTAATAAATATGAATGTGAAATGTTTCTAATAAAATTGTTAGTCCTTTAGTTGACTTAAATATTTGGATAACTTTCTATCAAAGGAATAGGGATTGTACTTGTAATTCCCTATATCATTGCATTTTTTAATTTGTTTTGATTTTCTAATAAATTTAGTTATTTTAATACATATTGCTTTATGAATCATGTTGGGCAAGAAAAATCAGAGCAAACAGGGAAAAACCATGGGAGAAATTAAAAAAAAAACAGAAAAAAAGAAGTGAACATAGCATGTATTGATTTTTATTAGTTCTTTCTCTGGATGTAATTGGCATTTTCTGTTCAAAGCCTATTGGGATTACTTTGGAACACTGAGAAGAACCAAATCTCTCATATTTGATTATTGCACATTCTTGCTGTTATTGTATATAATGTATTTCTGGTTCTGCTTGTTTCAATCAGCATCAGTTCATGTAAATCTTTCCAGGCCTTTCTAAAATCAGCTTGTTCATCATTTTAATAGAATAATAGTCCATTAACTTCATGTACCACAACTTGTTTAGTCATTCCCTTACTGGTGGGCATTTACTCATTTTCTAATCCTTTGCTAGCACAAAAAGCTGCTATAAACATTTTTTTCACCTGTAGGTCCTTTTCCCTCCTCTGACAATGCATTTTAAAGCTGCCTTGCAGCTTAAAATGTTTGAGAGCTGCCTATGGCAGGAAGAGCTTGGGACTTGGCCAGGGTAACACAGGTAGTACATATCACAAAACTATTTCTTCATGTTGACTATAATAGGACAAAAGTAGACCTACCTGCAGTAAGTTCCTCCATTTTCTAGCAATGAAATTATCACAAAATGAAGTGGGTTCTGTTCTAACTGCTCAACTTTTGTGGAATTTCAAATCCTGGCATTTGAAGACAGGTATTCCTGGCTCACAGGCTACCTCTTTATCTACAATGCCATGCTTCCTCCACATCATAAAATAATGAATTTTAGCAAACAAAAGGAGACCAAAACTTGTAGTCATTTGTACCCTTATCATCTATATTTTCTAGGTGTCTCTATTTCTCCAATCTGATTGTTTTCTTTCTCCCATATGACGAGGGCCATGTCCTCCATTCCCTAGTTCTTCCTCTCAAACCCCCACCTCCAAAACCACACAAAATATGCATAAACATCATCTTGCCATGGTCTATATATTTGGATTGCAAATATGTGCTTCTGACTGACTAATGGTCAGAAAGCGAGTGTGTTCAAATGTAAGTCTTAATTATAGAGCTTCTTTATGACCCGTTAACCTTTCCACAATTCCTCATCTTGTTCATCCCTTAAAACTTTTTTTTTCCATTTTTTTCAGTTCAGAAAGTTCCTGGGTGGTACATGGAAGAAATGGAAATTTTGAAAAAAAGTATTAATAAATTTTAACAATATAGTCCATATAATTTTTATCTTGTTATTTAACAAGAGATCAGCTCTGCGGATTTATCTTTCAGTTCATATTGTATATTCACAATTTTTTGGAAACAGCAGTAGAAAAAAAGAGAAAATGCTGCAGCAATCAGCAATGACTAGTTCTTTGGTAATGAGAGGATGGGCAGAGCAAAAGTTCAAGCAGACAGGCTGTGATAGACTCTGTAAGGATGGCTGCAACTGTAAGTCTGAGGAGAGTCTTGATGAGCTCTCAATATGGCAGGGATATTTAGTCATGCATCAGTCATTTTAGCATCCTTCCTTCCCATCCCCCCTTCCCTCCCACACACATGGATTGCCACCAGTAGTGTCATTTCTTGTAAACCAAGTACAAGAATGTAGAGCTTCAAGCTAGTTGCTTAGACTGTCATTCAGTTACCCTGCATTTAACTGCCTCCTTCTCTCAAGAACCCAGGATTCTGACAGAGTAAAGCCTTTATATCCACTCACATGCAATATAGAACTGGATAGCAGTCAACCCATGAGTTTTACATGGATGAAACATCTATCCAATTTTGCTTCCATCACCATTACATAGGAGACAGATACAGCTGGCTTATTAATAACTGTGCCCTTTCATTCATATTAGTTTCAGGTATACCCACAAAACAGTTTTTAATAGACTAAAATAACAACTTATCCAACAGTTGACAAGAAAATCTGACCATTAGATTGTTTAAAAAAAAATGAAAATGGGGGAAAGGGAATTCATAGCCATTAGCTCTTGAGCAAAAGTGTCCATTGGCTTTTTCCTAGGAGACTACTACATTTACCTCTTCTCTAGGCACAGGTTAGCTTGACTGATCAGCCAGCTGCTCTCATCTGAAGCTATAGTGATAAGGAACCATTTACTGATCAGGTATTTGAGAGGCTGTATTTATCCTTGTGGATTTGAAAATACCTTGCAAAATGCCAGTATATTAGAAATCAATATGTTTCCCTAACATCTTCCAATGGACAGCCATTTTCATGGTTTAGGAAAGTCCTAAATCTTTGGGAAAATCTTTAGCATCCATTTATCTTGAGGAACTATACTATCCTAAACCAATGGCCTAGAAGTAGTTTGAGAGTTTTCTAGAAGATCTGTGCTGTTCTTCAGTATCGATGTTTAGGTTTATGTTTTATGTTTTAGATGGAGATCTGATAGGGACATTGAAAAGATACATTCTGAATAACCAGGAATCCTTACTATATCTTTGTGTCTTAGTCTGCTAAGAAGGAAATTGAAGGTGAAAGAATTCCTTCTGAGGGCTGTCCAAACTTTTCTTTTTTTATAATTTATCATCCAGTAAATGTAACCAAGGACAAGAGCTTATCCAAGATTATTTTAAAGGGCCCTTTGATATCTGAAATGCAATGAACTTATAATCCAGAACTAAAACAAAAGCTAAAATTAATTGGAAGATTTTACTTCTGAAAGTTTTGTCTTTACAGACATAGGTCCAATAAATTCATTTCTCTAAATAAGGTTTCTCGCTAGAGCATTAATTAACCAAAAACCTTAATTATAATGTGTGTATGTGTATGTATGTATGTGTGTGTGTGTGTTCAATGCATGTGGGCTGGAGGGAATCTTTATTTCAATTATTTGTCCATATTTCTGGAACTGTTAAGTTTTATTATGTTTCTCAGAGATTAGAGTCCCTATCACATAATATGTATAGAGATAGGCTCAGTCAGGAAGATTAAGGTTCAAATCCTATGGCTGATATGTACTACATGTGTAATGTTTGGACAAATCATTTAGCATCTCACCCAAGGAATCTGAATGGAGGGCTTTAATTCTAAATGGGGTGCTGTTTCCAAGATACCACAGGGATTTATTATGATCTCTTGTTGAAATCTTCTCTGCAAAGAATATTCTAATACCTATTTCTTAGTTGTTATAAGACTGGATCTGATGACAACTGAGCTCTTGATAGAGGAAAGAAATATAAGAAGTTACTGGGATGGAATATAATAGATTTTTTCTCAAGAAAATTTAAGGGGAACAAAGGAAGAAGAAAGAAATTGACTTAATTAGAAATAGTTCTGAATTGGGATACAAACATGACCTGGGGTCAAATAATGCCCTGCTCATGTCCCTGAAACTTATTTTGGCTGGTTAGTCTCCTTGGTAAAATGAGTTTGATAATAAAATCTCCTGTATCTATAACCCAAAGAACAAGACTCAAATATAAGAATCAAAACAAATAACATATACATGGTATTTTGTAAACCTTAAATAAATCATGCTCTAGATTTTAGCTTTTCTTTTTTATGGGCTTGCAATCTGTAAGACAGGACAGTCAAGAGAGAGGCAACATGATATAAACAATAGTAAAAACAGTGGCTTTGCATAAGAGAACTTTATTTCAGACCGTGGCTTTGATGTTACCTTTCTATATGATTTTAGGAAAATCATATCAATTCTTTTTGCTTCAGTTATCTAATCTGCAAAACAAAATGCTGGACTATAAGGTCTAGCTTTAAAGTTCTCATGATCCCATGCTATCCACAAGAATCTATGAGTTTCTCTTTCCTCATTTAAAAGTTAAATCCATTACTGATTTTTCCAATCTGTTAAATTAGTTAAAGTTAAATCCAATACTGATTTGATAGTATTACTGATTTTTGAATGAGAGGATTTTTATTATCTATAGGAAAATAATAAACTTATGGTAGTGTTCTTCAGCACAAAGTGCTGTGCTAATAGATAATGCATACAAATGAAGTTCTGAGTTAATTGGTCCATCCAGCTGAAAACAAGCCCCCATCATAAGGTATGTCAATGCCTGTAATGCTAAACTAGTTATAATTTTAAGAGATTGCTCTCTCTTTTTTGCCCTATGAAATGTGCACATGGCACAAATAAATATTTGGAATACGATAACCTTGAGTCACATTCAATGGACTATTCATCCCACTTGAGGAAAAGAAAAAGAGAAAAAAATTATAAAAATAGCATTATACTTTTAAAGCATAATCCCTGAACAGGATTTGGGATAAAAATATTAATATTATTAATATTTAGGTACATAATAATATTTTAGGTACAATAATATTAGGTACAATAATATTAGGTACAATAATATTAGGTACAAATTAGGTAGCATTTTACAGTTTATGAAACCCTTTCTTCACAGTAATCCTGTGAAGCAAGTAGTAATATTACTAAAAAAGATAAAGATCTCTTTTTTCCCAGGCACTAAGAAAAAGAAAATCTATTGTGTTCCATCCCAGCAACTTCTTTCTTAGATAGCATCCTCCATTTAAAATATCCCCTGTACCCTCCAATGTACCTATCAATAAATTGATTGCTTTCATGTTATCTTACCACAGGGTCAGCATGCCATGCATTTAGCCCAAGGGCAAGGAAAATTCACCTTTTCCCACCTCCTGTCAAAATAGATCTCTGTCTCAGGTTGTTTTGTTATAGACAAGACCCACTTGGCAATTTAAAGCTCACATTTTGCTCAATATTTTTTATGTTACAACACTGAGAACAATAACATATCAATTAACTTTAATTACTCTCCAGCTTTCTTCTTCAGATATGTGCCATTGTAAGCTGTTGGGGTTTTTTTGTTGTTTTCTGTTTTTGTTTTTTATGAATTGTCTCTTGATAGTAGGAACCTCTCATAGTCCATAATTCGTTTTTACAATTTCTGCTCAGAGTCCCACAAAAAATCATTTAATACATTTTGTATTGTATCTCATTTTCTCTAATATTCTCAATAGTCACACTTATCATTTATAATAGATGTTAAAGATAGATTTAGTGAGTCAAGAATAGAAAAGATACAGAACAAAAATCAAAATGGACTCACATTTTCCAAGCTATTTATTCTTCTAATAGAAATTTTGTACTCTTCTGTCCAAATCACAATTTGAAAAGACAGAAACATGCCGTAGTTAGAAGGCTTAAAAAAAGCTAAAAACTATGCAAGTAAGAAAATACTTCTCTGAGAAGATTTGATATCAAAATCATCCTCCAAATGTGGCAATTCCAGATTATACTTTGAGAGCTAACTTTTCACAATTTCATATAAGTACTACAAGAGTTTATACATCTTTGCATTCATTCAACAAATAACTACTATGTAGAGAACATTGTACTAGATTATTGAAAATTCAATTTACTTAGGGCAGATCATTGTTCTTAAGATGCTTAGTCAAGTGTTTAAAAGAAAGTCAGCCATAGGATAAGCTCAGACAATAATTATAGACAAAATTGTGAAGGAAGAAATCTCTTTGGTGGTCCCCTCCCCACTTTTCATTATGTGAACTCCCCAACCCACACTTTTTAAGTATCATTTACACCTCCCAAGAACCTAGTACAATCAGTCTAACATGGGTCTTTTTGTTAAAAAAGTAAAATGATAATTAATTCCCACTAAGGTATGACACAAGAGGCAGCAGGAGATACTGAAGGGAGAACTAATGCTGGATTCAGGAGATTCTGTCTAAGTCTTACTTCTGACACATACTAGATATCTAAAATTCTAAATCTAAATCTAAAATCATTTCAAATTCCAGTGTCACCAAGTACCTGTCTCACATCATAAATTTCAGACTGGTTGACAATTTTTACTAGAGGAAAAAATTTCATAGTGAGTGTTCCTTAAATGGTAAAATTTCCCTGTGAGTGTTTATACTTCAGAAACAAGCAAATGTTATATAATAAAGCTTGTTTTATTGTTTTATTGATTTTCTATATTTAAGAAAATGATGGAGAAAAATGTTATTAATGTAAATTAAATTCAAAAGTGTGAAAATGTAAAGAAAGAAATAAAAAAAAGAAATACTATATGCCAGTTCTCAGAGGAGAACTTGAATATTTGGATGAAAAGAGAATTTCTTGATTCCTAAAAAGCATCTCTAAAAATTAGCAGTTTAGGTGAAGCACCTAGGACAGGAAAGGCTTGCCTGATAGATTTTAAATCATGATGGACATATAACAGCCTACTATTCCTCTTCATTGAGCCAGTCTTATTTGCTATATCATTAACTGCGTTTGCAAGACCCAGGGGTCCTCAAACTTTTTAAATAGGGGGCCAGTTCACTGTCCCTCAGACTGTTGGAGGGCCAGACTATAGTAAAAACAAAAACTTTATTTTGTGGACCTTTAAATAAAGAAACTTCATAGCCCTGGATGAGGTGGATAATCGTCCTCAGCTGCTGCACATGTCCCGGGCCGTAGTTTAAGGACCCCTGCAAGACCTTGAGACTATTAATATGGAGCCACCACTGGAGGTGGCTCCATAGTACAGAGGAAAGTGTTGAAATGAAGATCTGGGTTCAAATTCTGAACTCTGCTGGTTACCACCTGATTGACCCTGAGAAAACCATTTACAAGTGTCTGGACCTCAATTTATTCATCTAGAAATTAATGGCAGTTGCTGTCAGTGATTTCTAAGTCCTCTCCCATTTCCTGCCAGTTTTCAGTCTCGTGATTATTGTAACAGGGAGATTAAAACCATTACTGACTCTTTGATTCAAGATTGTCCTTTCATCAGGCTCCTAAATGGGCAGTGATTCAAGAAACCCAGTCTTTCTTTTAAGATGTCTAATACTAAAAATCATCTTCGAAAATCTGAAAAAAAGGTCCTCTTTAGGATCACCAATCCCTTCCATTTAATGAGAGCAAATAAAACTGTGAAAGTCTGCAGGCATTCTCATACTTTTTAAACAGTTGTTTGTTGTATCCCTTGGAGTTTGGAATATGGAGTTAATGCAGAGCAAGAATTTTTCTTATAAAAATACAGTGATTTTGATGACTTCAGGCTACCAAGATCTTCATTCCGACTTTAAAGGACAATTTTATATTTGAAAGATTAAATTAGCTTAAAAGTGTAGTGCTTGGCCCAGAGCTTTGTCTCTCTCTCTCCCTCCCCCCATTATTTCTACAATATTTCCTAGCACATCATACCAGGTGATATTTAATTTGGTGTTGGTCTTTTATTCCTATCTGCAAAGGTGTCCTTATCACTTCTCTGACACAAACTCCCAAAGAGCAGCACATGTGCACATCCACAGGCACACACACACACACACACACACACACACACACACACATACCTGGTGTTTTGAAAACACTAATAATACAAGCCACCAACTTGAGCCTATGTAGGATTTTAGCAGGTGAGAAAGGCAGTCACCTCTCTTTCTTTTCATTCTTCGTGCTTGACTCTGAGTCTGTCATCTTTGATTAGCTCAGAACACTTGAGAACTATCTCGAATGTTTTTTTTTTTTATGACAAGAGAGAGGCAAATCAATTTAAATGGCTCTGTAAACATTAATCGTGCCACCTCATCGGTCCATGCCTGAAAGACATCCTGAGTCAGACTAATGCCTAGTGACCCAGCACTTGTACCCCTCAGCTGCACACTCAGAGATTTAACTCTCTCATCCTTACAGTCTCTTAAAGTAAGAAAAGTCCGTTGCTGTTTATTCAATTCATTGCGATTCAAAGGCCATAATCTAATGATTTTCAATTAAGAATATCTGGGTTCAGATGCCAGATTTTTTTCTATATCTGTATCTATCTATATCTATCTAGAGAAAGAGAGAAAGAGAGAGAGAGAGAGAGAGAGAGAGAGAGAGAGAGAGAGAGAGAGAGAGACTAGTGTCTTGTTAAGAGTACCTATTTGAAGATTCAGAACTTATCTTAAGCTAGATGTCATATTTTAACTATTTTGCAGATTTTGTAAATTGTTAGTGCTTCTCCTTAAAAAAAAAAGGGGGGGCTCATTTTTAATACCAATATTCATTCAATTAGCCAATAAGTATCAAATAAGTATTCTGTGAGTACTTGAGATACAAAATCAAGGGGTAAAAAGTCTCAGAAGAAGTCACATTCTAATGGGAGATTTAATACTGGAAGTAACCTCAAAGGCATCCAATCCAACCTTCTCCTTTTACAGATGAGAAGCTTAGGTCAAATGATTCATAAGGTACAGAGCTGAAATAAACCAGTAACTCAATCAATAACTCTAATGTCTGGGCTAGCTTTCCAGAGACTAGAATACTCAGGAATAAAGTCTAAAGTCTTTATTGTCCCCTTCACAGTCTGTATGTGTCATAGTTTGAACCAGTTTCCTCTGCCAGCATTTTGTCAGTCTGCCAGTCTCATCTTAGTGCAGGAGGCAGGAGAGCCACCATGAGGAAAGTCAAAGATAGAATCTCTGTGGCTGACTTTGCCCTCAGTTTAAATACCCTATTACAATTACATCAACTGTAGAATTATTACTTCACCATGCTAAGTACTAAGTATATGTAAACTAGATAGCCATTGTCTCATTGATCCCACTGAGATAATACCTTGTTTAGAGTATACTTCTTTCAAGTACACTTCTCCAAAGTTCTGCCCTCTACAAATAACCACTTATTAAGTGCCTAACTATACACCAGGCACAGTGTTAAGCGCTGGAAATACAAAACAAGGCACAAGACATTATCTGACCTCAAGAAAAGATTTGAACTCTCTTAATCCAGAGTCAATACTCTTTCTACTGTAATGTACAACATACTATCCTTCCTAATGCTGGTATCTGTTTGTGAGCATAGAATATTACACTTTAAAGTCGAGGATCACAGAAAGAGCATAATGGATGTGCATTGATTGTAGCATATTATAAGTAAGGAATTAATCCTGGAGAAATGGTATAAAATAAGGCATTAAATGAATATACAATTGATAAAAAAGTTGATCAGGTCATAGGTAGAATGAGGGCTAACCGATAAAGAGCTCACATGCATTGTACACATCAGCTTCATGTTAAGGAAATTTGAAGAAGCCTCCCAGTGCATTGGGTGGGCTTTCTCTGATGGCAGAACAGAGAGAAAAGTCATATAGCATGAACAAATATAGATAGGTTGAGATCTATAATGCTAGAGAAATAAAATAAATGATATCACAGATACATTAGAGTAAAATATTGAAGTTTATCATATTTTATATCATACCTATAGTTTTTTGTTGTTGTTGTTGTTGTTTTGCATCTGTAGAGTGGTTGAGAAAGTTCATCTTAGTTGGGAAAAAGAAACTTCTTTGCAACTTATAATCCTAGAGTTACCTGGAACCTGGAAAGTAAAGGATAGTAGGCTGTGCATATTAGAAAGAGTATTGACTCTGGATTCAGAGGACCTAATTCAAATCATTAACCAATTGAATATTAATGAATTGCTACCTTTTGCCAGTAAATGCCTTCGAAGTATCAGTACCTATTATTCATTAGGAAACTTTCCTAAGTCCAAGTCAGGAGTTCCACAATGAATCCTTTTCTAACATCTGATTGTTACATTTTTGGAAATCTAATCTTTACATGGAGCCCTCTCTTTAACTAAGGATATGTTTGTTGGTAATAAGACTTAAATAAGCCCTAATGGGTCCCAAAATAAAGACCCTGTCAGGTTTACATGAATGGGCATAGAATGATAAAAAGCATGTACTTTCTGAGGACAAAGCCCTGAATTTAATTATTTCTTTAAGTGCAGCCCCTTTCCATTTTTGTGGAAAGATGGGGGTGTGAGAAGAGGGGAGAGACAATTTCTAAAATTAGCAGAGCAGAGGCCACATAAAGTTTTTTGGTTAAAGGGAAAACCTTGATCATGTACCAAGCCAAATTTACAGCCAGTATCCAGATTGTGGGGCACAGGTGTAATGTGAGTCCTGAAAATGTTTCTTAAGTAACATCCTTTTCAGTGTTCCAATTTGGAAGTTAACAAAAATATGAGGAAATGGGATCAGATTTACATCTGAAAGGGTCAGTCAGAATCTTCATATTAATTACATGTGGAGAGCAGCATTCTTAACATTACTACCCATTAAGATGACTAGGATAGTCCCATAGAACCAAACATACACAAGCTACTTTGTCTTTTTGGGGGGAGCTATGGTTATCTAAGTTATTATAGCTTACTATTATATTGTATATTTTTGATCATGCATTTTTTATTTACTTCCCAGTTCCCAATTCAGCTATATAATAGAATTAAATTATCTTTCTAAGCCTTCTTTGATTAAAAAACAAGCAAACAAAAAAAGCAAAACAAAACTTAAGGCCAAGCCAGTCTTTAAGTCCTAAAGAGAAAATGAATATGAAATATCAATAAGACAAACCCCTTTACTATCAGTATCTGGTAATTAATGTGTCATTATACATTATGTCACACTGATCATTTCAGGCACTGATCTTCCCTACAGAAACAGTTATATATTGAACATACAATTTTATGTGTTGGAAGACATAGGATGAAGTGTAAGATATATACCTATATTTTTATATCTACAGTGATATAGTGAGCACACAGAAATCAAGACTTTAGACAAACCATCAGCTCTGTCCTTAACTTACTTCTCTCATTTCTATAATCTGTATAATGAGTTGGTTGGATTTGCTGATGACTAAGGTCCTTTAGAAGAGACATTTGAAGATATGGAAAAGAACTTAAATGCTAACCAACAGTGACCTTTGAATAATATAATATTGATATTACAATATAATAATATAATATCAAATAATAATAGAGGATACAAATTTGGATATTTTCATATTTTACCTGAAATATCCTTAACTTCTAATCCATCAACAAGCATTTATAAAGAGCTTATTATATAACAAACCCTGATTTATACTATGGAATAAAAACTCTTCCCAGATAAGTAAATAATAAATTGTACTCATACATCTGCATTCCATTTTTCATTTGCAAAGTGTTCCTATGTAATGCCAGCTCTCCTTTCTCTTGCTATTTTAAACTTTATATTTTCAGTGGCATTTATTTCCCTCTGCCTTGCAACATCTCTCTTCTTGTATTATTTGTCTCTTATTAAACTTTTCATATGTCTTATTTCCCCCAATAGTGTACAAACTTTTTATGCATAGGGCCTCTATTGTTACATTTCCTTTTATTTCCCATAATAATAAATAAAGTAGTAGAGATTTAGAAAGCTTTTGACAAATGTGCCTTTTGAATACTTGACATCAGGAAACTCACTGGCACACTAGTGTTGCATTTTTAAAAAATCTCAATAACTTTACTAAAGATAGTGTTACCTGTCACTTAGAGAGTACCTACTCTGACATGTTCCACTCTACAATTGCATTAATTTTAGTGTTGGAGGAGCATTACCTCAAAGAGAAGAAGTAAGGTTATTCTCTTTTTTCCTGGTTCATTGTCCCCCTATCAGGAAAAATCTCTAGGACAGTTTCTGTATGTCTAGTATTTAGGATCCCTTCAAAAATGAAGAACAGACTCCCTTCTAAGAAAGTTACTCAGTGGAGAAAATGGAGATCAAACAAAGGACAGCCTCTAGCCTTTATGAAATTCTTAAAACTTAAATGATGCATAAGCATCATTGTTATTCAGTTGTTTCAGTTATGTCTAGCTGTGGCCACATTTGGAGTTTTCTTGGCAAACATACTGGAATGGTTTACCATCTTTTTCTCCAGTTCATTTTACAGAGGAGGAAACTGAGGCAAATAGGGTTAAATAATTTGTCCAGGGTCACACAACTAGTAAGTGTCACAAGCTAGATTTGAACTCAGGTCTCCCTCATTTCAAGCTCAGCAACTCTATCCACTCTGGCACCTACCTGCCCAAGCATGCATTAATAATATTTAAAGCACGGAACGATAATCCATCAAACATATCATACTATCTAATGTAAGCAAAACAGTGCAATGAAAATGCTGTTTATATTGTCCAAGAAAGTTCACAAAATTGAGATAGTCTAGTCAACCAGCCAGGCTAATAATTTCCTTCAAGTTCAGGATGATTTTTGTCAGATCTGAGAAGCTGTGTAGTTGCAGGAAATACTTATCAATGGATATTAGACCTTCAATCAGATGAGGTAATTATTCAAACCAAGAAACACTAATTCTTTCAGGATTACTTTTGCTGACTTATTCTCAGGAAAAATAAAAGATGCATCGGGGATTTGGTGACCTTTTCATAGGCTTGCCTATAAAAGCACCTGTAACCACCATAATTGACATGTACTCAAAGTGTGGGCTGTCATAATCTTTACCCCATGGGACAGAACAGCGGAATTGATCTAAATGAGATGAATTCAGAAAAGATTGAAATTTTTTGTTAGCTTGTGTTCCTAGAGGCTCACTTCCAAAACTTGTTGACATAACCCCAACCAAAAATCAGAGGTAATAATTGGAAGTTGATATATCATCCCAAAGCCCACATCCTTCAATATGGGCCCCAAAACATCTCTAGTTCCATAGGAAACACCCCCATCCACCAAACTGGGATGGATTACCTTCATTATACTTGTGATAAATTGGAAGGTTAAAAAAGTAGGAAAGAAGTTGAAAGACATGTTTAATTAGTCTTTTTCAATTAGATTTCCCTTTAATCTAACTACAAGAATCTTATATGGGCATGGATCTTCATATTATAAGCGAGTTCAAAAATCAGACAATCAAAGCTTGTCAGTATTCAGCATGGTATTTAGCCCTTGGTTCCTAATCAACTCTATGCCCATCTTTGTCAGGGAATGCTTTCTAGTCACTGCGCCTAATCAAACTATAGTTCACATAAGCCAGAAGTTGTCCTAAAGAAATGAATCCCAGAGTCTGGAATATAAAGATGTTGGAAACCTCAATAACATTCTTTAATCATTAAGCAGTGCCCATAGGAGATGAGAAAAGAAAAATACTCCTGAGAAACTGTATATCATGCCTAGGAACAGATTCAGGATCAATCTTGCAGACATCATCAAAAGATATTAGTGATAGTAAACGCATGAGTTAATTCACAACATGGCTACAGGTATTTCCTAAATGTATGTTCCTTCAAAAATATCCCCTATTTATGTCCATTAATATTATATGTATTTGTGGGATATTGTAAGCAAAGTTTTCTGTTGTTTATTTCTAAATGTGCTGTTAAAACTAGCTAGTTTAAACTAGCTCTTCCCTTATTGTTAAATTAAAATAAACATAGATGATAGCTCATATTCTATCATTTTTTTAAAATGGTCACAGATCTAAAGAATATTTTGAATTTGAGGTAGCTTTCTGGGATCCCAAATTGGAGGCTAATTAATGGAGTATATTAATATCATACAACTCCCCAATAGTACACTTATACATAAAAATGATAATAGTAAAACTTTACCATTTATGCAGCATTTACCTGTATGTCAGTCATTGTTATGAGTGTTTAAAAATTATTTTCTCATTGGTTCCTCATAAAAACCATAGAAAGTAGATGGTATTATTATTATTCCCATTTTATAGATTAGAAAACTGAGGCAAACAAGAGTTAATGTCTTGCCCAGAATCCCACAACAAGTAAGAGTCTGAAGTTGGATTGTTAACTCAAGTATTCCTAAATCCAGGCCTCTCCCTCTATCTAGAAAGAAAATTAAACATTTCATTCACTGCCATGCTTGGGCCCCAATTTTGTTTTGGTTGCCACCATGTAATTGAAAATCAGTTAACTACATAATTAATTTGTACTGAGTCTATAGGGTGGAGGGTAGTCTATCTTATTTTATGCTGAAACAGACAAAGGAACATGAAAAGCTTTTACAAATGCATCCATCTAAAGAGAACACAGCCCAGGAACCTTCAGATGTAACCATCAGGAAGAAGTTCTTTTGAGGATAAAAAGAAGAGTTGCCAAAATTCTTCTGATATCAAGAGCTGAAGTTATAGAATTATCTCTAATTTAGGATACTTTATATTTATGTTTATTACATCTTTTCAAAAGGATTCTCATGAAGCCAGACTATATCAGCTTGTCAGTAATCCATATTTTGGGGCAGTTAGGTGGTGCAGTGGATAGAGCACCAACCCTGAGATCAGGAGGACCTGAGTTCAAATTTGGTCTCAGACACTTAACACTTCCTAGCTGTGTGACCCTGGGCAAGTCACTTAACCCAATTGCCTCAGGAAAAAAAATAATAATTTATATTTTGAGAACAATTAGAAAGCACAGGATGATAAGTCATGGTATACACACAAAGTATTCAAAAAAGCTTATGATTTCTGTTTTTAAGGGGCATGCTAAAAGTAAAATCCAATTCTATCTACCTCTGGGGGGCACTGAAACATTAGGGTGAGGAGCTAATTAGTTTCCCAGGAGAAATCCCAAAATTATTGATAGTTCTAAGATCTCTGATCAAAGAGGAGACTCAGTCTAGCCATGCACAGAACTCGATAAAACACCTAAGCCCCGAGAAATTCTCTTTACGTGAGACCATTGTAAGACTTTGGAGAATTTGTTTCTTTGTTTTGTTATTTCTAAGGAAGAAATACAGATTAATCTGATATTCTTTAAGTTCCCAGCTGAGTATACTGGTTCAGTGGAATAGACCTCAAATAGATAATTACTTTTGGGACAAACTTTGGAAAGGAAAATTCACCTGAGCCTGAAACAAATTTCTCTTAATGGTGTAATATAATCCATTCATACCTAGATATTTGGAAATAAAGGATTAACCACCTTCACTTGTGGCATATTAGTAAGACCCCAGACAACAAAGAACTCAATAGGATAATAAACTAAAGTTTATCTTACAAATAGTAGTGACCAAATTAATTTTTGCCACTTTTTCATGTTTCAGTATTTTTTCTATTTTTTTCCATACAGAAATTTAAAATTTTCTATCATTCTTTTTGAAGAAAATTCAAATGTTCATGTTTATAGGCTATTTGTTGAAGTTTCATCAAGAGAAAAAATAAATGGCTTACAATTTTAATTGGTCCATTCAAATTAATAGTTTCAGACTAAAACATAGATTGTGAACAGCACTCAGTTTATCAGAGAGCTGTCATGTCACATCTAGATTGCCCAGTGTTTTTGAAGATCTATAAAACCTTATTTACATATCTGCCTTTTGCCAACTGTAAATTTCCTTTTTCATAGTTGTTGGCCTGATGGGTCTGTAAACACTTGTCATTTGTACTTTGAGAGTTCACCAATGTAAAGCATATTGTAGCAAATGTTGTTTTATTCCCCTTTACATCCTCTGAAATGCATACCATGTTGTCCCTCTAAAGACTTAATTTCCAATTGATTAATCACCTTAAATGATTCTTTTTTCCCCCAAGTTGTTTTTTTTAATAAGAGCCTTTATTTCCTTTATAGACATTTATAATCGAGAAAGAAGGTGTGAAATATCTTTTCACACAGCATACCTTACAAATGCAAACCATATGTTATCTGTTTTCCTATGTATTTTGTATTGCCAGGGCCATATGCCTGAAGTGATTGATCTTTCTGTTTTGAGGAGGCTAAAGACACATATATTTTAGGTTTCCCTCATAGGAAATAAGATATTTCTCTCTTTCCACACTAGATTAATGTGTTAAGAGTCTCTCTTCATCTCTAATGGATGACCCATAATTTATATCAAAATCTCTATCACTTTAAATTAATATAGCCATTTCCCTAATGAATCTTGTTACCAGAATATGCTCTGGCTTTGACAACACAATTCAGTTGCAGCTCTTTAACATCTTTGCCTGTCATAAAAACTAGATATTCAAAGTATTTTTATTAGTTCAGTTCTGGATGCTAATTAACCAATTATATTCTTTATTAAAATTGGATATTTCTTTTTAGGGAACTATTTTTAAACATACAATATCATTTATTTTTCAACTTTAGAGGAATGAATATTGTTTCATTTATTTAGGAAAACATGTATTTTAGTAATAAGTCAACATAAATATATGGTAGCCCTCATATCTCTATTTTGTTTTTGCATGTGGGATTTGAAAGAGTTAATTACCTTGATTCCAATTTAAGTTTACAGATTATTTGTATATGTGAAATCCTAACAAATAGAGATGTCTAGTGATAGGAAGGGGAAAAAAAACAAGTCACAAAATCATTCCCCATGGTCTTAATTTTTGTGATAATTATTATATCATTAATACCCTAATTCCTTACTAATAATTCATTGTCAGTTCTGATTTATTTATGTTATGTGTTGACTCCGTAGTGAAAATAAATATATTAATCAATCTCTATTAAACCCATGACTCAAACAGTTCTAACAATCATTCTGAGTGTCAGAAATATTCTGTATATACAATATTACCAAAAATGAATGGAACAAATATTGAAGTCCGTATCACATAAAGGAAATCAATTGTGCACAAGTGAGACTTTCTTAGGTAGTCTAGTTTGGCCTAAATTAAGAAGGTGAGAGATCCCTAACAAGTGGGCTTTACATTTTAATTCCCCAGGAATCTTGATTTGTATACTTTAAACAAATAGATTAGCTATCACATGGAACCTTCCTAAACAGTATAATCTCAGATGTAAGGGAATGAAAGAGTCATTCAATATCAAGAGGACAGCTGCTGTCAGAGATGGAAAATCCCTGGCAAGGATCTGCTCAAGCAGGCAAGGGGAAATGCCCTTTTGTCCTCCTTCTGTCATACTAACATTTTTACAAAGTTGAAATATTTTTTTGAATGAGAAAAGGCATGCTTGAAGAAAGAATGGTTCAGAAGAAAAGAGCATTGGCCTGGGAAGCAGTAGATCTGTGTTAGGATCCTAAATCTATTTTGCTTTAAACTTCCTTAATTTACCTTCTCTTGTATCACCCTCCTTTTTTTTTCTTACCATTTTCCTCTTCTGTTTCTGTATTGAATATAAATTCTATGCATAATTGAGCGTGTATATATGTGTCTTTATACACATATACATATATACACACAAACATACACACATACATATGTGTGTGTATTCTTCCCACTTTGAATTAGTACTAACAAAAAAAGGGTTCAAGCATTGCCCTTCATTTCCCCAGTTTTTCCCTTCAACGTAAAAGCTCTTCCTTGAACACCTCTTTTAGTTAAGAAAAATTTCGCCAAATCTGCCTCTTTCTTCTCACTTCTACCAGTATAAATCTCTTTCTTATCCTTTCTTTCTTTTTTTTTTTTTTTTTGATATTTCCAACATAATTGACTCACATTCTTGCTTTTGTGTAGGTTTTTCAAACTGCCATAAAAATGAGAAAGCTCTTAGAATTTACATATCTTATTTTCCATATAGGAATGTAAATAGTTTAACTTTATTAAGTTCCTTATGATGACTTTTACATGTAATTCTTGTTATGCTTGTGTTTACTTTTGTTTCAATATCAGATTTTTCTATTCAGTTCTGGTCTTTTCATCAGGAATGCTTGAGAGTCCTTCCTTCTTTTTCACTGAAAAAATTGTCCTTTTTCTTCAGAAGGGTTTTTCACTGTTTTACTGGGTAGGTTCTTTTTGGTTATAATCCTAACTCTTGGCTTCAGAATTATGTTCCAAGCCTTTCCTTTAAAGTAGAAATCACTAAAATGTGTGTGATCTTGACAATAGTTCAATTTGAATTATTTCTTTCAGGTTGCTTGTAGTATTTTCTCTTGATCTAGGAGCTCTGGAATTTGTTTATAATATTCCAGGGAATTCTTTTTTTTTGGGGGGGGAGGGGGGGAATCTCTTCCAGGAGTGATTGGTAGATTCTTTCAATTTATATTTCGCCCTCTGGATCTAAGATTTTAGGCAGGTTTTTCTCCATAATTTCTTGAAATACGATGTTTAAGTTCTTTTTTGATCATGGTTTTCAGTGTCCAATAACTCTTCAAGTAATTCTTCTGGATCTATTTTTCAGGGCAGTTGTTTTTCTGATGAGATTTTTCACACTTCTATTTTTTTTCCATTCTTTTGACTTTGTCTTATTATCTTAAAGTTTCATGGACTCATTACCTTCCCCTTATTCTATTCTAATTTTTAAGGAGTTATTTATTTTTTTCATTTGGTCAATTCTTTTTAAGGAGTTCTTTTTCTTTACTTAACTTTTTATATTTCTTTTACCTTTTGGACAATTCTGTTTTTGAGGTGTTATTTTCTTCAGTATTTTTGTACCTCTTTTAGCAAATTATTAATTCTCTTTTCATAATTTTCTTGCATCACTCTCATTCCTTTTTTGAATTTTTAATCTATCACTTTTACCTCCTTGTTTATCTCTTTCAGGAATTTTATTGGACTTTTATTCAATTACCTTTTTTCCTTGATGCTCTGCTTACAGCTGAGAAAATGTCCCACTCTTATCTTTTATTGCCTCTGAAGCTCCAAAATTTGATTTGAGGTGTTGTTTGTAAGTTGTTTAGAAAGATATGTTGAGAGAGTTCAGCTTATTTACTGTTTCTAATTAGCCATCTTGACATTGCTTCTTAATGACATTTATGATCCTTAACTCCTCTCCACCATATATTATTATTATTTTATATTAACTTCACTAGGGATCCGTAAATCAAGAGAATTTCTATGTTAATGTAATTAATATGTACAAGCAAAAGAAAATGACCTTAGATCTTCAAGGATGCAAGACAGATTCTATATTGCCTGGTTGCTTTTCCAATTCAAACATTTATTAACTCAAAAACTACCTTTACAAGAATACATTCATAAGCACTCATAACACAAGAAGGGCAATTCTCTTAGGTTCCTCTAATTTCAGAACTTTTTGGTTAATGAAGTACCAAATAATAAAGCTTTTAAAAAAATAACTCTAAGCCATAGTATAAGGTTTATGACTTTTTCCCATTTTTTCCTAAATCATTCATTTTGCCAAGTTTTATTTGCTAATAAGGTTTTGAATTGAGAATTCTCAACCTCTTTCTATACATTTAATTAACTTAAAACCTGAATTTTAAAGCCTTTTTTTTTCACACACATATCTTAATTTACAATCATTGAACCCGTCCCTCTTTATTGATTTCATTATTTTTCTGACTTCCTCATGTTTATCTTATTCACTAATGAATAGCCTTATCCCTTGATCTCAGAGCCACATGAACAATGTAAATTTTAAAGCCTGAATTACCTTCATAATATACTTCTGCTTCTCCTTCTAGGATTCACAACTTTTTGTGGAAAGATATACATTAGTTTACTTAGCCTGCTACAGAATCTTGCCATTTAATGTCAAATAACTCCCCATTGCTACGTGTCAATTCTCTTGTTCATCTCATTGATTTCTCAGCTTTTTGTTAGTAGTTGTTTCAAATGATTTTCAATTTTTTTGAGTTTCAATTGTTCCTCTAACTCACTTTATTCCAACTTTATACTTCATTTCTAGCTTTCTGGGTAATATTAAGATCACCATACAAAACATACCTTTGAAATTGTACTTATCATTTAAAGGTCAGTTCAAATGGTCATTTTTCATATAAGTCCTCTCTCAATTGTCCCTCTGAAAAATTATTTTTCTTTCCTATGATCCAAGTCCAAAGTCTGCCATTTTGTGAATTTGAGCCAGTCAAATGACTGGCTCAAGTCAAGCGATTTTTTTCCAAGTCTCAGTCTGTACCTATATAAAATAAGGAAATTGTACTAATTGATTTCAGTTCTACTTTCCAGAAATAAATCTGTAATCTGTTTATCATGTCTTAATTATCTAAACTTAAATAATAGTTCAAATCATATTATGATTAGTTAATGGAAAAATTAAGTCCTATTCAATATTTGTAGAGAAGATGCTATATCAGACTCCCAAAATTCATTAATAATGTGCAAAGTAATAGGGATAAGGTTTAAAATATACTTTTCCCACCAAAAATTATAGGAACCTTATTATGCTTATACATTCCCTTCCTGTTTATACTGTTCATTGCATTATTATTAAACGAAAAATTTTTGTTAGGATCAATTATCTGCAAGTTCAACATTGTAAATTTTGTTTGTTGTTGTTGTTGTTGTTTTTTAATGCACAAGCAAGTCATTGATTAGCTTTTTAAGTAAAACAACCTGAGTCAGAAAAAAAGCATCTATTTGCTATTTCATCATGGGAACTCAGCTGGTGTTGTCATTTCTATCAGACATATTTACACCTTTGTTGACACATTCCCACAGAGTGGCAGTCATATTTTAATAATAGAAAACATGTCTATAGCCTGTTCACACTTAGTATGTACCTTATAGCAAATATCTAATTTTGTTCTCAAAACACCCCTTGGAAGTAAGTAGTGTAGATATTTTATCTTCCTGTAAATAACTTCAAGAGGCTAAATAACTTGTCCAGAGTTACACAGATAGTGTTAGAGGGTGAGATTTGAATCTTGGTCTCCACTGATACCAAATATAGCACAGACAATATTTTGTCTCTTTTGTTAGCTTTTAAAAGATATTTTGTTACTGTTCATTACTTGTACATCACTTTTACTTGCCAATACTTCCCTCTGTCAAGCATGTAAAAATCCCTTGTTTAAAAAAGACAACAAAAGGAGGGAGGGAAATTCAAGATCTTAATCAGTACCTCAATTAATTCCAACAGTATAGGCAGTGTTCTTTATATCTCCCTTCATGAAAAGGTGAGGTTGTAAATTCTCTTTTTTTTCCTACATGAAAATTGCACATTATAATTGTATAAGATTTAGTTTTGATTATTTTTGTTCTTTTTTAAAAAAAATCTATTTCTTTAGTTTATATTATTTATATTGTTTTCTTATTTCTACTTATTTTTACTTTCATTTCATACATCTTCATATGCTTTTCTATATATATCTATATGTGTATATATACATATTTATGTATATATATATATATACACTACTCTACTTTAAAAAAAAAACTAAATATGCTATATTCAGTTTGTTTTTCTTAAAAGTAGAATAGTCAAATTCCACTGAATTCATGTACCACTTTTTATGCTCCTCCATGGACTAGTATCTCCTTTGTTTCCATTTCTTTGCCACTAGAAAAAGTGGACAATAATGGTTTGGTGTATATTGGACTTTTGATTTTTTCCAATCTATGAATACCTTAAAGTATGTATACATATATATATATATATATATATATATATATATATATATGTATGTATACACACACACACACACACACACTATAATAGTATTCCTGGCTCAAGGTTAAGGACATTTTAGTCATTTAATATAAGGCAAACTTCTTTCCAAAATGATTAAACCATTCAAAGATCCACCAATAGTGCATTATTATATCTAGATTTTTTTTATTAATTTCATTTTTAATGTATGGAATAAAATAAGCATTTCTATTACACAATACCAAAAAGATGGTTGCTCACAAAATTGCAAATCTATTTTATACAACTTGCTCTTCCTTTTAAACATTTTAAAGTTATCTTTTAATTTTTTTTTCAATTTCTTTCTTTTCTCCTTTTTTCTCCTTCTTTTTCTCTCTTTCTTTCTTTTTTCCACCCCAGAGATAGCTACCATTAGGAAACAATGTTGTATCTATCATTACACAAACCCTTCAACATCAACTATGCCCAGATTTTTTATCTTTCCCAATTTGCTGAGTGAGATAAAACCATAGAATTGTTTCGATTTGCATTTCTTTTATTACTTGTGATTTGAAACAGGCTTTTCTAAAATCAGTTTATTCATCGTTTTCATTTAATTCTTTAAAAAAAACTTTGATTCAGCAGTGCCACTACTGGGTCTGTATCCCAAGAAAATCATGAAAGAGGAAAAAGGACCTACGTGTGCAAAAACATTTTAGCAGTTCTTTTTGTGGTGGCAAAATATTGGAACATGAGTAGATGGCCATCCATTGGGCAATAATTGAATATGTTATGGTTTATGAAGGTAAAGGAATATTATTGTTCTATAAAAATGGTGAATAAGCTGATTTTAGAAAAGCTTGAAAATATTTATATAATGAACTGATCCTAAGCAAAACAAGCAGAACCAAGAATGCATTGTATACAGTAACAATATCACTGTGCAATGATCAATTATAAAAGACTTGGTTCTTTTCAGTGATTCATTGATCCCAGACAATCCTAATAAATTCTGGATAACAAATGTCATCTACATCCAGAAAAAGAACTATGAAGATTGAATATAAATCAACACATGTTATGTTAATTTTTTTTTCTGGTTTTTTTTTCTCTCCTGTGGGTTTTTTCCTCTTTTGTTCTGATTTTTCTTTCCCAACATGATTCATAAAGAAATGTTTTAAAAGTTAATATACATGTATAACCAGAAAAATAAAGTAATTAGTGTAAATAAATAAGACACAAAGCAAAAGAAAAAAGGAAAAAGTTATATGCCTCAATCTTCATTCATACTTCATCATACTCCATTGTTTCTCTGGAGATGAGCAGCATTTTTCACAATAAACCCTTAGAAACTGTCTGGAATCATATTGCTGAAAATAGTTAAGTCAATAACAGTTGCTCATCATACAATATTGCTATTATTCTGTAAAGTGTTTTCCTGGTTCTGCTCACTGTACTTTGCATCAGTTCATGTAGCACTTTTCACATTCTTTGAGAGCATCTTGCTCATCATTTGTTATAGCACAATAATATTCCATCACAATCATATACCACAATATGTCCATCCATTCCTCCACAGATAGATATCACCTTGAGTCCAATTCTTTACCACTCCAACACAAAATAAAATAACTTTTTAAAATTAACAAATATATAAGTATTGAGTATTGCTTTATACATATAAACAAAGTCAGAGCTGGTAGAAGGAAGTCAGATCATTGCTCAAAGCACAAATATCAGGATAGTTGACGTTTTGCCTCCTCCTCCTTTTTTTATTGTAGTAGGTCTATTTATTTTAAATATACATGCTTTATGAATTTAATTTGCATTTCTCTAATACTGATTTACAGTACTTTTTCACATAATTATAGATGGCTTTTATTTCATCATCTGAAAAAATGTCTGTTCCTATCCTTTGAACATTTATCAATTGGGGAATGACTTATATTCTTACAAATCTGACACCATTCTTTATATATTTTAGAAATGAGACCTTTATCAGAAATATCTATAAAGTTTTTTTTTTGTTTTTTGGGTTTTTTTTGTATTTTGTACTTTGTCCGGACTTGCTCATGGGAGCTAGGAACTATAGTATAGTAGTATTCAATTGTTCTTCCACTATCATCCACTTTTCTGGCTCCAGTCTCCTCCACAGAGGATGTGCACTCTACAATATCTAAGAACTCAGTAATCTGTTTCTCAGTTATTAACAAACCTTGTTTTTTTATTAACCTAATCAAATATTTTTCATACTTCCCTCTAGAGGAAGGCTCTTTTGTTAGCACTTGCACCATTTCAACTGGAAAATGAAAGTGATTAAATTACCCCTTGCTGAATCTTCCTGCTACCTGTTTAAATTTACCCTGTCTCTGGGTACCAAGTATTCCTCAACCAAACTGTTTGCCTCAGCCAAGCTGCTGTGTGCCCTGCTCTCAAGAGCCCCACATTGAATGCCAATTGTCCAGACCTGTTCCTGGGAGGACTTTGGTACCAGCCCAAGTCCAGATCTGGGGTGAGTAATGATGTGATGGAACTCCTGAGGATGGTCAAACAGGAGTCTGTTTACTTAAAAAATTCTCAGTCTTATGTACCCTATGCTTACCTAATGTACTTATATGATTATAGAATACTGTGCATGCACTAACTTTAGGATAATGTGCATACAAGACCACATAAAGAACTTGCTATTGTGTGCAGATGTTTCCTTGCTACCTTAGCAACTCTGCTTTAAGTACAACACACGTTGTCATGCACCCTGACGTCTCAGCATGGCCGAGATGTCTTTAGGGGTGATAAGGAGCCAAACCAGACATGTCAGCAGGGTTCCCTACTATCTAGGTTCCCTACTATCTATGTCCCTCTACAATGCTTCCCTTTTAATATTGTTCCTATTGGTTTTGTTTGTGTAAAACCTTATTTATTAATTTAATGTAAACAAAGTTGTCCATTTTGCTTTTCACAATGTTCTCTAGGGCTTCTTTGGTCATAAATTCCTCCCTTTTCGAAAGATCTAATAGGTAAATTATCTGTTGCTCTCCTAATTTGTTTATGGTATCATGCTTTATGCCCAAATTGTATATCCATTTTGACCTTATTTTGGTGGGGTGTGAGATGTAGGTCTATGCTGATTTTCTGACATTATTTTCTAGTTTTGATCCAGCAGTGCCACTATTGGATCTGTTTCCCAAGGAAATCATAAAAGAGGGAAAAGGTTTCACATGTGCAAAGGTGTTTGTAGGAAAATGAGTAGATGCCCATCAATTGGGAAATGGGTAAATAAGTTGTGGTATATGAAGAAAATGGAATAATATTGTTCCATAAATAATGATGAACAAGCTGATTTTACAAAGACCTGGAAAGGTTTACGTGAACTGAAGCTGAAAAAAACAAAACGAATCAGGACTACATCTTACATAGTAATAGCAACAATGTGCAATTGTCAATTGAAATATTTGGTTCTTCTCAGTGATTCAATAATTCCAGGCAATCCCAATAAATTCTGGATAGAAAATGCCATCTGCAACAAGAAAAAGAACTATGGAGATTGAATGTAAATCTATACATGCTATGTTCACTTCTTTTTTCTGTTTTTTTTTCCCCTCCCAGGGTTTTTCCCTTTTGTTCTGATTTTTCTCTCCCAACACGATTCATAAAGAAATTTGTATTTAAAAAGTTAATATACATGTAATACTAGGCGAAAAAGCAATTAATAAAGAAAAAATTAAAATAGAAATGAGGAAAATGAAATCCAGAATGGAGGATAGGTGGTGGCTTATTCAAAGTCACTCAGTCATTTAATATGTCTGTGGTTGAAATTCATTTGTAAGAAGGATCAAATGAGATAATATATGTGAAAACCATTTTAAAATTATAAAATTATATATAAAAGCAAGATAAAATGTGATATCTACGGATAACCTACCTCCACAAAGAAATGGGTTGGAGTTGTACTTAACTATTTACTGGAATCATGCTTGATATTTATAATTTTGTTATAGTCAATTTTATTTTTTTTTGTGTGTGTAGTTGTTCTTTCCACTTAGATTGCTGTAGTTTTGTATATGTTATTTTCTTGAGTCAGCTTCAATCTGCATAAGTTCATGTAAACTTTCCATGCTTTTCTGTATCCACTTTACTACAATATAGTAATATTACATTACATTCATGGACCACAATTAATTTAACCACTCCCCTTCTTTGCTTTCACAAAAAATATTAATATAAATATTTTGGTTTATTAGGAGACTGTCTTTCTAAGTTACATGCCCAGTAATGGAGTAGTATGTTCAAAGAGTATAGGCATTTTAGATAATTTTATTTACTTTTTGCTTTCCAAAACAGTTGTACAATCTCACAGTCCTATAGATGATGTATTTGTATATCTGTCATTCCATAGCCTCATCAACATTGTCTGTTGGCAACTATAGCAACCTAGTGTTTGACAAACCCAAAGACCCCAGCTTTTGGGATAAGAACTTACTGTTTGACAAAAATTGCTGGGAAAATAGGCATTGATCCACACTTAACACTGTACACCAAGATAAGGTCAAAATGGGTTCATGACCTAGGCATAAAGAATGAAATTATTAATAAATTAGAGGAACACAGGATAGTTTACCTCTCAGACCTGTGGAAGAGGAAGGAATTTATGACCAAAGAAGAACTGGAGATCATTACTGATCGCAAAATAGAAAATTTTGATTATATCAAATTGAAAAGTTTTTGTACAAAGAAAACTAATGCAGACAAGATTAGAAGGGAAGCAATAAACTGGGAAAACATTTTTACAGTCAAAGGTTCTGATAAAGGCCTCATTTCCAAAATATATAGAGAATTGACTCTAATATATAAAAAATCAAGCCATTCTCCAATTGATAAATGGTCAAAAGATATGAACAGACAATTCTCAGATGAAGAAATTGAAACTATTTCTAACCATATGAAAAGATGCTTCAAGTCATTATTAATTAGAGAAATGCAAATTAAAACAACTCTGAGATACCACTACACACCTGTCAGACTGGCAAGAATGACAGGAAAGATAATGCGGAATTTTGGAGGGGATGTGGGAAAACAGGGACACTAATACATTGTTAGTGGAACTATGAATACATCCAACCATTGTGGAGAGCAATTTGGAACTATGCTCAAAAAGTTATCAAATTGTGCATACCCTTTGATCCAGCAGTGTTACTACTGACCAGTTCTGACGGACCTGGCCATCCTCAGCAATGAGATCAACCAAATCATTTCCAATGGAGCAGTAATGAATTGAACCAGCTACGCCCAGAGAAAGAACTCTGGGAGATGACTAAAAACCATTACATTGAATTCCAAATCCCTATATTTTTGCCCACCTGCATTTTTGATTTCCTTCACAAGCTAATTGTACAATATTTCAGAGTCTGATTCTTTTTGTACAGCAAAATAACAGTTTGGTCATGTATACTTATTGTGTATCTAATTTATATTTTAATATATTTAACATCTACTGGTCATCCTGCCATCTGGGGGAGGGGGTGGAGGGTAAGAGGTAAAAATTGGAACAAGAGGTTTGGCAATTGTCAGTGCTGTAAAGTTACCCATACATATAACCTGTAAATAAAAGGCTATTAAATTTAAAAAAAAAAAAAAAAAAAAACATTGACTTGGCATTTTTGTCATCTTTGCTAACTTGGGGAGTATAAAATAAAATCCTAGGATTATTTTTATTTGCATTAACCTGTTAGTGCTGGCTTATGAACACTCTGTAATTCTTCTTTTGAGAAGGATTTTTCCCCATAACCTTAGACCACTTATCTATTAGGGAAAAACTGGTAATATGCATGTATGTATGTTTGTTTACATGTATATACATACATACACAAATATTTACACATTTACATATCTTCCTTTAATTTATGTTTATCTTTGTATGTACACTATAAGTTTATATGTGTATTGTTATATCTGCTATATTCAACCTAATAAACATTTATTAAGTACCTATTATGTGCTAAGTAGTGTATTAAGCACAGAGGATATAATTAATAGAGAGATAATTCTTGCTCCTAAGGAGCTCACAATTAAATGGGGGAGATAGCACACAGAAACAAGAAAGAAGGGAATGGGAATACCAATGGGTATTCATCATAGAGATATCTTGTTCCATGGAGTTCCATGGAGGTCTTGACTTGCACATTAATTAGATTTTAGTGAGGCTGAGTTGCACAAGTTCATCAGTTTCTCTCTTCAAGAGTCATCCAATTCAGTGTGAAAACAAAAATCAAAATGACTATCAGTGGAGTAAAAACCAGGCAGAGTAGCAGAAGCAAAATGGAGTGGATTGAAATCAGTTTCTGCCCTCTATGAAGGAAATGGGAGGAATTTGGTATTCTACCCTCTAACCCACAGAGGAAAGTTGTGTCTGAGGGAGGTGCTATCAATCAGATTTTGAATTAGAACATAGTGATGAGATTAGAAGTGATTGAAATTATCCTGGGAGGGGCACCTTGTTGAAAAAGAATAGTAAATGCAAAGTAGTTATATTTATATTATATATCTTGGATACCAAACTTTTATTAAGGAAACTTAATACAATGAGTTTTATCCTATCCCACCATCTCTCTTCTTTTCTTAAATGGATTAATTTTGTCTGTACATAAGCTTTTCAGTTTCCTGTAACTGAAATTACCTATTTTTAAAATTTTGTATTAATCTCTTTCTCTTTCTTGGTTGAGAATGTATCTCCTTCCCATAGCTATGAGAAGTACAAGTTCTGTTTCTCTTTTCTAACTTTAATAGTATCTTTAATATTAAGTTTACAATCTGTTTAAAATTTTTATAAATAGTTTACATAATTGCATGATATAACAAAATATCTATTTTGCTATATTACTTCAGCAGAATGAGAACTACTCTAATCAATGAGCTCAAATGCTACCTACATCCATTATCTACCTCTGAGCCCCTTAAAAATTCAAAACTTGAAAAACATTTAGCAGAAATAGCATTCTTTTCAACCATTAGGCTTCCTTCACAGGGTTACTTGAACAAATAGTTATATAGATACAATAATGTTATATGCCTTGAGAGGGCACTTTAATTGTTAATTATTTTGTAAAGTAGAGGACTCACAATTTCTATTAGTTATTACTTCTGAAGTATCTTCAATCTACTGGAACGCAGGATTCCTGTGACCTTCAGCTCTTAGTCACACCTACAATGCTGGACACAATGATAAAAATGATTTTGTTTTAAACAAGAGAAATTGGGGCAATTAGTTGGTGTAGTGGATAGAGGACCAGCCCTGAAGTCAGGAGGATCAGAGTTCAAATCTGGTCTCAGACACATAACACTTCCTAGCTATGTGATCCTGGGCAAGTCACTTAACCCCAATTGCCTCAGCAAAAAACAAACAAACAAACAAAAAGAGATTTAATGAGGCTCATCAACATAGAGAATACAAAGGAAATAGCAATTTAGTAATAAATATACAAACCTACTGTACATTGAACTTGTAAGCATATAAACTATTTTTGGAATTATTAGCTCATTAATGGACATATGATTATATTAGACTACTTCTATTTAATGGAAAGAGAATTATCAAGAATAATCCTAGACATATGATCCATGTAATTATTCCTTTAGAGAGACTGCAGATTGCAGTCGATGCCCATTCTAAGCCCAATTGGGCATAGCTGGACTTTAAAGCCATATGGATTTCCTAATACCTGACAGAAAAGAAAGAAAGAAAGAAAGAAAGAAAGAAAGAAAGAAAGAAAGAAAGAAAGAAAGAAAGAAAGAAAGAAAGAAAGAAAGAAAGAAAGAAAGAAAATGAGAGAAAAATGAAGTAATTGTTCCTTCCTTTAACAGAAGAGTTCTGTCTCTGGCCACAGATAATTTGGGAAACAAGAACTCCAAAGAATCCCAATTATATTTATCCATTAGCAGTGTAGAAACCAAAGAAAAAGATAAGATTAAGAGTGCCTATTTTCTTATGGTTCCTAAAATGGAAAAAATGAGCAGCACAGAAAACATTTGTTATTGTTGTTAACCAAAATAGAAATGAGGAAAGTCGGCAAGAGTCTTTACTCCTATACTCAACCAGAAAAAAGGAGAGAAGTTTTTCTAGAAGACTTTTTTGTTTCTGAATCCCCTTCTTCTTTGGTTTAAACTCATGCTTTCAGATTACATGCCCTCTTTCTAGGACCTAAAGCTACAACTCAGATGTATCTCTAAACTTCCCATCAGAATTCTGCTAATTAAGATGATATTTTGGAATAAGAGAAATAATATTCCATTATATAAAAATAAAGTCAAAGCTCACTTAACATGAATTAGGGACCAATCCCATTTGGAAAACAGAAATTTTCTTGAATTGAAGAAGAATCTCTAAAATGACATTAACTAGATGAGAGAAGAGAAAGCCCTTCTAGTCATTCTTTCATTCATATAACTTAGAGAAGCTCGATTTGTAGCTATAACATTTCCAAACATATCACAGAATTGAAATTACCATGTAACAGCATGATTTGACTTAGTCTTGCTGTGCACCAGTACTATTACCTCAGCATTTAAGGACCAACCTTGAAGCTCCTTGTTAGTAGATACTTGATAAATTTCCAATGACTTGTGAAAGATTTCAGAAGTAGGATTACCGAATGAATTAATATGAACATTGAACACCACTTTCATGAGGCCAGAACTAGCCAAGGATATCTAGGACTTGAGAATGCTCATACAAATGTATACAACAGGTCAATACACAGAGGATGTGTATTGAGAATAAGAATGAAAAGAATATACAAAATGGAAATTGCCTTTATGTTAATCATAAGCAAATTTGATCCACATATCTTCTGTGGTTGAACTTTTTAACAAGTCTTAAAGTTCAAAGTCCTTTATTTAGAGTGTTTGAACCAATGATAGCTATTCACCATGTCTCCTTTCTTGATCTGATATTCTGATCACTAATAATTGGGTATTATATTAATTTCCTCCATGCTCCACTTGTAGGACTTGTAGAATTTTGCATAATGAATCCCGTACTTAAAAGTAAAAGGATTTCCTGGAATCAAAGATTTTCAAGAGGAAAAAAAATTAAATTGCTGACCTTTGAAGAATCATTTTAAGTCTCTGTCATCTTCATTCTTAGCCTTAGACTAGCCAAAATGTGGTCATTATTTTGATTCACACTTTTCCAGGAACCATAAAAAACACAACATGATTCATTTAATGTAGAAGTATACAGTTTGAACTGTGTATGTGGTATAGATGAGGCAATGTAAGTGTGCGCACTTATGTTCTATTGCCTATCCTTTCATGTGTTCAGTGATGAACAGACACTTGGTCCTAGCCCATCCCAACTCTTTACCAGGGCAAAAATCATATTTGTCATTTAGCTTTAATGCCACTGCAGAGGATTCCGTATATTTGAGAGTTACCCTTTACTGTTGTTGAAGGCGAAATACTGTTAGAGATATCAAAAAGAAAGAAAAAAGGAGTGATGGAACAGCTCAAGAACTTACATTGTAATAAATCATCAGTAAGTTGGAATCTGTCCAAGTGATTTGAAGGAACTACAGAATGAAGTTGCTGTGCTACTAACAAAAATATGTAATTTATCATTTAAAACAGCCACAGTACTGTAAAACTGGAAGATTGCCAAGCTGATACCCATCTTTTTAATAGTACTAAAGGCGATTTCAGGAATTATGCATTTGTGAGCTTCAGAATAATGTTAAGAAAAGTGTCTTTAGAATTAAAATTATCTTCCAGACAGCTAAGCAAAATATTTATTTTTAAAGTAAATTAAATTAAAAAAAAAAAACAACTGGGCAACATAATTATCACAGGATATTCAAATGTTACATTATGGCCACCTAAACTAATAGCAAAACAATGCCTATACTCTATTACTCTCATATAAGTGTGCATGGATATTCAACTCCATACCCAGTATTATTGACATAGACAATCAAATCACATAAACACACATGTGCACACATACATATAATATCATTTTGTTGGTTTTGTTGTTGTTGTTGTTTTAATTTAAGAAAGATCATTTAGGTCGTATCCTATAAAAATTTGGAAAGTTCCATATTCCATGTTACAAGGAAGAGAAGGTGAAATGAAAGTCAGGGATATGAAAAAATGAACCTAGGCATTCAGGAAAAGATTTCTAGGGCCATGTAGTGTTTGTAAAACTTTTTGCCAAATCTGAGTAGTAAATCAGTCATTCAGCAAGACTTGAATAAAACTCTTTGCCAGATTTTGTGCTAGGACCAAAAGATACAAGTGTAAAAGGGAGATAACTCCCAAATTTGGGAAGTCTGTGATGATCAATAAATTTCGCATCTGCTTTACAAGTAAAATGATAAAATCTGTTTGCCAAGTGATGTCTTTCCAATATGTCCTAATACCCTGGAAATGTTTTCATCCACAGTTAAATGGAACTCACTGAATGTCATATATTTAGAACCTTAAAGTATTTTGATAAATATTTCTCACTAGAAGTTGCTAAAGAAAGTTATTAGTAATTGGAGAGAGAAGGAAAGGCCTTGGGACACTTATTATAAATTAGTTTAGAGTTAGGAAGAAAGATACCATTTTTGGATGGCAAAATTTTAGCAGAAAAAGAGATAGTGAGTGATCCCAGAAATGGGATTGGGTATGGTAGGTTTATTACCTTTATCAATGTATCAGAAGAAGATGTGTTTGTTGAGTTACAATATTTGCTGACAAGTTACAAAAACTGTTTTATTCCATCCTGAATAGAAAATATTAGGAAATAATCTGTAGAACTTAACATACCAGGACTGAGAGTCATAGATAGAGTGGCAGAGCAAGATTTCAGAGAAGCAAAGTAAAATCCTTTTCACAGTGAGCTTCCTCCTAAAACTCCTCCAAACAGAAGTAGAAAATGCTCCACATTGAATCTTGATAGGTAAACCCAGGATAAAGTCAGAGTCACTTTTTCAACCTTGAGCATCCTAGGGAGTCAAAGATTAGAACATACTTTGAAGAGAGCCTGCTCATGAGCCTGTAGCATAGAGCATTCTAGTTCGATGAAAGATTGTACATTAGGGTAAGAGGAGGTCTCAAACCCCTACTAGGGCACTGGAACCTAATGCCAAGTGCTAACTTTGTAACTTACTGCCTAGTTCTTGAGTCACACATCCTGAGCAGACTGAAGAGGAGACCTGTACTTAGGAGTGACTTTCTGACACTGTACTGTGTACTGGGAGAGAAACATGCAATGGAATTAGAGTTCAGATCCCAAGAACAGAGTGAAATCTCAAGTTCAACACCAGGACAGAAATCCCAGACAAACCTTCACAGTTTTGTCACCATGAACAAGAAGATGTTCCCAACTAGGTGATAAGGGCTGACTCCCTCATCATTCTACTGTTGCCCAAATTTAGGTAAGAAACTTACAGAATTTAGAATAGCCAGGGAAGTGGCAGAATGGGGAGAGGGAAGGAGTACCTACAATTTATTTGCATTTGAAGATTAATGGCAGTTTGTAGTTCTTTAATCTGAGCTGTCCCTACAAATCTGGAATAATCCAACACCAAAGATAGCAGTGCTAGTTTCAACCCATGTCTGGCACTCCAGAAGTAGTAGAGCCTAGCCTTAACATCAAATCTGAAATTAAGAAGTAGCTTAGAAGAATGAGCAGCAAATAAAAAATAGAATCTTGACATAATGAGTTATTGAAGTAGAAGAAATGCCTATGACTCCAAAAGATCTACAAGTAAAGCCTTGTAGATGTAGAAAAACTCACCTTGGGTACAAACTCAACTTAGAATTCCTAAAAAAAAAGATAAAGCAAGAGATAAATAAGATTTTTTTATGAATGGAATGAGAGCACTTAAGGAAATAATAGAAAGGAAATGGGAGCTATGGGAGAAAGTATTTGAATAGGAAATTAACAGCTTGGCAGAAGCGGTACAAAACTTTGCCCAAATAGCAAAAGTTCCTGACAGGACCAAATAGAAGCAAATGTCTCAATAAAAACACTAAAACATAATCAAAAGATGGAAAAAAATAGGAGAAAATAAGTTATCCCATAAGGTAACCCATAGGTATCCTATAGCAAAAACAACTAACTTGGAAAACATATTGAGGAGCAAATGGGGAAAGAGCTAATTTGGCAAACTAAAATGACCAGTTTTGCCATACTCTCCCAGCCCACCCCTCCAACTAACTTCAAAAAAAGATATTTCACATCTAATTTTGAGGAGAATTACAAAAACAAAAGTCACAGTGAGTCACTTTTCTAGTCCATGGCATCTTAGCAGAACAGAAAGAGAAGTTGGCTGACTCTGGAGGAAGATCTGGTCTGGAGCAGGTATGACAAAAGCAATACTGGTAGCATTTATTGCTTAGGACTGGTAATGAGTTTCAAAGTAAATCCCTGTGCTTAGCACCAACCACAAGATTAGGTGCCATCTGTTAGCTCCATGAGATGATAGGTATACATATATGTGTGAAATGTGTGCACATATTGGTCTAAGAAATTAAAACTGGATCTGTGATTTCATTGATGCCAGAGAAATCCCAAGTGAGGAAATTGTTTTGTACCAGTGTAGATCAGAGAAGCCTAGGAAGACTTGTATGAACTGAAGCAGAGAGAAGAGTACAAACCCTTTTAACAAAGTTTCTATTTTTCCTTTTCTCTGAGTTATGGTGGGTAGGAAGGAAAGAAATTACCAACCTAAGTGTCTAAAAGGATGTTGTTGCACAAAACCCAAATAGCAAAGTTAGGAATAAGAGAGAGCTTTACAGAATAAGCTGAATTTCAAATGGCTATAGAACATGCATTTGGAGATGATGATCAAAGATTAGAATTTAGATGTAGCTATATAGAGCTGATTGGATAGATAGATCATCATTTCTGTGTAGATGACACCCATATATTTGTGGATTTCTGAAGTATAAAATATAAATGTGTGTGTATACACATGCACAAATACATGTAAGTTTAGAAATATGTATATATGTGAATATGCACACATACACTATCCATGTTTTTATTAAACTCCCCATTTGGTTGCTCTGCTACCTGTGCCTTTTTCTTCAGAAGTTGCATCAAATACAGAATCTATGAGTACTAGGTATTAGGGATAAAAAATATCAAAGTGAGTTTATTCTGTGTCTCCTGGGATATAAATCAACAGATGTCTGTCACATTGTTCTATCAAGAAATATCAGTATACATATGTATATTCACATGCATGTATATATACATATATGCACATATATTCACACACATATATGTGTGATATATTCACAACACGTGTGTACATATAGATACATACACACAATTCAAATTTAAATTTAAAATTCAATTTAAATTCTTAAGCATCCAGAACCCCAAGGAGTTAAGTGACTCATTCAGGATAACATACATGTTATATATTTAAGGTAGGATTTGAACATGACTCTTATTGTTTTTATGCCCAGATCTCTATCTCATATGTTTGCTACTTTTCCTACAGAAACATTTTCATATCCATTTCTATAGACATATTTATTTATACAAAAATAAGATAGTCCCAAATACATTAGACCATAGATCTTCCATCTATCCACATTTTATATTTGCTTATTATTTCCACGTTGTCTGTTCCATTAAATTGTAAGTTCCTTGGGGCCAGGAACTTTATTTTATCTTTATACTCCCATAATTTAACACAATGATCTGGCATAAATTAAGAACTTAATAAATGCTTACTGACTGATTGGCTCCCTGACTACCTCATTTTTGTATTTTTATCTTCAGCATCTAAGATATTTTTTCCTGTGTTAGTTGTTATCTCCCAGGAAAAAGACCTAGGCATCAAAGCAAGAAGTTCAATAAAGACATCTGCACAGTGGGCAACAGCAGTCAGAAAGCAAAAAGGACGTTAGGCTCTAAGAGGATAGAACACAGTCCCATGTGTGGATGTCATTAGTACACACTTCTGAATCACTTGTTCACCCTCACTCTGGGTATTGCTTTTCTCTTTTTTACTCTACCTTACAAATGACAGAGCGGAAGAAAGGAGCTGTCCCAGAAATGTGGGTGGAAGGGAATATGAGATGGTGGTAGGGAGGAATATGTTAGACCTGAGCAAAAGGTGGGAAGTGAATGAACATTTCTTTAGGGAGAAAAATCAGGTGGCCTAATTTAGAAAGAGGCCAAATGAAAGGACAGACTGTAGGATGTGTTATGTGAAATAATGAATTGTGTTGAGAAAACAAGCTGGTGCTCTTATTTCCTCTTATCTGCCATGTAGAAGAAAAAACCTAGTGAAACCAATGACAACTGTTGTTAAAAAAAAAATGAAATGAATTGAAGGCTGTTAGAATTTTACTGGAAATTTTATTCAATATAGCAATATATTGATGGGCTGTTTTATTGGGAGGAGGGTTTTTTATTTATATTTATGTATATATATATATATATATATATATATATATATATATATATATATATATAAGGATTAACCATTCTGTATGATAAGAATAACACTGGTAGTTTACTGTTGTAGATAAAATTACAAGGGCACTCAATTCTTCTGCTTCAGGGCATAAGCTGATGATCACCAGCTGGGGACAGGAAGAAATGTCCCCCTGTAGTACAGTGTTGCACAATTAGGTGCATTATGGGGAATTTTACATCTTCTTCTGAAGCATTCAGCATTGGCCATGTTGGAGTTAGGATACCAGACTAGATGCTCCATTGGTCTGTTCTGGTATGGTAATTATTATGTTCTCATGCTGCTCTTTTATGTTTTACAAGTTCCTAATTCACAGGAGTGCTACTAAGCATGGAAGTAGAGACAAGGCTCTAATCTACTAGTGCTACAACTTTTAATAAATTAAAAGGAGAATTCAGGGAGTCTCTTTCTCTGGCTTAGGGACAAGATTATTCCTGTTTCTTCAACTTGCCCCAACCTCAAGACCACTAAACTAAGTGAACTTAGCATCCAGGGTATTTCCCCCTTAGCTGCTATTTCCCCTAATGAAGTCATTTGATTGACATAATGAAGCCACAGGAATGGTCCAAAAGATTAATTCTATAGTCTCTCTTTGCGGTTTGAATTCACTACTAAACCTCTCAAGTGGTTTGCTTAAGTTTTTCAGTTCAAAAACAAATGACACTGAGGATTTGTTTTTCTTTTCATTTGTTTTTTGTCCACTGTGGATAAATTCCTTTCTCATTTTATAGGGTTTAGCTTTCTCTCCATTTAATACATTTCTGTCTTTACTGGAAGAATGATCTAGGAATCTGAAAGCTGATCTTTTTACTTTCCCAAAGTCAAGGGAATTCTGAGGCTGAATACAGAACTTAGTAATTTGAGTCAACCCACTCAGACCAGAAAGCATGATCTCTTGAGTCATTGTATCGTGTGTGTGTGTGTGTGTGTGTGTGTGTGTGTGAAAAAGAGAGAGAGAGGAGAGAGAGAGAGAGAAGAGAGAGAGAGAAGAGAGAGAGAGAGAAGAGAGAGAGAGAGAGAGAGAGAGAGAAGAGAGAGAGAGAGAGAGAGAGAGAGAGAGAGAGAGAGAGAGAGAGAGAGAGAGAGAGAGAGGTAGGGAGAGGAGCAAAGGGAGATTCCATTTGCATTCTCTTTCTCTGACAGTGGTACAATACAAGACAGTGTAATTCTAGGCATTCTACTGAAAGTTGATCTTTCTTGTCTTTTCTCTTTTTAATTGTCAATTAAAGAGAGCATTTTTTTTGCCACCCTTCAAAGACAGTTAATGACTTGCTTCCATTCCTTCTCTGTACATCACAGTGGAGGTACGCAAGCTGAATATCTCTGAGGTATCTATCAAAGATCTAAGAGTCTTTGATTCCCAAGCTTATGAGATTCTCTGAGGTCCTATACATGTAAGGCTAAAAAGCCTATATGTACAGAAGTCTTATCTTGTTAATAAATAAGCATGAAATTGTGCAGATATCCTAAACTTTTGACTTTTACTATCCTTTTTTCTTCCTTCAAACTTTTATTTATTTTTCTCCAAGAGATTAGTTTTATGAATTCATTTATCATCCTAACTCATGCCCCATTTCCTAAGTCATTCCCAAAAGTGAAGGAATTTTCCACCATGAAAATAAAACTGCATTACTCAGTATCTGAAGGAAGAAGGAAGTACTGAATGGAAATAATTTTCATTGGCCCTTTCTCCTCAGAACTGAATCTCTTTTCTGTCAATTATTGAAGCTGGTGATTACAGTGACTAATGTGAAGCCTACAGCCATTCTACCACCATGTGTCTATCAATACTAGTATGAGGCATACAAATGGGATCAGGTAGGAAAAAGCAATAAGTTATATTTGATGAAGGTCTTTTTCCCCCTTCTCCAAGTTGTCTTCTAAATGACAGTTTGTGTCTTGGGCCAGACTGGCAGTATTACATGCTGCAGGCCCTTGTGAGTTTGTAAATTTGAATCAGTATTCATTTTCCCTGGTCCCTTGGCTAAACAAAGTTAAATAAGTCTCTGGGGAATCTAGGAAAGAGAGTTAGGTGCCCTTTTCTGTAACAGTGTGGGAGGAATGAATATGTTTTTATTTGCAAGGAGGAAAGGAAAAAGATCTAAGAAAAACAAAAGTCGTGTGTTTGTGTATGTGTGTGTATATTCTGTGTAGACATACTAGCAAAAGTATAGTTATACAGGAAAAATGTATTTCAGTACGACATGGCAAATTTCATTCATTTTATATCACCTAGGGATAAATAATATTTGGCAGTGCAGAAACTGGGTAATTATTTTAAAATAGTATCATAGTACATAGCCGCTGAAAATAAGACTGTTGTGTTCAAGGAGATTTTTGTCTTCTGAAGGAATTGATGTATATACTGGTTGAGATCCATGAATGAGAAATCCATGGGAAGATGCAGTTGCTTACATAAGAAGTAGTTGTAACAAGGTGATTATCATTAAGTGAGAAATTATGACAGCAAGGAAGAACTTTTGGCTTGGAACGTGAGTCATTAGATATGCCAGCAAGATTTTCTTCAAATGTTTTGATTATAGAAAATGTGAGAAGCTAAGCTGGAAAGGAAAGCCTAAAATTCAAGGACTACCCCCACCATAACCTAAAATTGGCAGCTTGACTGTGTCTGTTCCCAGAACCCTTAGGACATTACTTTTCCTATTCTGATTTCCCTGAAGGTTGACCTATGAATCGCAGTTGTGTCAGCCATATCCCCTGGGAAATTTCATTGATTGCAATATTCTGTAACCTTGCTCAAAAAAGAGAACTCAGCATTTAAAATGCATAGAACTAGTTTCATAATCCAAAATTTTTTAAAAAATAAACAGGGATAATATTCATTGTTATTATAAATTATTAAAGAGGATGTGTCTCTGGATATTAGAAAAATGTTTTTTATTAGATATATCTCAATTTCTCCATAATTCTAAAAATATGCCTCTTTTATGGAAAGGAGATAGAAGTAGTATGCTTTCAGTAGAGTCTATTTTCTCTCATTGTGGTAATTGATTGCCTTCTCAGGCCAAGTTCATATTTTTATTTGTTTCACTGTGACCATAACTACATATTTGTGAAAAAGCTTTCTTGAGCTTTGGCCACATGGAAAGAATATGTGGCCATGTCTTCAGAATATAGTTTTGTGGACATATAGTTTTAGGTTTTCAATAATGGTCTCCTTAGCTAAAATAAAGGGGTTTATTTTCCCCTTTTCATGGCAAGAGGAGGAAACATAAATTAAGTGAGCTGACTTTCATCAGCAAAGATCTAAAGATGACAATTTGTTGGAGAAAAGCGAAGAATAAATCTGATCTTTATTCTCAAAGTTATATGATTTATGAAAACTTATTTACTGCAGCATGGAAATCCTGGCTGTACCCATCTTCAGTCAGTCAGTCAAGAAGTATCCATTAAGTCTTACCCTGTGGCAAGCCCTGTGTTAAGTTCTAGAAGGAAAACAAAACAAAATATGTGCCTGTCCTCAGAGAAGAATAGGGAAAATAATATTAGACATCTTATACAGAATAGATGATGATCTAAAAGGGAAAGACTAATAGCTGGGGTGGAATGGAGTCAGGTGAGATGGGGAAGAGGAAATTTCTCTAGAAGAAGGTGGAATGTAAACTGAATATTTTTAGTGAGGCAGTTGGAGTTAAGTGACTTGCCCAGGTCACATAGCTAATAAGTGTTAGGTGACTGAGACAGGATTTGAATTCAGGATCTTCCTTGACTTCAGGGCGGGTGCTCTAACCACTTGGCCATCTAGCTGCCTCTAAGCTGAGTCTTGAATAAAGCCATAGAAATTTAGAAGTTAGTGGTGAGGGGATAGAACATCCAAGGAAAGGCATGTGACATACTTAAGTACTGTTTTCAAGAAATTGTAAGGGAACCAGTGTAGCTGGACCCTGGTATACTTGTGTACAAATAAGGTGAAATAAAGTTGGAAAGGTAAGAGAAGAATAGCCCAATGTACAATTTCATCATATCAAAGAAATTGTTTAGTAAATGCTTGTTTGATTGATTCTTGCCTCAACTTTTATGGTTTTCTGCCATTTTGCTGCCCTCAAAACTTCGCATAATACCAGTACTCTTTTTTACCTGTGGCTTAGCTTATCTATTGAAGTATAATAATGATTCTGTTGAGTTGGTGATATATACATGTCAGAAGAAGTAATTAATACTATTATTAAAATAAATAGAAATCAGGTGCAATTCTTGCTACTGGAGAGAAACGAAGTGATGAGAATTCTGGGACGTGATAATATTTTAAACTCTACTTAAAAGTCAGATGAATATAAGCTAAATTCTTATATCTTCAACCAGAATGCTATTATAGATTACAGTGTTTGAAAAGGATGTTTCAGTGATATACTATTATTTTAATCCAATTCTCTTTGGCATTCCTTCAAATATTTTATGAGTGTTCTATATGTTAGACCTTGATTTGGGAAGACTGTGATAGAGTGAGCACTAATATAAACCACGACAAATAGATTCAACTGAAGAAAAATCAATGAGTCTTCAAGGCCGATCAGTATTGGGACATAACGTTTGGAAGCTGTACATCTACCTTGGAAGATTTAGGGGAAGAAAGAGAGAGACAGAAAGGCAAAGAGAGACCAACAGCACAGAGAGAGACCCAGACATACACAGAGAAAAGGAATAATATCTGTTTCTAACTAAACTTTAGAAATAATTAAGCAAATTAGAGGCAACCAGAGATTTGCCAGCAGATAAAATTATAACATGTAAATTTATAATTGCTTGTAATTATTTTAGGTTCAAGGTCACCAAGTCAATATAGATATTAGAATTGAAATAACTTAAAAAATAATAAATTTAGCATCTAAAATGGATTAAAATATCCTATTGGAATTAAGTGATGAAATTAGTTAAAATTAAATAAGAAAATGACAAATCAGAATAATGTAAAGAAAAGAACAGTTAGTAAAAGCATTCTTCAATGTGTCAGACAATGAAGATTCTGTCATGGTGAGTAGACGCTAAGAAATGAAAGGACATAGTCACATCTTCAAAATGTTAACAATGCAGTGAAAGATTTGATTAGCAGATGCTCTGTTTCTTATATGTTCTCTAAGTTAGTTTCTCTTCCATATTTGGTTGTGACATTTTTCCAAAAAAAGAAAAAAAAAGACTTTCAATTCATACGTTGCATTATCATTATGACTTTGTTATTGACCAAGACTATAACTGTATTGAGCAGCCTCTACTATGAAGTTTGAAGTAAAATTACATTTTTAATATTTTTAGAAATGTTGTGTCTTAGAATTTAACCATAGTCATGGTAGCTTTAGACAAACCATTTCACTTTTCAATTCCCCACTTACATAGTGAGTGTAATATTACTTGTCTATTGACATACTCTCTGTTATGGATTCATGGTTGTAAAGAAATAAAAACTGACTTCAAATACATATAACTTCATCATTTGAATCCATACTTAGATCCTTTATCAGTCACCATTTCTATTACTACTGCACCCAAACTTTATGGAAGAAATTTGGGTTGTTAGTAATCTTCCTTTAGCCACAACTGAAGGGTGGTGACAGGGCATTCCAAAAATTCACTCGATTGAGAGAGATTCTTTCTCTCTGAATTATGAATATATTTATTCCTTACTTTTTGCTTATAAGCATGAAAATGTATTACAAGTCTTGAAATATTTTCCATTTACTCTTTACTCCCTCAAATTATTGTTGATCTTTCCTTCTTTCTTTGCTAAAAGTCCAATTGCTATCTTGACTTACATAGTTACCCACTAGTTTCTAACTTCTTATTATTTGACTTCTAGTCAATTCCATTGTGCAAAAATTATTTTCTTGAACATAAAATGTGCCAATTAACAAATTCAATGACAATTAGACATTTTTAAATTTTTTTAAATTGCCTTCCATAGTACTGTACTATCCCAGCTCTTAATGTTTTCATTTGACATTTCTTCTTCCCTTTCACTAGTAAGTGATAGTTATGTCTTCAGAAGCTTTCAATTTCTACTCCTTCATTAATTTTCTTAGTTTCTATTGATACTTTACTATGTAGGGTCTCTTTTACCTCTCACTCTCCATCTTACACAGGACTCCCAAAACAATCTTTCTAAAACTCAGTTATATCATGTTACTTTCCCTACTCAAAATGTGGAAAGTTGTTTTTTTGCCTGTCAAATGGAGTCCAAACTTCTGGTAGTCAAGAATCTAATCTACCTGTAAAACAATATTATTTACTCTCATGATATCTTATGGTTCTCCCTTCTACACAATGTTTGCTCTCATTAAGAGAACTACAGATAATTATCTAGAAGTCCTCAGATTTCCCCTTTTTATGCTTTTGATATTTGCTATAATAACAAAGCATTAAAACCCTTGCCTTTAAAAAAAATAATGATGAGTATCATATACAGGGCAATGGAAAAGAACATAATGAGTATGGACAGAGAGCAACATATAACCAAAGATCAACCATAAAAAAGAATGAGAATAAAGAATGACATCCAAATATTGGATGATAAAAAAAGAAGATGGGCTGATCCCATGGCAAAAATAAGAGATTACAGATAGACAATAAAAGAACTCCCTGACACCATTGCAATATTGAGAAAAATTGAGGAATGTTTCCATCATGTTGGGTGAAAAATTGGGAGACCATACATGATGATTTCACAGGCCAGGCAGGCACAGATGAATTATGATGTTGATTGTTTGAGATAATCATTGCAATTAAAGATTTGTTTAAGTATGGGAGTATACTTTTCAATAGTATTTCAATATTTTTCCAAATACATGTAAAGCTAGTTTCCAACATTCATTTTTGTAAGACTTTGTGTTTCAAATTTTTATTGCTCCCTCTCAAGATGGCAAGCAATTGGATATAGGTTAAATAACATTATATATATATATATATATATATATATATATATATATATATATATATATATACATATATATATTCTCTTTTTCCATTTATTCTCTATTCTCTCTTTTTCCATTTATTCTCCTTATTCTCATGCCCATTGGTCAATATATTATTCCAAATTTCAACTTAAATGTAATTACCTCCATGAACCCTTCATTAAACTTTTCCACTGTGAATAATTTCTGTTTTATATGAACTCCCACAGCACCCTACATATACTTCCTTTATAGCACAAACTCTGTTGTGCCTTTCATTAGGATTGCATCCAACCTTATAGTCTACCAGACTAATTCTCTTTCAATACAAAATTCACTTATTTTCCATTCAGTAGAACAGAACCATGCATCAAAGACTGGAGTACTGTTGGCCCATCAATTTTAGTTCTTTCTTTTCATAGATTGTGAAACTTTAGCTCAGGGAAATAAAGTGACTTGTTAGCATCTGAAGGAAGAGATGAACACAGATCTTCTCAGCAAGCATTCTCTCTCTCTTCAGTGTTGCCACAGCATTAAAAGTTCCTCAAACATTCTACTCTATAAAAACCATTATAGATATACAGTTGGGGAGATTGGTTTCAAAACATATATGCCCAAGACAAAACTCATGCAATAATTCAGATTGTCTGGGTCATTCTCACATTCCTTATAACACCCATCCCAAATCCATGAGCACAGTAGGAGCTCAAGAAGTGTTTGCTGAAAAGAATGAACCAATGTATACTAATTTAAGGTGTTCTGGGTCCAGGCTACTTAAGTATTTTTTTTCCATAAAAGTAAAATGAAAAAGTGTTCTTGCTGACTAAACAGCAATCACAAAATGCAAGGGAATCATCCTGGTGGCAGTTTGATGCTTCCTTCTGATATAGCTTTTACTTGTTAAAAAAATAAAATAAAAAAAAAGTCTCACTGGTTAGTAATCTGCAGAGATACACATAACAAATAGTTGTTATTCAGCTCTTCTTAAACATCACTTTGCAATTTCACCTTAATCCCAGATATTAAGGGAGTCATAACCAAACATTGGTATGTTGATAGGATAAACATCACATTTTGCTTTTATCATGTTTTCTCCCCCAAGTATTAAAACATTACATAAAGTAGTCTTTATGCTTCTAGGAAAATACACTTTGGAAAAGTGGGTCTTTGTAGTAATATTGACAAGAAAAGCAGGTGTTGTCATCTTCCATTAGCATTCATTTAATTGGTGATTCTCTACAATACATATATGATATCTTCATAGTGAACCTTACTTGAAGGAAGCAAACAGAAGCAAATGCCTTCACCTGAGCATATAGCTAGAGACAAAATTATTTTGAGAATATTAAATGCAGATGTTATATGTGTTTGTTTTCCTTTATCAGTAATGAAAAGTTCCTAATCCATTCTGCACCATGAAGACCATTGTGGGGGTACAGATAATTGGTCTTAAGTGACAATTAATATCTGTCAGAAGACCATATAACATACACAGGTTTGGAAAACAATCAGTCCCTTTGCCCCTTCTTTCTTTGTTGTTCTATTTATTGTGCCCAGATAATATGCTCTTTTGCCATAATAATCTCCAGCTAAATGGTAATTGCTCTATTGACAGCATTACTGTACATTTTTGACACATCATTATTCATACTTAACCACTTGACCTGGAATAAATGTTAAAGCAATTACCACTGAGAGCTTTTCTATGAGAAAATTGAGGCAAAGTTGAGAGATAATCAAAATGCAAAGCTGATCACGATAGCAATTGGAAAAATGGCAAATCCTATTAAACAGATTTTTATTAGCCAAGTTGATGCCAGTAGATATTATCTGGTAATTTAGTCTTATTAAAAAGAAAATAAAGCAGCTAATTGTTTACTATTCTGGAACTTATTCCAGCTTGCAATTTGCAACTGAAATTAGGCTTTATGTGGCTCATCTATTTTGTCATGTTGAAATATGAAATTGTTTGGTACAAAGCACATCTGCTCAGTGTTTCCCATATTACTGGGAAAATCTCTCATTCAATATGTTTTGTACCTGTTGAGGTCTTATGGGTTGATTCATTTATAACCCCATGATATAAAAACCAGTGTCCATTGCCTTTTCTTGTGTTCCCTCTAGAAAAAAAACCATAATGCTAATAATTAATTTTATTACTTTACCCCTTAAAATTTTTTCTTTACTAAACCATGCAGCAATGCCTGTCTGATAATAAAGCACATTTCTTCTAGCCTCTAGAGATAAGCTGTCATGTATTTAGCCCCTCCCCCCAAAATTTGAAACATTATCATTTTATAGAATAATTGAATGGATATGCTTTAAGAGCATATAAAAAAATTTAAGTTAAACCATTGCTTAGGATAATCAAGTATAGAAAGTGACTAATTATATAAACACAGTTTTACTTTCTCATGAATTTTTCTTCTGTGGTAATTCTTTGGGGTGTGTAATAAATAGAATTTAAAACTTAAGGATCTTATTATCTAAATGTGACATACACTGGCCTTCTGATTATAGGTGGGAAAATCTTTTAATCTCTCGTTTCTTGAAGCAATTATCTAAGACTAAAAGTTATAGACCAATAGATGTCTCCATTGTAGAGGGGATTTTTGTACCAGAAGATGCCCCATAATAATGAAATATGACCTCAATGAGATCTGACCCAATTTTTTAAAAATCAGAACATGAAACACAATGTTCAAATATACTCATTTCTTTAATAATTTCCCCATTAATTTTTAAAATCCTGTTCTCAATGTTGATGAGACACTAAAAATAAAAATTTGTATAATATCAAAGAATACAGCTCTAATCAAAATTGTGCACCAAAAAACATTGAAAATCTTAAGCAGATAGTATAAACTTTTACTGCCCCCAACTGAATCATGAGCCTTGTTTGAAAGCCATCATTAAAATTCAGAATACGGATTACTGATATGCTATTGTTACCCAGGGAGGAGCAGTTATAGAGGCCTGCTCCAGTTGATTGCTATATATTCTATATTAAATGAAGTTTGTTGTTTGTTTTTTGCAGTTAATAAAATTATACAATTTTTCTTTAAAAAAATAAATCCATGAAACATTAAATAGATTTTCCTCTCTCCCTTTTTTCTACTGTTCCCCTCTTTTTCCTCCACTCCTACCTCCTAAAGAGTATAATTTGAAAGTCCAAGAGATACACTTTTGGATGTCAGATAAAGACTGTCAGTTTGTAAAACACTCCCCTTAGCAATTCAGTGCTTGGACTAGGTCTTATCAAACTGATAGCAGTTTGTAATAACAGAATTTAATTGCTTCTACCTAAGCCTTTCATATTGTATTATCACCTCTTATTAGCTAAGAAACATTTCTTAGAAACTTTGGGACTGTAATGGCAGAAACAGGACAAGGAAATCACAGAGTAGGACCAATTCCACAATGATATTTCCCAGTTTAAAGTAACTAAAATATAGTTAAACTGTCCAAGTCTCTTTTCACATTGAGGAATCAAGAATTTTCTGTTCTCTAGAAATGGGAATAACATTGTTATCACGGGGTCCAATCTATGCAGTAATCACTGTAAATCACTTAAAACTAATGGTGGATCAACAGGTTGTTGTTGTTGTTTTTTCATTTCAGATTTATACTTTATTTGAATTTCTAAGACTTAAATAGTAGTAAACTAATTTGTTGTCTTGATTATCTGTAAATGCTAGGATATCTGTGCCTTAAGAATAAAGTGAAGATGTAAATGTGAATGAACACATTAACAAATAAATATTCCATATTCATTGTGCTCATTCATTACTTGCATGTACAACATTTCACCAAGAATTAATTCATTTTCTTTTGCTCCCTATGGGATGTGTTCAGCCTAGGAATCTGAGCGTGGGACTTTTCTTCTTGACCTCAGTCAGACACTGGGCCCGACTATGCACCAAAGAACCCATTCTCTCACTAGGGCAGTGTGTCAAGATTTTAATGCACGCTTTGTACTGAATAATTTTAGTATTACAAAAATGAGGAACAAATGAACCATATATGTCTCATGTCAGTTACATAATAAAAGGGGAAGGAGTAGAATAATAAACAATTAGATTCTTTATATTCATTTCCATTGAGGATTTTTCATATTCATTCTGCCCAATTCTTTGGGAGTTGCTTTTTTTAATGGCATTCTTCTTTCTCTTTCTCCTATTTTATATTAACACATAAAAGGCCTGGCAAAGTCCCATTCAGTTAAATGTTTAAAAAAACATACAGAATGAATGAGCAATGAAAAAGTTTCTAATGCCCCACAATGCAGCATTGATACTGAACTGGTTAAAAGATCATGAACATTTGGAAGAGTCCTTTTAGTGTAACTACTACCTTGTTCAGAAGAAAAAGAGAATAAAAAGAGAGAAGAAGAGCAAGGATGAAGAAAGAGGGGAGACAAATTAGTTTGGATGTATAATTTCATCATTGTGTGACATTTCTAGTATAGAACTCCTTGCAACAGTACAGTTTAATAATTTAGTAATTTAGAGATATCTATAACTTGGAGTCTTTGAAAATTGTCTGGGACACTGACAGATTAACTGATTCTCTTGTGATAGTACAAGTAGCAGGAAATACTTCATCCAAGGTTTTCCTGACTCCAACAATGTCCCTTTATTTATTATGACAGTCTGCCTCTCACAGTTTTTCAACTGACTCTCCAGTTTTCATAGATAGTGTATTTCATTGCTTTTTTAATTTATAGGAATAACCTGTTAGATTTTTTTGCCTACTGAAGTTTGAAAAACCTCCAACTGTTAAATTAACCAGTTTCTTGTTCTGCTGGCATAGCTCTTTTTAAGAATTTTGGAGAAAACTGAGTGTAGAAACTAATTTCCAAATCCCACCTTGACTAGGTGTAAGGAATCAAGTTTCACATAAGAATCAAGTTTCACCTGAAACTTCCATGGAGGAGATTAGAAGCTTTTAGTAAATTCATGGAGTAAGTTGGACTTTTAGAAAAAGTTCAGTGCTAGAAAATAATTTATATTTGACTTATATGATTTCCCATTATACACATTACATTCAGCAACCCAACTTTTCCATTCTAAATTTAGCATAAGATTTACTACATCTCACTTACCAGGTATGTTAGAAGAGTGATTATTCTTGGGGATGAGCTGAACTAGATGGCCCTCCAAGATATGTTGCAATTCTCAAAGTTTGTGATCAACTAAAGAAGTTTCTGATATTTGTGCTTCCATGAAAAACAATCTAGCTATTTAACTTGATGGAAAGTTTTTATTAAAACTATTAAATTGTTTAAAATGTAATATCAAGTAATCAAAAAAAAAACATCAGTTTAAGATTTTCAAGTTTAGCTATGATATTTCCCCCCACAAAATGCAAAGTGTAATTTTGCTTTCAAACTAATCATTTCCTTTCTATAAGGAAATTCCCAGAGTGCAAACTCTCTCCTACAATGCAGATTGAAACTTTGTAAATTCTAATCTCCTGCACTTGCCTGCAGCATGGCAAAATTAAATAATTTGCCCATGGTCAATTAGTGTCAGAAGGATATTTTAAAACTTGATCTTCCTGATTTTAAGGTACTTTATTATCTGCCACATTATCTATGTTTAACCAAGAAAATATTGCTGAAATGAAAAGAGTTTTGTAATAATACTTCTAGAAATCATCTCTTTTTTAGGTCTAGACAGATTGATTGCAAGTATTAATCAATACTTTTAAGTGTATACATTTTATAATCTTTAATCAGCCACTATGAGATATTTAATGGCAATAAGGGAACATTTATGAATTTGAAAAAGGGAAAGGGAAAAATAGTTTGATCTTTTAATTCCATTGTGGTAAAAAGCAATCACCAGAAGTAACCAGAAACTAAGGTTACTTTTTTGATAACTCTAGGTTATAAATTTTTGATAATTCTAGGTTATTAATATCCTAAACATAGGGTAATATAAGTTTATTAATTCTCTTGATGTTATGAGAATCTATAATATAATTTAAGGGCCTTATAATTTATCTCCATTTTAAATTGATTATTTTTTACTACAGTGAAAAGAACAAAATTGTAAAGAATGTTATTAGAAAGAAACTCATCATTATATATATATTTGGAGCAAATACTGCCAGTGTTGAAGAATGTACTTAGTTTGGCTCCAGTTACTGAGCAATAACACAGAACGGGGGGAAAAAAGATCATGATTGGTTTCAGAGCCTTGAGTACTGCAGTACTATTTTAGCTCACAGGACTGAGGTAGAAATGGAAACCTGCAAGTTCTAGGGAGTCTCAACACAGAAAAGTATTAGCAGCACTGTCTGTAGTGGAAGAAGAGCACAGAATTTAAATGAAGCATTTATGCCTCAGCTGCCCTAGGGCAAGTACAAGGTGCATTAATAATGCAGTGTTTATTTGAAATATTTTATTAGAACATACATTTATTACTAAAAAAAATCTTAACAGCAGAAAAAAGGCAGTATTGTACATGTTCAGCATTCTGGACAAGTTATTTTCGAAATAGGATTCTTGGCAGCCCAGACCATTCCTTTCAGTACTTCACCTGTGACTCTATAAATAATACATATTTATTTAAGTAGTGGTATTATACACTACTATCCGTGTAGTACATAATTTATAGAAAATGATCCTCCAACGTGTGTAGGTAATGTTCTCCATGAAAGTAAATGTTGAAAATTAGAAAGTGATGAAAGAATAGAACTTACTTAATGAGAGTCCAACTATATGAGGTTTTCTTAATGACTACTATTCTCACCTTATATTAAGGTAGTCATCAACATACCTGCTGTAAACTGGAAGATATTTCCTTAAAATTATTTTTTTATAAATTGGCAATTATGTCAGGTACAAATAATTGAGTGATTCAATGATATTCCTAATAGTTGTTCTTTTTGCTATTATTGCTTACTGATTCAACTCTCTGACATATGTTATTTATGGAAATTAGGAATAGTTCGGGGTAGAACCTGGTTAACCTGTTGAAATAAGTATCATCCCCTACAAAATATCTATCTCTATCACTGTCAGGAAGAACATGAGGTTGAAAAGGTAGCTAAAATGACCTAATTTGGAATCTTTTGTGCTTTTTTTTTTTTTTTTTGGTAAATAACAAATCTTATTTTCCTATATGTGAATTCACATTATTTAAAGTTAAAATTATGTGATACAGCAACTGGTCCTAGGCTAAATGTATAGCATGAACTCAAATAATGTGTCCACTTCAGAGAATTTATTATTCACACCAATCAGGACCTATTGTACCCAAATGAGAAAATAGGTTTATATTTAATATTATTGTTCCATTAAGTGAAACACTTAGTTGCAGGGATTATATAATATGGTCTTTCCATGTAGGTTTATCTTTCATTAGAAGACAATATTAGTATCTTCAGATGCTAAAGGGAATATTGTTATATATATATATTGCATTTTCAGTGCTTTCAGGAAAGGAATAGAATTTTAGGCCTGAAAAAAAAAATCCAAAAGATTGTCTACTTTTATCACCCATACATCAAAGCAATAAGAAACCAAACTAGAAAGGGGAAATCATTTGATTTAGGCTTATAAAATAATTAGTAACAGAATTTCATCTTAAGGCTCTGCTCTTCTCTATACTCTACATCACCCCAATTCCTTTACAGAAATCTTTTTTTTTGCATCATATTCTGAATACTGTAATGCAGTAATACTCTAATACATCTGGACTGTGGACATATAAGGCCCACGAAATCATTTGCTAAGGCAACCATAGGCAATGATGAGTTGAAAGCTAGGTATAACTACCACCCACTGCTTGAGTTTTATAAGTTGATGATTTTGTATGGTCTGCAAATGATATTATAAATATCCAAATGGCCCTTAGTAGAAAAAGGTTCCCCACCCCTGCTGTAATAGATCAATGGCCCTGTGTTCTATCAAGAGAATATTTTGGAAGGGATTCCAACAATTAGATTACACCTCATCTCTATCTGCCCTTCTCTCATACCTCCTATCTGTGTCTTCCCATGTGTTTGCCTGAAGGGCCCAATCCAATGTACTTAAGTCCTTCTGAGACTGTTGCTGTTTTTAATATTTTAAAATTTTAAAAATCTCTTATCAAGGGTGTCCGGGAGTATGTGGAATTTTTTAATCTTTAGTTTATTTATTATTAATAAACATTGTTTCATGAATTATGTTGGGGAGGAAATCAGAGCAAAATCAGAGCAAAAAGGGAAAACTATGGGAGAAATAAAAAGAACAGAAAAAATAAGTGAACATAGCATGTGTTGATTTATATTCAGTCTCATTCTCCCTAAATATTTTTCTATATGCAGATGGTATTTTCTGTCTAAAGTCTATTGAGATTGCTTTGACTCACTGAACTACTGAAAAGAATCAAGCCTTTCATAGTTGATTATTGCACATTTTTGCTGTTATTGTGTACATTGTATTTCTAGTTCTTGTTTCACTCAGCATCAGTTCTTGTAAATCTTTCCAGGCCTTTCTATAATCAGCTTATTCATCACTTTTTATAGAATAATAACATTCTAATACCTTCTTGTACCACAATTTGTCCAGCCATTCCCCAATTGATGGGCATCCACTCCTTTTCCAATTCTTTGCTACAACAAAAAGGGCTGCTACAAACATTTTTGCACATGTGGATCTTTTCCCCCCTTTTATGGTTTCTTTGGCATACAGACCCATTAATGACACTGTTGGATCAAAGGATAAACACAGTTTTATGTTCCTTTGGGCATAGTTCTGCATTGTGCTCCAGAATGGTTGGATCATTTCACAACTTCATCAACAATTCATTAGCGTCCCAGTTTTCACACATCCACTCCAAAATTTATCATTATCCTTTCCTGGCATCTTATCCACTCTTAGAGGTGTGAGATGGTATCTCAGAGTAGTCTTAAATTGCATTCCTCTAATCTATAGATGACTTTAATTTCATCGTCTGAAATTTGCCTTTTCATATTTTTTTTCAGTTGGGGAATGATGTGTATTCTTATAAATTTGACACAGTTCTTTATGTATTTTAGAAATGAGACCTTTATCAGAAGTACTGGCTATAAAGATTTTTTCCCAGCTTTCTATTTTCCTTTTAATCTTGTTTCTTTTGATTTTGTGTGTGCAAAAATGTTTCAAATTTAATGTAATCAAAGTTATTCATTTTGCCTTTCATAATGTTCTCTAGTCCTTCTTTGGTCATAAATTCCTCCCTTTTCCAAAGCTCTAATAGGTAAATTATCCCTTGCTCTCCTAATTTGTTTAGGGTATCATCCTTTATGCCCAAATTATGTATCCATTTTGACCTTATTTTGGTATGGGGTATGAGATGTGGGTCTATGCCAAGTTTCTAATATATTATTTTCCACTTTTCCTAGCAATTTTTGTCAAATAATGTGTTGTTATTACAGAATCTGTAGTTTGGGGTTTTATCAAATACTAGATTGCTATAGGTCTTGCTTATTATGTCATGTGTATCTAACCTATTCCACTGATTCACCATTGTATTTCTTAGCCAGTACTAAATGATTTTGATGCCTGCTGCTTTATAATGTAGATTTAGGTTTGGTACTACTAAGCCACCATCCTTTGTATTTTTTTTCATTAATTTCTTTGATATTTTTGACCTTTTGTTCTTCCAGACGAATTTTGTTATTTTTTTCTAGTTCTATAAAATGTTTTGGGGGTTTGATTGGTATGGAACTGAATAGATCAATTTAGGCAGAATTGTCATTTTTATTATTTTATTTATTATTGTCCTAGCCATGAAAAATTCATATTTTTCCAGTTGTTTAGATCTGATTTTGTTTATGTGAGAAGTATTTTGTAATTGTGTTCATTCAGTTCTTGGATTTGTTTTGACAAGTAGATCCCCAAGTATTTTATTTTGTCTACAGTAATTTTAAATGGAATTTCCCTTCTCTTTTCTTGCAGATGGGCTTTGTCAGTTATATATAGAAATGCTGATAATTCATGTGGGTTTATTTTATATCCTACAACTTTCTTAAAGCTGTGAATGATTTCCAATAGATTTTTGGATGATTTTCTAGGATTCTCTAAGTGTATATATCATCTGCAAAGAGTGATAGTTTTATTCCTCATTGCCTATTCTAGTTCTTTCAATTTCTTTTTCTCTTATTGCTAAAACCAATATTTTAATACAATATTGAATAATAATGGTGATAATAGGCATCTTTGTTTCACCTCTGTTCTTATTAGGAATATATCTAGCTTTTCCCCATTGCAAATAATGCGTGCTGATGGTTTTAGATATATGCTGCTTATCACTTTAAGAAAAACTCCCTTTATTCCTTTGTTATTGAGTGCTTTTTTAGAGTTTGCCTTCTGAGTGGGGACTAGAAGCTGCCCCACTGATTTGTTCCTCTACTGAGCCAGGACTGAGTGTCTTAGTTTGCTGATTTAAGACTCTTTCACCAACTTTCCCAGAGTCTATCTGACCTGGGCTTAACAACCTTTTCACTCCAGTGAGACTGACCTTTCGAAGTTTTTTCAGTCTATCTTGAACTGGAGAATGGTTTAATTCCATCAGATTCTTTTCAGAGGCAAATCTAAGATGTTTCATGTGGTTTTCTTTTTTTATGTCTTTTTATTTACAAATATATGCATAGGTAATTTTTCAGCATTGACAGTTGCAAATCCTTTTGTTCCAACTTTTTCCCTCCTTCCTCCCACCTCTTCCCCCAGATGGCAGGTTGACCAATACATGTTAAATATGTTAAAGTATAAGTTAAATACAATATATGTATTCATGTCCAAACAGTTATTTTGCTGTATAAAAAGAGTTGGACTTTGAAATAGTGTACAATTAGCCGGTGAAGGAAATCAAAAATACAGGCGGATAAAAATAGAGGGATTGGGAATTCTATGTAGTGGTTCATAGTCATCTCCCAGAGTTCTTTCCCTGGGTGTAGCTGGTTCAGTTCCTTACTGCTCTATTGGAACTGATTTAGTTCATCTTTGTTAAAGAAGGCCAGGTCCATCAGAATTGATGATCGTATAGTATTGTTGTTGAAGTGTATAATGATCTCCTGATCCTGCTCATTTCACTCAGCATCAGTTCATGTAAGTCTCTCCAGGCCTTTCTGAAATCATTTTGCTGGTCATTTCTTACTGAGCAATAATATTCCATAATATTCATATACCACAATTTATTCAGCCATTCTCCAATTGATGGGCATCCACTCAGTTTCCAGTTTCTGGCCACTACAAAGAGGGCTGCCACAAACATTCTTGCACATATGAGTCCCTTTCCCTTCTTTAAGATCTCTTTGGGATATAAGCCCAGTAGTAACACTGCTTTCATGTGATTTTCAAAGGAAACTGGGAGAACTTGATCAGTTTTCTGACTTTATTCCACCATCTTGGCTACACCCCCAGAACTCAAGGATGTAGAATGTTTATTTTTTTTTAAAAAAAGGCTTGTGTTTTAGTTATATAATTTTAGTTGTCCAGTCTTAGACATTAAGATATAGGATGTATTTTGTCTTAATTAATTCTATTTCTTACAATCATACTCCCCACAAAAGCTATTCTAATCCTTCTCTTCCCTCCAACCTATTCCTCTACCTCCTCTGCCTCCCAAACTTAGCTAAGGACCTCTCTTCTTACTTGATGAAAAAATTGAAGTCATTCAACATGAACTCTCTTAACCCTAAATTCCCATTCCTTCCCTCTTCACAAATAAATGACAACTTCAATAATTCCTCTTCTCTAAAGTTCAACCCATTCCTATTAACTTGTTCTTCCTCTATTGTTTTCCCTACATCCGTCCAGAGAACAATCATCTTTCAAATGCCTCAAATTTGGAATCTTGGCACTGTCCTTGACTCCTCACTTTTCCTCACTTCAACTATCCATTCTGCTGCCAAGTTGTTTTTACTTCCATAATATCTCCCCTTTACTTTTCTCACATAGTCACCACCTTAGTTCTGGCCTTAATCATCTCTTTGACTAGATTACTGCCTCCTAATTGGTCTTTCTCTACTTCAATGCATTCTCCACATTTTTGTCAAAGTCATCCCTCTTAAAAGTGTATTGATCTGTTTCATTTTTATATTGTTGCCATATACAGAATGCCCCCACTTACAAAGAGTTGCCTACAACAGTTTAAAATAGTTAAGTAATTTTACTAATCCAGTGTCTTCATTTGAAGTTGCATGCAACATTTTATATCTGTAGCATCCCATTACCATTCTATTTTTAAGTTTGAAAAAAATCCATTTTTTCTCTTACATGCCCTGCCCCATTGGGGAAAAATTGAAAGAAAAAAGAAATTTCTTATAACAAATGCACATGGTCAAGCAAATTCCTTCAATGTCTATATACAAAACACACACACACATACACACGTATGTTGATTATGTCACATTCTGCACTATAAATCTGTCATGTTTCATCAGTCTTTTTCCTTAAAAACTGATATGATCGTACTTAACTTGCTAACTCACCAACATTCCTTCCTGTTTCCTCTAGAATAAAATATAAATTCTTCTGTTTAGCTTTTAAAATCTTATAAATTTCCATACCCTATCTTACTGGAGTCATTGGATATTATTTTACTTCCTACATTCTTTTTTCCCTCTAACCAAATTTCTCTCTTTTCTTCACACAGCACACTATCCCTCAGCTAGAATGAGGGCTCTTTGCAAGGAGAGATACTTACATTATGTGTATTCTGTCATTTTTGTATGTCTACTGTCTAGCATAGTTCCTGGAATTTCAAAATGAAGGTAATAAAAAGCAGGATAGAGTTTTAATTTCATCAATCTCTGTAACAATAGGAGCAAATAGTAGAATTCAACTATATTTGCTGATACTGATTGTGAAGGCAATGTTGGGGTTTCTACGTAACTTTTTAAAAAAATGTTTATTAAATATTTATTCAATGCCAACAATTTCCACTCTGCAAGATAAAACATGATTTCCTTTACAAAAGAATTCTAAAATTTTATTTCCAGATTAAGAACTATAATCCAACATGAACTCAAGACAGTAAAATGTACTGCATACAAATTAATAGCGATGTTCTGGGATGACCCGCTGTAAATGACTGCTATTCTCAGCAATACAATGATCCATAATTACTCTGAGGGACTTATAAAGAAAAACTCTATCCATACCTCCGGTTTGAAGCATTCTCTTTCCCCCTCCTCCTCGTATCTGCATCTTTCTCCCTCTCCCTCTTTCCCCCCTTCTCTTTAATTTTATTTTTCTTGAGAGTTTTTTTTTTCCCCTTAGGGTAGGAGATTTTTTTTTTCACATGACTTTTATGGAAATGTTTTACATAACCTCACATGAGGTTTCTTAATTGGGAGTGTAGATAAGAAAAAGAGAAGAGAACCTGGAAGTTAAATTTTTTTAAAACACAAAAAATTGTTTTTAAATATAACTCTGGAAAAATATTAAATAAATTTTGAAAAGAAGTACAATCCAAGATAACATAAAATAAATTTGCTGGTTGGTATTTTGGGAGAGTGGGTTAAGGAACTGTATTTTATTTGCTTCACTTTATTATTTGATTAATATAATCAATTTTCAGTTAGAAGAGGACCATAATTAAGGAGCAATTTATAGCTTTAATAGATATCTGAACTACTAAAGGATTAAATGACTTTATCCCAGTAATCTCACCCTTTTTTAAAGTTTCTTCTCTCAAAAATGCAATCTGAGATTTTTAACCTTTTTTGTTTCATAATACACTTTGGAATAAAAATGAAGGTTAATTTCAATGAGAGATTAGTGAAAATAATATTTTTTCCAATCAACGACCCCCTGGAAACCTTGGTAAAGAAACCAACCTCTAAAGCAAAATATCATGATGTTATTTGTAGATGAGTTGAAATACCAATAACTGCCTTTAAAATAGACAATATAGAAAATTGTGTTTTTTTAAAAAATCAAAGTTTTCACATATCCTTTTTCCTCTGTCCCTTTGCTATCTCCCAACTTTTTAAATCTCTACTTCTGTTTTAATACATTATTAATATTCTAGTAAATTTCATCAGTACTTCACACATTAGTAAACTTTTAAATGAAGCCTAGAATGGCACATGATGAAATGTAATGATGGAATCCAGAGAGATTAAGATTATGTGTGTGTGTGTATTTGTGTGTGTGTTTTCAACCATTTCACTATTGTATGACTACACTTCCTTCGCAGATTATTCAGTTATGCTAAACTTTTAAGAGTAGTAATAGCAGGTAATCCTATAAAAGAAAATCTTAAGTGGAGATGTTACAATTTACTGAATAATTGTGTCAATAAACATAATCAAGTGAGTAATTCAGGCCATAAGTCTCTGTATAGAATTCTCTTCAGTAATAATAATAATTCACATTTATGAAATTTAAGGTTGTAGTATTTATCCTCACAACAACCTTATCAAGAGTACCAAAAGTGTCCCATTTTACAGATGATAATATTGGGCCTCCTCAAAGGGACTAAGTGATTTTCAAAAATCATAGATTAGAAGAACCAAAGATTGAATTTAGGCCTTCACATCCAAATCCAGTACTTTTCCCACTGGTTCACATTATAGATAGGCTGTTAGGAGTAGTAATAATAGTAATAGAAGAAGTAACCATTAGTAATAGTAGTAGGAGAGGAGTAGTAATAGGAGGAGGAGCAGTAGTAGTAATAATAGTAGTAGTAGAAGATGTAGTACTGGTAGTAATAGTAGTGGTAATAGTTGCTATCATTGCTGCAATAACAACAGCAAGTCCTTATATACCCTTTAGTGATCTACAAAATACTTTAGAAGTATGATCTCAGGGGGTATCTAGATGGTGCAGTGGGTAAAGCAGTGACCCTGAAGTGGGGAGGACCTGTGTTCAAATCTGGCCTCAGACACTTAACATTTCCTAGCTGTGTGATCCTGGGCAAGTCACTTAACCCCAATTGCCTCAGCAGTGTGTGTGTGTGTGTGTGTGTGTGTGTGTGTGTTTTACATCACAACAACCCTGGAAGTTAGGTGCTGGTATTCAAATATTACAGATGAGGAAACTGAGGCAAATAGGTTAAATGACTTACAAGATGTATACATACACTGAATGTATGAAGGCAGATTTTAATACAGGCCTTTCTTCCTCCAGATCCAGCACTTCCTCCAGATCCAGGCACCACCTGATTACTTTTCTATCTAATAGCTACCTACTGGGGAAAATTTGGTATAGAGAATAAAGCTCTCAGTTTAGAGTGAGAGTCCTTAAGTTCAAATCTAGTGTCAGATACTTTCACAATCATGATTTTAGATGCCTCTGTCTGTTTCAGTTTTTCCACCTGTATGTTGGTGATAGCACCTACCTCACAGGTGCTAGGATTAGGATAAAATAAGATTATTTTTGGAAAGCACATAGTATGGTGCCTGACACACATTATATGTGCTTAATAAGTGTGTATTTCCTTGTTCATTCCCTATTGCCAAATATAGGTTAACTACACATGGATTTGAAAGCTATTCCAGATATATATAATCTACTAGTGTTTTGAAATGGTTCATAGAGAATTTTTCTTAAATCTTCATTACCAGATTCCCTTATTTTTATAAGAAGCTGTTATCCTCCACGTTACAGAAATCAGTGAATTAAAATATATTAGATGAGCTTCAAATTTCCTTAAATTGTATTTATACTTCTTTTTTGTTTGTTTTTAAATTTTATTTTTTCTGATTATATAAATATACATTATAAATGTATACATGTATACACTTATTTTTTATTATAGCTTTTTATTGACAGAACATATGTATGCATGGGTAAGTTTTACAACATTGTCCCTTGTACTCACTTCTGTTCCAACTTTTCCCTTTCCTCCCTTCATCCCCTCCCCTAGATGGCAGGCAGTCTCATACTACATGTATACATTACAAAAAAAAAAAAAAAAAAAACACTTCCTTATGAATCATGTTGAGTGAGAAAAATCAGAACAAAAGTGAAAAACCACCATAGGATAAAAAAACAGAATAAAAAAGAAAAAAAAGTGAATATAGCATATGTTGATTTACATTCAGTCTTCATAGTTTTCTCTCTGAATGCAGATGGGATTTTCTATCCAAAGTTTATTGGAATTACCTAGGATCACTGAACTGCTAAAGTAGAATCAAATCTTTCATAGTTGATCATTGTATAATCTTGTTATTGCTGTGTACAATATATTTTTAATTCTGATTGTTTTGCTCACCATCAGTTTATGTAAATCTTTCCAGGCCTTTCTAAAATCAGCTCATTTATCATTTTTTTGGTAGAACAATAATATTCTATTACTGTCATATACCATAATTTATTTGACCATTCCCTAATTGATAGGCATCTACTTGTTTTCTAATTCTTCTCCATCACAAAAAGAGCAGCTACAAACATTTTTGCACAGGTGGGTCCATTTCTCTCCTTTATGATTTTCTTGGGATTCAGAGCCAGGAGTAACACTGCTAGATCAAAGAGTATGTATGACCCTTTGGGCATAGTTCTAAATTGCTCTCCAAAATGTTTGGATCATTATTTCACAACTCCACCCACGATGCATTAGTATCCTAGTTTTCCCACATCCCCTCCAACATCTATCATTATCTTTTCCTGTCATCTTAGCCAATATAAGAGGTGTGAGGTGATACCTCAGAGTTGTTTTAATTTGTATTTCTCTAATCAATATAGTTGTGGAGCATTTTTGCATATGACTATAGGTGATCTGAAAATTCTCTTTTTATCTCCTTTAATATTTCCCAGTTGGGGAATGACTTACATACTTATAAATTTGACACAGTTCTCTATGTATTTTAGAATTGAGGTCTTTTTTCAGAAACTGCAAAGTTTTTTTTTCCAGCTTTGTGCTTCCCTTTTAATTTTGTTTGTATTGATTTTGTTTGTGCAAAACCTTTTTAATTTAGTATAATCAAAGTTGTCTATTTTGCATTTCATAATATTCTCTTATTTTTCTTTGGTCATAAATTCCTCCCTTCTCCAAAGATCTGATAGGTAAACTATGTCTTGTTATCTTAATATGCTTGTGATATCACCCTTTACACCCAAATCATGCACCCATTTTGTACTTCTTTTGGTATGGGGTATGAGATGTAGTTCTATGCCAAGTTTCTGACATTATTTTCCAGTTTTTGTGAAAGAGAGTTCTTAGCACAGAAGCTAGAGTTTGGAACTTTATCAAATACTAGATTACTAGAGTCATTGAACATGTGTATCTAACCTATTCCACTGATTCACCACTATATTTCTTAGCCAGTACCATATGTTTATACTATTAGTAATATAGCGAAATAGTGATGATTTGTGTGGGTTTATTTTATAGTCTGTAACTTTGCTAAGCTGTTAATTGTTTCAAGTAGGTTTTTGGATAATTCCCTAGGATTTTCTAAGTATATCATCATATTATCTACAGAGGGGTAATTTTATCTTTTCATTGCCTATTCTAATTCTTTTAATTCCTTTTTAAATTTCTTATTGTTAGAGCCAACATTTCTCATACAATATTGAATAATAGTGGTGATAATGGGCATCCTTAGTTCACTCCTGAGCTTATTGGGAATGAATCTTGCTTCTCCCCATTACAAATAATGCTTTCTGGTGGTTTTAGATATATACTGTTTATCATTTTAAGGAAAACTCCCTTTATTCCTTTGTTCTCTGGCGTTTTTAATAGGAATGGCCATTGTACTTTGTCAAAATCTTTTTCTGCATCTACTGAGATTATCATATAATTTCTGGTAGGATGGTTATTGATATAGTCAAATACACTAATAGTTTTTCTAATATTGTTCCTGTGTTCCTGGAATAAACCCTACTTGATCATGGTGTGTCATAATGGTGATAACTTGCTATAATATCTTTGCTAATATTTTATTTAAGATTTAATACATCAATTTTCATTAGGGAAATTGATTTATAATCTAAGTGAGATTTATACCAGGAACATAGGGCTGGTTCAATATCAGGAAAACTATTGGCATAATTGACAATATCAATAACAAAACTAACAAAATTCATATGATTTCCTTAAAATGATCAGTAGCATATTTTTTAAATGCACCAGCGAGCATCATTTTTAGTGGGGATAAACTAGAAGTATTCCCAATAAGATCAGGGATGAAACAAGGTTGCCCACTATCACCAATACTATTTAATATTATACTAGAAATGTTAACTTTAGCAATAAGAGAAGAAAAATAAATTAAAGGAATTAGAACAGGTAATGAGGAAACCAAATTATCTTTCTTCACAGATGATATACTGTTATACTTAGAGAATTCTAGAGAATCAGCTAAAAAACTTCTAGAAACAATTCACAACTTTAGTAAAGTTGCAAGATACATAAATAAATTCACATAAATCATCAGTATTTCTATATGTTATCAACAAAGTCCCACTGCAAGAGATACAAAGAGAAATTCCATTTAAAATAACTGTAGATAATATAAAATATTTGGGAGTTTATCTGCCAGGACAAAGTCCAGAACTATATGAACACAATTATAAAATAATTTTTACATAAATCTAATTGACTATCAAGTACTCAAGGATAGGCCCAACTAATATAATAAAAAATGACAATTCTACCTAAATTAATCTAGTTATTTTGGGACATTCTAATCAAACTGCCAAGAAATTATTTTACAGAGGTAGAAAAAATAAAATCTTTGTCTGGAAGATCAAAAGGTCAAGAATTTCAAGGGAATTAATGAAAAATGCAAATGAAGGTCCCCAGCTATGCCCCTAAAAAGCAGCAGTCATAAAACCATTTAGTACTGGCTAAGAAAATGGAATAGGTTAGATTCATAAGACATAATTCTCAATAACTGTAGTAATCTAGTGCTTGATAAACCCAAAGATCCCAGCTTTCAGGATAAGAAATCACTATTTGAAAAAAATTGGAAATAAGTATGGCAGAAATTAGACATTGATCCACACCTAATACCCTATACCAAGGTCGAAATGTATTGATGGTTTAGACATAAAGACATAGACAAAAGACATAAAAGATTAGACATATTGCTTACTATAAACAAATTAGAAGAACAAAAGATAATCTGCCTCTCAGATCTGTTGAGAAGAAAGGGTTTTGTGGCTAAAGAAGAACTAGAGTCTATTATGGGATGCAAAATGTACAATTTTGATTATTGTAAGTTAAAATGTTTTGTACAAACAAAACTAATGCAGACAAGATTAGAAGGGAAGCAGTAAAGTGGGAAAAAATTTTACAACCAAGGGTTCTTATAAAGGTTTCATTTCTAAAATATATAGAAAACTGACTCAAATTTATAAGAATACAAGTCATTCTTGTGACATTGATAAATGTCATAGTTTTTATTTTTATTTTTTATTTAATAGCCTTTTATTTACAGGTTATATGTATGGAACTTTACAGCAGTGACAATTGCCAAACCTCTTGTTCCAATTTTTCCCCTCCTTCCCCCACCCTCTCCCCCAAATGTCAGGATGACCAGTAGATGTTAAATATATTAAAATATAAATTAGATACACCGTTAAGTATAAATGACCAAACCGTTATTTTGCTGTACAAAAAGAATCGGACTCTGAAATATTGTACAATTAGCCTGTGAAGGAAATCAAAAATGCAGGTGGGCAAAAATATAGGGATTAGGAATTCAATGTAATGGTTTTTAGTCATCTCCCAGAATTCTTTCAGTTCATTACTGCTCCATTGGAACTTATTTGGTTGATCTCATTGCTGAGGACGGCCAGGTCCATGAGAATTGGTCATCATATAGTATTGTTGAAGTATATAATGATCTCTTGGCCCTGCTCGTTTCACTCAGCATCAGTTCATGTAAGTCTCTCCAGGACTTTCTGAAATCATCCTGTTGGTCATTTCTTACTGAACAATAATATTCCATAATATTCATATACCACAATTTATTCAGCCATTCTCCAACTGATGGGCATCCACTCAGTTTCCAGTTTCTAGCCACTACAAAGAGGGCTGCCACAAACATTTGTGCACATACAGGTCCCTTCTTTATGATCTCTTTGGGATAAAAGTCCAGTAGTAACACTGTTGGATCAAAGGGTATGCACAATTTGATAACTTTTTGATCATAGTTCCAAATTGCTCTCCAGAATGGTTGGATGTGTTCACAGTTCCACCAACAATGTATTAGTGTCCCTGTTTTCCCACATCCCCTCCAACATTCCGCATTATCTTTTCCTGTCATTATAGCCAGTCTGACAGGTGTGTAGTGGTATCTCAGAGTTGTCTTAATTTGCACTTCTCTGATTAATAATGACTTGGAGCATCTTTTCATATGTCTAGAAATAGTTTCAATTTCTTCATCTGAGAATTGTCTATTCATATCCTTTGACCATTTATCAATTGGAGAATGGCTTGATTTCTTATATATTAGAGTCAATTCTCTATATATTTTGGAAATGAGGCCTTTATCAGAACCTTTGACTGTAAAAATATTTTCCCAGTTTATTGCTTCCCTTCTAATCTTGCCTGCATTAGTTTTGTTTGTACAAAAACTTTTCAGTTTGGTATAGTCAAAATTTTCTATTTTGTGATCAGTAATGATCTCTAGTTCTTCTTTGGTCATAAATTCCTTCTTCTTCTACCGGTCTGAGAGGTAAACTATCCTGTGTTCCTCTAATTTATTTATAATCTCATTCTTTATGCCTAGGTCATGAACCCATTTTGAATGTCATAGTTTTTAGATGAAGAAATTAAAACCATTCTAGTAATATGAAAAAATACTCTAAAACATATTGATCAGAGAAATGCAAATTAAGACAACTCTGAAATAATAATACACACCTCCCAGTTTGGTTAAGATGGCAGGAAAAGATAATGATGAATGTTGGAGGGGATGCGGGAAAACTGTGACACTAATACATTGTTGGTGGGCTGGAAATCCTTTCCCCAGGGAAGCTGACTTTTGTGAAGTCCTTCCAATCTGTCTTGAGCTGGAGAATGGTTTCATTCTGTCACATTGTTCAGAGACTTGGTTTCATGTGTTTTTCAAGAGAAACTTGGAAATTTCGAGCAGCTTCTTGGCTTCACTCTGCCGTTTTGGCTGTGCCAAAACTCTGTATTTATCTTTCTAATTTTATTTTGAAATTACTTCTGCCTCTGACACTTTGAGGTATTGTAGACATTCTGTAAATATTATTTGATTTTAATGAAGACTTAGCTTCCTTAAATTCTCCTCATGTATATTCCTGGTTAACCTCCAAGCTCATCACTTGTTCTGACAAACTGGGCTGAATTAACCTTATGGAATAGGAGCCCTGAGTTGAGGCTATTTAATTGAACTGCTATCTAACTAACTGCTATCTAATTCTAAAGAATGCTCTTTTCAAATTAAAAGATTCCTAAATCGCTTCATTTTGAGTAGAAACAAAATGATTTTTTATTTATCAGTTCCTATTTTATGATGTGAAACATTCTTCTATAGTTTGAAAATTAGTTCAAAGGACAATAATAAACTATATATATATATATATAATATATATTGATAGAAATGTTTTATGTTAATTATTTTATTTTTTCATAGTTATCATTTTTGTTGATTGTGTTTGCAAACTTTTATTATGAATAAAGTATCCTAAAATGATGAGGGATTTAAATCTGAATGTATTTGAATGCTCACACTTGCAAGTTGAACATAATCTGGAATATTAAGTATAAGATGTTATCTTTCAATCATGTGTGAAGTGTCAATCAATTCTTGTTTAGTCATTTTTCAATTGTATACAACTCTTTGTGACCTCATTTGAAGTTTTTGTAACAAAGATCCCATATTTTTATGGGAGTGATTTGCTATTTCCCTCTCCAGATCATTTTACAGATGAGGAAACTAAAGTAAACAGGGTTAAATGACTTGCCCACGGTCACACAGTTGTTATGTGTTGGAGGCTGGATTTGAATTCAGGTCATCCTGACTCCAGGGATAGTGCTATATCCTCTGTGTCACTTTATTGCCTTATTTTTCAATCAAGCATCTGTTAAACCTTCTATGTGCCTTACACAGTACTAAGTGTTTGACATAAAAAGCAAACAATAGCCTTCACGCCCCCCCCCCCCCCCACTGAAAGGTGTGACTGAAATAAATTTCCCATAGCCCACCCACAAACATCATTCTCATTATTTTATATTCCAGGAAAATGTAAACTTCTTGAGCATAAAAACTTTGTCTTTGTATCCCCAGAGCTAGGGGCATCATAGGCATGTAATAAATGCTTGTGTTTCTATTTAGACCATGTGCTTCATAGCAAGAGGCAATTATTTTTCTATGGAGAAAATTGTTTAAATTGAAATGAGGGTTGAATTAGTAGAGATAGTCTATAATCCAGCAGAACTTTGTTTATTCTGTTGCTTTAAATTCACCTGTATTTATTCCATTTACTTTGAATTGGTTTAAATTAGTTATGTCTAGGTAATAAAAGTCCCAGTGTAGAATGCTGACATGATTTCTTTAGAAATATCTCTGAGAGGCTGGCTCTTAAAGAATAGATGTCTTACATTATAAATTCAGTGTTTCCTATCTTGCAACTTGTTTTCAATTTATTTTCTGATAGAATCATTACTGTCTTTCAAATAAATGTTTTTTTTTTCTCTTGTTTTACTTTGTTTGACCGATTGCATTGTGGTACAATTTGCTTTTAAATTTTATACTGAATTAAAACACCTTGGAGTATAATATTCATATAATTTCTGGAATGCAAATTGTACTTATCTCAAAAAAGAGCATATTTTAGTTAAGTAAAATGTAACATGAAATAGTGAAAATATAGATAGGCACCTCCTTCCTAGCAACATAAGTAAAAGCTAGAGGTTCACGTAACATCCCAACTTGCTGTGGATTTTCATTTGCAAACTGTGACTCTTCAGTCATATATTAGAAAATCACAGCCAATTGTGTTTATAGGCATAATTTATTTAAGAAAAGTATGTGTTTCTACAAAATTAGGTATACATGACACTTTTATGATGAATCTCCCTTCAAACATCTCATTGAAGCATTTAAAGAGTCCTGAGTCTTCAAAATCTATAGCTATGTAGTAAAAGTTTTAATAGACGTTGGAAAGCTTGAATATGAACATAATAAGGTAACTAGTGTGTGAATAGGTAGAAAGTCAGACCTAGAATCAGGAATACGAGTTCAAATTTTGCTTCACATAGTTCTATAACTCTGAGCAAGGTACCTAACCTCTTTCTGCCTCATTTTTTTTTTCTTTTGTAAAATGGAATACAATAATTGTATTTATCTTCCAGGATTAGATGAGATAATATCTGTAAAATGTTCTATATAAATGCTGGCTATTTTTGTTGTTAGGCTTGCTTATCATATAAGGAGGATCAACATAGCCAAGATGGCTGAGGCTTATTGCCAGAAAGTTGGCAACTGAATAAGAAATATAGCCATTGTAAATGGGTATCACTAGTAATTAAAGAATAGAGGATTTCTACTTACATTAATGGAAACAGCATTCATACCAAAACAAATCAATCACTGGAATTATTTATTAAGTACTTACTATGTGCCAGACACTGTGCTAAGTCCTGGACATACAAAAGGGCAAAAGACAGTGTCCACCTTCAAGGGTATAAATTGTAATAGGGAGACAACCTGTATATTAATAAGTACATATACCCAACATAGGGGAACTGTCCTTATCTATTTTTATTTCTAGTTCTTGGCATATAATAATTGCTTAATATTTAAAAAAAAACATTTTTACTCATTCTTTAATCTTTGAGTAAATCCAGGCTTCCATATATTAGGTGTGTTTATAACACTTTTGATACAAAGAACCCTACTTTAACTTTTTGAGGAAAAGTTCTTTTTGTCAATTCATTATGCTGCTGTGAGAACTTAGGTAGAAACAATTTTTCATACACAATTGAAAAAGAAAGCATTTCTTTTCCCCAAAATGTGTTTTCTTTCCCTGTTTTAATTGAATGGGAACTTGCCAGGAAACTTCTGGTTTTGACTAATAAAAGACAATACTAAAAAAAACAGAATAGTGTAGAAACTCTGCCTGCCAATGGAAGTTGTTAATGACAACAAGGAAAGGATTATGCAAATCCAATTTAAAAAATAATTCTCTTGGCTAATGTGCAATGAATCTCTTTCATCCAGGAAACTATATGGCAAATTGTGCTTGGGAAAGTCACAGGAGAATAATGTGGCTCCTTTTTCTTTTTTTCTTTTTTGTAGGATCAATTTAAAGCAACATTCATGTTCCTTCTTAACTTAGATGAAACCTGGACCCTTATAAAATATTAAATTATTTTCATGTACGCTAAGTCATCCTATAAGCAATCACCTACTTGCCAAGGGAATATATACATGTATGACAAGGGAAATAACAATGATTGAGTTCACTGTGTTATTTGTCATGTTGTTATAATTTAAAATAGATTTTAAAATGTGTTTATTCTAGTAAGTAACAGGTTTATCCTTAGACTGAAGGACAAAATGCAATATGAGTCAGAGTTAGCATATCCAAACAAAAATGGCAAGTTTTCTTATTATTTCCCTCCTAGGATTTGGCTTGCATATTCACATATATGATTCTTTCTCTGACTGTACAGAACACACAGTCTATCAATACCCATACTGTGTGATTCTTGTCTGTGTATGTCCCCTTCTAAATATGCAGTGAGACAATGATAGATGCTGGGAATACTATTCAAAAATAAAATCATTTATGACTTCAAGGACCTTGAATTTTAACAGGATTTTAAGAAACATATATATATATATATATATATATATATATAATAAAATTAAACACACACACACATAGATACACACACAATATCTTCAAGATAAGTTTCAAGGTGATGAATGATAATAATAATAGCTAGCATTTATCTAGCACATACGATATTCCGGACACTATGTAAGATCTTTAAAAAATTATTCATCTGATCCTCACAAAGCTGGGAGGTAGATACTAGTATTATCCCATTTTATAGATCAGGCAACTGAGGCAAACAGATTAAATGATTTGCCCAAAATCACACAGCTGGTGTCTAAGGCTGAATTTGCATGTTGTTACCTAGCTGCCACTACTAATACCTGGAATGAATCAAGAAAGGTTGGAATTTGGGCTGAGCTTTCAAGGAATCTTGAAATTCTAAGGAGCAAAAAGGAAGAAAAATATCTTGCAATGTTACAGTTTCCAAGATGGAATGTTGAATTTGAGGAATAACACTAAGATCTAATTGATTGGATGGAAGAATCAGGGAAGGTATATCCAAGACATACTCAAAGCCCTAAAGATCTTGTTCTTTTAATAAGACATAGGTTTAATTTGACCAGTCTCAGTTACTTACTAATTGTGTGACTCTGGGAAAGTCATTAAAACTGTTTTTCTTACTCTCCTCTTATGTTAAATGGGGATAATAATACCTACTTCTCAGAGTTGTTGTGAGGATCAAATGATATAATAATTGTAAAGAGTACTTATTACCATACCTGGCACATAATAAATGCTATATAAATCCTACCTATTGTTTTTGTTATTGACTGTGCCTCATGTTCATTATATTACTAATTTTTCTCTCCTGTCACATAGTTCCTAGATTGTATGGATGATTGATAATGTGAATAACTGGCCTCCACAAAAGCTCTGCTGGTATACTTCCTTATCCAGTCAATCAATAAGCCTACTTAAGAGTGATAATAATAATAATAATAAATGAATACTATGTGCAAATCTCTGGAGATATACAAAAAAGACAAGAGACATTCTCCATCCTTAAAAGTCTGTAGACATATATTCTAGCAGTTTCTAGTGCCAGAAGGAGGAAAAGAGGAAAGACTTTGAGTTGGAATTTTGTGATGGGCACAGTGTTTGACATTTAAGAAACAAGTTTTCATTCATTCATTCATCCAGATTAGAGATGGGGTAAACCATATTTTGACCAAAGCAATACTTATAGATCATCAACCAGTTTATAACAAATGATGACTAACATCAATAGAGGGAGTACCTTACACAAAAACACAGCCTTAGAGAATGGAGAGAAATGAAAATCTTATTTTTGCCTGATTCCTTAAGTAGATCAAAATTAAATTAGAAAAATTAGGTTTGTTATATAGGTAGTTTTCTTTGCCATTTTCTTTGATAGATTAATTAATAATATCTCGCATTTATCTATCACATTTCACTTTATAGAACTTTCATAGTTGTGATTTTTACTCTTTCATTTCTAGTCTGTAATCTTGAGTAAGTCTTTTAACCTGTTATATCTCAATGTCTTCATGCATAAAGTGAGATGGTCGAATTAGATGAAATCTAGAGTGTCCTGTGTGACTGTAAACCTATTTTTCTATTGTTTTATTTAATATTCATAAAATATTTGAAAACTAGCATTATTATTTTGTTTTAAAGATGTGAAAGATACAACTGAAAAGGGTTGTTTACCCAAGGCCATGAAGCTGAGTAAGACATATTGCTGGGATGTAAACATAAAGCTACTGATTCCTAGCCAATTACTTTTTTAAATTGTTTTTTTTTTAATTAATTAAGAATATTTTTTCAGTCTCCTTCCTACTTTTTTCCTTACAATTAAATAAAAGTGGGTTAGGAATCCCAGAACATTATGCATAATGAAAAGCAAATATTCTTATTGGTCATATCCAAAAACATATGGTTCATCCTGAATTTTGAGTTCATCACCTCTGTCAGTAGATGAACAACATGCTTCATCCATTCTTTAAAACTTCAACTGGTCATTTCATTCATGATAATTCTAAAGTTTTCAAAGCTATTTTTCTACATAATGTTGTTATTATATAAAATGCTTTCTGGGTTCTCTTCATTCTATATCAGTTTTCATAAATCTTTGTAGATTTCAGAGAAATTATCCCCTTTTGTCTTTTTCTATGTCACAAGAATTTTCCATTATTGAATACACATAAATATGTCATAATTTATTCAGCCATTCTCCAATTGATCAGTATCTCTTATTTTTCCAATTGTTTTTCATCATTGAAAGGCACTCTCCGTCTCTCTCTCTGTCTCTCTCTCTCTCTCTCTCTCTCTCTCTCTCTCTCTCTCTCTCTCTCTCCCTCTCTCTCTCGCACACACACACACACACATTAGTTCCTTTCCTTTTACTTTGATATATTTTATGTGTAGGCCTAATAGTTCTAGCTCACTACTTCTACTGCCATAGCACAGATGTGAGAAGCTTTGAAAACCAAAATGTTCTTGTGAATATTGCTCACTAGTAACAGTGATTCTATTTCATCAAATTCCTTTCCAAAATTTTATGTGATTGTTGTGAATAACTGTCTATCTCTAAAGTGCCAGGCATAGCACTCCCCCACTTCTGCCTACAAGCCTTCTGCTCCATATGCTGAAAACAATTATATGACTTATCTATGAAGTGGAGAACTTTTTTCAAAACTCACCTCAAATCTAACTTTGTCTAAAAACACATAAATACAATGAAGATTTTATTGTCCCCTCAAATATCTTCTAAATGTGTCTGCCTTCTAATTTCCTATAATATATGTGCAAATATGCATATAAAAACACGCCATATATTATATATGCACACATGTGCATAGATACAATTTGTATATGCAGGTGCATATAGTATGTGTGCATACACAGGATTATAATATATATAAAGTGTATCTATAAATATACATGCAAAAATGCACATGCATCCATACATGCAGACGAGTTTGTGTGTGTGTATGTATGTATAAAGCTTGACCAAATGCTGAAAAAATCAAATGATTGCATGAAATAGTTCAAATTCTAAATCATTTTACCAGAGGTAAAAATCAGATCACTACTTTGTTTGACTTACTTGACCAATAATTGTGTTGTACACAGCCACTACTTAAGCTGCAAAATGTAATGAATTAGGTCAAGTCTATCTAGAAATTGTTTTTAAAATCTAGTACATTGATCGGTTACTATTTTCTCATTTAAGTTTAAACATCTGAAAGTCTGATATTCAGCTAGTGAATCTTTACACTAGGCTTTTACTATGACTGTGACCAGGTATGAGTCATTGACAGCTGATCTGAAGGATTTCTTCTGGAAAATGTCCCTCTATACGACAGAATAATAAAATTGAAAGAATAATGAAGAAATTAGGGTAGTACCTAGCCATAGGATTGTCACTCACTTTATGAGTGTGTGTAATGCCCAAATGATTTCTTGAGTCTCTAAGTGTTATCTTTAGTGTATGGAGGAGGAAAGGGACTAAATCTATATGGTATGAGTTTAGGTGAACCATCTTCTTTGCCCCTTTTAACATTTGAATGTATCATTAGACCTCAAAGAGATATAACCTGCAGAGCTAGATAAATAAAAGCAGATCATCAATCTCATTTCAATTCAAAGGGAGGCCTTCTGACATTTTAGACCTTAAGCCCCACTTAAACGTCCTGAAGGTCTAACGAAATTGTTGTGCAATCATATCCAATTCTTTGTAACCTCATTTGGGGTTTTCTTTGCAAAGATACTGGTGTGGTTTTTCCATTTCCTTCTCCAGCACATTTTCCAAATGTGGAAACTGAGGTAAACAAGATTAAGTTACTTGCTCATGATCACACAGCTAGTAAGCACCTGAGGCTAGATTTGAACTCAGGATGGATGAGTTTTCCTGACTCCAGGATAGGCCCTCTAACCACTGTACTTAGCTTCCTGAAGGTAGCAAATCTATATTCTAATTGAATAACTCCAAAAATATCCAAAAATTAAGTATTATCCCCCTCCCAAATTACCTGATATCCTGTCCCTGTTACTCAACCTCCCAAATAGTAAAGTGCCAGAGCTGCCTCACCTGATAGGCTTCTTTTGGCCTGCTCTCAGACCATGTGAAACCCTATGTAAGTGTGTCTCCCTTTATTCCATTATTGCCCGCCATGTAGTACTTAGCCAATCAGCTGTTGCCTGTGAAACTTTTTGTTTAATTTTCTAGCTTGACCTCTTGATTTATTTACCTTTAGACATATGGACCCAGGAAGAAGTAATTATTCTCCAGGAGGACCATAGAATCTCTAATCTTAGGAGTGCTAGCTTTTCAGATTCTTAATGGAGAAAACAAAAATATAAAGATGAAAAACACTGATTATTTTATTGAATTTTTCAAAAGTCTTAAATATCATTCCATCATCTTATTGTTTCAGTCTATTGCTGAAATTACCTCTAACATTTTGGAGTCTTTTGGGCTGTCTCCTTGAAACCTGGGAAAATAGATAGCATGTTCTAGGGCAAAGCTTCTTAAGTTGTTGATCATGACCCCTTTTGGAGTCATAACTGAATGTGAAGGTCATGAAATTATGATTTATTATCAATAAGTGTTTTATTTGCATATCTATTTCATATACCTATATTCCAGGAGTTGTGTAAAAATTTCTCAGATTAAAAGGATTCAGGAGTAGAAAAAGTTTAAGAATCTCTGCTCTAGGGCATTGTGTCAAACTCAAATAGAAATTGATTTCTGCAAGCTGCATATTGATTTAGAAAACAAATTTATATAAATACAGACTAAGAAGATATAGATGTAAATGTAGGTATAGATACATAGCTACAGATACATAAAATTATGTATCTGTAGCTATGTATCTCTAAGTATCTATACCTAAAGTCTATGTCTATATGTACCTATATATCTCTATATATTTATATTTACATCTATGATCATGTTTATATACCTATAAATAATTTTTTTAATTTATGGAATAAAACAAGCATTTCCATAAGACAGTATAATAAAAAAGGATTACATATGAAGCTATATCCTTTCGAATATATAAAAATATATGATACTTATAATATTTATATTAATTATATATGATAGCATGTAAATGCCTTTTTTCCCTTTTATTTCTTTCCCTCCCTCCCCACTATAGAAATTGGCAAGGTGTAAGTATATGTAAAATTTTTCTACATACTTCTGTTTTTCAATTCTTTCTCTGGATGCAGATAGCCTCTTTCTTCAAATATCCTTTGTAGTTAATTTGGATATTTTAAATAATCAAAATGACATATTAACTCACAATAGTTGTTTGAAAAGATTGCTGTTATTGTATTTATCTATATGTAAGTAGGAGGGTATGCAGGTAGGTGGGTAGACAGTCAGATAGATATACATAGGTAGATAAGTAGGTAGATAGATCCATCAATCAATCGATCAATGGATAGATATGTAGTATTGTGCTTTTATTTATTGTGTTAAACATGTCCTGGCAGGTTTGAATTTGTCACAGATCTCCTAGAGCAGTAGATTGAGAATCAGGAAAAACTGAGTTTTAATTCTGACTCCAATGCTTACTAGCTACATGATCATGAAGAAGACATTTAATCTCTCCAATCCTATCTTCCTTATCTGTAAAATGGGAATAATACAGCTAGGAAAATGGTTATATGGATCAAATAAGATTAAAGAACTTTTTAAAATTTAAAGTACTAACTGTGAATGATTGTTGCTATTTCTCTCTCAATTACTTGGATAACTGGCTTAATCATCTACAAATTCAAGTATTATAGTTTAATATTCTGGCAAGTATGTACAGCTGTTTATGCCCAAGGCTACAGGGATACCCAGCTGTTTATAGCTGGCAATTATGGGGAGACTTATTTAAGATGCATCAGTGTGTCTCCTCAATATTGGTATTTATAAGTGTTGTGGTGGTGGTAGAAATTAGGCTCACATTTGTGGGAGAAAGTTTTTGAAATTGAGCAGGGTAGAGTTAATCTGTAAATTTAAAAAAGGAAGACAAAAATTTATGAATGGTCTAAGAGCAGGCAAAGAGAAAAGGGAGGCACATGAGTGAGATTCGTTGTTTGAGAGATTCTTGATGGACTGAAGAAAATTATGGCAGCTGCAATAAAAAGCAGTTTGGAGACTTAATAAAGATACTGGGTAGCAATACTTTAAATACTTCAATATCTTAAATCTAAGATTTCATCTTAGAGTGCTGCAGTTTAAACTTATCCAGGCCTTAATAGTCCATTTCATGTGGCATTTGGTTTTTGATGGGTAAAAACAAATCTATTAGCCAGTGATCAGGTCTGAACTTAAAAATAGATAAAGTCTATCTATCTCCAGCTTTTTGCAGTCAGATAAGGGTATGTCCACTTTTTTTTTTTTTAACTCTTACATAGCCTTTGAAAACCCAGACACTCAAAAAGTATTTTTAAGATTTTCCTGAGTACCACACCTAAACTCTACTCCAAAGTAGGGCATCCAAGGAGGAATTTTGTAAGGAGTGAACCTAAAATAAAATTTAATGTTCCTCATCTTTCATTTGTGTTTCTTTTATATATGTTTTATGTAAATGTACATATGTGTGGGGCATTCTGAATGCCAGTGCATGTTCTTTTGGTTTCCTGAGGGCAATAGAAAAGTGGCAAGCATATCTAAAAGAGGCAAAACTCTTCATAATTTCAATTTAAAAGTGCACTAACTTATAAGGGTACACCAGAGGGAGAAAAAAAGGGAGCTAACAACGTTGGAGGATTTGGGGTAAGGTTGACTTAAACCTACTATTTGTAGAAGTTGTGATGCATGAATTAATTGATGATAAATGGGGGGAATGATAATAGTTTCTTCCTTTCAACCTTTTAAAATGTAAACATTTAATGCTGGGATATTTCTTACTCTTTAATTGTGTGGAACCTTCAGACAATTTCACTATTTACCATATAATCATAAAGAAGAGTTGTAGGATCTGTTTCTTCTTTCCTGGAAAAACATATAAGTTTGTTTATTTATTTGTTTTTCTTCAGCTCTGCAGTACTGTAGGTTTCCAGTTGGCCATTATTATATAAGCATAGTTTTTGCTGTCCAAAACTAGACAGGATTTTTCTTTATTGCTTAGATGTAATATTCTTTCTGTATAAGTAACTTTACAATGAAGTTAGCTGGTATGTAATCTTTCCAGTCCAGAATTTTTCTTCACTGTATAGAAGATATTACTTCAACCACAGGATGATAATGACTCAAAGAATTATCAACTCATGACTATACATCAAGTAAATATTTTCCAATTTTTCCAGGAAATAGACAGATAAAATCTGGTGTCAGAATTGCACATCCTTTTCTAAATGACAAAACCATAAAGGGGGAGAAATAGAAAACAGAAAGCAGACTTCTTTCTTAAACCTTTTGCTAAGCCATACTTAAAACACCAATGTATATAAATATAGATACTGGCATGAATTTTAATGAACACATCTTGCTCTAATGGTTAACACTGAACTCCAGATATTAGCTTTGTGATTAATGGAATGTCATTTAAAGTCTAGTCCTCATTTTTTTTTCATCTGTAAAATGGGGACAATAATGCATGTGGCAACCTACCTAATAGGTTTGACAAAATAGGCAGATCTTAAAGTATGATAGTAATGTAAATTATCTATCATATAATACATAATTGCCTATAAATTATAAAACCCTGGCAATCACAACCTTTAAAATTATATGTAGATTTTAAAATGTTTCATAATCTAGTGTTCCATTATCCTGTGTTATGATCTCAAACATGGCATGACAAAATTAAGAGTCACAAGCTCCTTAAGTTTAAAGGTACCTAAGTGTCAACTAATCTCCCCTCATTTTACTGATAAGAATGGCAGTTGATTTGTCTAAGGTCATAGAATGAGCTAGAGACACAGATGGTAGAAATTCACTCTCTCTCCAATTTTTACCCCCACTGCATGACAGCTGGCGAAAATTTAATAACACAATGAGATGAGGATTAGAGAAAAAAGAGAGGGGAAGGAAGGAAGAAAGGAAGGGACCTCTTTATATATTTATTTAACTACTTGTAAAAATTCATATGGTTAGCCCTGATAGTATGTAGTATCAGAGACTAAAATGGCAAAGGAGTCACAAAATAAATGATCGAACAATTAATAACAAAATAAATGATAAAACAAGAAATCTTTCTAAGCATTCAACTGCCATTAAGGAGTTAGCAGTGGTAAAAGGGAAAAAATGTGCTCGTTTAATTTTACATTTTTCCTCCATTGAGTCAGATTCCCTCATTTTACAAAAGAGAAACTGAGAGAAAGAAATTGACATATGCTCTGGGTCATATAGATAATGAGTGTCTGAAATGGAATTTGAACTCAGGTCTTCCTGACTTCAAATTCAGTATTCTATTGATTATATCATGTTGCTTCTTAGTAGATGAATCAAACATTAAAATAATCAATAAAGTGACAGAAATTCATTGTTTGAAAAAATGTATTAATCAACTAAGGGTTTAACTTTAAATTTTTCTTCCTTGAAAAGATTTTCTCTTTTGACATATTTTTCCCATATTATTTTCCTCATTGAAAAAATACTTCTATGATTCACCTAAATTAATTAAATGATATGAAGTCAATAAAAACAGTTGCTCCATTGAATTCATGCCTTAATGCAGATAAAACTATTAATCTTTAACCTCCCCTTATTTAGAGATAATCTTTCCAACTGGAAATTATATAACCTAGTTGTATCCCAAGTCTGGTTTATTTAACTTAAAACAATGATACTCAGTTCCAGATTCAGTTCTGATTCACTTTGTCAATACTTACTTCCCTCTTTCCCCTACTTATTCTATGATTCAATGATATTAGTATCCTTGCTATTCCTCATGCAGGACTTTCCATCTCCCAACTGAATATTTTCACTGGCTAAATCTGTTCCTGTTCCTGACATAATTTATTCCCTTTTCATCCCTACTTCCTGACATCCCTAGTTAGAAACTCACTTCATGCAAGAAGCCTTTCCTCACCCCCCTCCATTGCCTTCCCTTTGTTGACTAATTTCAATTTACCTTGTGTATATACAATATATTATCAATAACACACAATAATAACATAGTATTTATTATATAATATACAATTATGTAATTTCTTGTGGTCCCAGAGAATTTTAGATTTATCCTTTGAAATAGTTTATCCTATGCATAATTGTTTGCATTTTCTCTTCCTCGTTAGATTATAAGCTTCTTGATTAAGCTTGTATGTGCGTTGGGGCTATTTCAATTATTTTGACTTGATTTGGTTTTTGTTTTGTTTTCTTTGGGGATGTTTTGCCTTTCTTAGTATTTGAGACAGTGCCTACCACATAATATGTGTTCAATAAATTCTTGTTGCCTTGATACTACTTCTTGAACACCAGTCATAATGACTATAATAGCTTTCTAGTTATATTTATCATGTAACTTTCCATCATTTTACTGATTATTTCAAGTTTTGATTCATCCACTAAGAAGCAACACATTGTGATGAGTATGATACTGAATTTGAAGTCAGGGAAACCTGATTTCAGATCCCATCTCAGATACTCACTAGCATGTGATAATTTCTCTATCTCATTTTCTGTTCTATAAAATGTGAGAATTTGACTTAATTGACTCTTATTTTCTGTTCTGACTCCTACTCTTTGATCTTCCAAAGATCTTTAAATTATTTGTCTTCCATAACACATTGGCATATTGCCTCAACAGAATGAGTGTTTGTGGCATCAGGTAGTTAAATGTTTTAGCTAGCTCTCTGGAGGACCTCAGGATCAGTCAGAATCAGGATTAGTCAAAGTCCTTGGTCTTCAGGAGGAGAAGTGAAGGAGGCAGGCAAGCTGCCATGTGGTTTGCCAAAGATGAATCATGGATTCTGGAGTCTGGAGCCTGAAGTCTTCTCTCCTAAGCGTGTTACAGCAGAGAGACTCTGACCTTTTCCCTCAGTTCTCCAATCCTTCCCTCACCACATCACATTCAATAGGTGCCAATCCTGAGGAGAGCCACCACATCACCATATCATTTAAGTATATGTTTATAGAACCATTATCTCACATTGAGTAGGTACCTACTCCTTAAGTACCTATAGTTCTAGATTCAAGTACACCTTTTCAGAGTTCTAGCCCTTTACATCTTAGTTCTGTAGTATTGAAAGGATTCTATAGTTTCCCACCTACCTTCCAGTCCATATTAAAAATTAATGAAAAATGAAAAAATAACTTACTTTAATACCAACCATAATGCATTAAAAAACATAAAGCTGTAAAACATTCTAATGCACTACACAATGGCAAAAGATGTGAAAGTCTAAAGAAGTTCCAGGGGAGAATCACCAAAAAAAAAAAAAAAAAGAGAGAGAACATGAAGAGTAAAAGTAACTAAATTATTTACTAAAGAAAACTATGCCAATGGGTAATTCAACAACATGTATGAGTTTCTAAGCAATTATTCCTACCTCTCCCCTTTTGCTCATACTATTTCTTCTCTGTGCTAGATTTCACTCCCCCATCAATCACCACAGCCTATCAGTTCCTAATCACTCTTCAAGACCAAGCTCCATGACATCTTTTTCAAGTAGTCTCCTCTCATCATCCCAAATAAGAATATCTTGTGATCCCAGAGAATTTTGGATTTATCCCATACACTTATGTTCTGATTCACATCCTTTGTATCTGAGTGCTCACCATGTGCTAAATTAAATTGATGAGAAAACAGATAAAAATATCTGGATAGACTGGCCTAGTTGAGATTCACTTTGTATCACTGGAAGGGGAGGGAATATACATTTATATAGTGGCTAGTATGTGTCAGACACTATGTTATTTCAGCCTTTTATGTATATCATCTCACAATAATGTGAGGGCTAAAGAGACTGAATGACTTTTCTAGGATCTCACAGTTGATCAGTGTCAGAGCCTGAAGAACAAGCATCTCAGTTTTCCCAACTCCAAGTTCACTAATCTTTCCATTATCCTCATTGCCTCTAACCTTGGTTATTTGAATATAGATGACTACATCAGTTGACTGTGGAGTATTGGCACAAGGCATAAAATTTTAGTATTTCATTGTTACAAGACAGAACAAGAATTCTGTACCTGAACAAGAATGTTGTCTGTTGTCCAGAATTGGTAATTTTGGTACAATATATTTTACTTTTTATTCCTTTGGTTCTTTTATTTGCACTGAACTACCCTTTTTAATGATTCTCTTTCACCCTGTCCCACTTGTAACTAAAAGACCTTGTTGTGAGGTCAGAGTTCAGAAGACTATTGAAGCTAAGGAATAGAATGGAGCTAACATTCATATTTTGAGGGAAGGGGGCAAAAGAAGAACAAAAGAGAAAAACCTTTAATTAGACCTTAGTTAATTAGTATCATGCTCTTATTAGCTGTGCTAAAATATGCCATATTTTAATGGACTTATTTATCTTTTTACTTTATTCTGGATTCTCTCCCCTCACCTCTTTTCCTCCTCCTTTTTTCTTCATCTTTTCTTTCTCTCTTTCCTTCTCTCTTCTGTTTTCCATTTTACTCCTCTCCCTTTTCCCATTTCCATGTTTCACTTCATATCTCTCTACCTCTTACCTTGTTTCTACCTCTCTATTTCTGTCCACCCTTTTCCATATATGTATATATTTGTATATATATATATATATATATATATATGTATGTATGTATGTCATTCTCTCATATGTATGTATGTATGTCATTCTCTCCATTATTTCATTTTAAGTAAAAAGGATGGTTGTTGATTCTTCAATTTCTTAAACAAGATGGTGCCTAAATCTGTCTGAGAATGAAAGGAATGAAACCAATTTAATAGGATTTTGTTCTCTCATTTTGTCATACTAGACTATTAGCAAGAATTTAGCTTTCTTCAAGATGAATACAAGTTAATTTCTAATTATGTTTTCTAACTATTTCCCCTCTGTTGGGGTTAGGTTGGTCATCCATCATTTTTGAGTTATTATATTTTCTTTTTAAAAATAAATACACTAACTGCACTGAAGTCTTTTGAATTCTTTAAGGTCTATGCTAATTTTCTTAATTGTTTTCTTAATTTTTTTCTTAATTATGGTTTTTAGATATCTGCATCTGTTTATAGATACATTTAACCTTTATCATTTTATTTCAGCGATTCAAAACATGGAAGAATCTCTAGCTCCCAACATCAGTTCAATTTTTTATGAAAATACATTTAAAATGTAAACTTTAAAAACTATTTTGGTAAAATGTATTCCTGTTTCATTATTCCCTTTATCATTTAATAATAAGATAGCATTTGTCCTTGTTTTTCTGGTGTTCTGTGAATGTCTTTTCTCTCAATGTGAGTGACTTCCTGTATCATTTCACATCTTATTTCTTTACATCAGTTCCATTGATCTGTTTTTGTGAAAATGTAAGGAATGTTTTTTAAATGAAACAAAATTACTCTTCATTGTCCTTCTTTAGAAAGTAAAGGAGTTAGTCTAGATATCTGAGTTTTCTTTCATCCCTACCCTAGGATCTAGTGTAAATAATACTCCTTTGAATTTTTTGACACTTTTTACTTAACTGATTATACTTATATTTCAAGGGGTAGATCTTGTCAGATATAAACTAATCTTGATGAAATAATTTCTTTTTTATAAGTCCTTTTCAGTAACATTTTGAAGGAAAAGAAGATATTTTTAATTAATTGATATCTATTAAATATATGGTCTTTATTTCCAAATAGGTTCTTCTACCTTTCATCTTTTACTACTCAAAGACCTAGTCCTTGTAACAAAGGAGAAAAGATTAATTTTAGCAAAACTAATCAACACATCAACTAAATCTAACTCAATAGCAATGATCCACAATCCTAATCCCTTGCTTCTGCAAAGGAAAGAAAGTTCGAATTCTGTCCAAAGAAAGAGATGAGATATTGAGGCATGAGATACCTACTGTTATATTATAGGCATGAGCTATAGTTGTTTTATTCATTCCCAAACTAATCCATTTTCCATTTATAATAGGTATTGGCTCTTTTCTAGATCTGCAACAAAAAGTGCTGCTATATACATATTGGAATAATGGAAACTTTCTCTTTTACCTCCAAAGAACATATGCCTAGCAGTGAAATTCGAATGTCAAAGACTATGGCTATTTCAATTACATCTTTAGCAGAATTTCAAATTGCTTAACAGAATAGTCAAACCAATTCACAATTCCACTAACAGGGTAATAGTGTGCTGTTCTTTCCACATCTCCCTCCAACAACTAGTATTCAAATGGATTTTTAAATGGCTATAACATCCATTTAAATTTGAGGAATTACTTCAACACTTCAAAGAAACTGTGCTGTCCTGACATGGATACTTCCACTTCCACACATGAGTAAATGGTCTCACCAGTTGCTATGAACAAAAATCGATCTTTACCTGGTGGCCAACTCTTTAGTTCCATATCAACAGATTTAGCCAGGCTAAGATTAAATTACCCTTAAATAACATAATTGGTTAAAAGTCTCATAATGGAAGCATTTCTGAAACCTTGAGTAGCACTTAGGGACATGATCAAGAATCAGAATGATCAGGGGCAGCTACTTGGTGTAGTAGATAGAGCACCAGCCCTGAAATCAGGAGGGCCTAAGTTCAAATCTGGCCTCAGACACTTAACATTTCCTAGCTATGTGACCCTGGGCAAGTCACTTAACCCTAATTGCCTCAGGAAAAAAAAAAGAATCAGAGCTTTTGGCATACAGGAGCCACCCAACAGTGGCTGCTGGAGCCACCCAACAGTGGCTGCTGGAGATCCAACCCAGACCTGCAGAATGGATATCTTGTCATGAGAGGATGATACAAGGAGACTGAGGGGCAGTTGCTGTTCTCTGACCTCTCTGACTGAGAAGCCATTGCATTGCCTGACCTCTCTCCTCTTCCCTCTGCCTCCAATTTATTTCATTCCCAATCTGAAACACCTGTGTCAGCAAAGGCTGCCTTGTAACTCCTTCCAAAGTTATGATCCATAAGTGTGGAGGCTCTCGGAGAATTGACCTGACCCTTAACACAGAGCTAGCTTTAGGGAAATGAATGCCCTTTTAGAGGGCATGAATTCATATTCCTTCCTGGTCATCCAGAAAGACATTGCTAGAAAATGATGTAAATGGTGTGAAGTCAATACAAGATCTTACTCCTTTGCTCTTGTTTTCTTTATTTTATATAATTCCGGAACTCTTTATTAGTGAAAACTTTCATTATCTTATTTAAATACAATATCCCTGCTTGTTTGTGAGGACTGAAAACCAAGCATTTATTTATAAGAATGCTATTCATTTTAAGTTGGTAACTGAAAATTCTCTTGACAATGAAATGTCAGGTTTCAAATGGTTTGTGTTACTAGGAAGTATGCCTAGAAATGCAGTACAAAGTCTCAATGTACTTACTAGGAGTTGCCTGTGTATATCAATAGATAAAACTGAGTTGATTCTATTGAACTAAAAGAAGATAATTTAAAATATATATGTATATGTATATATGCATCTTTATGTACATGTATTTATATATATATAACAAAAACAAAAGGAGAAGCAGAAGCAAAAACATAAAAAAGCAAGCTATATCACAGAGAGAGAAAGAAAGAAAGGGGGAAGGGGATAAAGAGGGGATGAGTGAAAAGAAGAAGGGAGAGGAGCATATACAGAGAGAAATAAAGAAAAAGAGGCAGAAAGAGAAAGGCAGACATAAAGGGAAAGGGAGGGAGATATGAAAAATATATTTGTTTTCATAGTGGGATTTCTTTTAGGAATAACACTTATTAAGTCTATACTCTTGAACAGTTTTGATTTCTTTTTACATTATATAGACATGGGACATATACTTTGAGATTTCTGCATAAAAGCATTGCCATTGTCCAAAGTGAGTAATTGCAGAGTGATGCCAAAATCTGATTGACTCCTAGGAATGCTTTTTTGATAATGTATATATGATCATGTACTATGTATTATTTACAAGACAGCCTGCATTTAGTGGTAAGTTGAGTTGTTTTCAAAAAAGAGAATACAGATTGCCACATAAAAACTATACATATTTCCCTATCTACGAATGAGTGGTACTTGGGAAACAATTTAATTTTAACTTTTAAAATACTATTTTCAAGAAATTGCTACCATGTGTTTGACTTATCCTGACATTATCATGATTGAAGATCTTTTTGTTTGGGAGACAAAAGAAAAGGATGATAAATGAAAATCAGCCAGGGAGAATGGGTCTGCATATTTTTTAGTCACTGTGCCCTTCTCGATGTGAGGGCAAACTAGTTTTGCTCATTTTTGTAGGCGCAGTACAATAAACATGACTGTAACATCAGAGTTTGGAACTAGGCAGCTGCAGACGGGTGGAATGACTCAAATACCAAAGAGTATTACGAAGATAATTTGGCAGCCTAAATAACAAGGAATAACCTTTTTTTTTTTCCACTTAAACATTCTTAGGACAGTTCTAAACCTCTTAGTAGCACATTTTACTTTTGATAGTTACTTATTTCAAAAGACATCTTAAGTAATATAATTTGCTTATGTTTAAAATAGTAAAATCTAACTGTTGAAGTAAAAATGTTTTGTATTCCTTTTCTCAGTGAAGGGAACATTAAATGGAGTTTTTGATGGACTGAACTGAATCTTTGCAGATTGTCTTTTTTTTGCATAATTTAATAGTCAATAGCTTTTCTTATTTCCCTAATAAGAAATCTTACTGGAGAATGACTATTTCTAAATTCTTGATAGAACTAGTCATAGTCTATATTAGCTTCATTTAATGAAAGGTGATGTTTTTCCTCCTTTAAAATAATTATTTCAATTAAATTAATTCTCTGGCTTATTTTTAATCAAATAGCACATTGTCTATTTTTGATAGAAATTCATGCAATATTTACAATATTTTACCTGCAGTTACAATGTTCTGTGATGCTCCCATGGGAGTTTGCCTCTCCCTTATGATTCTAATGGGCTATTCTTCATTTGTCTCTCTATATTTTACCTATTTTTCTCCTAATTCTATAGTAAAATGTAGACACAATTGAAATGTGTACTTTTTCAATTTTCAGGCTCTTTTAATTTGAAATTTTATTTTGATGACCTTTGTTGTCAAATGAAATATATTAGGAAGACCAATAATTTGGGTAGATGAGAGGTTGAGTTCATAGTCTTAGTTTGCCATTGCATGGTCATAGAGAAGTCTCTTAATTTCTCAGTTTTCACATTTGTATAAAGAAGGTATAGGACTTGAGCAATGACAAGTTCCATTTCAGGTCTGGCTCTCTGATCCAATCATCATGAGCAAAGAAGCAGTTTATATAGAGAAAAGGTATTGTTTGCTTTATAAAAAGCATCATTCTTTTTTTTGACCATTAATCTATTTGATAATAAGATTTTTAGGGTGAAATATTATTTGCAAAATTAATAGTCCTTAAAGAAGAAAAGTGTGAGAATAATTCAAACAAAGTTGACCATGAAATATATTTGTTTGTAAAGTCAGGCCTGTTGGACCATCTGTTAACTGAAAAAGACGATTATCTCTCTGTCTTTTTTGTTGTTGTTATTCGTTCTTACTTTGGAACAAAATCACTCAAATCCCACACCCAAGTGACTAATATGTGGGATATATAGTGATTTCCATTTCATTAAAATTAACTTTGCCATAAGGGAAGCACAGACTGATTTATTAAATCTAAAAGTAGCTTTTTCCTTTTGTCTTTTTTCCAGCTGCATAATCGTACCAGAAGCTTTCTCTGTGCTATTATTTGTGGTGGGATGGGGTGGGGGAGGGTGCTCAGGGAGATGAATATACTCAAAGATTTCTTTTAAGCTGTTTTCCTACTTTGGGAAGGAATCAGAGAGTTAAAAAATCTGGATAATTAAATTTTGTCCTTTTATTCCTAAGAATTAGTATAGATCCTGCTCTGGAGAACAGATCTCAAGAGTAAATGTTTGGTTCAAAGAAAGCTCCCAAACAATCAAATGATCCTTGGCCACTGACAAGTAAGAAATTTGCCAAGAAGTCAAGACAATAAAAAGGATTGCCATCTAAGGTTTAGGTTCATTCTATACTCTACCATAGACTTAAGCCCTGCCTTTGTCTGAAAATGAAAGTTTCTGAATCAGATTTATCCAATAACTTCTCTGGGCTGTAATAAGAAGGAGCCAATTTCCTGGGATCCTCTTGTTCCATTTCATTAAAATCAACCATTTCTAATGTGTACTAGATGCAAAAGACATAGGGATCTGTAAATATCATGCTAAAATTAGGTAAGCAGATTTTTTTTTATTTGACATCCTTTCTAGTGGTGTCTAACTCTCTGTGACCCCATTTGGGATTTTCTTGACAAAGATATAAAGTGGTTTGTCATTTCATTTTCCAGCTCGTTTTACAGATAAGAAAACTAAAGCAGTCAGAGTTAAGTGACTTGTCTATGGTCACACAAGTGTCTGAGACCAAATTTGAATTATGGAAGATGAGTATTTACAAGCTCAGGCCCAACATTCTAACCACTGCACCACCTCACTGCCAGATAGGTTTAGCATGAACCTTGGCATGAAATGGCTTCACAACAGTAGATATCTCTATGTGCTAATTTATATAGCAATCTTTACCAGTTTTATGAATTTGAGGCTAAATTGTTTTCCTGTTAAGCCTACTCTGATATGTGGAAACCTGACTTCTAAATTTCTTGATGGCAAAAGCTGTAATCAATAAATGTAAATCCATTAAATGACTTACTAAACAAAGTTTAACTTAATAGAAAAACAAATGATTTTGTGAAATAATGAATTTCTTCAAGAGGATTTGGAACCTTTCCTAAACTTTTCATTTATCTTCTAATATACCCCCCAAAAAAACCTGTGGAAATTGAATAGTTTTTAGTTGTATGTTTAGTTGGGAAACAACAATAAAAATATTCTCTTTTTTCTCATGCAAGTCATATCCTTAAGCCCAACAAAGTTAAGTTTTTCTCTTGAGAGAAACTAACTGATGTGTTGCAGTCTTTGGGAAAAAAAATTTTTTTGATCTTGTTCAGAATCAGCGCTAAGGGGTTTGCAAGTAGGTGTCATTGTGTCTCACATTCCCTCTTGTGAAAATCAACTTGCATTTGAATGTGCATCTTGACCCATAAATGTCACTGTGGTCCACTGAACATCTGGACTTCAACATTTCCTGTTGTAAAATGGACAATGGATAACATTTTTTCCCCTTGAAGAAGGGGCCTGTGACAATCTCTCTCTCTCTCTCTCTCTCTCTCTCTCTCTCTCTCTCTCTCTCTCTCTCTGTTTCTCTGTCTCTCTCTCTCTCTCTGTGTGTGTGTGTGTGTGTGTGTGTGTGTTTATGTGTTTGGGGACAGTCAGGAGAAAATGCAGCACTCAGGCTTTAAAAGCATGTCATCAACCACTGAGCAGGAGATCACAAAAGAACAAAGTTTCTGGACAGCTTTTTGAAAACACCAGGATTATCATTTGTTTCCAATTCACTTCTCCCTTTCAGAGGGCTCAGTCCTTCCTGGCTACTCTTCATCTACAGCTTAATGACGTGCCTCATAGTGGAGATGTACCCAACTGTACAGCAGATTGGGCCACCCCTCACTGTGGGGAAGAATCCCTTCCTATTCCTCATGTAGTCACTGGGCAGCTGACAAGTACCTACATTCAGAGTTCCATTTCACCAAGTTGTGTATAAAGCATCTTTCATTATATGTCAGTACTATAGCTAGAGTAAAAGGCACCAGGAAATTGGAATGTACAGCTATTGGAGAAAATAAAAACTATTTCATGTTCTGACATTCTTCATTCCATACAAACCTAATTTTTAAATTAAGTTTAATTTTTCTCTTTCAGTCAAGAGAAAGAATCTTTCTAAATTGATATGTTTTACTGAACTTGGGCACACTAGCCACCCATAAGACTTTCCTTCATTACTGGGCTTCAGCCTTCATCAAAAATATTTGTGATAGAAAAGAGAACAGAGAGGAAAAAAACAGCCACAATTTTGAAAACTTAGTGGCTCTAATTATCCAGTTACTGGATTATTCCAGGTTTATTCCTGCTTTTCCACATAGTGCTATTACACATATTTGGGATATTTCACACTCTCTCACAATTCTATTAGTAGAAGAATAAAAGGAAAAAAGGGGTGAAACTCAAAGTCTTCCAATGTTGTTCATAAGATCATAGACCTAGGTCTGGAAGGAACCACAGAAGCCATTTAGTAGAATCCTTTTATCTTATAAATAAGATATAAATAAGATCAGAGATAGCGTGATTTTGGCAAAGTTCATGTAAGTAGTAAATGTCAGATACAAAATTCAGTCTTCTGATTCCAGAAACAGTGATCTTTCCAATGAGCCCATTTCTCATTAGCTAATCTAATAAAGCATTTGAATAAATAGAAAATTGGCAAATGTGATAGATGTTAAAATAAAGTCTGGCATTATTTGGAGATTTCATTTCAATTCAACATTTATTGTATTTTTATTATATGCCAGACACTAAAATGGACATAGGGAATACATAGAAAAAATATCAGCCAAGAACAGCATGGATATTTATTTGTGTTATTCTTGTCACCATCACCCTGATAATTGAAAACTTATCAGTTTTTTATCTATTCAATATTGAAATAAATTGTTTAACTAAGAGTAGAATTTTTCATCAGAGAAAACTGAGGTAAGGAGACAGTTTCAGTTGTTCTAAGAAGCATTGTCATGTACACATTGTGAATGCCTGTCTGAAGCAAATGTGACTCACAGATATCTAAAGTGTCAACAAAATCTAGTTGATGGAGCTCATTAGGGCAGTTTGCAACATCTGCTCTCCCTATTCAAAGGGCTACAATTCTGAGATTGCTGCTGTTAGTCATATGCAGAGAAGGCAGGCATCTGGGTATCCAAGTGCCAGCAGGAAAGCCCATGAAAAAAAAAATAGCCCTATTTAGCACTCTTTCTTACAAGAAAACTACCCATCAAGATGTTCTGTAGCCTTAAATCACTCCAACTACAGCAATCTACTTTGCGAACAAGCTCAGTTATTGTTGTAGTAATGTTGCCAATAACCAGTGTTACCATGTCTTGTGAAAGAAAGCCCCTGTCTTTTGAGAAGAAAGAATATACAACTGAGCTGAGTTGAGCTACAAAGGTGCTTGTAAGACTAAACAAATGATTGCTTTTTTCTAAGCACATTAGGAAAAAAAAAACATGTGCTAAAAATCATACTAAAAAAAAATTTATGCTCAACTGAATTGTGATACTCACTCATCTAAAAAGCTTTTCTCATTCATACCAGAGAAATTAATCACAGAAAGGAGATCAAAAAATTCTCTGAAAGAGAAGGGAAATAATTCAGCAGTAAATCATAGGACAGGGCCAACATGAATCACAGCAAAAGGTACTAGCTCTTATGATTTAGGTGACATATAAAAAATAGCCCTTCGTGGATTGACAGTTATAGGTATAAATGATAAAATTATTCAGCAGTGGTATGTTCTCTTCTTGTCATTTGTCATTTTGCATCTGATTACTTCTAAGAATTTAATTAAAGGGGCAACAGAAGCGTGTAGACCTTTGGTGACTCTAACAATCTGATACCTTTTTAAGCCTTTTTTAGAGAAAATATATGACTGCTTTATCCTTTTACTTTGTTGTTTTTTCTCCTAAATGCTGAGAGTTTCTAGACTCATGTTATTTTTCTTTTTAATATCATCTTACTCTTATGGGAAAGATTTATTAAGAACATATTAAGAGTCAAATGTAAGGCAACCGATGGTTATAATAACATAGAACTGACTTTGAATGAAACAGGCAATGAAAGACAGAGCAACAAGCTCATCTGATAAATAATGGCTCCAGGTTTAACTTTTGACTTAAATGCCAAATATTATTGTATATGATTACCCTTCCATCCCACCATACCAAATAGCCCACATTTACTTTTTGTTTTCTCTCCTTTCTTCCTTCTTTATTCTTCTTGTACACACACACACACACACACACACACACACACCACACACACACACACACACACACACACACACACATCCCTCACCCTTATTTTTCTTATGCTTAAAAATTTCACTAGAAAATGTTCCAGAAGGGTCTTATATCCATAAGAAAAACCTTAATACAAGAAGAAAATCTCATTTTTTCTAAAATTAATAAACGAACTTGAAAGATATAGTTTTAACAAAGAGAGCCTTCCTAATATGTCTTCATTTGCCTAAACAAAACATTTTCTTCTTATTCTAGTGCAGCAAATATATTTTAAACAGCTGTATGCTACAATAGGTTCTTTACCTCAAAATTCCTTCAAGGAAAGTAAAAATCTCAAGAAAAATTATGACCATTATACAATGTGACCAAGCAATATGTTCTTAGAAATACATCTATGTGTGTATTTTTATTCACAATTAAAAACACTTAATACCACAAGACCAATTCACTGTCACTTTAAAGTTTTCCTGGAAAACAACTTCAGTGTTTTAACTGACTAAATTAAGGCTTTTCAGTGTTTCCCTCCATCTCCCAGAGTAGAAATTAAATCAGTTTTAATTTATTTTATTTGCTAACACTGTGGATATAATTATTGCTGCAGAGTTTTTTTAATTGTTTTCAACTAGGTGCTTGTCTTTAAGTTGCAATAGGCTTCTAATTCTACATTGTTGATATTCCCTTGTTAATTCTGACAAAGTATCATAAATCCAGGTATTTAGGTTTATTGAATTTTGAAATGAGGTGATTAGTTGGTGCATGGATGAATGAATTGATACAGAGCAAAATGAATTTTATGATTTACTATGGTTTACAGGTTCCCTTGGAACCATTATGGGCAACTTGTAAAATGTATTAAGAGGTAAGATATCACATTGATAATCAACTGAAAAATTTGCTCCAGTAAAGATATTCATGCTTTCTGCAAAAGAGTCACTGTTGAATAAGTGTTTGGCATACACAATTAATTTTCACTACACTTGTTCACACCATCATTTAGAGGCTTACAAAGCTAATGTATAAGATTTTTCGAGGACATACAATCACTGCAGTGTGTGAGTGTATGTGTCGTGTTTTAAGGTTTTAGGTTATATTCCAAATGTGCAAGGGAATTACCAATTCAGAGATCTAATGAGTTGCATGCCACTGAGCATTTTATTTTAAAGTACTAACCTGACTGACAATTAATCACACTTCTTCAGAATATTGTGGGTCACTAGCATAAGAAGTATTGTTCTTATGTATTCTGGGTTGTGTCAGATAACCTGAAACCTGTGGCATGGTGGACATGTTCACCTGATTCATCTGGGATCAATTAAGATGACCCCAAAACACTAAGGGTGGTATTTTTAGGCAAGGTTGGATAAATGAATAGAAGAATAGTAATATTTCTCTTATTATAAGAGGGAAATTACACAGACATCACCATCTCAAATCATGGTTCCTGGAATTCTTCCCATAGAAATATATTCTTTCGTGTTAGGCAAACTCTTTCTTAAAATATAATTTTAAAAAGAACTCCTGAGTAAATTATCACCTTATATTGTGTTATCTATCATTCACACTTTTGTTGGAAGTCATTTCGTTTGAACATTATTTTCCTCTAGTTTAAGGTCTCTTGTATTAAAAGAATGGCTGACTTCTCTTCATTTGAAATGTTTGAAAGACTGAAAGATGGGATGAGACATTCACTGGGGTGGCCAGTACAGGAAGAAATCACTGGATGTCTATGTTGGGGTTAACTCATCTCACAATTTTCCCACAGACTAATCTTTTTCTCTGTCCGAAATTCTATAAAACATAAAAAGATGTGTAGCTGTTAAACTAATCAAACACAATCTTTCAACTTCATGCTTGTTGCTCTTACTTCTGAGTTCTTCTTATAGTTATATGTGGTAATTATTTCATTTACTATAGTCTGTTAAAAATATGAACACCAAATCATTGACCTTGATGTTTTTCTCTGTAATATAAAGGAATGAATGTAGAAACAGGAGTCAATCAAAAGACTTGTTTTAGATCCTGCCTGGTTCTCTGAACTGACTCGATAACCTCTTAGGCTACTCCCTAGGATTATGAACTGAAGAACAAGGGCAAAAGTGAATGGGAGAGTGATTTTAGTTTTTGAGAGTAGCCCATACCAATGAATTCACAGGTTTTCTCCTCCATCTAAGGAAGAAATACTATTATTCATCTAACAAAGACTTATGGAGCTTCTAAGATATAAAATTCCAATGCACTTGGTAAATACATTTAGTTTTCCAAGATGTTTGTTAGATGTTCCAGTTTTATTGCAAAACTTAGATTTTTGAGTTGTTATATTTTTAATTTTATTTATTCATTCATTCATTCATTCAGCTAGTTAGTTAGTTGTTAAGGACCATGCCTAGGTGAAGGAGCAGGTCAATTCTGAGAGCCTCCACAGCTGTGAATCATAACATCTGAAGGAGTTGCAAAGCAGCCTTTACTGGCATAGGTGTTGCTTGTGGACTGGGAATGAAATAAATTGGAGACAGAAAGAAGAGGAAAGAGGTCAGACAATGCAACTACCTCTCAGTGGAGAGGTCAGAGAACAGCAATTGCCTCCTTGTATCATCATCATCCACTCACATGAACAGATCCATTCTACAGATCTGAGTAGACCTTCAGCAGCCATGGACAGGTGTCCCCCAGATCCCAACAGTTAGTGAGGCAATTGAGGCTAGGCTAAGGGACTTGGCCAGGGTTCCACAACTAGAAAGTGTTAAATGTCTGAGGCCAGATTTGAACTCAGGTCCTTCTGATTCCAGAGCCAGTGCTACATCCACTGCACCATCCAGTTGCCATAGTTGTTATATTTTTTAAAAGCCTAATATGATTATCTGTATTTAGTTTTGTTTGTGATTGATTTTTTATTTATATTTTATTTTATTTTCAGTTACAGATTATGATGTTTCTTCCTTCTACTCTATACCTTCTCCTCCCACTGACAAAGAAAAACAAAATCCATTATACACACACACCCATACACACACAATGAGTATATGCATATATATACTTGTACAAAATAAATTCTCACACATATGTTGATCAGAATTTTTAAGTCTTTCAAAGTGGATTAACTTTACAGTATTTCTGTTATTAAATAGTTCTCTTGGTTCTGTTCATTTAACTTTGCATCAATTCATACAAGTCTTCTCAGGTTTTTCTGAAACCATCCTTTTCATCATCTTTATAACAAAATTACATTCCTAGATATTGCTTCCTCAGAGAGTATGCATAATTTATAGCTTTGGAGACCTAATTCTAAATTACTTTCCAGACTGAGTGGGCTAGTTAATAATTCCACTAACATTGTATTAGTGTATCTCTTTTACCATTTCTCTTTCAGTATTTGTCCTTTCCCTTTTATCCCCCATTATATTACCTACTCTGATGTTTATGAGGTTGTATTTCAGAGTTGTTTTAATGTGTATATTATTAATCATTAGTGATTTAGAGCTTTTTTTAAATGTTACTTTCAATAACTTGGATTTCTTCCTCTGAAAACTATTCACTTTCTTTGATGATTTATCAGTTGGAAAATTGCTCTCTTTCTTGTAAATTTTAACTGCATTTTCTATAGGCATGAGACTTTTTTTAGTGATATTGGTTAGTTTTCTGATTTATTCTCATTTTAGCTACATTGATTTTGTTTATATAACAATTTAATTTTATATAATCAAAATAATTCTTTTTAGTAACCCTCCCTTCTTCTTTGTCATTAATCCTTCCCCTGAGCATAGATCTGACATATAATTTCTTCCATATTTGTTTATTATATCACCCTTTATGTCTAAATCATATATTCATTTGGAGCTTATCTTTGTATATTGTAGTGTTCTTTTTGGTTTTCTGGAGGTCTCTAGGGCAATCTTCTTTTCAGTAGAGTAATCCCCACAAGACTAGGCAGGTGTTAAAGTCCAAATCCTTTATTTTCTCCTTAAAAGTCCTATGTACTTCATTTGGGGCTTGGGCCAGCTTTCTGGAGAGCCTTTCAGTCTGGCCTTGGTCTCAGGGAGGGAAGTGCAGGAAGTCAGGCCACCCGGAGCCTGACTGAAGATGGAATGAATCTCGTCCAGTCCTTTGTCTTCTCTACCCTGAATCTGGCTGAGGCCCCCAGCTTATATCCTCCATACTGAATATAAACCAATCATTATATCACTAGGAAACCATTATTTGTTGTAAAATTAAATCAATCATACTGAACTTAGAGAACTATTAATCACTATGATAAAGTAGATAACTATTGTCTCATCAATTCCACTGAATCATCACCTTGTAAGAATCCTTGTTTCAAGTTCAGAGTTCTGGCCCATAACATCTTCTGCTTCTTTTTGTTTTAGAACATAGGTGGTCACACTCTCCCTGACTTCTCAAGGAGGTGAGAACCCCAAAAAGGAGGTGATCATGCCTTCCCTGGATCCTCAAAAGAGGGGTGAAAACACCAGAAAAGGAAGGGAGATGAAAACACCAAAGGAAAATGGGGAATCAAACCAGATTAGCGGGTTTCTGAAGGGTCTCACTTAAAACAGGTTTACATAAATTCATCAACATGGGAGTCATTTACACAAGCACATAGTAACACAGGCTAGTAGTGATGTAACAAACATGAATCAACATAAGGAATTATACATGTTCATAAGTCCTAGAAATAGTCCAAAACCAATCTATTGTATATTACTTCATGTATATGGGAATCCAATGATTCCTGTGAGTTTTGAAGTCCTGCATCAGTCTTATCATGTCTCAGGAAATCCATTGATTCTTGCTGGTTTTGAAGTTCTGCAATAGTCTTATCAACAATTTTTCATCTCAGGAAATCCAATGATTCCTGCAGGTTCTGAAGTTCTGTAACAGTCTTATTATGCCTCAGGGAATCCTATGATTTCTGCAGATTTTAAAGTCCTGCAACAGTCTCATTATCAGCCATGCTCTTTCAGTGTCAGATGTTTCTTAGGTCTTCTCCTTTGTCTCAAGGTTTTTCTCTTTTTCTGTCTCTCTCCAGATGGATGCTCATTGGCATCCATCTGATTCCTTCTCAATCTGTAGAAATACAAGCAAACCCTTTCCCCCAAGCATTTACCACTTTCTAGATCTCTCCTCAACACCTGGCAATTATATTGGAGCTCCTTGCATTGGATACTGCCTTTCTGTTGGGTTAAAAAGCCTATATTCTCCCCAATTGTAATCCCTTTCTCCCATCAGATTGTTTCTCTGCTGATTGATCATATTAGAGTATTGAACTTCTAAAGACTCTCAGCTGCCATCATGCCCCACCTGTTTTTTTGTTTGAGGTCTTAGAGCTGGGCCCTGCCTCCCATTTTCCTGGGTCAGTCTATATTCTGAGGCCTAGTGGAAGCCTCAGTTGCATTTTGGACATAGGGTTTTGGGTCTTCTTCTCTCACCCTGTTTTCTCACTCTATCGCTTTGCCTACATTGAGCTTTCAGATGCCCTACTTTACCACATTGAAAGTATTGATGAGTCTCTCTGGAAGTCCCTTGCCAAAAGGAAACCTGTCTTCCCATGTTCTGCATCATATCCTGGCTATAAAAGGCATTTGTGCCCACTGTGGCACAGTGTCTTATGACCTCCTCTAAAGAAGCATCCTTGTGTAGTCCAAGTATAATTCTTCTATAAACCTCATTAGCATTTTCCTTAGCAAGTTGTTTGATCATTATTCCTGTTGCTTAATTTTCTCTGATCGTTTCTATGACAGTTGTTTGCAGACATCCCACAAAATCAGCAAAGGGTTCAGTGCTCTATTTTTGTGAAGGCTTCCCCTCTATCTTGCTTTCCTGGGAGGGTGCCCCAAACTTTAATAGCAGCAGCAGCAGCAATTTGCTCATATGCTGCTATGGGGTAATTAATCTCTACTGAAGTGTCTGCTTATTGACCTTTACCTGCTAGTTGGTTAAAGGTGATTTGCAAATTAACTCCAGTTTGCCTACTACATTGGGCTTGCATCCTACAGAATTCACTATACTCCAAAAGCTACAACAAGTTTTGTCCAGGTTCTAAACATGTCCTTGCTATAGATTTCCAATCACTAGGGGTTAAAATTTCATAAGCCAAATTCTCTAGTACCATCTTATGGTATTCTATAAAGAGTGCAACCTTTATTTAAATCTTTGATATTTTCCAGATCAAAAGGAGTGTATCTTCTCCTGGCTTGACTTGAAGAATCAAATTCTTCAATCACAGGGAATGCATTTATTTTAAAATCAGATATATCCAGTCCTTCATTTTTAGCTTTAACTAATGCCTTTTATAATCTTGCCATAGGCTGCTTCATAAGTGGTGCTGATTGTGTCACTTCCCCTCCCCCTTCTCCTCCCTGCACCCATGAAGAGTTAATTGAGAGGGGTAGGTCAGAGGATTGGGGATACCCTAATACTCCTGCTGTGAAGCACCACTCTCCTTAATTTCATCAGAATTGTACTTAACTCCTTTCTTATCTAATTCTTCATATTTTTCACCTAGTTTATCAGTATCCTCACCCTCCTGCACTTTCTTCTTTTTCCTTATTCTAATACTTATATAATTCCTTAAAGTCAGTTGTATTGTTATATATATATATATATATGAAATATTTCTTTGGAAATTGAATCAGTACCATTATCATTATAGTATTCACATAGTTGCTCTCCTACTAATTTCCCCTCATCTGGATTTAATTCTTTTTTTCTTTGAGAACCAATGAGATGTGTACTGTACTATTTCTAAAAGTTCAATGGTTTGCTCCTCCAATCAAACCTTGGCTTTTAATGAGTTTAACTATGCTTTTGACACATTTTCCTTGAAATGGAAAAGGCTCCTTTTGGCCCATTTCAGCTTTAGCCCTTAACAAAGTTTCCTTCTTGTCTATTTTTGTACTTACCCTAATTTCTGGGTCATAGATGTAGATCCTTAGTCCCATGTTCAGATGCCAAAATGTAAGGTTCTTATTGGTTTTCTTGAGGTCTTGGGAGCAGCCTTTTTGTTCAGCAGATTAATCACCACAAGAATAGCAGGTGTTAAAGTCCAAAAGTCTTTATTGTTTCCTTCAAAGTCCTATCTCCTTCACTTGGGGCTCAGCTAGTTTTTTTAGAGGCTTTCCAGAGTCTTGGTTTCAGTGAAGAAGCTAAGGAGGACAAGCTAGCCACCACAGTGCTGATGAAGATGTAAATGAATCTCACTCCTTGGATCTGAAAGCTTGAGCTCTGGCCTGGAGTCCTTTTGTCTTCTCTAGTTCTAACTCTGGCTGAGGTTCCCAGCTTATATGCTCTACACTGAGTATAAATCAATCATTATATCACTAGGAAACCATTATTTGTTGTAAGATTAAATCAATCAAACTGAACTTAGAGTACTATTAATCACCAGGCTAAACTAGATAATCATAGTCTCATCAATTCCACTGAATTAGCACCTTGTAAGAATCCTTGTTTAAAGTTTAGAGTTCTGGCCCATAACAGTATATAGCTTGAAATATTAGTCTACACCAATTTCTACAAGACTACTTTCAAGTTTCCCCAACATTTGTTTTAGAATCCAATTGCTGGGATATTGAGATTATTAAACACCAGGTTATTGTGTTTATTTGTTTCTACCTACTTGTGTACTTGAACTATTCCAGTGATTCATACATCGATTTCTTGTCTAGTGCCAAATTATTTCTATGATTGTAGTTTTGTAGTATAGTTTGAGATCTGAATGACTAAGTCTCCTTTTTTTCTGTTTTCTTTCCAACTTTTTTAACTGGATCCAAAGACACATGGATAAGATTAGCCATGTTGTGATAATATAGTTTGATCATTAAAGCCTTTCACACAAGACTGGAGAATACAAAGAGCCAAGATTATGTTTGCTCTAGCATGGAATCATAACAGTATTTAGAATGGTACTCAGGGATCATGAGAGCATATGATAACAAAGTTCCAAGATATCACAGAAATCTATAGTCCTTTCCAGATTTGGAATTCTCTCTACAAAAGTTATAGCATATGATCATCCTGTCTCCATTAGAACTTTCCCATGTAAATATTTTACTGCTTTTATTTATTGCCCATTTGGGATAGGGCTATTAGGCACTTTTCTTTGTATGGAGCTAAAATATCTCTGTGCAACTTCAACCCTGGGATCAAACAATAAGAGTCAAATCCTTGTGAAATCCTTTCACATATTTGAAGGCAGCAATCATGACCTCTCCAAGAACTTTCCTCATTGTAATGGATAATTGAAGGATGTTCATTTGTTTGGTGCAGTTTTAGTCCAAACCTGTAATTTTGTCAGAGTAGATAACTCAAAGTAATGAACTTGCCTCTATCTAGGCAGTGAGGTGGATTAGTGTGAAATTGGATAACTTGAAATATGGAAGCCATAAATACAATTCTAGTCTCAGATACTTACAATTATAACACACTAGACAACTCACTTAACTTCTATCAGTCTGTTTCTTTTTCTCTAAAATAGAGAAAATAAAAGTATATAACTCAGGGTTATTGTGAAGATTCAATGAGGTTAATTGCAATTTGTAAAGTGCTTTACAAATCTTAGAATACTATATAAATGATTGTTATTATTATTTCCAGTTGGCAGGTAGATGGTACATTGGATGGTGCCCAGACTGGCACCTGGAGGTTCTGAATTCAGTTGTGGCCTCTGATGCTTACTAGTTACGTGACCGTGGGCAAGTCAGTTAATCCTGTTTACCTCAGTTTCCTCACCTATAAAATGAGCTGAAAAAGAAAATGGCAAACCATTCTAATATTTTTGCCAAAAAAACCCAAGAAAACCAAATGATTTGGGCACAACTGAAACTAAACAAGAATAATGAAGATTATTTCCAATAGAGATCAGGAACTGCTATGCCATACAAAATATGATACAAGTTGGATATGTAATCATATTTGACAGAGAGAGAAAGATAAAGTCTATGATTTCATTGATATAGGACACTATTAAAAAATAAATACCTTTTCCCAGAAAAGATCAGCACACGATTTTCAGATTGTAGTCTTAAAGAATGTCTGGACACTGAGCGTTTATATTGATCGGTCAGTCAATATGCATTTATTAAGCACTTGCTATATGCCAGGCATTATCATGAGTGGTAAGAAAAGACAAACATTTTTCATGGAGCTAACAATCTAACAAAGGAGACCACATTCAAACAAGTATGAACAAACAAATTATGTACAGGATAGATTGGGAATAATCACTAGAAGAAAAATAGTAAAATTAAAGGTGAAAGGAAAAGACTTTTTGTAGAACTTGGGATTTTTGCTGAGATTTAAAGGAATTTAGAGAGGCCACAAGGCACAGATGAATAGGGGGAGAATTCCATATATGAGGAAAGTCAGGGAAAATGTCTGCAGTCTGGAGATAAAGTATCTTGTTTGAGGAATAGGAAAGAAGACTTTCATTGTATCTCAGAGTAAAAAACAGGGAATTATGGGTAACACATAAAAAGAATGAAAAGGGTAGAGTACCAGGCTGTGAAGGACTATGAGGAGTGGTGATGAAGGATACCAACAACTGGGAGTGACCAAGATAGTTCCTATTGTGTCCTGCTTTCTAGAGCCCCCAAGTTGGGGTGACAAAACATACTGTTGCTTTCTAGAGCCCCACACTGGGGTGATTAAAATATACCTTCGTAGGGAAGAAGTGATGAGACAGGACTCCTGAGGATGATGGGAAAATGGAGTCTGTTTATTTCAAGGGCTTTCCCCTTTATATAATGTAACAAAAACTGAGCATGTAGGATCACATAAGCAGCTTGCTATTGTGCATAGTTTGCCACCTGGTATCACTCTTCCACTTGATATCACTTTGTTTCAATCTCAACACAGATTGTCACCACCCCTTGACTTCTCAGGAAGACCAAGAGACCTTAGGGAAGATGGGGAGCTGAATAAGGCATTGTTGACAGGTTCCTTCTGGGCTGAAGGGTCTTATACTTTACCCAGAGTTTCCTCACTGACTGTGACCTTCTACAAGTCCCCTTGCAGGATGTGACTCTTAAAGGAATCTAGACCCTACAAAGTCAAGAAGATGGGAGATGGAGTTTCATATACTATTCACTAAGTAAGCTGTTTTGTGTGGAGAGTAAAGTACATGGTGGAGATTAATGGGTAATGAACAGATAAAGTTATCTAGAGGCTGTTTGTGAATTACTTAAAATGGCAAACAAAGGTATTTTTATGCTTTTTAGAAAAATGAGGAAACCACTGAAACCTTACTGATTAAGGGAGCAACAATGATCAGCCCTGTGTTTTAGGAGATCAAATAAGTCAATACTTAAAGAAATTAATTCACTGGAAGGTCAAATACTGAAGATGAAGCTTAACTACTTTGACCCTATAATGACAAAGCAGAACTCACTGGGAAAAGTCCCTGATAGTGGGAAATATTGAAGGCATAAGTAAAAGGAAATGGTAGAGGAGGAGATGAATAGTCAGGAAAACAACAAACATGAACTTGTTCAGACTTCAAGAGATAGTGGAGTACAGATGGACCTAGGGTACTCTGGTTCATGGGTTCACCAAGGGTCAGATAAGACTGAATGACTGAAAAACAAATGTTTTAGGAATATTACTCTGGCAGCTATAAAGATGAGGAAATGAAGAGGAAAGAAATTTGAGGCAGGAAGGATAATTAGGAAGAAATTGAGACAGTCCATGTGAGAGATGATTAAGAGTTAGAGAGATAGTCATGTTCTTAGAAATAGTGCAAGAGATGTTAACAAGCTGCAAGTGACAAAACTTGGCAACAGATTGTATGTGTGGTTCATAGGAGAGTGAAGAGTCAGTTATAGTTTCAAGGGTTATTGGAAGGATGATCAGGCAAGTAATAGTTATTTTATCTAAATTATAGTAAGTACTATGTTAAGAATAATAGATACTTAGGCAAAAACAATCCCTGATTTCAAGGAACTCATAGTGTTATTTTTGTTCCTTCGACAGTAGTAAGGATAAGTGGAAATTGGAGGAAATAATGAGTTTGGTTTTCTAAGTGTCAATTTCAAAATGTCTACAGGATACTCACTTAGAGCCTATAGGGAACTCATCTAGCATTTGTTCTAGCTTCCTTAAGTAAGAGATGAGAAAATTAAACTCAAAAAGTAGCTTGTTAAAGAATACAGATTGCTTTTTAATCTAGTTTTGGTGTTATGTTATATGCTGCATTTATAATTTGGTTCTGCAGAAAGATTGGTGAAAAACTCTGGAGCTTAATATTCTTTTTCCATCCTTAGCCTTTGGCTAATTTATTTTAACTTTCCTAGGCACTTATTTCATCATAGGCAAAATGAAAGGGTTGGACTCCATGATCTCTAAAGTCCATTTGAACTTTTGAATTCTAAACTTTTTTCTGCACATAAAACCCCACACATTTTACTTACTATTTACTTTCAATTATTTGTTCAGAATGTAGATGTGTCCTGAAGTAAAGGGATCCAATCTTTGAAAAGCTGGGGCTCTAGATTTCCCAGGGATTAGGCAATTCACTTATAATGAGTCAGGTACTTAGGGACAACTGGTTGTAAATTATCTTTATTTTTTTCAAGTCTTTCCTCCTTATTTTATTTTTTCAAGGAAAATGGGTTTGGATGAGAATATTTTGACACATAGGGTGTGGGATATAGAACTGCTTTGGAATTGAACAAGAAAATAATGACATTATTTAGGGTAAGTTCAAAATGTCATTCCATAGCACTAGGTACTAAACAAAGTGAATTCATGTGACTCTAGCTCAACGCTTAACCTGTTATTCTAATGGGAATCAAACTTGTAGGCAGCAGGAAGAAGAAAAATTCTATAATTGCATTCAATTTAACACATCAATGCATACTTTACCAAGAATTAAGTCAAGAACTTTGTGATACTGTGTGTATACATATCTATTTATATGTATACACACATACATATATTTTTTCCACATATATTCACACATATGCACATATGTTTGTATATTCTGAATGGAATAGGAACTACTGGTTACTTATTTTGAGAAGACTCATTTATTATAAAGTTATATTAATGCATTTAATTAGCATTGACTTGCATATTTGGCCATTTTACCCATACCATTTTGTCTTGAACCAAAGACATTCTTTAAATAAAATATCTACATTCAGTACCTAAAGAAAAATTTTCTTTGGATGCAAATGGATGCAAAATACCTGTAGAGCTAATTTGTAATAACACTGGGGCAGAAGAAAGATGTAGTAAATAAAATAATTTGAATGTGATAGAAAAGATTTGAAGTAAGACTTGGAATTCCACACTTCCAAGATGCAAAGGTATAAAGAGAGAACATGGAGATCAGCCAGTACAAAAGCCTGGAGGTGGGAAATAAAGTATTGTATGTGAGGAACAGCAAGAAAAAAATATAGATTAGTCCTCAAGTGTGTGTGAAGGAATAATACTTAAGAAGCCTGGATATGTAGGAAGATCTTCGGAAGATGGATCAATTAAACAATCCTAAATTATTCACTAACAACTAATAGTTGCCTTTATGGGGAGAAGAGGAAAACAAAACTTTTACATTATTTCCCCAAATTAGAAAAGTGTTTAATGCTTTAAAATACTAGTATAATAACCCTGCTCTGTTAAGGATTCAAGTTATATCTGATCATTGCAAATTCTCAATAATATATACTTGCAGTGTCTTATAATGTATATAAATCAGATAGATTGATAGACTAACTTCTTGCTGGATATGTGAAGAAGAATAAAATGCTGTAAATCACACATAAACAAAACAGAATTATTCTTGGATTAGATTCAGAATTGAAGTATGATTTTGATTATAATGTAGAGACAAATTTGATTTTGTGGAAGAATATCTCTAAAATGTAAGTGCAAATAGTTGGGAAAATGGGATTTGATAGTTGATAGTGCTTTACACACTAAATTTTCAACATTTTTGGAATTCTGCCATTATGTAAATTCAGATCAAGTTAAAGTGAACTTTGCATTGATTGATAATATTTCATGATCTTAATCTTTCTTTGGAAGATAAAGAACCATGAAATTAAAAAGAAATATAGTGAAATATGCCATTATAAATAATAGATAATATTTGTATAGTATTTAAAATTAACAAAGTTTACTGTATTTCCATATAATTACCACATTTAATCCTCACAATCCTGTGAGGATTCCCATTTTACAGATGAGGAAATGGAAACTGATTTACCATGGATTATTCAGAAAGAAAGAACTCTTCAAACATGGGTCCTTTGGACTCCAAATCCATTATTCTATCCATGATACTATGTATTTCCTGAGATGTTATGCGAACAAGGTTGGCTCTGGAGGTAATGAATGAGAGTTCTATTCTGATTCTGTTCTGATGCTATATGACTTGGGAAGGTCAATTAATTTCAATTTTTTATGTACAAAACGAAGTAATTAGAACAGATGATCTCTCAGTTCTTTTCCAACTCTCATGAACCTATGATCTCTGTGGACATTTTTTTTTACAATATTTGGCATTTGGTTAAGTAAGAAATAAAGTGATATTGTTACTTTATAAAAATTTAAGTCTATCACTGTGCTTTTTCTAGCCTGTGTGGTTGGTACCACTTATAATTGATCCCTAGAACTAAACAGATGGAGAGGGTTAAACCTAAATATTAAATATTTGTCTCATGTGTAGTTATCATTCTGCCTATGTACTGTGTACCCTTTAAACAGCTGAGCTACAAGACAGCTGATCTGCACTGGTCACAATGAAGTTACTCTAATAACTCAAGTAGAGTTTGCAGCAACTATCACTGGCATTCAGTCACAGTACCCACTCATCACTGCCAAGTCTAAGAAGACAAAACGGTTCTGTGTTCCATACCCATGAAGCCATACTGTCTAACAATTTTCAGGATCTGAAAGAGAAACAGTCTTGAGACAAAAGGACTGGACTATTAAGTTTGGACAAATTTAGAAAGATGTTGAACAGTTAATTATCTTTGAATGGCTAATATTACTGTATCGGATTTCTAATTGTTCTCTTTTACACACCTCAATAGAAAACATGTCATCTTTTGTTTTTTAATTCAACCTTTGTTACTGAGGTGAAAACTGGATCATTATATTTAATTGGCTACCTGCGGTTCATTAGTGGCAGCATCATTAAATAATACTAGAGCATTTGTAGCAGCTAATCTTCCCAGCACTTAGCATTCACATTGACCTCGTTAAAGGTAACAGAGGTCAGGCTATAGTTCATCCAAGTCACTCATTCACCAAGGAGATTGGCATAGCAAAGTAATCTGTGTGTGTCACTTTCCATTAATCACACTACTTTCCTTTTCATGAAATGCCAGCAGATAATTGTAGCTAAATGCGATTCGCAACACTCTATGCTGTGGTTGAAGGACCAGAAATAGGCAAACAGATAAAAACATTGTTTAGCTTGCAGGCAGCAAGTGTTTGCTATTCAGACGTACATCATGCATAAACATTGATTTAGCCATGAGCTGACACTTATAAAGCTTTTGCTGTTTCCAAAAAGCCCTGTGGTCAGGCTAAGTAATAGCCAGGGGCAAGTGGTTTTACCTGTATGGCAAGGTTACATTTGGTTTCAATTTTCTGATCTGAAATAAATCAGTTTTCTTAATATTGGGCTGCTGTAAGATCACCATAGGTCAGAATAAAGTCTACAAAATGAAACACCTACATTTACAGTAGAAAACTTGTTCCAGGCAATTTGTTGATTTTGAATAAATATTTCATTAAGTCCAAGCTTGTGCACGTAATTTGGGAACTAAGAAGTCATCTGAATCAATGTACGTTTCAAGCTCAATTTATCAAAGTAATAAAAATACATAAGAGCACTGAAATAAAAACTTGATTCCTCCTACTCATACCCAATGAGGTTTTCTAATTTTTAAACTTATTCAAAGAGAGTTGTAGAGTCTGCCTATGGGATCTTCGAAATCTATAGGCTCACTTATTATACTACAGTCGGATCTATTATATCCACTGGAATGATACATGCATGCATAGAAGCATGTTGTATTTGTAGCAAGTTCAGATTTCATGAAATCTGGATTCCCTATCAAAGGTATGATTAACATATGTAGAATGTAAGCTTCTTGAGGGTAGGGACTGATTTCTGTATTTGTATCCCCAGTGACTAGTACTATATCTTCTTAATAGTGCTTGCTTGCTGACTTACTTGATTCATTCTTTCATTCTATGTATATATTTAACTCAATCAAACAAGCATTTGTTAAATGCCTACTGTGTATAATGCCCAGTATTAGAGAAAATAGTCCTTGCTTTCTTCTAGTATGAGAGTATGGTGTAGTATAGTGTAAGTATACTATTAAAAATAAATAAATATATTAAAATATAAATAAATATAAATAATAAATAAATGTAAATAGAAATAAAAAATAAAATAAAATGAATATAATATACTATAGTATATAAGTATATGTCCTAAAATATATATATATATATATTTATACTTAAGATATAATATGCTATAAGCATAAGAATGCAGCATACTATAAATTATAGTTTCAGTTTGTATTATTATTTCTGGATCTATTCATAGTTTTGCAGGTAGATTAAAAGAATATAATTTAATGAATGCTGAATTAGAATACAAGATCCATGTAATAATTTAGATAGGATTTCTGATTGTCTTAATTCTTAAAGGTTCATATTTTCCAAACTGCTGTATATCTCACTCAAATCAGTTCACATTTTTTAGATCTACAAATGGTGAGCTAATGCTAGTTTGCATAGCTACCTTACTTCATATCTAAGTAGCTTAGCATAATTGAAGAATTTATCATTTAAAATGTCTGATCATTGCTTAAAAAAAAAGTCTTCAAAAGACATTTGCTTTTTCCATAAAGGTAGAAGAATTGTTGCAAAACATAATGATCTATAGATATAGTATATACTTTTCTTAGCTGGAATTAGATGAAAATCATCATATTCAGAAAATAAGAATGTTTTGTGAAAAAGGGACAAAGAGAATGACCATTTCTCTCCTTCCTTCATTGTAAATTTTAGTTATTTTTTTCTGTTTAAGAAATATTTTCTTTTTAAATATTTAACATAAATATTAGTGGGCTTTTCTTTTTTTTAACAAAATAAATGAATCAGAGGAAATTTTAATGAATACTGATTCCATAATTCATGTTATAAACATTTTACAATTCTTTTTTAAATACGGAGTTTGAAATGAGGATCTGCTAAGATGACATACTTCTCCTTGATAAGCTTGGGAAAAAGATTTTTTAGTTCAATGAATCTGCATTTCAAATCAGAGTTCAATTCCTCTATTATGGTCACTTCCACAACTTCCTCAAGTCATTACTGTTGCCAAGGCTTGATTTAAAAAAAAAATCTTGTCCCTTTAATGACTAGTTATCTGCCTGAAACAGAAAATAAATCAATGTGGTTTAGGCAATGTATCAAATTTCCAGTTATTTTTCCATATAATATAGTAGGTTCCCCATTTATTTTAATAATAGTGGGGATTATAATTAATATGACCACTTTCCATAACTTCTAAGATCTACTTTTGGAGAATATTCTATTTTGTACCAAAAAGCATAGGAATTTCACATGACCTAATGGATGGAATGCTAGATAATGTGAGGAAGCCCTAGATTTAAATCTCACTTCTGGCACTTTAGCTGTGTGTCTATGGGCAAAAAGCCTTACCTCTCTGAGATACCCTTTTTCAATATTTCTTACTTTAGAATATGCATGTTTACATGCTGGTCATAAATCCTGAACTACTGTAAACAGCAATTTCAACTGACCATCTGGAAACTCTTTTCTAAAAGTTTTTTTTTTTTTAAGTTGGACAAAAAAATGATAATTATATCCTCCAAATTGATGCTCAGTTGTCTTTGTGAGAAAGTATGGCAATCTGTCTATATTTTTTAGTATTCTCTGTTAATGACACAGTACATACTTCAGAAAAAGCTCTGATCTCAATGTAGAAATGAAAACAGTTTCTGTATCTAAGAACAAAGAAGTGTATACATTATGACGAAGCCTACATCTCTCACTTCCACTGGAGGAATTCTCAGTTTTAATTAAGGAAATATTGTTAATTACTCTTCTTCTCTATGGTGATATTTAATGGTAGTTGTTTATAAGTGAAAACAGTGTTACTAAACATTGAGATTCTCGATATCTTATTTTTCTCATGTGAAATTGTGGTGTTTATAACATCACTTATTAAAATAGTGTCTACTTGCTAAATTCTTCCTTACTTGTCTGGTTTCAAAAATAGTAGGTGTTATTCTCATTCTCTCAGAATTCTGAGAGAATGAGATTCAAGTGGAGTAAAATGGATAACTTTTCTATACCTATATACTTATCAAATAATAGGAACTTATCCCTTTAGAATAGAAACTTGTCCCACAGATATTTGTCTACTTTATTGAAAGAGAATGAGGAATTAAAGAATTATTTTAAGGTATTAATGTACAATGAATGGTGGATTAAAAGAATCAAAGGAATGCTATAGAATTTGTTGTCTTTATAACTGCTACAGTACCATTGAATAAGAAGATTCCATCTTCCTTGACCTAGTTTATTCAAAGGCACTAGATATCTTAGGTCTTGGGAAGAAATGGATGGTAAAGGAAAAAGTTCACATTTCTGTTTTTTTTTCCTCCCTGTTTTGATAATGTCATCTTAAGTTTCCCTGTATGTGTGTGTGTGTGTGTGTACATGTGCATGTGTGTGCATTTGTGTGTGTGTGTGTGTGTGTGTGTGTGTGTGTGTTGGGGATTCTTTCATTTGCTGCCATTTCATCTAACTACTGATCTCCTGAGTCCAAATGCTGTCAAGCTTAGCTATCAGTGAATTTACCATCTTTCTTGTCCTGGTGGCTTCCAGATAAGAATGTTCAATGGGTTTTGCTTCTTCATCTCCCACAAGTTAGAATCTGATTGAAGAGACAGATTTCATGGCAGGCCACTGCATTTTCCAGTAGATATACTAGAAAAAACTTTACAATCTCATGAGCCAGTTCCTAAATTATAGAAGCAATTTTTTTTCTATCTCTATTTGACACAAGATAGAATAACTTGGAAAAACTAACAGAAATGATCCTAATCCATATTACTATAATAGATATTAATCTATTAATATTTGTTACTTATGGGTTCATGTTCATTGTGATTGATTTAGTTTACATGAAATTATTTCCTAATATATTGATATGATTTTCCACTTCATAAAGATTTGGAAATTGCAAAGATCCAAATCTTCAATGTGCGCAAATGAGCAGAAAAAACACTTTGTCTGAAGTGATCTAGAGAACTTATAAACTATTTGATATGATGGTGAATAAACATTAAATATAGAATTCTTTGGAAATTTGTTTAACCTCTTCTGATCATAGTTTTTTCATCTGTAATATTTTGGGAAATGGACTAGATGATCTTTAAGATGCTTTGGGGATTTATAATACTATAATTATGTAACTCTCCAAATCATGACTTCTTTTACCTTTCCACATTATATAATATTGTGGATAGAAAATTCAGTGTGTCTGTATGTGTGTGTGTATGTGTGTGATTATGATTTGACTTGAATAGTATGTGAATAGCAATGTGATTAATTCTTATATAACAAGGATGAATTCTGTATCTTTGTTCTGGATACTCTTAATTACATTAAATATTAAATTAAACAAATAATGATTAAATTAAATATTAAGCCATCAAGTTTAGCAATTGACATCTCTCAGTCTTAGACAGAACTGTCTCAGTAGTTCAGTGGTGTCAAAACTCAAACAGAAATGGAAGACACTAAATCATATATAAAGATCCCTTAATTTTGACTAAGTTGACTTAGATTTAAAAGTTATAATATTAGATAGCTGTTTTATTGTATTTTATTTATTTTGTTAAATAGTTCCCAAATATATTTTAATCTGGTTCAAATCTAAAATTTGACAACTCTGCAGTAGATAATTTCAGAACCCAGAATGTAAGTGGATTAAAATTAGTCACCTACTATTCAGGATTTCTTGACTTCTTCCTGGAATATTTAGTGACCCAGAAATAGAGTGAAAAAAGTGGATGGTCTCTGATCTGGGGATAGGGATTATTGGGGCAAAAGAGACAAGGTGTATTTAAAAATGGAGAACAATTCTACTTTGAATTCCTCAGTTATCAAGTCAATTCTGGAAGGGAAAATGGAAGACTAAGGCAGTGATCACAGAATTGAGATATCTTGAGAGTACAGACTGTTTTTGCATACATCTTGCACATGCTTTTGTATACATTTCTGCTTTTATATAGCTAGTGTCTGGAATATATTAATTGCTTAGTGAATATTAGTTGGTTAATTTGGGGGAAAAAAGTACCAGGGGAAGATGTGTGTATTACAAGAGATGGTCCCTGATATCCTTTCTACTTCCTGGTTTCTGACTTGTCTACCTTACAGGGAAAAAAATTAAACGTTACCTCTCCAGCTTCTTCTCTAGTTTATCTTTTTTATATTCCCTCTTCATCAAATCATAGCAATCATATTTTTCAATCCATGTTGTTGTTTTATGTAGAAATAATTTTCTGTTACATAATACACTTTTTATTGGCTCAGTCTTGTGGAAATAGATATATGGGAAATCAGTTAATCAGCAAGCATGTGCTAAGTACTTTTATTTGTCAGAGATTGTATTAGGCAGAAAAATAGAAGAGGTCCTGCCCTAACTCATCTAGCAAATAGAGAGCTAACTTCCAAGTCAAGAATATCTGGCTTCAAAACTCACCTCTGATGGGTACTAGCTGTGTATCCATAACAAAGCCACTAAAAGATTCCCAAACTGACTCCCTAAGACTAGAAATTCCAAAAAATTACAAATCTGGACTGAGGGAGGTTATCTCCTGATGTGGGAGTTCCCTACATCGGTGAAACAACACATACAATCTTTATACTTTATAAAGTTAGCATAAATTTCTATACTTTATGATTCTGACCTAAAATGGAAATCATGGTCTTAAAAACTATAGAAAGTAATATTAAAATCACTTATGATTCTCTATAAATTTAATTGAACTTTTCTGGATGACTTCCATCAAAATCCTACTCTGATGGTTTTTCTAGGCTGAGAGATAATTCTTGTTTCTTGTAGGCATTTGCATTCTCTAGCAAGATATTTTTTGTATATTTCTGCATTGGATTATGTATTTCCAGCACATGAGCAAACATAACATAATATACATATATACATATGTATGTATGCATGCACACATACATACACACATACATGATTTTTTTTAATCATGGAAACTCATGAAATTGGGTATGAAAAGTATTAATGTGTGAAAGAGTGTTAAGCCATATCAAAAGAGGGAGTATACAAGATGTGAAAAAAATGTTTTAAAATATTGAAGGTTACATATGAAAAAAGTTCTGAAAATTAATAAAGTTTCCAAAAACAAGTGGGTTCATAGTAGGTAAAACACTGGACTTAGAATCAGGAAAAGCTAAGTTTAAATTTTACCTCAGATCTTACCAAATATATGGTCCTGAGCAAGTCACTGATCGCTATTTGCCTCAGTTTCCTCTTCTGTATAATTAGGATATTAATAGCACCTAGGCCCAGGGTTTTTGATAGAATAAAATAAGATTTTATTTGTAAAATGCCTGTCAGGGCTGTGTAGGTTCTAATTATTATTATTAGTTATTAAATGATATTTTCTCATAAGAAAATATAATTTATTTATATATACTTGTATATTTATATATTATTTAGAAATTAAGATAGAATAAAACTTTAAGGAAGAAACAATCCTGACATAGCTTCAGCAACAATTTCTTTAGCTAGACAGATTCTAGCTAGATTTTTCTTTGGAGTGAAACAAGTGATCATTACTGATTTGGATAATTATCATAATTGTTAATGATAGCAATAATTGTAACATCCAGACTAATTAATGAAACCTAATTTTTATATCTTCTCTCTCTAAAATATAAAGTTTTTATTGGTGCTAATTCGTTTATGCTCCCCAAATCTTGGCTACATAAAAAGAAAGAAAAATTTTATTCTCTTCACCTTACAAAGGAAAAAAGGAGGGTGTGATGATTTGTTTAAAATCTGGAAACAAGTAGAATAAAGTAGATAAAAGAAAAATAAGACCTTTTGACTTACAAAAAACTAATAAACATTATTTAAATACAGTGAGTTTGATTCTTTCATTACAAACTATGTCAACATAACACACTAATAATTCTTCATCATTTGTGATACTTAAAGATCACTACTTATAATTACAATGCATATTGTTTTTACAATTAAATAGAACAAAAAGAGAATGCAATAAGTATTTTTCTTGAATCCAGTCTCTCTGCTCTACTCAGCCCATAAATTGCAAAGTTCTGACCCTCATCACCTCTTATGAGAATGTTTGAAGTAGACTTTTCTTTGGTCTCCCTTCATGTAGTTTCTCATCTCTCTGATTTATATTCCATAAGGTTAACAAACTGTTATCTCTAAAGTCAAGTTTGACTTTATACTCCTTTGTTTTAAATGATTCTAATGTTCCCTATTGCCTTATGGATAAAATAACTGCTCTAGTTGATCTTTATAGTCCTTCAAAATATAGCTTTACCATTCTTTCCAATTACACATTTCTCCTTTTCACACTCTATAATCTACCCAAAATGGTCTACTACTCTAATTATTCAATTCTTATCTAGTCTTGCTATTCTTTCTTGAGTTTTAAATTGATATAGAATTCCTAATGTATCCATAATGTGTTTTATTTTAAATCTATCCTAAATTTTTTCAGAACTTTCCTATATTTGTACCAAGTACTAGGCACTTAATAAATGTTTGATGACTAGTATATGTTTATATTATTCTTACATTCATTTACATATACCAGATTAAATATCTTTTGATTTATATAACTATGTATATATATTCATAAGGATCTTTTCTTGGTTTCTACTCTCTTGAGCCTTATACTTTAAAAGTATGTTCTAAATCCTTAAAATTTAAATAAAATAGTCTAAAAATCTTCATGAAGTAAAATAGTTGTAATTTTTAAACATTGAATATTTATTTTATTTTTTCTAAAGTACATGTAAACAAACATTTTAATTTTTTTTTAATTTTCAATTCCATATTTTCTCCCTTTCTTCTTCCCCTACCACCTACTGGAGAAGGCAACCAGTTTGATAGAGGTTATATATGTTCAGTAAGGCAAAGCAATTTCATTTTAGTTATGTTATAAAAAAGAAATGACAAAAAAAGAAAATTTTAAAAGTATGCTTCAATCTACATTCAGACTCGAATAATTCTTTCTACGGTGGTGGAAAACATCTGTGATCATTAAGTCCTTTTGAATTGTTTTCATATTGCTAAAAATAGCTAAGTCACGCACAATTGATCATTGTACAATATTATTGTTACTATGTACATGTTTTCATGGTTCAACTCATTTCCTTTTGTATCAGCTCATGTAAGTCTTTCCAAGTTTTTCTGAAAACATTCTGTTTGTTATTTCTTATAGCACAATAGTATTGTCATAATTACATTTTCCTTTTTCTTTAATTTTTTTTGAGATACAGACCTTGTAGTAATATTGTTCGATTAAAGAGATATATACAGTTTAATAGCCATTTGAACAGAGTTCCAAATTTCACTTCAGAATGGTTGGATATGTCACCACCAACACTGCATTAGTGTCCCTATTGTTCCATATCCCTTCCAAAAATTGTAATTGTCCTTTTCTGTCATATGTATGAGATAACGTCTTGGAGTTGTTTTTAGTAGCTTTTCCCTAATCAATTGTTGTTGAAATTCTGTAAATATTTGAGAAATTTAATCAAAGAAATGAGGTGGAAAATTTCCCTTTTTATTTCCTAATTTCCTTTGAATCTTGGCTGTTTTATTTTTCTTTTGCAAAAGCTTTTTTAATTCAATGTAGTCAACATTATTCATTTCACATCTGGTAATGTATATTTAAACTCTTATTTAGTAATAAATTCTTTCCTTATTCATAAGTATGATAGGTGAAACATTATATACTTTCCTACTTTGCTTATGATATTAGCTTTTATGGACCTGTTTTAATCTTATCTTGGTAAAGTGTGAGATGTTGGTTTATGCCTACTTTCTGCCAAATTGTTTTCTAGGTTTCCCCATGATTTTTGTCAAACATCTAATTCTTGTCCTAAAATCTTGGATCTATAAAGTTGTGAAACAGTAGAAGACTATGGTCATTTACTATTGTGTATAGTGTACCTAAATTATTTCATTGTTCCATCATTCCATTTTTTAACCATTATTAGATTGTTTTAATGATTACCACTTTATAATATAGTTTGAAACCTGCTACTACTAAACCACCTTCCTTAATTGTTTTTCATTAATTGCATTGATATGCTTGACCTTTCTTCCAGATTACATTTGTTATGATTTTTTTTTCTAGTTCTATAAAAATTTTTGGCCAATTTAGGTAGAATGTTTAGTTTAGTGTGGACGCTGCTAATTCTTGAATGATTCTGGCTGTAGTTTCACACAATCTAAATTGTTGTTTCTGGATGTTTGTAATATTTTCTATTTTGACCTAGGATCTCTGGAATTTGGCTATAATATTCCTGACAGTTTTAATTTTGGCATCTCTTTCAGAAGATGATTGGTGGATTATTTATTTCTATTTTACCCTCTGGTATATAAGTATATTTACTGTATATATATATATATATATATATATATATATATATATATACACAGTATATAAGCATAATCTCTTCAAACACATAAGGATAAAAAAAAACTGGCCTAATATACCAGGTATATAAGCTTATATACCTGGTATATTAGGCCAGTTTTTTTTATCCTTATGTGTTTGAAGAGATTAAGCATATTGCTAAGACATAATTTCTTAACAGAGACATTGAGAAAACATTCAAAGCAATTATATACTATGTAAGGTGCCTTTGAATTTACTTCTAAAGCTTACATAATTAGAAATGACTTCTTAAATTCTGTGTCATTTAAAGTAAATAACTATCAATACAGTTAATCTAGCTATAGATATAACCACATTATTTATTTCCTTTTTTATTGGTCTTACTCTATTTTTTCTACACATGAGTTATAAAGTCATCAATAATCTTTGAAAATAACTAATGTTCCTATAATCAGCTCATTGGATAGTCTTTATCTAAAGTCTCAGTTCTAATTATTGCATTATAAATTATTATACTAGTATATAATCTATGACAATTATACTAATTATAGTATAAGTTAAACATTTATATATGAATTTGCTTTTCTAGTTTCCCCATCATAATTTAAAATGATTAAATGATAGAACTGAGAACTGAGAGCGTGTATGACAATAAGACTATCTACTTCACCCTCTTCATTTGATGGATGGGGTTCAAAGAGTTTCAATGTTTTACTCAAGGTCACCTATTTAACTAATTCCAGAATTAGAACCATTCCACCCCTTTTCATTGATTAAGATAGTAAAATGATATCCAAAGTGGCCTTCCTTCAGTGGATGGCATGTATGTGACTCTTTCCTTCCCCTTCCCCATTATATCCTACCCAAAAAGACCAATCTTAATAATATTTCTGTCAGCATTAGATTATTAGCACATCTTTTCCCTAACTTTGGAAGATAAACAGTCTCACAGAGTGCACTAAGCTGTTAGCCATCTCTGATATTGAGTCTTAGAACTTTGATTTGATTCTGATCCCTTACTGTGCATTATGTGTTAAGGGATGTGTAAATTTGGTTTTAGAGATTACCTGCTGACTTCTAAGTAAATAGCAATATATGCAGACAACAGCATCTTTTAATTTTTTTTATTGTTGAGGGCATACCTTGCCAGATCATGCATTAAAAAGCATGTGAATGAACCAGGAGCAGAGTGAATATATATACTTATTAGAAGATTTCCATATGGCAGTCATATTTTTTTGCCTTATCTCTTTACTTGTCCCTGATGATGGCCATTTTTGTTTGCATACTGGATAAGAAAATGAGGGTATATTATTATGGGATGCTAAGTGGCACAATGGAAGGTATTTTGTTGTTGTTTTTAATTTCCTCTCATTTCCTATAAAACAATCATTCCTTTATTTTTGATATGTTGTCATATTATGCTAATCACAACAGGTACTGTAACTATACTAGATAATTGGCTCTTAAAGTTTCTGTGTGCAAATTGAAAAGATACACCACAGAATTTGCTTTACTAGAGGTACTGTAGTCTAATCCAAGCAGTGTATAAATATGACACCAACAAAAGTGATAACAATAGTTTCTGTCAGCCTGTCTAAGACACTTATGGAGCAGCATGGGGAATAGTATGGTAACCCAGAAATGTCCAAATTCTTTGGCCCCCTTTTATTGTGATAAATCTCTTGTGAACTTTTCAGGAAGGCATTGTATGAACCTGGTATATCTCTGTCTACAGCATGGTTCTCTGTTCATTGCTTCCTACTTTCAGAAAACTAGGTGGCACAAAAGCCAGTTCCATTGTATTCAATGATATTGTGCTGGGGGAGGTTAAAGACGGCCTATTTGAATAAGATAAATTAAACATTTTCCGTATTGTCACCCTATGAAATGTGAATCTTGCTTTAATGCATTTTTTGCATGTTTCAAGTTCCTGCCTTTGTGTTGAGATGTAGGCTATAGCCTCTCATTACAGAAATTATAGTTTCATATGAGGGAAATAATTCTTATATATACCAGTTTATTGCAAAAAACATGAGGAAACTTACTCCTATTGGAGATATGAGAAAATTAGGCCTGTGTTTTCAACATGAATGAATTTATATCATGGGATATAAATATAAAATGGAAATAATTATCATATCCATTGGCATCCTAAAGGAATCAACTAAAGATTTTGACTGTACATTTGAAGGAAGAATAAAGATGGGGGGAAAAAGTAGGGACATTGTATAAAATCTTATCAGCCCCCCAATATAGGTTTCATTAATAATTATAGCAAAAATAGTGGTAAAAATAAAAATTATGTGTACATAAATATATTTAAGCTATCAAAGATGAAAACTGCACTAAGATTTTTTGGAATACATATGTATGTTAAATGTATATCTTCCAAATATCTCCATGTATTCATAATTTCTAAAACCTCAGCTTATGTGTGTGTGTGTATGTGTGTGTATGTATGTGTGTGTGTGTGTGTGTGTGTGTGTATGTGCGATTTTAAGGTTGGAAAATACTTCCTCTATGCTAGTTTAATCCCCTTCTGCTAGTGAGGTACTGCAGTTATCCTTATTTGACAGGTGCGGAAGTTGTGGTTCTAAGTTTCAATGATTTGCTCATGGTCACATAACTGACAGATTTCAGCATTGAAAACTATGTCACTCCTGACCCTATGTAAAATCTTTTCCAAGATGCTACTTTTTACTTATTATTCTACTCTACCATTACTACAGAAAAAAAATCAAATTCCCCAAAGCTTTGCATGTGTTCTCTACAGAGTTCTTTTCCCACTCTATATTCTTGAATGTTCTAAACTGGTACATTGGTCAACTTATCATGCCATGTATATGCCATGAATATACTCATTCTTACACTTTTGACGCCTTTTTACCTGCCTAAAATAACTCTTTGCTTATGTCACTTTAATTTCTCTATATCAAAGATTGAGTTATAATTCCCATTTCCTCTGTCAAGCCTTCCCTCAATGCCATAGTAAAAAAAAACCCAACAACTTTTAATATAATTTGCCATTTATAAACTTTGTTGTTCCTGTGATCTACATCTCTCCACTTAAACTATTAGCTATTTAAGGGTACAGATAATTTTGTGTGAAATTTAAAATACCTTACCACCCTGAACTTAGTATTGATTATGATCAATAAATTAATTAATTAACAATTAATTAATAATTTAAAAATAAATGATTGATTAAGGTGAGGAGTTACAATTACTCTAGCTAACTTTCATGAAACTCATATTTAGGGGATGGCAAGAGATCTCTTCCTTCTGTTTGAAATTAAGTATACTTCAGATATAATTTTAGGTTATTCTTATTTTTAAAAAAAAGAGAAACAAAAACCCTTCTAAAATATGGGGTCAGAAGAAGGAAAAGGAAAAAGGAGAGAGAAAGTACAAATGAAAGGAAAAATTGGGTGGAGGGAAATACATTAGTATTTATAACCATGAACATAGTTAGTAATCATAACCATGGAATGGGATGAGCTCTCCCATAAAATAGAAGTAGATAGCAGGGGGAAGCAAAAACCAGAATCCTACAATATGTTGTTTACAAGGAACACACTTACCAGAAGTCTGTATCCTGAGGAAATCATAAAGTAGGAAGAAGGAGCCACATGCGCAAAAATGTTAGTAGCAGTTCTTTTTATAGCAAAGAATTAGAAAATGAGTAGATGCACATCAGGGGAATGGAGGTTGGGGAACAAGTTGTGGTATATGAAGATAATGAAATATTATTATTCTATAAAAATGATGAAAAAGCTGTTTTTGGAAAGGCTGGAAAGATTTACAATATATGTAAAACAGGGTAGAAATATATATTAAATCCAATATATGCATACATATTTATACTTGCTGCACCAGAAAAATCAAATCAAAAATGAAAATAATAATAAAGAAAATAAAATGCAAGCAAACAATAACAAAAAGAGTTAAAATGTTATATTGTGATACACACTCAGTTCCCACAGTCTACTCTCTGAGTGTAGATGGCTCTCTTCATCACAAGATTATTGAAATGGCTGAATCACCTCATTGTTGAAAAGAGCCACATCCATCAAAATTGATCATTGTATAATCTTGTTGTTGCCATGTATAATGGTTCTGTTCAATTCACTAGCATCAGTTCATATAAGTCTCTCCAGACCTCTCTGAAATCATCTGGCTGGTCATTTCTAATAGAACAATAATATTCCATTACATTCATATACCATAACTTATTTAGCCATTCTCCAAATGATGGACATCCACTAAGTTTCCAGTTTCTTGCCACTACCAAAAGGGCTGCCCCAAACATTTTTGCACAAATGGGCCCCTTTTCCATCCTTTATGATTTCTTTAGGATACAAACTCAGTAGAAACACAGTTGGATCAAAGGGTATGTACAATTGTATAGCCTTTTGGGCATAGTTCCAAATTGCTCTCCAGAATCTATTCACAACTCCACCAATAATGTATTAGTGTCCCTGTTTTCCCACATCCCCTCAATGTTCATCATTATCTTTTAGTGTCATCTAAGCCAATCAAAGAGGGAGGCAGAGGTACTTAATTTGTATTTCTCTGATCAATAATAATTTAGAGCACCTTTTCATATGACTAGAAATGGTCTTAATTTCTTCAGCTGAAAATTGTCTGTTCATATCCTTTGACCATTTATCAATTGGAGAATGGCTTGAATTCTTATTAATTTGAGTCAATTCTCTAGATATTTTAGAAGTGAGGCTTTTATAAGAACCTTTGAAAGTAAAATATATATATATATATATATATATATATGTTTTCCCAGTTTATTGCTTCCTTTATAATCTTGCCTGCATTAGCTTTGTTTCTACAATTTTTTAACTTAATATAATACAAATTATGTATTTTGTGTTCGATAATGAGCTTCAGTTCTTCTTTAGTCACAAACTCCTTCCTTCTCTACAGATCTGAGAGGTAAGTGATCCTTTGTTCTAATTTGCATATAATATCTTTATGTCTAAATCATGAACCCATTTCAACCTTATCTTAGCATAAGGTGTTAGGTATGGGTCAATGCCTAGTTTCTGCCATACTAGTTTCCACTTTTACCAGCAGTTTTTGTCAAATACTGAGTTTTTATCACAGAAACTAGGTCTTTGGGTTTGTCAAACTACTATAATCGTTGACTATTTTTTCCAGTAAAACTAATCTATTCCAGTGATAGACTACTCTGTTTCTTAGCCAGTACCAAATGGTTTTGATGCCACTATTTTGTAATATTATTTTAGGTCTGACACAGCTAAGCCACCTTCATTTGCATTTTTTCATTAATTCCCTTGAAATTCTTGACATTTTGTTCTTCCAGACGAACATTGTTATTATTTTTTTCTAGATCTGAAAAATAATTTCTTGGGAGTTTGATTGATATGGCACTGAATAAGTAAATTAATTTAGATAGTACTGTTATTTTTATTATATTAGCTCAGCCTACCTATGAGCACTTGATATTTTTCCAGTTGATAAGATCTAATTTTATTTGTGTGGAAAGTGTTTTGTAGTTGTGTTCATATAGTTCCTGATCTAGCCTTGGCAAGTAGACTCCCAAATATTTTATATTATCAACCGTTATTTTAAATGGAATTTCTCTTTATATCTCTTGCTGTTGAACTTTGTTGGTAATATATAAAAATCTGATGATTTATGTAAATTTATATTGTATCCAACAACTTTGCTAAAATTGTGAATTGTTTCTAATAGTTTTTTAGTTGAGTTTCTAAGGTTCTCTAAGTATACTATCATATCATCTACAAAGAGTGATAATTTGGTTTCCTCATTATCTACTCTAATTCCTTTAATCTCTTTTTTTCTTCTCTTATTGCCAGAGATTACATTTCTAATACAATACTTAATAGTAATGGATAGGCTGTTGTTTCACTTCTGATCTTATTGGGAATGGTTCTAGTTTGTCCCCATTACATATAATGCTTGCTGATGGTTTTAAATAGATGTTACAGATCATTTTAAGGAAAACTCCATTTATTCCTATTCTATCTAGTGTTTTTTTTTCTATCTAGTGTTTTTTAATAGGAATGCATGTTGGATTTCATCAAATACTATTTCTGCATCTATTGAAATAATCATGTGATATTTCTTAGTTTGGTTATTGATATAGTCAATTATACTAATACTTTCCCTAATGTTGAACCAGCCCTGCATTCCAGTTATAAATCCTACTTGGTCATAGGCTATTTTCCTGGGGATGACTTTCTGTATATCTTTGCTAATATTTTATTTAAGATTTTTGCATCATTATTCATTAGGGAAAATTAGTTTATAATTTTCTTTCTCTGTTTTCACCCTACCTGGTTTACATATCAGACCCATATCTGTAACATGAAAAGAAGTTGGTAGGAGTCCTTCTTTCTCCATTTTTTTCAAAGAGTTTGCATAGTATTTCAATTAATTGTTCTTTAAATGTTTGGTAGAATTCACATGAAAATCCATATTTTCTATATTTTTGTAGATATTCCTCCATTTCATTTAGATTATCAACATTATTGGTATGTAGTTTGGCAAAATTCATTTTTGAGATTATTTGATTTTCTTCTTTTCTTTTTTAATCAAATTAATTAAAGGCCTACCTGTTTTATTTTAATTTAATTTATTTTATTTTTAATAAAATTCTTTTATTTATTAATTTGATAGATTTTTCAATTTCAATTTTTATTAATCTCCCCTTTTATTTTCAGAATTTCAAATTTGGTATTTAATTGGAGGGTTTTAATTTTTTTTCTAGCTTTTTTAGTTGTAATCCCAGTTCATTTAACTTCCCTTTCTCTATTTTATGCAAGTAAGCATCTAGAGATATAAAATTTCTTCTAATAACCACTTTGCATCCCACAAATTTTGGTATGTTTTCCCATTGTTGTCATTCTTTTGGATAAAATTGTTGATTGTGTCTGATTTGTTGTTTCATCTACTCATTATTTAGGATTAGATTATCTAGTTTCCTATTAATTTTTGGTCTATTATTCTCTTGCCTTTTATTGCATGTAATTTTTATTGCCTCATAATCTGAAAAAAATGCATTTATTATTTCTGCCTTTCTGCATTTGATTTTGAAATTTTCATGCCTAATATAAATTTTTGTATAAGTTCCATGTACTGCACTTTCTATCTCCACTCAATGTTTTCCAAAGGTCTATCATCCCTAACTTTTTAAAGATTCTATTTACCTCCTTAACTGTTTTCTTATTTATTTTGTGGTTCAATTTATCTAGTTCTGAGAGAGAAAGGTTGTGATCCCCCACTAGTATAGTTTTGCTGTCTAAATCTTCTTGCAACTCTCTTAACTTTTCCTCTAGAAATTTGAATGCTATACTTGATGCATATATGTTTAGTATTTGATATTACTTTGTAGTTTATGGCACTTTTAAGTAGGATATGGTTTCCTTCCTTATCTCTTTTAATTAGATCTATTTTTGCTTTTGCTTGATCTGAGATCAGATTTGCTACCTCTGATTTTTTTTTTTTTACCTCAGCAAAGCATAATAGATTCTGCTCCAACCTTTTGCCTTTACTCTAAATGTATAACTCTGCTTTAAATTAGTTTCATGTAAACAACAAATTGTAGGATTCTGGCTTTTAATCCAGTCTGCTATCTGCTTCCATTTTATGGGAGAGTTCATCCCATTCACATTCACAGATAAAATTGGTAACTGCATTTCCTGCAAGCTTGTTTGCCCCCAGTTATATTTTTCTCTTCCCTTTCCCTTTTTTCCCTCCTCCCCAATATTTCATCACTGATAACCCCCTTCCTCAAACAGTCCTCCCCTTTTTCAGCTCCTTCCTTTTTCTTACAACTTTCCCCTTCTACTTCTGTTTTCCCTTCTATTATCCTCCCCTTTTGTTTTCCCTCTTCCCTTACTACTTCGTTATAGGGTGAAACAAGCTTCTTTGTGAAGCGAAATGTGTCTGATATTTTTCTTTGGCCACATCTGATGAGAGTAAGATTTCCACAATGCTTATTCCCTATCCCTATTGCAATGGGTTTTTTTGGCCTCCTCATGAGATGCAATTTACTTCATTTTAAATCCATTTTCCTCTTCTCCCAGTAAAATCAAAAGAACAATTTCTTTTAAAAGTTATTTTTTCTTCCCTTTTTACTTTTCTATGCTTCTCTTGAATTCTGTGTTTGAAGATCAAATGTTCTATTCAGCTCTGGCCTTTTTATCAGAAATAGATGAAATCCACATGCTTCATTAAATGCCCATCTTTTCCCCTGAAAATTGATGCTCAATTTTGCTAGATAGTTAGTTCTTGGCTGCAATCCATGTTCTTATGCCTTTTGGAATAACAGGTTCCATGCCTTTTGATCTTTTAAAGTAAAAGCTGTGAGGTCCTAGATAATCCTGATTGTTGCTCCTTGAAATTTGAATCCTTTTAACAGCTTGCATTCATTTCCTAGTGTTCTTTCTTTAGGTGTAGCTGCTTCTGTCCATCCTTGATCAATTGAAACTAAGTTAGATCTTCTCTTTGTCGAAGAAATCCACTTCCATCAGAATACATCCTCATACAGTATCGTTGTTGAGATATATAATGATTTCTTGGTTCTGCTCATTTCACTCAGCATCAGTTCATGTAAGTCTCGCCAATCCTCTCTGTATTCATCCTGCTGGTCATTTCTTACAGAACAATAATATTCCATAACATTCATATACCAAAATTTACCCAACCATTCTCCAATTGATGGGCATCCATTCATTTTCCAGCTTCTAGCCACTACAAACAGGGCTGCCACAAACATTTTGGCACATACAGGTCCCTTTCCCTTCTTTAGTATCTCTTTGGGGTGTAAGACCACACAATTATTTTCTAAGGAATTTTTAGTTTATGGTTTTTATATACTGACTTATTGAACTCATTTATTTCTATTTCTTCCTAGCTTAGTCTATTTCTTGGAGTTGATACAGTGAATAGAACAGTGGGTCTAGATTCGGGAAGATATGAGTTCAAATTCAGGTTCAGGCACTTATTAACTGGTAACCCTGGGGCAAATCACTTAACCTCTGTTTGCTTTGCACCTGACTCACAAGTTTGTTGCAGGGATCAAGTGGGACAATATTTGTTATTTTGTAATATAATAATTGCTTAGCACAGTTCCTGTCATATAGCAAGGGCTATAGAAATGCTAATTATTAAGTTATTCCACATAACTATTTTTCTATTTTTGATTATTATAAAATAGTTTTGATGATTACTGCTTTACAATAGGTTGAATTTTGGAAGATTTTTCGTCCCTCTCATTCCTACTTTAAAAATATTTTCTTAATATTCAAAATCATTTGTTCCTCCTAAAATAAAGTATGTTAAATAATTTTCATTTTTTCTTACATTGGCACAAGTTAGCCATAATCAGTGAATATCCTTCCACTTCATTTAGGTGACTCTTTTTATCTTAAGGAGCATTTTAATGGACACATTCAACTAATAGATGAATGCACACATATTTTATTCATTTTTATTTTAAATGAGACTTCCCTTCCTATTAAGGCCTTCTGAATTGTTTTATGGCTGTTTAGAATTTTTTGTTATTCTACTCTTCTGAAGCTATTAAGGCTTTCAGTTGTTTTTTTAGACCTACCAGAATTTTTAAAAAAGTAAACCAGTTGTAAAAAAGCAAATAGGAATGGTTTTCTCTCCAAAATAGCCTGTGAATGATGAGTAAGGATTCAATAGGGAAAGAAGAAAAAAGAGATCATTCCAAAAATAAAAAGAGAGAAATCTGACTAAAGGTAATGAGGCAGTGGAAAATAGCTTTTGAAACACAGACCATCGAGGTGGCTCAGTGCATACAGCACCAGCTCTGAAATCAGGAGGACCTGAGCTCAAATCTGGCCTCAGACACTTAATACTTACTAACTTCCTGAGCAGTTGCCTCAGCCAAAATAAACAAACAAACAAACAAACAAATAAATGAATAGATAGATAGATAGATGAATGAATGAGTGAATGTATGATTTATCTAGAGCATTTTAAGCAATAATATGAATTAAAGCTAGAAAGAGTAAATGCTACCAATTTATGGAGAACTTGAGGGTTGTGTCCTGCTTTCTAGAGCCCCCAAGTTGGGGGGACAAAACATACCATGCTTTCTAGAGCCCCCATACTGGGATGATTAAAATATACCATCTTAGTGGAGAAGTGATGAGGAGTGGATGGTGGAAAAATGGAGTCTATTCATTTCAAGGACTTCCCCCTTTTTATACTCTCATACACTCATGTAACAAAAACACTGGGTATGCTCCCAGTATATATTGAGCATGTGGGACCACATAAACAACTTGCTATTGTACATAGTTTGGCACCTGTTATCACTCTTCCACTTGATATCACTCTGCTTCAATCACAACACAGGTTGTCATGCCCCCTGACTTCTCAGGAAGGCCAAGAGTCCTTAGCGGAGATGGGGAGCTAAACCAGAGGTTGGAAGGTTCCTTCTGGGCTGAAGGGTCTTATATCTCACCTAGAGTCCCCCCACTGTCTGTGATCCTCTACACTTGAGTACTTGAAAGAGAGAAAAAGAAAAAGAGAAAACACATAGAGATATATACATATATGTAGTGTAAATGGAAACCCAAACCTTAAAGAAACTGAATCCCTTTTTTTTCCAAAGAGAAGAAAATTGTGAGGTGCACAGGCTAGCTGTATGGAAACCAAGTCCCTCTTTTCACATGGGAAGAAAACTGGAGGGAGATAGTCTGTAAAGGTCAAGGATGATTTTGTGGAGGAACCAGCCTAAGGCTAAAACATCAGTTTGGGGAAAACAAAGAGAGGTTTATATTCTTTTAAGAAAAAGGAAAAAAAAAAGAAAAAAGAAAAAAGGGAAGTGGAAAATGGCTGATCTGGGAAGGGAAAAGGGCATATTATGGATGGAAAATTCCAGAAATGAAATGGGGAGAGTTCTAGGACCAGGACAAATTAACTTGGTAAATTTACCAAGTTACCCTGACTTCTTGGTAAATGAAGATAAGCACAATGACATAGAAAGTGCAAGACTTGAATACAGACAAGAGGAGAAGAATGTTTAGGAAGTACTGAGCAAAGTCTTAAGTCTACAGCTTCTACTCAAGGTTGTCCTTAAACCAATTAAGGATAGTTTTGTGGTTTCTGACAGCTACAGATGTCTTTAAATTCAGCTAGAGTTCATTCACAAAGAATTATTGATATCTTGAACAGTTCTGTATTTTGAATGGTCAAGTCAGTCCCATGTAGCTCCTCTGGGTTACTTGGATTATTGGAGATAATAACTCAAGCAAACCAAAATAGTTATCATATTCATTTTTACAGCAGATATAGATAACTGCTAAAAATTGATACATGAACACAATATTATTATAGCAATGATAAAAAATTATTTTAAGGGAAGAGAGATTTGAGGTAAGATTGCATATTATGTTTTTACAGTAATCTATTCATCTGTAAATAAGTGATACTCCATTCATTCAATAAAATGTATTAAATGCCTATTACTTTTAATTCATTATATTACATGCTAGGTGAGGGGGAAGACAGTTCCTCTGAAGTGTACATTTATTTCTCAACTTAAAACAAAGGATATTTTATTGCTAAATTTCACTATAAAGTATAACATTTTTCATCATCTTTCAATTTTGTACTATTTCTATTGGGAAAGTGTCAAGGAATATAATAGTAAAATTATGTGAAATATATATTTTAATTGTGTGATAAAATATTTAAAATACCTAAAAAATTTTAATACTCTAATATGGAAATGGCATTCAAGACAATTCACAAGTTAAACATACAAAAAGTGAAAATATAATATATATAGCTCATAATTCTGACAGCATTTTCATATCCCTTACTTGCTCTCACTGCAAGCCCTAAAGCTATAACAATTTTGCCAAGTTTTTTCATCAGCTTCAAACTAACTTCACACTTTTAACTTCCTTTTCAAAGAAAATCTTTCCTTTTTTTCTCATTTTCTATCAATTAAACTTGTTGGACAGTTTCCAGACATTTTCACCTAGAAAATGGTGTACAATTTGTTACAGTATATGGGTTTGGGAGGAGAGAGGAAATTGCAGTGCAGAAAGATACAGACTAAAATGCTCAGTTTTTACCTGATTCTTCCTTAACTGTGGAGCTGTCCAATATCTAATGTTCTTCAGTGTTCACCTAGAAAAGGATCACTTGTCCTTGCCTTAGAAACAGATTCCAGAGTCTTTCAACAAGTATTTAATGATGACATAATCTGTATGGAATACTTAATTCAAGTTAGAAGGATAAGTTATTTCTTTTATATAAATATCCAGTATGTAGGAAGGCAGCAGAGTTCAGCAAAAGGAACTTTGACTCTGGGAACAAAAGAGATGGTTTCCTCTTTTACTTCAGATGTTACCTATCTGTGTGCCCTTGTAGAAGTCATTTAATCTCCTTGAGGCTCAATATCATCTATAAATTAAGGAGCTTGGATTAGATCATTTTGGTGAGTCTTTCCCTTTCCTGTGTTCACTGTAGAACAAAATCATTCTACAACTTGGTCAGCAAACTTTAAGTTGTCCCAACATACACACACACACACACACACACTATAACCTTGTGATCAACAAAGAAACATTAGCTATATTAGTACTACCATGCCAGATACAGTTTTCTAGCTTAGAATATACTTGTCAAAGCTCACATTCCATTGAAATAAGTTTTGAGAACAAAGCCTTGAGGGAACCATGTCAGCATGGGACACTTTAAGACTTTAATGGGGGTGAGGATATACCACAGTGGACAAAAAGAAAATATTATATTCCTATATAAGTTTTTGTGTTAAAAAGAGATAAGACTAATGCATAGGAATTAAAAACAAGTCTGAGATACCACTACACACCTGTCAGATTGGCTAGCATGACAGGAAAAGATAATGACGAATGTTGGAGGGGATGCGGGGAAACTGGGACACTGATGCATTGTTGGTGGAGTTGTGAATGGATCCAAGTATTCTGGAGAGCAATCTGGAATTATGCCCAAAAAGTTATCAAACTGTGCACACCCTTTGATCCAGCAGTGTTTCTACTGGGCTTATATCCCAAAGTGATTTTAAAAAGGGAAATGTTTGGGGCAGCCCGTTTCATAGTGGCTAGAAACTGGAAATTGAATGGATGCCCATCAATTGGAGAATGGTTGGGTAAATTGAGGTATATGAATGTTATGGAATATTATTGTTCTGTAAGAAATGACCAGCAGGATGAATACAGAGAGGCTTGGAGAGACTTACATGAACTGATGCTGTGAAATGAGCAGAATCAGGAAATCATTATATACTTCAATAACAATACTATATGAGGATCAATTCTGATGGAAGTGGCTGTCTTCAACAATGAGAGGATCCAAATCAATTCCAACTGATCAGTAATGAACAGAACCAGAGGACACCCAGTGAAAGAACTCTGGGAAATTTGTGTGGACCACAACACAGCATTTCTACTCTTTCTGTTATTGTTTGCTTGAATTTTTGTTTTTCTTCTCAGGTTATTTTTACCTTCTTTCTAAATCTGATTTTTCTTGTACAGAAAGATAACTATATAAATATATATACATATATTGTATTTAACATATACTTTAACATATTTAGCATCTATGGCACTACCTGCCATCTAGGGGACGAGGTGGAGGGAAGGAGGGGAAAAGTTGGAACAGAAGTTTTTGCAAAGGTTAGTGTTGAAAAATTATCCATGCATATGTTTTGTTAATAAAAAGCTATAATAAAAAATAAAATCTACCATTTGCTAAATTAAAAGAAGAATAATGCATAGGAATTAAAAGATCATAATGAAAATTTATATTCACAGTATCCACTCAATAAATTAAATTGTTTGGTGATTAACTGTAATTAACATAGGATCTCAGAAAAAAGTAGATCAATAAAAGTTATCATAATCCAAGAAGGCTTCAAGGAAAAGAGAGGGATTAACATGGGATCATACAATTGTAAGAGTTCTTATGGAAGTTAGGAGAGACATTGGTTGGAGTAGTAGATTGGTATCCAGAAGATTTGAATTGAAGTCTTGTTTCAAATACATATTAGCTGTGTGATCCTGGCCAATTCACTTAACTTTGTGCAACTACCAAATGAGATAATACATATAAAATAATTTACAAATATGAAAGTGCAATATCATTATTTGTAGTATACTTTTGCTATTATTAAATTCCTTCTAACAGCATCATTTTTATAAATGGATAAATTGAGCCACAAATAGGCTAACTAAATTTGTTCATAGTCATTGGTCATTGTATGAAGTGTATCATTTATATTGGTAGTGTAGAAAAGGAAGTATGTTTCACTAATGAAAGTAGCACATTAATATTACAGGGAACACATATTAATATGGCCAGCTTTCATGGAATAAAAGATTCTAACATAAAGTAACATTATATCTTAATCCTAGGCAGAGTTCTGTGAAATAAATGCTTAATCAATGCTTGTTGAGTTACTACCCAGTTTTTCATGAGCAGTTATGTTGGGATGAAAAACTTTGTTAAATTGGAGCTTTCTGAAAGGCAGAAATATAATTTGGACTTGAACCAGTGGGCAACAGAATTTTGAGTGTAATGCAATGAAACTTACATTTTAATAATGGCTAATATTTATACAAGCATTTCCTTTGTGACATGCTCTGTTCTATTAGTTTTACAATTTTATTCCTTTTGACCCCAGGAGGTAGGTGCTATTATTGTCCCCATTTTATAATTGTGCAAACAGAAACAAAAGTTTCTCTCAAAGCAGAGAAACAAAAACGTAGGTCAAAGCGACTTGCCCAAAGTCACACAAAGAGTGTTTGTTTGGGTCTTCCTGATTCCATCTTCAGCTATCTATTCAATTAGCTTAATGTGCCTTGGAAAGGAAAAGAGTGGGGACAAGAGACACTAACTAAACATATTAAGGTGAGGGGGGCTTAGATTAAAGTGACAGTGGAATTACAGTGGGTATCTTGAGAGATTGGATTCAATAGGTATTTTAATGAACAGAATTGGGTGACTGATGATAAAGTGCCAGTGAAATAAGTTCACAATGATTTACTTTAGCTGTAGTAGTGACAATGACATTAAGGAATTTTTTAAAATGCATAAGAGAATTATGGGTTTAGGGACATTTTGAACTAATAAAAGAATATCTTATTGGATATAAAAATGTACTTGGAAATACCTGAAGCACAGTCAGAAATACCAGGAATGGGCTACACATTTGGAAGTTATTAGCATAGAAGTGAACGTGAATAAAAAAAAAAAATTCTCTCTTGGAACACACTGGCGGGGTGGGGGGGGGGAACCTTCTGATTAAATCACATGGTTGTAAAATAAAAACAAAATATTTTAGAATATGAAAAAAATACTTTAAAATGGATCATGAAGGATTAAAATGAAAACAGCTGAACCATGGAATATTTTAATATTTTTTCAACATTTTCTTACAAATTATTTAAGCCATTCTCCCTTTAAGAATACAAAAATTTAAAGCTAAATCACATGGAATAAGAATAGTGCTCAAAATAATCTGACTCTTTCCCCCCTCCCACCTTGTTTATAGTAGCAAATTTTTTTTCTCTTTGGCTAGATAATTAATCTTGGTCTGGTTTGTGGCAACATGTGAATATCAAAATTTCTCAAATTACACTAGTTAAACGGAATGCTATTCTTTGCAATTTAGCTATTAGAATTATCTATCTATCTGTCTGTCTGTCTATCTGTCTGTTTATTGATCTCTCTAATAAGGAACACAGGTGAAATCCCATTGCTGCAAATACAACTAAAATTCATGGAGAACAGAGATACTTTCAAGTCTTAGAGGAATTCTGGCTCAGCAAAATAAAATTGAACCCTCTCTTCCAGTGTTAATTTTTTTGTTTGACTTTTCTTATTTGTTATACAAGAATTTTTTTTTCAGTAAGGAGGGAAATGAAAGGGGAACAAAATTAATTCTTGTTAATTAAAAATAAATTTTAATTAAAAATAGTAATAAAAAATGAAAATCTAACCTGTCTAGATAACTATTCTAAGATGCATTGCATCTCTTGGTGATCTACAATTTTTGTTCCTGCATCATTTATTACGGTACTCTGCGTTAACTTTATTCTCTTGAAACTGAAATCTTTTACTGTGATAACTGGGTCATTACTATAGACAGGTTTAGAATAGTGTGAAACCAAGCCAAGGTCTAGAATGCATATATGGTACTCCCTTTCACTGTATTGTTTTGGGCTAAAACAATAAACACATAAAAATATTCTATATCAACAATGCATTATCTGTTCTTCTATGAAAGATAATTTTATTCATTAAGAAGAAGCAATATCAAATAATAACATTCACATTTGTGTGTGACACAATGAAATAAGCTTAATTCAATATAAGAATAACCATGGTGAACTCATGAAACAAAGAACACATGGAAAACAGCTGATTAGATTTCCATGTTAGTCTTACTGCAGCATTCCCATTAATAATCTGAGCCTCCATCCTCCCATTCTCTTAAGATATTTCAATTTGAAACCACTTCTGACTTCATCTTTTGTTGATGTAATTATCCTGATGTATAACAGCATTTTAATTGTATGTGAGGTAACTGAGTGCATTTTTATTCTTCCTCAGGTCTTTTCATCTCCAGTCACTGGTGAAAGTAATTTATTTAGCATATAGCCTTGTTTTGAAGTTGATGCTTGTTTTGAAAATATTAGTAAGAAACAGGCTTCTCAATAATGTGGAAGCATTAGGAATAAAACATTAAATTATTATTTCTGTGTAAAGTTCTGGCCCTCTACATCCTGGCCCTCTACACTTCTATGTGTCCAGACTTATCCTATATCTCAGGTATATCTGCTTATTTAACATGTCTCATTGTTTTTTTATGTGTGTTTATTTGGAATAAAAGCATATATCAAATGGACCTAGAAATTAATGTTATTTCTTAATGAAAAATCCCAGAGTATATATATATACATATATATATATATATATACGTATTTAATGAGATAATGTGCTCAAAAAACTTTGCAAAATCCCAAAGTAGTAAATAAATGTTATAATTGTTGTTAACTGTATACCATTGTTGTTATCTAATAGTGCTGTTCCTGAACTCCTTTTGGTATACTCATCAACTACTGACCTGCCAAATTAATTAGCTTTTAGAAAAGGTATTTACTAAGAAAACATAGTAAAAACAATTTATACAAAACATATCTCCTACAAAGTCTCAGATATACAGTGTCAAAATTGCTCATGATTTACCTGAGAATGGGTTTTAAGTTAGAATAGAATGATAGTGAAGCACATGTATAAAGATGTGTATAAAGATAATTCATAATTCTTGTGATGGAAGCCTTAAATTTTCTTTGAAAAATACTTTTAAAGTTACCCTTAGGTTTCTCTGTGTGCTGTTCTTGGAGGGTTTCTCCCTTTCTAGAATCCTTAGTCAGCACCTCTGCCCATCATCAGAGTTCATGCCCCTGGAAATTGATGTTCTTTAGGTCATTAAGAAATATGAATAAAAGAGAAAGAAAAGGATGAGAAAAAGATAATGAAGATGATGATGATATCCACCCCTTTTTGTATACACATTGATGTCCAACTCAGTAACCCCTGAGAATGTTTGCTTCTTCTGTCTTCAGCAGCATTGTCTTCAAACAGTATAAAATCCCTGAACCATTAGGGTTAGAAGTAGGCTTAGGCAAATCTCTCACACAGTTGCTTGGACTAGAACCAGGCAGTGAATATCTACAAATGTTCCAAGGAATGGCTCCCATAGGCCAGTCCATATCCATTAAATGTTTATAATGCATTTGGATTTACAAAACATTGTTTCCACAATAATCCTCTTAGGTAGATAGAGCAAATATTAATTTTCCTATTTTACAAGTGAGGTAATTAAGGCTTGAGTATTTAATGAACTTGCCTATGCTCCCTCGACTAGTTAATGTCAACGAGGGACTTCATTTATATGCTTTCTATTCTAATCATAAGGATTTTTCTGTTACATCATTCTGATGAACTAATGATAAATATTTATCCATTGAGGATGTATTTGATTTGTGGAAATAACCAAAAATAATATAGAACTAAATCTCATGGATAAGAAAGTTGATCAAGTAGGATAATATTGCATTAGATAAATAATAAATTTCAGCTAGGTAATAATGAAATTGATTTTATGGTTTATAGACTAGCTTTGATGGAAATCCCCAAATATTTTCACAAATGGTTTGAGCAATGACACACTTTAGAAAATCTATGTATTACTTTATAACCATATGTGGTATTGTTTGTAATTAGCTACCAAGAGCTAAAATGAATTTTACACCTAAAGCATGTCTATTGTATCATTAGTAGGAAGTGCTTTTGAAAAAAAGTGTGTGTGTGTGTGTATGTGTGTGTGTGTGTGTGTGAATATACAAACATCAGATTCTTGCTCCAGGATAATAAGATATGTACAAAATTAGAATATTTCTAGACTATTGATGTTGCCCTCTTCTTTTATCTAGGAAATATTTTCTTTATTGCTTCCATTGGATCAATTTTCTCTCATTTTATAGATTCCCAAATTTCCTTCATTTTCAATAAACTTATGATCTCCTATGTTGCTTCAACACATTCTTCTGAATGAACTCAGTTTCCTTAAAATCTTCAGGCCAAATAAATTACTGCCCTATGATACTGAAGGAATTTGCAGTTTGAATCTTTGAGCATTTAGTAGTAATTGTTTCAACAAAAATTGGCAAAAAAAAAAAAATCAGATTATACATGGGCAAATATCCCTTTTAAAAAGAGTATTGAAGAATAACCAGAGATTGAAGAATAGTCTTGATATCTGACCAAATTCTAGATTTATAAAAACAATAGGTTGCAAGAATTTTGAAGTGATTTTCAACATTGGGAGCCAAAATAGATCCATGAAGCTATCCCAACACAAAATAATTTCATTTCTTTTTTGATAGGGTTCCTCAGTTTGTTAGATTATAAATGCTATGGACACAATATATTTTATTTTTGTTATGCATTTGACCATCTTGGTTTTGATAAGATGGTCAAATGTATGCAAAATGTTCTTTTGCTCAATGGATTTTAACAACCACGGCTAAAGTCTGTTGATTAATGGGTCCTGGCAACTAGCAAGAGTTCTTTCTTAGCGTAATTTAGGATTATTTTCTTTGTTCTATCACATATGACATTTTTCAATGATATATAAGTATACAGAGTAGGCCTATCAAATTCAACCATGACTTGGAAATAGGAAGGAAATAGGAAACTAGATTGCTAGAATCAAGATTGAGAATTATCTCATTAGGCTAAATTTAGAGGCTACTTTAATATACCACAACTAGAATAAATGTGAAATCCTGAATTTATGTTAAAATAGAATCATAGATTCAGCATTGGGAATGTATGGCTTGAGATAATAGATAATAGCAACTGCTATATAGATAATAAGCACAGGCTTATTATGAAGTCCAAATGAGGTGACATTTGTAATTTATTTAGTAAATCTTAAAGTGTTATATATTTGGAGGCCATGATGATGATGAAGAAAATGATAAGGATGATGTGCTTTCTATTCAAAAGGACATTTTGGTGCATTCACAGAAACAATTCCTATGATATTTGGTCAGTTATGACACCACAGTTAACTGTAAGTTCCTAGAGGGAAGGAACTGATTTTTTTTCCTAATTCAGCATCCAGCAGGCTTCCTATTACATAGTACATTCTTCATAAATACTTGATGATGGACTGTTTAATTATTAAATTATGTACCTAAGATAACATAAGTAATAAAAAACCAAAGCCAAAATTTGAAGTCAGGGAAGTAATGGCTCTTATTGTACTCTACACTGGTAAGACTACATTTGGAATATTATATTCAGTTTAGTTGGGGGGGGGAGGGAGAACAACATTGGCAAATTAAAAAGCAAACATAGAAAGGTAACTATAATGGTAGTTCTTCTCTGGAGAAGAAAATTATTATATTTTATATATACCAGTATTGGTTTTGAAAAGTTTTTTACATGCATTATCTATTCTGATCTCCCTAATAAATAGAATAAATATTATAGATATTATTACTGCCTTAAAATAAAAAGAACAAGACTCTGGAAGAGAATTTGATTGCTCATAGATACACATATAGTGACTGTCACAGGTGGACTTTGAACTTAAGGCTTCCTGACTGTAAATCATCACTTTATCCTTTAAACTATATGGATCCACACTACTACCCCCCCCACACACACACACAATTCCAAAGAGAATAAAAATCATCTCTCATGAGACCTTCAAAGCAAAAAAATTTTAGATGAGCATCATTATCCCCATTTTACAGATGAGGAAACTAAAGTTGCAAGAATATGAGTTACTTGCCCATAGTTTCAAAATTATTATCAGTCAGGATTTACACTCGGGTCTCTCTTGATTCCAAGTTCATTAATCTATCTGTTTTACCAAGCTGGAAAAAACAGAAAAATTATAGAGAAAATGTTGATACCAAGCAAAGGTTTGGACTAGATTAACTAAAAATTCCCCACCAACTTTTGTCTATGTTTCAGACCTCTTGAGTTAGTTAATATTCCAACATCTCTTTTGGAAATGCCTTTATTTCTCTCCTTAAAGATAATTTTCCCTGTTTTTCCTTCTGACTTACTCTTCTATCATTCCCAAAAGAAACAATTGCTGTGACTCTACAGAGACTGAATCTCTACACTTTGATTCATATTTCAGAATCTTCAGCATCTATACTCCAAAGGAGTTCTTCCATATTCTTTGTTCCACTCATGTAGTGGGATGATAAAATAGTAGATGTAAAGCTTTCATTTTTGGTATACTAATTAAAGATAATGAATAGAGATAGACTGGATATGCATTTGGTTCTAAATTTCTAATATTTTGGGCCAACATTATAAATATCTACTTTACCAATATGCTATCCTACCTACCACCCACCAGAACCTTGGGCAAAACCATTAGAAAAGAAACCTGGAAAAAGTATAATTTCATTTTTTAATTGTGTAAAATAAAAACAAAATAATCATAAAAGGCAATATCCTTAAATATTTTTTCAGGGTATTAGAATCCTTTACTTTAAATAAAACTTTGAAAGAATGTAGTGAAATCTTCCAAAATTATTTGTTATAAAAATATTAACAAACAACCTAAGATTCGTTTAAGAAAAACTTGGGATATATCAGGGTTCTTTACAACAATTTAAGAAACATAACTTAGGAATCACTTCTTAGGAAGGCATCCTTCACAAGAACTTGTATTTCAGTAGTTTTTGAAGGTTTATAATGTGCTTTTACCCCAATCTTCCTGAAAAGTAAATAATATAAGTATTATTATTTTCATTTTACAGCTGAGGAAAAAAATTATGCTCAGAAAAATTGTGTTTTTCTCAGGGTCATCCACCTAGTCAGTGTCAGAGCCAAGTTTGAACTGAGGTGTCCTAACCGCAAGTTCTTTTGAATACATTATCTTGCTCATCTGTAATTTGTATTTAGTATGCCAAAGAGAAATTGAGAGAATTATTTACTATTTTATGTGCTATACTCTTGGTAGGAAATACTTGAGGATAAATAAATTTAGGGAGTTGTATAAAATTCTTAAATTTAATACTAAGCCTCCTTGAGCTTTACTCACGTTTAATTCCCATCTTTTAAGTATTAAGTGCTCCTTTTTAAAAATTACAAATATATAACTAAGTTCTGATTTGACAAGAGCTGGGCTAATAATGATCAACTTAAGTTTTAGATGATAGCTAATGATGTGGGATACTTCAGAATTAATCATACAGTTATAATGACTTAATTTCCAGTACCACATGACTTGGTGTTCTATAGCTTCTCAATTAAAACGAGAAGTTTGGGTTGTTTACTCAGTTGGCCACTGAAATCTTTTTTTAAGTGATCAGGTTTTATTTTTTTTAAACAAAAATCAGATGTCTGATTTGTTTGATTAAGATTGAAGAGCCCAAACATCCAAGAGAGGCATTTTCCCATATTTTCCCATTATATTTTAAAGGTGAAAATTTTAAAGAAAAAGTTTAATTTATGAAGGAAAGATCTTTGCTGCAAATATGGGATTCTAATATAGTTATAATATATGTATATAAATCAACAAGCATAATTTATTAAGTGCTGTTTACCATGGTAGGTGATGGGAAACAAAAGGCAACGCTCATAAATATGAGCGCACATACTCATACATACCATACAATATTTAAAATTATAAGGCTATTTCACCAAATGTTTCAGTTTAAGAAACGGTTTCTTTGGTGCCCAAGGCAGCCAAAGAAAATTTCCAAGAACAAATGAACATAGTTTGTAAATAGACTGTTTTCCTAATGAGGAAAAAGGGTTATTTAAATCATCTCACTGTCCTGAGAATATATATCATAAGTAGTGATCAGACTTATAGCAATCTGAACATTCTAGGGAAGTCCACAAAGTAAAAGCAACCACAAAATGCCTCTAAGTAGAAATTATTTTCCTGAAGTCTATGCACTTTACTTGATAAACTTCTAAACATTTTTGACTAAGCTTCCTGGGAAATTCTTGGTTATTTGGCTTCCCTTGGCAACCGTCAGCTCTGTCTTGTGTTAGGGTGCCCTGTAGGAGGCAGATGGTCAATTTGGGGGATCGCTACCAATTAAGAAAGCACTGCAGTCAGGGAGAATTCAGGGAATAGGCAAGTTAAGTTAGCTAAACCTCATACACTTCAATAGCCCCTCAGGGCATCCCTACATTAAGCCTAGTATAATAAATGATGTTTATAATGATGACCCTGAGTCATCAAGAAAAGCTTAAATTATGTTCAAAATATATAGCTTACTAAGGTAGTGATAGGGTGGAGAGAAGTATGTAATATATTTTAGACTCCTATAAAGAAAATTAAGGGTTTTTATTTTTGTTTGGTTTTTTTTTTTTGAGAAAAAAGCTCTTTTTAGATTTTCATCTATTTTATGAATTGTAGAATGACATAGATTAATTAGGAGGCCTCAAAACCCATAGAAAGTGTTAGATTTAATTTCCCTCTCTGACTCATGCTTTCTTTATGATCCTGAACAAGTCTATAGACCATGGCTATTGCTCCATTAGACTACAGAATGATCAATTCCAATGTAAATTAATACATTGAAATATGTCTTATCATTTGGGGATGATGGGTAGATAAGATCAGTCAACAGAAGTTTTTTGTTTGTATTAGATATTTAAAGAAATCATCATAGATTCAATTGTACTTTACTCATTTATTAAGAAGGAAATAAGGAAGTTTTTATGGATGCACACGAAAAGCTTTCTGATTTTTCATAATTCCTTACTAGACTCCTTAAAATACTATAAAGTTTTGTAATGATTTTTTACCTAAGTACATGAAATAAGTAGAAATTTGAAACTGGGTTCTTGTTTTGAATTAAAACGAAATTATAATTTCATAATAACACAGTATCCAGTACAATGTTGAGAAAAGGTCTTCTATTGTTCTTTATTATGGAATTTAAATAACAAAATTAATAATAATAATATCTAGCATTCTGTAGCTCTTTAAACTTTGCAAACTCTTAGTTGTTATCTGATCTTCATGAATGCTCGAAATAATGTTGGGTTTTTTTTTATGTCTCATTTTATAGTTGAAGAAACTTATGCTGAAAAAGGTTAAGTGATTTGCTTAGAGTAATACACTTAGAAAGTGGTTGGGGCAAGATTCAAATTTGGATCTTCTTGATTCCAGGTCTGGCTCCAGGCCACTTAACTGTTCCTTACTGTTAAATGCTCCCATGTTAGACCATGTGTTCCTTAGAATTCACTTCAGTTAAAATGATAGGGTTTAAATGATAGGATGTAAAAGTCACATTTTTTTTTCATTACAGCCTATGTTCTTTGAACAACAGGCCATATTCTGAGCAGTATCCAGAAAATGTATATATTTTCAATGCAGATGCTGGTGCCAGCTCAAACCAGCTCAAAGGGGAAATTTTGTTAAATTTTCAGATTGTTTTGTTCATTGTTTAAACTTAAGAAAGTGATGGAGAAATGTTAATAATACAAATTAAACTTATGTGTGTTTAAGTACTTTTTTACTCCTCCAGACAGCTGCTTAACATTTATCTACCCCCAATAGTTCTTTATTCTTGTCAGCTTCCCTTATTTTTATGAACATTTCATTAAGAAGAAGAAAAAAATATTTTGCTTGTCATAGTCCTGAAGCTCTGTATTCCATCTTAAACCTCCCCTTTTTTAAGATCATAGAAACAACGTAGTTGTGGCTGGTCACAGAGACAACATATTATAACTGTAGCATAATGAAATCTGGGCTCAAGTCCATGTAACTTAATAAGTATCAGACAGAATTTGAACTCAGGTCCTACTGACCCTAGATTGTACAACCTAACCAGCTCTTTTCTCTCCACCACTGTTATTTGAATATAAATACCATGTTTTAAGTATAATGGGAAGAACAGGAAAAGGAAAACACAAGGGCAACTCTTTATAACCCCAGTCTCTGTAATATGATGTGCAGAGAAGGGGAGAAGTTGCTGAGATTGCTATAAAAGGACTGCTGATTTTTTGGTGGTACTTAAAATCTCCAATGATTCTGTTTGTTGACTATGTACTTTCTGTCCTTTAGCTTTCAGATCCCTTTGGGTCTAATTTGAATAATTCCTCAAGACTTCTTGTGATTGAGTTCTGACATTATATATTTAAAAGTGCAGAAGCTATTAAATGTGTAATATTTTGTGACTCAGTGTATTGAAAGAAAAGTTCTTTGTTTGAGGTCTGGAACCTGCCAACCTACTTTATTATTGCAAAATTTCCCAGCAGGCATATTCACCCAGATTTAATTATTAAGCCATAAAAATATCTTTGAAAATTTGCCTTTATACTAAATGCCTTGAAGTAATTTAGAATTGCTTTCTCAATCATCTGGGATGGCAAATCAGTCTTTAATACCTAAGAAAAACACATTTTGTGAAATACATTCTGAAATGTTTGTGGAAAAGGAAAATTAGAAAGTTGGCAATTGTATAAAGATGACATGACAAACTTAAAAACAGATAATTGGAAAGACTGAATGATGAAAAGGACCAGTGCTCAAGCTATTTTTTACATGTACATAGCCTGATTTCACTGTATACTCTATATATCCCTACCTATTTCCCCTGACTCTTATTCACTCCCTATTCCTTCATTAATAGTAATAGTTTCTGAGGTTAGTTGGCTGGGCTAATAGATGCCATCTGTATTTCAGGCGTTATAAATGACAGATATATTATTTTCAGAGTAAATTGAATGATACAGGAAGTACATCAGGATGAACATATGACCTTGAACTTTAAGACTTTCACAAGGAAAAAATATCTCTACAATCTCTTTAGTCATTTTGATTTGTTAATGGCATAACAAGCCATCCTTATTAACTGCTAGAAAAAAGGACTTGGATGGGACCATGGAAGAACTAAAGACTTTACGAAATGGGAAAAAAAATATTCTTGTGAAGTGTTTCCACGGGGACTTCAAAGTAATACAGTGATAAAAGCTGAGCTTTCCACATGTAATGACATTTACAGGATGGGTTTGGAATGTTGAATGTTTGGCAAATATTATCTCCACTTCCAGCCTTCTTGAAAAGAAAATCATTTACAATGGAGAAAATGAAATTAAATCCAATGTTCTTAAAGTAGTATTTATCTATCTTTTGTCATAGGATAACATGGGTAAAGAAGGTATAGTAACATAGAGCAGAAATGTGTTTGTGTGTATGTGTGTATGTGTGTGTAGCATTTAAAGCCTTTAGGTATGAGTTGACATCACTTGACAAATAATAGAGCTAAATGAAAAGATATTGGACTTAGGAAGTCTCAGTCTGAATTTCAGCTCAAGTAGTTATTTAGTGATTGTGAGATTAATAACTTAACCAACAACACCCAGTAAATTGGAGATAATGATTTATAGATATGTAGATAGATACAGATATTCATATATGGTCATTCCCATTTGTTTCTATCTGTAAGAGCTACAGTCTCATATCTCTTGCTGCCTATTACATACACCTGGATGTCTCCTAGGCCTTTCAAAGTCACCTTGTCCAAATATTATATTTTCTCTTTAATTCATACCTTTATTTAACTTTTGTAGTTTTGTATTTCCACCATCTTTCCACTCACCTGTTTCCACAGCCTATAAGTTACCCAAAACAATTCCCCAGATCCAGGAAATTTCAAGAATGATCTTTTCCACCACCAAGACATTTTTCACAAATTTCTCCTATCACATCTTCATATCACAACTACTATAACCTTCATTGTCTCTCTACTAGAGTATTGTTCTGGACTTTTTTTAGTCTCCCTGCATCCAGTCTCTCAGTTCTCCACACAGCTAGCAAACTGATATTCCTAAGGTTTAGGTACAAGCATGTCACTTCTTTGTTCAAATTTCAGTGCTCCTTTTGCCTCTAGAGTAAAATGAAAAATATGATTTTATAAATGTAGTCTTTATTTCAAATCTGATTTATATACGGTTATTTTTCCCAAACCATATACTTTGACAAAACTAGCCCACTTTAATTACTCAGTATATGATGCCATCTTTTACCTCCATCACTTTAAATATGTTGTTTCTCATTTTTTGAATACACTCTGTCTACTCTTCTACTTTTTGGAACGCTTAACTCCCTTCAAAACTGAGCACAAGTACTAAATATTAGAAGAGTCTTTGTTGATTACCTTGAAATTAATATATATATATATGTATATTCTGTACTTATTTGTCTAAGTACATATTAATTCCTCCCTAGTAGAACATATGCCTTCTGATGGTAGGAAATGCTCTGCTTTGGTTTTTGCCTTCCTAGTGCTTCCTAGTGCTATGCTATTATATCCAACAGCATAATTACACAACAAATTCTTGAAAATGGAGTTGAAAGAAAGTACTTGGCAAATCTTAAAGCATCAAATAAATGTGAATTATTTTTAGAACCTATATGTAAATAATACTTTACTTCACTGCTCCCAAATGTTGTTCTTAAGAGAGAAAAAAAGTCAGAAAAGTTGAATTATTTCTCTTCATCCAGAAGTAGGAAAGAAGAAAACATAAAACCTACTATAAGTCCAACACCAATGTTGGATTGAATTATAATTTATTTATTATTCCAACTTATAAACATATCAAAGCAGAAATCCTCCAGGCTTGTATACAATAAAATATGACAACATTAAAATTAAATTATAAAATGTCAAAGATAAAGGGCTTGTAAGCTACATAGACAGTTGTCCCAGATGTCCTAGGAAAGGGCCTCACTAAACACATAAACCTTGAAGATACATGTCTTCTTCTAATAGACATTTGGGACTCTACTCCAGCACCATTTTGAAGAGTACTTTAGTACTATCTACCTAATGATTAGACTTAATTAGAATTTCCACATTCCAATTAGATTTGAGAGCAATATGGGATTTCACCAATAGGAAGCTGAACTTTTCATAGTCTGTGAAGGATACAGATCAAACCTTTCTTTTTAACAGAAACATTTGAAATCTCCAAAAATTTTCACTAGTGTTAAGAAAAGGAGCCTCAAATCTAAAGTTATAACTTAACTTACTCTTTCATGTAGATAAAATATCAAAGATAAAATCCATTCTTAAAATGTGCCCTAACTAAAGAGATCGCTAATACTTTTACTTCTTCAATAGCTACTTTCTCTTCTAAACCATGCAAAAGCTCTCTAGTTTGCTATCACCTTCAATGTCTTCTTAAGTATAAAAACCAGAGACCTTTTTGCAACATTTGATTTTCTCAATCATCCCTTCTTAGTATATAATAATTTCTCTTGATTACACATACCACATACAAAACATACAGTTTTCTGGTTGTCCAACTTTCTACTAACTCTTCTCCTTTTGATTAATGTGGATATTTCTTATATTTTTCTCCACTCTCAATAGCTTTTTTTATTTGGCAACCTGACTCAATCTATGTCTTCAACAACTAGTGCAGATGTCTCTAGGATCTTTATCTCTACTCCTAAACTCACATCTGAGTTCAGACTCACATCTTAAATTAGATCAAACTCAACATGGATTTATCATACCTACTATGTGCAGGGTACAGTTCTAGTCATGAAGATATAATCATTTTGAAACCAAACAACTCAAAATTAAATTTTACCTTTTCTGCTTATTTGCTGTGACAACTAGGGCAAGTATTTTAAATATTCAGGACCAGTTTCTTAATTTGTGAAATGAGTAGAGCCATGTTAGATGAGTTTAAGGCCCCTTCCAGCTCTAGATCTGTGATTTTAGGACATGACCTTTGATCTATAAGACCTTACTATATGCAAGAGGGTATTGCATTTATATCAATAAGTATAATAAGAGACCTTACATAATAGACTGGCCCAACTCAGACTCATCTTCTATTAGTTTGGGTTCAATGTTGGAATGAAATGAAATACCTTAAGTCATTCATCATTTCAAAAATCATCATTTATTTAGCCAAAGCATAAAAAAGAATATGAATGAATAAAGCATTTATTAAGCAATTATATTATGTACTAAGTAGTGCACCAAGTGCTGAGCATATAAATAGAAAAGTAATACATTCTCTTCTTTGAACTCACATTCTGTTGGGAAGACAACACATAGAAAGTTTCAGTCAAATAGAAAAGGTCACCTAATCCTTAGAGAAAAATGGCAAAGCAGTTCTGTTTCTAACTCTTGAATATCAGTTACACTGATAAATTCATATCTGTTTGTGATGTCAAACCATTTGATAATACCAAGAATTTTATAGTCAAGAATTTATCTTGTTGGGTCTTCAGGAACTGTGGCTATAGACTAAGCAGGAGCAGTTTCAAGAATACAGCTCCATAGAGATTGCTTCCCAGGATTGTAGCTGAGGGAACAAGTTTGGAAGCATTGCTATTTCCAACATTCAAGCTCAGTGTCCTAGGATGTATCTGTTAGGGTCAGAAAAGAAATGGTGGGTCAAAGTGGTTGTGACAGTTTGACTTCCCTGACACATGCTAGCTCTTGTTTGTCCTCAGAATGCCCTATTGCTTCAGGTGGGCTGGTTTGCCTGCCCTGTACATAGTAGTCGATAGTGGTGGAAGTAATTGCATCCTGTCCCATAGGAGTTACTTCCTTAGGTGATGGCAAGACGGACTAGTCAGGAAGCAACACTGGCCTACTGGCTTTTCCCCTGGCCAAAACATTCCATCTCTCAACTCCTGGCATTTTCTCTGGCTGTCTATTATGCCTGGAATACTCTCTAGCTTCCCTCTGATTACTGACTTCCCTAGGTTCTTTTAAGTCCCAACTAAAATCCTAACTTTTTCAGAAAGCCTTCCCTCTTAATTCCAAGACTTTCCTTCCATTAATTATCTCCTATTTTTCCTGTGTAAAGCTAGCTTTGTATATATTTATCTGTATATGTGTGTGTGTATAATATGTATCTTAATTATGGATAATACATATATATTTCTGTATGAACATATATGTATGGATATATATATATTCATACATAAATATATGTATATAAAATACTGTCTCCCCCTTAGGTTATAAATTCCTTGAGGGAAGAATTGTCGTTTACCTATTTTTGTATTACCAGTGATTAGCACATTTCCTGGATCATAGTAGGTGCTTAATACATATTGATTGATTGATTGATTGAGAAGTACTGTTACTGCTAAGGTGCCTGTCACTATCTGCCTATTGATGAAAAGTAATCAGCATTTATTCCTAATGGTGTTTAAGAAGCTGGATCTTCCCTCCACAATAATTTCCCTCCTTAATAACAGTTATATAAACTGGGTTGGAAGCAGGTTTGATAGTATGTGGCATTTTTGTCCTAAAGGTTCTTAGGGTCTCTTTCTCAGGGTATGAAGGAAGATGGTGATCAAGGAGCTGGTATTGGTTTGCTTTGCCTAGCACATGCTGCTTCCTGTATTTCCCTCAGGACATCTTACCTCTTCAGGTGTCCTGGCTTTCCTATCTGTTCACAAAGATATTCCAGCACTTAACTTGTGTAGGTAGATGCTTTCCCCTTCCATATGGATATTTGATCCATATGGATGTGATAACTGTCCAGGTCCTGAGATGTGTGCTGTTGAAAGGGCTCTCACTGTCACTGAGCCTTTTTATGCCTTTAATGGCCATCTAATAAGCCAACTTAAGAGAAGTTCTATTCTATCCAGTTTCAAGAGATAACTTTGTTGGTTTTTTATGGAAAAAGAACACCTTAACCCACATGATGCCAAAGGGAAGGAGGATCAAGGTGGAGGGAATAATGATTCTATTTCAAGTGTACTGTGGGCAAGAGAATGATCCAAGCCCTATAGTTTAAGAACATTTATTTCAAAGGAGACAGGACACCTTTAGCTGAGTGAATCCAGAAAAGCTTTTTATAGAAGATTCTACCTGAATTGAACTTTAAAGGAAAAAGCAAATTTTGATAGATGCAGGTGAAAAAAAAGCTAGATAGTCCCGTCCTTGTATTCAAGCAAGCAATCCTTAAAACTGGTTTGTGTGAATTCATAGAGGTGGAATATGGCAAGCCAGGTTCAGGAAGTAGCTAGTAGTCCCTGATCCTCCAGTTACTAGTAAGCTTCCCTTTCAGATGTTACAGAGTATTTGATTTTTCAACTCTTCACTTTGGATAACAGTAACCTTTATTTTTATCTTCTTAACAACAATGAATCCATACCTCAAAACCTTCCCTGTACCACAGTGGAGTACACAGTAGTCTGCACATAGTAGCTACTTTATAAACGTTTGTGGTGGAATTTTGTTATGCTAATTCCTCACAGAATCAATTAGATAAGCCCGGTATTGAAGTGAGATTTAACACTCAATCACTCTAGGTAAAAAAAAAAAAAAAAAGGTTGACAATAGCATCTCTCATTTCTACTCATCCAGAGGTCACTAGCTTGACTTTCAGTCCATCCAGAAATTGACCCTTGTGGAAAAGCAGATAGACATCCTCACCCAAGGGCTAAATAGATAGCCCCTCTAGGACAGAGGCTGTTCTAGCTAAAGTAACAAGTCACCCTAAGGAAAAAAAAAGAGGCAAAAATGTGCCCATTTTTATGAGTGAACACAACTGCACCACAGCTAACTTCTGACCCATTACCAGCAACCATTAAGGCCTGCCTCCTCAGCTTTCATAGCTTCTGAAGACTCAGAAAATAAAGTTCTTATCATAAAACCATTTGAGGTCAAAGGATATGAACAGACAATTTTCAGATGATGAAATTAAAACTATTACTACTCATATGAAAGTGTGTTCCAAATCACTATTGATCAGAGAAATGCAAATTAAGACAACTCTGAGACACCACTACACACCTGTCAGATTGGCTAGAATGACAGGGAACGATAACACGGAATGTTGGAGGGGATGCGGGAAAACAGGGACACTGATATATTGTTGGTGGAATTGTGAATACATCCAGCCATTCTGGAGAGCAATTTGGAACTATGCCCAAAAAGTTATCAAACTGTGCATACCCTTTGATCCAGCAGTGTCTCTACTGGGCTTATACCCCCAAAGAGATACTAAAGAAAGGAAAGGGACCTGTATGTGCCAAAATGTTTGTGGCAGCCCTGTTTGTAGTGGCCAGAAGCTGGAAAATGAATGGATGCCCATCAATTGGAGAATGGTTGGGTAAATTGTGGTATATGAATGTTATGGAATATTATTGTTCTGTAAGAAATGACCAGCAGGACGAATACAGACAGGATTGGCGAGACTTACATGAACTGATGCTGAGCGAAATGAGCAGAACCAGGAAATCATAATATACCTCAACAATGATACTGTATGAGGATGTATTCTGAAGGAAGTGGATTTCTTCAACAAAGACAAGATCTAACTTAGTTTCAATTGATCAAGGATGGACAGAAGCAGCTACACCCAAAGAAAGAACACTAGGAAATGAATGTAAACTGCTTGCATTTTTGTTCTTCTTCCCAGGTTATTTATACCTTCTAAATCCAATTCTCCCTGAGCAACAAGAAAACTGTTCGGTTCTGCACACATATATTGTATCCAAGATCTACTGTAATCTATTTAACATGTATAGGACTGCTTGCCATCTTGGGGAGAGGGTGGAGGGAGGGAGGGGAACAGAAGTGAGTGCAAGGGATAATGCTGTAAAAAATTACCCTGGCATGGGTTCTGTCAATAAAAAGTTATTTAATTAAAAAAAAATTTAAATAAATTTAAATAAATAAATAAAACCATTTGACCTGGTTAAATGGTTCTATCTCAGAAATATATATGGTTTTATTATTGGACATGATGCACAATTCTCTCTACTATTCCCAAAGATTGCATGGTACCTAGCTTATCAGCCTGCTTAGATGTGAGCTCTTTGCAAGCAGAAATTATCTCCAATATTTTTAGTTGTATCTCCAATGCTTAGCACTTAATAAACATTTAGTGAATGTGTTTTTACTTATTATGATTCTTTTTTAAAAATGTATCTGTGGAAAATAGACCCTTTGACCAGTCAATTCAATCAACTTGGACTGATTTTTCAAATGAAGTAATCTGGCTAGGCAGTTTAGGGTATAAATAATTGATTGTGTCAAAATAGCCTGCCTCTGCTTTGCTTTTGATGAAGGTTTGTGTAGCTTCATGTACAATTAGGTTTATCGATAACCATAAACTATGCTTAAGTTTTTGTCTATGTGGAAGGACTAAATCCAGTTGAACCTGTCAAATGAAACAAACCGACCCTTACCTCTTGCAATATTCCCTTTAGGCATCCTCCCATTTCTCTATTTAAAAATTACTGAATGTTTTAAATGTTTAAAATCCCTACAGAATGACAGTGAATACTGCAGGTCAGTTCAGGATTGTCTGGGACACTGAAAGACGAAAAGAAAGTCTTTTTTTATTGCACAATTGGTGGTTGCCACTGTCTGTGTCAAAAGAGGAGGGAGAATGAATGTGTTCTCAGTATCACAACTTTCCCTTCTCCCTGAGCCAGGCAAGGTAAGGAAAAATTAGGTCATCTTTTTACCTTCCGCAGTTTGGTTGTAGGTCACCCAATAGATGGCTTGTGGGTATGGTCATTTGCATCTAAATTCAGGGTTGTTAGAATCCTGCCCAAATTCTGCAATTCAAAGACATCTCACAAAGCAGTGCTTCCAAATTCTGGGTCCAAATCTGTTATTTCATCATTACTTCAGTCCCTTTCATATAGAACTCCCTCTACCTTTAGTGACTTGTCTAAAATATAGTCTTCAGATTACAATTTAAATATAAATTAAAATTTATATTCATTTATGATCAGAAAGTTATCAATGTCAGAGATAAGACCTGAACTTGAAGACCTGCCCTCTCTCCCCTACGCCACAATGAATTATGGGTTTTTAAGTGATGAAAAAACTATGCATCCATTCTATCCATATTTGAATAGAATGGTTAAGATAAATGATTTATTGCTATTTTTAAACACAGCAATGTGTCCAAAGGATAAATTCTCATTTGCTTGCTAATTATTTTTCTTTAAAATATCTAATCTGTCTTCCTTTACTTGTTTATTCTTCTTCATAATTAAATATAGCAATAGTTTATCTAATAAACTACAATGTCATTTTCGTTTATAAACCAACTCATAGTAGTTGATTTTTTTTTTCCTTTTAGAGAGAGTGATAAGTCTAGATGACTTCATCCATCTTTTAAAATTATCTCCTGACAGAATGCAGTAGTTATGGTCAGCATGTTTTATTTAGATTGTTTGGGGGCAAATGTTGTTGACCTTATGGCAGGTTCTAAGGTGATAACTATGTGGCTATTTTACTGCTGAATTTGATTTAATTCAAAATGGGTCTATCATTGAAGTTGTTATTACTTTAGCTGGGTTACTGCTTGGGATTTTTTCCAAAATTATGTCCAGTTAAGAAACTGAATGAGGCAAGAAAGGAATAGGATGAAGAATCATTTGTAGCAAAACGAAACAAAACAAAACAAATAGAAAAACAATGCACACACCCAGGCAGCAGCAAATAGACCCAAAGACCTAAGGTTGAGTTCTTGATAATGTCCTTTGTGAATAACAACAAATTAAGTAATACAAAAATTCATATCTTTGGTTAGAAGAACAAAGATTTACTGTCTCTCCCAAAGTTGAATGTGTCTATTACCACTGTCATGCTCTTAATCAAGAAACACAACCTATAGGAACTGACAAGGAATGTGTAATGGAGCCGTCTTGTTAAATGTCACTTGGCAGAAACTTCAGATAACAAGACTAAGTATACTTGTTCACTTAAGAAAATAAAGCAGACAGTTCACATAAAGGTGCATCATGAATATTTTTTCTATCTTAAAAATAACTACCCTAAATGTCAATAAAGTTTGAATGTGTTCCTGTCATTGTTATGTCACATAAATAAGGGAAATTTAAATATTAGCAAAACCTGAGTTCTAATCCTGCCTTAGACACTAGCTGAGTGATCATGGGCAAGTTGCTTAACCTCACTCAGCCTCAGTTTCTCTAGTATAAAGACTAGATAGTAATAGCATCTACCTACCAACATTGTGCTGGGATGAACAAATGAGATAATATTTGTAAAAACATTTGTAAATTATAAGTACTTACTAATTAATAATTATTATTATTACTAAATAACTAAATTACTGTAACAATTAGTTTTGGTTTTATTATCTAGTATTGCTGAATGAAGTTTCTAATATTTTTAAATGACTAATTCTTTATCACTTCAAAAGTATATTCCTCACAACAAAAAGGAGATAAGAATTATACTATATACTATATTCCAGGCCATAGACTAATTGCTTTAAAAATATCTCATTTGTTGCTTATGATCTTATTATTATCCTCATCTTATAGTTGAGAAAACTTATACAACAAGGTAGAGTGACTTTCCCAGTATCACATGCCTAGAAAAAGGCTGAGGCTTCATTTTAACTTAGTTCTTTCTGACTCCAGGCTCAGTACTCTATATTCTATGCCATCTAGCTATATGGGTATCCATGGGTATCTATGGAGATATATATATATATATAAAGAGAGAGAGATACATAGATACATATAGATATAGATAGATATCTTCTATTTTTTTTCTTTTTAATTGGGCCTGTGCTTTCATCTACATAAGAAAATCCAAGTGAAGAAACTCTTTCTGCCAATGCAGATAAACATCTGCAAATTTGAGTCTGAAGAGAGTAATCCAGATTATTAAGTAGTCACCTAGGTAGTTTTTATGAGTAGGGTTATGAACCTAAGTCTGGCAAGGGCAACTCTATCCATCAAGATATGCTTCTGCTTCTTACAGATGAAAAAGCTAGGGTTGAAGAGATCAAGTGACTTGTCCATGGCCATATAGTACAAAATAACAGAGATGGGACTCAAATTCATGTATTTTATTCAATTCTAATGTGCTTTCCACTATACCATACTGATCTGAAAATGCTGCTTATACAAAATAAATTACCATGTGAAATACTCATGGTGTTTTCAGTTGGACCATATGCATGGGTGATAAGCTGTATTTTTCAATGCATATCAAAGCTGAAATGCAAATTCTGGAGAAAATTCATTTAAAGACCACAATGAGGGTATGGGAAAGTAGGGTGTGAGAGCCCAACCATTTATCAGGCACACATGATTGGTGTAATGAGCAAAATTGCCAACTTGTACCTGGGGAGTACTATTCTACATATTGCACGATAAACAGTAAATGGCACGAAAAATGAGGTGAAATGTATGGGAAAATATGTGAGGAGAAAGGACTGGGAGAGGATTATAAAATATCTTTATGAACATTAACATAAATGATGTGTTACAATTTTACAGCGTTATTCTACTGACAAAATGTGTATATAGCAATGTTTGCATGTGTGCACTATCATTTAGAAAAACGCAGCTTATACTACTAGGTATCCGTAAAATCTATTGCTTCTTTTGTCAGCTGTGCTGATATTATTCAGTACATGTCAGGTATGCTAGTTAGGTGGCAAATTTATAGTGCACATGATAACTGGATTTCCTAAAAACCTTCCTTAGTAAAACAGTATGAAATATAATAGCAATGAAGAACACCACAATGTACATTTTGGTATTTTAAGACAGCTAGCAAAACCTTTCTCATGTTCTGATGCGTCTTCTTATTGTACTCTTTCTGTCTGCTAGAGAAGTACCCTCATAATTATTAATTATTCCATTTACTGTATTTGGACAGCACCCTAGTTTCCACGTTCCAGCTATCAATTTTGCTACCTTTTTCACTGTCGCCCTTTTTCATTTTGTGATTGGTGTTTTTATTTGCTCTCTCCATCTTTGTACAGACTTCCCATTGCTAAATTCATTTTCCCTTTGTTTTTGGTATTTCCTTTTTTTCAAGATATTGGCAAACATTTATTCTTGTTCTCTCAAGCATGAATTTCTTTCTCAATCTTAGAAAGGAGGATGGATTAATACCTATTAGTTGACATGCTTCTCTTTTAGAACATGAACCAGCTTTTAAATTTTGTTTTCCCCTGTTAATTTATAAATATTTTAATCAATAATTTATCTTTTATTTCCCAAGTGAGCCCTAAGCAGCATATTTGATGGCTTCTCACAAGTCATTTCAAGAAAACGGCATCTCTCCAGCAGCTGACACCAGTGAGCCTTGCTAGTTTCTACCTCTCCCGAGTCCCCATATTTTAGGGCTAGCCAGCAATCGCACACTTACTCCATCAGTGAACCAATGAAATTGATGTGTTATGCAAGTTCCTTCACTCACTTTTGCTGAAGTTGCATTGTTTTGCCCATTGTATATTCAAGCAGAAGCTAGCCTGGAACAAAAAGCTAGCCATCAGAGAGAAATACTGCCTGTCCTCAATGCTGTAATTGCACTCGATCAGCATCAGCTCAGCATCAATAATTAGACAAGGGTCCAATAATAATGTTGGCATCCAAACAACACTGTCAAAACTTCAGTTATTCCCATGAAGTAATTTTTTCCCAGACAAACCAAATGTTTAGGTTTGAATTTTTCCCCTTATTTGTAAAGTTAAATATAAGCAAGGACTAATGACCTTTATATCATTGTTAATAATAGTCTGTTCTGGTTATTGCTTCTTATACCAGCTGAAGAACTACACTTACTTTCCTATATGACATATTCGCTTTTAAAATCTAATTAAAACTTTCTTTTTGGTCCTTAGGTGGAAAGATAGCTCTGCAGAGATGAGCTCTTAATTAATGCACTGAGAGCCTGTGAGTCCCACCTCTCAACAGGAATGATTGACGTCCAAGGATACATAAATTACACTAATTGAGCTTTGCATCCATATAGTCTTTCCACAGCCAACTCATCAGAGAAGCTAGGTGAGTAGACCAGCATAAAAAGTTATTTCAATATGCTCTCTGCTCTCCCAAAGGGAAAAAGAGAAACTTTCCAGACAGTTGAACATTTATTATCAGAGAAGGCAGTTCTTTTCTTCAATTTTAAGATGTAGGTTTTGTGTTGTGTGGGGGGTATTTTTTTAATTATAAAAATTAGCATTTTAACATAACCATTTAAATTTAAATAATCATACTCCCTTCATAATTTTCAGACAGCAAAACCTTGCAAGTCAATTAATACATGCAAAAATAACTTGGCATCATTTGTTGATATTAATTTGTGTTGCACGGCAACCTGCAAACACATTATGAAAGGATTGTTTGGAATCAATCCAGTCCTAACTATTGAATTAAGCATTCAGATATTACTTAATTATAAGGGTGCCCATTCCTTGCCTTTGCAAAAACATCATCCTGAAATGTTTCCCTGCATGTTAATTTTACTCTGAAAGAGATACAAAGGTTTTCTGAAGTCCCACTTTACTATATTATGTACAGTCTAAATGCTTTATTAGTGATTAGCAATAAGATAGAAATTTTTCTATATATTGACATTATTATACTCACTGAGGTGTTATTATTGATGGAGTTTGTGATAAAATTCAACAATAGTGTCATTTGCAAAAAAAAAAAAAAAAATGAATACTGCATCCTTAAATGCTTTGGCTCTGTATCTTCCTGCACACTTAGTTCAGGTATGAGATCCTTATCTTTTATAATACTTAAGAATCCATCTCCTTAATTGTTTCTAAGGATGATGCTGAGCCTAACAGAATTTGTTATTAAGCCTCCTTCACTTCTACAGAAAGAGGGGAAAATACTCACTTTTTCCAAAGCTTATTTGTTCATCAGGGAAAAAAAATAACAAATGCACATCCACTTTACCTATATAAAATGTAAAAGCAAGGGAGGAGGTGAATGGTGACTGCAATAAGAACTGAAAGAGGTTAAGAAGCAATTAAGCATTGAAGAGAAACTTCAGAGTGAATGGGGAAGGTGCCAGAAACCATCAAAGGCAAGAGTAGGGCTTCATCCAGAAAAAGATTGAAGGGAGAAAAATATGTGTATATGCGTGTATGTGTTTTTGTATGTATGGATATATGCATGGGCATGTATACACATATGTATATGCATATCTGTGTATAGGTATGTGTATAGATAATATATATGTGATACACTCAAACTTTACATAGGTTTAAAACAAAAATTATAAAGGTTGTCATTTAGGTTCTCCAAAAAAGGTTCTCTTTTAGTCTCTTGCCTTCCCTATAATTGGCAGAGTATGTTGTTTCCAATACTTCTGTATTTTTATCCCATTGGCATAATGTATTTTTCATGCCCAATGTGTCAAAGCATGGGAAATATCGAATCCTGGTTTAAAGAAAGGTAGGAAAAGAAAAAGAATTCTTAAGATGGCAATATGTTTTGTTGAAACAGTTTTATTATTACCTGTGAGAAAACTTGAAATGGAGAAAAATTGTGAATCCTATCAGAAAACTGTGAACTGATAATCTTTTAAAAATATAAACTGCTTTTAAAATCAGGACTGTATCACCTTGACTGGGATAGATACAAAATGAAATATTCTCCTTTGCTATGTAATATGCTTCATAATTTAGTGAAGTTGGCAAACTCAAACAGTATGTATCATGGATATAAAAATGGAAATAAATGCACCATTTACCTTTAGAAAAAAATCTTTTAGGTATAATGAACTAGAAATATGTACCTCAAAAGGCCAAACAATTAATTTTGATTCTATCCAATTATGTGTTGGTACATTAAGTAATTTTCTATGAGATTACTACAAAATGTAGACCCATCATGAAATACTCTAAATGCAGGTTTATCCTTCTTGAGAGTTAACAAATTTATATGAGCTTCATTAGTCAGTCTTATATCTGTGGAAATATTTATTAGCAGAAAAGTTTAGCATATGTTCATAACATTGGCAGATAATCCTACTTAAATTGAGTTATTCTTAACATAGCTAAGGAGGAATATTTTAATAATATTTGGCTACTATCTACAAATTTAATATATATTAAATATATCTTATAAGTTCAATTTAGGTTTCTACAAATGATATAAGAAATTAAAACATCTCTGTCCACCAATCCACACTGTTTACAAAGATTAGTCAGTACAATAACAAAGACTCAGAAGGAAGGAAACTCTTAAATGAATAGAATATAACTCAATTAATAAAATCTCTGATAAATTTTATATCTATGCATCAACTAACAAATCCAAAATTGTAGCTTTTCCCATTGTATCCTGTCACTGTGTTCTAGCCATATGTCACGATTACTCTACTAAAGCTCATCCCAGTTACCAAATATTCCCACACGGGATAGTAGAGCCTCATTAAATTAAATAAGCATACTCTAGATAGTACATTTATTAGTATCTTTATTTAGAACATAATTTTACACACTTTCTTCATTGGTTGTTACTTCTTATATCAATATTGTTGTTATATCAATAATAATATTGTTACCTACAGTTTTTAAAAACTTCTGATAATTATGTTAATATATGATCTTTGACAATATTGATATTGAAAAAGCATACATAGGTAATAAATATAAGTATAAAATGAAATATATTAAGCATTTGCTAATTATCAGGAATAGTCATGTAAGACACACATCTTATATCTAAGTTATATAATAAGGATTATGTGAAAATTGTGTTTGTATATTGGTATAATCTGCCTGTATTAAATCATATGTAAATATGGATTCTGATAATAACTACCATTCATATGGATCTTTGAGATGTGCTTTACAATTATCTCATTTTATTCTAATCCTAATTCTTCAAATCATGAGCTCTGAGACTTGGATCAAGTCATGTAGTATCTTTTAGCCTCAGTTGTCTTGGAATCTTCATGTGTAAAATTGTTCTGAACCTGTAATCACATAACACCAATGAAATTAGGAACCTTGATCCCTTAAAGAAGAGTTTTAGCTACTCATCTCATTGGCTGAGTACCAAATGAGACAATGGATTTGAAGTAACCTTTAAATGTTACACAACCTTTTTTGGGCAAAGTATCCAAATCTATTATTTCCAGGGTTTTGAGAATCCAATCATCAATATAAAATAGCAAGGTCTCTGAAAATTTTCATCTTAAAAAGTTTCTTGGAGCTATTAAGAAATTATACAACTACTCATGATCACACAAAGAATGAATCAGACATGACTTTAAAGGTAGATGTCACTTGCTCTAAACCTAGCTCTCTATAAACTCTAACATTCTATCAAACTTGCTAAAGCAATCTATGTGTGATAGCTAGGTAGACAAATGGATAGATAGTTGATAAAGATAGATAATATATGTATGTAAGGGGAAGTAGAGAATAAAAATTATAGGTAAGATTGTAGGGAGAAGAAAAGGGAAATTTCCTTGGAGCAATGAATAAAAGTGAAAAATATTTCTTTAGTCTTCTCCAAATATATACATAGTTTTCTTTTTTAGACAACTGAGTTAATATCTTATCATTCAAATTAAATATTCCTAATGTTAAATATAAGGTCTGTGCTTTTTTGCTAGTAGCAATTCACACAAAAATTAGCAACAGCAAGAAACAGATTTTTGTTAGATTAAAGGGTAGGTATACCTGCCTGAAACAACCTGGATATATAAAAGCAGAATAAGTTGCAAAAATAAAATATGTTAGGTTGGATAATCATCTATAATGTTAACAATCCAATTGCTTGTCATGTTGAGGAAGGTTGTGCTTTAATTAAGCAATAAGACATGACAGGATGTGAATTATGGTATAATAATTCTTGTCTGGTGTATTGTTAGACAAGAGGCCGAAGGCCAGGTGTCACTGAATACACCATGCATAAATTATCATGTTGTAATTTAAACTCTGCACTATTGTGGTGCAATCCTAAAACAGGTTTTCAAAGATTTTGATAAAAAGAAATATACAGTAAATACATTTCATAAATACTCTGTCAATCTGTGTCTGCTAAGATGTTGTAGGCGTCAGAGGTATATGGCAAAGTATATCTTTAAAAGTACAAGAAAATATGGCATAGTTTGCAGAAAATCCCTTTAATCAGAATACATTCACTTGACTCTCCTCCTAGGGTTGCCATATAAGACCTGACTTTTGAGAAATTTAAAGAGCGGCCCTTCTTTGACTTTTCATCTCACAAAGCAACACTAACAAATAGTTCCCACATAAATCTTCCTGAAAAGAGAATGCTCCTCACTGAAAGGACTGGGCAAAGGGTGGAGGAATTTGACAGAATTTTGGGTCTTTTAAAAAAGCTGTGTGATTTGTAATCCTAACACTTTCTCCTGTAACATGTAATTTTGAAGGCCTTCCTTTGTAAAGACATTAAAACAGATCTTTTATCACAGGAAAACACATTGTTTGAAACACTGCTTTTTAAAAAAAGAAAACTCATTTCTGTCTATTGAAGGAAGAATATTTTAGGTGAATGTGAGACTGCAATGAAGGAAAAAGTTTTCACGACTTTTCATCTATCAGTAGCTAGAAACATTTCAAATAGTTATTTCTTTTGTAACATTATATTTTCTTGTTTTTTCTTGGCAATATTATGCACTTCTCAGATGGCAAAGGTAGTTTACAATTTTAGGTCCTTTGTTAATGTCATAGAAATGTTACATTACAACTTTACAACATTCCATCTTTTTTATGTTCTCCTTTCATTTAGAATATCTTAGTATGTAACTGATTCTGTTTCTTTTTTTATTAAAGCTTTTTTTATTTTCAAAACAAATGCATGGATAATTTTCCAACATTAACCCTTGCAAAACCTTGTGCTTCAAATTTTCCCCCCTTCTCCTCACCCTCTCTCCTAGATGGCAAATAATCCAATATATGTTAAACATGTTAATCCAATGTTAAATCCAATAGTTGTATACATATTTATATAAGTATCATGTTGCACAAGAAAAATCAGATCAAAAAGAAAAAAATGAGAAAGAAAACAAAATGTAAGCAAACAACAACAAAAAGAGTGAAAATGCTATGTTGTAAACCACAATCAGTTCCCACAATCCTCTCTCTGGGTATAGATGTCTCTCTTCATCATAAGAGCATTGCAACTGGCATCAATCATCTCATTGTTGAAAAGAACCAATTGATCATTGTATAATCTTGCTGTTGTCATGTACAATGATCACTTGGTTCTGCTCATTTCACTCAGCATCAGTTCATGTAAGTCTCTCCAGACCCCTCTAAAATTATCCTCCTGATCATTTCTTATAGAAAAATAATATTCCATAACATTCATATACCATAACTTATTCAGGCATTCTCCAACTGATGGGCATCCACTCAACTTCCAGTTTTTTGCCACTACAAAAAAGGCTGCCACAAATATTTTAGCACATTTGTGAACTCATTTCTTTAACTGTGGAGTAGGTCATGTTTAAAATCATAGAACTTAAAGGACACTGAAAGGTCTCACATATACCAGAAAGTCCTTATTAATAAAATGTTAATCACTGTTTAAAGCTAATAAAATAAATAGTTGTCAAGTATTTATTGTTTCCTTAGCAGAGTTTAATATATCTTATTCATTTCCCTTGTGATAACTTCTTTAGTTGTCACAGCATAGGTTAAGTTTTGATAATAAAGATCAAAGGAAAACAATAGGGAAGGTAAAGGATTGTTTCTGGATAAATGTGGATTTATTGTTGTGTAATTTCCATGTCTGAGTCATGATCTCATTTGAGGTTTTTCTTGCTAAATATTCTTGAGTGGCTTTGCCATTTCCTTCTCTAACTTATTTTATAAATAAGAAAAAATGAGGCAAATATGATAAACTGACTTGCCCAAAGTCTCACAATGTCTAAGGCTAGATTTGAACTTGGAATGGCAAATTTAATTTACTTCACAAATAGAGTCAGCATTCACAGAGACAGGACTATTACTAGACCATTTTTATTATAACTTGTATTCACATGAATTATTTTTTATCCATCATTATAATAATTTCAGGTAAGATATCAGGAAAACTATTACCATTATTGACCATATCAATAACAAAAACAGAAATCATATGATAATCTCTTAGATTCAGAAAAAAGCTTTTGAAAAAATAAAGCTCCTATTTCCTATTAAAAACAGTAGAGAGTATAGGGGTGAAGGGAGCTTTTCTTAAAATAATAAACAGCATCTATCTAAAACTAACATCAAGCATTATTTGTAGGGAGAGAAGCTAGACACTTTCACAATAAGATCAAAGGTGAAACAAGGATGCCCATCATCACCCTATTATTCAACAACAACTTATTGCTAAAGCCAACTACAAATGTTGGCTTTAGCAATAAGGAAAAAAAAGGAAATTAAAGGAATTGGAATAAGCAATGAGGAGAAATTGCAGTTATATCACTTCGTTTTTACATGGCTCTAATGTCTCCCAATAAGACCACTGGACATAGCAGCTTCTGGTTCATTTCAAGAACCATTCTTCATTATTAAAATTGTTTATTTTCTCTCATCCATTCTCATAACTCTGTCATAATCTTTTCAACTAAATCTGTTTCTTCTATCATCCTCCCAGTACTCCACCCCTTCTAAATTAAAGCTGCTGTATTTTAAATCTTGTCAATTTTTTCACCAAGTCAGTATTATTTAGGGATGATAGTGTCCATCTTCAAAAAACTTGTTCAATGGCTTTGTCAGACTACTATAGGCAAGTAAATTGGTTAGGTTTTGGGAAGTTGGCTATCTTGTGAGCCAAGGTTAATTTAGAGAAAAAGCAGGTAGATAAATCAGTTCCCAGAACCCATCTTCTATTGGGGATCTACTCTTCTAACTTCTATCAGATTCTCAACTCACACAGAGAGAACTAAGTCACAGGTAGCTCCATCAGCTTTATTCCAAATCATTGCCTCTATCTCTGAAAACATTCATTCCTTATAGAATCTTTTCTCTGCTAGTTTGATTTGCAGTTCTTAATGCCTTCTGGTATTTACAACTATCAAAATCACCACAGCAAGTCACTGGAAGGTGCTGAATCCTTTCTCTGATAGTCTTATTCGTTTGGAATTACTTTTGTTGAGACTCCTTATCACAAAATATATTATGATTATAGGATTTGAGATTTTTAATGCTTGAATATTATAAATTCAACTCTTAAACAAACTATGTATTAGCATAAGCCAATTATATATAGATTATAGATCCTTTCACTTTCCCTCGGGATGAAGACCAATGGAAATGTTCCCTTATGTTGTGCTAGCACATTGATCCACACTCTATCTATGCATAATACTTTAGATTAACAACAGTTAGTTTAACATTTTGACATTATAATTTTCATGTCCTTCAAAGTCAAATTTTGAAAAAAAAAACGTTGTTGGATGAAAAGAATGAAAAAGAAAGTTAACTTATGAAAAAATGAAGGTCAATAAATCATTAGTACCAGCTATTTTGTTTCCAAAATAGAAAAAAAATCGGATCTGACTAATCATGGTATATCATATAACCAGGAAAAGGGGAGGACCAGAGGGAAAAGCACTTCAAAATAGCTCACTGGCAATTTAATAACTAGAGGGATTTTATTCCATCTGCTAGAAAGTGTATGAAACCTTTCTAGCTTCCATTCACACCACAGAGATTTAGAGTTTATCATTGAAACCCAACACCTGATGTGGAAGTATGCTATTATAATTCATCTACAGAACCACTTCTTGGCTTAATAAATGTTATGGTGGGTGGTTGTTTTATTTTTTAAAGAAAAATAAGGATTTTCACATTTTTAAGTGTGAAAAATGGACACAAAGGACAGGAAAGGACTAAAATACTTGTGTACAAAGCTTTGAGACACCTGAAGGTAATCAGATCTGCACCTGGTTCCCAGTGAACAGGAGGTCAGGTGTGTTTAACATAAAGAAACACACTGAAAATGAGAAGGTTGTTTGGAATCTTCTCTCATCAGCCACTGTCAAAGTATAAAGGAGGGAAAAATGATCTCTCCAGCAAAAAAGAAAGCAGAGACAGCCTATGCTGTTTAATCCATATCTATTGGATTCCTTTCCCGGTTCCCCATCATTCAGGACCTGGCATACAGTATGGTCTACAGATGGAGTGTCAGTAGCAGCAGCCCATATGTCTCATTATTGACTTGGCTATTTGTCTAGTAAGTGGCCAGGTATTTTTGGATGATAAATTTGTTTCACAAAAATTGAGTAGTCCTAGATATAGAAATATTTAAATATAGACATATAGAAGTATTTAAGAAAATAATATCATCTTAGAGCCTGAGTTTTTATGTTTTTGTTATAAACAGAGCTACTAATTCCTTGTTGATGTTAGCGCTCACAAAATGTTGGAAAGAGAATTTACAATTAGAAGCCCTAGATCCAAATTTTGGCTCTACCATTTGCTATCTGGATGACCCTGGGCAAATGATTTTACCTTTCTTGGCCTTAGTTTTCTCATCTGTAAAAAAAAAATGATAGGTTGAACTAGATTATTTCAAAAGTTTTCTTCAGTTCAAAATACTACTGTATCTGAGGAACCCTTAAAAGGTTACATTCATTGTATTCACAAGAAAGTATCTGTCATAGTTTTTACAATTCTTTATCCTATGAATAAATTAGGCTCTGATTATTTTCTTTAGAGAAGCACATATTAATAGAAGGTACTGAAGGATTTTTCCTAGTCTGATATCTGAACACAGTGCTAGATACACAGTAGGTGACCATTAGATACTTGTTAAAAGGTTGCTAAACGGGATATGCCATAATATCTTCATTACTTGGAAAGCTCCAAGAAAAATGTCACTTTGATTTGCCAAGTTCCTGATTTACCTGAGGTATGACCTATTAATGGAATAAAACTGCCATAGTAAAAATGGAAGAACCTTCTTCTTTAGGAACTCTTTCTCCAGCACACATAGTTCTACTATTTGACATCTCAAGTTTTAGAAATGCTGTTTCTTTGCTAACCATAAATCTGTAGACTAGCAAGCAGACAGCAACCACAGTGTCAACACACTTTGAAAGAGGATTCATAAAAATACAAAGTTGAAATTGTCTCTGGTGGCATCAGCAAAGCAAAATAAACATAGATCGGAAAATTAATTTTCCCCAGTTTTACACAAGTAGGGAAATAACAATGCATAAGGCTTTTAGGAGCCCATAAGAAAAAATGGATCCATTCAAGTTAAATTTGGTTGGAGACCTGTGGAGTTGGAAATGGCTCTAGCAAAACAATGGAGAGAACTGGAAGGGATAGGAGATGTTGAAATCATTAGAATATAGAATCGGATAGAAATATAAATGTAAGGTTGGCCATGAATCTCTTAACTGAGTAAATAAACCTAGACTGGAGGCAAAATCAATTCTCTTTCCTCAGATCAAACCACAATTTCTAGTGGTTGAAATAATCAAATATCTTCAAAGGTTCTTTGATAAAAATGACAAGTAATTAAGCTAAAACTTTAGCATTTGCTAGCTCTCAGTATTTTATCTTGACTGCTGCATCCACTGTCCTAAAGTGGGTTCAACTCTTGTTGCCCTTGCCCAAGAGATCCAGGGACAAGTTCAAATTGTCTAACAATACCTTTTGACTTAAAGAAATACTTTGAAAATATCCCATCATAATAAATATAAGCTGTTATTAAATATAAATTATTTTATCCAGTCTCCATTTCTCAGATAAAGAAGCTTTTGTGGATTTCTTAAGCTGTACTGAGTAAAGAACAGTTCCCTACCTGAAATTTATGACAATAAATGGTCATAATTACTATATGTGAAATTTTTTAAAAGTGATTTCTCAAGGTTGGTTTTTTTTCCTTTTCTGAAAGTTTCAAAGAGACAGGTTTGGAGCACATCTCCTGCAGACTTCTGGATCATCTAAATTCTCTCCAGCTTATTCTGCAATAAAAGGATGGATTTGAAAGAGAGAATCTCTAAGTTCTCTTCCATCTTCAATATTCTATGTTGAGATGAATCATCTGCCTGCAACTTTCAGGTTAATCACAATTCCAGATGCTTAGGGGATGACATTTCCCAGGTGCTGGTTAATCAAAACATTACTTTATTTATGTTTTCACATATTGCTAACATTATACAGGCATATGTGTCAGATAGAATTTTGTTTAATGGATTTAGTAGGGCTTTTTAGTATAAAAGAGGATATTCCTCTTTTGCACTGAGTTTCCTTGACCTAGAAAGACTCCCAGCCCTTTAAAATAATAGCAATGTCTATTTTCAAAAGGTAGTACCAATCTAGCTGAACTCTAGAATAAAGGACACTTTGCTTTCTATAAAATAATAGCACACTTAGCTTACAGGTGTGTGAATAAGAACAATTATTTGAATGGATTTGACTCTTTTCAGATGTACGTTACTGTATCATTTTAAAAAATATTTATGCTATTATACTTTATTTTGATCCCCAATTAAATAAAATCAATAGGGTGTAAGCATTTCTTTGGTATGGCATGATTCTTGAGAATACTCTGATTTCCACCAGGACTTAAGCTGTTCTTTTCCTCTCTCTTAGAAGCAAATATCTTAGGTAAACCAAGAAACATGGATTCAATAAATCATTTTAAATATATCTATGGTGCCAATATAATGATTCTTTGCTAGATCTTGGAGTTGTAAAACAGGGTAAAATGGATTCTTTAAAATAAACTTTATTACTCAAATATATTATCTCTGAACAGCTTCCTCTATCTAAAATTGAGTCTTTTAATCCAACTGTTGTGTCCCAAGACACCAAAATAAATTTGCTATTCTGTGTATTCTTCCTTTGCAATGGCTACCATTTAAACCCTTTCTTTTGATTCATAAACCTACAGAATCACAAAATTTAGACAGTGTAAGGAACATCAAAGGCTATCTTTTAAAATATAGAATAATTAATAATTGATAGCAAAATTTTATATAATCTTTACTATGTTTCAGGCACAATTCTTGAGTGCTTTACAATTATTATCTCATTTGACTCTCATAGCAGTCCTAAAAAGTAGATGTTATTGTAAATCCCCTTTTATAATTGAGTAAACTGATGGAAACAAATCCTAAGTAACTTTCCCAAGATCATACAACTAGTAAACATCTGACTTTGGATTTGAATTCAAGAATTTTGACTTGAGATTTGAAGATCTATTCATCATGCTCCCTAATTCCCCATTACATGAACAAATATCTTCTTTATTCCCAACCTGACAAGTTGTGATTCAGCCTTGGATTAAAGATCTCAAATGAAAGATAATCCATGTACTTCCTTAGGCTATACATTATTTTTTTTAATATTTCTAATTGCTAAGAAGGTCTCCTTGTGTCAAATATGAATATTCTTTTTTTGTGGTATCACCACTTCCTTTATCTAAATCCTTATTAACTCTTGACTAGATTGGATCCATATTTTTAGAACTGTTCTCCTTGCTTCCAGTCTCTTTAATCTCAAATTATCCTAGTCTCAGGTCATATTAATCCTGGATCATATCATTCACTTGCTAAAAGACTCTTCAATGCCTCTAGTATAACCCTAACTCTTCTTCTCAGCATGGCATTGAAATCCCTGAATAAGATGATTCTAACCAATACCCCTAATATCATTTCCCACTCTTCCCTTAAATGTACTCTCTACTTTATCCAGATTTTTCATCCACCTCAACAACTAAACTGCCTTGGGCCAGACTCCTTAAGTCAACTCCTGAAAAATACATCAATGACATTCCCTTTTCTATACTTTCACTTGAAAAGCCCTCTATTTTATTTCAAATTCTATAAGTCACATACTTTTTTGAGACCCAGCTTAAGACCTGGCTCTTCATGAAATTCTTTATCCCATTGTGTATAGCACACTATTTTCCCCAGATGCCTGACAAAAAGAGTCTTAACATTTGGAAAATAAAGGATTTGGATAACACTCTGAGATAACTTCTGGCTCTGTGATCTTATGAATTGTTGATTATCCATGAATGTTTCCCTCCTGGTTCTCCTTATGACTCTGAACTCCAAAGCCATAACTTAATTGTATTCTTACCCAGGAATCATCTGATACTTTCTCATTTTGGAAGATCTTACAACTCCTCTATACCCTTTTTCCCATTGGTGAAATAAATAAAAATATATTTTGGTTTATTTCATTAGGTATTTCCCAACTAAATGATTTTAACAATCATTTTCTATTAATTTAAGTTCCAAATTCTCTTCTTCACGTCTGCTTTTACCACCTCCTTGAAAAGGCTCATAATTTGATACAAATTATACATGTGAAATGATGCAAAACATATGTCTATGTTGGCCATGTTCCAAAGAAAACACGCACAACAAGAAGAAAAATAAGGTTAAAAAAATCCACTTCAGTCTGCACTCAGAGTTCATCAGTTCTCTCTCTGGTGATGGATAGTATTTTTTTTATGTGTTCTTTGGAATTGCCTTAGAGCATTATCTTGATCAGATTAAGTCTTTCAGTTAACTGTCCTTACAATATTGCTGTTACCATGTACAATGTTCTTATGATTCTTCTTAATTCACTTTGCATGAATCAGGGTTAAGTCTTCCCCAGTTCTTTCTAAAAACATCTTGTTTATTGTTTTTTTACAGCACAATAATTCCATCACAATTTATTCCATAATATTCTACAATTTATTCAAGCATTCCCCAATTGATGGGGATATCCTCAGTTTCTAATTCTTTGCCACCACAAAACAGCTACAATAAATATTTTTCGTACAAATAAGTCCTTTTCCTTTTGTTTTGATCTCTTTTGGATACATACTTAGTAAAGGTACTGCTGGGTCAAAATTTGCACAATGTTATGGCTCTTTGGATGTAGTTCCAAACTGTTCTCCAAAATGGTTTAAGGTTCACAATTTCAGTAGTGCACTGTGTCTGTCTTAATTTTTTCCCATCCCCTTCATCATCTGTCATTTTCTTTTTTAATCATGTTAGTCAATCTGATATTTGTGAAATGATGCCTCAAAGTTGTTTTGATTTGCATTTCTCTAATTGCAAGTGATTTAAAACATTTTTATGTGACTTGATAGTTCTGATGTATTCTGAAAACTATCTGTTCATATCCTTTGACCCTTTATCAGCTGGGGAATGGCTGTTAGTTTTATGAATTTGGATCAGTTCTCTCTATCTTTGAGAACTGAAATCTTTATCAGAGAAACTTGCTCCTAGAAACAAAACAGAAACTGTTTTCCTTCTAATTTTGACTGCACTGGTCTGTATAAAAGCTTTTTTTTATTTTATGTAATCAAAATTATCAATTTTATTTTATATGATCCTATCTCTAACTTCTTTGGATATAAATTCTTCTCTTATCCATAGATCTGACGTGTACAATCTTCCATGCTCCTCTAATTTATTTATAATATCACCCCTATGTCAAAATCATGTACTCATTTTTACCTTCTCTTGATATATGGCATCAGATGTTGGTTTTTGCCAAACTGCTTTCCAGTTTTCTTAGCAATTTTTGTCAAATGTTGATTTCTTGTTTCTAAATCTTGGGACTTTGGATTTGTCAAACATTAGATTACCAAAGTCATTTACCAATGTTTATTTTGTATCAAATCTATTTAACTGACTCACCATTTTATTTCTTAACCAATATTAGATTGATTTGATGATTACCCCTTTGTAATTAGTTTGAAATCTAGAACTTCTAGTCTTCCTTCCATCCCATTTTTTTCATTGATGTCCTTGGTATTCTTGACCTTTTATTTTTCCAAGAGAATTTTTTTTAATTTTTTAAACTTTATTAAATAATGCTTTGGTAGTTTAATTGATATGGCATGAAATAGGTAAATTAACTTAGGCAGAATTATCATTTTTATCTTATTAACTCAGCCAACACATGATTAATGAATGTTTCTCTAGTTTGATAAAACTCCCTGAGCTTGTATTGGCAGATATTGTTTCAAGTATTGTTTATTTTGATTTAATATGGAATTTCTCTTTCTATCTATTACTGCTAGTTTTTGTTATTAATATATAGAAATGTGAGTATTTTATGTGGGTTTATTTCATATCCTTCTGCTTTGCTTAAGTTGTCTATTATTTCAGTTAGTTTTTTAGTTGCTTCCATAGGGTTCTCTAAGTATATTATCATATCTACAAAGTGAGAATGTTGTTTCTTCTTTGGCTTCTATTTTGGGGAGAAACTATCATCCTTTATCCTATCAAGATCTCAATCTTTGGAATTCAACATCTGCCCTCCACAAAATTATCTTCTCTCCTCCAACTCTCAATTTTTTTCAGTTATGTTTTTTGTCTTCCCTTGTAAGAGTGTAAACTTCTTGAAACTAGGAGCTGATTTTCTTTTTTTACTTGTTTTTGTCTTTACTTGTATATAGTACTTACCACAGTATCTGTGTCTGCTACATATTAAATATTTAATAAGCATTCCTTTTTTTGCCTTGTATTTACAGATTATGTCTACTCATATGGATTTTCTAGGTCAGTGGCCGTGTCTTAAGTATTAATCATAGGATTTAGAGCTGAAAGAAACTTTAGGGATAAACTTTTTTCCAGTGTCTTCATTTTAGAGATAAAGAACTGAGACTCATATCAGGAATTCAACTTGCCGGAAAGTTATAAGTAAGAGATTGAGCTGGAATTTGAACACAGTTCTTCATCTTGTAAATCTAACATTTTTTCTCAGTCTCTGTCCTCTTCTGCCTAGTTCAGTTCCTTCAGTGTCCTAAACCCTAATTAAATGTTTGTTCTGGTATTGATGGATATGGTAACCTGTATCTCAGTTGAGATGTTGTTCAAATGTCTTCTATTTATATTTGCAAACCAACCAGTCCACATATAGCCAGCTGTAAATCTGTCCCCTAATGCTCCTAAATATCCCTTGAAAAACTGTATACTTCTGTTTTCTCCCAGCAATTGCCTACATAATGGTAGGACAGAATATCATTCTATAGTGGGACATATATATATATATATATATATATATATATATATATATATATGTCTTACTTCCCCCTATCCCATCAGCACTCATGAGCATCCCACATTCTGCATATCAGTCAAAAGAAACAAACAAAAATAGGCAATCTTCCAGAACCTCCACCTAGTTTTTTTAAAATAATATTTTGTAGAAATCCCTTAGTTTGGATTTTTTTTTGTTTCTGTTTTCTAGAAAAAAAATAACATTTTTTTTAGAAAAAATAAAAGCTTCATCTTTAGAGGTTCTATTCCATATACAGGCATCTAAATAACCAACAGTTTCAGTCTTTGATAGCATTCATTTATTTAGGGAAATTTGTATGGCTTGATTTTTTTCCCCAGATCTAAACAGTCTTTGGCTTCTTTCACAATATCACTTGGAATATATGTTTTCATATAACACATGCATGATAAAGTGCAAATAATTCTATATTTAAAGTTCGAATCCTTTGAATTTAAGAATTAAATTTGAATTAGGAATTTGGGACTTATTATCAAAGGGCCCTTGGGTTGGTCAGTTTACCTTTGTAAGTGTCATCTATAACATGAGTAGGCCCAACTAGATAATCTCTAAATTCTATTCTAGCCCTAAAGCTAGGAACTTCTACCATTCTATTGGTTGACATACCACAGATCTAAAAAAGCCTCTCTAAGTGCCTTTGAATCAGTATAGCTTGGAACCTGGCCAACAGTCAGCACTGTCCATAATTTCTTACTAAGAAAAGCAGAACAAATCAGGGCAACACTTTGTTAACAAAAGATAACTCGAACTAGAAGTCACCATTGCCTATTTGCGAATTCCTTCACTAATCTTAGATAGCACGGCTTCTTTAGTTCAAGTTTCCAAAAAAACAAATCAAATGTGAACTCTGCTCTAGGCAGGTGTTATCAAAGAGAAAGAGAAAATCATTTGTTCCTTTATTTTTAATGCCTCATCTTTAGAGGTTCTATTCCATATACAGGCCTCTAAATGACCAACAGTTTCAGTCTTTGATAGCATTCCTTTATTTAGAGAAATTTGTACGGCTTGATTTTTTTTTCCCCCAGATCTAAAGCATTTTCAATTTATAAAAGAGTGTTTGAGATTTCCCAAATAAACAATGTTGAAAGGATAAAATCTATGCTCTAGACTTCAAGGTGGCCTAAGCAGTCAACAGGAGTAATAGGAATGATTAAACGCTGTCACATGAGGTGAGGTTTAGGATCTTCTTGCCACCTGACAGGCAGTGACAGTCAGGATGCACTGGAGCAGAACAAACTCCAGTGGCAGTTTGCTGTGAGCCTGGCTGCTGTCAAAATTGCTGTTTACTAAATGAACTGCTAGATATATCACCAGTTGAAGGTTTCACCTTGACCATACAAATACTGACTTATGAAAAAGTTTTACAACGGAGCACCATCTTGTACCCCTTTCACAGTACCATTCCATTGTCATATTCATCATTTTCTGACTACCAATCTTAAACACTAACCACCAGATATCAAGGTACCTTGCATCTCTGCACACTTCTGCATTCTGGTAGAAAACCAGTCCCCTCTGCAAAAAGAACTCTCCCCAATGTTAATAGCTATCTAATATGACCCATATGCCACTAATCATTCTTTGTGATTTCTTGTGATCTTTCTGTCACTTGCTATTTTTGTCATAATTCCACATAAGATATATAAAAAATGTCCATCCCTATCTGAAGCCAAGTTCCAATTATGCTTCTGTAACAATTGGTTTTGACAGAGGTAGTCACAAATAGGGTGACATACTTCACACCCAAAGAGAAAGCAGTGAACTTGGCTTTGTTGCCAGTTGCTTGAAAAGTTGAAAAAAAAAATTACTTTTTCACCCATGTGGTTTCACAGGTTTTTATTAGAAACCACAATAGACACTTTTCACCAGCAGTAAATGAGAAACCTTTCAACATTGTAATAACACAGGGATGGTTTCCCGTCCTCTGCTATCCTATGGGAATTCTCCCATTGAGTTTCCAGAGCTGGCAGGGGATAAGGAAGTTGCCAATGGACTCTATATCATAAGCTCCCTCAATTTTAACATTTCACTCTTGTCATATTTTTTCATATTGGGGGGAGCCCAAAAGTAAAAGATATAATTCCATCCTTGACTCCTAAGGGTGCTAGTTATCTAGCCAAAGAAATGGTCAGATAGCTGATTAAGAACTTTGTCTTGGAAGCTAAAATATCCTCTCTTATAAAGCTAATCAGAATGGTTTCCTCTCTATATATTACTATGTGCTTTAACACAGTGGGGCACATGTCAGAGAGGCGGGAAGAAGCAACATGAACCTCAGTTAGAGCACTTAAATTGAGTAAAAGTAAATTATTAATTCATAAAATAATAAAATTCTATTGAATGAAAAATAATCAGGACCACAAAGGCCCAGGTTCAAAATAATTCATGAAATCCATGATTTAGAAGTTTCATCTTCTCTACCTGTGGCATAAAGCACCAAACAAAAGTGTTCCATTTTTACTGTTATGCAGGAAAATATATTTTTTAAAAGGGCAGTAAATTCGTTTGTGCTGGAAGCATCCATTTTCTTGCCTTCATCACTGCCATCTCCCACTGTTTTCTTTGATCTATGATTTGCAAGCTGCTATTATTATTTATGTGTTCTGCAATTACCACCAGTGACACCTCCCCTTATCCAGCCCTAAGCCACAAATATGAAAAGAATAAATGCCGTTTATTGTGACAGTCTGCCTTTAGTCTGGGCAACAATGACAAACTGCACCACTGACAGCCAGTTACTATTTCTACTACTGCTCCCCTGTTCACTTCCTAAGCATTCTCCAGAATATGACAAAAGATGGACTTGCATTATATGCTTAGGAAGAATATGCTATGTTCATTTATCTTGCAAAGACACCATGTTCCAATGAATATTGAGAAACTGAGGGCCAGGTTCTGATTTTTAAGTTGATATTTATCTTTGGACTAGGGACATACTTCTATGGTCACTTAACAAGGGTTGCTAAACTTTAATGAATTTAATTTTAAAACCATTCAGTCCGCAGATATAGCTGAGTAGGTGGTGACTGGAGTCATTTGTGAATTCTGGGAAGGTGTCCATTTACACAACCTGGGAACTCTTCAGCATAGCAGGAGCTAAATAGAATTATCTGAGCTACCGAAATGCTCGAACATTTCCAAAGGGCCTGGAGCTAATTAGCTTTTTAAACTATGTTAGGATGATATGTTTACTGGGTAATTGTGCCTTGCAGAGTAGAATAGATTAATAAATAAGAGAGTCATTACTGGTTTTGTAGGCTCAACTTCTAGCTAAGTGCAGGCTTGTAAATATTTGAAAGAATGCCTTTCTGTCTAATTTCATTGTCAGGAATGATTATCACAAGCTATGAAATAAAACTAGTCTCCCAAGGACCTATCTTACAGGTGACTTACTATTAGACTTCCTTTTACAAAGAAAGGTGCTTAAAAATTGTTTTAGCTGAAAAAGACCTAGAAAGACTCTAATCCAATCCCTCATAAAGAAACTAAGCCAAAAGGGGCATAAATAATTTACCCTAAGGCTACCCAGCAAAAGAGGCAGAATCAGAACTGGAATTCAGATTTCTTAACAGTATTCTTTTCTTTTGTATGCTAGTGTAGCACCTCTTTTAATGGATTGTGAACAAAGAGAGCCCACTCTTGGTTGAAAAAAAAGTTTTTTGGTTGAAATTTCAACCAAATAATAAACTAGACAAAAATTATCTTTTTTATTGTAGTAATTTTATTTTTTTAAATACATATTGTTTTATGAATCATGTTGGGAGAGAAAAATCAGAGCAAAAGGGAAAAATCATAGGAGATAAAAAACAGAAAAAAGAAGTGAACATAGCATGTGTCAATTTACATTCAGTCTCATTAGTTCTTTTTCTGGATGCAGATATCATTTTCTGCCACAATAATCTTTTAAATAAATTTGAAATGCTTTTTTTATCTAATGCTTAAGTGCATTTTTCCATTACATTCACATATCCATATTGTAAATTTTTCTATTGTCAGATTTCACTGAAATGGAAGAGTTTAAACAATGTACACATAGAAATCATTATTAATAAGCTACTATACCCATTTCTACTATTCAGTATGCTAAAGTTTTTAGGTTCACTCTATCATATTGCAACTCTACTTAACTTCAGCAAGCAGAGATAGAGCAATACTGTATTTTTGCAGCTGAAAAAAGCATTATTACCAATTTAGGAACTAGTTTCTCTGAAATTAACTAGGCTAATGTTTGAATGGCAGACATGTAGTTTATTACCTACATGAATTGTGTCCAGCTTGACAGAATTTAGAGATTCTACCACTCACAATCAGAGCCTTTAAGAACTCAGTATCATTTCCATACCACCAAGAAGTATCAAAGAATTTTAGAGTAGATCTTATGATATGGTCCTTCAAATTTTGTCCTTCAAATTCTCAACCCATTTTTTCTAATTTTTTTTATAATTATAAAAATATGTCAAGCACGTATAGTTCTATCATTCCATAATCTTGTTCAGTCCTATTAGTGATAGACCTGATAAAATTAAATTAAAGAAGTTTCCACATCATGTCAAGATTTTATTTTGTTTTTTTCATCAAAAAAATGGTTTCCATAACAATGAGCATATGGAAGGATCTGAACATGAGTCACACAGGATAGCAATAGAACATACATTGAAATCTTCATCATTGGAAAGAATATTTAAATCTCTCATATCGCAGATTCATTTCAGGACTTGGATATTCAAGCATTAAAAAGAAAGCAGAAAAAATTAACTTCATTTATGAAACAGGTAAATAAATGTTTCCTTAATTTGAACAGTATAGAGGAAATATGAGCTTAAAAAAATCAGTCCAACCCTTTTTAACCCATCTATATGATATGTAAGTGGAAGAGGGTGTGCATCTGTCTACAGAAGGCACCGACTACATAGAAAACTCACAGGACATTGGACTTAGAGTATATTAGTTTAATTAAGTTTTTAGAGTACATTGCATTTGGCTTTAGAAGCCTTGTGTTCAAATCCCAGTTCCTTTACTTACAATCTGCTTGCCTTTGGGCAAATTAGTTAATTTTGTTGAGCTCCTATTTCTTATCTATAGACAGGTTGAATGAGGTGGTATCTATTTTCCTTTCTAGCTCTAAATTTTTCTATTGCACATTCCCAGCACTGCTTGCCTTTTGCACTTGAAAGTCAAGTATTTAATGACTTCCTCTCCAGAACATTTCCCTCCCACTAAGTTTTTTAACCCTTATGCATCACCATGATACAGTATTTCATGAGGTTTCTTTTTTTCCTACTGCACATCTTGCCTTTTTTTCCCCCTTCTTATGTATTCTGATTATTTTGGCATGTATCGTTCATAACATACTATTCTCCATCGATAGAGTTGTTCATATCTTAACCAAACCATTCAAAATATCTCATAATATCATGATTAGTTGATCTTTCAAGACAAATATTCACAGTTGTATTGATCTATTTTTTTATATTTACCAGCTGGTTAAAAACCTCACTCATCATTTTCAGTCTTACAAGGTATTATCATTGTCATCATTATTGATGAGTAAAATAAAAAATGTACTACACACATGAGTGATAAATCATCTCTCACAACCACCACATGAGATAAACAATGAGATTTGTTAGTTATATATAAGGATGAGAAGAACATAAACAATTTTCCTCCAATGAATGAGCTATTTAATATAATTAATGGATTGATAAATATGTAAAAATACTACCTGAGTTACAGTTCTCTTATTATTTTAAAGTAGAGAAATATCCTCTGTTTTTTTCTGAAATACATATATATATATATATATATATATATATATATATTAAAATGAGCAGTCATCACCATTTTGAACTGTTATTTAAGCAAACAATTAAAAAATGTCTTATTCCTTCTACAAGTACATAATCCCAAAAACACAACCAGAAACTATTTTCTTTTTATTATAAACCACCTTACAAATATCTCATTGAAACTTACTATTATGTTTGAAGAGATCTTGACTTGCCTAATTGTAACCATTTAATATGGTCCAAAGGTATATTATAGTCCAGGGTTTAGCACAGTACTAGATATATATCCTAATCCATACTGTGTAGCCACACTTGCTTATAAATATCCTATACATAGACACACATATAATATATATATATATATATATATATATATATATATATATATACACACAGGTGTAGTATTCCTATGTAGACATGAATATGTGTTTCTGTATCTATTTATATATACATATATGTATACCTTCATTTATATGCACATGTGTGTATAAATTTGGAAGGGCCAGCCTCCAGATCACAAATGCCTAGTTTCAAGCCAGTTGTGTTCACACAAACCTACAATTGTTACTAATAAAGCTGAAGCTATGGGATTGATTGAGCTTGAGAATTCTGATCTATAAGTAGACTAAATTTAATTGAGTGTCTTCACTAAGTATGATACCAAATGAACTTCTCAGAGAGGAGGACTCACAAGGCTGCCTAAAGAGGACTGAATTTGTTCAGGTTGGAAATGGAGCAGGTTAGAGCTCCAGTGATTATCAGTTATAAGACCAGTGGTTGCTACTCTTTCAGCCTAAGCAAGAAAGAGAGACACAGTCACAAAAAGAGAGTTATGTACTGACACAAATTGTCTGGATGATCCCTTAAACCTGCCTTAACATCTCAGAACACCAGATAATTCTTCAACTTGACGAGTTTTATTATTGATATAATAAGCTCAAATCTGTATTTTACTCACTGGGAATTTTCTATATAAATAAAATCACAGGTGTAGTAAAATCCAAATATATGCCTATACCTACTCTGCAAATTGGAGTCCTAAAGAGTTGCCTGAAGCACTAAAAGATTAAGAGATTTGTTCAGTCCATGGTCAGTATGTATCAGAAATAAAATTTCATCCCATTTCTTCCTGATAATTGAGTCTGGGTATTAAACTGAGAGCAGCTTGACGACAGGGACTGTTTTTAGCCTTTTTTTTGTATACCTAGCATTCAGCACAGTGCCTGACATACAGTAGGCATTTAATAAATGTTTTTGATTGATTGATTGCTTATCTGGCTAGAAAATCAGTGACTTGATCATTAAGAACTGTGTTCACAAATCTTTGTCTTTGTCATTGTGTCAAATTGTCTCTCTGCCTCTGTCTTTTTTATTTTCCCCAAAACTATTTGCACACCCCCAAGAAGGAAGAAATAATGGGAAAAAACTTGTGCCATTCTCAGTTGTGCTCCATTATATACATATACATAACTGTGCTAATTTTAACTAATTGTATCTGTAATTTCAGGTAGCACTGATACCAGTAATTGCTCTCAGTATTCTTGGCTTCTATATTAGGAATGACCTAATAACTTTGTTGTATTTTCTTATAGAAGCTTAGAGCCTACTCCCTCACAGACATGTTGAGTAAACTTATTACAAACTCTTGTGACCATAAATTTCTGAGAAGATGCTCTCTAGCAATTAAGGAAGGGGACTGGTGACTGAAAATTAAAGTAGTATAGTTTTGTGATTGTGCCACCCTCAGTGTTAGGCAGCTAGTCTATTATATAGAAATCCCCAAGACAAAACTGGATGCTACCATTTAGCATCCCGATTCACTGTAAAATAAAATAAAATAACAATTTACAAATGCAAATTTAAAACAAAATGGGTGTATAACTCCCAAAAAAGCCCAGGTTCTCATGAATTGTGATTTTTGCAGTACTTCAGCTGCCTTTACAGTAAAAGGAAATCTATTAGGAATTTTTTTTCAATAGAAAAAGGATTTGTATTCCCTACATCTTCAAATCCCATACAAATTAAAGTTTTAAAATTTACACTATTGTAATTTTTTCAATGAGCTTTTATATCTGTAAAAATTATAGAAAACCTACAGATATAATCAGAGGCAGTGAAGAAAAAGATATTTCCCTGTGGTTAGCTAACCATATGATGAAGGCTATTTCATACTTTTATTTGTGCCCATTAAAACTTATTGGACTCTAATTTTTTTATCTGTCTTTGTAAGGACATAAAAAATAGAATGCCATATTTTAAGGATAAGGAAAAAGCATATAAATTATACCATTAAAAAAACATTGATGATGCAACTTCAATATTTCTTTAATTTTAAAGAATCAGTTCATCACTGAGTCTTTTTCTGGAGTTGCTATAATCTTGATTTTATTACAGTGGTGCCATGCAGTGCCCCTGTAAATAAAACTAAGGGTTGCCATCATAAACCCACTTTTTCTGAGAGGAATATAATTTGGAAAAGACATTTTCTTTCTAATCTGGTGTTTATAGTCTCATAAAATTTGAGGTACTTGTTTTGCTCAGTAACTTCAGCTGAATGATAACAATTTATACATCTCTATTGAAAATCTTTAATAATTATTAAAGATAAATAGTAATCTATATAAAATTGCTTACGGTCTTAAGGAAGGAAAAGATGAGGGAAGAAGAAAATTTGCAACTCAGTTTTTTTAAACTGAATGTTAAAATTTGTCTTTACACGTAATTGGAAAAAAAATAAAATCCTATTTTAAAAAAGAATAAAATACAAACTGGCAATTTATAGGGGAAATGTGTTTAAAGTAGCCTTCCAATTTACATTTTTGTGAAAGCTGAGTTCTTTCCCCTATCAAAAGAGAGGAGAAAAAAAATTTTTTAACCCCATTAGAATTTTAGTGTATGAAGTTGTAGTTGACCACCTACCACTGATTTTTAGCATGGCACTTTTGCCAAAATAGAAATGTACAATGTTGTGACCATATTTCAGTTTACTTCATTTTATAATTTTATAATAATTTAAACTTGGGATCTTAGAAAAAGGATGTTATTGTATATTAAAGATGTATATAAATTGACACATATTTGAAAACTCTTTTGTCAAAAAGCAAGTTGTATATGTGAGGGAGATGAGGGGAAAGGAAGCTCTTAGTAGCTAGAAAAGGAAAATATTTCTTGCTACAACAAAACCCTTTCTTCCTGGATTATATTTTTTAAAAGGAATGAAGCATGCATCAGAATGTGCAATAGGTACTGCATGCTCAGCAGATGATCATATTTCCATGAATATGAGAATTCCATGACAAAGAAATGAAAATGAAACAGGTTGCTACATGTGGCATTATTTCCTGAAGTTTTATTTGAGGACAATTTCTTATCTCCTAAAAAATGTTGACTCAAGAAAAGCAATTTTTTTCCAGACCTCTGAGGGTACAAATAGTTTTCAGAAACTCAGACAATCATAAAAGATTATTAAAATATCCCTGGCTTATCAGTGGGAATTGAAATATACATAAATAATGAAGGACAAATTATTTTCTCCCTGAACCAGATGAAAAATTCTGTTCAGACGATGTCGTCAATATCAACTCCAAAATGAACAACTTCAGGTTTGGTAGAAAAGAGGAAGGAAAGAAAGTGACCTTGTCTATTGTCATTTGAAGAAATACAGACTTGTGGACTGGAAAGAGCCCTGAATTTAGAAACAGGAATTTTAGATTCAAAAATTATCTCAGCTACATATTATCTTATGACCTCAGTGTCTTCCTCTATAAAATGGGGGAATAAGGAATTTTATTGAAAGATCTCTGAAGATTCTTCTTGACCTAAGTCTTTTGATTTAATTTGAAATGATAAAAAAGAAATAGTGGGATTTAAGAAAGACATATGGGATCATAAAGTTTTAGAGCTAGAAGCAATCTTAGATCATATAGTCCATTTTCCTCCCTAATACACTAATCCTCATTATCATATCACTAAAATGTAGTTATCAAGCTGGCTTTCTAGACAGCTAGCTAACTATTAAGCTTGGGGCTAGCTGGTAATGATAGTCTTCCTTATTAAATTGCTCTATTCAGAATATAGATCTAGGGATGAAATTTCCAAAATATATTGATAACTATCAGTGGAAGATCAGGAGGAAGTAAAGGGGCAGGACTTAGAGAGCCCAAAATGACCTCTGAACACCACTTATGGGAAAGTTATTGATAAGATGGAGACGCTTCATAGGAAGGTAACAATCATGGTGAAAGGCTTGTGTTCATGCAATAAGGAGTATCATTTGAATTTGTGTAAATTGGACAATGGAAAACTGGAGGGAAAGAAGAGATGGTGTATTAACTGTCTCCAAGGAGTTCTACTTGACCACAGAAAGCAGAATTAGAAGAAATAGTTAGAAGTTACAAAGAGGCAAATCTAGGCTTGATATAAAGAAAAATTTCCTAACAATTAAAGCAATACAAAACCGCAGTCAATTGTTATACATGATACTGATTTTCCCATGACTAACGATTTTCAAGCACACATAATGTAACCATTTGTTAGATGCATTGAACTAGATGGTCTGTGAGTTTCATTTCTCACTTAATTTTGGCATTTACTTTCTCAATTGATGAAATACATTTTTTAAAATTAAAAAATAACTTTAGAATAAAAAAGAAATAAGAATTTGTAACCTCTCTTATTTTTAAAGTTTTCCATATACATTGGTTTTTAAGAAAGTTCAACATTCTCTGATTATGATAAACTCTGAATTCTCCAGAAACTTTAATGTTAAAAGCTGGACTCTTTTGATTTTTAAACAGTTTGTACTCTCCATTAAAATCTGTCAAATATGTTCTTCATTAATTTATTCAAGAGTTATTATAGTCCAATTCCTCTCCAGATTCACCATGGTTTTGTTCTGCCATTATACTCTCTGATCAAATATACAATTTCTTCCCTAGCTTTGTTTTATATACTAATAATTTTCCCTATTAAATTTCATACAATTCAGTTCTACCTATAATTATATATTCTGGGTATAACTAGGCATCAAAGTGAAGCTCACTGGCCTATAGTTTAAAGACTACTCACTTTTCTTCATAATTGAAAACTATGCCCTTTTCTGATCATAATAGTTCTACTCTAACTCTCCATCTTTCAAAGATCATTGACAATGTCTCAGGATTAACATCTGCCAATGTGTTCCAGCATTCCAAGATGTAGTTCAGCTGAACCAGATAACATAGTTCAAAGATCATTCTCCTTGTTAGAAGCAAAATAAAATTCTGCAGCTTTGCCTTCTCTGATAATAGTGATTATAATTCCTTCCAACCCAACTATTAGCACTAGCACTTCTTTGATCCTTTCATTTTTCTCATAGCTTACTCATAACCCCACATTTTCATTATCCTTAACTTATCCAATAAGCCTCAACTCATTCAGACCTTAGGACTTCTGATACTATTTTTAAAGGATATTTTTCAATTTTTTTAGGTCTTTAAAAATTTTAATTGGTGCAATGACATTGTTTTCTTTAGAAAAAAAAGTCCTTGTTTCTGTTACATTAAAATTGTTTATGTTTGTGTTTTTAGAATTTTATTCTTAATGGCTTTCCATCCCTTTTGGTTTAACTTCTCACCTCTTTTCTCCCCTCACTTGTCCTCCTTTTCCTTTCCCTTTTTTCCTCTTTTCTCTCTCTTTATTATTTGTCCTGTTTTTTCTTCCCATCATCTCCCCTTCTTTTCCATATAATTAGGTCACACTATCTTATCCAGCCTTTCTCTGTCTAAAACCTTCAAAACCTGTTCTCCCCAAACCCCAGATGTATATTAGACAACTCCCAATTTCCTCACCTTCTCTTTCATAAATTTTAAGATATATTTTTCAGTTTCCCTCAAGCTTCCTATATGTCTACCCTTGAACATATATTTCTTAACCTGTTTATTGTAAGAATTAAATTCAACAGCACTGTTGATTTTTCTACATTTTGGAGGATAAAAGTAGCATTAAAACAAGACAAATTATTAGCCCCTCTGCTTTTCTGCAGAAATAAGATTACTACATGATTGGCTAATTGAAGTACTCCCATTCCAAGAACACTATGGCTGTATCAAGCTTCTGATTCTTACTCTTCCTCTAATTACTCTTTTATAAATGTCTAGAGGTAGTTTACTATAATGATACTATTGCTTCTGTTTCTGGCTTCCTAGAACTTCACACAAAGTTTTCCATCTTGCTTTCTTTCTCTTGTTTCTGGATTTCCTCTAATTAGTGTATCCTATGAAAGTGGAATACTACTTTTAGTAGTATTACCTTATTTTCAGATACCATCTTCTTACTTTCTTTATTTTCTAAAATTATTATTAATTTGTCCTCCTGGATTCTCTTATTCTAATGATCTGAATATTAGCAGAAGCATAAAAATATGTAAGAATTATTGAAAGAAATTGGGAGACATGGTTGAATGTGAAATCCCACAAGATTGTTGTGATTTAAGAAAAATTTATGATTGAATGAGTAAATATAATATAATTACATTAATGAGAAAATTTTTCAATTATTTGCACCACTTTTTTTTTGTCTCATTGGTGTTTTCTTGGGAAATAAAGACAATTTATACCATAGCCAGAGGCACATAAAAGTGAATATAAAATATTAGATCAAACTATTGTTATTTTAATGTTTTAATATGGAACATCATATAGATTTCTGTTATAATATTATTCTTATTTTAATTTTATTCCAATTATAACTTGAGGAAAAAGTATTTCTTTTTTTAAAAAAAATCACAATTTTAAATTGCAGTCAAACTAGGAAAAGGCTTCATAAAAATAGATTAGGAAATTTAATATATGGGGGTAAAGTCTTATATTTTGGGTACAATGACAAATTTCTAGAGTCGATCAAAAAATTTTAGTGATATTGAGTCTTGGTTTATGCCATCAATTAAACTGGTCTCTTATCACACACTTGGAGCAGATATTACAGCAATTCTACAAACTACTGATGACTTGCACAGCAAAATAACTATGCGTTTCCTCATCAAAAATAAAGCTTAAAGCCTTCTACAAGTATGCTTTTATTATTCTATTGGATGCATTCTTTCCAAAGACACAAACAATATCAAATGATTTATTATGATGTGATAGCAGAAGACATAAAATATTTATGGGCATAGATGTAGTCACAATCTTATGGGCAATTAAAACATAAGAACAACATGAAAACATAAGACCCATCTTCTATCTCCTTTGGTTTTCTTCATTTCCATTTCCTTTTCCATATTTTTTTTATCTTGATTTAGAAATTTTGTTTCACTGTGAACACTTGAAAGTTTTCAATATAATGACCTTCAAACTAACTTATTTCATGTTTTCATGAAATTTCTTTTCCCTTTACGATGGATGCTTATCTGTGTCATTTCATGTGTGAATTTCATTATGAAATTCATAATTGTTTGATTGAATTCTATTGTGTTGCAATTTTCTGAAAGCTTTTCTTTAAGTCAGCTTGACTCTTTATCTATATATGACATTTGTGCTGAAAATCTTTTGTAACTTGTTATTAAGATTCTCTTGCAAAGAATATTAGAATAGGAATAAATGTGACTTAAGTTATTGGCCTGGCTCTGTGACTTTGGCCAAGTCATTTAGCTTGTGTGCTCACATATAATAAATATACTTTCCTCATATATAAAGAATATACTAGATGACTTTTTATTGTCTTTTATAGCTCTCAAAATTCTATGGTTCATGTGAATTCAGTCTAAAATTGATTTAGACCTATTCTATGTGTTTGACAGTATTTAATATAGAGCATAATAGATTTCTGTGTTAATGTTATATTGTTACTTTAATATTTCATTCCAATTGTAATTTAAAAAATGTATTTCCATGGTTTTAAAAATGAAATTCAATCCAATAATCTTTTGTTCTGTATCACACACACACACACACACACACACACACACACACAGAGAGTTTCATTGAGAGTTTTTTGATTATCATTGAACTGTTTGGGTCATATATAAGGACAAATAAAGCCTAATGATTAAAAAAAAAAGCACTGAAGTAACAATCCAGTGCATGGACATCAAGTTTCATCTATGATGACTACGACCTGGGCGAACTTGGGAAAACCACTTAGCCTGTGTGCATCTCAGTTTATTTTTCCATAAAATAAAGGGAATGGAGAAGCTGACTTCTGAAGTTCTAGCTCAAGACCTATGAAACATGACACCAAGGATAAAGAAAGGATCCTACATTTCTCTACCCTTCAGTCCCATCACCTCTAGAGCTGTAGCCATAGAATGCCAGCCAGAAACTACCTGTTTCTCTGCCAACTATGGTGCCCTGAATAATCAACTCTTTCAACTCAGCCTGCAAATTAAGGGATTCATAGTAATAATACCTCAAGGGCTAGAAAGTGGCCACTCATGTAGTTTACTGAAAATAAGCAGAGAATATCTGTGTGTTCTTCCTGGAGTTTGGAAGAAAAGTACCAGTAAGAAAAAACTTAAAAGAACCTTAAATTTTTCTAGAGTAGAGGCATATAACAGATAAAGTAATAATATAATAAGAGAAAGAAGAAAACATCAAGAAACAAGACAATCAGGAGCAGCTTTCCAAACAAGTGCCATAACTGAGATTTGAATGAAAAGAGATTAAAGAGGTAAGGATGTGAAGGATTTTTCTTTTTCTACATGAAGAAAGCCTCTGCAATGACACATAACTGGAGGATAGATGGAATGCTAACTTGAAAAAATAGCAAATAATGCAATTTGTTTAGGACCTAGAATATTCAAAAAGTAGTCAAATAAAGTAAACCTGCAAAGGAAGAGTGGTAACAGAATGTGAAGATTTGAAATATCAAATTAAAGTATTTGCATTTCACTAATGACCATAAAGAATCACTAAAAATCTCTTAACTAATGGAGAAACATGAGCAAACTTGTATTTTCTGTGGATTATTTTGGTAACTGTGTAGAGGATAGATGAGGAAGTACACACTTAATAATGATCAAATCACATTGTCCTGTTAATTTCGAATTCTATTGATATATTAGTCCATTCAAAGATGTAAGGCTTTTAAACCTCTTATTGTTCCAAAGAGGATAGTTTAATCTTCATATATGAAGTTTATTTTGATTTTGTTTATTTATATCAATCATGCCTGAGCTTTGAGTTAGTAGTTATTCATATTCATTCATTGAACCAGAATTAATTAAATGCCTGCTCCTATGTGCAAGACATCTTCAATGTTCCCATTGATCTTGAGGTCTATCAGTATATTATACCATGGAAAGATGTTGACCTTCAGATCATTTATTCTGGAATGTGTCCATATACAAGAGGTATTATTTTTGTTGTTTTAACATTGTCACAAAGGATTTTTGATTAGCTTTGTTTCTTTCACATATTAATTTCTTGGGCATACATTTACTGAAATGCCCTCCACTTTATGCAAGACAGCCTGTTCAGTGCTTTGGGAAATATGCAAAAAGAATCATTATTTTGGGTACACGAAGAGTGCTAGCCTCTTTACTCTCCTGTTGTTCTGATATCTTTTCTCATGTCATCCTTTAATCCACAATTCTGCTTAACAAAAGTAGTTATCTAGGAAAAGCCACCTAGAATTCTTTAACCAAGACTTCTGCAAAAGAGGAACACCAAGATTTATTTAAGTAGATTTTAATAATTCATAATATTTCTTCTTTGAAAAAAAACTGGTCTGCATTCTAGAGAGCAATTTGGAACTATGCCTAAATGGCTATAAAACTATGGATATCCCTTGACCCCAAAATACTACTACTAGGGCATATGGCTGTGATGGTATACTATTATGCTGTAACAAAGGATGAGCAGGATGATTTCAGAAAAAAGCTAGAAGGACTTGCATGAACTGATACAAAGTGGAATGATCAGAATCAAGAGAACATTGTACACAGAAATAGCAATATTATACAATAATCATTTGTGAATAATCTAGCTATTCTTAGAAGTACAGTGATCTAAAACAATTCTGCAGGACTTATGATGAAAGGTGCTTTCAGAGAAAGAATCTCTGGAGTCTAAATTCAGATCAAAGCATTTTTTTTACTTTCTTTATTTTGGAGTATTTTTGTCCATATCTTATTTTACAACATGGAAATTTACTTTACTTTTGAGTATTTTTGTCCACGTTTTCTTTTACAACATGGAAATGCAATTTTGCCTGATTGCCTATGTATAAGCTATATCAAATTATTTGCCTGCTCAAAGAGAGGAAAAAGGAGGAAGGAAAAGAAATATTTTTTATTATAGCTTTTTATTTACAAGTTATATGCATGGGTAGTTTTACAGCATTGACAATTGCCAAATTTTTTGTTCCAATTTTCCCCTCCTTCCCTCCATTCCCTCCCCCCAATGGCAAGTTGACAATGCATGTTAAATATGTTAAAGTATAAATTAAATACAATATAAGTATACATGTTCTAACAGTTATTTTGCTATACAAAAAGAATCAGACTTTGAAATAGTGTACTATTAGCCTGTGAAGGAAATCAAAAATTCAGGCGACCAAAAACATAGGGATTGGGAATTCTATGTAATGGTTCATAGTCATCTCCCAGAGTTCTTTCACTGGGTGTAGCTGGTTCAGTTCATTGCTGCTCTATTGGAACTGATTTGGTTGATCTCATTGCTGGAGATGGCCACGTCCATCAGAATTGATCATCATATAGTATTGTTGTTGAAGTATATAATGATCTCCTGGTCCTGCTCATTTCACTCAACATCAGTTCATGTAAGTTTCTCCAGGCCTTTCTGAAATCGTCCTGCTGGTTATTTCTTACCGAACAATAATATTCCATAACATTCATATACCACAATTTACCCAACCATTCCCCAGTTGATGAGCATCCACTCAGTTTCCAGTTTCTGGCCACTACAAAGAGACCTGCCACAAAAATTCGTGTACATACAGGTCCCTTTCCCTTCTTTAAGATTTCCTTGGGATATAAGCCCAGTAGTAACACTGCTGGATCAAAGGATATGCACAGTTGAATAACTTTTTGAGCATAGTTCCAAATTGCTCTCCAGAATGGCTGGATGTATTAACAATTCCATCAACAAAGTATTAGTGTCCCTATTTTCCCACATCCCCTCCAACATTCCACATTATCTTTCCCTGTCATTCTAGCCAGTCTGACAGGTGTGTAGTGGTATCTCAGAGTTGTATTAATTTACATTTCTCTGATTAATAATGACTTGGAGCATCTTTTCATATGGCTAGAAATAGTTTCAATTTCTTCATCTGAGAATTGTCTGTTCATATCCTTTGACTATTTATCAATTGGAAAATGCTTGATTTCTTATAAATTAGAGTCAATTCTCTATATATTTTGGAAATGAGGCCTTTATCAGAACCTTTGACTATAAAAATGTTTTCCCAGTTCATTGCTTCCCTTCTAATCTTGTCTGCATTAGTTTTGTTTGTATGTAAAAACCTTTCAATGTGATATAATCAAAATTTTCTATTTTGTGATCAATAATGATCTTTAGTTCTTCTTTGGTCATAAATTCCTTCCTCTTCCACAGGTCTGAGAGGTAAACTATCCTATGCACTTCCAATTTATGTATAATCTCATTCTTTATGCCTAGGTCATGAACCCATTTTGACCTTATCTTGGTGTACAGTGTTAAGTGTGGGTCAATGCCTAGTTTCTGCCATACTCATTTCCAATTTTCCCAGCAATTTTTGACAAATAGTGAGTTCTTATCCCCAAAACTGGGGTCTTTGGGTTTGTCAAACACAAGATTATTAAGTTATTGGCTGTTTTGTCCTTTGAACCTAACCTAGGGAAACAAATAATTTGAAACTTTTGAAAAGTTCAAATAAATGTTAAAAATTATTTTACACACAATTGAAAGTATATGTATATATAAAAACCTCTTCTGATGGCTACATTGGCTGTCCAGCCATATACATTGTAATGTTATACTCTGCCTTTTGTAGTCTAAAACTGAGTCAAAGTTTGAAAATGAGAACAGAATCCAGTTGCAGGGAAGAAATCATGTGAAAGTCAGATAGTCTATATCATATAATTTCATTTGAAAAAACAAATAAACTGCCCTTAGTATATATATGGGATGTGAGGGTTAGTGAGGAATGGTAGAGCAGGATTTGTTTTTTAGCCACATTAATTCTTAGGAAAGAAAATCACATTTTCCAAAAAAAAAAAAAAAAAAAACAATATTTTTTCTGGGAGCAACTGGGAACTTTTTTAAAGGTCAAGGAAATTCAAATGTATTTGATGAACCTTTCCTGAGAAATCACCTTTAAGAAATAAGAGCTGTTACTCAGCCATAGAAAAATTGAACTTTTAAAAAATCCATCAGTGATAACACAACATTTCTGTCCCTGTAACTGAAATAGAATGAGCAAGGCAATACTTTTATGATTTTTATTTCTTCACACATTACACAAATCTATATGCACACATGACACCATATACTTCATTACAGTTATCTCACCTGAAGAATAAAAGATGTGTCACTATGATTTCTGTTTTTTAATTTTTAAAAAATTTTCTCGCTTTCTGTGGACTTAGCTATCTACAAACAGGATATTTTAATATATTAAGAAGAATTAAAAACAAGATTGTGAAAGAAACTTTAAATATTTATGTAATTACAAATGTATACATATATAAACATAAATATATGTATATAATTTAACAATGTGGTAACACAATTGCTCTATTATTCGTTTGTACTTTTTATTTGTACATTAAAAATATTTTATTGATGAGCTTTTTTTCCAACAAATATAGCCACTAAGTGTCTTCTTCTCTCCCCAATACATTTTGGCATTTTTCACTTATATTAATAAATTTGAATTTGAGGAGAGTGACCTATTTTCCAGACTCTCAGATGGAATAATCAGAACCAAAAGGACTAGGCAGCTATTCATGCCCACTTTTTTCCCCTTTTGCTTAAGCAATTGATAACTCTAGCTTAGACCCTAACTCCAGATGGTAATGCTTTCATCTCTCTATATTGCCTTTGTTTGTACTTTATTTCAGAGCAGAGTGGAAAGCACTGATAGTTATCTCAGAATATATTCAGACTTGTAAGATTTTTCTAAATTGCTCTTTGCTTCTCTGCTGCACACCTTATTTACTTTATTCTTTTTCCCCCTTTTTATCCCCTCCACTACCCCTAAGCAAACTACAGTTAAGAAAGGATATATTTATGTATGTATGCATATATGATATGTAGATATATACAAGCATACAATATATACAAGCATACACACACTCACACACACGCACACCCCACATACACACGTCTTTCCTATCCCTGTTGTCTCTTTAATTAAATTCTGCTTTATAACTTGCCAACTTGATATTACTTAATCTTTTCCCAGATAAGGATCCCTCCCTTGTCTTCTTCCTTCACCTTTGCTTTTCCATTCATCACTCCCTCCTCCTCTCTTTATTACTTTATAGATTTCGAAGAGTTCAATACCCTTCATGGTATATATATATATATATATATATATATATATATATATATATGTGTGTGCGTGTGTGTGTGTGTACATATATATGTATGTATGTATATATGTATATGTAGTGTTGCCTATTGAACCCATACTCAATGTAAGTTGGTTTCTAGAGCTACAAGCCCCCCTCCCCCTCTCTAATGCCTCTGTGTCTATTTTTCCTCTGCACCTTGTTTGTACAATATAATTACTATTTTTATCTTAACTCTGCCAATCTTTTTTTTGAACTACTCTATTGTGTTGATGTGAATCTTAAACATATAGTATACATTTCTCTTGTTAAAAAAAAAATCCAACATAAACTATTTGTCCATGTTTAAACTGTTTGTCCAAGTTCTTTAAAACTGATCTTTGATATTGGCTCTAATAAGTTAAATTTTTTGTTAAGTTCAGGTTAACAGAAAATCCTTTTCTTTAAAACTTTCAGAGAAACAGTTCTCAAACTGCTCACAGTAGCATATTTAATTTTTTGAAGACCCTTCTAGTCAGAATATCTTGAGCACCGAATCTCAATTTCTCCTTTACTCTAACCCCCTGTTCTGTATTCAGTGGCCCACATATCACCAATAAAATCTTCTACAATGAATGCTTTTTTTTGAATTTGAAAGATAACCCTGAAGCATCCATTCAGATTTTGTTTTAGAGTGAAGTTAAAATGCATCTTTATATATAACTTCATGGCTTTTCCACCCAGGGTACCACGCTGCTGAGTCATTATGTTAAGACTATAAAATAAAATAATCACAGAGACCTACTAAACAATGCTACTACTTTTGTGAACTCCTGGAGTGAACAACTGAAGAAATTTTCTTAAAGAATAGTTACTAATAACACACATATCCAGTGAGTAGCATACCCAAGGAGAGAGGTTGACTACATTACTAGACATGAAATCAGGAAGACCTGAATATATATTGGAACTCTTGACTCTTACTAACTGCAAGCCATTTAACCACTCTGTTCCTGAGTTTTCCATCTGAAAAAGAGAAATGTTAATATCTATTTCACTGGTCTGTTGTGAGCCTCAAATACGATAATGTACCTAAAATGAATCACAGAATTTAATGTGCTTACTAATTGTAAGTTATTAGTATGTTGCCTATAGTTCACTATGTCAATGAAATCATTTTTCCTAGACTTAAGCCTAGTAAGTTTACTCTACCCCTTTAGTATTTATGTCATTTTAATTTCAGCCCTAAATTAATTACTCAGACTTTATCTCTGTTGTATTGCATCTTATTTACATCTTCCCTTCACTTCAACTTGTCAACATCATTTTGCATCTTCATTTGTTTTTCCATTGTACTACTTAATTTTGTGTCAGTAGACAATTAATGAGTACTATCTATTTCATTATTCCTCTCTCTAGTCAGTAACTTCCTTCAAGAAGCATTTATGGAACACCTACTACATGCTGAATATCTTATTAATTGATTAAGGTTTCAAAGAGGGGTAAGGTTTATTGTTGTTTTATAATTTTGTATTGTTTTAATGAAACAAGAACCTTTTCCCTGAAGATTAAAATTTAGTTAGGGAGATCACAAACAAGTAATGTGAAAATAAAGTGATTCTTCCAATAAGCAAAACACGATAAAATTAAAAAACATCGATGATGAAAGTATAGGCTAAACTGAAAAATGAAGAAGAGTCATAGGTTAACAAAATTAAAATGTTTTGAGTTGATCATGAAAATTGGTGACAAAGATGAGTGAAAAAGAAAATAATAACCCTTATGTAAGAAATGGCATTTATTAAGACAGGGAAGGTAGAATGAGAAGTAGACATCTCATTCGCAGAATGCTAAGTGGAGTGGTTTGGCTGAAATAAGAGGCAGATTGCTGAAACATAACAGAAGTGAGTTGCATCATTCTAGACTTGTGTTCTCCTCACAACTTAGATTTAAAGGGTGAGTTCTCCAGGGGATTACTATCCCTGTTTTAAGTTAAGTTATGAATCTCCAGTCCTGAAAATATCACTCCCAAGACTCCACTAGTACATATAACTTTAGTCAGTCATAGAACACAATTACCTCAAGAAAAAGACATTTACTGAAATTATTTCTTATGAATGGTAGCAGCAAAAAAACTACCATATAAATTTGGGGTATGCCATCTCATACAGATGCAGTGTCATTGGAAAGAAACTTAATACTTCTCTTATACTTATTTATAGCTCCTGTAAACTCTCCAAACCCTACAGTCCTCTCAGGTTGATTTACAAACTTCTGCAAACTATGTCATTGGATGGTAGAAAAATTCCTTAACACCTACTTTGCATATATATGCTGAAAATTTTAGAGTATTTCAGGTTTCATGGAACCATGTTTATTATTGTTTCCACTCTATATTACTGTCCCTACACTGAATTCATGGTCTGTCAGCTCAACCTGAGGTTGGAGTGAGCATGTTAGACTCCAACCCTATCTTCCTACATTTCCACACTGGAACATTCTTGTAGTGAGTAGGAGATGTGAGTAATTAGCAGTCACCATTTAGTAGGGTTACAGATGTTAATGTTGTATCTAATGAATTATTATCATCAGATTTTTTGGTACATTGCAATAAAAGGCATGCATTTCCTAAAACATAAATCAAATAATGGAAACAAATGAAATCCCATCAGAGTTTCTTGGCTATACAAGCCACTGCTCATGGAGATGGATACAGTTGTAGAATTTTAGAGTTCTGAGGGACTTCAGAAGCTGTGCAATGTAACCTTTACTGAAATGTTCTTTATTATTGAGCTGAAAACTCTCGTCACAACTTCCCCATCTGTATCCCAACTTAACTCTCTAGAATAATTAAATTTTTTGATTGTTTGAGGCAAAGTTTCTTCTAATTTTTTTGTATAGTCAGAAAATCGTGTTTGCTGTATACAGAAAATATAAAAGTAAGGTGTTCTATTTGTTGATTCTCATCATTAAATACTAGTAATATTTCTACTGTATGAAAATTGAGGATAATTGGAATTAAAAGAAGAGGGAGTCAGGAGTCTCTATCCTCAACTAAGTTATAAAAAATGAAATCAAAAAATCAAATGAAATTTAAAAAAACTAACCCAGGGCAAAAGAATTTAAAAATTCAAAATAAACCACCTAATCAAAAAGTTAAGATATGTCTTGGGAGACATCATGGATATGTTAGAAAGAACATCGTATTTGGAGTAAAACAATATAAGTTTTAATCCTGTCTCTTTCACTCATTACTTGTGTTTTAGGCTAGTCACTTATCTTTCAAGCCCCTGTTTCCTCATCTGTAAAATGACGGGAGTAAATTAGATGATCTTGAAAGTCCCTTTTAATTCTAAAATATTTCTTTGTATGATTCCTTTATATCTTTAAAGCGTATATGATTCAGGAAATTAAAAAGATCTAAAAGTTTGCTTGGTACCACAGTTTGCCTTAAGCAGAATCATGGCATCATAAAATTTCAAGATTGGGAGTGACTTCAGAAGCCATCTAATCCAACCAATTCCCAAGCAGGAATACTATTATAATATCCTTGAAAAGGACATATAGAGCATCTACTTAAAAACCCTCACTGAGGAAAAGTCTACTCTACATTCCACTTTGGAGCATCTCTAATTTTTACAAAGTTTTTCCTTATATTGAACCTCTCTCTACTTCTTATGCTCATCAGTTATAATTTTGTTTCCTGGATCCAAATTAAATCCCTATCCCACATGGTATCATTTTAAATTCTTAAAAATATACTTATTTCCCCTTAGTCTTCTCTTTTCCAGAGACACATCTCATTTCCTTCAAACATCCTTGTTTGAGAGGATCTCAAGCCCCTTTATCACTTTGACAACCTTTCTCTAAAAGCTCTTCAACTTATCAATTCTTGAAATAAGGCAGTCAGAATTGAAGGCAGTACTTGAAACAGGTGTTGTTTAGAACAGAATATCACCTTCCTTATTCTGGACAGTTTATTTGTTTTAATATTCTCTAAATTTCTTATCTTCTTTGGCTTCCATTTCACATTTTTTACTCATCTTGAGGCATGAAACTACCAAAAACTCCCAGATTTTTTCACATTTTTTTTGTCTAGCCACCATGTTTTACAAATACAATTGATTATTTTCAAAGCCAAGCATGTAAGTTTATATTTGCACCAGTTAAATTTGGATTTGATACATAATTATAGTCTTTTGAAATATTTTTGGATCTTGACTCTATCACTATGTTACCCATCCCCTAGAGTTATTTTTTCTTTCCTGTAAAATTTTTATAAGCATGACATTCCTGCTTTCATTCTCAATATTAGTGAAAATTCTGGAGAGCATGGTCCAAGAACAGATTTCCAGAGTACTTCGCTCAAGAGGTCAACTTGGCATTCATCCATTCATGACTATTTTTTTGGATTAATTCACTCATTCACATACTTTCAAATCTATACACTTATATCATCTAACCTAAATGTCTCCATCAATCAGTAACATCCAACAAATATTCAAAATTTTCCTTGACGACAGCAAATAAAATTTAACAAACATCTGGCTGAAATTTATTAGGACCTCGTTATGATTTCTCCATTCTTCTGTCAAAAGAAGGATAACCCTGTCAGAAATTAAATGAAGTTTCTTTTATTATAATTAGGTTTTGATGATAACATTCTGTGTGTGTATACATATATATATATATATATTTCCTATTTAAATGCTCACAAGTTATCCTATTATTAAAGAGGATATTTCTTCATCTCCTGTTTTATAATCCCAGATATCTTTTCTCTATGTTTGATGAAAGATCACTTACATTGACTCCACAATTACATCTATTAGTTCTTTCAGTATCCAGTAGTATTACTTGAGTGAACATGGAACTTCAGTAAATTAAGGACAGGAGATATTCTATTGTTTTTTGCTCATTTATCTTTATTGTCAGCTTCTGTTTATCCATTCTTCTGCCTATCCTTAATTAGAAATCAGTCTACTTGATAGCAAGAAAAAACTTATGCTGAATAAGAGTTGAGTTCAATCTGTCATCATTTATCATCATCTTGGCCATTCCGATGTGCAAATGCTCACAGTTACTTATAGCTTCCATGAGTTAGATAATTCTGGATTAAAAGAGATCTTAGAGGTCATTTAACACAACTCCCTCAATTTACTGACTTTATTGATAGTGACATAGTTGTTGTTACCAACTACATAGAATGACACTCTTTCTTTTGGCTTTTCAGTATCTATCATGAATTAATACTTGACCTATAAAGCTGAGTTTGTGACATTTGTACATGAATTTTGATATATTTTTCCTTAGTAGAAGTCTGATGACTTTTATTCCTTAAACATAAAACCCAGGAATATAAAGTGATAGTTTAAATTAATTAGAATTTGTTGGTTCATTTTCCCCCAGAAATGGGGAAGAAGAAACAATATTCAACAGTAAGGATTTTGTTATCATTTGGGGGTATAATTAGTGTGAAGAAAGTGGATACAATTTTACTAAATAAAGCCCTAAGCTGTTAATGCAGACATATGTGGTCCCTACACTGGAGAGTCTTATTACAACTAATATAAAGTGGTTAATTGCTTCCAAATGGAGATCAAATCATAAAGAGAAATATTTATGCTGACTAGTAGAAATAAAAGTAGACAATGTGCACTATTGTGCTTTGCTTCAATTTCCTAATTCTCAAGCATATTCGTTTATTTATTAGACAATATTAGAGCATCTCTTCCCCCAGAGACAGCTAAACTTAGGGCTTATGGTTGGGAAAATAAGAGATTCTCTTCAATTTCCTTGAATGATTCAGTAAATATGCCCATTACTTACTCTATAAGATAATACAGTATTTCTTGACACTGATGGTTAAAATATCAGTGAATTTAGTTTTTGTTTATGTATATTAGACACTCAAGTACTGTCATATATTCAAGTTTCAAAATGCAGTCGTATTTTTCACATCATTTCATTAAAGGGTACCTTTCACTTGGTTATTTAAGGCTGGCATAAATAGCAATCATACTGTAGTGTTTCCCTTAAAGTTGTTAAGTGTTAGGATAGATGCCCTTAGGAATAACTTTTATTCAAAGAGTGATATTTCAATTGATTGTAAATGGGGCAATTGAATGATGCTTCATTGCACTAAGACTTCAAGAGGCTTTGGTAAAAGATTGGAACCTAAATGAAATCAAGCCCTGTTCTAAAGAAATCATCTAAGATATTCACAGGGTGCTATTCAACTTTTCATTTTGAAATATATTTACTGGACCTCTGCAGATCATAAAGTAGAGAAACAAGTCACAACATAAATGTCTTGATGGTGGGATTAGAATAGGTTCTGTCAAAAATGGGGGAGAAAATATATTTTTCAGTATGTAATTATGTATGAAAAGTTGATTGCTAATGGATTTATGTATTTCTATCAAGGTCAGATAGGCAATTGTTATTTATGAATAATCTGAAATCTCTTATAGCCACTTCTAACTCATTTTATGGCATCTATTTATATTAGACATTTTTGCTATTTCAAATGTTTCTCTCCAAGAATGGCCCCCACTGCACCCCAAAGAGTAATGTGGTACATTTTGTCAGTTTTGTACTTGTTTTCAAAACCTCCTTTTATTTTAATGGAGAGCTTGCAATTAGCCCACTTCGCCCTATTGAGAAGCATCATTGTAATAACAGCCTTCCTGGCAGTGCTTTTGTTAGGCAGATTTTAAAATCAAGAGCCTACAAAGGTTGGAAAAAATCCAATCTCATAAAAGTTCAACAAATCTCTCTCAAGGTCACATCAGTTAAGGTTACCCAGGTTTTCCTCCTCAGTAAATACTGCTACTTAATCATGCTGGTTGTAAATTGTATTAAAAACTCTAACACTTACACAAAGCTTCTTTGGTTTTTTTCCCCCAAAGTCAAAGGGTCTTAACCTTTTTTGTGTGTTCAGTACAAACCCCATTAGCAATCTATTGAAGTCTATAGACCCTTTCTCAGAATGATGGAATAAAATAAATTCATAATTAAAGGAAGAACCAAATTTAAGTTACAGCTTTATAAAAGTAAAGATCTGATTTTCCCCAAAGTTCACTGATTCCCTAAAATTTATCCACTACCCCTTGGGGGGTGGGGTTTTATGGACCCCTAAGTAAAAAACTTCTGCACTGACTGTAAGAAAAGCAAAACTATACAAAACTATATATATTCTAGTATATCAATAAATTAGAGATATTTGTTCAGCCTCCCTTGCCACCCCCTCCTCATCACTGTATCACTTTCTTTGGAGCAGTACACAACATTCCCATTGACAGCCCCTTGTTGTGGGAAGAGTCAGGCTTCAGCAAGCAGTCTCACAGAATAATACATCCAACCAGGGCTGGCCAGTGATCCAGCTGCATGAATGAGCTTAATAGTCAAAGGGCATGGTAATTCTCTCCATCTGGCTTTTCTTTCTTTTCAGGCAAAAACCTTCACCTGGTGTTTTTGATTCATGTGCTCTAATTATGATGGCTGCCATCATCAGCCCTGTGGTTGACATCACAAGCTTGCTGAGCCTTCAGTGAATACCATAGCTTGTTAAGCGACCATGTCAGCCTGATTTTCGAGCCCATTTTGCAGCTCACCATAGGCAGAAATAAAAGCTTCGGGAATCTCTCAGTCTTGCAGGACAAGCGCATTGTCTTTATAAATGTCTCCTCCTGATAAGCAAATCCAAATATGGTTCATTCACTCTGGCTTTGGAGGCACAGTAGGGAACTTGGCTTGCCTGGTGGATACAACAAAATGCTTAATATTATCACTTGGTATAGAGCTAAAGAACTGAATTTCCAATTCCAAGATAAAAACCTTTGCTTCCCAGCTATGATCAAGAGTTTGAAATTTAAATCAGGAGTCTTGAAAGCTATTCTAACTCTCAAAAGGCCTGACTTTCCCATACATACAAAGATGAAAATGCTGTGTTTGCATTAGTATTTGGATCAGGGGGAATTCACATAATTTTAGAAAATGTGATACTTTCCACTTTCTATTGATTTGTTGTTGGATATTTTCAGCTGGTTTGTGATATTTTATGTCTTTGTATTTTCTAATGAAGATTATGATCAGTATTATTCTGAAAGTTTGGGAATAAAAAAAAACTTTTGAAAAAGGCACTTAAATGACTAAATATTTCTTCTCTTTTCTTCATTTTAATGGTAAGATTGAGGAATGTCTTAATTTGATTTCATACAAACATAAGTTAATATTGCATATAAAAAGTTTATTACCCACCCCAGACTCCAGTTTTTTTTTTTGTATAAAATTGAGTAATCTCTGTCTCTGTCTTTTTCTGTCTCTTTCTGTCTCTCTCTCTGTTTCTCTTTGTCTCTCTCTGTGTGTTTCTCTGTGTCTGTCTGTGTGTGTGTCTCCTCAATTTCTCTCACTCTTTCTTGTATATAACTATTTATTACCTTTAATAAAATCTCTGTCAAATATGTATTCAAAATGTATAACTTGCTATCTTCATTGATTAGGATTATAGAAATTTTAGAAAGTGAATCCAGCTTTAAAAAAAGATAATCGCACTAAACTTATTGAGAGAATCTCTTGGCAAGTATATTATTGATAATATATTTAAGGTGTCAAAATGATTGCTTCCTGCAATACTCCAGAGTCCCATAGCCAGATTAAAATATAATTGGAAAACATTTTTAATTAATATAAATACAAATGAACATAGATAATATTGATAATATTAATATGTAGTTTTCCAAGTTAGTAATGCAGCCTAAAGAGATCCTTATCTAAATGTAGTTGTCCCATTCTGTTTAAATTTGAAACCACAGGTATATAGGACATATACCAGAAAGCAGTCAGCAATGGTTTTTATATATTTGATACTTCAGGTTAGATAAGCAACCATGCCCAATATTTTCACAGTTTTCCTTTAATCTTTCACCTTATTAGATTCATTTTCACTTAGACTAACGTTGAATTTAAGCTAAGGACATGGAAAGATGCCTGAAGAGTAGTAATAAGATGTAGCCTGTTACCAGTGATTAAAATCAGGGGGGAAATTTTTCTAATACCTCATTATGTACTTGCATAAAAAAATGAGCAGGTATTAAGCAAGAGGTTGTAGATGGATAAACCAAATGCTACATCAGCATTCAGCATTCAAAATTATTTTTTTAATGAACAGGAGGTTTCTAGAGTTTGGGATTGAAAAACTCTTTCGAAAATTTATGTAATGACACAGAAAAGAATTATTCAAGATGAGAATGCAAGGAAGGATCCTAATACATATTGGTGGGTATTATCCCCAACAATGAGATAAGAAACCTAATATTCTCATAAATCAAAGTTTGGATTTAGATCATAGTCCAAATAAATTCTTTTCCATTGATCTGTGATCGTGGCTGAATAACTGAATACTCACCAAGTGAGTTATTTGGTAATCTTTACCATTTAACTAACTCTTCTCTCTTGCAAATATCAAATGTACTTCCATCTTTCCTGTCACCAGGCTTACAAATTCAGGATCTTCCTTATTTCATTTCTCTTGTTCACCCATTTGTCAAATCTTGTTTCTAACTTCACAACATCTTTCTTTTAGGTCTTCTCTCTATTCACACAGACACAATGTCAGTCTCTATCCTATATTATTTCAGTAATTGTCTAATTGATCACTTGAAAGTTTTTTGCTACTCTAATTCATCCTCCATTCTGTAACCAAAATGAATTTCCTAAAGTACAGGTCTACCTATACCATATCCCTCCCCCCAACTCAATAAGCCCCAGTGACTATTATCACTGACAAATATGGAATCCTCTATTTATTAATGACCTTAACAACCTGTTCCCTTCCTACATACCTAGTTGTCCTATACTATGTTCTCTGTTCTACCAATAGAAACCTGCTAGATATCCTTGCTATGTTACATCTCTGAATTTCATGCCTTTGCACTCACTGTGATGTCTGTGATGCTTCATGCTGAGATGCTTTGGTTCCTGACCTCTACTTCTTTGCTCTGTAGATGATCAAACCAACTTCATAGAATGATCTGGAAAAGAGAAATTCCTCATCCACAGAGTTCTGAGCATTTGGATTATCGGGATAATTTCTTTTGAGTTGTGTATCTCTTCCAGGAAACTGGCACTTTTTTGTACTATCCTGGCAAATCAACATAAAAGAAAGAGAAATGGAAAAGTTATGGAAAAATCTGTCTATATTCATATCTCATAGAAATATTGCATTACTCAAGAGGAAAATCTCAAAGCAATTCATAGACTTTATTTCCCTAATTAGTTTCCTGATTGCCATGCTGATTATCTTTGTTGGCTTTAATATAAAGGCTATTTCAAGAAGCCACACAGAATACTTTCTCCATTTCCCTATGACAGATATGCCAATATTATCACCTCAAGAATCCAATGCTCTTTTATTTTAAATTTTTCAACATGATGTCCTGAGCCCCATTTCTACTGTGAATTGATCCTGAAGAAACCAAGGATTCACTATGAGTTATAACATGTAATAACCATAATAAAAATAGACAATTTACTTCAAATAACAAGTATGATGATGTCAAGAAAATATATTAACATTAAACATTCCTACCATCTATCATCTTATTTCATCCAAACCCGCCAGGGATTAAAAATTGGAAATTTAAGTAGAACTACTGGGATTAAAAAAAAAATGCCCATTCTAAGAGGAACACAGTATTCAGAGAAATAGAGGATCCAGGATATATTATTGCTCAATACTGCTGCTCTTGTTGGAAGGTCAATAAGGATTTCCCAGCATTTCAAAGAGTATGAACAGCATCAAATCTATAAACCAGGAATTATCTTGACTAATTAAATCTCATAGCACTACACAACATCATTGAATCACAGAACTAGAGCTGGAAGGAAATCTTACAGGTAATCAAGTCCAGTGCCTAAATTTTATAGCATGAAAACTGAGGTCCAGAAAATTGAACTGATTTGTCTGTTAAAGGAGTTCTGAGCTAAAGGAGGCTCAAAACCCACATTAAAACTTAGGTCCAAGTTCAGCCTTTTTTTCCCACTCCAACACAGTGCCACTATATATCAAGAGCCCATGGTTTTATAAAACACCAATAAAAAAGTAATGAATTTCTCAAAGATCTCCAAACTCCAACACCATGTGGCATTTCATGCCGTTTTCCATGTTCTATTTTCTCCTTTTACATGCCCTTTTCCCAGTGCATTTTAAGTAAAGTGAACTCATGTTCCTTAAGATGCAACTTGGGGTTATTTTGAGGGATCTTTTCTTATCAGAATTCAGACTAAGTCTATATCATCAGTTGTTCTCTCTTACATTATGTACGCATCAGGATCAAGCTACCTCTATAATTAATGCTGGGCTCCTGTACTAATGTCCACTGCCGTCTTAATATAATGTGAGTCAACAGTGTCATTCAGTCAGTGATCATATGCCTTCACAGCACAGTGCATAGTCTCAGTGTCTTTTACTATCTTAAAAAATGCCCCATTCCCTTTCTTTGTCCCATTTTGTTTTTAATCTCCTTTTTCTTCTTTTTTACAACTTCTTTTCTCCCCTTCATGAAAGAAGCCTATGAAGCTTACCCTTCCTACTGATGGAGTGACCCTTTTGCCCACTATATTCAAAGTTTCTTTCATAAGGTTGAACTTCAGAAAAGAAAAGGAACTGGGTGAAATAATGACAAAAAAGAACCCCCTGAAGGATGTAGAAAAGGCCTGAGACTTCAGAGAGGGCTCCCTAGACCAATGTCTCCCTGCCCTAGCCTGACCTCCCCCTCTTCTTCTTCACTCTTTCCCTTTGGTTGTCTGCCCACCTTTGATTAAGTGGATAGCCCCTACTTGATTCAGGCGACTGGGGGAAAAAGCACCGCCCTAGCTCTGTCACTCTCTTCTGGTTCTCTCCCTCCCAAAGTATAAGAGGGCAAGACCAATAATGCCACGGTGAACCCTTTAATTTGAATCAAAGACGTCACAAAGTAATGTCAAGGGAAAGAAGACCCTGGGAGTGAGGAAGGGCACCCACAGAGTTGATGTATGTCCTCTTAACCAGTTGTCACTTTCATGCAGGGACAAATAATAACTGATGACAGAGAGCACTCTAAGGTTTGTGAAGCACTTTCTTTTCATTATCTCATTTGATCCTTACAAGAAGCCTGTGGGAGTAAATATTCTAGGAATTATTTCCCATTTAACATTTGGGGAAACTGAGTCTTGAAGAGTTAAGAGACTTGGCCAAGATCATTAAAAACTGTCAGCTGCAGAGTTGGAGTACAAACCTAAGTTCAGTTGAGTCCTGAGCTTACAGCAAGGAAGACCCGAATTCAAGTCCAGCCTCCTAATTGAAGGTCCACAAGCAAATCATTTAATTTCTGCCGGTCTCATGGGTTTGTTAATAGTATCTATCTAGGGGCAGCTAGGTGCCCTGAAGTCAGGAGGACCTGAGTTCAAATCTAGCCTCAGACACTTAACACTTCCCAGCTGTGTGACCCTCAGCAAGTCACTTAACTCCAATTGCCTCAGCGGGGAAGGGTGGGGAGGAAGGGAGGGGTAGTATCTATCAGGATTATTGTGAGCTTCAGATGAGAATATTTATTTTAAAATGCTTAGATCATGACTATCATATGGTAGATACAAAATAAATGCTTACTCCTTTCCTTTTCCCCCCTCTTTCTACTTCACCATGTTGCTTCACATTTCCTACACTGCTTCTCATTATTAATATTGCATACAAACAACTAATTCAGGATATGGCAGTTATCTCTATGACCATATGCTATATTTAACCATCATTGACACTGAGAAATAGGCTTAACCATTCACTATGAAGATAATGGCTGATTAAAGTAATGCATGAATAGTAGAAGTGATGCAATCAGATATCCTGTGCCTGCCACATGTTTTATCATTTGTTTGTTTGAGGGAGTTTGGGCCTATTAAAGAGGTCAGTAACGGGCCCAATCAGAAGTTTTTCTTTCTTTTAAACAGCTAATAAGCTAAGAATAGCTTAGATTATAGGCCATATGGTAGCAAGGCAATGGGCCAGATTGGACCAGTAGGCCATAGCTTACTGACACAGCTTTCTAATATAATTTATGCCATATAATATATAATATAATAATGCTATATAATTTAATCTGATGGAAAAACTATAGTAATAACAATAATTATCATCAGTTAAATATTTTGAAGTTGTAAAGAATTTCACCATACTTTTTTTTATTTGAACCTCTTGAAAAAACCCTATTAGATACCTCCATAGAGAAGGAATATGAGGATTTTATTAAGTGACTTGTCCAAGGTCACATAGCCAGAAAATGACAGAGCTAGCTTAAAATTCCAGGTTTTCTAACTCTGGATCTGTTATGTTTATGTCATACTGTTATGTCATATGTCATGCAGTAGTTTTAAAAAGTAAAATAACAACTTTCAGAAGATCACTTCACCATTCTAAACGGTTCTACATACATTTTCTTATTTAGTCTAGTTTGAGCATAGGGAAGATGTCAAAGGAGGATTCAGTTTAATAAATTAGGGATATTTGTCATGATGATAATAATGATTAGAAGTTATAGATTTTCCATCTCGAAACAGGGATAGAATTCGATGATACGACTCCTCATATACATTACCCTATGTTTTTTCTCTTCTTCCAATCCCCATCTATTTTCTTATTTTCTTCCTTCCTTCCCTTCTTTCTCCCACTGAAGAGACATTGAATTTTTACATTTTAGAACTAGAAGTGATTATATAGTCCAAAACCTTTTACTTAGTTTTCATTCATTTACTTACGAAGCAAACTGAGACTCAGAATTAAGTGTGCCATTCTCCTGAGCACCTTGGACAGCACAAAGCATGATTGCTGTTAAGAAAGGAGATTTCTGAAATCTAGTCTAAGATTCTTTCATATCAAATGTAGTAAAAAATAATAATTTAGTGAGTGGAAAAAGATAATTTTGAAGCCCATAATTTTGTTTCATTGTGTCTAATTTTGCTATAGGAAAGGAGTTAAAGATAATACTGAGCTAAAATCTGAATATTTTGTATTCCATCAGAATCTGTTCTGACCCCTGTATTTGTTAATGTGTATTTATTCAAGTTGTTTCAAGAATATATAGCTCTATTGTGTGCATATATATTTATATGTATATAGGTGTCTGTTTATATATAATTGCAGATATACATGCATGTACATACACAAACAGTTTTCACTGGTGTGCACACATATAAATACAAATATACATATGCACACATTCATATGTAGGCAGAGTAGTCTATGTATTGCATAAGTGAACATCCTGATATAGAAGTGTATATGTATGTATGCCAAGAGGTTTTGTGACATTTTCCAGTCTTTCCTATAACATGTACTAGCAATTTGACTCTGCAGTAAATCATTTAACCCTTTTGTACATTAGGTAACTCTCTCTAAAACTATACATTTATTTCAGAAAGAAAGGTGATAATTTTCATTGGAAAGTTTTTCAGTATTTCAAAATTGAAAAAAATATAAAATTAGTTCATGATCAATAATTTTTTTTAGAAATTGCCTCATTTAATAGAAATTAGAATATCACCTAACACCATGTGCATTCTATATACTAAAGAAAGTCCAAAGAGCCTATCTTTTCCCAATGACAAAAGGAAAGAAAGTCCTTCTGAACAATAACTCCTAAGGGAGCTGGTGTAACTGCATTACTGCATTACTGATTTCTCATTTTTTGAACAGCAGCAATTAGATAAACTTGAAACCAGTGGCTATAATCCTCAAGGTTGGATCTGATTAATAAAGGGAGCCGTAGCCTGCTGGTTCTAAAATAAAAAGCTAAATAAATACATGCTGTCATTTTCTGCAATAAAGTAATAAGCAGTTTGTAGTAAATGTGATTGGCATAAAACAACATAAAAAATAATGTCAAATACGCTCAGGAAATAGCTATTGCTGTCAAATTTGCAAAATAGGATGGTGTACAAATGTACAACAATTTAAAGCTAGTGAGATAGGATGACAGATATGCTAACAAATTATTCATGCCCTATTTAAATTATGTGTACCTAACTGTGCAAAAGCATATTTATTTAATCAAAGCATGATCATTTCTTGACAATTACTTTTATAAACTTTCATAGAGTGTATCAGAAAATATCAGCAGGCATGGATAATGTCACCTAAGTTATACAAGACATAAGCAAGGTAGTGGAGCTGCCCCCCAAACTCAAGGAACTGGAAAAGGCTAGTATATATAAACAGTCTCAAAAGCTACCTCAGTAAATAAATTACCACGATGATAGATAGAACTGGCTGAGTACAAAGGAAAACATAAGGGAAGTTATTAAATTTTAATGAATATTAAACTTAAGGGGGAAGCAGTGATTTTCACATGACTACCCCAGATTCTATATTGGTCTCCAAGGTGGCATACCACTGGTGGTGGGTCAGTAGTACTTGCTGTAGAATTTCTACAGTTTGGTGCCAACTTTTGGTCTAGTCAGCCAATTACCAGGTCATAGAGAAAGAGCACAGTGACTAAATTTTCCAGGCCAGTTGTGGTAATGGGTTATATTTAAATAGTGCCTTGAGAGTCAATGTTGTATGATGGATAGAGGGCTGGCTTTGGAGCCAGAAAAACCAGAGTTCAGTCCTCTTTTAGATGCATTTTAGCTGTGTGACCTGAGGCAAGTCTTTTAATTTAATAGTGCTCTAGACCACAGCTTCTTAAACTCTGGTTCATGATACCATATGGGGTCTTGTAACTGAATGTGGGAGTTGTGAAATTATGATTTATCGTCAGCAAAAATTTGATTTGTATACCTATTTTATATAGCTATGTACCTGGGGTTATATAAAAATTTCTTGGGTGAAAAGGGGTCATCAGTGGAAAAAGCTTAAGAATCTCTGCTCGAAACAAAAGATACCAAACAGGCTGGATAATAGAATTTAGAATAGAACCTAATCATATTAAAATGTAATTGGGAACTATTTAAGTAAATTAATAAAATGACAAAACAATTTAGATAATGTTAATTTTTGGTTTTCTAAGTTGATATGCTAACCAGAAGAATTCTTCTGTACAGTTTAAAAGTTCCCTTAGTTACTATAAAAATTTGGAATCACTACTCTCAGCAACTTCCTAAGTATATAAATTGCCCAGAAATATGCTTAATAAAAAACTTACTTTCAATTAACAAGTCTAGATTTGAAGCCTGCCTGTTTTGCTAGGACCTGCTTAAAGCATGTGTTTCCCTAAGATAGTCTTCTAGAACATCTCCATAGTCTCAGTGAGACATCAAAGAACTTTCATCACAGGTGCTTGAGGCGTGATGCTCCTCATAAGCAACATTTTCTTTCCTTTTACAGTCTCTGCCATTTCTGGAATCCTTTCTCTTTTCACCTCTCTCTTTCAAACTTATAGGTCCTTTCAAATGTCATCTTATGCCATCACTACAAAAAGTTTCTCACAATTTTCCTCAGTTATTAGTGCTCCTCCTGAAATTATGTTTATTTGTTTATTTGAGTATATGTTCTCTGTCTTTTTATACACACACACACTCACCCTTAGAGGTTCACCTAAGGTGTTTTTGTTTTATCCTTGTAGGCATTTAATAAAGGAATAGTTTGACTTGTAGGAATTTAATAAAGGACTTATCTTTGGCATAGGGAATTTTGAGATAAAAAAACATCATTTACCAGTGTAAATCATCTTTTCTATGAATTATTACTTTAGAGCATTATCTAGATCACTGAATAACCTAAGGTGACATGGCTATTATGTTATAAGTGCGATGAACACTTGGAGCTAAGTCTTTGTGGTTTCAAAGATGACTCTACATTCATGCTATCATGCTAATTCTTTTGAATTTAATGACATAAAGAAAATTAAGTGAGGAACATACATACATAAAAAATGCAAAATACAAAATACAATGCTCAAATGATATTGTCCAGGACAACATCAAAAGGACAATTAAACATTAATAAGTACTGAAAAAAGTTTATTTCAATATAACTTATGCTTAAAAAATAAGCTTGTACAAGCTGAATCTTCCCAAGAAGGTAGAACTATTTTAAAGTACCTCTAAACAATAAGATCTAGGAAGGAACCTTATCAGTCTCATCTTACAGAATTTTAGATAGCTCATCTATTCTATCACTTCTACTAGCAAGATTCCTTGTTGTTAGCAATGTTCCTAAAACCCATTTGACTTCATCCTTCAGGATGTCTGGCTCAAGATAAGTAATCATACCATTGTGGTATTAATGTTAAGATCTTTCTTGTAGATTACTTAATCTCTTCTGCTTCTAAAGTCCTGACATTTTATCTTTTATCATACCCATTTTACATGAAAATTTTCCTGGAAAGCTCTAATTTTCTTGAGAGATCTCCTGTGTTTCTCATTATATTGCTTCCTTCTGTTTCTTTGCAGTGCTTATTTTTAAAAATCGTTATCTCTTCTTGCTATTCTCTGGAATCATGCTTTCAGTTGCCTATATCTTTCCCTTTCACTTCCTTTCTTTCCTCATCTATTTATTAAGCCTTATTAATCAGCCATTTTGCTTTTTTTGCTCTTCTTTTTCCTTGGAATATTTTATGTTGTTGCCTCCTATACAACATTGCAAACATTTGTCCATGCTTCTTCAGGCACTGTAACTACTGTATCTATTCCTCACCTCTACTTGATAAGGTCATGTGTTATTATTATTTAGATCATATCTAGATGGTCTCATGGTTCTCCTATTTTTTTCAATTTCAGTTTGGATTTTGTGATAAGAAGTTCATGATCTGAGCCACAGTCAGCTTTAGGTCTTGTTTTAACTGACTATATTGAGTTTCTCCCCTTTTATTTGCAAAGTACATAATCAATCTGATTTCTACATTGATTATGTGATTAAGCTCATGTTCAAATTATTGTTCAATCATGCTTATTTCATGATAAGCAAATCTATGCTTAAGATTCTATAATCTAAGCTTGCAAACTGAAAATTACCAGAAGAGCAGACTGGTTTTTGAAAAAGCAGAGGAACTAAAGTCCAAAATTCCAACATTTGCTGGATTATGGAGAAAATAAGGGAATTCCAGAAAAACATCTTCTGCTTTATTGACTATACTAAAGGATTTGACTGTGTGGATCACAACAAAATGTGCTAAGTCCTCAAAGAGACTTGAGTACCAGATCATCTTACTTGTTTCCTGAGGAACTTGTATATATACCAAGAAGCAACATGGAACAATTCATTGGTTTAAGATTGGAAAAGATGTATGACAAGGCTGTATTACCTTAATTATCACCTTAATTAACTTATATGCAGAGCATATCATGTGACATGCTAGGCTGGATAACTCAAAAACCAGAATTAAGGTTGCTAGGAGAAATATCAACAATCTTTGAAATATGGATGGTACTTCTTTGATGGCAGAAAATGAAGAGGAATTGAGAAGCTTCATGATGAGGGTAAGAGAAGGTAAAAGCTTGAAGCTTAACATAAAAAAGTAAGATCTTTCCAAGTGGTCTCAATCACTTAATAGCAAATAGAGTAGAAATGGAAGCAGTGTCATCTTGTTCTCAAAAGATCATTGCAGATAGTAACTGAAAATTAAATAAAATTAAAAGACCTTTATCCTTTAGAAGGAAAGCTATGACAAATCTAAGCATCATATTTAAAAATTCAGATCATCTTGCCAAAAAGAGGTCAATATAGTCAGTTATGATTTTTCCAGTAGTAATGATTAGCTGTAAGAACTATAAAAAAAGATGAGCACCACAGAATTGACATTTTCAAATTGTGTAGGAGAAGAGTTTCAAGAGATCAGACCAATCAGTACTTAAAGAAATGAATTCATGCTATTTTCTGGAAAACCAAGTGCTAAAGCAAAGCTTAAATATTTTGGCCACATAATGAGGAGACAGAACTCATTGAAAAAGGCTTTGATGTTGGTAAAAATTGAAGTTAAAAAGAAAAAGGCACAGCAGAGGATGAGATGGATAGATAGTGCCATGGAAATAATGAACATGAATTTGGACAATCTTTGGAAGCTAGAAGGGCCTGGCTTTGCTATGTTCCATTAGGATTCCAGAAAGCCAGAAAGACTAAACAAAAATAACAAAGAGAATTCATACGTACAATCAAGAAAACATAATATTAGAAAGACTAGCACAAAGTTATTAAACTACCTATATTCTTTGACCTAGCAATACTACTGTTGGCATCTTAACTGAAGGTAATTAGGAAAAGAAGTTATATGTTCTAAAAGGTTTACAGTAGCTCTCTTTGTGCTGACAAAGAAGTGGAAATTGCAGGAATGCCTATCAACTGGAGAATGGCTGAACAAGTTGTGGTGTATGATAGTGATAAAATATTATTGTGTTATAAGAAATGATTAAAAAAACATGAAAAGACTTGCATGGAAAAGTAACGAGCAAAATGAACAGAATGGAAGGAATATTGCATATAGTAAAAACATAATTGTTTTAAGAATGACAGAGCGAATAAGTTATTTTGACTGTTATAAAATACTCAAATTAAATATAAAGGACTATGAAAAAAGATGCTGTCTAAAACCAGAGAAAGAACTGATATGTATGTAAAGAATAATTTTATGTACATATACCTATTGTGTCTAATGATAGCCATTTCTGGGGGTAAAGGTGGGGAGGAAAAAAAAGAAATTTACATGATAATTTTGTTGTAGATTTGAAAGAAATAGTAAGTTCTGCAGAGTAGATTTGCCGTTTCATATGCAATTTTTTTACAATTGTATTATGTTTTGGGAATGCTTGTTTTAGTCCACAAATTAAAAATAAAATTTCAAAATATATAGTCATAAAAAATTATTGTAACAGTTATTTTAGGAGAGAAAGGGTTAACATTTCAATATCTTTGTCCTATACATCTCAAAGTAACTTCCTTAAACAATGATACACTCTACAAATCAGACAATGGAAAAGCTTGTTACTGTCCCACAACCAAATATAAACAACCTTTCTTTTTTTTTAATAGCTTTTTATTTACAGGATATATGCATGGGTAACGTTACAGCATTAACAATTGCCAAACCTCTTTTTCCAATTTTTCACCTCTTACCCCCCCCCACCCCCTCCCCTAGATGGCAGGATGACCAGTAGATTAAACAACCTTTCTTATATGACCATAGAAGCCACAACGTTGAATTTGAAAAATATAGAGGCTGAACAAATATGAAAACATATGATATTAAATGAAAATGTTTGAATATAAAAAGATGAATAAATTAGTGACATGGGAAATAAGTATTGATAGTCTTAGTAAAAAGGGTAGGTGTTAGTGTAATTTGTCAATGAAAATCTCACATCCTCTTCCTATGCACTTTTCTCTCTTTTCCTAAGGGACCATGATGCTTCCTGAAATAAGAAAATGAATCTATAAAAGTCCTATTACCTTAGTATCAATTAGATTGGCCACAATTTTAGGGTAGTCAAAAAAACCTCCAGAGAATTTTTTAAAAATAAATTCAGGATCCATATGAGCAGTGGCCTTTACTATTCTCCAGCAATTGATCTAGCCAAGGCAGCTTAATTATATCAAATTTTAAGGCTATGGCCAGATCATATTGGAATCACAGTGACCTTGAATCTAAGTCTAGTTGCTTACACTGAACTCTTTCAAGGTCTACAATTCTATAATTTCTAGATCCCACTAAACTCTGAGAAAATAAGCCGTGGTTTCCTTAATTGAATCTGAAAATTTTCTATAAACACGGTCTAAAATTAGTAAACCAATCATCTAACTACAATTATGTAGTGCTTGGTGTGATGATAGAGTGCTGGACTTGGAGTTAGGAGGAACTGGGTTATAATTTTCCTCAGACTCTTAAAAGCTGTGTGATCTTGGTAAGTCGTTTAACTTCTCTAGGAATTAATTTCCTTATTTGTAAAATGAAGAGCTTGAATTATGTGACATGTAAGCTTCCTTCCAGCTATAGATATATGGTCCTATAATAGATTCTAATCTCCACTTTCCTTTTTTGAGGAATGAAAGCAAAGGATAAAGTACTTCACAGAGTCAGGAACACCAATCTGAAATCCCACTTTAGATATTATTTATGAATTTTAAACTTGAAAAATTATAAATAATTTCTGGAATATTATTGTCATCTGCTTAGGAAAGAATAGAAAGTGGGTTTTCATTTTTTACTTTGATGCATTTCTGACAGTTGAGGATAAAGTCACTGAAGTCCTGAATCTCCATCTTGGCCTAATTTAAAATATTATAGTTTTTAACTCATCTGTTTCTGTCAAATGACAGCAACATCTCCAAACGGATTTTGCAATCTAACTCCCCTGTACCCTGTTGTCTTCAAGAAAATTTAGCCTAGTTATCCAGGTGAGGCATTTTGGCTCTGATAGTATATACAGCACATGCTGACTTGCCACCGGGATGGCCAATTCTTGCTTGGTGGTTAAATTATAGCACAAATACTTCTCATTGATCGCAATTTAACAGCCAATCAAGGCTTAGCTTTGTCCCCATGATTTCACTCTGCCTATACAATTGAGAAGAATAGCTCCTCTAATGGGCACTATTATGGCTATTGTGTTCCTGGGAGATGAACTCTGAAACTGTGCAGAAGCTGGACAAGTTATATAAATGTCTGAGGCTCCTGGACATTACTAAGAGAATCATGTAACCTCCCAGGACATAAAGATTTTGCTGCAGCTGTGTACTGCCCAGCATCCCCTATAGCCCATAAAAACCTGTAGAAGGCTTTTTAAAAAAAAATAACAGAACACTTCTTGTCATATTTGTAGCATTCAGATTCTAGTAACAGGCTATGTAAAGAAAGGTTTTTAGATCAGAGTTCCTAATGGTTCATCATTAAATAATCATCAGCTTTGTTGTTAGATAATCAACCTCAAATTGTCTATGATCAAAAGCTGAGAACTGTTTTCACTGTTGACATTGTTGGAGGCTATGGATGAGTATGATTTTATTTTTTTTTTTATTCCAGGTCACTAATTGGAAAGTCATATGATGCTAGCTAGTACTTTGTATTGTCAGTGTGGGGCTCACACTTTGTTTAGTTTAACACATTTCGAATTAAATTATCCTTTTTATGCCTGCTGCTTTTGTGAATAGCAAAGAATGCTATGTATCTATTTTGTCATTGGGCCACATATTCCCACTCCAGGGGAACTTGCTACCATAAGTCACAAAAGTGATTTATAAACCTTTATTTCAATTGGGGAGGAGGTAGGAAAGAAGGGAGGGAGATGAAAGAAAAAAAGAGACAAATTCATTGTGATCTCAGAAAAATTACTCCAAAAAATTTTATATTGGTCTGTTCTTTCTATAATTTTTATTCCTTTTATTTTTAAATTGATAGATTGGTTGATTTTATTTTCTAAATTCAGCCAATAATGGACAGCAGTGTATTTTCAGTGTCACTTACAAATGCATCATTAGATTGTCTTTTATATCTCTTGGAACACACATAATTATAGGTAATTGTATCCTGTAAATTACATTACTAACATAATATCTTTTATATGAATACTCGTATCACTAAAAAATCTTTTTGAATATGTAATTTATTGATTATGGTGATCATCCAGTCAGTAATGCTATCTCTTCTACATTATCTATCAAATCTGAAGTCATGTTCTTCCCCACTAAATACTTCTTTAGAATGAGACAATAATTACATACATATGCTATAAAAGCTTGATTGACTGAAATCTACTTTCCCAACACATTGTATAGTCTAAAGTCCTTAGCCCACTCAAGAGTGCCCTGTCAGAGTATTTTTGGCAGGCAATAAAAATTTATACAAGTTTAGTTCAATACAACATTTGTTAGATACTTAATATGTAAAAGGACCTGGGTCTATTATGAGAGATGTATCTTACTTGGTATCCTGAGTGTTTAATATATTAGATGCTTAATAATTTTTATCACCACACTGACTTTCTGGCATGTAGAGATACAAACATAAAAAATAAATATACTTACCTCAAAAAATATATTCTTGATGGGATCCACTATGTACATAAATTAGGATGGTATAAAAAATTTCACATGTGAATGATTACAAACAAATGAGTAAGTTTAGGGGAGAAATGATTGGTGATCAGTAGGGATCAGGTTTGTGAAGACACAAAAAGCAAGGAGGCCATAGCAGTAGTACTGGCAAGACAGGATGAGGATCGTAATAAGGATGGTTATCTTATGGATTTAAAAAAAATGGATGGAGGGGACAGATGTTATTAAAATATACAAGTAGAAAGAAATATATATGGGAAGGGTATGGAATTTTTAAAAAATAGGAATTAAGGATTATTTGGAGGATTTTTATCAACCTGAATGATTTCTCAAGTTCTATCCAAGACTTGGTAGATAGTGTCTGGATCAATCATACTAACCTCAATAAAAATCTGAAAGTTTGGAGAGGGAAATATTTAGAAAGGAAGATAATTTTGGATTTTTTGTATTTGAAATGCCTATGAGATTTCCAAGAAATGTTCAATGGACCAAAGATGTCAAATATATAAATAACCCTACTCCAAATTGCAGCCTGACAGAATTAAAGTATAATTAATTAAACAAAAAAACAGAAAATATAATATAGATAACATTAAATTTAAAAAATTATCAATATGCAACCCATGAGAATGTTATGAATAGATTCATGAATATATTTGATTTTGACACTACTGACAACATAGAACTAATGTTAAAGAATGATTATAAGAACTTTATATGTATTGGTTCCACTTCTAATTTTGAATATATCTTCATCCTTTCTACTCTCTGTTTTCATCCATTACAGTAATAAAGATTGATGTTCAGAATGATAATATTATGAATATGCAGCATCCTGACTTATCCTTTAATTCAACTGTCATTTATTAAGCACTCGCCCTGTACTAGATCCTAGACATGTGAGAGGAATAGTGGATAGAGAACTAGAGGTGAAATGAGAAAGATTTGAGTTCAAATCCAGTCTCCTTTACTATCTTGGTGACCTTAGAGAAGTAATATCTATTTGCCTCAGTTTCCTCCACTGTAAAGTGAGGATAACCACACTTACAAACTAAAATAAAGTGCTTAGCACAATCCAGGCAGATACAAGATGTAGTCCTGGCCCTCAGAAAGCTTGCATTTGTATTCAGGAGGAGATTATAATATTATTAAGATAAATAGATTATAAAATATTATGGGTTCAAAGGAAAGATCAGACAATGTACTCAAGAAAGAGAGAGAATAATTATGGTTGGTAAAATCTGGCTAACATTCCTAGGAAGGAAGCAACTAAACTGAGTTTTGTAGGAAAAGAATAATTCCAGAGGAGAATATCGAATCCCAGACCTGGCAGAGAGCCTAATCCAATGATCAGAAGTGGGACATACCAAGTATGTCTGGTTTGGCCATATCCAGGAAATATTGTTCCATGCATGCCTTTATATAAAGAGGAGCAATGTGAAATAAATTTACAAAGGTAGGATGGATCTGATTGTGGCAAGTCTAAAAGTCTAGGTCAAGAGTCTTCATTTTTGTCAATTGGCAACAGAAAGCCATACCAGTGATATGGTTACATCTATGCATTCAAAGATTAATTTAGCATTTGAGTAAGAATTGGATTGGAGAGAGGAATGATTGCAGACAGAGACCAAGATTTAGAAGGTAATTAAAATACCCTAGATGAGAGGTGATGAAAAATTGAGCTAGAGTGATAGCAGTGAGAGGACAGGGAGAAATGATTATAAAATATGTTGTTGGAGGAAGAATTAACAAGATTTCAAAAGTGATCAATTGTGAATAAAAGTGAAGGAGAAGTGAAGGAGAAGGCTAGAAACCTTGTTGGCTCATAGAATGAATAGTCCCACCAAGAAAAATTGGGAAAGGAAGGGGAGAAGAGCTGGGAAGAATTACTCTTCTGAGTTTCTCATGATATTCTCCCCTCCTCTTCCCAACTTTCTTTGAGAACTAGGAAATCCCCCAAATAGAAGAAAAATTGGGGAATAAAAAGGAATGTTGTAGTTCCATGAATGTGTTTGCTTTATCTTCACATTTAATTTTACCCAAACTAAATTTCAGTAGCCTATGTATTACCTCACTAAATTCTTTGGGGCTGAAGAGAGTAGGAAAGTTGGAAGACAGAAATTATTCCAAAGGAATTTGAACTAAGCCAAAAATAATTAAAATATTTTGAAAATATATTTTAATAATCATGTCTTAAAATGTTTAACCCAGAAATAAGTATTGTGAGGAGGGGTGAAAGCAACTTTTTATAGTCAGAATCTAAAGGAAACATGGGTATGTGACATTTTAGTGGAGCTTTGTGTAAACTCTAGTGTTCAGAGGACATATTTCAGCCTACTGAAAAGTGGGAAGTCTTGCACATGTGCAAAGGAAAAAGGTTAAGAAGATCACCACCTGGTGGCTAATTTAGAAACTGAACTCTGAATTGTTTCTAACCACCCACTTTGGTTAACAATTATAGAAGCATAAGTTTGTCAAAATAATTTCCACACAATTATGCCCAAAAAGTTATCAAACTGTGCATACCCTTTGATCCAGCAGTGTTTCTACTGGGTTTATACCCCCAAAGAGATCATAAAGAAAGGAAAGGAACCAGTATGTGTCAAAATGTTTGTGGCAGCCCTCTTTGTAGTGGCTAAAATTGGAGAATGGCTGAATAAATTGTGGTATATGAATGTTATGGAATATTATTGTTCTGTAAGAAATGACCAGCAGGATGAATACAGAGAGGCTTGGAGGAACTTGCATGAACTGATGCTGAATGAAATGAGCAGAACCAGGAAAATCAGTATATACGATGGAAGTGGATTTCTTCCACAAAGAGATCTAACTCAATTTCAATTGATCAAGGATGGACAGAAGCAGCTACACCCAAAGAAAGAACACTGGGAAATGAATGTAATGTTTGCATTTTTGTTTTTCCTCCCGGGTTATTTATACCTTCTGAATCCAATTCTCCCTGTGCAACAAGAGAACTGTTCAGTTCTGCACATATATATTGTATCTAGGATATACCGTGACATATTTAACATGTATAGGACTGCTTGCCATCTGGGGGAGGGGATGGAGAGAGGGAGGGGAAAAGTTGGAACTGAAGTTAGTGCAAGGGATAATATTGTAAAAAATTACCCAGGCATGGTTTCTGTCAATAAAAAGTTATAATTATTTAATAATAATAATAATGCATTAGCTCAATTAGTCTTTGTATAGCCCTGTGAAGTAAGTGATGTCATTATCATCATTTTACATATGTAAAATGTCACATCACTAAAATATGTCTGAGGCAGGATTCAAACTGAAGTCTTCCTGACGCTATGCCATAAATACTATACTACTTAGTTCCCTCTTGGTCTCAGTTTAATTCATGTGATAGTTATCACACAGTATTCAAGTAAGTAATACTAAGCCCAATGTCACAAGAAAAAAAGGAAATAATAAAAGCCATGGATAAACCAAAGAAATAATGTGTTGTTACAGGTATACAATATTTACTAGTTCAATAACAGGGACCGATATCATATTTACAATTAATAGATGTTCCAGTACAGTACATTGCAACTTTAAAAAAATAGTTACTAAATATATGTAGTTAACAGAATCCAATTTTGTAAGTACATAAGCAAGATTTGTATTTCATAACTATCTAATCCTGTAGTTTGGCTTCTTTTTAAAGTGAGTCATATTTAAAAGAACAAGCTCATAGGCTTAGAATGTTTCCTAGAAGAAAAATGTTTTCAGATGGATAAAAAGGAAATTGAATACATGAAAAGGGAATAATGAAGGCAAATGAGTCCCAAGAACTAAAAGGTATTATTAGGAATGGGGTCAGTCCTAACAAAGATGACTAAAAGCTTCTGATAGAGGTAAAAATAGCAATAGGAAACAGTGGACAAAAAAAGATTCACATTCATTTTATATTTTTTATTTCAATATTTCTAATATTTAAGTGCATTGATTGATCTATTAATAAATAGTAAGTTATTGAGGCTGCATTTGAACTTCCTCTTCATGATAGGAAATGCCAGTGCTCCTCTTTTACTGGCATATTTTGTGAAACCAGAATTATATCTGGCCTATAATGAAGTTTGGGGTTAGGGATAAAGGAGGAACTTTCATTGGAAATAGAAAAATAGTTGTTTTTGTTTTAATGTGATGGGCAAAGTTCTTTTAATTCTACCTACAAGCTCTAGATCCCATCTGTCCCCTTATTTTACTTCCATTTCTAACCTTACCACTTTCAAGTATATGGTGCCTCTTTCCTGGATCATTGTAATAGCATTCCAATTTGACTTTCCTAACTCCAGGCTCTCCCCTATCCATTATGTCCTTCTTTGTCTAACAACTATCACCGACCTTATGTACTGTTTCAAGCATCAAGAAGCTTTTTACATTCATTATCTTTTTTGACCTCCACATCAGCCTTGTAAGGTACTCTGTGTCCTTTGACGTTACAGTGGCTTTTTACAGATAAAGAGCATGAGATTCAGAAAGATGACAGGAGTTGTGAACATATAGCTAGTTCAACCATGCACAGCTATTAAGTGTCAGAACCAATATGAAAAACCAGATCTCTCCTGACTCTGGTTCTTGTGCTCTTTGTACTAATTACCCTCACAGAATACTCTGTAATGTATGGGTGTGGTCAAGTTGGTCTTCTTCTTAAAAGTTTTCAGTGATCCAACATTCTCTAAAAAATGAAGTACAAAGTCCCTGGACTGCATCTTGAAAATCTGGTCCTAACCTATCTTTTTTTAGTATTATTTTATAAAAAGTCCCTTTGCTCTTTCCATCCTTCATTCAGAGTAGATTATTCAGAGCTCCTGTATCTCATTATGTCTTTTCCTATCAAACTACAGACGATGACTTCAACTAGGATTGATAGTCCTAGAGGTTTTCTGAAAATTGTTTGGCCTAGAGACAAAGACAGAGGATATATTTTGGGGAAGAGTACGTAGAATTGAGTTCATTTTGAACTCAAAATGATTTCTTTACATATATATTTAGATTTACCAAGAATCCATTATGTATTCTATGTGGATATTTCTTATTTCTGGGTATTTGCTTTAACAATGCATATCACAACCAGTTTGTGTTTTAGTAGACAGTTTAATTGGTTACACTGGTTTCCTGGTTTTCTGATTAGTATCTTTGAACTTATCTTTGTGCATGCTGTTTGTTTTTGTTGCTGTTGTTATTATTGTTTTTATGTTTTAAGTTGTAATGATGACTCCTATAATCTCTATAAATGGAAAGTTTTATGATCCAGGTCAATTGCTACCACCTCTTTGATCCACCCTTGCTGGAAGTTATCCCTCTTTCCATCGGTTTCTCAGTAGAGAACTACTTGGTTTCTACTATATGCTTAAATATTCTCATCATAATAACACAAAATTATAGCTTTCACTCTTCTCTTTCATGGATGAGAAAGCTAAAATCCAGAGAGTTTAAGAGTTTATGGAAGAGCAACTAGTTCAAATCCTGTCTCAGCCACTTAACACTTACTAGCTGTTTGACCCTGAGCAAGTCACTTAACCCCAATTTGTAAAGGGCAGGAACTCTGTATGATTGTTTTAATCTTATAACCAAGATGTTAACTCAGTGTAATTGATAATGCAATGGTTATTTAGTTTAGCATGTGGGTTCTCTAGTTCAGTATGATTGTTTTAATCTCAAAACAAGGTGTTAACTCAGCAGAATTAAGATAATGATTCTCTAGTACTTAGTATAATTCTACAAACTGACACCTATTCTACAAGACTGACACCTATGATGGTGTACTTATAATAGAATATATAAAAGCTAAGAAATCTGGCAGAGGAGACAGACTTCAAGAGAGACCATTCTGGAGACCCTCCTGAATGGATCTTGGTTTCAGTGCAGGAGGCAGGAGAGCCACCAAGACAGTCTCTATCTCGATGTCTGTCTCTAAATCAGTTTGTCTCAGTTTATATACTCTATTACAATTATATCATTACAGTATACTGAGTATAAACGAATCATTATATCACTAGGGAACCATTATTTGTTGTAAGATTAAATCAATCATACTGACCACTGTATTATCAGTTCCCCTGAGTTAATACCTTGTGGTAAGAATCCTTGTTTCAAGTACATTTTTTCAGAATTATGGCCCATTACATCTCCTGCTTTCTTTTGTTTTAGAACATAGGTAGTCACACCCTCCCTGACTTCTCATGGAGTTGAGAACCCCCAAAAGGAGGTGATCATGCCCTCTTTGACTTCTCAAAAAAAGGGGTGAAAACACCAAAAAAAGAGGTGATCAAGCCCTCCCTGATGAAAGGGAGATGAAAACACCAAAGGAAATGGAGAATCAAATCAGATTAGCAGGTTTCTGAAGGGTCTTACTTGAAACAGGTATACATAGTGATGTAACAAACAACATGAATCAACATGAGGAATTATACATGTCTATAAGTTCTAAAAATAGCCCAAAACCAGTCTATTGTCCATTACTTCATGTGTCAGTGAATCCAATGATACCTGCAAATTTTGACATCCTGCAGTAGTCCCATCTTGTGTCAGGGAATCTAATGATTCCTGCAGATTTTGAAGTTCTGTAACAGTCTCATTATTAGCCATGCTCTTTCAGTGTCAGATACTTTTTAGGTCTTCTTTGTTTTGAGATTTTTGCTCTTGTCCTGCCTCTCTATGATGGACCAGGTGAATATGGCTTATTGGCACCCATCTGATTCTTTCTCCATCTGTAGAGAGACAAGCAAACCTTCTCCCCCATGCAATTAACCTATTTGGTCCCTTCCATTTACCACTTTCTGGATCTCTCCACATCACCTGGAGATTATATTGGAGCTGTGCACATTGGACACTGCCCTTCTGTTGGGTTATAAAACCTGTATTCTCCCCAATTGTAATCCCCTTCTCCCATCAGATTGATTTTTGACTGATTGATCATGTCTGAACTTCTAAAGATTCTCTGGGTGTAACCTCAGCTGCCATCATGCTTTTTGCCTGGGGCCCTGGAGCTGGGCCTCACTTTCCATTTCCCTGAGTCAATCTACATTCTGATGCCCAATGGAAGCCTCTGTTGCATTTTGGACATAGGGTTTTGGGTCTTGTTCTCTCACCCTATCTTCTCACTCTATCTCTATGCCAACATTGAGCTTTCAGATGCCCTACTTTACCACATTGAAAGCATCGACAAGTGTCTCTGGAAGTTCCTTGACAAGGGGGACCCATGTCTTTCCATCATAGCCTGGGTATAAAAGGCATTTGTGCTCACTGTGGCACACATCTTATAATCTCCTCTAAAGGACCATCCTATTATAGTCCTAGTATAATTCTTCTACAAACCTCATTAGCATTTTCTCTAAGCAAGTTGTTTTATCATTATTCCTGTTGCTGCTTTTTCACCAATAGTCTATGTGAGAGCTGTCTGCAGACATCCCACAAAATCAGTAAAGGGCTCATTTGGACCTTACTCTATTTTTGTGAAGGCTTCTCCTCTGTCTTGTCTTCCTGGGAGGGTGCTCCATGCTTTGATAGCAGCAGAAGCAATTTTCTTATATATTATCAAAGGGTAATTAATCTGTTCTAAAGTGTCTACGTAATGATCTTTACCAGCTAGTTGGTCAAAGGTGATTGGTATATTAACTCCAATTTGCCTATTTCATTGGTCTTGTATTCTACATAGTTCACTATACTCCAAAAGTATTATCTAGGTTCTAAACATGTCCTTGCTATAGATTTCCAATCACTAGGGGTTAAAACTTCATAAGCCAAATTCTCTAATATCATCAATAAGATGATGTAGACCAATAAAGAGTGCAAGCCTTTTTCAGATCTTTGATAATTTCCAGATCAAAAGGAACACTCCTTCTCCTTTCTCGACCTGAAGAGTCAAACTCTTGAATAACAGGTTATGCTTTTATTCTTAAATCAGATATATCCTGTCCTTCTTTTTTAGCTTTAACTTGTGCCTTTTGTAATCTTGTCATGGGGATGGACAAAGCTGTTTCATGGGTGGTGCTGATTGTATCACTGCCCTTCTCCCTCCATCCATGAAGGGTTAAATGCCCTAATGGCTCCTGCTGTGAAGTACCATATTTCTTAATTTCATCAGCATTGTACTTAACTCCTTTCTTATCTAATTCATCATGCTTTTCAGCTATTTTATCAGTACTCTCCCCCACCTGCACTTTCTTCTTTTTCCTTATTCTATAACTTATGTAATTCCCTAAAGCCAATTGTATTAAGTTATACAAATAGAATGTTTCCTCGGGAATTGAATCAGGACCATTATCAATATAATATTCAATTAGTTGCTCTCCTACTAGTTTTCATTTATGTGCCTCTAATTCTTCTTCCTTGGAGAACCAAGGAAACATGTACTATAAAGTTTCTAAGAGTTCATTGATCTGCTTCCAAGTTACAATCACACCTTGGTTTTTTACTACCTTAGCTATGCTTTCTACATACCTCCCTTGGGATGGGGAAGGCTCTTTTCTAAGCAATTGTCCCATTTCAGCTGAAACACTAGTTTAGCCCAAAACCTACTCACTCAAAAAAAAAAAAAAAAGAGTTTATGAAAGACCCCAAACAATCATGTGTTGTAGGTTCAGGATTTGAATATGGGTCCTATGACTCAAAATCTAGCATTCTTTCCATTGAATTCTATTACTTAGACTATAGATTCAGAATTGGAAATTAACTCAGGGGTCATCTAATATAGATGTCTTAGACTCCTTTGGTTTCCTAATGAAGCCTATGGATCCTTTCTTAGAACTGATCAATTTTTATTAGAGATTAAAGAAAATAATGTATTTTTTTCCATCCAAGTTCATAAGCACCTTGAAATCTATCCACAGATGCGTTATACAATGGTAAGAATACTTGCTCTAATTCAACCTTCAATGTTACAGGTGAAAAAATTGAGGCAGCTAATAGTCCTAGGTCACACAGATGATGTCAGAGCCAGAATATGAATTCATGTCATCCATCTAATTCTGAATCCATTTCTCTTTCTACTCCACTAAACCATCACAAATCATAGTCTCAAATAATTGATAATAAATTAGATGCCTTGTTTTTGCTGCCTTGACTATTTTGTTCTCAACATCATATTTTGGCTTTTACTCATTTCCTTAGGCGCTTCCATCTTTCAGTTTTTCTATGAATGTTGTCCTCTCAGCAGATTACTTTATTAATCCATTTTTTCTTTCTCTAATTAGTTTACCAAAGCAAACTACCTATCTTGCTACATAAGCCTGTATGTCTTTATAAAGTCTGTCATAACATATAAGAGATTGTTCTTTTCTCTAACCTTTTTTTAAAAATTCAAAATGAGCTGATCTTTCCCATGAATTAACTCAAAGCTACCACAAAAGAAAATGTTAATAACATTTTATTTGCCTAGAAATCTGGTGTATCAAATTGTTTTCTCCCATTATTATATGGACTCCCCATATCAGAAACACTTGGCTTCACTGTTTCCATTCCATGACTAGGATAGATTATGCAACCTTCAGCATCTTCAGCTGAATTCTTACTCTGCTTCAAAGTCAGTTTTAGCTTTGCATCCTCCCATGAAACCTTCATTAACAATCCCCAACCCCACCCACTGTTGGTAAATAACTCCTTCCACTTAACATGTTTCACGTTGTATTGTTAAATCTCCTATAAACTTCTGGCAACATGTCTCATATACTATAATATGTTCCCACATTCACTGTATTGAAGGGGCTATGTCTTGAGGACATTATTTTGTTGGTTTGTCACTAGGACCCTGAATGTTTTTGAGGGAACAGTTGAAGTGAACCTCTGATTAGCTGGTATAGGAACTTCCCACATGAGGAAATTTCCTCTTCTAATACCATCTAGAATCTTCTCTACAACTTAAAGTCTTAGTGGCCTAGAGGAATGGAAAGGTTATTCTTTGTGAGCATCACAGTCACTAGATAAAAAATGAGACTGGAACACAAGACTTTCTGACTCAGAGGTCAGCCATCTATGTACTCCATCATGCCCCATCTCACTTTGCATAGATTATGTTTAATAAAGGTTTGCTGAATCTATGAAATAGTTATTTTCTTAAACAAAGAGTCCATTACTAACAGAAAATAAAAGTATTCTCTATTTCATAATCATATATGTATATATACATATTATAGCTATAAATACATGCACATACATACACACAGAAAGCTGACTTATTTGTTATGTTTCACTCACAAAATATTCTAGGCAATTCAGTTCTCTGATTTTTTCTAAATCTTATATTCACATTAGGGCAAATGAAAGTCATGTAACTCTGCAGCCAACATGGGGATATTAATTTTAAATCATATTCTACAAGTTGCATTACTTTTTCCCCCATTTTGATCAAATTAGTCACTTCAGATTTTCAAGAAAATCATAATTGAATGGCATAGATAAGATATTAATACTTCAAAAATATTCTAAAATAAGATATTTTAAAGCTGTGTAATTCACAATGTATTAGACTGTGTTCCAGGAAGAAGTATCTTAAATACTGGATAATATTAAAATGTTAACACCTGCACACTAGCTTTTCATTTCTGAGAGGTCCAAGTATGAAGATCAAGACTAACCTAATAGGAATGTACAGATGTTAAAATCATTTCTCCAGGTGTGATGGCTGCTGAGCTGAGTACTGCTCCTCACCAGACACTCTGTTATCCTAACTTAAAGCACACATTTTCTTTTTTTTCCTATCAGAATCATCAAAAGAACCTTATTGGGAATAGCACTTGCCTGTCAAATTAGTATGTTCCCTGTTGAATATGAGTTAAAGTTACATGATGTAAATTTGTACTCTGAATTCAAATTTTAATCAAGGATGAAACAAGTGGTCCCTGTAGTTTCAGCCATTTTACAGAACTGTGTTCAAGAACCACAGGAGAGCCACATCTACTCATCCCTCCTGGGGATGTGACAGTATGAAACTCTGGTATGTTTGTGGCTAACAGGATACAAAGAACAGATTTTTCACTTCCGAATGTAAACAGGTTCAACCAAGGTATACTATTCCCCATGGGAGCACCTAAATATTTTAACAAGAGAAGTAGAAGATTGAGGACAGAAAATCTACCACTAGCTTCCAGTGCCTAACCGCAGATAAAAAATTGATTATGTTTCTGTTGGTTTGAGAGGTTTCCAGATAATGATTTTTTATTTCTAAATTGCAGCATGACATTGAAATTGTAAGCTGATGTAATGCCATCCATGTCTAGAGGTGGACCATAGTAAAATCAATATATTGTATCTCTTCATTCATAGATATTCATGAACCTGGATATATATATATATATGTATATATATATATATATACATATATATATATAATGAAGTTTATCTATTCAATTATACACTGCTGTCACCAAATTATAAAACTAAAATGGGCTTTTACTGCCAAATAGGTTGATGATATATGACATTTTTAGATAATTAATTTTTTTTTTCTTATGAGGATGCCTAGCTAGCATTGTTAAAAAGCTCAAAATAATTTTCTATAGGAACAGTTAGTCTGGAATGCAGACTGGAGTGTATGAGTTTATTGGATCTAAAATTGTACCAAATGCATTAGTGGTCAGAGGTGTTTCTATAAACACTGTAAAGCATGCTACAAACAGTCATGTTACTCATAACTCAGAGTATAAACCATTTTTCTCCTAAACTCCTAAGCAGAGAGGCTAGATGCCTGTCTGGAGTGTCTCTTCAATTTGCTAAGAAATTGTATGTGAAAATGGGATGTGTGCCAAAAAGCAAATGAGCATCTCTGGAGCTCAAATGTACTTTGTATGAAATTTGAAAACACACATGGGTTGGCCAGAAGACACTTTTCTGTAAACCACAAAATGGAATTCTCTCACTTCCTCATACTAGACACACACAAGGGGCTGGATTTCCTTCTCCAGACTAATGGAGTACATCAGTGAGAATATCCAAAGCCTCATCATTTCTTACACTAACAGGTAAAGGTTATTCTAAATGAAATAGGTGAACAGACATGCATTATTATGTGGAGCAATTCCCTGTTTTGCAAGAGAAAAAATGTACAGCAAAAACTTGACACAAACCAAGGAATGATGATTAAGTTTGAAATTCAGTGTTGATATAGCTTATAAAAACAACTTGACATTTGAGTCTTTTAACAGCTACTTGATCACGTGAGTGCCTCCAATGATTACCTTTCCCACAGAAGCTAACAAAGAAAGACACTAAAGGAAGTCATGGGTCCCATCCAGAAAAGTGCAAGGGTGTGTTGAATATGCATTGCATGCACTTGTTGGAAAGGAGTACAGTTGTATAAGAAATGCTGACTTTATAAGAGCCATTCAAATGCAATTGGCAGTTCTCTATATCAAACAAAAGTTAATCATGTAAATTATTTTGCCCCAAATCTTAACCTCTCTAAGGGATTTTTTGGTGACTAAATTTAGGTTGAATATTGAATGTTACAGTTCAGTATTAAATCACTATCTTCTTTCTACCATTATATGTGTGTAGGCAAGTGTATCATTGCCACTAGCTAGCTTAGTTAACTAGTTCTCTGTGCTGTTGAGAGCAAAGATAAGACAAGGCTGCTTGCTGTCCAGGGATGGGGAGAGAGGAAGAAGAGAGGGAGAAAAATTTGGAACACAAGGTTTGCAGGGATGAATGCTGAAAGCTATCATTGCATGTAATTTTGAAAAATATATAGCTATGATTAGTAAAAAAAAAAAAAAAAAAAAAAAAAAAAAAAAAAAAAAAAAAAAAAAAAAAAAAAGATAAGACAGGGTGTTTCCATTATTCCTGATAGAAAAAAAAAAGTAGCAGGTTAGCAGCAGCATCTTTCCAAAAAAGGGGGGGGAGGAGGGAGACTTTATTTCTCATTTTTCTTTTTTTTCCCTTTTTTTCATTTCCCATTTTTGAAGAAAAACATTGTAGATTAATTCTGTTCACCAAGCATTTATTATTCAAACTACTAGAATTCAGAACAGTTTTGATGATAATGGATTATTATGACTCACACTACCTATCCTGCCTAGCCTAATGCCCTTTCTGTGACATTCATATATACTAGGGTATATTTGAGAGGTTAAAAACTATACCAAAAATGGTGGGTTCTCTCTTGACAGTCTTCATTTCTAATCTGAGACGTGACAACCTTTCTAATTTTCAAGCTATTCTTAGAAATTTATTTTCTAGTTATATAATTTATGAAAATCACAGATTGTATGACTTCAGTTAGAGTTGTAATATTATCAGTCTCTTACAAAATGGAAAATGAAGCATGTGATTTTTCTCAGTGACCTTCCCCAGAAGCTCTCTCTAAGGAAAGTTATGTCTCTGGAACCACAATACTTTACTCAAAGATTTTTTTGGTATTTACTAGTATATAAGTAACAGAAGTTTAAAGGACAAGTAAATGTTTTAAGGGTTGATCTTACCTCCTGAAAAAAAAAAGAACAATTTAACGAACTTCCTTGGGGGTCAGAGAGAGGTAAGGAGAAGGTAAAATGGTATAGATAAGATATGGTGTGGTAAGAGTGGAAATGTCAATAATTTCAAGGTCAGAGGGCCTGGTTTCAAATCCCATATCTATGTGACCTTGAACTTTGCTTCAGTTTCCTTATCTTTAAAACCAGGAGGGGTTTGAACTAGATTGCTTCTGAGGTCTTTTTCATCTCTTGACCTTTGATGGTCTCTAAGATCTCCACCATCTTTTGGGATAAAAAAATGCCAATAGGATTGGGCATTGGTCTTTGAAGTCCAGAGGATACGCTTTTAAAACTTGTCAGCTATAAGAAATGACCAGCAGGGGGAATACAGAGAGGCTTGAAGAGACATACATGAACTGATGCTAAGTGAAATGAGTAGAGCCAGGAGATTATTAAACACTTCAACAGCAATACTATATGATGATCAATTGTGATGGACATGGCTCTCTTCAACAATGAGAGAATCCAAATCAGTTCCAATTGATCTTTAATGAACAGAACTGGCTACACCCAGAGAAAGAACACTGGGAAATGAGTATGAACCACAACATAACATTTCTACTCTTTCTGTTATTGTTTGATTGAATTTTTATTTGTTCTTCTCAGGTTATTTTTAAATATGATCTTTCTTGTGCAACAAGATAACTGTATAAATATGTATACATATATTGTATTTAACATTGAAAAACTTGCCAGCTAGTTAACATAATACAAATCTCTTAACTTTTCTGTCTTTAAGGACCCTTCTTGAATTAATTTCATGAACCCTCTCTTGACTTCTGAGTATAGTTATAGAGTTTAGGAAAAGAGATTGAAAGGTTTGTTATTATTGTTGTTTTTTAATCTTAAATCCTTAGTGATTAGGACAAATACTGTATTTGCCCATTGCTAATTTGATTTACAAATATTAGTAGAAGTGGGATTTCTGTAGTTTGTACTAGTATTGCCAACCTGTCAATCAAACCCAACTACCAGGTAGGCCCAGTAGATTTGGAGACTTTGAGGGAAGAAGAATTCCTTTAGATGGAATATAACTAGAGAGTGAAATTGTGTCATTAAGATTGAAATCGATTATATGGGGAAGGTGGCATTAATGACCATGGAAATATCAAAGTCATTATTTTATTCCATTTTCAAATATTCTGTGGTTATTGATCCAATGAGATATTAAATGTAAAGTACTGGACAAATCTTAAACCCTATACAAATGTCAGCTATCATCAATTAACATTTTCATTATCACTAGCACTATATGATGAGAACAACAATAAAAATCTATATTTTGTAGTCCTTTATTGTAGAGGGCCGAAACTCTAGAAAAGTATACTTAAAACTAACTCAGTGAAATTGATGAGATGATGGTTCTTTACTTCATATTTATACTTAGTACTTAGTATGGTGATGTAATGGTTTTCTAGTTCACACATAATCAGTATGTTGTAATGATGTAATTGTAACAGGGTATTAAGGGCTAAGAAGGACTGGAAAAGGGACATTCCATTTTTGACTAGTTTTCTGGTGGCTGTCCTGCCTTCCTCACTTCTCCCCTGAGACCAAGGACTCAGGTTGATTCTGAGGACCTCCAGAAAGCGAGCCCAAACATTACACTTTATAGTTTATAAAACCATTTTCTAACAAGTCTATCTGATATGGTAAGTAGCATATGATTAGCCTCATTTCACAAATAACTGAAGCAGTGGCATTTTTAAGTCTATATATACAGTAAACAACTGGGATAATCATAAACCCTGTGTTCTTTTTTTCAGTTGTCACTCTTATCCACCTCTCTATTACATTCTACACTCTGGACCTCTCAGTCTCCTTGATGGGCTCATCTCATTCAGACCTTCTAACTCTGGGTTTTCTTCCAAAGCTCTGATCTGGACCTCCTTCTTTCCTCTTATTGTATCCTTTCTTTCTTGCTGACCTCAGCAGCTTCCATGGGTCTAATTATTAGATTTCCAATTCTAACTTCCTTCCTGAGCATTAATACTACAAATTATTGTTCAGTTCTTTCAGTAGTACCTGCCACTTTGTATGGGATTTTCTTGGCAAAGATACAGGGGTGGCTTGTCATTTCCTTCTCTAGTTCATTTTCTAGATGAAAAAACTTTAGCAAATAAGATTAAGTGACTTACCTGAGGTCACACAGCTGGCAACTATCTGAAGTCAGATTTGAACTCAAGATTTGAAGATGAGTGTTCCTGACTCCAGGACTAGCACTCTATTCACCATGCCTCTGGCTACCTTAATGATACCACATAATCAATTGCCTATTTGACATTACATATTACATTTCCCAAAGATATGACAAGCATAATACGTTCAAAAGGCGAACACAATCTTGCTAGCCTAGTTTTACATTACTCCCCTTCCTACAATTGGCAATGCATTTCTGTTTCTCCCATAAAATTCATTGCCTCTGCTATCTTCTCGTTCTGTCCTTCATATCTGAAAGGTTTTTCTTTATCTCAGCCAAATAGAATTCCTCTCTGCCTTCAAGGTACAGCTCATGAACTATCTTTTTTCATGAAGCCTTTCCGGATGTCCCCAATATTTAGCTTCGCCCTAACTACAGTGTCTTTAGTTTCTATTTTCTACTTATTCCACATGTCTTCATTTGCATATGTAATTATATATGTCCTGTTGTCTCTTTCATTAGTACTTAAGTTTCTTGTGAGTAGGGATTGTTTCATTTATTGTGTTTGTATTCCCAACACCTAACACAGTTTCTGGGATGTAGTGGGTAATTAACAAATAGTGATTGTTTTGATGACTCCCATTTTATAACCCTTCAATACAGCCCTACTCTCCCAGAAATCAAATTAAGTACAAATTATTTACCTTTCAGTCTCTGCCTTAAATTAAAAATACCAAATAGAAGTAAAATATTTATTTTATAATTTTTTCCATGCTATCAATTCTTGATGGATTAAGACAAGTAGGGCTAGATGCTTGTCCTGCCACAAACACATACTACCTTATGGCCTTGAGCAATTCAGTTAACCTGTGAGTGCTTTAGGCTACAACCTAAGTAAGTTATAGATATGATACTGATTCTCATTAGTACAGAGCATTTCCTCATCTGGGCTTTTGAAATACCAATTATATCATATAACTTGTTCTATAGTCCTTTTTTTGTATTCTGTGGATATCAATGTGTTAAAACCAGCAAGATCATAAACAGTTTATTTTGTATTATATTACATATGCTTCTAACACTGTATATTTTGATATTTTAGGTGTATCTGAGTCTTGTGTGTAATAATATTAACCAAATGTTAAATCAAAAGTAGAAATTGAGGTAATTTATATTTGCATAATTGAATTATATCAAAACAAAAAATGAATTTTAGGCAAGAAGAAAATCATTAAGCTGTGTCCATATATTCCCAAAACAAATTGTTGGTTCAATCAATCAACAAAACTGTTCTGAGAAAAAAAATCACACCGACTGTTAAACTGAAATCAACCAGTTATTTAAGACATATATAAATATACTCTAACTCTATGTATGCATTAAGCAGAAAAATCCCCCAATGTATTTATATATGAGTGGTCAAAGGCAATATCCTGATGTATAATTAGAGACATACTTAACTGCTTCATTCCTCTCCTCACTGATATCTCCCACTTGAGAGTTATATGCACTGGATTATCATTGTTCACTTTCCACATTGTGATATCAAATTTACCCAAGTACAGTTTAAGAAATTGAGAATCTATTATGTACAATCAGTGTCACTTTAAGCAAGTCACTTATTTTCCCCAAGCATCAGTTATTATCATCTATAAAATGAGGTGATATAGAATTAGATGATCTCTGAGATTTTTTGAAGCTATAAATTGATGATCCTATGATCAATTCATCTATTTTTATAATGCACATAAACATTTTTAAGTTTCCTAAACAATGTGAAATGTAATAATTTAGTTGAAAGTCATTTTACCCATATGATACAAATTAACGACTTTTTAAAAAATATATTGATTGGCTACTGTGGTAGCTGTCATCTATTCTTGCATGTTTTCTTATAGCTCAGGTTCCATTTATCTGGAAAACTACCAGTGTGTCTGAATTTGAGGGGAAATATGAATGTTCCTTTCTATCTTTCTACCCAATGGATTTCACAGATATTCCCCTCCCCAAAGCAAAGAAATCAAAAAAAAAAAAAAAAAAAAAGAAAAGAAAAGAAAATCTTTTGGGTTTGAGATAAAAATCAAATCTTTGATATTCAAGAGATCAGTAATCTCTGGTTACCTCCTTCAAGTTCTATCACTACATTTAGTGAAGACCCAACAAAGAAAGTTTCTGTTACCAAAGACTTTGGTACTATCAAAAGGTACTATCAGATATTGAATTAATTTTATCAGTGGAAATAAAATTAAATGAAATATTAACATCTGCTTTGCCTCTACAACCTAAGGACCGTCAGATCTCTGCATCTAATTTGTTTCTAAAAATCTATTATCTTTCCCATTAGAATGTGAACATCTTGAGAGCAGACTATCTCGCTTTTCTATTTGTATCACTGGTACTTAAAGTGCATTGCACATAATAAGAACTTAATAAATGTTTCATTTATATATTTATTGTTCATTGTACATAACTATTCAGCCAATGCAGAGAAAAACTCATTGTACCTCTTAGAATATTTACTTGTCCATGCCTTCCCATGGTTCCTTTTTATCTGTGTTTAAGGCTTCAGGAAGCTTTCCTCTGGATATGGTCAGTTTTCTATGAGTTCTGAGCATATACTATCTTGATGTCTTTTATTTCCCTTTTTGCTCATATGTCATCACTAGTAATACGTTGTCACAAACTCAATATCATTCATATTTATTTCTAAAAATCATTCAGGTCCCAAATAAGTTTCCAGAAACTCACTAAAAATATAAACTCCTGTTTTTGGCATTTACAGTCCTTTTCAACCGGACCCCAAACTACCATTTCAGGCTTATTTCACATTACTCCCCTTCAAATTCACTATGGTTCAATCCAACTGACCCTACTATTCATCATCCATGACACTCCATCTCTCATCTCTGTGCTTTGGTATTATTGATTCTTTGGACTTAGAATCCATGCCATTGTCTTCTCTGCTGTTAGATTCCCTTATTTCCATCAAGTTTCATCTCAAATGCCCTTCTACATGGAGTCTTTTCTGATCTCAACTGCTAGTGCTTTATATCCTTAATTACTTTATACCTATAGTACATCTACTCAAATATGGTAAGTTTTGTTGCTAGTAGGTTATCTAAATGTGCCTTACAATGAGGCAAAAATAAAGGCTATTTATAGAAATTCACATACCACTCTCACAGGAAAGCTTATATTTTTCCTTGGAGGTAAACTGAAGAAGGGGACACAAAGTTGGTCTTTGTGCTCTAGTCAGACAGAGATATATTAATTAGAATTATATCTTTCACTCCCCCCTAAATATTATTAATTCAAGGGAAATGATTTTTAGGTTCAAGCTATTTTTCTGCATTATTATCAGTTAAAGAATAATAGTTGCAGTACTTATCAGAATGCTTGATTTCTTCCTATCAAAGTTTATTACACAAAAGATTATCACAAATAGTGAATAATGAGTAAACCCACTTGTCCATGCAGATAACAAATTTAAATCTAAGAAATTATATAGATTAAAATGTACTTAACAGTACAAAAGATAAATTCTCTCTTTCTGGGACAGATAGACAGAAGGGGAAATTCCCTGAAGTTTCTAAGGAGGCAGGCTTGAAACCAGGGACTTATGGAAGAGAGGTGCAGCTTTCCCTTAGATGTCCACCTTCAAAAATCTGTTAGCTTTTTCTCTAAGTTTCTTTTTTTTTATTCTCAAAGATAATCTGAAACAAACTATCTGATTCCTATTTCAAACACAGGAAAGGGGGGCATCTAAGTGGTACAGTGGATAGAGAGCACCAGCCCTGAAGTCAGGAAAACCTGAGTTCAAATTTCAAACACTTAACACTTCCTACCTATGTGACCCTGGGCAAGTCACTTAACTTCAATTGCCTCAGCAAAAAAAAAAAAAAGAAAAAAAAGCAGGAAAGAAGAATCAGTCCTCTCTTTTCCCAAGCCCTTGTACCAACTCCACCTTCACAGAGGCAGACTTTGATGAGTCAGCATATTCTCCATCAATTAGGAGAACTTTATGAAAATGATGCAGGATTGGGACCCTCCCTCTTATTACATCTATTTATGTGAATGTCATCTCTACAATCTAAACTGAAAAGTTCTCAAGGGTACAAAATGTTTCATTTTTATCTTTTTATTTCAATACACAACACAGAGTAAGGGCTTAATAAATGCTTATTGATTGATTGACCTCTGCTTTTTAAATTTTGTGCTTCAACATAGCATAGTTTATGATATTACTGAAATAAACAAGATAACATTCATTTTCCAAAATCAAAATGAATTTTAATTATTATGTGACTCAAGTTGATCTAGGTATGCCCCAGTCAGATAGTAGAGTATTTCTGAAAAGTCACATGTAAATAAAAAGTGGTTGGGTTGGGTTTTCCCTTTGAAAACCTGGCCATGGGACCCCATTCCTTCCTTTGACTGGAGAACTTGGGGGAAAATGACGAATAAACATCAGAAAGAGCATCCCAGATTTTTCATTTAAGGACAGCACCTAGTATAGTTATCTCATCATTTCCTATCTGACTCTTGTTCAACATTTCTCCTCCTAGGCACCCTTATATCCCTACTTTTAAGCTTAATTTTATGTATTGTCTTCTCCCAGAAGGTTGTGAATTCTTTAAGGGACTTACTTTTAGCCTTTTTTTTTTTTTTTTTTTGTATCTCCCGAAGTTAGCACAATGAATAGGATAGAATAAGAGATTACTATATTGATTAATTGACTGAGTGACTGATTTGCAGGATCATTTTTACAATAACTTACTTTAATTTTTTATTCCCTTTCCATTGTCAGAAGCTTTAAATCTTTGAAATCTATCTTTCAGCATCTACCTACAAGTAATTAATGAACTGTAAAAAAACATACAGACATAGTGTATACATACATACATGAATTTCTCCCTTCAGATATTGTTAATGCTACTTCGGCAGACACACTAGTAAAGTCTTTACTTTCTATCTCTTCCTATTAAATTCAAACCATACTTCAAAACCCAGTGCAAAGCCTGTCTATTCTACAAACCCTTTTCTAAGCAATTAGATAGAAGTGAACTACTCCTCAATTCTGAGATCACTTATGGTCTGTTCCATTAATTTGACATTTATCATGCACTAGTTGGTATGGTTATTTATCTCTCTATATGAATATGTTTTATTTCCACAATAGATTATTAATAATATTATCTGACATTTATATAGAGCCTACAGGTTTGCAAAACACTTTATATTAATGATCTCCTTTGATCTTTTTAACAACCCCGTAAAGTAGACTATATGCTTTAGAATAGTGTCACAGGATAGAGATTATCAAGAGATAAATAGATGGTTATCCATTGGCTAGAAGTATGTTCTCTATTCCCAAAGTTTTGGAAAGATAGAAATTTTTTTCAAATATGTAGGAACTTACACATTTTTAGTACTCTATTTAAAAGGACAAAAAATACCAACGAGGACTGCCAAAAGCTCCAATTTCCAACCTGTATTGGATTTTGTAATATCAATGATGCTTATATCCACTAGGAACTTTACTCAATGAAGATATCCTGAATGTCCCTTCCTGCTTCCATAGCGCATTCTCAGTCTCTTTCTGTGACTCTTCAGAAAGGCACTTTTCCAATTACTTTCCCATTTTAGAGAAATGAAAATTGCATCTGAGAGTGTTCAGGTCTTAATTGATGAGATCTCCAAGTGATACTATTTCCAAAAATGTACTATCCTTTAGATAATAATGATAATGATAAACCATTCCAAACTAAGGGAGGGCTGGTTAACATATAATAACTCTCACCATTGTCCACATTTAAGGCCCTTCAAGCTTGGTAGGCCGACTAGATCTTTCACCCTCTTGATTTAGACTTTAAAAACACAAAATGGCATCTTTACTACAATAAAGCACCAGGACAAGGCTTAAGTGGAGCATGTAAAAAATACTTCTGTATATTTAAAGACTCATTTTTAAATATTGCAAATTATGTTAGATTATTGAATACCAAATAATGAATCCTGATTCAGTCATCTAACTTGAATTTGCTAAAGACTGCCTAACATCTTCTATATTTAAAAGCAAATTTCTGTCTAGGATGTTTCCTAGACTTTGATTTCTTCAGGATACCTGTATCAATCTTTGTAGAAAATTGAAGTAAATTTGATTCAGCTTTCTAAGTGTCAGAATGAAATAATGAAATTGAAAAGACTAATAAGTTCGGTTAATATAATTGATTTTATAATGTGTGTCAGTGGAGAGAGAGAGAGAGAGAGAGAGAGAGAGAGAGAGAGAAAGAGAGAGAGAGAGAGAATTGAATCTCAACAACTCCAGAATGGTTTGTGTCTTGCACATGCTAGGTTCTCAATCATTTCTAAATTTTTCTATTAGAAAAAGAAGGTACAGATTTTAACCCAGATTATTTCCCTGTGGCAGAGTATAGGTAGTGTGGGTGTGTAAAGGGTTTATCTGTTCATTAATTTTATAAAATAAAATTTTCCTATAATTTTCTTCTAAGTAGACCACACTTGTCCTAATTGCCATATACATTTAGAGTTAGGGTTAGAGTTGGAGTTGGAGGGTCAATTAGAGTAAGAATTAAGGTTGGAAGTAGAGTTGCAGATTATTGTTTCCTAACAAGTGAGTTCATATTGTGAGGTTCAAATAAGAAAGTGACTATAAAGTATTTTACAGACCTGAAAATGCTAAATAAATGCCAGTTTTCCCATTGTTTTTGTTATTATTGTTGTTCCAACTGGTCTAAAATCACCAAGCTTCCAGACTTATCACGACTTCATTTCTTGAGAATGACTCAGTTTCTCTACATTTGTTCAACACCTCTCCAGTTGCTTCTCTCCTCCAATTAGACGATGGAGAATAGAGAATTAAATTCCTCCCAAATCTTGTTTTTGTAGGGACCTTACAACCTTCCTAGCAACTCCATTTTTCATCAGCTATATGGAAACAGTATAACCCACTCCCAGGCAAGATGCACCCTGGTAATCTAGTCTCACTCCTCTCCCTTCTGGGCTTTCTTTTTTATATTATCTATCCCCATCAGATTGTTAGTTCCTTGAGGGCAAGGATTTGTATTGAATCAAACCTGCTTAAACTTGACTTCAGGTTTGCAGATTATATAGGGATATAGTGGTAAATATTTATTAACCAGACTCTCAAGGGGAAAAAATGCACATATGTTTACATTTAAGCTGCTTTGTTATTACTTTCTTATGTGTGAACAATAAACAAAACAATAAATTGAGTCCTGATTTGTAATGATTGCTATTCTGAGATAGAAATGATCATGTTAAAAATTTAATAATGGGTTAAATTAGAACTGTCTCTGAGGTAAGGGCACCTTTGGAAAGTAGACTGAATGCTGAGAAAGATTGGTTTGCTTTTCTAGCAGGATACTTTTTGCTGTATCTGCCAGGATTTCTAACAGGGGCATAGTTAATCTTTCCTTGCTGGTGCTGTCTGTCACCTATTTCCCAAAACCTTTCTCAGTAAACTAATTTGGGTCATTGGTCAAGTATCACTCTGTGTATGTGTGTGTGTGCGTGTGTACATGCATGTGCATGCAGCTGTGCATATAAATACACACACAAAAATATATATTACTTATATTTACATATGTATTTAACGTAAGCTAATATATTTGTTCCCTTGTACAAAACAATTTTTTTTACATTAGAATCATTATGACATTTTTGTTCTGTTCAAATGAGTATATAGCATTCTTTTGATACATTGATATTATATTAGTTTTTTTTTTTTTTGCTAAAAAGGAAATACTATTTCATTTAAGAAAAATGATGCTCTTGTTAAATTAAAATCAGTAGGAACCTCTGCAATTCAAGCTTTTTCTTAACTTCAATATAGTTTTATTTCAGATGAAGAACAAACATAACTCTCATAGTTCCTTGGATGCAATGATTAGTGGTTTTATCCATTTTTGTCTGGAAATGCTCCAAATATAGCTGTTTGTGGCAAAATTTATTCACCCCTCAACCCCACCTTTGATCGTCCGGTTGGCTTTACACACTGAACCATTGCTTACAAAAGCATAAGTTAACTATTTGCAAAGAAAACATGGCAATCCCATAGCAAAAGTGCTACCGCTGTAAATATTTTCATGTTCTAATAGGGACCTTGGGGTGTTGTTCTACAGAAACAATATTCTTTTCTTATATACTACAGATTGGGAACAAGGTGTTTTAGGACCTGTTTTTATTTGTTTAGCTAGGGTTTGAATGCCAGTGTCAGCATGTGTTCTCCAATGGATCATGCTTTTTGTTTCTATTTTTTACATCATTGGCATGCTTTGCTCTTACATTTTTATAATTTCTTCAACCTATTTCAAATGCTAAGTTAATTCAGATGAATGTAAAGGACTAAAAAGTAAAACAGAATATGGGAAAACACCCTCCACAAAAGTCCCATTCCAGTTCCTCACATTGGGATGGAAATCACCCTTTTTAATTTCCTTTTGCCCTCAGATTCGTTTTTATGAAAATGAGGAGGTTGGACTAAAAGACCTTTGGGTCTAGATATAGGCTCCAATTACTCCAGATCTTCAAAGCCCATTCCCACAAAATGCAAATTCTGGCAACACCAAAGCACTATCTTTGGTTGAGCTTGGAAACACTCATCACTGATTGTACTGAAAGCTTGGTCATACCAACTCATGAAAGTACAAAAGGAATTGTGATCTTTGTTAGTGTAAGGAATTGCCAAATTGTCAAAATCATGTATCTTTGAAACATCCCTTATTGTTGGAAAGCATGCTTCCATTTGTCCTGATGAGTGCTTCATTTCTCCACCATGCACCCAGCAGCCCTAGTTCTGTCTCTCTTAAAGTATCTGCATAAGGATTATTCTAGTATCTTCCTTCATTTCATCCTGAACCCAGCACAATCTTTTAATAGACATTAATGCAGGAAGGAGAGACCATGACATCCCAGAACTATAAGTTAAATCCACTTACTGTTCTTGAAAAAATTACAGCCAACAAGCCATGGGGAAAATACCCAAGAAGTCAAATATGATGAAGTAATTCTATAATCCCTCTTACCAGAGAAGATAAGGCTGATTGATTTCATGAACTTGAGAATTCTTCTTTGTAGCAAGATAAACTGATTCATTGTTCACACTAAGTTTAGCATTAATATGATGAGTTTCCAAGAAGGGAGTTTTAAGTTTTACTTAAGGAAAAGTGGACCAACTTGTGCCAGAAAAACAGCACAGGACAAAGCTCCTAATGAGATCACTATTGGAACTAATTTGTAATATTATAAGAAGCCACTATAATTTCCATCCTAGGTGAGACAAGAAAATTTAATTTGGGGAAGGCAAGAATAATGAGGGAAAGGGAGGATATCGAGGGGGAAAGTCACAGAATTTAGCACTGGAAAGAAATATTTAGATTATTATTAGCTTCGCTTTTCTGATTCTTACAGATGAGGAAATTAAGGTTCATGAAGATGTAGTTACTTGCATACTGTCCACCAAGATAATAGCAGAATGAGCTCAAACTGTGACCTTCAGATCTTCCATCTACTGTGTCCCATTCTCTCCCTATTCAAATAGACCCTTGATAGGCAATTGTAATCATCATTAATATAACAGATTATTGGTTATAACATTTGTGGCAAAGCAAGATTCTTTAGCCCAGCTCATCTACTAAGTATTGCAACATGATGATATTAGATACATTAAGTGGTATTAGGACACTTGAACTACTCAAGTAGGGTGACTTTGAGAAGGATAATCAAAAGAAGAATTTTGTGGTTGTACAATCATATGGTTTCAAATATACTGACATTCCTGGCAGGGGTCCTCAAACTTTTTAAATAGGGGGCCAGTTCACTGTCCCTCAGACTGTTGGAGGGCCAGACTATAGTAAAAAACTTTGTTTTGTGGGCCTTTAAATAAAGAAACTTCATAGCCCTGGGTGAGGAGGATAATTGTCCTCAGCTGCTGCATCTGGCCTGCAGGCCATAGTTTGAGGACCCTGTGTAGAGGATGGTCATTATGACGGGTAGAAATCAGACCTAGAGTGGCTTATTTCATCAGAAAGCCTAGGAGAACAGTCATAAATGCAAATAGTCCTAAATTCTATAACAAGTGTTAGGACCAGTGATCAAAAGACATACTATCCAATATATCTTAATCCCTTATGTAGCTTCCTCCCTTTATAAAACAACTTAATAAAACAAAATATGTGGGGAATGAGGAGGAGGGGAAGGAAAAGGGGGAAAGTGTTCCAAAACTGTCACTTAAATGATCTAGGGAACTTGCAGTATGCACACTCCTCACAATACAGACCAGCAGCTCTGTAACCTAAAATCATAAGAGAGTTGTCTAGTGACAGTAGTCACAGTAAGTGACAGAAGAAGCACTGGGACTCAGCTTTTTCTAAATCCAAGGCCGGCAACTGTGTGGTACAGTGGGTAGAGCAAGAGCCTGGAGTCAAATTCAAATCTAGGATCCTGAGGCAAACCATCTGCCTCTATTTCTTCACTGTAAAATGAGGATCATAATAGCACTTGTTTCATAGGGTTGTGTCTCAAATGAAAAAAATCTGTAAAGCACTTAGTGCATTATCTGACATTAAATGTTCAATAAATGTTTATTATTCACACATACACAATAACTATGATATAATATTAACATAGTATAGTTATCTTATAGGTCTTCACAGCCTTGATTCTTGCTCCCTTTCCAGCATTCTTACACATTATTCCTCTCCAAGTATACTCACTGGTCCAGCCACAATCACCTATTTACTGCCTGTTAGAATGCCTCGTTTATTTCCATATTCAGATCAATCATCTCCTCCCAGAAGTCTTTCCAGGTGTACAGTTCTACAGCTGGTTACCTAAATGGTTACCTCATAACTCTATTTGTCTTCTTGATATCTGCGTACATTGTCTCCTCCATTAGAATATAAACTCATTGAGAGCAGAAATTCTTTTAGCTCGTTCTTTGTATCTCTTTTTTATTGTTGCTTGGTCATGGCCAAATCTTCTTGACCCATATGGAGTTTTCTTGGCAAAGATACTGGAGTGATTTGCCATTTCATTATGCAAGCGATTAATACAAGCAAAGATTAAGTAATTTGTTCAGTCATACAGTTAGTAAATAAAAGAGGTTAGATTTGAACTCGTCTTCCTGACTCTAGACCCAGCACTTTATCTATTTAGTAACTTAGTTGCTTCTTTGCATTTCCAAAACTTAATAATAACTGCAGAACAAGGGCTTAATAATTGCTTACTTACTTATCTTGTCAGTATGTTTATCTTGTCTCCTGCTAAGGCTGTAAGTTTCAAGAGTAGTTAGTGTATATTATTTATTATCTAAACATGTATGTCTAGAACAGTGCTCTCCATACACCAAGCACTTAATAAATGTTTCTTGAAGCAAACCTATTATGAGCCACTTCTGCTGCATTCACATAATAGCAATATTATTATATGTGAAGGACTAAATGTGCCTACTGACTTTATGGCTTACACTAAAAGATACTGTATCATTACAGTTCTAAAAATTCCTTCAATAAATTACCAAGAACATAAAAATCAGTTTAGATCTTATTTTTGAAACCATAAATGTCATTTTATATTTCCCCCTGGTCTTTGAAATCTTGGAAGATCTGGGGTTTTTTTCTTTCTTCTTTCTTTCCTTCTTTCCTTCCTTTCTCTTCCTTCTTTCTTTCCTCCTTTCCTTCATTTTTTGTTTCTTCTTTTCTTCCTTTTTTCTTCTTCACTTCCTCCCTCCCTCCTTCCCTGCCTCTCTCATTTCCTTCCTTCCTTCTTTCCTTCTTCCTTCCTTCCTTTCTTTTTTTGTTTCCTTCATTTCAGCTGTCCTCCAAAAATTACTTATCAGTAGAAATTAACTCACACAGTGAAATAAAAATCCTAAGCAGGTAAAGGAAAGAGATAAATTATTTTCTAAGCTAAATACTATAATGAGGGAGTTTATTACTTTTTTTGATTGGTACTTTTAAATCCCCAAACTTTGCTACCAAATTGAATGATAGTTCTTCTTTTTCTCACAGAATATATTTAAGTGATGCTAAAATATATAGTGAAGATTTTACATACAGATATTATGATGGGAATGTTGATATTAGTATACTGAAAAGGGTACTTGGATGAAGTCAGTGAGCCAAAGAAGTGGGGAAATCCAATCAACTATGCCTGGTACTTTGGGAACATGAGAAAGCCTCTGAAATGAAAGTTATCTCAATGCATCTGAGCCATTATTTCATCAATAAAATCACTCCCTCCAGTGATACAGATATTAATTCACCCATGCCTTTTTACCCCGTGTGATTTTGTCCATATCCTCCCACAAATCCTTCATGAAATGTTTAACCAATGCATTGAAAGCCTTTTTAAATGATGTGGGTACAAGAGCAACACTTGAGTTATTCGTACATTACCCTATTATGATTGAAAAACACAAAGTATGGCCATGAACTAAAACTTTATTAATGATAGAAGCTCTTGGTTAAAAATCTCTACTACTGCTTTGTGAATCACTTATTGATCAAGTCACTTATCCCATGGATCTTAGTTTCTTCTCCTGTCAAATGATAAGGTTGGGCTAAATGACTTATAAAATTTTTTTCTGATTTTAAATCTATTATTCTTCAATCATTCATTCCCTTAATACACTCTTTTATACTATTTCCAGTTTGCAAACCACCACTGGTAAAATATAATAACACAGCATACTTAAACCATGCATCCTTCTTTTGACCTTGTCAATTTTTTTAAGAGATCTTAATATCCCATGATTCATACGGAATATAGCAATACTAGGAGTATATATGTAAAAAATTAGTATGAGTATTTGAATATGTTTGGAATTCCTTTTCATACATTCATATAATTCAATTTTGAATATCCTGAGTGCTAAATGCAATGAATGTAATAACTTCTGCAAATAAAAACATGTGAAGGATTTCACCATCTTTAATGAATCCTTTCCAATATGGTTTAGGTTCAAGAGATTTTTTTCTGACAGTGTGGAATGCTTTAGTAAAATACATTTTTCTCTGTGCTATTTTTTTATTTTTGCCAGGATTTTATCCTTTATATTTTTTTCATTCAATTATATGACTTGATCATCACATATTGGTGGGGGGTTTTCATCTTTTGTGGTACCTTTCCTTTTTTAAAGTATTTTAACAAATTCTTTGGTTGCTTCCACACAGATTTCATCTTTATTTGACCAGATCAGCTATTATATCTGACTTCAACTTAAGAGTAATTTCTCATTACTGAATTTCTTCGGATGGAAGTGAAAGTATTAGGACCCAAATGTGTTAGTCAGTTTGTCAGTAAGACTAGGTTACTACAGAAATGTTGAAATATATATTTGTCCTTCCAGTTTCGTCTATCAAAATTGTTAAATCAACTTAACTTGACACCCAAATAAACTTTTTTTTGATAGCTGGTTTTCCTCATAACCCTTTTTCATTTCTTAGCAAAGACATATTTGTTTATAAACTTTTGCTATTTTTCCTCATAATTTTGCAAATGAACTTGATTCTTCATTAGTATTGCTTTTTGAGGTTGGTTCTTTCCATTAAGCAAATCAGAAAAGGTATGTGCTGATTGGAATGGTTTCTGACTATAGTTGGTTTTCTTGTGTTAGTTTTGTTAGTTAGTTAGTCTTGTATAGTTAATTTTCTTTAAGAAATATTATATGACTCTATCTGGACTTTGGTCCATTTTCTTTCTTTTTGTCCTTTTTGTATAAACAATTAATTTAAGTGGGCTGGGTCAGAGCTTTTTAATTGAATCTAATCATGTGATGTCTCTTTTCTTTATCCTTCAAATTTGGTGTTGAATTTGATTTTTTGTTTTTTTTTTACTTTTTGAGGATCTAATACAGAATTGATTTTATTTTCTGTCATATTCTTTGGTGTTTTCTATATTCATTGACTTCCAACTTTCTCTTTAAAGAGAAGTAAATAGCTTCTTTAAAGAAGTATGTAGCTTCTCCTGTAAATAATAATGTTAGATAATTGCCCAGGAACTGGCAAGTTGATATTCTTCTAAAAGAAACCAAATCAATACTGGCATTCTCATTATGAATGAATCTAGAAGACATGAAGATGTTGGTAGCTATTACATTTGATACAATGATACAGATCAAATAAGAATTAGTTTAATGAGTTTGCCCTTTAAGAACACAACATCACCTGTGAGGGAAAGATAATTTGGCAAATATGTTCAATTATTTGGGGTTTGTTTTTCCATTTCCTTTATTATCTTCTTCCTGGCCTCATCCTTCATATGCTTATTCCTCTTTTTTCTTTCTTTTTTAACATCTCTAAAACTATAAGAAAAATGCTGTTTCTGAAACATTATGAATTTTTCTGAATAAGATCCATTTCATACCCCACCAAAATCACAAAATAGCAAGATACAAGGTGTCTCTTTGAGGAAGTAGATTCAAAACTGTCCTATCAATTGGATATTTTTCTTTTCAGTAAAAAGCCATCAAAGCATCAAGTCATTTAGAGCTCTGTTCTGATTGGATGAATCCTTTTAAATAATTTATAGATGAACATAATCACAATATTTCTTGCCTGATGAGTTTCTATGCTTGAATCAATGATGGGGAAAAGAAAACCCAATACATTATGTTGTTGATAGTAACCCCTGGGGAAAATATTTCTTTAGTGAAGTATTCCTATTCTAACTATTGGAAATCTTGAAAAGTCACAAAAAATTGAAATTATGAAACCACTGAAGGAAACTACTGAGAGTAATCATCATAGTCTTTCTCACAGCTTGACTCGATGACAGCTTGATGGGTTTATTGCAATTGGCATGGATTGTTTTGGCTCAGCTAAATGGCAGCTATCTCACATGCCCTTGATTGTGCTCAGATTAATCAAAGGCTTTTGAAGTGATGGCTTTTTATGGAGAGGGTGCAACAGCATTATTTGGAAAACTATTGCATTTTAAACAGACAAAGCTACTTCAAAACATTTTTAAAGTAAAGATTCTGCTCCCCAGCCTGTAATATCTTTATATCAGGATCATTCTTTTAAATAATATTAAATGTTTTCTTTAATCCACTATTCACATTACTCAATCACAATAACAAACTTTTTTAAAAAATAAATCTAGTCCTAAACATTTTCAGTTGAAAATGTCATCTGAACTTCACATTATGTCTGGATTGCCAATTCACCTGTTCTCTTTTCACTTTTTTATAGATGAGAAGAATTTGAGGTAGTTTAATGCAAACAGCTGAAAAATAAAATTGGTCTACATTGATATGCGCATCATATGAAAGGAGAAAAAGAATCAAAATTAATAAAAAATGATCCTTTAATTCACTAGAAGCTTTTCTCCCCAGTGTCTCAGTTACTGTCTGATGAAAGTTGACTGCTTAGGGAGGTGCATTAATTGTTTCAGGACACTGGCTTATAATGCATTAAAACTATGAAACTCTAAGTGCCATCTGTACACTCACAGAAATGCTGGTGTACTAGAATACCTTTAATTGTCAGCTATATGGAATTATGGACTGTCACATTTTCAATCTAATTTATGAAATAATTCATAGATTTTTTTAAAGTGCAGCAATCTATTTTTCCTACTCTCTGTCTTGCAGGATAAGAATTTCAAAGTTGGTTAAAAAAAAAAAAAACTTGGAGACCACTTAGGTAATCTAATGAATAGAATTCTGGACTTGGAATTAGGAATAGCTGCATTGCAGTCCCGTTGAAGACAACTATTAGCTATGTGACCTTGGACAAATCACTTAATCTCTGTCTGCCTTAGTTTCCTCATTTGCAAGTGGGGATGATAATAGCACCTTTCTTATAGAATTGTTGTAAAGATTAAAATAATATAATATATGAAAAGTGTTTTTGCAAATCCTAAAGCAACATGTAAACGTTGGCCATTATTATTGTTATTATTACTGTCATCCACTCTATTCTGCAAACAGTAAGGATTAATCAGTCAGCAAGAATTATGCCTACAAATTACAAAAGTAATACATCATGGGCCCTCAAAGGTCTTACAATACATCAGAGGAACTAGCACATGCATATATTATGTATATAAAAATGTATACAAAAGACATGGTCCTAGTCACTCAAAGGAACAGGAAGACTTCATGTAAAAGAAGTTGCATAAACTGAGTTTTGAAGAGACTGGGCACTCTAAATAAAGATGAGTGAGGAAGGAGTCCATTTTATAATAGAGAACAATGCGTTCAAAGGTGTGGAAATTAGAATCAATCAATCAAAAAGCATTTTTATATACCAATATGCCAGACATCATGCTGGATATGGGACTTACAAATACAGTGAATAAAAAGTATCAGTTCATGAGGATCTTATGCTTCAAAGAGATGATAAAACTAGACATGAAAGGTAAAATGGAATTAAAGACCTGGAAAGATTTGCCCAAACTGATGTTGAGCAAAATAAGTAGAATCAGGAATACAGTATACACAGTAACAGCAAGATAGTGTAATGATCAACTATGAAAGACTTGGACCTTCTCAGCAATTCAGGGATCCAAAGAAATCCCAATAAAGTTTGGACAGCAAATGCCATCTGCATCCAGAGAGAGAACTATGAGAATGAATGTAAATCAATACATGCAAAAAGTTCACTTTTTTCCCTTTTTCTTCTATTTTTTTTCCTCTAAGGGCTTTTCACTTTAGTTCTTATTTTTCTCACCCAACATGATTCATAAAGAAAAAAATAATGAATATATGTAAATATAACATGATGAAATACAAGTCATTTGGGAAAAAGAAGATATTAGTCATTGGAGAACAGGTCAGGAAAGGCTTCATGCAGAAGGCATTTAAGCTGCATTTTGAAATACAAGAGGGATTCTACAATGAAGTCATGGGGAGAGATGGTGTTCTAGGAATGGGGAACAGCCAAAGCAAAGGTATGAAGATTAAAGATGCAGTGTTGTTCAAGAGATACAGAAGGAAATCCAGTTTGACTGGAACACAGAATGCAAGAAGGAGGAAGTTATTTAATGAAACTGGAAACAGTTTGAGGCCATTATAAAAGGCTTTAAAAGTTATTAGTAGGGATACAAATTTAGGACAATTTGAAAATACTTGAAACAATTCATGCCCCTCAAAGTGCTTATACTTCATTGACTTGATCCTAAATTAATTGATGGATGGATGGATAGAAAAGTAATTTTAATCAATTCAAACAATTAACAAGAATTTATTAATACTTTATGCTAGGCATTTTGCTAAGTGCTGAAGCTATAAAGAAAAAGCCAAAAAAAAAATCCAAAAACATTTTAGAATTTCCTCATTTGACTTTGAAATAAAGTTACACATAAAATGGGAGGGGGAGAATTGAAGTGTCTATAACAATCAATCACTAGTTATTTAACTAGGAAAGGGGATTGTTATTTATAAAGTGCTGTTTAGCAAATATGTTCTTTTTTCAGTCATTAGTACAAAAACTATTAAGATAACATAATTAAAAAGGTGTGAAGGGGTTTCAGTGTAATTTATTCCTCATAAAATTCTAGATTGACAACTTTATCTGTTATAGAACTCCTTCACACTTATGCTCACGTGCACACACACACACAGTCTCTGAAAGGACTATAAAATGAAAGCTTCTGCACAGCTTTTGGCAAGGAGATTTACCTCTAGTCATGAGCAAACTCTCTCTAGGATCAGAAGGTTGCAGATGTGTACTATCAGGCAAATTACAGCCTCTCTGAATCTTCACTAACAATCTCTAGTTCCTCCATGAGAAATAGGCTGGAGTCATGTTCACTAACATAAGAAACTTGCCAACAGTTATTTTCACAGATAGGGCATTTGTACAGTGCGCCCACCTTAGATCTCCTTTTCCAAAATGCATGTTTCCTTTTCCAACTCATCATCTGCTTGAGTTTGTTTCCCTATAGCTACCGGCACAAGGAAGGTGTATATGGTGGTGATACAAGAAGAAAAGCTGTTAATATATGGGTATCTACAGGTGTTAGGCACTAAGTCAAGGACTGGCCTCAACTGGACAATTTTCTCTGGGTTGTTGCTAATAATGATTTCTGGACCAAAATAATCTAGGCTAATTAGATTTTCATCTATAAGTTCTATTATATAAGAAAAGTCATTTGGAAAGGACAAAGTACTGACTCATTATATAAATGTAATGAGCTATTATTTTTTTGTCACACTCATTCTTAAAATAAGTTTTTTCTTAATTTTATATTGATTTTTTTCATATTAGCTTCATTTCTATATATAACCCTTTCTACCATATAACATACACATCCATACTCAGTCATCCCATGTCACAGTGAATATATAAAGGGTAGAAAAAAGAGGTGAAAATCAGCAAACTCAGTAACATGTCAGGACACTATATGTAATTTTTAACACTCATAATTCCCCCACCTTCGTAAAGAAGTAAGACAGGTACATTTTTTTCCTTTTTTCTTTGAAGCAAAGTTTGGTCATTAGCATTACACAGAATTCAGCTTTGCTTTTTTCTGCAATTTTGCTTTGTTTAGTTTAATGTTCTTGCCACTTATTGTAACAGCCATAGTATATATTGTTTCCCTTTTCTTTTTTCTTCACTTATTTGTTCATATCTTGTCCCACAATATTTTTAAAGTAGGGGAAAAAAACCACCCTATAATCCATCCTACAATTTGAGCATTAGAAGTCATTCTAATCATTTAGTTTTATCACTGAACAAATCCATCAATCACTCTTCTCCTTGTTCCTCTTTCCTTTTACCCCCATTCATGGAAAAATCAAATCACTTTTAGATACAGATTCATCTACCACCTTTTCCCCTTATCCATTTATATTAGATACCTAGAACTTGCAAATTTGGCTATGTAAATAATGTGCAAGCAATATTATGAGGGCAACATTTTTTGTAATTTTGATAGTTAATATGATTATTGATATAGGAATTTTTCAAATGCATGGTTTGTCTTTTTAAGTGCTGAACATTCATCAGTTTGCAACTGAGAAGTAAGCTATTTGAAGCTTCAGTTTTTATCTGTTCTCATCTTTAAGCAGTTTAACGTTTTACACAGAATGGAAAAGTCAAGCATTGCTATTCTGAGCCACTAGAGGGTCAAGAGAAAAATGCAAACAGAATTGTTCCCTCTACTGATTCAGAGAATGAGTAGAAAAGTATTCCCTTTACCATCCCAAAGTAGTTATCAACCTTGTTACATCATATTTTCTGTAGTTCCTAACCCCCACACAAAAAATCTTTTCCAATTTTTGCCAATGTGGCATGCAATATTTGTGTTATAAAAGTATCCACTTAACCATCAGGCATTTATTGAATACCAATCAGGTGCCTAGAATTGTACTAGTCACTATAATAAATACAAAAGATATATAGGAAGTGGCCCCAGATTTCCAGGTATTATTAAGACTTAATAGACATTAAATAATTAGAGATCAAGACAAACTATCATAAAATGATTAATTCTGTTTTGTCAAAAACGTAATAGGAGTTTTTGTTTTGTAAACATTTAATAAATGCTATCATACTTACAGCATTTTTAAAAGAGGGAGTATTATTTAAATTTAAAACAGTAATAATGCCATCCTAGTTTTTCCTATATAATAGTGGGAGTTTTTTAAAGTTCCCTGGTTTCTACTTCCCAAGTAAGTATTAATGTCACTAGTTGGGTTCCTTTAAACAAGGGGAAAAACTACTTTAGATTGATAAGCAAAGAACTTCAGCCTCTGTCTTAAAACTTTTTTCATAGAATGAAATTTGCAGAGTTAGCTATTTATTGAACCTGAATTGCTTCCACACATACTCTAGTTCCAGAGAGATCAAAAAAGAAAAAAATGCTAATTTCACCATCTTTATTTCTGCACAGGCAACGTAGCCTGGGCACATAGGTATAAAAAGAGGCAAAGACAGCTTCCAAACTCAGGTCCTGTGACTCCAATTTCAGGATTCTGGTCTATTAGACTTTACTGCCTCCTCTAAAACTGAATAATCAATATCAGTATGAATGTAGCATCAAAGGAAATGCACTTTGAGAACTGATAGAAAGTAGGGAAAACTAGACCCAAAGCTAGTCAAAAAAGTCCTGGGTTTAAATCTTTTTTCTAATAAATTTATTTGTCTTTAATACACATTACTTTATGAATCATGTTGGTAGAGGAAAATCAGAGCAAAGGGGGAAAACCATGAGAGAGATTTAAAAAAAGAAAAAGAAAAAGAAAAAAGAAGTGAGCATAGCATGTGTTGCTTCACATTCAGTCCTTAGTTTTGTTTTGTTTTGTTTTGTTTTTTTCTGGCTACAGATGGCATTTTCTATCCAAAGTCACTGAACCACTTCGGATCACTGAAACACTGAGAAGAACCAAGTCTTTCACTGCTGATCTTTACACATTCTTGTTGTTATTGTGTACAATGTATTTCTGATTCTGCTTGTTTCACTCAGGATCAATTCATGTAAATCTTTCCAGGCCTTTCTAAAATCAGCTTGTTCATCATTTTTTATAGCACAATAATATTCTATTATCTTCATATATCACAACTTGTTCAGCCATTCCCCAATTGATGGGTATCCTCTCCTTTTCTAATTCTTTGCTATCACAAAAAGAGCTGCTACAAACCCAAGAACTATATGAACACAATTACAAAACACTTCTCACACAAATAAAATCAGATCTAAACAATTGGGAAAATGTCAATTGTTCATGGCTAGGCTGAATAAAAATGACAATTCTGTCTAAATTGATCTACTTATTCAATACCTTACCAATCAAACTGCAAAAAACATTACTTTATAGAACTAGAAAAAAATTACAAAATTCATTTGGAAGAAAAAAAAGGTCAAGAATATCAACGAATTAATGGAAAAAATTACAAAGGATGGTGCTTAGCAGTACCAAACCTAAAACTATATTATAAAGCAGCAGTAATTAAAACCATTTGGTAGTGGCTATGAAACAGAGTGGTAGATCAGTGGAACAGATTAGATTAGATACACAAAAAAACAATAATCAACAACTATAGCAATTGAGTATTTGATAAACCCCTAAACTCCAGCTTCTGGAATAAGAACTCAACTATTTGGAAAAAATTGCTGGGAAAACTAAAAAACAATATGTCAAAAACTTAGCATAGACTTACATCTGACACCCCATACCAAAATAAGATCAGAATGGATACATGATTTGGGCATAAAGAATGGATACATGATACTATAAACTAATTAAGAGAGCAAGAGATAATTTACCTATCAGATCCTTGGGAAAGAGAGGGACTTATGACAAAAAAGAACTAGAGAACATTATGAAAGGCAAATGGACAACTTTGATTACATTAAATTGAAAAATTTTGCACAAACAAAACAACAAAAATAAGATTAAAGTGGAAGTACAAAGATGGAAAAAAATCTTTATAGCCAGTATTTCTGATAAAGGTCTCATTTCTAAAATATATAAATAACTGTGTCAAATTTATAGGAATATAAATCATTCCTCAATTCATAAATGGTCAAAAGATATGAACAGACAATTTTTAGATGATGAAGTAAATCATTTTATCAAATCAATTTTTATTTTAACCCTATTTTAACCCAATTTTAACCCTAAATTCGCATATCTATAATTATATGAAAAAATTCTCTAAAAAACTATTGATTAGAGAAATGCAAACTAAAACAACTCTGGTAACACCTCATTGACTAAGATGACAGCAAAAAATAATAGTAAATGTTGTAGGGGATGTGGGAAAACTAGAACACTAATTCATTTTTGATGGAGTTGTGAAACAATCCAACCATTCTGGAGAAAAATTTGGAACTATGCACAATGGACTCTAAAACTGTGCATACTCTGTGACCCAACAGTGCCATTACTGGGTTTATATTGCAAGGAAATCTTAAAAGTGGAAAAAGGACCCATATATGCAAAAACGTTTGTAGCAGCTCTTTTTGTGGTAGCAAAGAATTGGAAAAGGAGCAGATGCCCATCAATTGGGGAATGGCTTAATAAGTTGTGATATATGAAGATAATGGAATATTATTGTTCTGTAAAAAATGATGAACAAGCTGATTTTAGAAAAACCTGTAAAGATTTACATGAACTGATCCTGAGTGAAACAAGCAGAATCAGAAATACATTATACACAATAACAGCAAGAATGTGCAATGATCAACTATGAAAGGCTTGATTTTTCTCAGTGGTTCAGTGATCTAAAGCAATCCCAATAGATTTTGAACAGAAAATACCATCTGCATCCAGAAAAGGAATTAAGGAAACTGTATATAAATCAACACATGCTATGTTTACTTCTTTTTTTTCTGTTTTTTTTTTGTTTCTCCCATGGTTTTTCCCTTTTGCTCTAATTTTTCTCTTCCAACATGATTCATAAAGCAATGTGTATTAAAAATAAATAAATTTACTGTAATAAAAAATAAAAAGTATATACTCTTTATTTACCAAACAAACAAGACAAAATTACCTAGAAAATTGGAGAAAGAGGAAGATATAGTCTTCTTGAAATTTATGAATTATAGAGAGAAAATAAGCAATTATGTATACTCTGCGATGAGTTAATCAAGCATCATGAAAGGATGACTAGGCATCAAGTTGCAATTACCAGGCTATCCTTTTGAGACAATCTTTAAGATAAATCCTTCCTATAGATCTAATGTTATTTGTTCCTGTTAGATAAAATGTGCCCTTCACCTACATTCTATTCAAGACTCACTATTCCCAAACAACATATGCTTATCTTGATACCTCTCATTATGTTGTTTCATTATTATGAAATGCTTTCTTTTCTTCTTTCTACTTAGCAAAATATTACCCATTCTTTTTGGTCCAGGTTTAATTTCTCTCCTTATTTTCTGAGCATATATGTGCCATACTCCCAAATTTAGCACAAATTTAACATTCCACTAACCATAGATTTTCTTTTGAAACAAAAATTATGCTTTATATTTCTTTATCACCTATCATTCCCTTACAGTCCTAAGGACTTAAGAGGTCTGCCATAAATACTTCTCAGATTTATCAAATCAATTAATTATAAACAATTTATTAAACACATACTGTATTCAGGCATTGTGGTAGGCATTGAGTATAAGAATACCAAGATTGCAACAAACTCTACTCTAAAAGAGGTTATGTTATCATATTCTAAAGAAACTTTTGAAACCATTGGAACATGAGTACTAGGTACTATTCATTTGGGAGAAAAGTTAATAGGACATTGAGATATTGGAATATGTTATTGAAAATAAGACTTGCAAATGATAGGCAGTAAGATTTCTTTTAAGTTTGAGAAGAAGATAAGTCAAGATGATTCAAGGATTGAATTTATCAAAGCAAAGGAGTTGGAGTTCTGTAGCCTGAAGAAGAAAAGGTTAAAATCTGATAACAGTTATATTTAAGTATACAAAGAGTTATTATAAAATGCTGAGTAGTTAGTTTCCATCTCTTCTGAGTCTGAAAAAGACTTTAATCAGATCAAAAAAGAGTTCAGTTACACATAATAATCAACTTCTGGACTATAAAGATGATAAACTCTAGAACAGGATATCAAGGGAACAAGCTGTTCCTTCCATGGAGATCTTTAAATCTAAGATAAACAGCCATCTGTCTTGAACAATTTAGGTGTTCACCTGCCTGGAGGTAACAGCTCAGTCAGATACCTTATGAGATCAATTTAGCTTTATGATTCCAAGATAAGGAAAAGTGCCACTGAGGAAAGAAAAACAAATTGCAATATTACTACTCTCCTTCTCCCTCCCCACTTACTCCAAAAAAGATATGGAGAAGGAGGGGAGAGAATTCATCCATGTACAAAAATAGAAAAGAAAGCAAGTTTAAAATGTCAGTTTTATAAACTCAAACTTAGATTTATATATACGTACACAGGTCTACATTTCCTATTTCCATTCAGATATAATATTGGAAAATTTGGCTTTTGAGCAGTATTTTAGAAAGCTTACCATGTAGGGGAATCAAAAAGTGGAAAAGATCTGATTTTTTTAAAAAAAACGCAAGAATTTAGGGTACAGAGGGGCAATCTGGCACATGGCCAGGCACCAGCTGGTATGCACCTGGGCCTGAGGTCCCACCTCACTAGGATGGCCTGGAGTTCCTGCCCTCAATTTCAGCTAGCTCAGCAGGGAGCTTCAAGCCAAACCTGTAGATTTTCCAGTAAGAGGCTCACTATACCAGACATTTCTCTTGAGTCTCAAATAGATTACATAAGTCAATTTAATAAGTTAGTATTGCATATTTTAGGCAAAACACTGTTAGTCAACAATGGAAGACACAAAGGTAAATGAACCATAATTCATGTCATGATGGAGCTTCTAATCTAATAAAGAAAATAAGATACATGCACAAAAAGGTAGAGGATGTACTAGAATATTAAAAAAGAAACAGGAGAAATATAAAATGAAATAAAAGATGAAAGAAAGAAACTACCTAAAAAAAAAAAAAAAACAAAAGACTAAATAGAAGAGCTTCAGGTTCAAGACAGAATTTCAATAAAGATGGAAGAGGGGAAAGGCCTAAGGAGTTTGGAAATGATTTTCAGGTTTAGGGAATGGGTAAGCAAAGCCTAGGAAGCAGGAAATATGTAATCTCTTCTTGAAACAGTGAGCAATTTAGTTTGGCTACCTCAAAATACTTGAAGGACAGAAGTATAAGAAAATACAGCAAAAAAAAAAATTGTGAATATTCCCATGTGCTGGCTAATTAATGTGAACTTTAGTGAGTCATTGAAATTCTGTGAATAGAGGAATAATATCATCATTTCTCTAAATTGTCTCAAAGACAAAGGCAAGGTTTGGATGGAGACTGAGCTTGAATCAAGTGCTCCAATTCATGTAGTAGGGATAATGGAGAGGGGTCTGGAATCTGATAGATGAGAGCAGCAAGGATTAGACAGACTGTTTTAATCAGATTACAGTAGAAGAATATAATTTCTTATTCTTCTTATTAGATTTCCAATCACATTTTTTCATTTCCTGGATGTTGAGATAAACTTGGTCCAAAAGTGGAAACTTTTCTTAGTTGTCTAAACAAAAATCTGCCGAATGAAATCTTTCAAAGTTTATGTCAATATTACTCTAAAAAGTGTCAACTATAAACAAACACATTATAACTGTTAAAGTCAACAAAAACTAAAAAATAAATTTAGTATTTTTCGTGATTCAATGGGTAAATATAGTCAATGTTCATATTTCATATAGTGTGACCAATTTTAGCTAAATCTGTGTTGCCCAAATCTACAAATTAATTATTCCATGAATGAGCCAGGTACAGCATCCATTTATATCTTACCTTGTTATGCAATTTTATATAGCTCTCCTGGAAAAAGCACAATTCTTTTTTTTCCCTTCTGCTTACTGACCTTTCATTGACTTTTATTGCTACACATATTTACACTAGTTAGTGACTTAATTTCACACATTTAGACTTCAACAGAGTCATTAATGTCATAATGATTACAGTAATTATATGAATAATGAGGCTCCAGTGTACCACAGAAAGACTACTGTAAGTGATGAGTAAAGTCAACTATTCCTAGTGACCAAAGTAATCAGTTCCAGATTGCTTATTATGAGTTTAAAGATTTCTTTTTTTTCTGAAATCAGTAGAGTATATTGTATATTCAGCTAAAGTTTGACAGATTTAATTATCTAATACTATAGTTATTTAATGAAGAAAGTGATGACGCTTGCATGTTAACTAAATATACTTGTTTTCTGATTATCAATATTAAAACTATTTCAATACATAATTTAAAAAAGCAAAGGGAGCTAGATGTAACTGGGTTGAACAGTATAAATAATCAAATTACTCGATTATTACTTGATCACAAATATTACATTTGATGGTAAATATGAAGACTTAAAAACATACACTTGATAAAATTGATGTGGGTATTCCTTCCACTGGGCTAGAGGAACCACACTATACCTTGATCATCCTGTGTGATTCTTATTCATTACTTTCCATACTTCCTCTTCAGAATAACCACATAAAATAGAGGCTTTCCTATATGTCTTTTTTATTTTTATTTTTTCTTATATTTTATGGATCTTAATGCAAAACTCTACATGTTGTCCCTTCCTTGCTCTATGTGACCAAATCAACTCTTTTCTGATCAATCAATTTCATGAATAATGGTCTCTCTTGAATATGGATAATCAATGGAAATACTCCTGAGTCTATCTGTGTTCTTTTTACCCTTTTGTGTCATCTATAATTTGATTTTTCAGAGATTGTAATAACCCAACATTCACCTCCATACAGTATCAGCAGTAGCACACTGTGATTAGGGAGATGAGAGTTTGATGTGGACATCTTGTTATCAGTAAAAAATACCATTAGGTTTCTCAAATACAATTCATTTTGGTCTTTTCCTCTTTTTCCAAATGGGATTTGAACATGGATCTTCTTGATTGTAAATCCCAAACATATCTCCATAACATGGCAGGGACTATAGATGGCACAGTGAATAGAGAACTGAGTTTGGAATAAAAGCCCTAAGTTCAAAACCAGTCTTTGTGAGCTCTGTAAGCTAAGACAATTCATTTAGCTTCTGTCTGCCTCAGTTTCCTCAAATGTAAAATAGGGATCATATTAGCATTTCTCTTTCAGGTTTCCTGTGAGAATCAAATGAGGTAATATTCAGCACCTTACTATCTCTCCCCTTCCATCCCCTCATTCCAAATTGCACATTGCTAACATCTGTGGATTTAATTTATTTAATATCACTCCTATATATCATTCTACATTCTAGTTGCAGGCCCCATCACCTCACACCTGACCTACTGAAGATGGATCTACCTCACTCAAGCTTATCCCCATTTTAATCAGTCCTCCATTCAGCCAAAAAAGTGATTTTCCTAAAGTTCAGATCTAACCCCCCCCCATTTAATAAAATCCAGTGACTCCCAGTTGTCTTTAAAAACAAATAGAAATATTCTGTTTGTATTCAAAGTCCTTCATAACCTAATCTCTTCCTACCTTTACAGTCTTCTTATACATTCTTCTTCTTCAAATACTCTTTGATCAGGTAACAGTGACCTCCTGGCTGTTCCATGAAAAGGACTCTCCATTTCTCTGCTCCCAGCATTCTCTTTGGCTGTCCCCTATGCTTATAACTTTCTATTATCACCTTTATCTACTGACTTCCCTGGATTCCTTTAATTCCTAACTAAAATCCCATCTGTTGCAGGAAGTCTTTCCTAATCTCTCTTAATTCTAGAACCTTCTGCTAATTATTCTCTCCTTACCCTAAATATAATTTTCTTTGTATGTGTTTGTTTATTTAATGTCTATCCCCATTGCCCTGTAAGATCCTTGAGGGCAGGAACTGTCTTTTGATGTTTTTTGTTTTGTTTTTGTTTGTTTTTTTTTTTTTTATGACTAATAAAAATACAGTGTCAGGCACATTTTTGTTATTGTCATTGTTCAGTTCATTCAGTCCTGTTCTACTCGTGATCCCATAGACTTTGTCCATGGGCTTTTTTTTCCTGGCTAAGGTGCTGACGTGATTTGCCTTTTCTTTCTCCAGTGTGTCCCCATTTTACAGATAAGGAAGTGAGGCAAACAGGTTGAGTGTTTTGCCCAGGTTCCCACAAATAATAATAATCTGAGGCTGGATTTGAACTCAGATGCTCCTACTTCAGGACCAGTGCTCTTATCTCTTACACCATTTAGCTACCAGCACACAATTATTGTTCCTCTTTTGTTTCTTGAAGAGGACCAATAATATCAGGAAGTCAATAAATTAGATTTAAGTGAGGCAGACCTATGCAAAGTCATTAGCTTCACTCTTTCCTCCAGAGTCATAAGGGTCCAGTGACAGGACATAGTTCAGGACAATTAGCATTGGCCCAGGATGCATTGAGAAATCTTGACCTTTTTAAGCTAACATCTTTCCCAAGTCCCAATTGTCTAAGGCAACACCCATTGAGTAGTTTAAAAAAAATGCTTCTACTATGATTTAAATGGCACCTTTTGTTGTGTGTGGCTTTTTGTTTGTTTATTTTTTATAGAATAACTCAGCAAAATGGATAATTTGCTTAAATCCCTCTACAGAATTACTCACAGTTTGAAAAAATGGTTGTTTTGACCTACTTATCAATAACAAAAAGACTAAATTTAGACTTTTTTACATTACACATGAAACTTACAATTATGTTCAATTTTCCCTAAATGATATACAGAAACTCAGATAGCAAAATGAAGTTGTTGGGTTTTTTCAGAGCTTATGGATACTACTCTTTCCCCCTGTCCATATTGATGAATGTATAGAGCTGAAACTTTGAACAGTTACTACTGAAACAATAAGCTGATTTCTAATGTGAATAAGGGAGAAAATATTCTCCAAAGTCAGTTTGCTACAGTTCTTTCTAAAATGTATTTTTAATAAAATTCAAAGCTACAAACTAAATTGGCTTTTGTTTTTATGATAAAAATAGTTAATATTTTTAAAAAGAAAGAAAAGCCCTTTTTTTTTCCTAAGGTAAACAAAAAATATATTTTATTAGATGGGAGTTGTTAAACTTTTGTGGTAGGGTTTTGGGGGGGGGGGGGGGGGGGAGGAGGTGTTTTTTGGACGATTTATCCATAAGTTAAATTCTCTATTTCCTCCCTCCTAGAAATACAAATTAATTAGATACTTATTTCAAAGCAATGAAAAATTCTTAATAAGCTACTTTGTTCAGAGCCTAGGACTAGGTGATGGAACATAAGTTTGGTTAAGACAGAGTATGATCCTAAAGAAACTTCCATTCTTTTTAAGAGATAAGTGATATAAAGTTGGATCTAGTATTTCCTTTGTTCAGAAAACTCTGAAGAAATTTTCTTTACAAATTCAGAGTTTTATTTTTTCTGCCATCTTATATTCTTAAAAAGCTATTAGGGCCAGGGGAGTGGGGCTTGAAAGAGGGGAAAAAGAATAAAGTAAAAAAGCTGCACAGAAGAGAACAAAAGAACAATTTACAAGGAAGAAAAGATGAACACTCATGAATATAATTTCTTCTTCTAATATTTATACTTTCTTGAACTGGTAATTTGTTTTTATATATTTTGAATCCTCCTTGATGGTCACATGAAATGTTCTTTTGTTTTGTATTCCTTTTCTATTTTTCTTTTTTTCTTATTCTGTTTTTTAAATAAAATAAATTTTTAAAAAATTGCTTTTTAAAAAAAGCTATTAGGACTACCAAGAGGTTGTGTAACCTTCCTGGGATAATACAACCAGGGCATGTCAGAGCTGACACTTGAAACCGGCACTTATTGACTCTGAAGCCAACACTCCATTTATAATGTCACACTGTTAGGTATACATATAAAAACGTGATTATATAGCTATAGATTTTTGAAAGTATGTGTGTGTGTATACTTATACACGTGTCTATCATCTACTTTTTTCTATTTCTTCAGGATATCTCTCCAAAGTGCTTTTCGTATTTTTGCCTTTCCAATTTATGCCTCCTTTGAATTGAGTATTTAAACATATTATTCCAAATTTTAAATTCAATAAAGTACTGACTATTTTTTCTATTTCATTTCATATGTATATATATATATATATATATATATATATGTGTGTGTGTGTGTGTGTGTGTGTGTGTGTGTATACATATATAGGTAGTTGGAGTTATTATAAGGAGATTAAAAATAGCAAATTAGCCTTTGGAAGTCTTTTCAGGTTAGTGATAGTCAAAGCATTTTTATGGCTAATGCCCAAGAATTTCAAATTAAACAAAAAGAGAATTGAAAAAGAAGCAGAAGAAAGAGATAGAAAATAAGGGAAAAGGGAGAGACAGAGAGAGGGGGAGATACTGTGGGAAAGGGATAGAGAGACAAAGATGGGGTGAGGGAGGAAAGAGGAGAAGAAAAGGGAGAGGGAGAGAAATGTTTATGTATCAGGTAACCCAAGTAACCATAACTTAGGGTTTCAATCTCAGCTAAATAGAGATTGAGTCATATATGTGTGTGTGTGTACATATGTATGTATGTAATTTTTTTCACAAGCCTTACAGAGTTCTGTATATTTTCTATAAACATGCATTTACCCATTCACCAATTTCATGTCCTTTGATTTTTTTGCCTAAATTAAGAATTGTTAGGGAAGTGTGTCTTTAAAACAGCGCATTGTGTTCATAATGATTAGAAAAATATTTCTTCTCACTAAATAGGAAAGAACCATCAGGTAAACTCCTCTATAAAGAGTGCAAAAAAATTCAGTCTGCTGATTCATGTCTTTGAAATAACACCTCTAAAAGCAAGTAGACAGTGAGGATTTAAAATACTTATTGCTGCTTTACCAGGTCTCATGTCTGGGTGATCTATTGGATCTATAGAACCATATAGAATTATAGAACCAAGCATCATTTAGGTGATTTGCTTTTACTTTAAACCCCTCTTGGTTTGCATATCACAATTATCATATTCTCAATAATTGCCATTCAGAAAAGCAACAATGAGCAGTGGTTAGCTAGCTGGCATTAGAGTCGGGAAGAATAAAATTCAAATCCTACCTTTGAAACATAATGGCTGATCAAGTCAACCTAACTTCTCAGCAACCCAGGATACTCTTTAATTCAAAATTTAAAGTGTGCTGAAAGTCTTTATCAAAATCAAGTGGAAACTTTTCCACACCTTTAAATCCCCATTATTGATGAAGTCACAGGTAGAGACTAAAGAGAAAACCATTTTATTTTATTCAATAAATTTATATTTTATTGTTTTCCAGTATTTATTGAGTATCCTATGGACCAGTCATGGTATAAGGTATTAAGCATACAAGTACAAAGAATGACACAATCCTCACTGTTAGGGAGCTTACATTCTATCAAATCATTATTTTGTGTGCTTTATATGTATAATTCACCACTCCTAAGTTGCACATCAAGTGCCTCAAACTTAAGTAATCTTCTTACCACATCATAAAACATTCCACAGAAACTCCCATTTGAGTAATTCATTTACTATTTAATGTTTAGTGGTAGTAAGCCTTATGCACAAAGCAGGTGGTGTCTGATTGAGAATTCCACAGCTGGGTCAATTAGCTTAAGATGTCGACAAGTTGCAAGTTGCCAAGAGGTCAGTTGAACTTAATCACAGCTGTGCAACTTCTAACATCTGTGAGGTTAACTGCATTTTATAACAGCTATATGGTGCCTTACAAATCATAGTGTGTGTGAAATATGTATGTTTGCAAAAACATATATGTATATATGCATATAGACTGAGGAAATGGGTATATTGAAAATGTGCACATCGATGCTATTGATCACTAATGTATCAAAGACAGTATGATGGATAGACTGGAATACTGCTCTTGCCTTTTCTAATCCCTAAGTGAGCTGCAGGATCATAACTCTTGGAGAGCTCATCAATGAACCATTGAGGATACAAATTAGTGAAGGACAAAACTCTATTTTTACTTTTGTCTCCCCAGAGTTTTCTGTTATAAAAAGATTGCATCTTTTGAACGTTCCTCCACCTAAAACCTTCTCTTCTCTTTACCAAGTGAGCCTTTTTTTATATTCTCCATTGTACTTCCCAAATCTCTCCAATAATACATTTTTTTAAACTTTTATAATTATAAGCTTTATGACTTTTTGGCATTTCCATTATGAATTTTTTGTTTTGGACTGAACCTGTGATTTCAGAGAGGTAGGATGCTTTGGCAACTATTCTGCAACCTTAACTGCTTGGGCTACTTAGATGTTACATGGCTTGTCTGGGATCACACAGTATATGTCTGACAGTCAGAAATAGTCCTTGAATCCAAGTCTTCCTGACAGTGAGAGCAAAGTGGGGCTCTATATAGATTATGCTATACTGCTTTTCCACAGCATAATACCATCCTTAGGGCTGTCTTCAGATACTCAGTATTGGATCTCAACTGCAAGACCTGACACTGAGAAACAAGAATGTAGCATAATTCTCAATGCATTGGATTTAGATCTAGGAAGACTTATGTTCAAATCCTATCTCTGATATTAAAGTTCTATGATTACAGCAAAACAATCTGTCTAAAATTCTGGCATATCTCTAAGACTGAACTATACAGTTGTGGAAGAATTGTGATCAAAAGACTTACCAAGCTGATGAAATCACAGAGCCTGTATGTATCATTCAATAAATTAAGATGGGGAAAATGGAACTTTAATCAATTTCCACATGTTGAGACTATTTTCAAGATAAAAGTGTTGTAAAAATGCACTTCTTTTGCAAACAGTAACAATGCCCTCTTTAAATGGTCTCTGAGATAGCCCTATATTCACTGAATATACTATGAATTCACTGAATTCAATATGATGGTGATTTTTAATGCTATAGTGGGATTCCAGTATGTTAAAAATTGAATATTATCTTATAAATGTATTTGAAGCTTTGCTTGATTAATCTGACAAATGCAAAAGATATATTTGGGAGCATCTCATAAAATGTACTAAAATAAGATAAATGACAACAAAATATAAGGAGAAATGACCAATACCAGCTATAATTTCACTTAAGGTCAAAGAATGACTTTCTCCATCTTGTGAACCTTCCCCATGAGTCTAAAAATGAATTAAATAAACCCATTCTTAGACAGGTGTCAGCTACAAGTAGAAAACCATGATGTTCTCCCAAGATGCTCCTCGGGATAAGTGGGTTCTCCTTAGGAACCACTTCATAGATCAATTCCTCTCATCCATAAAAACACATTTAAGTTGTCTTCTGTGAGCTCGTTGCTAACAGTTACTCTCTTCCATTATGTATGATTCTTTTCTTATTTCACATATACACTGCATTGTGATCCATTAGTGATTTTCAATTTCATGCTAAGCTTTGCAATTTATTAGTGTTATTTAGGCTAATGTACTATTATTTTGCATATTTTATATGTTATTTCATTTGTAATCTATGTGATGTAATATTTAAGTATTGGAGATCAATATATGCTTTATGTTTACAAATTTGCATGATTAATAAGTGACTCAAATAAATATCCTACTGCATTGCTTTTACTCTAGGGAAGAGTTTTTAAAATTTCATATTTTTCCTGATACCAAGCTTGTGCACAACTTTTTTCTTGGATTTCAATAGTAAGATACTTTTTAAGGGAATTTTCATATCTTTTTTGCTTACATATGAAAATTTAAGGACAATTTAATAAACAGAGAACTAGCCTCAAATATAGTAAGACATTTAAGGCAGATAAGTAGTCCAGTAGATGGAGCCCTGGGTCTAGAGTCAGAAAGATTTGAATTCAAATCCAGCCTCAGACACTTACTTGTGTGACCCTAGTCAAGTTATTTAACCTGTTTGCCTTAATTCACCAAAGAAGGAAATAGCAAATCATTCCAATATATCTTTGCCAAGAAAAGTCCCATGGATATATTGATATAACTCTCTAAGATTACACTAAATTGCAGAATAATTCCTGATGGTAAGAGAGTTTCCTTACTGAACAACCCCTATACAAAAGGAATCATACATCGGGAGTAACAAAAAAGGAAAATGAGAAAATTCAAAGAATATGCATAGTATCATTTTTAATCATTTCATTGCTGAATCTTCATTTTTGATGTTAGAACTTTAAAAGCTTCCAAAATTTATAGACTTAAAAGTTGTAACTTTTAAAAAGTTGTAAAAATACTTTGTGTATAAAGTAATTTTAATGTTCCTGAAACTTTAGCAATGCATTATAAGAAGTCTGTGTATCTCAATTTTGAATATTAACCAATAATTATTTTCAAAACAAATGAAGATTCATGTCTACCAAGTAATAAATCCAAGTTTGGAAAACCTAGAATCGTAAAGCTTTAGAAAATTATGATATCATAATGGAGATGTGATCTGAGCCATAGATATGCCAGTATAATGTTTTTTGTTTAATTTTTTTTTTGAGAGCCATTTGGGTTAAGAGATTTGCCCAGGGTTACACAGCTAATAAGTATTAAATATTTGAATTCAAAGTCCTCCTGAATTCAGGGTTGGTACTCTACCCACTATGCCATCTAACTACTCCAGTAAATGTTTAAACTTCTGAGGGGGAAAATATAGAAATAAACACTTTTGAATAAAATTTGCATTATTAGCATATCCTTATCTCTTTCTTTAGTCTAGATAATCCACAGCAATAAAAAAAAATAGTAAGCTCTGCTTTGTAGCATTTTCTGAGAGCTAAGGTACAACTGCTCTTGTTAGCTAACTAGAGCTAACTCCAGCATACTCCTGATCTGGGTTCACAAAGATGCAGATAAAGCTGGATGAAAGGGGGAAAGTATGACTAACACACCTTTATTGTGAAATTATGTTTACATGGACAGAATGTCCATGATAAAAATTTATCCCTTGATGCTTTGTGTCATTATCTTGGCTTTGGAATATTAGTGCATCCTCCTTTTTATACTCCTTCTACTTCTGTATATTGCATAAACCAATGAATTCTTTGGCCTTACCCCAATCTGACATTATTTTTTTTCTCTATTCTCAAGGTAGGATGTTCTCTTTTTATCTTAGTCATATCTGCTTCCCCAGTGTCTTTTTATTGTCCCTAATCACATTAAGAAGCAGACATCCAACAAATATACCTTTATCTATAATTGATTCATAATTTGATAAATAAAACTAAATAGATAAAACAATGAATTACTTATACAACAGACAACTTCAATAAATCACATTCCTATTAAACAAATCCTAGTTCTTTGGATCTCATTTAAAAATTGGATATGTATCCACATATCCTTTTTATGCCCTGCTCTGACAAAAAATAAAAGTCATAAGCAGAAATATTCTGCATTTAGTCATACAATCTTAAAGTAATTACATAGCACAGAGTTAACTGGCTGACTATCCCCCATTGAATGATAGAGTATAAAATTAAATATGTAACTAGTAAAATATTATATTGGTTATATTTTATATCAATCAGACAGTCTTAGCACCAACATTGAGGCAACATGGAAAGAATATAGGGATTATATGATATTATATTATACTATGTTATATATATTAAGTTCTTCATTTTTACTCTAAAGGAGTCATAAATACCTGATCATCATATATGAAACATATACATAACAAATAACATTTATAAGCTTTTTTAAGCACAGATAAATCCATAAAGGGATAGCGATAAAAACTAGACTTGTGATTTCATTGGTATGGGGAGCTCCAGATGAGGAGCTTACTTTTCTTCTATCAATACCAATTAGTACCTTTTCTGAAACTTCAAAGTACTAGAGAGTTCACTAAAGAACCAAGAAGGTATATGACTTGCCATAGTCATAGAATCATTGTATTTCAGTGGTAGGAAACAGACTGTAAGACTATAGTTATCCCTTCCACATGGGGCATGCCCCCCCCACTGCAATCTAAAAAATATGCATAGAATTTATTAGTTTTCCCTTCATATCAGAGAAATCTGATTTTTCCCTTTTTCTTTTGTGGGGTATTCATAGTAGCACATTGTAAAATTTAAGCTAAGTATTTGTTTGTAGGTTTTAAATCATCTATTGACCTTTGCATGTCAACTGAGGCTTCCACAAAAATCACAAAAAATTCCCACTTAATTTCTTATTCTGATCTGCAATATATTGAAACAACTATTAGGAAAGTCATGATGTGGAAGGGATAACTACATTATTTATGGTCCAAAAGATACAATGAAATATGTCTATGACTGGAAAAAATATTGGACTAGTCACATAACAAGAATGAAAAGCAAAGGATGAGAAATTCATGTAGCAGTAATACCATTGGGATATATAGAATGAACTTGAAAAAGATCTTTAGGGGACTGAGGTAAATGCTCTTTAGAGAAACTGTAAGGGGAAAAATGGGAGGAAAATTGAATAGGATGAGAAGACATACAGGATTGTGATCACAAATATAATCATGGATTCAAAAGAGAGCCAAATATATCACCAAGTAGAGAAAGAGTGCAGCATACCTTAAAACTACTAAAATTTTAGAGATCTGTTTTCATAGCCATAAATCCAGATGAATGTATTTTTTTAGTCACCCACTAAATCTAGAAAAATATTTGTTAGCATAGACATATTTAATTCTTCATTAATTCATTAATTGGTGAATTTTGTCCAGAATCAAACAATCAATGATTGTACAAATATGTTGATGATTTTTATGGTCCCCTTAATTTTTAAAAAAGGGTGATTAATATATTTGAAAACATTAATGAACCTCATAATTTATACATTTTAGGTAACAATGCTAAGATCAAAGAAGAATTTCTATTTAAAGGACATATATTGATGGAGAGATGCATTTAGATCCAATCTCAAATCCAATCACATTTCTATAATTGTGGTCTTGGGCAGTACCCTTTAATTCTTTGAAATACTGTTTTCTCATCCATAAAATGAAGGTAATATTAGAACTACTTACTTAGATCACAGGGTTCTACAATTAAAGTTAGAAGAGATCTTAGAGGTCATTGATTCTAACCCCTCATTTTATAGATGTGGCAAATGAAGAGCATAGAGGTTAGCTAAGTTGCACAAAATCTGTAAAACTGTAAAATAATAAAACCATATAAGTAGCAGATTTTTTGTGCTAGAAGCAGCAACACAAATATAGATCCAAATTAATATTTGTTTGTTTTTACTTAAAGTCAGTTGAGGGGGTTAAGGAAGAGAATCCATGATACCTCTTATTAGAGAAATAAATATTTGAGGAAAATTACAATCAGATTACCCAAAACTAAAATAGTTAAGGCACTTTACATAAAAAAGAAAGGTGATATGATGTGGCAAAATAAGCATTAGCCTTGGAACCAGAAAAAAAAATGCATTTAGGATCTGCTTCTATTTATTTACTACTGGCTTTGTGATCAAGGGCAAATCACTTCAACTCTCACTATAGCTAAGCAGTTCTCTAAAACTGTAAGTTGACATTGATGGAGGGAGATAACACATAGATAGTTTCCTTAATGAAATCCCAAATTCAACTTCATTCCCCTAAAAATAGAGGGGGAAAGATTACAAGGCCAAAAATGACTTTGCAAATAACAAAGTTTTCTGGAAAACCGAGGTCAATCTTGAATCTTATAATTCTTTTTCCCTAATGAAAAACGTGGTCACATAGTACTGAAGTTACACTGAACCCTGCACTTTCTAGATTTAATGGCATAGTCAAGACAATTAGTTAGGTCAAAGAATTGATGTCACATGTTAGAAAAGACAGATTCATTCTTGTCCATGATTCAACTGACTTGCAACCTACACAGCTAAATGTCTTTTTACATATGTATTTTTGTTAGAGGTGACCTCAGAATCCAGATATATTTATTTTAAAATATGTCTCATTTGGAACAAATTTTGCCCAATTAATGATGAGGATCAAGTTTTAGCAACATCAGAGAACAGGGAGAGATCATTTTCTCATTATGTAATTCATGACAGAACTAATATTTTTCCAGATAAATGATAGAATAATTTGTTAAAAGATCTCAGGCTATTCTTTCTTTGTGAATATAACGTATGAAAAATCAACGACTTAAAATACTTTCTCCCCAAAATTGTGTCTCTGCTTTTATTAAAATATTGACAAAAATGGTGATGCCTCTTGTAACAAGGTCTTTTTTTCTAATTTGTCATAATACTTAACTTCAAAAAAAATTCTAGGGAAAAATTTATTAGAATTCAATTATGCTATAGAAAAAGAAATGTACTTTACATACTTACATGCTAAAAAGCATTATAGTGTTTCTTTAATGTGTTTAAAAATTCAAAAATGTTTTTAAAAGGCACTTAAAAAGTCAAAGCCCAAAGGCAAGCTAATGGAATATGGTGTCATCCTTCAAGTTGATGTATATTTAGTTTTGCTTGGCCCTCTACAGGACATTATGCAGACATTATTATGATTTTTCTAAATTATCTTTAAAATTTTTCTAACACGCCATTAAGATTTGTTGACAGACACAATGACTAATCTCTACAGTTTTGCATTAACTAAACAATAACAAAATAAGAAAAGCCCCTTGTTAGGGAAAAAAAATGAGCCTGTAAGACAAAGAAAGTTGCATTTGGTATGTTTTTATCTAAGTAGGATTAAAAGTGTCTGTCTCTTTCTGTTGTCATTTCATTATTAAACTATGTATTCTCAAAAGCATCTTGTATTCCAGTTCCTTTCTCTGTCTCTCTCTGAGACTCTTCCTGCCTTCTCTCTGTTTCTCTCTCAATTCTCTCAATCCTTTTTCATTGAAATTTACCTTGTCATAATCAAAGTTTATAATTTTTCTTCTACCTTTTCTATCATTCTCTCCTTTCTCTTATCTTCTCTCCAATTTCTCAGTTTTCTTCCCTTTTGCTTTCATCTTTTCTTCTTCCTAAAAATTTCATCTTTCTGAAACTTCTTATTTTCTTATTTGGAATAATTTCTTATTTGGAGACCTGTAATTTAGTAGAAAGTTTCTTAACCTAAAATACATGAATTGGGGGGAAAGAATAAATAGATATATGTGTACATCTATAAATAAACATGTATGTATAGATACACATATACACACTATCTATACATATCATGCACACATATATATAAATAAGTAGATATGCTTATAGTGTATATACTTCACTATAATTGACTTCTTTTATAACTCTGTTATGTTATGCATTTAAAAAACATCCTGAAAAGAGATTCATAGGTTTGAGCAGAGGAGGTCCATGATATTAAAAAAAAAAGTTTAACATGATTTGTTGGCCAATGTATCTATGTAAGAAGTGAAAGAGTGATAATATGGTGAAGAAGAGACAGAGACAGAGAAGAGACAGACAGACAGACAGAGATATCTAATACAGAAGCATAATGAGACATCCAGCATATCCAAATTTTGTAAAGTTCTGTTTAACTCTTTAACTCCTTTCTTGCTTATCTGTCAATCATTTGGCAAATATTTGTGAAGTGTAACAATCACTTTGCTAAGCAGTGAGAATTAAAAAAAAAAAAAAAAAAAACAATCTTTGCTCTCAAGGAACTTACAGTCTAACAGAGGAGACAACATCCCAACAACTACATACAAGATAACTTGGAAATAATTCTCAGAGATGGAGTACTAGAATTAATGCAGAATTGGAAAAGTTTTCTATAGAAAGCATGGTTTTTATCTGTAACTTAAGGGAATCCAGAGAAAACAAGAAGCAGAAATCAAGAATTAGAAAATGTCAGGTATAGGGGACAGGGAGGGAACAGGAAGTGGAATCTGTTTTATATAAAAGAGATCATATAATGGTAAAGAGATCAGTATCACTGGATTGCAAAATATATGAAGGTCAGTAAGTCATTGAAAGAATGAAAAGTTGAGAAGGGCAAGATTATGAAGGACTTTGAATTTCAGAGGTTTTTATATTTAATTCTGAATGTAATAGGGAATCCCTAAGTTTTTTGAATAAAGACATGATATGATCATATCATAAAAAATCAATGTCTGTCCCACATACCACGCTAGTCTTACTATCAGACCAAAAATATCAATTTTAATTGATTAGGAGATATGAATTTAGTGAACCTTAAAAAGAGCAAAGGTTACTTGGTGATAGAAGTAGAGGAAAAACATAGAATAAGCAATGGAAAGCAAGGAGTATTCCAAATTCCCCACCTTAATCAGTAAGTTTGTGCAGGGAAAGAAATGAATGAATTACAACCAGTAAAGAATCTTCAGGAGGAATCTAGATCTCAAATAGAGCCAAAACATGAAAGGTATGGCAAAGGAGAAGTTTTAAAATGAAAGTAAGTTTATTACCTAAAGAATATACTCTCTAAAAGCCACAGTTAATAAAAAAAAAAAAGGGATGGGTAGTTTTAAAATATAAAAAAAGCAGACACTGGGGGATGGAGAAAGACATTTATATAAATATAGTCGGGATTCAGGATCACTGGGAAGGGGAGGGTATGACTGGGTGAGTATTTTTAAGCATTGTTGAATGAGTTAAGAAGGAACAAACTGAGAAAGCTGATGGAATAACATTTTTGTCCTTTCCCTGAAGGCAGACCAGACCAGGAGATATATAGGGGTGGGAGGGGGAGATGGGGGAGCACAGGAATAAAAGAATGGCATCTCTCCAGGCCATGCAGGCCAGATGAATTCTCCATAAGTGGGAAAAGACCAAGTTAGAAGATATGCATGAGATATTCCTGATTCTATGTGGTTAGAAAGAGACAAGTCATTAAATACAATGAAATGGCATGTCTCTCTTTAATCCACTTCATGTAGGAAAAATTTCCTATTAGTGCAAAGAAGACAGATCTAGAAGTTATGAAATTTATCTGGTCTGAAAGGGGTCTATTGAGGTTCCTAACTATTACTATTTGTTGTCTATTTTTTGGTATAACTTGATTAACCATTTATTTTAAGCATTCAAATGTTATATCAGTCAGGACATAACATTATTTTATTTAATTATCGATGATGCCTTTAAGGATAAGTTTTCTGCTTTTTTGTAAACATCATATTTTTGGGTTTTCTTTTTTTCTAATTTCATCTCCTACTCTCTTCCATTTAATGGGTGTATGCATCCAGTTCACACATGCTAATGATTTCTAATGTTTTTCACCTCCATCATATCATCTTATACTTCTTTCTTCATCTTATACTTTTCCTCTTCTTTACAACAAAAGATAGGGGTGATTAAAGGAATTTTCTATAATTGAATTCTATCCCTCTCCTCTTTATTTAGTCAGTCATTATTTCTTAAACAACATGTTGTTTTTCTCTCTCTTTATAACATGGCTTCCAAAGTTTATGTTTGTTTTTCTTTTAACATTTTTCTTTGTGATTCTATTGTCCCTCATTTTTCTCCCTCTTTCTTGCTGTTTCACTATCAGATTTAATGAATTTCGAGAACAGATTCTTTCTTTGTGTTTATTTGTTTTTACACACCAATGGTCCAGGTGAAAGACACAACAAGTTTCTTTTCTTTTCTTTTCTTCTTTTTCACTGCGACAATTGGGATTAAGTGACTTGCCCAGGGTCACACAGCTAGGAAGTGTTAAGTGTCTAAGGCCACATTTGAACTCAGGTCCTTCTGACTTCAGGGCTGATGTTCTATCCACTGCATCACCTCGCTTCCCCCACAGTGAGTTTCTTAACAAGAATAATGGTAGCTACACGAATGGAAAAAAAATTAACAAGTGCAAGAGATAATCTATAGAGGAGGAGGAACAGGAAGAGAAAGAGAAGGAGAAAGAGACAGAAGACAGATCACAGCAACAACAATAGTGAAGCCGACAATGACAATTGAATTTGGCAATACATCAGATATATGAAAAGAGAAAAACTAAACATTGAAAAATAAAGATAGTGTTGAAAACCTAGGTGACTAGATTTATGATAATACCATTAAGAGAGAAAGCAAAGAGGTGACTTTGGGGGTAAAATAATTTCTGTTTTTGGACAAGTTGAATTTGAGTTTAAAAGCCTTTGGTTTATGACCTAACCTTGAGAATAAATTTCATATATCAATAATTTGGGTATCTGATTTCTTTATTCCAAGTACTCTGTTTTCCTTTGCAGATCACAATTTCTCTATACCTTCAGAAAATTCTGTCCTGGAAAAAAAACTCACTATAATAAATAGCCTAATTTTTGAGTCTCTCTATGATTAAGATACCAGATCTTTGATCAGAAGTCCTGAACTTGAACATTTCCCAGTTTAGAATTTATTTGCGGTCTGGCAGAATTTTGGAATACTTTAGATATATCTCAATACCACAGTGACACATCAGATTATGATTAGATATGGTGAAAACATTTTCTGTCTGGCACCCCATACTGTGAAGTGCAAAAGTTAGCAAAGTGAATTAGTGTATTTTTTATAATTATTTGTAGCCATGATAATACACTAGGACAATGGAAAGAAAATTTTTATATGATCATATTATTAGGATAAACAATCCAAATTTGACAAGTAGTTAACAATGTTTTGCTTTATGGTTTAGAATTCAAATAATCATTTCTTTCATAACTCTTTAGTTGTTTATAGGTACTATTATAGATAATAGGGAATAATCAAAAGTTTCCATTGGATTAAGCCAAATAAATTATTTTCAAAAAAATTATTTGGAGTTTATGGCTAGAAATCTATAGTCCAGATTTGTTTTCTGCCCATAAAAGGCATAATGTTGACATTAGAATCCTTCTTTAGTCAGATTTTTCTCTACCATCTCATCCATGCGTTTGATAGTGGTGTAGGAGAGGGTGGGAGTGGAGCCAAAATGGTGGAGAATAGACAGGACTTTGCCTGAGCTCTTCCTGGCTTTCCTCAGAATCAACGTTATATCAAACCTCTGAACAGGTTTTGGAGTGACAGAACCCACAAATATTTGGAGTGTAACAAATTTCCATTGGAAAAACAAATAATATGGAAAATAGATCCAAGAGAGACAATCTAAGAATTATTGAGCTGCTTGAAAACCATGATTTAAAAAAAGCCTGGGTAACATCTTTCAAGAAATCAAGAAAAACCCTGATATCCTAGAACCAGAGGACAAAACAGGCATTGAAAGAATCCACCAATAATCTCCTAAAAGAGATATCAAACTGAAAACTTGAAGAAATATTGTAGCTAAATTCCAGAATTATGAGATCAAGGAGAAAATACTGCAATCAGCCAGAAAGATAGTGGCAGAAAGACAATATCCTCATTTTTATACAACTCAGAGTAATGTTAATGGGCAACTAGGTAGCACAGGAGATAGAGTGCTAAATCTCAAATCAGGAAAACATCTCAAATTTAAATCTAAATCTAACCTCAGACATATAATAGCTATGTTACTCTGGGCAAGTTACTTAACCCTATCTGCCTCAGTTTTCACATCTGTAAAATGAGCTAGGGAAGAACATAGCAAACTACTCTACTATATTTGTCAAGAAAACTTCTAATGAAATCATAATGAGTTAGACATGACTGAAATGTCTCAATAATAACAATGATGCTAATGATGAGAATTTCTGGATAAATTAAGAGAAAGAAAAGGATTTCCATTTACATCAGAAAAATACTTTTAGGGATATGCAGGTGTATATTTAGGTGGTGCAGTGAACAGAGCACTAGCCCTGAAGTCAGGAGGAACTAAGTTCAAATCTGGCCTCAAACACTTAATGTTTCCTAGCTATGTGATCTTCGGCAGTCACTTAGCCTCAACAACAACAAAAATCCTTCTAAATATTATTCAGAAAAATATTTCTAGATATTATTGCAAACTAACAAAGAGAAAAAAGAGATACCAAAGAGCTTTTTATTTGTTTCATATCAAAATAAGGAAGAATATCTAGCTATCTAGATAAATGGATAAATAGATATACATATTGTATATGACAGATGGATATATATATATATATAAGCAAATTCTTTTAAGGTTATATCTAGTTTCTTTTTTTCCTAAAATTCCAAGAGAAATTTAAGTTCTATCTATCTCCATGACAGCAAGCAATTTTAAGATTCTTTTAGCTCTTTTTTATATAATATTTAGACCACTTGAATATGTCATGTCCAGCATCTCCTAAGAATTTCTTCTAGAATTTTTTTTCAAACTAGAATTTCAAATTCAGTCTTTAATGTGAAAATCCTTTTTCTCTCACAATATCTATTATTAACTTGATAGCTTTTAACAAAAACAATAAATATGGAAAAGTATGCAGCAAAATTTCATCCCCAGTTCTTATCCTTTAACATGGCACAATTAAGTGAATTAACAAAAACAAGCAATAAACTCTTGTTTTGTCTACAAGACCATACAAAGCTTATCCAGCTTTAACTCTATTTTCCTTTCTTCCTTCATCTCTCCTTTCTTTTCTTCTTTCCCTCCTCCCCCTTGTCTAGCTTCTTTTTCCTTTCCCCCTCTCTTTTCTTTCCCCTTTCTCTCCCTTTCTCTTTTCCTTCCCTCCCATTTATCTTTTCTCCTTCTTCCCTCTTATTTCCTCTCCTCTTTCCTTTTTCTTTTCCTCCCTTCTTTACCATTTCTTCCCCTCTCCTCTTATTCCTTCCCTTCTCAAATAGGTATCCTTCTATTTGGTTAAATTGCTTTTCTTCACTTCTTTCCTTTTCTTTCCTCTTTATCCCTTTTCTGCTCTTCCCCTTAGATTCTCATTCCACAATATCTCCTTAGAGAATTTTCCATTCCTTCTACCTTCATCTTCCTTCTTCACCATTGCCACTTATGTATCCCTGTATCTTTAGAACATTTGGGCTTCTTCCATCTGCCATTCAGAAAAACTATCTTATATGTATTGTCTTCCCTAATAAAATGTGAACTCCTTGGGAACAAGGACTATATTATTTTTTTCTTTTTTATCTCTAGAACTTAGCATAGAACTTGAGACATATTATAAGGTCTTAATAAGTGCTTATTCATTCATTCATTCTTCCCAGTCATTTATCATTTATTGTTATTCTCTTATTAAGTTCTTCCCAAACTCTACCCTACCCCTATCCTTGTTACAAGTTACTATAAGCTTCCCAATCTGGCATTATTGCTTAATGGGGGGAAAAAATCTGCACACTTTACAAATGAACTGTGTTTCAAGAGTTCATTTTGTAAGTTAAGTGTTTGAACTCAGCATAATTTTTCCCTACATGAACAAGTTATAAATTTCCAGGGTAATCCACAAAAGCTGATTCTTGCCTTTGGGGCTCTCTGACCCAGCCCCAATATCCATACGTCTTCATTTCCCATTAACCTTGTCATGAAAATTGCCCTTTCTTCCTTGTTTCTTCTAGAAACAGAAGAAATAAAGATCAGAGTCTCTTTCTCTACAATAAGACCACTTACTACATTCACTTGGCCATAAGCTTCCTTCTCCTTTGCTTGTTTTTTAAAGTTTCCTCTAGGATCATACATGCTAATACCATATTTGGGGGATTGACCAAAAATGGCCTCCAGATTTTATCCCATCCTTCAAAGTTCAACCTAGACATACTTTTCATGTCAACCAAGCAATTATTAAGCCTACTTGTGTGTGTGTGTGTGTGTGTGTGTGTGTGTGAAAGAGAGAGAGAGAGAGAGAGAGAGAGAGAGAGAGAGAGAGAGAGAGAGAGAGAGAGAAGAGAGATTTGAAACTACTAGAGGATTTGGGAAAAGGGAACTGCTGGAGCCCATTGAAAATTTTCATGTTAATTATATCTTTAATTATATCTTTTGTATTTGGGAACATTTAAAATAATTTTATGATATCTAAAAAATGTAGTCAATTTATTATTCTATTTCTACTAAATCATTGCAAAATAATAACAAGTCCTTAACATGTATATTGTAATGTGTATATTTGTGGACTACCATAGAAATCTTTTCATTAGGAAAGATGTGTTGAGTTTTAAAAACTTAAATGAACCCTTGAAATGTGGTTCATTTGAAAAATTTGGCCTGAAAACACCATTGCATCACTTTTATCACAAATAACCATTTTCAGATTGAATATTTCAGTAATTGTTAGGATATGAATGAAGAATATTGGTGTAATTTGTGACATTTTTCATAGGTTGGACTTGTTTAAACAAAAAGGAATCCAAACCACTTCAAATCTTTTCCCTTTGTACCCAATTTTTAAATTTATTGTCATAAGCCACTGTTTTGTATTTGATAAAAACAAAGCTCAAAACATGCTTGCACTTTTGAATTATTATACTATTCTAGTTCCCATTGGCTTTCACAGCTATATTGTCAATTTTCATGCTAGCTCATGTGACAATTGGATGTTTAATGCTGTTAATCTTTTCTGAGTAAGGACAGGCATATTGTTTAGCCTTGCTAAATTTTAACAAGTGTATGTAACTGTTTTCTATATAAAGACAGAAAAATCACAGTTGTTGGGAAATACTGTAGCCTAAAAGGAAATAGATGTATACAGGGGGAAAAAATGTTCCACTAGGGTTAAGAGGCGGCTCTTTGACAGATTGCTTTGCCCAGCATGTTGCAATATCTCTTTCCAAAGCATATTGGCAAACTACACTGGACGATCTTGATAAGGAAGATTTAATTAAAATGCTGCAAGCATAAGATCTCTGCCTTCGTGCTGTAGAAGATTTTGTCAAAAGAATTTTATTACAATCCTAGCAGGATTTTTGAAATGTTTTATTCACTTTTAGCCATCCCACTGATTACTTTACAGTTGGAAGTATAACACAACCAGTTGGTTCTTAATAAGGGCTTTTAAAAATCACAGCATGCTCTTCAGTCCCTTCGAATAGGATGAATGTGACATCAGGGACACAAATATCATTACCTTGATAAATTACTGACGGCATAATGATTATGGAAATCGTCATCGACTGATCATCAGTCACAATTTATTTCCAATGAATGTCTACAATTTGTAGCCTGAATGGAAGTTTTATCAAAACCCCCTCTGGTAGAGTACAGCTCTTCCTAGCTAACTTCCTCCTAAGAGCATTACAGCTTTGTCATGCATCATCTGCTGTTCATGAATGGAACCATTCAATGAGCCTGTGGCCTCAAGCAATCCAAATTAGTTAGAAGAACATAGGGTTACCACACACTCTTAGGCAAACTCTATCAGCAAAGCTGTTTTAATTTAAGAACCAGCAAATGTGCCAAACTGCAGAATCCCTCCTGACTTGGAGTTACATGTGTGTGTTTTCCCCTTCTTTTCAATTGGCAATAAATGATAATGTTTGACTCTATTATGCCATTGAATTGCAAATAAATTGTTGCAGAATCATGACATAATGGGCATTTATATCCTTAAAACAATCTCTTTAGCAGGAAGCATAATTTGTACAGTTTTGTCTGACTTGGTAGTGTTTCATTTCTTTTCCAATAATTTAACCATTCAAGTAATTTCTAGGTCAGTAGGGCCTGTTGAAAAGACTCCCTGGTGTATTATTATTTAATATTTTTATAATTTTTCAGTTCTTTTTCATTTATAAGACATTAGCTACCTATGAAATTGTGAAAATTTAACTGCAGCTAATGATGAACTATATGATCAAGAGCTTTTTCATAGGTTTCTTTTTTCTTTTAACCATCTTCTCTCAAAAATGCCATTTATTACTTTACTAGAGAACTAAATTATATCATATAATTTTGGATTTAAAACTAGAAAACAACTCAGAAGTCACTAAATGCAACTCTCTCATTTTATATATGAAGAAACTGAGGCACAGATGAGATGATTTGTTGAGCATAAACAAGGGATAAGTGGCAGAGCCAAAATTTAACCTAAGCCCTCTAAATCCAAAGTTGGATTCTATTTTTACTGGATCATATTGCATCTTTAAGACTCATTTCCACTTGTGAAACACTGCAAATATCAGGGTTTTAACATTGAAATTTATATACAATACAATAGAGATAAGTCTATTGGTGTTTTTCTAGACTATCAAGAACCTTTTGGGCAGGAGAGGTTGATTTATAATTTATTTCAATTAAATAAAACCTAAACTAAGTGTTGGGGATACAATGGCACAAAATAAAACAGTCCCTACCTCAAAGTAGCTTTTTTTCTGTTGAGTGGAAACAATATGCATAACAAATAAGGATGAACTAAAAATGTATGGTGTACATACAAGGACAGTGGAGCTGGAAGAGAAGAGCAGCTACCAAAATCAGAAAAAGACTTCTAGAAAAGTTAAAGCCTGAGCTGTGCTTTGAAGGAAACTAGAGATTCTACAAAGTAATGGTAAGGAAGAATATTTCAAGTGCAAGGAAAATTCTTTTTAATGGTATATAGCCAAAAGATGGAATGTGATTTGAAGGAAATAGCCCTTGTGAAATATAGAAAGTGTGGTTGAGGGGAGTGATATATGCTTCAGAAAAAGAATGGAGACTACATTGTAAAGTCTAGAGAGAGGTATTTTAATAGCTCATTATGGTCCTTAAGTCAACAAATTTGTATTAAAAAGAATACAGTCTTAAAGGACAGAATCTTAGTAATAATAATCATATACTCCACTTTTACTTTCAAAGGCTCACAGCTAGGAGGCAATTTAATGAAGAAAATTAAATGCTAACTTATACCTTCATTGGCGTAAAGAATTTTAGCCATAAAGATCATTTAGACCAACCTCTCTTTTTATGGATGAGGAAACATCTCATGGGAGATGAGATGAGGGAAATCACCAAAGATCACATGTAAAGTTAATGTCAGGAGCAGGATTAGAAGCCAATACTTTTTTTCCCTATAGCCTGGCGCTTTCCCAGCTTTGTGCAAAATATTGTCCAGCTTCATTCTGAGGAAATATAAATTTATCTTCATCCTTGACTTTCTCAATACTTTCCTTTACCAAACTCATATATTCAGGTGGGTGGTGCAGTGGATAGAGCAGTAGGCTTGGGAGTCAGGAAGATACATCATCTTGAGTTCAAATCTGGCCTTGGACACTTACTAGCTGTAAAACCCTGGACAAATCACTTAGCCTTTTTGCCTTCAATTCCTCCATCTGCAAAATGAGCTGGAGGAAGAAATAACAAACCACTCTAATATCTTTGCCAAGAAAACCCAAAAATAGAGTCACAAAAAATCAGATACAACTAAAATGTCCACAAACAGAATCTAATGTATACATAACAATTAATTATGGATGGATATTTGATAACATTTAATTTTAAATCACATTTATTATCTGAAGAATGGGGAAGGGACAAGAGTTAAAAATCACATCCTCTTTGATTTTAGTGTTTTCCCACATGTAGAACAATTGGGTAACACTGGGTATTGTCAGATCTCAAATGAGGAAAATTTGAGTTCAAATATGGCCCTCTGACGTGTAATAATCATGTGACCATGGAGTAGTTATTTAACCTCTATATTCCTCAATTTTCTCATCTGTAAAATGGGAATAATAATAGTACATATCTTTCAGGGTTGTTGGTAGAATAAAATAAGCTGTAAAATTTATAAATTTTAAAGTGCTATGTAAATTCTAATAGAAGGATGAAATAAAAAGGAAAAGAGAGGAGCAAAAGAGATTTCTTTACTAACTTCCTTTGATTCTGCATTTGAAATTGACAGATGTGTACTGTAGGCAAGGGCAATGTGAGTATATGGAGAGAATGTCAGTAATTATTTCTTTTCATATTCGTTGGATATTTATTTTTCTTATCCTGATTTTAAAAAGAAAAGAAAACTATATAGAAGATAAACAAGAAGAAGAAAGGAAGGGGAGTTTGAATGAAATCTCCCAAAAGGCCATTGTAATAGTTTCCAAAATCAAAACTTTGTTTTTAATGATAACACATTTAGCAGAAACTCAGTCTTGACCAATGTCATACCATATACCAAGATAAAGTTAAAATGGTAATGTGATTTAGGAAAAAAAAAAGTGAAACCACAAAGAAATTAGGGGAACATGACATATTTTACTTGTCAGATAATGGAAAGAATTTTTGATGAAACAAGAAATAAATAGTATTACAGTATATAAAATGGATAATTTTGATTACATTAAGTTTAAAAAGATTTACACAAACAAAATTAATGGAGTTTAGATTAGAAGGAAAGGAGCCAGAAAACTGGGGGAAAATTTCTCTGATAAAAGCCTTATTTCTAAAATATATAGTCAAATTTATAAGAATACAAGTCATTCTCCAAATGATAAATGGCCAAAGCATGTGAATAGTTTTCAAAAGAAGAATTCAAAGCTATCTTTTATCATATAAGAATGTTCTAAATCACTATTCATCAGAGAAATGCAAATTAACAAATCTGAGGTATCTCAACAATTATCAGATAGGCTAATATGACAGAAAAGGAAAATGACAAATGTTGGAAAGGATGTTAAAAAATTGGGACACTAATGTACTTCTGGTGGAATTGTGAACTGTTTCTACCATTCTGGAGAGTTATTTGGAACTCTGTCCAAAGAACAATAAAACTGTTTATACTTTTTGACCCAGCAATGCCTATACAAGGTTTGTATTCCAAAGAGATCAAAGAAAAAGGAAAAGGTCCTACATATACAAAAATATTTATAGAAGCTCTTCTTTGGTGGAAAAGAATTGACAGTTTAAGAGATGACCATCAATTGGGGAATGGCTGAACAAGTTATGGTATAAGATTGTGATGAAATACTATTGTACTGAAAGAAATGACAAGCATGCTGATTTCAGAAAAACCTGGAGAATCTTACATGAATTCATGCAAAATGAAGTGAGCAGTCCCGGGAGAACATTGTATATACATTAACAGCAATTTTGTACAATGATCAGCTGTTAATGACTTAGTTATCTCAGCAATACAATGGTCCAAGACATAATAAAAAAAAGGCTATCTATTTCTAGAGAAAGAATTGACAATCCAAATACATATTGAAACATATTTTTGTTTTTACTTTATTTTTCTTAGTTGTTTTTTTCTGTTCTCTTTTTCAACATGACTAATATGAAAGTGTTTTGCACAGTTACACATGTAGAATCTATGAAATTTAAAATTCAAAATTACAAAATACATATTAAAATGTTTTGCATGTCATTGAGAAAAACAAAAACATTTTTAAATTAATAATAATAATTCAAAAGTAAAAAGCCAGTGGCCTATTTGATAAAGTATTGGCCAAATCCATTAAATACTTGTAGTTTGGCAACCCTGAGATAAGATTGGCAGCAACAGAAGGCAGAGCTTTGAAGATTATATTAGAGTAGTTAAGAGGCAGAAGGTTCCTGCTTGCTGAAAGTAGAAGTGCCCAAAGAGGTATTAACAGTGGATAATTGTTCTAATGAAGCCTTTGGTGTTTTCTGTCCTTAGCGGCTACAAAGTCATAGAGACAGAGTATTTTAGAGCTGGAAGGAACCAAGAAAATAGACTGTGGGTTCATCTTGCCAAGGGCAGTTGGGAGCAATTTGTCTGTAATAATAATAATGGTGATAGCTGACATTTGTAGACTACCTAAAGATTTAAAAATTGCTTTCCACATATGATCCCCTTTGATTCTTCCAATAACCCTTTGAGTTAGGTAGTATAAATCTTATCATCTCTGTTTAACAAATGAGGAAACATAGCTACTGTAGCAGAGCCAAGACTCTTCCTATTTAGTCTCCTAACTCCAAGTCTAATTCTAGCTCCAGTAGAGACACTCACTCCTCAAATCACCTACAAAATTTCTATATACTAACAACATCTCATTTCCATTTTAGTGTGAAAATGGTTGGTAAAGAAAAAAAAACTATGTGAATAAATGCAATAAATCTTCACTGGCTATTTTAAAGACATCTTATTTAACCTATTTTCCCTGTTGAACACACTGTTGAAACAGAAAAACCTGGGCTTTCCTGTTGCCCAAGGGGCTTTGTGAGATAACTCAGACTTCTCAGGTTGGATCAATAATAACAATTTTTTTTTTCTGATCACTGAGGGAATCAGTGATCCTAACACACTATCTGAACCTCAAAGAATATGATAATTAGATTATAAATATTATCAACAACAAAATACCTGGTAAATCAGTGGTATCATAATGGTTAAAAAACATAAATTAATATGATCTATCTTGTATTGTGTTTTTATTTATTTTATAAAATATTTCCCAATTATATTTTAATCTGGTTTGAGCATTTGGTACAACCACAAATGTGAGTTTAACATTTCTATAAAAACATTATCAAAGGCATTTATGACAAAGACATGAAAATAATCAAGATATTGCAATAGAAAGAACTATACATAGATTCAGAAAATCTGAATTCAAGTTCCTGCTATGCCACTTACTCTCATGTTAGATCATTTATGTCACTTAAGCCTCAACTTCATTTATAAACTAAGAATATTAATATTTACATAATCCACCTCAGAGTGTTATTTGAATGTTTTAGAAGATGTTTAGAACATCTACACTGTCTTAGTTCATGTTCAATTTTGGAAGAAGTCATTGAACAGTTAACAAAGAGGAAATTTACTTTGCTCTAATACAAAAAAGATATAAAGACATTTATCTTTAATTTGGAAGATATGGGTTCTCTCTCCTCCTTCTGAAAAGGTATCCAGCCAATAAGGAATCAGTATATGGCTACTCCTATGATCGCAAGGACCTATAAAATTTGAGAGGCTCAGACTTTGTGTCAGTGGGAATTAGCTGAAGAAGTCTTATTCAGTCAGGTAGCAGGGACAGCCTTGTCCCCTTTTAGGAAAAGCTGATTCCTGTCATGGGAAGAATAGAGAAGTGGTCTAAGCTTAGGGAGAAGTGCTACTAGTCTACATCAATTGCAAAAGAGTATGTAAGTAGTAGCTATTATCTTTACCAGATAAAGGATTCAAGGAAGACATCAATAACTTAAGGATGCTCAAAAGAAAATAGTCCACCTAACTCTATGGAATAGTTCTTTATGAGGATTCTTAAACAGGAATAACAATTTGAGGAGGATAGGAAAAGGTTATATTGGTTTTGAAGAAAAGTGCCCAAATAGGAAAAATCATAGATTATATCAAAATACCAATTGATTTCTGTTCACTTAGCATTTATTAAGTGCCATTTTGCCAGTAACTCAGTAGATAAATGTTTATTAAAAATCTATTATAAAGGGGCAGTTAGATTGTTCAGTGGATAGTGCACTAGACTAGAAATTAAGAGGATGTGAGTTCAAATCCGGCTTCAGACATTTAATACTAGCTGTGTGACCTTAGGCAAGTTACTTAACTTCAAGTGTCTCACTAAAAACAAAAAAACAAAACAAACTAACAAAAAAGACTATTATATGCCAAGCATTGTGCTATGTTCTGGCTAATTCTGTTACATACGTGAAACTGTTACAGGCAACACAACATGTTGGAATCTAGGAATAGAAAGCCCTTTCTGTCATAGTTCCTATATCTACTCTAGTGAGAATATTACATTTATCTCTTGTGAGTTCTTTCAATAGCAAAAATGTTATTTTAAACCTTTGGTGTCAATGAAAGCAATAAAGTGAACTGCATGAAGTGAGCTCTACAAGGTTTCAACTGCTAACTCCATTCCTCAGAGATGAATATACTCATGTGTTTGCAAATTATTTTCATAATTATCACAATTCTTCACTCATTTTATCTGTAATTCTTGCTCACCTTACCTGGGCAGACTATTTCCATGGCCTCTATTTACATACTAATTTATTGGGGCTTTTTTAAAAATTGTTTTTCATAATCCATTGAGCTGGCATAAGCCTCTGACCTTTGTGCAAGACTCCCAAAATATTCCAAACTGTAACCTTAATGTCATTCCATCCTTTATGGCCTACCCAAGCCATAGACCTAATTGTACATAGATTTGGTTAACTCCATTTCAGCAACTTTGGGTCATGACTGAATAGAAACAATGTCCTTCCTTATCTGTCTCCATGTCTTCATTCACCAAATGTAGATCAATAGATCTACATAGATCTAGAGTATTTATTACTTTCAGCAATGATTTTATATTTGATTTGACTCAGAAAGTAATGGAAAACCACTGGAACATTTCAAATCAAGATTTAATTCAATAATTCATTCAATATAAAGATAAATATTTTCAAGCCATTAAAATATTTGAAATATTGAAACCATTCAAATATTACAGACATGATCAAAGTTCTATTTTAGAGAGATTCTTCAGGTATCTATATGTTTATAGAGCTAGAACAGGAAAAGACTGAAAATGATAAAAGATGATTAGGGACAAGTAGCAACAGTCCAAGTTTCAGGTGATAAGAATTTCAGACCAGAGATTGTTCACTACTCTTGCTGCCTTTGAGATATGAAATCTATCTTCCAGTTTCTATTCTTTTTATGAAAACTCTTTGGTGATATTGTGATCTTCTTCAAGAAACTTTCAAGCACTTTACATTAATATGCAAATTAATATTCCACTACTGAAGAAGTTCCTGGCCCTTTGCACTCTATTTCCCATGGTTATCAGTGATAGCCAAGAAATAAGAGCAGGAAAACCAAGAGAGAGGAAATTATATTAAAAAAAAAAAAAAAGGAAAAAACAGTGGACTTTTTTTTCCTACCAAAATATATGCTTATTACTTAGTTCTCATCATTATGAGTTAATTAAAGGCCCCCAACAAAATCCTATTCTGAACTCTAAGGTGCAGTATGTCTTATTTGAAAACATGATACAGTGATTTCCTTTCCAGCTTCAGTTGCATTTCCTGCTATTTTAAGACTACTCAGTTGTACCAATATACTTTGACAACCAATTATCTCAGCATGTCTTTGCAGTGTATTTTAACTAGAATGCTTTTTAAAAGGTCTGAATTACACAAACAAAGCCCTATTTTAATGGATCAGATGTGCATTTTGAATTGCCTGCACACTATTTATGTAATATCTGTATAACTAACCTGATTTATGGTATTTGGGGAAGAAAAATGCCTGGTTGAATAGAGACATAGCTTCATGCACTGCTATGTTCTATGTCCTTTTACGTTTTAACTTTGTGTTTTCTCTCAAGTGTCCTCCCTCTTTAGAAAAGATGGGAGGGTAGGATCTGTCTTAAAACTCTGGTCGTGAATAAAGAATGAAATGTGACATATACTGCCACTGGGGATGTTGTAATCTGATTTATTAAGGCCAATTACCATCTGCTTCATTTTATAGAAATCAGGTGCTAGAGTTTTACACATTTCAGAATATGCCAGGGTAGCCTCCCTTTGGCAAAGTTACCTTAAATTGGATATGGCCTGGTAGACTAGACATTTTTCTGGTGAATGTGACTTTACATTGCTAGAAACTTTTACATGGATGCTATCTCCCCCCTTCCCCACTCGGAGTCCGTTAGCTCCAATTCATTGTTTAAAAGCTGACTCCTGTGATTGATTCAGGCACGGTGCCATTGCTTAATTTACTGTGGGTTGATTTTTTTTCACCCTCCCTCCCAATTGGCTTCTCCAGAGGAGGAAAGTCAGACAGTAGTTACTGACTGCTTTGGAAAGGAAAGATAAGCTGAATACTTTGGAAGGCATTTTTCTAACTCCCCTCCGCCAAGTGTTACATGACTGTATCGAATTTCTTTAGACTTTGATAATGAGAAGCAGACAACTCCACAGAAAATACAACCCAGAGATTTGCAATAATAAAAGATTTCTGAAATTCACATGGCTCTAAATGGGTATTGAGATTATGTGCCTTAGCAGGCTAGATCTTTTATTTTCATCATGGTTGAGTAGGCACTATGGCTGATTATCAGCTTGAGGAGGGGCAAAGGATCTGCCTGCCGATTATAAATGTTCATGTGTAGAAAATTCTAACACACAATATAATGTTTCAAAGTTATTTTGATGGAAACACAGGGGCCCCAGAACTTGAGGAGGGGAAAATTGTTTATTCCTAGCTCAAAGAAAAATTCAATAAGAATCATCATGCCCCCCCCCCCACATTATATGAAGTCATTTACAGATTGTTGGACTACAGATCATATAATGTTTATTTATTCAGCTGCCTTTGGAGATTTAAGTAATATTTGGAGACACACCAGTCTTAGATTGCTTAATAAAACATATACTCAAAGGTATAGCTGCAGCACTTGTTATGTACAGAAGGTTTTCACCCACACAAGTTACTATTGATATAAATGAACATTTGAAATTTTTTAAAAAGGAAGAAAATGAAAATAATAATTTTCAAGAAGAAGGAGGGTTTATAAAGTGTCCTGTATCTAGTTTCTAAAGAAATGTTTACCAGCTCTCAATCCATCTTTTTTATGATTGAAAATACCTACTAATTTCTTATTCAGGAAAACTATAAACAAATTTCTCATTGTTCTATTGTGATCAAGGGTGTCAGGAACTAATTCATCTTATAAGAATAATCATTTTACAGATTTGCAAGGAGTATAATTTTGTTCATGGTTATTAGTGCTGCTGTATGTCACAAAGTCATCTAATTCTTTTTTCTATGAGTGAAAAATAAATATTTCATAGCTACGGCTTTTGAGGAACATTCTGCCTCTCAATCTCAAGGCAGTCTTCAACATATATGCCAATCAGAAGTCTTTAACAGATGTAAAATGCATCTTGTCTACTTGTCTTTGAAAAATGTAAGGATCTCAAGATGCATCTGAAATATTCATCACATAGCTGATACTCCTAGCAGAGTTAGAAATTGCTAGGTACTTTAGTCACTACTTATCTATTTGGATTTTTCTTACTTTCTTACCCTTAGCTCTAATGTTTTTAAGTCCATACAGAGCTCAGTCTCATCACAGCAACTTGGGTTTTGAATACAAGCAAGAAGTTTCATCATTATTGTGTATTACTATATACTTGCAGCTGTTTACATTTTGTTAGCTCTGCAAATTATTTTGCAGAAGCCTAGAAACTTTGTTTAAAACTTCATTTTCATAAGATCATTAGTTTAGAGCCTGAGGAGATCAAAGTACATCAAATCTAGCCCTCTCATTTTGCAAGTAAGGAAACTGAGGCAGTAACTGTTACATGAAGGAAACTAAGTCATTGTTTGGTTAGCTAATTTATTTAGGGGCTCACAGCTATTAAGGATCAGAGTAACATTGTAAACCAGATCTTATTGAGTCCTAACCATTCCTTTAAACACTAAGCCAAATTTCATACTAGAAGTTCTTAAATTTATTTTTTCCTACAAGTTTTTGTCTTAATAGCTAATAAATGTAGTAGTCTTGTGCCAATGAATGTGTTCCTTTTTATTTTAAGCCAATGTGGATCTGTGATCTCGAAGTAACTCCTGGTTTTCTATTCTGATACATGTTAGTATCTTTGTTTTTGATTCTTCTTTCCAATTTTTGTGAAAGCTAGCAAATTTTATGTGATGTTTCTGCCTTTTTTTTCTTGGAAAGTCCTGCTATTTGATGAGGTAATGAAAATGACATTTTTTACATCAGGTTTTTTTTTTTATTTTCCTTGAGAATTTTCAATACCTTCTTGATGCACAGAAGTAGGTGGGACAAATGTTGAATAATCCTATTACAAAAATAAAGAACTACTGCATAAATACTATGTAAAGAAAAATGAAACTTACTTCAGCTGCCTAGAAGAGACTCAAGGAACTCACAAACCCTACGGCAGTTACCTATACTTTTTAGTGCTATATACTTTTTCTTTTTAAAGGATTAACAAAGGAGAGTTGTATAAAATTTATGTTAGATTAAATTTATCAGTATCATATTATGAATAAAAAAAAATAATAACTAACATTTATGTAGTATTCTAAGGTTTGCAAAGGTATTCCCATTTGTTGTCTTGTTTTGCTTTTCATAAAAACCTGGAGACATAGATGCTATTATTATTCCCATTTGAAAGATAGGGAAATTGAGGTAAAGAAAAGTTAAGTGACCTGCCCAGAGTAACACAAATCTGAGACAAGACTTGAACTCAGGTCTGCCTGACTACAAGTCCAGCACTGTGCACTTTACCATCTAGCTGATGAAATGAAATTCCCTAATAGCATTCTGAGGAGTCAAGTGGGTATCACCTCATATAATATATTTTCAGATCTCATAGAAACTTGGCCTTTGGAACTCACAATCTTACTATGTTCAATATTATTACAACATTATGAAAGCAACCTAGCAAATAAGAACATAGATCAAGAGCTGGAAGACACCTCAGACACTATTTAGTGTGCCCCCTCATTTTACAGATAAGGAAATTGAGACTTGGGAAAATTGTAATTTTGTCTAAGGTTACACAAGTAATAAGTGTCAGCAATGGTATGCAGACTCAAATAATTAACACAAATTTTTTTTTTCAGTCCATCAGATTGGCATCTATTTTACGTGAATTTCTAAATACATCCTTCCTCCCATTCCCTCATCAATTTATGCCTTTTTCAATGGCTGCTCATATCTTCAAGAACATAAGTGTCTGCCAGCAGCAAATATACTCCAGGCTCCTCCACAAAATTCAGCTGCTGTGAAAATTGAGTTAGAGAGGAATAAAAGTATGGTGCTGAGTATATTATATTTCTTTCAGATTTCTTTTTCTTCATAATTTCTATTAGGCCCTGTGGTGCTATGGGGTGTAAAGGACTTCTAACCTAATATCCCCACTCTTTTTCCCATCTGTAAGCCTCAGCCTCAGTCAGTGATTCCCCCTTCAGGTTTAAAACTACTACCTTTACTTACTGAAGTCTCTAAATGCTAGGTTCTCTGAGGAGAGAAATATTACACAGGGTTTTATAATTTAATGCCAGTCCTTCACCCACTATATGATAACAGGCTACTCTCTTTAATGTCCTCCTGCCTATCTCAATTCAACAAGGATTTTTATAAAGTGCTTCCTAAGTGAAAAATACATAGAATATAAGCTTCTCAAAGGAAGAAGTTGTTTCATTTTCATATTCCCCAAAATGGCAGAGAATCTGACACAAAATAGATCCTTATTAAATATTTATAGATTGAACTGAAGGTACTGTTCTAGGTACCACAGATAAAAAGATGGGGAAGTTTTAAAATTCTTCTTTTTGGACTAAATGCAATCAGATAAAGCCTATGCATCTCTTCTCACACTAAGGGTTTTATTTTATGTTTGAAAGAAAGCACAAAAGATTGTGAAATCTTAAAATGCAGTTACTAAAATATTAATTTTTTTAAAGTTCATGAATCTTTGTTTGATGGCTATGATGTGAATATAATTTTAACTCTACAAGTGGTTAAGATTTTCCTTCAGAGATGCCTAAAATCTCTTTTTTTCAGCTGTTAACTGACATACCAGCAGATCTAGTAAAGTACTTTCTTTATACAGCCATGCTTGTTCAATTATCTTGGATCATTTCATCTTCTACTCACTGACCATGTCATGAGAAAATCTATCATACTTTTTTTCACAAACTCCCAATGAGAAAAATAACAATTACAATGATGTCTAAACAGAGCTCTCAACCAATCTCCTTTCCAATTTAGTCCTTGTGCCACTTCATCCTTGCCCAGAAGAGTGTGACTCTATTAGAAGCTATTATGATCTTCTGGATTCACATCATATTGGTTCCCTGAAGTAGATTCTGCCTAGCCAAATCTTTAATCTATTTAAGCCTGTGATGAAAACTTCACAGCTTTCAGGAGAGTCACTCTAGGCCATCAGGAAAAGCCTCTAATTGCCTCTCCCATTAATTCCTTACTCCATGTTCCTTACACCCAAATTAACCCTAATTATCCTCTTTTGCTCCATAGTTTCCCTTTGAGTGGCTGAACTTAGCACACAAACTTACCAAAAGTAATTCAAAGGGATATTGTTTCTCCAGTGCCATCATCTAGAGATATCATCTTTTTCCCATTTCAAGATTGTGGATCAACCATTATACCTGGACTTCCTTACCCTCCCATGAAGATATCTTCTCCCAAACTACACATTGTGCCTTTGTAAATCTGTAGCACCTAAGTGTCATAGTGGATTGAGCACCAGACCTAGAGTCAGAAAATCCTGCATTCACATCCATCTTGACATATATGTGACCCAGATAAATCATTGACCCTCTGTTTTACTTCAGTTTCCTTATGGGATAATAATAGCATCTATTTCCAGGGTTATTCTGAGGGTCTATGAAATAATGTTTTCAGAGATTTCTTAAGTCAGATTATAATCAAGACATCATGAATATATCAAAATATCAGTATCTACTGTCTCATAAGGTTTTACCAGGCTATTTTATTATGGTTTTACTTTCTAATTCTATTGGATATATAACCCAATACATATAAATTTATTGACTCAGATATTTTGTCCACTTTAAGGTGAGGGAAATATGAGGAGAAAAGGAATATGAATGGAAAGATAAATCACTTGAAAAAATGCAGAAGAAAACAGTCAAAGCAAAGAAAATGTAGTTATTGAGGATAATTAAAGTAAAAGGGTATTTGAAGGAACATTTCATGTATATTAGAAAACATTTCAGTTTGTGTTGCATGAAAAATTTAGGGTAGATCATAGGTTTTTAACCTGGAGCCCATAAATTCCTTTGAAAATATATTTTGATAATAATATTTCAATATTATCAATTTCCTTTGGGTTCCATTGGATTTTCTTTTATGTATTTAACATTATAATTGGGATAAGAGGTTCATATGCTTCTCCAGAGGGCCAAAAAAGTCCATGATACAAAAATGCTTAAAAGAGCCCCTGGATTAGACACATGAGAGAAAGCGTTATTTGAAAAGTTACAATTTGGGAGCATGTTATCAGAACAATCCTATACAATTCAACACATTCATTGATTAATTTGAACAAACCATTTCCCTATGTAATTCTGTGATACAACTTTAACTTTATTATTATATATTGAAATGCTCAGCCCCAACAAAGAGATGTAAGGAAAATTAGACCTTCAACTGAAGATATAATGTTCACAAAAAACAAAGGTGAATAAGGTCATTTTCTTCAAAGGTGTTTGTTCTTTGTTTGATTGCTTGTCTTCCTAACTGAACATTCCCATTTCTTCAAAGAACTGTAAAAAATGCATTTTAAGGCAATCACAATGATTCTATTATTTTCATGAAGATTTATTAATACAGACTACTAAATAAAAATGTCAAAGAAACAGTAAATATCATCAACAAAAATGTAAAGAAGCAGTGCATTGGTTTGAGGGGAAATAGGCAAAGTGATTTACATTCTGCGTAGGAAATGAATTTCAAGCAATATTGTACAAGAAAAAATTATATGAAAAAAATGCCAATGGTTCTCAAGATATCTGGATAAGAAGGCAAAAACTATAGAATATTAAATTTTTCTCCAGCGTACAAACAGGATTGGGTTGAGACAAAATTAGAAATTCATTCAATTATATTCAAAAGAACATAACCTCTTTGAAGTCACAAACTGTCTCCTTGTATTTGCAACCCCAGAACACAATATAGTTACTGACACTTTGGGAGCAGGGAGGTGATAGGAAGAGAGGTGTCCTGGTGCTTTTATTTTATCAGTATAGAGAATTCCCAAAGACAGAAATTTCCTCCACTATTGCAGATGAACAACTTTTCTACAACTTTGACAAAGTTGCTTGGGGTGAACTAAGAAGTTGAATGACTTGCCAATAATCTTATGAAACAAGACCAGTGTCTTTCAGAAAGATAGTTTAAATTCAGATTACGCTACTTCACATTTTGCTTCTTTATTTACCACACCTTTCTTCCTGGAACATACACTGAAATAGGTATTTAATAATGTTGGCAAAGGAATGAATTAATTAATTAAAGCAGATTAAGATTGTCCCACCTAGAACTGTACAATAGCCTCATTTTAAGCTTTACTACTTTTACCTTCTTCTATTTAGAGTTCCCTTCCTTTCTTTTTCCTTTCCTTCCCTCCTTTCTCTCTCTCTCTCTGCCCATACAGTATACCTGCCAATGTTCTGCCCAAAGAAACGCAAATTTTGATCATGTACATCTCAGGTGATATATTGGGTTATATGTCTTTCTTAAAGGCCATGCCTGAAATCCAAATCACTGTACTTCTTAAGGCCTACAATAGGTCCTAGCCCAAGTCCAACTAGTTTTGGTCCTGATTGCTCAGAATTAATGTAAATAGCAATTGTTTTGGCCAGAAACCCTGAGGGTCTTCCCTTTTCAGATTACTCTTTAAAAAAACAAACAAACAAACAAACAAAAAAACCTAGGTAACTAGGTAAAAAAGGACATTCTCTGCCTCATTTTTTCCCTAACCTTAATCACTAAATGGATATTGCCTCAGTCAAACTGAGAATTTAATTTAGCTTTTTAAAGGCCCGCACTGCATCCAGGGCCATCTCCAGTTATCTTGCCACTGGACCCAGATGACTCTGGAAGACAAAGTGAGGCTAGTAACTTTGCCTCACTTAAAACCAATTCGTTTGCAAGACATGGCATCACTCTTATGATACTATGGTTCTCTCCAAGAACAAAGGACAAACAAGAGCTCCCAGAGCCATAGATTTTGTCAGGTATTTGAAAAATCTTCCTTTAGTTTCAAATGCATAAACAAGCCAGTGACAGAACTGTGGTCCTTTCTCAGGCTCTACCTTCAGTTCTCTTTCTTATGTTTCATTCATTGCCTCTTAGTCAAACTCTCATCACTGGTCCAAGTGCTTCAGCTCTTCAGGGTTGACAGCGTTACGTAATGTGCTAAAGACCAGTGATATATGCATTTAACAGTGGCCTACAGAAAACTGCAGGTAGGTGGTATAGTGAACAAAGCACCAGACTTAACATCAGGAAGATGAGCCTTCCTAAGTTCAAATCTGGCCTCAGACACTTATTGATTATATGACTTACAGGCAAGTCACTTAAGCATGTTTGCCTCAGTTTCTTCATTTGCAAAGTGAGCTGGAGAAAAAAATGACAATCCACTCCATTATCTTTGCAAAGAAAACCTCAAATGGGGTCATGAAGAATCAGGACACAACTGAAAAGGCTCAGCAATAATACAGAAAACAGCACCTTCATGTTATCCAGTACCTAATTATCACAAGTGGAAAAGTCATTTCCATAACAAGAGGTATGGTAGTAGTGAGAATGGGTATGAAATTTGGAACCAGCCTATGACCATTACAATACTACTTTTTCTATCACAAGGTTTGCTTGGGGCACAAAATGATGATAAAAATTAAGAGTATCCTAGCAAAATCAGTTGGAAATCGCAGTCTACAGTTTTATTGTAGTCCTGATTTAATTTTCTTGTACAACATTCAAGTCCTGCTAGAAACCATATGCAACTATGTATTAACATTTGAATATAGTATGCAGATAAGAAAAATGTTTAGACATCTCACTAAAGTAACAAGAATAAGATAGCAGGGATCTGCTAGGAATAAATTAATTTTGCAATGGATAGTGGTAAATGTTTGCTTTTCTTAAAACCAATGGAACAAAAATAATCTATCCTGAACTCTCAAGGATTTTTCTTAGGAAAACAGTGACAAGTATTTACATGGCTATTTTCCCTTTTTTGAGAAATTTTTGCAATACTCAAGGAGTCAAGGAGGCAAGAAAAAACAAAATGCATTATTTAGTATTGGCCATAGGTGTTTTAAGCTTTCTGCAAGGAAGAGAATTCTAATTGATCCTGAATCTTCTTTGCATTGATCATAGACACTCAAATAGTCCAATTCTCCAAATGCTTATAAAGGAGAAGACAAAAAATAATGGGTTATAGTGTTGTGCAAAAACACTTTTTCATTGATAAAAATGTCAGTGACTATAATCAGTGACTCACTATACTTTTTTGATACTAACAGAAATAAATGGTTTTTGTTTTATTTTGTTTTCACCAATATGGTTATTCTGATCATGGATTACTCATATGCTTTCTCCCAGATGTTCAGTAAAGAGTGATGCATTAATAATTTGATTTGTATAGTTTTAAAGATCTATTCATTATCCAAAGCGATGAGAAAATGTACTTCTGTGACTTCTTTGAAGAGATTAGAAATAAAAGATATAGAGCACTGTCACAGTGATGGATTTGTTGATTAGGGCTGCTGAATAATAATCTCTTTTCTCTTTTCTCTTCTCTTTCCTCTCTTCTCTGTCTCTATCTCTATTTCTCTGTCTCTCCATTTCTCTCCTCTCTCTTTTTCTCACAGAATGGATGGTTCTCCACCCACTATTACCCCAATAATTAATAATCTTTCATGGACTCTTCTTATTCTTCTATTAATCATTAGCAAATTATGCAAATGAAGCAAAATATATTCCACACCCACTGTCTATTCTTTCATTCCCTTCCTCTGCAATTCACTCTATCCATGTCCCATTGCAATGATGTCCATGCATTTCATTGTGCTCTCTGGCATTACTCTTCTATACTGAATAAAGTCCCCTTTGTCTGGACTTCTTTCTTTCAACACTCTTTACATCTATTAATCCTTACTGAGACTTCACTTCCCTAGTCAACCTCTGTAGCAGTAGTTTTATTTTTTCTCACATATAAAGTGCCAAAATATGCCTTACTCCTTCTCACTGCTGGTTTCAGACTATCCTTTTATCATCATCACTCAGCAAGCTCTCCTCCTTTGAAGTCTACTCAATCAAAGTTTTCTGCCTAATTTATATCATGTTATTTGTCATATATCAGCCCCCGAGTAATTTTCCCATTTTCTCATGGACTTCAGATTTTAGCTCACTATTATTCACTCCTCCACAATCCCTGCCTTCATTCTAGGGGACACTGATATTCACAGTGATGTTTCCTCAAGCTCTCATTTCCCATAGCCTCAGCGTGAGCATTTATTCCTTCCCCTCAATTTAGTCATATATAAAAATGGTCACATAATGCAATTTACCATTACTCACAAGTGTTCCAAATTCTTAATTAGGAGTCCTGATATTTCTCTATCCAACAATAACCTTCAATTTTCCTACCTCCTTTTCCCCTTATACCTTACCTCTTGTAAACCTATTATTTATTTTTATTGAGACTTCCAGAGCCTATATCTCCCAGTAATTTTCTTAAGCTATTATCTCTGTTCTGATTTCACTTTCTTTCATTTAGAATATCAATTGAACAGTCAGTTATTTAATTCTATTTAATTGACATATCTTGAATCCTTCACTCTTTTGTGATAATTTTAAAAATCTCTCTCCAAACTTCAGCCCTGGATTACTCTCATTATTCTTCTCCCCTGCTTCCATTCATTGGTTGTTAAATGGAACTAGAGGAACTCACATAATTGTGGTTACTGGGTATATTATGAAGTCATGTTATTCTATTTCAAATGGGCTCTCCCCTCACCAAGGCAGTCAATCCATTTATTGCTCATTAAGTGATTACCTATGCTATCCCTCATGGAAGTTATTCAAATTCTTTTCTTCCCTTCTACCTCCCTTTGCTTTCTTTACCCCTCAGTTGAGAACATTCTTATTTCACTAAGAAAATTTTGGTCATTTGAAATGAGCTCTTTCTTATCTCATTCTTTTCATCTAATAATATTTTTGCATAATCCTCTTCCCTCCTCCTTTCCCCAAGTTTGTGACAATGAGGTCATATAGAGCTAAACTCTTCTTCATATACTCTTGATCCTGATTTCTTCCATCTTCCATTCAGCAAATTACATCACTTGTCTCTCTCGAGCTCCATTCTCTCCCTGTCTACTGTTTCCTTCTCTATTGCCTTTAAATATGTCAAGATGTATATAATCAAAGAATCCTCATTCATGAAGAAGTTATATCCTAATGGCACATAAAAATACTTTTTGATTTACTGATAGATTAGTAAGGAAGGATAAATGAAGGTGCTGCAAAAAAAAAAAAAAAGATATCAATATTTCTTTAAAATAAAAAATATGATCAAAATTTCTTTCCATGTCCATTATTATCCTTAAAAGAAACCTTCCAAATAAATATTTGATGGAATAGATAATAATAGCTCACATTTTATAGCATTTTAATGCTCATAAAACATTGCATACAATCTGATCTGATCTCACAAGGATAGTGTAAGTTAGATGTTGTGGAGCATACATAAGTGATATAGGTAGTAATGTTTCTATTACACAGATGAAAAAACTAAGGTTCAGAGACATTTATTGATTTTGCCAGGATTAAATTTCTGGTAGTTGGCAAAATGTGTATAGAACCCAAGTCATCTGACTTTTCATCTAATACTTTTTACTAAGCCACATTTGAAAATGTCATGCCTTGAAAATATGGATATAGAAATATAAGTACCATATTGCTTAGTTTTAAATTATTTTGAATTACTATTTGGGTTAATATTCATCATTATCCCATATAGTGTATATCACATACAGATATATACATGTGTATATATTCATTACATATATTTATTCATTTTATTTAATTTTGAAGATATCTTAATTATTTTCTAAACATTTCCAAGAAGTATTCAATTACTCTAAGCTCAAAATAGTTTTTCAGGGGTAATGTTAATATTAAATAATTATCTTAATTCATTTGATATTTGGAAACCATAATCTTGATTGCATGGCTAAACTCAATAGCACCCTTAAGTAATTATTCTCCATAAATTATCATACTATTTGTATCTTCTGAAAATTTCAAGAAATGCAGGCCATATCTATATGATGTAACTGAATCGGCTAAGTCCCCATTGTTGATACAAAGATTGCAATCTGATATATTCAAAGAGCCTTGCAAAAGAGTTAAAAGGCCCTTTTTTTCCTGATTCTTCATCTATAAAGCTACATGTTCTAACTCCTCAGATATTTATGAGGTATATGACCCATTATGAGTCACTCAAGAGGTTTGTACTGCCTCATCTATAAAATGAGACTTAGACCTAGTTACTTAAAAGAACCTTGCCATCTCTCTATATTTAAGTGATTTCTAAGTCATCAATTAGTATTTATGTGCTTCCTATGAGCCAGGTACTGTTTGAAGCACTGGAAACACAAAGGATAGTCCTCAAGGAGTTTCCACTCTAATGGGGAATTAAAAAATATTAATAATTACTTTGTATAGACAAAACATAAATAACAAGATGTATACAGGATAGGACACACTTTAAGGGAGAAACTTTAAAAGAGAACTAGGGAAAGTTTCATCTCTACTATCTTTAAAATAAATTACTGATTGATTATTAATTGATATTTAAAATCAATTACAACCATTAATGTGGTTGATATAGGCATGAATGATGTAATTTAGAAAAGCAATTGTTAGTTAGATTGATTTTCAGGCATTGAATGCTGAGGCACCAAATGCTGAGGTTCAGTCATGTGAAGAATTCACAATGGCCATTCCCTTTGGCAAAAGATAGGTTTATTTAGGAGAAGAGGTTACAGACAAAATGAAAAGATACAATATGAAACAGAGTTGGGAGAGCATATAATTAACAAGGAAAAGGGTTTTAACAATCAATAACGGAAAAAACAAGTTCTTTACTAGAACTCATAATTAACCAGAAGAAAAGGAATACACCATGAGGTAGTAGTATGCCTTTAACTATCAGGTTAGGGCAGTTTAGCACATTAAAAGAGTTAGTTACTATAAGGAGAAAGACACCATAAGGCCTAATGGGGAATGAGAGGAGAGACACCACATGGTATGGAGGAGGGATAAGGGGAAAAACACGATGAGGCAAAGCACCATAATGGACTGACCCAAAAGGAGTTCATCAAAGATGGCATGAGCCATGGACAGATTTACAGTAAAAATTTAATCTCAAGGGTTTGACATCACTCAGATTTCTGACTGAATATAGCAAGGTGGAGTCACTGGCAAACTCCACAGAGATTAAACTGATCACATCAGTGTCCCTGTTTGTTTCAGTAAGTAATTCCATCAGTACTTCCGCCTTTCTCTGCCAACCCCACCTAGTTATTCAGGAACCCATCACTAGCATGCTATTCTCTTGAATAAGTAAGCAAATGAATACATGAATGAAATTCCTGAATAAATAATCTGCATAGCAGTCAACTCTCTGGTAGTGAGATTAATCAATAAGCTGTTCTAAATAACCAAATCAATTGGGACATAGTCCAATTATTTTAGTTGTAGAAGTCCAGTCATAAATTTGGCTACTTTTGTAACATTTAATATATTTACATTTAATATATGTGCATTTAATAGAATTTTACTGATTTAAAGGTTTAAGTGGTTCTAGTATTATATACATATAATGTATAGCTCTAGGACAATTCTTTTTTATTTATGTGTGAAACATATATGAACCTTTAAAATGCTAAATATTTTATCATGCTACAGAATTACCCCCAGTGAATCATCATCTCTATGGTAGCATACTAATTTATATACCCGCTGATTTTACTTATTTTCATAAATGGAAGCAGGTTTTGGAACTATGGTCAGCTAGTGATAGTAAAAGCTGTAATTATTTAAGTAAACACTTCATGTGTATCCTCAATTATAAGTAATGGAGTTCAAGATATTACTGTACTGAGGATAGAACAAAATATAGAAAAAAATAGATAATATATTAATCTGTAATCTATACATCCATACGATACAAAAACTTTATTTTTCTTCTTAAACAAAAAAGTAATCTGTTAATATTAGTTTTCAAGTGATTTATTGGCACCAATATTACATATTATTATAATATGAGATAATATTAAATCAAATTGGATATGCATTAATGTCAAATAATCTAGATTGTCTCTGGTCTGGGAGTTATGACAGAAAACAAATTTACAATTTACTAGGCAGTTGAGTCCTAGGGACTTGCCTAAGGTTCTGAGAAATTAGATGATTTTTGCAAAAAGTCACACAACTAGTTAATGTCAGGGCCATATTTGAACCCAGGTCTTCCTGATTATGAGTTAAACACTGTTCTCTATGCTAGCTCCCCCTAAAATTTAAATATAACATAGGTCATTTTTTTGCCAGAAATCATAATAACCATATTCAATAAAATGCTGACATAGAATGATTACTTTGTTACAAGAGTAATCATGTCCCTGAACCTAAGGCTAAAAGGAGAGAAAAGTATAATTTTATAGCTTAACGGTCCATTGAAAGTCATAAAATCCAACAGTCTTATTTTTAGTGCTAAAAAAAGGGTCTAGAAAATATTAAGTGATTTGCTCAAGAATATATGGGTAGTTAACTATAAGAGCAGAAGTAGAACCCATATTTCTATACTCCCATTTAGGATTTTTCTTTTGTCAATGAACAGATTAATTATAAGTAAATAATAAATACATAGAACTTTGATATTACAGAGTATACATTTTCCATCATCATCATCTCATCACTGTCATCATTATCGTCAGTTAATCCTTAATAACCCATCTTGATTATAGTATTATTCTCACTTCAGTATAGAGAAATAATATATTGGTCTCATAGAAGCAGTGCTCTCATGATGCAATGCTACTATGGCTGTAACATATTGTTGTCATTCATGTAGGATAGACTCCAGAGGAACTGTTCCTTCAAGAAAGAAATCTGTCAGTTTCCATATTGCATATAGAGATCTAGGAAGTAGATGGATCGCAAGTGCAGTGGGATCATTGAGATAATTTTTAAAAAAATAAAATGTTAATCCTTCCTTCTTGAAGACCAGTGCAATGACAAGAGTGATGACTTCTGCATGAATTGGATTTAAGTGAGGCAATTCTGTCCAGTTATCAGCCTCACTATCTCCTCCAAAGTCATCAAAGTCCAGAGCAAGGCAAAGTTTGAAAAGACTGGAAAAGGTTCAGAGATAGTGAGTGACCTTGGCCTTTCTAAATTAATCTTTCCCAGACCTTAATTTGCCTGATGTCACACCCATTCAATGAGTTAGGGCTTTGGTAATAGTTAAGCCAAAAGCTGACTCAATCTACTATCATACATGTATCTATCTAGGAGAAGAAAATTCGCGCTTGAGGACAGGAGACAGCAAGACAAGCAGCAAAACTAAGTCAAAGTCTACTCCAAGCATTTCCTTGGCGGAATAGATGGATGAGAACAATTTGTTCCAATGATCATGAAGATGGCTTGAAGGGAGGGCTCAGAGCATAGTCAAGCATGAAAGACACCAAGGTCATCCACTGCATCTTGGGAAGTCATCTTTGACTTCTTGTTTTGCCATTGGACTTCAATGACTTAGGAAGAGAAAGTGAAGCTGACAACTTTGTGCAACTCTGTCTCACTTAAATCCACTCAAGTCAAGATGTGTTGTCAATGATTCTCTTTCAAAAAAGACCAATAACAATAATTAGACTAGATAAACAATGAGGTCCTTCCCAGGTCTAAATCCTAGCAACTCACAGTGAAACAGAAAGTTTTTTCTACAAGGGATCAGGCAACTTTAGAATCTGAAGGCCATCCATTACATATTCCTTCATCTTAGCTTGACTGCCTGCTTCCTTTTATTGGTCAAAAATATCTTTGTTAATATCTATCACACTGGTTCCACTGCCTAGTTTTTGTGTTTGTTTGTTGAAGTTCACTCATATACACCATATCCTTCTCTTTTGCTCTTTGAGTACTAACTCAAATTAGAGAAGGTAGTCTCTAGGTAGACTTATTTATATTGATTTGGACACAGCATTCTTCATCCACTTGTTTTTTTCTTATTTTGAAAGTTAGTCTGAACCCTCCTAGGTGAATGCAAATCTTATTTTTAAGATTCTATAGAGCATTTATATATATATATATTTTATTTTTATTTCAACATTTATAAAGAGAAGTTTGTTTTGTTTTTTAATTTGGAAGTTGGGGGGAGGGAGAAAGGAAGAAAGTTCCCCTTCTATAGCATGTCCCAAAAATTGTTGTGTAGATGTAAGCTATTAAAGCTTAAACAAAATCTATCATGAGCCAAAATCTACCTCCCTGAAACTTTCTACTATTATTGCTATTTTTTAGCCCTGAGTCTATACAGAATAAGTTGATTTCCTCTTTCATGTGGCAACCTTTCAAATATTTAAACAATAAAAGTTAATAAATATTTATAAGTGCTTTCTATGTGAACAAAAATTATTTTTAAAAATTACTAAGTATTAACTATTTTCCAGACAGTAAACTAAGCTTTGGGAATCCAAGTAAAAATTCAAAATTGTTCATGTTCTCAAGGAGGTTATATTATAATAAAACAAGACATATATCGAAACTAGATTTGAAAAGATGTAAAGAGTGGGATGACTGCATGATTTTTAAATGTCTGGAAAGCTACATAGCAACGAAGTAGGTAAGAAGAGTTGAAATCTTTCTTACGAGAGTCCAGGATTGCAAGAATGGGAGAATATTTTCAATGGTAAAAGAAAGAGGGCCAGAATATAGGAAAATTGTTTGCAGGTTCTGGTAAAGGGTGACCTACTTCTAGGCAAGAGCATAGAAATAGAAGTCTTAATTCCAGTGAAAGAAAGATGAAACGCCAAGTGTAGGAAGAATAGTTTGGAGTTGATTAAGAAGTGATATGGTAGATTGATTCTAGAAAAAAATGAAATGAAATCTCCCCTTTAAGAATCCAGGATTCCTGCTGTGAAAGGCTTAGTTCTACTGGACAGACAAGCAATTGTACCAAGTATAATATTTTTACCTTTTTTTGTTTGCTTCTTTTTCTTTCTCATGTTTTTTTCCTTTTTGTTCCAATTTTTCTTTCTCAATGTAATTAATATGGGAAAATGTTTAAAATGATTGAACATGCAAAAAAAAAAAAAAGAACTCATATTTCTTAGGGGCCACCTCCTACATGAAGCTATTCTGGATCTCCAAGATAAAGCATAAAGCATTTGCTTTATTCCTCCTTCCTCTTAGCACTAAGAGGGCAAGAACTGTATCATTTTTCTTTGTGTGTTGAGCACCAATAACAATGCTACTTTATGCTTCCATTATAATAACATTCATTGAATTAAAGACAAAAATAGTTCACGTTTTAGTCTTCTCTTCTCCAGACTAAGCAATGTAGTTCCTCCAAGTAATCTTTATGAGGTAGGTTTCTGAATTTTTCCATTCTGTGTGATCTTGGACAAGTCACCTACCTCTTTTACTTCAATTTCCTCCACTGTAAAATGGAGATAAAACCTAACTCACAGTTTTGTTGTGAAGATAAAATAAAATAATAATTTGTAAAGCATTTTCTTCATATTATTATTACTATTAATTCTGCAAAGAAAATATGATTGTGCAATCAATGTAGTCTCTGAAGCTGAGATACCACAAAGTATTGATGGATTTTCTTGTGCATATGCTAATCTTGGCCCAACAATTAACACCAAGAAAACAGTTATTCCATCAGCCAGCATCACACCATCTATACGTGGAACCATGAGTTACAGCAAATGGAGAAGTCTTGAATGCATTTACCTTGGCAATATACTTTCCACAGAAGTACACATTGATAGTGAGGTTGACACACACATTGGCAGAGTTAGCTCAATGTTTGGGAGGCTGAGAAGTATGGGAGAGTAAAGGTATTAGACTGACCACAAAGCTGAAGATCTATAGTCATGCAGACCACATTGTTTTATGCCTGGGAAACCTGGACAGTGTATCAACACCTGCCATGGAACCTCATCTATTCCATTTGAATTACTAAGAAAGGAAGATTCTGAAGATCACCTGACAGGATAAGATACCATCACTGGGGTCCTTTTTGTGAAATAAACTACCAAGCATTCAAACTCTACTCCAGAAAGCACAAGTCCACTGGGTTGACCACATAGGTCAAATGCCAAACGTACACTTGCCAAAAAGACTATTTTATGGAGTACTCACACAGGGCATGTTCCCACAAGGTGGTCAGCAAAAGCAATACAAGGACATTCTCAAGGTCTCTCTTAAGAACTTTAGAATTGATTGTATTTATGTAATATGATTTTCTGATCCCCTAATTTTAGGGGCACTTCGGTTTTAACAATAAATCAGTAATCCTAAATTTTCTGGTTTTGGAGTCTGCCTCGAGGACTTCCCATACTCCCAATCTAAGAACAACAATGTGTCTGATTCTTAATAGATCTTACTTCATTGCTGACTGATAATCTGGTCAGTGAGAACCAAATTCTGGAACCACTCCTCAATTCATTGCTGACTGATAATCTGGTCAGTGAGAACCAAATTCTGGAACCACTCCTCAATTCATTGCTGACTGATAATCTGGTCAGTGAGAACCAAATTGCAGAGACCACTCCTTCCTTCTATCTGTGGGCCATGGAATTAGTGTACCAATGATAGAAAGATGGATAAAGGTATCCTCTCTCTCTGAGCACTCTGCTACTCCCTTTTGGAACCTAGCCCTCTGTTTTCAGTGTAATAAACCCTTTGCCACTTAACTTGGAGACTGGGTCTGCAAATTCTTTTGCCATATCTGCAACACCAACCTGGGGACCTCCAAACATTGTGGGGATGTTTTATCCCTCAATATTATGACATGGGAGTCACCGATACATGGTTGTTCATCATAGTTATCCTCATCAGAGAAGGAGCTATGCTTTACGAGCAAAGCAAAATTGAATTCCTCAGAACAAATGTGACATGCATAAAGTTAAAGAATCCACCCCAAATATTCACATGAACTGCTTGTGTTCAATCTGTGGTAGCCCATTCTGAGCTGATTTGGTCTGATCAGCCTCAGTTGGACTCATTTGCAACTCAGCTCTAACATAGTGATGTCATTTTGGTCCTCTGAAAACAAAGGACAATAACCCACCACCTGACCATTATTATTATTATTAATTATCATCTATTATTATTAAATATAGATGTCTAACACTGATAGTTTCAAAAAATTCAAAAGAACAATATAACTGTTGATTCTCTAGTTTTGGATAATATGTTTCATTAAAACATGCTAAATTCTCTTTCATTTTTCCTAGATGCCCTAGCATGCTTACATTGTCCAGTAAACTCTCTCCCTCTCTTCTTCCCTCCCTCTCTCCCTTGTTTTCTTCCTTCATTCCTTCCTTCCTTCCCTCTTTCCCTCTTTCCTTCTTCCCCTCCTTACCCTTATCTATGATACTCTGCCCAAAGGAATATAAATTTAGATCAATGAAACCTCATATGATATCTTGTGGTTTGGGGGCTTGATTTCTTTCTTAAGGACTCATGCCTTAAATGAAAATCACTCTGGTTCTTACTGATTGGCGAATAATAGGTTATAACCCAAGCCTTATTTAGTCATTGTTTGGGTCTTGATGGTTCAGAGTGAGTGTAAATAGCAATTATTTTTCTTTTAGCCAGAAAAACTGAGGATCTTCCCCTCCCAGTTTAATTTTTTTTGACTAGGTAAAAAGAGTCCATTTTTTGCCTCATTTCTTACCTACCCTTAATCAGTGAATGGGCATTATCTCAGTCAAATTGAGACCTAGAAAAGACATTCACTTAAAAAGGCCAAGGTGGCCTGCATCAAGGACCATCTCTAGTCATTGTGATCCATATCTTGACATTGGATTTGGTTGGCTCTGGAGAAAAAAGTGATGCTGGTGACTTTGCACGGCTCTTCCTCACTTAAGTTCAGATCATTTGCAAATCATGGCATCACCAACCTGATGTCATTGTCCTTTTGTACAAAGAAGAACAAACAAAAACAACAAAACAAGAACAACTTATATGAATAATCAACCACTCTTCTTCTCACCCTCTACTTGAGCAATTGATTTTATAACACATGTCCCTATAACTTTGCTTCCTTCTTTCTTTCCTGTCTCCCTTTTTCCTCTAAGAGAAAACATTGGAAGTGCTAGGACTAGAAGGGAGAGACAGTGAAACGAATTATAATAGTCTAAATTGGAGGAAGTTTGTCTGGCCAAAATTGGGGTGAATGGATTGAATGAAAGTAAAAAAGTTGAGTTCTGCTACATTCCAAAAAACTCCCAAATAAAGATTTCCAATTCAGAAAATCTACTTTGCCATGCAAGTCTCACAAGAACCACTGAGGTTATTTTAAATGACAGACCACTCACTTGTAGGGCTCATTAAAACTTCAAAGAGGACAGAATTTTGGGGAAATGGGAGATGCCCTGTTTTCAAACATTCTCAACTTTTGTCCTGCCATCACCACTTACCTGGACTAATTACTTTCTCTGTCTTCCACTCTTATTTATTCTCCTAATTATTCTCATTCTCTTTTCTCTCTTCTCCTTTTTGTCTCTTTTTCTCTGCCTCTTTTGTTCTCTCCCTCTGTTTGTGTCACTCTTTCTCTGTTTCTGTCTCTTTTGTAAAGTTTAGCTATGCAGATTTCCTCTTCCCTTATTTAGTTTCATAAACTTTTAATATTTTTTTGAAATTATAACAGTGTAATACCCTATGTATTACATTGCATTAGTTTCTGGACAATACTTGTCATCTGACCTACCCTCCATTAAACTTAGTCCTGAGGGATCCAATCTAAATGGTCATGTGTACATCAAAATCTCATTTTATGAATTATCTAAGCCTAAGAAACAGATACAAACCTTTGAGTCTTTGAGCAGCAGCTGTTGAAAATGTTTAGTGTGAAAAGTGACAAGAAAGATGGATAGCTAAAGATACTGATTGTAATAAGCACACTAATATTTTTAGAATTGTAGATTTTAACTTTTCAAATGTCATTGTAGCATGTAACATTTCTTCTGTATTTATTAATGCTTAAAATGCATTAAAACTTTTAGGGCAGTGTATTTTGTTTGTGTTCTGTTTGTATGTGCATTTGTGTTCTATGAATATTTACATATGCATACAATTCTCCCTAGTAGACTCCCTTGGGTTCATTAAGTCTTGTGATTTTTCCCTTATTCTAGTATAGAAGATGCTTAATAAATTCTTTTTAACTGATTGATCCAGACATGCCACTTACGAATATAATGCATTCAGAATTCTAAATTCCATTCACTATTACCTCTTTGTTCAGTGATTCTGAAATCTCCCTGTCTGACAATAATCTACTGGCTTTTCATTCATTCTTCTGCTTTCCTTACAAAACCCTGTTTTTCATCCATACCATAACTTTCAGTCCCTTGAGCTTGGAATATTTTTCTAGGTCACCTCTCCTATACTTACTACTCTTTCCTCTTTTCCCCATCTTGACCCCGTGGTGAACCAACTCAACCCTACCCTATCTTCTTCAGAATCCCTAGTTCCCTTAGCATATCATTGATTATGTCCTACCACTCCAGAATTCTTAAATCAGTCCCAATATTCACTGCCTTTGTGCTTCCACACATGCTGCTGAATGAAGATGAAGAAAATCATGCAACTATTACTGTGTCCTCACTGATATGAGGACACACTCTTCCCTATTACTCTTCCCTAATCAACTCACTATCCCAGTCTCTATGTTGGCTCTTCTAAATCTTTTCATCTTCCTCAAATCTCCCATGGCTCTCTCTCTTTCAACATTCTTAGCTGAGAACTTTGCTTCATATTTTCCAGGGGAAAAAATGAGGTCATTCATCATGAACACCCTCTTTTCCTTTCTTCCTCAACTCTTCTCATTTCAGATGCCTTCTTTCACTATCTCTTCCTTTACCTCTGTATCACATAAAGAAGTAGCATTACTCCTTACCAAAAGCTAACCCCTTTACTTGTTTAATGATTCTACTCCAACTCATCTCCTCCAACAGATTGTCCCCTCCATCATTCTCACACTAACATTTATTTTCTTTAAAAAAAATTTATAGTACTTTATTTTTCCAAATACATGCAAAGATAGTTTTCAGCATTCTTTGCAAAACCCTGTTTCAAATTTTCCCTCCTTTTTTTTTCCCTCACCCCTGTCCAAGACAGTGAACAATGCAATATAGGTTAAATATATATAATTCTTCTAAATATGTTTCCATATTCGTCATTCTGCACAAGAAAAATCAGATCAAAAGTGGAAAACAAAAAACATGAGAGAACAAATAAAAACCAAAAATAACAAAGATGAAAATTCTATGCTTTGTTCTACACGCAGTCTCCATATTTCTCTCTCTGGAAGTGAATGATGTTCCATGACAAGTCTATCAGAATTGCCTTGAATCATTCCATTAACTAACATTTATTTTCAATTGCTCCCTGTCTACTAGTTCATTTTCTTCTTCCAACAAACATGCCTCTGGCTCCCCAAGGCTGATAAAAAGACCGTTCATTCTTCCGTCCTCTATGTCTTCTACTCTTTGTAACTAAACTCCTAGAGAAGACTATATACAAGAGATACTTTCACTTTCTCTCCTTTCACTCTCTTTTTAACCCCTTAAAACTTACCTTACAATTTATCTTTTCACTGAAACTATTCTTGTCAATATTATTAATGCTCTTTTATTTGCTAAATCCAATGGCTTTTTCTCAGACCTCATTCTCTAGGACCTCTCTGTAGTCTTTGAAATCCTATATCACCCTTTCCTCTGTAATGGTCTCTTATTTTTAGATCTTCAGCTCGTGACTCTCTTCCAGTTCTTCTCTTATTTATCATGTCTTCTAATCATAAGTGATCTTCAGAGTTCTAGGCTGGGCCCTTGTTCTCTTTTCTCTAAATACTCTTCATTTGATGATCTCATCATCTCCTATGGATTTATCAATCTGTGTTGATAATTCTCAAATTTACCTGTCCTGTCCCAAATTCTCTGCTGACCTCCAATGTTACATCTCTTACTTGGATTATTTCAGTAACCTATAGGTAGGTTTGTCTGTCTTAAATTTCTCCCTCCTCTGTTTCATCCTTACTCAGGCTACTAAAGTGATTTTCCTGAAGTTCAGATCCAAATATATCACCTTCTCCTCTCTACTCACTCAATAGATCCAGCAATTTCTTATTACTTCCAGGATCAAGTATGAAATGCTATGTTTGGTATTCAAAACTCTTCAGAATCTACTCTCCTCCTAAACTTTTCAGTCTTCTTATATCTCACATACTCTTTGGTTAACATGAACAAGATCTTTCATCTCTCAGTTCTGGATATTTTCTTTGGATGTCCCTTGTGCCTGAAAAGTTCTCTCTCCACTATTCTATCTACTAATCTCTCTACTTCCTTTTAAGTCCCAGCTAAAATCCATTCTGGATTTCCCAAAACATTTTGTAGTCCTTTTCCTCTGTTATTTACTTCCTATTTATCCAGTATATAGCTTGTTTTAAAAATATCTCTTTGTATGTTTTATTGCCTATCAGATATAACATCTTTGAAGATGCGAACTGTCTCTTTTTGTATCCTCATTGCTAAGCACAGTGCTTCATAAATTCTATTGACCTATTAGTGATAGGAAAAAGTTAATATATTAAGATAAAAACAAAATGGTATAGAAATGAGGAAATGAGGGAGGTGGAGAAATAATTATTAAACTCCCACTATGTATGAGTCTGGAATGTCCTAAATGCTAGGAATACAAATGTTAATATATATATATATATATGATATATATGTTTATATATCATATATATATATATATATATATATATATATATATATATATATATGATATATATATGGAGAAAGAGAGAGAGAGAGAGAGAGAGAGAGAGAGAGAGAGAGAGAGAGAGAGAGAGAAAGAGCCTGCCCTCAAGGAACCCAGGAATATATCTGAGTGTGAAATGAAAAGCTGGCCCAGGGACTCTCCTTAAAGGAGGTTCTTCTCCCTCCTTCAATCAGAAGAGTCCAAAGTAGAGAGGATATTATCCTAATGAAGATACCATATGAAGTTATTATCAAGAGGAGAAATGAAGAGTTTAACATCCATGGTGTCTGCAGAAAAAGAGTCAAAGAATTTTGTTCTAAATTAGAGAGAAAGGCCATGTAGCTTTTTTCCCTGCTGTGCATTTCAAATCCCTGAAAGAGAAAAATTAAGTTGACCATTAAGAACAGATAACTAACTATTTTCAATTCTCTCAGACATTGTACAACAGAGTTTTTTAAAAGTCTTTTTTCTCTGCTAAAATTTTAACAAAAAAAATGAGTTACCAACAATTAAAAAGTATTTATTAAGTACATGCTATGTATCATTGTGAGGGGATAAAATGATGCTTGAGCTGCATCTTAAAGGAAAACCAAAAACAATCCCCATAATCTTGACTATGATTAAACTAGTAAGGGAAATTATTGACTTGATTTAGTGATTTAATACCCTCATTGTGAAAAATTATCTGTGTTCATAGCATTTAGTGTAGGTCCAAACTCCAGGAATCTTCATCTCCATTAGCATCTCATTACAGCATAAATCTATTGACTTTGTGTTAGGCTATTGCTGCACAGTGATTAACTCTGCCACTTTTTCCTACAAATGGAAACATGTAATCAAGAAATATAAGAATAATGGAAATAAATTTACCTTTTTTTTTTTTCTTATTTTTCTAGGTTTGGGATTCAGTTTGTCCTTCTACTTGGACCTCACTAATGAACAAATACCCACAAAATTGTCAAAGAAACACTACCATTTTGGTAAGTACATTCTATTTTTTAAAATCAAAAAACAATCCAAAAACTAATTTCTTTTAAGCTTAAGTTTTCATTAAGAGTTTCTAAAGTTGCTTAACAGAAGTCAGTAGAAAAAAAGCTTATGAAAATGGGTGTCAACATTTTAACAGCATCTAATTGATAATTTTTTATTTCTTTTTCCATTCATGCTGAAATGATGCAATTCATTTAAAAATACATCTGAAAGGAATTATGGGGTTTGTTTTTTAAATTAAATTGACATGAAAGTACAGACAAATTTGAGAGATTTAGCAGAAAGGCCAAGATTTTTTATTTATGTAACAGCTGCTTTACCAGATGATTTGGCAGCTAATTGGAGTTGAATTTCTGTTATTCTTTAACCCAGCAAACATCACCTGTTTTAATTGAGGGTCACTGCTGATTAAGCACTCTGCTCTTTCCCCTTCCTCAACCCCCATGGCTTTTGTTAATAAATTATAGCCTGCCTAGGATTAGGGTAAGCATTTACCCTGTCAACTATTTAAGACAACTGTCTTTTACAATTACAGCAAGATATTTTTCTCCTTTATTCTTGATTTAGTATGTTGATAATTAACATAAGACTTCTCACCAAAATAGGGACACACAAAAATACAACCTACGGCAGACGTACATTTACATCAGCAGAAAACAAAATGCAATCTTGTATTGTACAGCATGATCTGATCTGAACCAATGATTTCTTTGGGATAAAGAGTTCCCAGTGTAGAATTCCCTCCAGTAATGCATATTTTAACAAGTTGACCTGGGATATTGAGACATTAAGTGACTTGTGCAATGTCACATAGCAAATAATTGTCAAACTTGAACCCCAGCTTTGTTGATTTAAATCCTTCTGTTCACTACATTGCATTCCTTTTTTTTTCCCTCTATGATATAAAATTAGAAATAATAACAATAATGATAGCTAACATTTATATAGGACCTTAAACTTTCCACAGTCTTTACATGTGTTATCTTATTTAATCTTCTATGAGGTAAGAGCTATCATAGTAATAGGATTATATCAATTGCCTAGAAGATTTGAAAGCAGAGTCAAATGGATATTAAATCCTAGGTCTGTGCTTAAAATTTGAATCTATCACTTCCTAGCTGTGTGATGGTGTTATATATTATACTTCATCTCTACCTCCCATGTGTGTTGTGACAATAAAATTAAATAAATTGAATAAACCACTTTGTAAACTATTGGAGAAATCTTGGCTGGTCTTATTACCTATATAGTCAACTATCCTTCCTAGGATATTTAGGAAATCTAATGAAGTTTATGAAAAGGTCACAGAAGATGGAAAAATGATGGTATTCAAGTTCCAGCCCTTTCATTTTGAGCAAGTCATTTCATCTCTCTGGGATTCAGTTTCCTCATCTACAAAACATTCTACCACCTTTCTCTCAAAGTCATGAGAAACAGACTAATGTGTGTGTGGAAATTCTTTGTACAAGGGTAAATACTTGAAAGTAGGAAATGGTATATATGACTCAATAGCTTCCTGTTTCCAGCCATCCCAAATTTCAGTCCTTTTCTCTAGAAAGAATTCAGTCCCTAAGTTCAGTAAGTCACTTATTATAGGACTGATTTTACAGGCAATAAGAAAGTACCCAGGACTCTGTTTCTTTTGCTTCTCAGTGATTTCTTTAATTTCTCACTGGCCTTCATACTATTAGGAATGTAACCGAGAATAACTAATTGGCTCCATGATTTCTCCATAATAACTAAATTTTTCTTAAAACTTAATGCTTTTTTTCCTAGAAATATATCATTTACAAAATTCGCATTGGGCTGTTCCCATTTAGTCAATATTTTTAATGGTTCTTTAATCTTATGGACTTAAAATACCAAGAAGAAGAAATTGTAATTTTGTACAATTGTACAAATTGTACAATTGTAATATTGTACTATCTACAATTGTAATACCCAAATATGTTTTCTACTCAGCTCAGAATATCTGTAATTATCTCAAGAAAATTCTCATGGCAGTATCAAACAATTAAAAAAAAAACTTTTTTTTAGTAGATATATGTTTAGCCATTCTTTTGCAGAAGAGAACAGACTCATTGTCAAATCAAACAATCAATGACAGGATAAAAAAAGGTTAAGAATTGTTGGAATACATAGTGACAACTACATGCATTAAATTTGTTGGCCTAATTTATTAGATTAAAAAAATTGAGACAGGAAAAAAAACACATGTGGTTCTTTGTTTAGCAAAGTAAAAGTAAATATGACAGGCTATTTTAGTGTAGGCCTTATAGGATAATTAAACCTGTTTGGGATTTCACCATTGACAGAAATCAAATTTTTTTTTTATTAAAAATTTTTATTTTCAAAATATATGCATAGATAATTTTCAACATTCACCCTTGCAAAACCTTGAGTTCCAAATTTTCTCCCTCCCTTTTACCCACACCTACCCCTAGATGACAAGTAATCAAATATGTTAAACATGTGCAATTCTTCTGTATATAGTTCCACAACATGCTGCACAAGACAAATCAGATAAAAAAGGAAAAAGAAAATGAGAAAGAAAACAAAATGCAAGTAAAGAACAACAAAAAGTGAAAATATTATGTTGTGATCCATACTCAGTCCCCATAATCCTCTCTCTCTGGGTTCAGATGGCTCTCTCTGTCCCAAGTCTATTGGAACGGCCTGATTTACCTCGCTTTTGAAAAGAGCCAAGTCCATCAGAATTGAAAGATCAAGTTCTTAACTTTGTGGGTTTTGAAACTCAATACATAAGTTCATTCATGAAAATCATTCTGTGAAGGATTCAGTCATACTGACCAAATTCAATAGAGGCTGATTTATAAAGAATGATAAGTGGCATTTTAAAAACACTTACTTTAGATTGCAAAATGTTTCACAAATAACATATCTGTAAAATCTATATCTACTGTCCTGAGTGGTAGGTAACTATCATATCCATCTTATCTATGAGAGAACTAATACTGAGAAGCTAAATGATTTGTCCAGGGGCAAGAATCAGTAAGTTTGGGAAGAATTTGAACTTGTTTTCCTTACCTTGATTCTAAGTTTATGCCATCTGGAAGATACTGGATATTAATATATTTTAAACTAATAATAGGCATTGATAAGACTGGCAGAATCACATTACCAGGTTTTTCATTAATAAGGATTATCATTTTGAACCATGAAATAAATGTGAATTGTTGATTGTCGTTGCTGCTGTTGTTGCTGTTGCTGATGTTCCCTTACTGTTAGGAAGCATCATAAAAAACCAAATAGGAAGTCAGTGGTTTGTTGAATGTTGAAAAATTCTCTATATTCTACGTAGATAATTCTATTTTGAAAAAATAAATTATATTTATAAGGCCCATTCCTTTAAAGAGACCAGTGATGCAAGAAAAAAAACTATATGGAGAAAAATATTTATAGCAGCTCACTTTATGGTGCCAAAGAACTGCAAACTGAGGGAGTATCTATCAATCAGGAAATACTAAAAAAATTATGGCGTAATAATATAAATGTTCCATAAGAAATGACAAAGAGGATCACTTTAGAGAAATCTGAAAAGATTTGCATGAACTGAGAGTGAAATGAACAGATGGGGATGGGAGGGACGGTCTGCTCTAGTAACACCATTTTACAAATGAACTTTTAAAGATTTCAGAACTTTTTCCAGATATTTTATGCAAGCTACAGTAGCACACAACTATTTCTGCTCCATTCTACAGTGGTTTTTTCCATTAATTAGAATTTATTTTTTATCCATCAAATTACCTATCTTTTGGTTTAGTTCTTCTTCAAGACTCCTTCCTAATTACCAAAATATGATAATTATTAGCTCCTCGTGTAATCTGTTATAATTTTTAAATTGTGACTTATTCTACATAAGCAGTATATGAACTCTTTTCTAAGTAATTTGTCTCCTATCATTGTTTACCTAGTTTCATCCATATTTTGATGATTCCTAGATTGAACTCATTTTTGATACAGTAACTAATTTTTGATACAGATAACATTAACTAATCATTATGTATTAAGAATGCTTAAAATATGGTACTATGCATAGAGGGAGATACAAAAAAAAAAAAAAAAAAAAAAGTCCCTCTCTTAAAGATACTTCCAGTTTAAAAAAGCTTAATTTGCTATTCTTAAGTCTAATTCCAAAGATAAATCTTATTTGGAGTTTCTTCCATTTACTGCTCTTTTAAGATAATATCTTAGAAGTGTTACTATAAGTAAATAGAACATTGGTGATGATTATTCAGTCATTTCAGTCATGTTCAATTCTTTATGACCCATTTGGAGTTTTCTTAGAAAAAAACACTAGAGTGTTTCCTTCTCCATTCCTTCTCCAGTTCAATTTACAGATAGGAAACTGAGGCAAAGAGGGTTAAATGACTTGCCCAGAGCCTAAGGCTGGATTTGAACTCAGGTCTTCCTAAGTCCAGGCATGGCATTCTACCCACTATACCACTTAGCTGTTCAGAACACTGATTATCTCATCAACAATTAGCTGTTAAAAAGATAAGGAACAATATGTTTGCACTAGCTTTGTCTACTAAGAAGAAAAAAATATGTTTGTCTCCCCACAAATCTGGTTTCGGTAAGGACTATAATTTAAAGTGAAGAATTTTTGCATCCCTTTTTATTATATTTTATACCAAAGAACCATGATTGTTGTGACACTTAGAAAATACACTATTGAATAGAAATGAGCAAATAGATTGTTGGAAATTCTTTCTAAAAGAAAATGGGGAAAACATTGGTTAGTTCTAAAAGTCTATAAGAAAGTATATGGAAGGTCTTTCTGGAGGTCACATGATATTATTACATGCGCCTGGTTCTTTAAATGATTCTTTACAATTTATAAGTAATTATGTAAAACTAGTCAAAGATAAAAGAATTTATTTTCATAGTAGGAAAAACAAAAGAGAAATTTATTTTGGTTACTGTCTTTTAAAAGTATGTTTAGGTCACATATCTATTAACTATACTATGTAGTAGAATTATTATGTTTTTAGAAAAGATAATTGGTTGTATAAATCCTTCAGTGAAATAATTAACTTCTTTTATACATCTTTAAGGACTCTTTAATCTTCATCAATCAGTCATTCCGTTTACACAGAATGGTAAAGTGGAAAGAAAACTGTCTCTAGGATTTAAAGGACCTGATTCAAATCCCATCTCTAACACTACCTATGTCGCCATTGGGCAAGTAATGAAGCCTTTTTTTTTTTTTTAAACCAAGTATTGTCCGCAAAAGGGAGTGTTCTCTGTTTCCTTTTTCTCTTTCTCACCATTAAAAGTGGTATTGGAAAGATGGGCCCCAGTTGCCCTCACCTTCAATTTAACTCTCATTGTTAACTAGAATAGATATATAGCTATTTGTCAATTATTATGTTGGTAGCACACTGAGTCAATGGAAATACTGGAGCTTTCATAAGGCTACAGTATTGAATTTCCAAAACCTATGGAAGTGGATTCCATGCTGTTCATTTTGTCCATGGTCCTATTATTGAAAAACTTTTCCATTTTTCTCCATCATATAAAATTTAAAAACATTCAATAAACCTTAGGAATATAGAGTCAGAGCCAGATAACTTGTTCAAATGTAGAAATATCCCCTTCAAAATTAAACACTGAAGATACTTTTCATCAAATGAAAGGATTTCTTCTGTGGTAGATATTTGTGGTGGGTTCAAGCTGTTAGGCAATGGTGCCTATTTTGCAACAACCCTGGCATCATGGGTGCGGTAGCAAGTTCCCACTGTTTTAAAACATCCCATAGAACACTATCAACCTCAAAGTTCCTAGATCTAGTATTCACTAAAGCAGATCAGACCATTTTTCATAACAGTTGCAAATGTGGTGAGTTTTTTTTTTTTTTAATGCTAAATCTGTTTCTATTTTTCAATCAATTTAAAATGTGTAGAAAAAGTGTTCTGATTGTATATTATCCAATTTTCATCAGCTGCCGGAAGGAAATGCTGTGAAAATCTGTGATTTAAAACCCTTACAACTTCTGCTTGAAATGCATGTTTTGGTAAGAACATTAGATATGCAAAGTATTTTAAACAGAATTTTGATGTCTTTATTAATAGCATTTGAAAGTTTTAGGATTTCAGATATTCATAGATTCTCTTCCTTTTGCTTTGCAAGGTCATATGTTTGTGGCATTTCTATTCCTTTGTTAAAAATTATTCTCAGTTAGCTAAATTTTAATTAGAGCTCCCTACCCCAAAATAACATGAGTAGTAAGAAAACTTGCATTTGTTTGTTTGTTTTTAACACTTAGGAAATGTTGAAAAGTGTTAAGAATTTTGCAGTTTACACAGATTTCTTATAAAACAACTATTTAGTACAGTGTAGAGAGATGATTATGTTGAAAACATATGTATACCTTCTATGTGCTAAAAAATGTGGACATATAGATACTACAGAGATGTCTACAATAGACTCCTCACTCTTAGAAATCTTTCAGTTTAGAAAAGAAATGTACTGAGGAAAAAAATTTAAAAATGCAAAGTACTATGTGACATGAACTAAATAATGGTATAAAAATTAAATTCAGATGATGAAATTTGCACTTGAAGCTGGAGTGATTAGGGAAGGTCTTCCAAACTGGAAGAATCATGGATAATTATATCGATTTGCAATAACCCTGGTCACTGGTGATCTCAAGACCTGCAATCCCATTTACTTCACTAGATATGTGAACCTGGAAAAGTTAACATTGATCATTTACCAAGCACTGTGCTAGATACAGCAATGAAACAGAAGCTACTAGGAGCTGACATGAAGGAGAAAAGAGGAGACCACAAGAATATGTATGTGTGTGTATACACACACATATATAGATATAAATAGAATAACTAGAAAGTTAAGATACAAATATATAAAACAGTCAAATACAAAATAATTAGGGTAGGAGGGCAAAGGCAGTTGAGGGGGATCAGTAAAAGTTTCACGCAGAAGAAGAGCTTGAACATAATCTTAAAGAGATTTTAGGTCAAGGTAAGGAGGTAGTATGTTCTAGTCCTGTGCAATAAAGATAGAAGATGGCATGTCAGCGGTGAGAAAGAAAGTAAAATCCTACTTGACTGGATTGCAGTGGAAAGATGGGTTCAAGTCAAATTAGGTAGAGGTCTAAAAGCTAAATTTATTCCTATTTTATCCTGAAAATAACTAAAATAACTGTAGTTGATTAAGTAGGCATTGCTTAAGGCAGATCACTTTGGCATTATTGTACAGGATGAAATGATGGAAGATTTAGGATAGGAAAACCAATTAGGAGATTGTTTCAGGACTCTCAATGAGGTATTATGGGGCTTAATCTAAAATGATAGCTGTATGAGCAGATGGAAGGTGTTAGATGCAAGAAGTGTTAGAAAAACAGAAACAGCAAAATTGGATAGCTGGTTGGATATGGAAAATAAGAATGAGAAGTCCAGGATGGTACTAAGGCTTTGACCCTTAGACAATGGCACCTTCAATAGAAATAAGGACATTTGTAATAGGATAAGGTTTGGGAAACATTTAGTTTAGTTCTAAACATGTGATGTTTAAGATGTTTCTGTAACTCCCAGCTCCAGGGCTGTCATGGTTGGTTTGTTCAATTATTTTTTGTTTGTTTAGGTTTTTTGCTGTGGCAATTGGGGTTAAATCACACAGCTAGGAAGTAGTGTTAAGTGTCTGAGGTCACATTTGAACTCGCATCCTCCTGACTTCAGGGCTGGTGTTCTATCCACTGCACCATCTTAGCTGCCCCTATTTGTTTTTAATATCTAAAAGGAAAGGGTTGGCCTAGATGATATTTAATATCCAATTCTAAATTTGAGTTCTCAGAATGATTTTCTTCATTTTAAGCCAAAATTTGCCACTGCTCCAACTTTTGCCCATTTCCTCCTAACCCAAACAAATATGATTCCCTTACTAAATGTCCAGATATTTGAAGAAAATCACATGCACAGACACACATACATACATATATCATTTCTTTTCAGTTAGCTAATGCCTATTTGTAAATAGCTGAATTACAACATATTGTACACTTCATTTTGTCTCTTCAATGTTCTCTCTTTGAGCACAGATCTGTTGACCATATGCTAGATATGTTGTGGAATGGACTCTTGTTAAGGTAATGATTAGACTGAGGAGGTGTCCCCAGAGGTCACTTTAGACTCTGAGATGCTGTGAACAAGCTACCATAGTAACTAAAAGCTACTGTGACAGTAACAGTGAAAACCAATTGACCACTGGCAGTACCTGATTTTTCTAGACTATAAAAATGACTATTGTAATAGAATTGTCTCAGATCTCCAATCTTTTTGTGGTTTCTATTCAAGTGTTTGTTCAAACAAAACCCCTCTTGGTCAGGTTTGATTATATAAGAGTTTTTCAATTCCCACCCCAACCCCATTTTTCATTCATATCGCCATTTCTGCAGCCCCAAAAATTACAAGAGGGGTGGAAAAGGCAATTAAGTTATGCTGCTACCAACTTTATCAACAGGGTACCATTAAGGTATTGATCTAGCCCATAGTGTGTTTTCAAGAGACTATATATACAGGACCATCTGAATTCCAGGAAAAAATACTAATTTTAAAAGTGATTCTAGTGAACCAAAGGAAAACAGTAAATAAGCTAAGTATTATTTTTACTTACAAATACTCCTTATTATAAGAATCTTATTATAAAAATAATATACTTATTATAAGAATTACTATTTAGGAGACCTATATGCTTTCTCTGTGGTGTTTAGAAAAATCCTCTTCTCCATATTCCCTCTTATAAAATCAGATAGATATACTTGTGACAATTAGATTGATTGCACATTCAAATATGATCTGTCAAATATCTGCACCTGCAAATATTTGGAACTTATGCCTCAGTGCATATGCTGAAGTTAGGAGAAAGAATGCATTTTATTTGTTTGGAATATTATTTTGTAAATAAAGTAAGTGGACTTGTCTTCAATGCATATGTCATTTTTTAAAAAATGAACTAAGAAGTGAGCAGTGGAGTAAACACTGTGTTCAGGGTGGTATTTGAATTACAAATTTTGAAATTCTAATAATAAAAAAGTGAATGTAATTTTCATGGGATTTGATGCTTCTTATCTTAAACGGTGATAAGAAATGCCTCATGGATGATTTCTCATCCATAACAGCCAGCAACTTCTTTTCCCAATTCTTTCTATTTTCCAACCAAAAAATACTACCAGAGTTGGCATCCTATGAAGTCTGGTAAATTCAAGGCTTAAACATTCCCAAAACTGAGATAAAACCTACTGACTTCTCAGAGATAGGTAGTGCACTAGATAATTACAAAGTGGTTTAAAATGAAAAAAAGTCATGTGAACATAAGTATTACTACTGGAAAGAAGCAGATAGAGAAAATGCCCCCAAAATGGAGTTTAACCCTGAATTGCCATCTCATCAGTGCTAAGTTTTTATTGCTCTAACCCCAGCATGCCTGATTACATAAAATTATAATCAAACTATGCAATTAGTATACCATTTTTTAGTGTGAAATATCTGGTATAACAATAGAATGATATGAAGATATAGATTGATGGTAAGACTATAAATTGATATGAAATACTCTTTTAATATTTATGAATAAAAATCTATCCAAGTAAAAGTATGCTTAAATTACTAAAAGACTAAATAGTTGCCATCTTTGTAAATATCAGAGATCAGTATAATCTAAAAAGAGAAATGGAGATCACAAAGTCCTAGTATGGGTTCTTTGGTACTAGTTTATGTCAAACTAAACTCATTTCTGGAGGGTACTTTCTGGAAGAATGTCAGCAAGCTGGAAAATGTAGAAAGAAGGCAACTAAGCTGATGAGGGGACTAGAAAGTGCCATAAAACATTTGGGTAAAGAACACATTATTTGGGGACCATCCAGAGAAATGAATCAAGATATTGAAGGTCCAGAATATCCTCAAAGAGAATCTATTCCAGAAAATGAAGGTGGTTAGTTAGCCCGAGAAAGAAAATGCTTAGAGGACACATAATAACTGCTTATTAGTGCTTGAAATACTGTCATATGGAATAAGGATTTTTTTTTCTATATGGCTCCAGGGGGCAAAACTAGAAATAATGGATAGAAGGTACAGAGAGGATGAATTAGCTGGGATATAAGAAGAATTTCTAAGAGATAAAATTACTTCCTAAGTTTCTACTTAGTAGAAAGGAGAGCCAAACCAGGATTCAAGATTCCTTACTCTGTTTCTTCTTTTCAGGCACAATCTTTATTCAATACATAGTTTAAGCATTTATGTGTGTTGCACTATGGTTTTCCTTTTTCTTTTCTTTTTTTTTTTTTTTTTTTGTTAAATGAATAATCATCAGCAAGTACAAACTTTTCAACATCCCATTTGCAATGCTAAAATATGGATGGATTCTAAAGTTTGGCAGTGTATCACCCCAGGTTTGAAACTATTTCAACCTGGATTCCAACATTAAAAAGAAAGTTTTTTTTTTTCATTTCATATTGAAAATTTACATTATGCAAAAGTGTGTGTTTAGAAAATGCAACAGATAAAAAGTAATGCATTGATCCTCAGCTTCCATTTAAAGGAATAATTAATCTATTTGTTCCTCATTTTGATTCTGCACTACTCTTGACATATATAAAAGAAACTGAATCAGTTCTCCCTACCAAGAATTTTCCTAATAGGGAAGTTAGAATTTAGATGGTGGAATATACAGGCAAATACCATGCCTGCTAAAGTCCTTGAAAACATATGTTCTTTCAACTAAAAGCTTGAATTTTTAAAATTAACTAGAAATTACACAAGGGTATTTCCTCCCTTTAATTCTTCTAGTTTGAAAATCATGAGAATATATATTTTGCCTTCATATGAGATTATAAGTAACACTTATATGAAAAATAAAAAAATAATGTTAAAAGAAGGGATTTGATAAATGTAATCCCATCAAAGCCAAAAGATGGAAGTCAGGTCAATCTCAATGCTTAATTTCATAGGAATGCAACAGAAGTGTTAATCATACTCCTATAGACAAGTTAACTCTTCCAGTCCCCCAGCACTATCCCTTTAACTTGACTGCCAAAGTAATAAAATGGAAGAATTCAAAGGTTAACATCAAGTATGTGATAGACTTTCTTAAGACTATATGTGTCATATTTCTGCTAGTCTTCAGGGATCACACTTGACTGGTCATGGTTGCATTTCACTTGATTTGTCACAGCTTTAACATTGTACCACTAACAAGTCAGGGGGAAAATGAAGCCAGATAAAGGAAAATTATATCTTTAAAGGGTAAAGCTAAAGCAAGGTATCATTTCTTAAACCTTCCTCCCCCCACCACATTCTCCCTAATACTGTTGTGTTTTTCTTGCCCCCCCCCCCCATTCTGTTCTGGAATATTGGTCATGTAAAATCCTACATTTCTTTTGAATCTATTTTTTCTCTTCTTTTCCATAGCAGTCAATTTTCATGAGCTTTCTTATATTTAATGATATAAATATTTTTAAAGTAAATATTTTATCACTGGGGTAAGTTGGAAATTAGGACTAGGGGAAGGCAATATAGTGAGGCAGGGGAAAAAAAAACTTGAAGGAAGAAAGCAATAAAGGATTTTTTTTAATACTACTATTTTACAAATGCACATATTTTAATGCATATAAATTATATTCCCAATGATCTTTAAATATTTTGTGCTTTCAAGTACTCTACGGAGGCTTAATAGTTCTTGTGCATTATGTGGGAAGGTGTAGTAGGAAGGAATATACATCACAAGTTGGGCCTTAATTTTCTGATTCTTAAAATAAAAGGATTGTAATATATGCTGTAAAATACCCTGTGAAGATAAAAAATTCTATGATTCTATTTTTATAGATTGAGAAATTTTCTAATGCTGGAAAGGATATCAATAGGTCAATTTGCCTTTCTTTTAGGCAAATCTTGGAAAACTCCAAAAAAAAATGAATGAAATTTCAGGGTTAGAGATTAATTGGGAGACTTATGGAATCAAATCCACAGGGCAAAAGATAGATGTTATTGTAGTTGTCATTTTTTTTTTTTCAGTCATATCCAACTCTTTGTAACCTCCATTTAGGGTTTTCTTGGCAAAGACACTGGAGTGCTTTGACATTTCCTTCTCAACTTATTTTAGAGATGAGGAACTGAGACAAATAGGGTTAAGTGACTTGCCCAGGATAATATAGTTAGTAGGTTTCTGAAGCCAGATATAAATTCATGTCTTCCTCAATACAGGCCTAGCACTCTATCCATTCATTGTACGTCCCATCTGCCCCTAACTGAGGGCATATTGATTGATTGATTGATATTGATTGAAAGATAAATAATGAGTAAAAGGAGTAGACAGAATACATAGAGTATAATCAATGCTGTAGATGGTACATTGCTGTGCTCTGCTTGGTGATTGTCAGACAGCCTAGTCTGTTAGCTATTCACATATTTCTCCCAAAAGATTTTTGCTTAAGGTTTTTGTGAAGTTTACTACTCTCCCCCTGTGGGCATAACTTTCTGTCTAGATACTCCTTTTGTCTGTCTCCAACCTGCAAAATAGGAAAAGATGGTGAACATCCCACCTCAATGCCAGACTTAAGTGACTGTTACCAAAACCAAAATTTGTCTAGTTCAGGTTCTTAGAGTAATCCCAATGTAAATATCCTGGGAAGCTGTAAAATAACCATCAAATATTTTCTTTAGCTCTAAGCCCCCAGCCCAAAATTGTGCTCTGGCAATATATTGCAGTTTGAAATTTCTCACCCCTCCTTGAGATACCCCAATCTTTTCATTTCAGCTGTATAACAGTACATTTTCATAGAAAGTAGTCAGTCAGGTGGTTAATAAATTTTGTTAGCTATTCACATATTTCTCCCAAAAAGTGTTTGCTTAAGGTTTTTGTGAAGTTTACTACTCTCCCCCTGTGGGCATAACTTTCTGTCTAGATACTCCTTTTTTCTGTCTCCAACCTGCAAAATAGGAAAAGATGGTGAACATCCCACCTCAATGCTAGACTTAAGTGACTGTTATCCTGGGAAGTTGTAAAATAAACATCAAATATTTTCTTTAGCACTGAGCCCCCAGCCCAAAATTGTGCTCTGGCAATATATTGCAGTTTGAAATTTCTCACCCCTCCTTGAGATACCCCAATCTTTTCATTTCAGCTGTATAACAATACATTTTCATAGAAAGTAGTCATTCAGGTAGTTAATAAATTTTGTCTTATTTGTTGGTTTGAGGCAAATACAGAATCATTACAGAAAGATAAATCTTTTAAGAAGCAGAGCAAGCCTCACAAATTTGGGAAAATATTTGTTTGGAAGAATTGAATTAATATTTTCAAGTGACCAAAGGAAAGATGAATGTGGAGGTCAATACATGGGCAAACATTTTTAAAGTACCTATTGTGAGATAGGTATTGTGCTAAGAGCTTTTTACAAATATTATTTCATTTGATCCTAACAACCAAGTGAGGTAGATTCTATAAAGAAGAAGCAAACATTACCAGATTGTATTTACAGCCTGAAAATAATGATCTTCCCCCAAATACCTCTTGCCCAATCTTTCAATATAGCCTAGGTTCCAAAATCTGGTACTAAAGAACTTTCAGAAACTGCCTTACATAATTTTTTTGATGCAAGATATGCAGGTATCTCCTCTTCCCACTAAACTCTTAGAGAAGGAATTCACTGGAAGACTTCTACCTATGCCTGTTGGACACCTCTAGTGTCCTTTTACACCAAAAATTTCTTTTGTTATAAAAATATCACAAAAGACATCATTAAAGAAAACATAATTGGCAAAAGGCATGGACTTTTCATGGAACAAAAGCAGCATATAGCATAAAAGAAATCATTTCATAGCAGTGTTTGAATTTGAATAAGAAGCACCTGCATTCACCTTTTGTCTCCAGCACTTGCATGACCATGGACACTTGACTTTTCTGAGCCTCAGTTTCCCTAAACATTGGGTAATAATAGCCAGAGTACTTAATACACAGGATTGTTGTGAAGCTCAAATGAGATAATATATGGAAAGCAGTTTGCAATCTTATATGTGCAATCAATAGCAAAAAAGTGCTATATATGTAAGAATCAGTCATTATTATTGTTTTTACTGTTGTAAAGAATAATGATATTATTAATAATAATATTAATCAAGAATAAGGAATTACAAATGACTATCAAGAAACCTACATTCATATTCATAAAATATTAAGATAATCAGAGAAAGATCTCCATGAAATGGATATCATTTATGGAGAGACATCTGTAGGAATCAAACAGGCTGAGAGTTAATGATTGGATTGAAATTGACATTGTTGAAGGGAATAACTATATTAGTAAGAATGAAGGTCCATTAAGAGGTCAAAGAATAAAGAATCACAAGCTTAAAAAGCTAAAGGGATAACAGAGATTATTTTCAAGTCAGTCCTCCATTTAGTAAGTTAGTTGCAATGATTAGACCTTGCAGAAAGGAAAATTTTCAGTCTGATATTAGGATAAATGTCTAACACTTTAAGGCTTATGACAATGGGCTATTGGTATTGCTGAAAAGATCTTCAAAAAGTGGCTCTAATTTCCATTTGTCAGGTATCTTGTAGAGTAAATTCTTTATTCATGTATGGTTTGGTCTGGGTGATTCCATATTGAATTAAAAATGGAATCCTAGATAGATAAGTGACTTGCCTAAGATCTATTTGGAAACTATTCTAGCCTCTTGCTTCCTTCTTGAACAATATCACAAAGCCTCAGTGAAGTCATGAATGTGAATAAAAACACACAGAAAAAGTTATGGTTGGGGGAAGAGTAGAAAGAAGGATATGAATGAGAATACATCCAAAGGACAATGAATACAAAAAAGATCAGGTTCCACCTATCATCCCATATATTATCCCTATATAATATTTTCAAAATAATTACTGGTTTGTTTTTAATCCCTATATTTATAAACCATCTCTAAAGAGCATTGTTCTATTTGGTGAATCCTTTTTGTTAATCAATTCAGATCACTTCATTGTTCTTGTTTTTCAGTTATTTCAGTCGTGTCCAGCATTTTGTGGGCCCATCTTAGGGTTTCTTGGCAAAGATACAGGAGTTATTTACAATTTCCAACTCCAGCTCATTTTATAAATGAGGAAATGGAGACAAATTAAGAAAGCTGTCACATAGCTGGTAAGGATCTGAGGCCTAATTTGAACTCAGGAAGATGAGTCTTCCTGACTTTAGACCCAGCATCCTATGCACCATGGTGCCACTTGGCTGACATTTAAATTGTTCAATTTTTATATGCTAATCACCCCATCATAATTATGATAATCACCCCATCTAAAACATGGTATCATATGAATGGCAGTGTGGTATGGTGGATAATACATTGAACTTAGATTCAGAGAAGTCTGGGTTGACATTCAACATCTGACATTTATTGGGTATGTGATCTTGGACAAATTACTTAACCTCTTTATGGCCTCACTGTAACTTGTTGAAAGGAGATGATTGTACTCAATGGGCTCCAAGTCCTCTTAGTAACTATAAATCTTTGATTTTTGTCATGATCCTATGAACAGAGGCAAAATGCCATCTTCCAAGAAATCATTGAGAAATAGCAAATTGTACTATTCATTAGAAGCATTTAGTAGTTCACAATGAATTCAACTTATCTATGATAGACTAATGGTTTTTCTTAAGGTAAATCCACAAAAGAAGCATTTTATAGTGTATACATTGCTGATCTTAGAATCAGGAATATCAGAATCCAGATCTTGCCTTTAACATTAACTATTACTAGAAAATAACATAACCTTTCTTAAGCTCAGGAATTTAAAAGTTGCATGAACTAGGGTATTATAGAATCACTTACTTCACTGACAAATTAAGAGATCTTTGAACCCCTACTGAAGTCCCGTTCAAATGTCTCTTTATGATGAAAGAGTTACCTTTTATAAATAAAGTCTAGGCCAACAGAACACCTAGTAGGTGCTTTTATGAATTTAAAGGAGGGGTGTCCCAATTTTGAAATACTTAGGGATAATCATCTTACAAACCTAGAAAATCTTTGAATTTGATCTTCACAATATATTTCATGATTCTTGTCCAAGGAGCACCCTGGCTATGGGAAGATTTAATTATCAAAATGTTGGCTATCACATGAAATTTTTTAGGCCAAAGCAGCTCATGGAGATAGCTAATTAAAGCACAGTAGAATTGTCTTCTGCACTAAGAGAAGGAATACTGATATTTTTGAAACTTCAATCCAGTTAAGATACATCTTGTTATATTTGCCAGTTGGACTTGTAAAAAGAAATGTAACTGGTCAAATCCTTTAAATACTTGTAGTTGAAATGATTCTGAATGAGAACAATAAGTTTCTTTCATTTATAAGTGAGAAAACAGAATTTCAAAATTATTTCTCTTCTTTTTAAAGAATTTTTAAGCATACAATCCACGGAATCTTTGGGCATTCATCTTACTCTAAAAGTTCTCAACCTCATAAGACGGTTCAAAACTGCATTGCTAGTCATTTAATTATACCAAAATGCATCTTGTTGGCTATAATACTTCATATACTAGCTTTTAAGATAGTTTAAATTTCTTCATCTTTTATAGTTTGGTTTAAATGTTTTCTAAATAAGTAATAGATCAGAAGTGCCTTTTTTTTGTGTAAAAACCTGGAAGTTGAAAATATTATTTAAGGAAAAAATAGAAAGAGTCAACTTTTTTTCTCTTCATTAAGGGTAAGAAATATGATTTTTTTCCTTTAGTTTTTCTCTTTGGTACCATATCACTAAAAGATCATATTCATTATTCATTACATCATTTTGTAAGTATATGTCCTTTTTTTCTTAGAAATTCTTACTTTCCTAAAGTAATAGTAAATTAATATGTTGTTTAAGCCTCTTTTAGAAGAATTATAGTTGAAATAAATTGGGCAAATTATAACCATATTGCTAGGTACATGCAATAACTTTTATTACAAAGAAAATCCCCAAGGTTCATGAGCATACTTACAGGCAATGATTACTAATTTAGTTCACTGAGACATTTTTTTTTGGTAGAAGAAGTTTTAATGTACAAAGTTCTACTTGACCCTGAAGGAATCCTTTTACAATCTAGAAATACAAAGTTTAATATAGACATAATACCATGTTAAATCATATGAGTTTTAAGCAGATATGTTTACTGTTAGCTCAGTGCCATGTACACTCAATAATTTAACAGATTGGGTGAAAATATTATATAGCTTTGCTTAGCTGAAGAGAGCATCTTCTTTAATTTTTTGTGTTTTTTAATGGAGTTAATTGTGTTATCCATTATCTGGGTTTCTTTTTTAAAATAATTGAGTCCACTTACATAAACACATCAATGAACTAAATAAAAATCTCTGCAGCACTTTCCTTTCATAGATATTACTTTAGGCTTGCCTTGGTCAAGATTTCTGAAAGTGTTTAACTTTTGGGGTTAAAGGATATACGAATATTGTCTAATATTTTGATATTGTTCATAAGTATTGAAAATGCATTAATAAAAGTTTATAGGATCACTAAGCAAAAGCTGGCATGGACGTCTAAGGCTTTCTTGCCCAGTATCATTTTTTGACAGGAAAAGAAACTGAGGATTAGAGAAGTTCACTAGTTAGACAGTAAATATTTATTAAACACCCACTATGTACCAGTTAGAGTTACAGAAAAAGGCAGAATAGCTATGTTCTTTGTACTTACTCTCTGATGGACTTTTATACAGGTTAATGAGATGAGCAAACAAATCATAAAATAAGGAGCCTGTTGTAATTTCATAAACTGAGATATAAGATGGCTTAAAATAATTTTATGGTTTCACTTAAAAGTCCAATTATATACTCCACACACAAAAAAAAAAAATCCTCAAAGAAACTTGTAAATTAAAAAAAAAAACCTAGATAATCATAAAATGTATATATTTAGTTTAATCCAACAACTTTTTTTTCCTAAAAATTAGATTTCTTTTTATACAAAATCAATTTAATGGGATGGGGTTGGAGGAAACCTTATGAAGAGAAAGCCATTGAGCTTAAAGGTCATTTTCTAAAGATGTGAATGGTGAATAGGAATTTGGAAGGGACACCAAACTTAATTTAGTTCACTTTACATATGAATAAAATGGAGAAGTGGTGAATTTGCATGAATTGATCTAGGCATACAGATAGCAACTTACAAACCAGGATTTTATTCCAAGTCATCTCATTCCAAATTCTATGCTCTCTCCATTCAACCACATGTCATTGAATGCTCTATTATACAATGTCATGACTCTACAGCTAAATTCAAGGATGATATTATAGGGCAAGTAGCAAAAGAAAGCAAAAATCATAAAACCAAAACCATAAATTTCTAACCATCTTATGCCCATTTATATACATATAGTGAATTCTGTTTTATGGCAGTGAAGAGGAAAAAAAGATGATGATGAGAGTGTATGAAGATGTGTACTTAAATGCCTCACTAGATTAGAAATTTATTCTTAAATAAATAAACTGTTTTTCCTTTTTAGACTTCAATTATCCTTCAACCCATCAAGCTTAAAATGATATTCTCCAAGGAAGTGTTTCCTACATGTATTGAGGGGGAGGAGTGGCAAAGAGGAAATCCTTAACATTAATGCTAAAATGAGTTATCTATAAAGATATATGCATGAATGTTAAAATGTTATTCCCTATAGAAGTCATTTGAGTTTATTTTTTTCTTCTTCTATCATTATTTTAATTAATAAGACAAAAAAATGTTCCCAGCTCTTAATGAACGACACAGGGAAAAATATCATTTCTGCATGAATGTTAGCCTGATTGGAGAATGTCATCCTCTGACCTACCCAGCTTTGCTAATGAAGGAAAGGCTTCAGAGGGACCCATAGTTAAATTATACCTGCTACAATCTATCAGCTCCTCCTACCCTTTATTTGTTTAAATTACAGTTTTTGTCAAGTATTAAGTTTTCTGTATCTGAGGAATACCATACCAACATGGTTGAGAGCTTATATAGCCATGTCTCTGGTAATTGGATAGTATGATGATTTTCACCTTAAGCTGTTTTGAATTAATGCAAGACATCAGCCGCCGGCTTTAGTGTGGTTTAATTATCAGAATTGTCACATTTTCGTTATCAGCCCATAGGGTACATGCTGGGGTTGATTGTGAACATGTGGTACTACCTGATATAGGTTACTTGATGGCTAGATATGGGTCATTTCACGAACAGATTGAATTTAAAGGAGGACTGTTCCAATTCTGAAATATTCAGGGATGGGAATCATAACTAATAGGGAAAAAGCCACTTAAGTACAATGCTATTCAGTGTGAAAAAAAAATGAACAGTTAAATTTTCATGCTTGCATATTACTGATTTGCAGTTTCTAAGTCTTTATTATTTATTATATTTTTCCATTTAAGATGATCAGTCATTTATAAGACCCATATAGTAATATAATGAATGAAAGTAAGCTTTCTCCTATACCACCTCATTAAAATTAAATCAATCCCTTATCAAAAGTCTTCATTTTAAGTCAAATAAGACAGTCCCACCCACTACACTTGTTAAAAGAAATATAAACCATTCATCTAGATAATCTTAAATGTATTCTAGATTGGTTTGGTGGAGATGTTTGGCCCCCACACATAGGAATTCTATAATCTAAACACTCTACAGTTAAGAATAGAATCCAAATGACCATGACAACACCCCAAACCCCACTGCTTTCATGCATCATCAGTAGGAAATTACAACCAGTTCTTGCAAATAAAAGTACCGCTTTCCCAGCCCACTTCAAGAAGTATTCACTATCATCTAAGCAATTTTGCCTCACTCAACACAGTTCATAAAGAGCTTTCCCTTTTGAAGGCACTTGCTCTGTGGGTGGTCAATACCCTTATGAAATTGTCAGACTTGAAAGTAAGATGGGTTGTTACTGGAACATTAAGTAGGACAGAGAGCACATGAAATTTAAATACAAAGTTGCAGCTGTTCATAAGCTCTAAAAAGTAAATTAGTTCAGCTAAAATGCTAAGGTCCAGTTAGAAACAAACTGAGCAGAAATGAGTTTATTACTTCAGCCCCAATATAATATGAGTACATATGTAAATTAGATGAAACCTTATATGGACCTACCTTGAAAAAGTGATAGTTAACTCTTTTTCTACATCAATTGTTTATTGTACTATTGTAGAAACCACCTACTAAATCAAGAGAGATCTTAAAATGTAGGTCTTATTATTACCTCTATCAGATTTAAGCTTTTTAAATTCTAAAACTCTCCTTTCCATTGACTTTTGTGGTGTTGTAGACCTCATGGTTTTATTCTGTTCTATCTCTTAATTATTCTAAGATATCCCATCTTTCCTTCTTCAAATACTCCTCTAATTATGGGAATTCATCATGATTTAGTCATTAATCCTTTATTTACTTATAAAGTCCCACATTCTCAAAGTTTTAAATGTTACTTTTAATTTATGTGAATAGGCAAATTGGAGGTCCATATTGGAGAATCTGGATCTCCAATTTGCTTATTCACATAAATAATTATTATTAATATTCATTAATTTTTACAGCTTCAAAAGGATGCTAAGCTTATGAAGCATTTTAATTAGTTTTTTATAAATTTACTAGCTAAAAAAAAAAAAAAAAAACTAGAACTTTTAGGATATATTGTACTGTATCTTATTTGAACCTCCCGACAATAATGTAAGATAAGTACTCTAGATATTATTATTCCCATACTGCAGATGAGAACACTAGGGTAAAGTGATTTGCTTATGATTATAGAGTTAGTCGTTATCTGTGGCAGCATTTGAACTCACATGTTCCCAAATTCAAATCCAATAAACTTTGTCTATCTACTACAAGTCCAATAGACTTTCTCTATTCCATAATGTCTCTCTAGCTCATCTTTCCAATTGACTATATATAGGATTTCCTATTTAGTTGTTTTCATGTCATCTCCAAATCATTATTTCTAAAACAGTTTTTAAATAGTTCATTACATGTAAAAAATGATATTTTTTGCATATTACTACTTTCATCAATAACATGAATTACTTCAATTGAGCAGCATGTAGCTATGTTTGACTTGTCTATTTTCCTTCTTCTTCATATCCAATTAATCATACATCTCTGTTTTTCATTCATACCTCTCAGATTCATACCTTATAGTCCATCTTTACAACTTCTATTTTCTCACCTAGTCTATTTCTAGACTTTTCCTATTTTAATTCTCTCTAGGAATAATAATTCATAGATTTTAGAAGTTCTATAATTTCTAATAGTGTTGATACTATTTTCAATGGAATACTAAAGATCATATCCCACCTACACTTTCTTATTTTTTTGTAACTTCTATCTTTGTTGTTATGTAAATTGGGCACTGGGTGTCCACCCAACAGGAAAGAGATCATCATGGATATCAATATAATGTTTGTTCTTTGATTATTCTTCTTGCTCTCTCTCTAACCAGCTTATCTCTTTTTCTACACATATATCTCCATGGTAGCATCCTTTCATATTACCACCTGTGTGATTCTTCATATTAATATGTTCTTTGACTCATGACCATAGAGCATCACTTGAAGAATATTGGTATTAAAAAGATTGATATTGTCTCAGAGAATAATTTGGGATTACTAAAAACAATGAGCAGTTTCTCAAAGACAATCCAACATATTCTCTGACTTCAGTCATAGAACTAGATCAGTCACAGTATTTATCTAAAATGTGGTATTGCTGGATTACTGCTTTGGTTGTCCATATAATAGTTTATCCTAATCTGGACAGTATGTGGTTTTCACCCACATAGTTTATTTAACTTGTATGAGCAGGTAAGGCAAATTACTATAAATGATTGTATAACATGTCCATGAATCTCATTTAGAATTCTTTGCAATGGTTTGTTGCTATCTAAAAACAAGAAAAGCCTCAAAAACTCACATCTTATAGAGAACCGCAATTTTATTTACTTTCTAAACTGAACATGTTCCATATCACTAGAAAAACAATTTTGACAAGGATGAGTATTCCATCATTTCATATTAATGGTAGGAAAATTGTTGAACAAGTTTATCTCTACAGTTTTATCGTACAAAAAAGTCCTTTATGAATTTTCTGTATAAATGGGATACGTTTTAATGCATGGTTTTGCCCTATTAAAGTAGCTTCTTTTTTATAATTGAAAAATTATAAGCACAGAGGAGTCTTATCTTCTTTGAATTGTGCAACTGTAACAACATATGCTGCTATGATATATGTCTTCCTATTTGCATTTTGTACCTTCATCAAGGATAGTTGCAATTGTATTTGGAGATAATTCTTATAAAAATTTATGAAGATGATTAGCTAACTCTTCATAGGTAAAGAGTTATGAATATTCTGTCAATTGTCTTTTTCAGAAATATTAAGCTCTGATTACCCCCAAAAAATATGTTCAAGTGTCTTGAGAATTTATCTCTTACTACAATGGACCAACCCATTCATAGTATTTCATTCCAAGTGATTCTCTTCTGGATCTTTTAATAATTTTAGCATGAGATTCACCTGAACTTGTTAGGGCCTTTCTCAAGTTATTTAGATGTTACAGGGCTACCAGTAGAACACATAAGGTGATCATTAGTCATCCTTCATTTTCAAAATGTTACAGGTCAATATTCCTTTTTAAATCATAGATTTCATTGATTGCATCCTGTGCTGTGCTTCTGTTGCATAATTCCTAGGCTCAGAGAAAATATTGTTCCATGATTAGATGCCATAGAGCATTACTGGAAAACATGGGTTAAGGTCATAAAAATTTCAAAAAATATAGCGTTTTTTTGGAGAACATTGCAATTTCCTAAAACTATCCCTGTATTTGCCTTCTGTTCAGTTTTAAAACCAATTTATTATCAGTTACAATGTTTGTTTAATATATATACATATATATACACATGCAAAATTAATATTATGTCAATATATTTATAATTTGAGAATAATGCTCAGTTTCAATTTTCATTTATCTCATTATTCATAATTTGGAACCTTTCATTTGATTGTTTATATTTCTTCTTTTGAGAAATATTTATCCATACCTTTTTAAAAAATTACTGAGAAATGGTTTTTGATGTCAAATATTTATGCTAATTCACTATATATGTTAAATTTAAGACTTTTATCAGAAATATCAAATGAGGTTTTTTTCCTCAAAGATATATGAAATGTATGTATGTGTGTTTATATGAAAACAAATACATATACATATGTAAGGACATATGTATATATGTGTGTATACACACACACATATTGATAAAGTGTAAGGGATTGACTATCCAATTACAAACAGGCATTCTTTATCCATTCCCTGCTTCCTAAAAGAAAACACTAAAGAGTACTAGTAAATGGTAAAGCATAACTAGAAAAATAAAGCACTAGTAACTAGTAAAGTTAAACTGACCCATTTCTGGTCAATTATGAATCTAATTAAGGAGAACTTACAATATTCAAGGGTCTGATGGAATCAGAATAAAGTCACATGTAAGTTAGTTAGGTAAGTTCACCACTTTTAGAGAATCCCTCTCAGACTTGAAATCTGTATTTTGCATTCTCTCTTAACAATAAGAACACTTTGGTGAGTATACATTCCCCTATCTTGTGCCTTTTTAATATCAATCATCAAAGAATAATTGAACAAGTTTACCTCAATGGTTGTATCTTTCAAAGAATCACATATAGTATTAATATATGCATAGATGACACTTTAAGGTAACATTTTACTCTATGGAATCAATAAATTTTTCTATATACCAAACAATAAGGAAAGCAGAATACTTTGAGGATTTCAGTTTGTTCTATTTCTTTAAAGAAATATGAACTAGACTTTCAAGTGAGCCAAGAAGGCAAAGAAAAGATAGAGACTCATGAGAACTCTCCCATTTCCCTCTCCAAAAACCTTTAAATAATTTCTCAAAACAAATTTTGGAGTGGCAGAACCTACAAAAGAATGGGGTGAAACAATATTACAGCCCAATATAACTTATAATTTTGGCAGGAAAGGTCTGTTTACCCCAGGGCAAGAGTAGATTTCAATTCAGAATAAATAGGACCAAAGCAAACCAGCAGAAGACTTTAGAGGCAACTGAGTGGGTGACAGCTTCTAGACTTTAACTCACAGAATGTTTGGGAGGGAGTCAGACAACTGATCTGAAAGTGATTACAGGGATCCCCTTTGGAGTCACTGGATACAGGACAAAAAAGAGATATGAAAGGGGAGGTTAGGGAAGCATGTGAACCTTACTCAGAATTGGATTAAAGAAAGAATAATATACATATGCAATTGGTTGTAGAACTCTAAGTCCCCTACTGGAAATGAGGAGAGAAAAGAGATAAAAGAACTTAGATAGGGCTGATAGACTGGAGAGTTAATTGAGGTAGGTTGTTGTTTGTCCTTCCTGAAGATGACAATGATTCTTGGTTTCATTTTTTTTAAAACTATAATTTTTGAATGCAGCATATTGTCACTTTCCTCCCCCACCAATTCTGCCATAATTTACTTGTATTAGATTGTTTATTGCATTCACATTTAAGCTTAGTGTTATTAGGGTTGCATTTTCCTCTATTTATTACTTTGGTATTGAACTTTATCCTATTCTTTTTTAAAGTTATCTTTATGAGTTATATATATATATATATATGTATTTCCTTGATAAGTCTATTCCCACAGATTCTATACCTCTGCACCCCATCATGGTTTTGCTTACAAGACTTATTCTGAGTTTATTGAGTTTATTTAAGTTGTTCATTTCTTTTGATTTAGATAAACATGTGGTTCAGAATTTCTCTTCTTATTTTCCCTCTCCCTAGTCTTTAGTGTAAGTTAATGGTACAATCTTCTGACAATTTTTCATTTACCCCATCCCTCTCCTTTTTTTCTGCCCTCCTTGGCAATACTTAATTCTCTTCTTGAAGGGAGAAGATGACAGACAGGGTAAGGGAAAGAAATTCTTAACTCCCTCATCAGTTTGCATATGTCTTTCCATGTTTCTTTGTGCTCATTTCCATTTTTTAATACTACATTAGTATTCCATTATATCAAATTATCACAATTTGTTCCTGTATTCCACTTATCATGGACATAAACTTTGTTTCTAGTGTTCTTTTATCTTCTTGGGGTCATAGGCTATATTCTTACATCTTCCATTCTCTCTCACTCCTTCAATTCCTCTACTGAGCTTTTCCTCTCCTCCATTTATTTCTCTATCCTTCTTCCTCCTCTCTTTCTTTCCTTTCCCTCTCTTCTTCTCCACATCCCAAACCCTCTTTTTGTCCATCTTTCCCCTTTCTTTCTTTCATTCTCTTTTGCCTTCCCCTCCATCTTCATTCTTCTCACTTTTGTCCTTCCTTCTCCCTTTCTTTCTCTCTCTCCCTATTTCCTCCCTTCTCCCTCCCTTCTTCCTTCCCTTATGAGTAGTAAAAGTACTATACTATCATATTTGAGCTCCCTCTTCTATCTTATTGTTCTATTGGAATATTTACAAATCTCACTTTCTTTGCCATTTACAAACTCTTCTTATACTCTGGCTCTCTTCCTTTCATTGAAACCTAAGAGTAAAAACTCTTGAGACCTTCTTTTTCTTACTATACACATTCTTCAGAGCATTATAAGTTTTGAGCTTCTTACCCCAGCCATAAATATACCCAACACCATCATAGTTGGTACATTTTTAAGTGGAAATTTCTACTCTTATATCCTGCATTTCTCTGTTGAAAGAAGGCAAATTTTTTCATTGTGTATTCTCATTGAAGTTAATATAAGTTTAGTTGTTTTTTAGTGTTTTATTGTTTACCTTATTGTAGCTACTATGTTTATTGTTTTCTGGATTCTTTTTCTTTTTCTCATTTTAAGCTTACACATATCTTTCAGTGTTTCTTTGATGTGTTCATAGCCATTTCTTCCTATGTTGTATCAGTATTCAAGTACATTCATATACCATAGCTTGTTAGTTCCCAATCATAAAGTTCATTTCCAATATATTGTTTTCATTCAGAAAGTACTATTATGAATATTTTGGTAAATTTTGATGATATCTATCTAGATACAAAAAATTATCATATTTCTTCATATAGTTTAATTTCTTTCTTATGCAAGCAGAAATGTGATTGTTGTTTGAAAGATTATGAACAGTATGACAGGATTTTTCTTCTAAATTATTATAATATAAATATTACATAAAATATTATGTTGTGAATATTATATTTATATAAATATTATATAAAATAAATATAATATAAAAGGTGTTCAATTTATATTGGAATTCATAGTTCTATCAAAGATGTATTAGTGTGCTTACCTTTCCATAATCCCTTTAACATTTCCATCTTTTACCATTTCACACTTCTCAGATTGGCAAAATGACAGGAAAAGATAATGATAAATACCGGAGGGAATGTAAGAAAGCTGGGACATTAATGCATTGTTGGTGGAGTTGTGAAGTGATCCAGCCATTCTGAAGAGAAATTTAGAACTATATCCAGAAGGCTATAAAATTATTCATATTCTTTGATCCAGCAGTGTCTCAAGGAGATCACAAAAGAGGGGAAAATACATGTGCAAAAATGTTTGTAGCAGCCTTTTTCCATAGTGGCAAGGAACTATCAATTGGGGAATGAATGAATAAGTTATGATATATGAATGTAATAGGATATTTTGTTCTATAAGAAATGATGAGCAGAAATTATCTAAAAAAATGCTAGAAAGACATTAGGAACTGATGCTAAGTGAAGTGAATAGAACCAAAAGAACATTGTACCTAATGACAAGATTCTGTGATGATTAACTGTGATGGACTTGACTCTTTTCAACAATAAGGAATTCAAGACAATTCCAATAGATTTGTGTTGAAAAGTGCCATCTTGCACTCAGGGAGAGAACTATGGAGATAGTACATCAGAGCATAGTATTTTCATTTTTTTGTTATTGTTTATCTTTGTTCACTTTTTTTTTCTGTCTCCCCTTTTAATCTGATTTTTCTTGCACAGTATGATTAATATGGAAATATGTTTAGAAGAATTGCACATGTTTAATTTATATCAGATTGCTTGTTGTCTTGGGAGGGGGAGAGAAAAAATGAAACACAAGTATTTGGAAAGGTGAATGCTGAAAACTATCTTTGCATATGTTTGGAAAAATAAGTCTTTAAAAAGCATTTCCATCTTTTTATCATTTTGTTAAGTTCACATCTATGATACTAAAATTTTTATTTCCCTAACATTTTCATTAATAATGATTTGAGACGTTCTTTTTACATAATTTTTATTCTTCTCTTAAAAACTGATAAAACTAGAAAGAGCACCCCTCTTGAAGTTACAGATTCTGATTTCATTCAGTATTTCACTTATTATCTACATGACCTTGAACAAATTGAAGTCATATCTTATTTTATTACACTTCACTTTATTGCACTTCACAGATAACACATTTTTACAAATTGAAGGTTTGTGGCAACCTTGCAATGAGCAAGTCTATCCGTGCCATTTTTCCAGAAGCATGTGCTTATATTGTGTCTCTGTGTCACATTTTGGTAATTTTCACAATATTTTAAACTTTTTTCATCATTATTATTAAATCTGTTATGGTGATCCATTATCAGTGATCTTTGATGTTACAATAGTAATATCAAAGTAATGTTTTGGGGTACCACAAATTGTGCCTGTATAAGAGAACAAAGTTAATAAATGCCATGTGTTCCCTGACTGTTCCACCAACTGGCTATTTTTTTCTTTCCCTCTCATTGGGCCTTTTTATTCTCTTATACACAGTATTGAAACAGGGCCATTTAATAAACTTATACTGGCCTCTAAGTATTCAAGTGAAAGGAAGAGTCAACTGAATTGGCTAACAATTTTCATATTATTTTAAGAAACTGCTAAAGTTATCCCAGCTTTCAGCAACTACCACTCTGATCAGTTGGAACTCTCAACATTTGATAGCAAAAAAATTATAACTCATTGAAAACTCAGATGATGGTTAGAATTTTTAGCAATAAAGCATTTAATTAAAGTATATACAGTTTTCTTAGATATAACACACTTAATAGACTTTTATGTATAAAAGGTAAATATACCTTTTATATGCACTGGGAAATCAAAAAATTCTGGGGCTCACTTTATTGTCATATCCATTTTATTGAGGTAGTTTGGAATGAAACGCATACTATCTCTGAGATATGCCTGTACTCACTTAATTGGTCTGGATCTCAGTTTTTTCATCTGTAAAATAGAGATGTTTCATGGACAACAGGTAAGGGATAGAAAAATAAAATATAGTATATGATAGTAATGTAACATTACTATATTAGAAATAATATAAGGAATACAAAGAAGCATAAGAACACATTTTAATGGATAGATAATAAATAGAAGTAGGAAATAAAAACAATGTATTAAAGTATTTTAACAATATAGATGGAAATATTTTTTTAAAAACCTGAATATTGTGTAATTTCTTTTTTGTAATCTTGGTATAATCTTTTATTCTTTAATTTCTATATGATGTGACTTTTATATTTCTATCCTATAACTATTTGGATCTTATTATGATATGGTATAAAAAGCTAATCTAAAATTATTTTCTGCCAAACTGCATTCTAGTTTTACATGTAGTTGTTATTGAATTTTCCAATTAAATTTTCAACAGTCCAAGTTAAACCGCTGTGGATTATTACCTGTTTAGTTTGTTTTGTATCTTCAATTTCTTTAGTGTCATTTTTACATCATCATTCAGCACCTAAGGAATGTATAGTTATATTTACTATATGTGTAACTGTGTGATAGTTTCCATATCTGAGTACTCAGTTCAAGGTTCTCCTTTTTTAATTAAACTTTCTTTGATCATGCTCAGGTAAAAGAATAATCTTTACATCATGCTAAAAATCCTCCTTTTTTTTTTTTAATGTACTGAGTCAGGATTAGCATAGACTCTTCCCTTTGCTTTTATAATGCCTAAGAATTGTTTTATATATGTATAATTTTTTTTTCCAAACAGTATTTATGGTTCCCTGGGAGTAGGAATGTGAATTATACCAATTTTATGCCCCCTCGTGCCTAGAATATTGCTGGGCTCCTGGCAAATGCTTAATAAATGACTTTTAATTGGAGAAAATTGCAAAATAACCATTCCTATGTTGAGGGACATTTCCTCAATGCAGTGATTTCCAATCTCTATGTAGACCCCTCAGGAACAGGTTTTTAATAGTATAATCTGAGTCCAAGTCAAATAAATGACATTTAGAGTATCATAAAAGCAATCCTTTGTTCCCAAAGATATTCCAGAAGGTACATATGTATATGCATGTATTATAAAGGTATTAAAGCTATTTTACAATGAAAAATACTGAATAAAAATGTAAACAGGAAATTTATGTAAATGTAAAACTTAATGACTATATTCAAATGCAATTTGAGCTACTATTTAGAAGCACTGTATCCCTTAGCTATTCTTCAGTGGTCAAAATACCTCAACAATGTTAGTAATAACAAAATACCTCTAACTAATGTTAGTAATATCTTCTTTAACTTATTATTTAAGTTTCAATAACATTATAGACTTCCTAGACAAACTTAGAAAATGTGGGTAAGCATAAGTTTCTTTTCCTGCCCTCCCCCACCACCATAGCCAAAGGAAATACTGCTTGAGTTACTTTTCAATGAGTTTTTGAGGGAAAATTTTAGTTTGAATTGTTTTTATTTTGAATGTCTAGTCCATACATACTTGCATTATTCCTGAATGTTCAATGAAAAGGGGAGCAAACTGGACCATAAGGGACTTTAGTATTGAGGGAATACCCTCAGTCCTAGATTTAGAACTGAAAGGAAACCTAGATGTCATCAAGTAACCCCCTCTTATTACAATAATGAGAGTGAGTTATAGAAAGCTTTTGGCAGCATATCTTTAGTCAAACAATAAGTAACTGAGTTGGGATTTGAACCCAGGTCTTTCTGCTTCTTACTATACCTCTGAACTCAGTATGCAAATGAGGAAACGCATTTCAATAAAATTAAATAGGTCATAAGACCTATTAGAGCTGTGAGATACCTTGGATACTAGAAAGTCCAATTCTGACATTTTACAAAATGAGACCTAACACGACTAAGTCACTTTCTCAGAGTCATAAAAAGGCAGGCTTCAAACCTGGGTCCTCTAATTTATTTAATTTAATTTAGATCTAAAGAATAGGAACAGGAAGTATTCAGAAAAAGACATTAAAACTATCTATAGTCTTATGAAAAAGAATGCCCTGAATCACTATTGATTAGAGAAATGTAAATTCAAGCTACTCTGAGTACCACCTATCAGATTGGCTAATATGACAGAAAAGGGAAATGATAATTGTAGATGTGGGAAAACTGGAACACTAATGCATTGTTGATGGAGTTGTAAAACATTTTGGAAAACAATTGGGAACTCTTCCCAAAGGGCTATAAAACTATGCATACCCTTTGATCCTAATATTAGGATCTACTCACCACTACTACTTTGATACTACTACTAGGTCTGTAACTCATAGAGATCATAAAAAGGGGAAAGGAATTGAAAATTGAGAAGATACTCATCCTTTGGGGAATGGCTGAACAAGTTGTGCTATACAAATATAATGGAATATTATTGTGCTATAAAATGATAGTTATGCAGATTTCAGAAAAACCTGGAAAGATTTAAATGAACTGATGCTTAGTGAACAGAACCAAGAGAATACTGTATACAATAACAGAATCATTGTGTGATGATAAGCTATGACAATCTTAGCTCTTCTCAGCAATACAATAATCCTAGATAATTCCAAAATATTCATGATGGAAAATGCTATCCACATATAGAGAAAGAACTAGCGTCTGAATACTGATCAAAGCATAGTATTTTTACTTATTTGTTGTTTTTTATTTTTTCTTTCTCATGATTTTTCCTTGATTCTTCTTTCACAACTTGATTAATATGGAAATATGTTAAAATGATTGTATATGTATAACTTAGATTGCTTGCTATCTTGGAGAGGGAGGAGGGAACAGAGAGAAGGAAAAATATTTGGAGCTCAAAATCTTACAAAAATGAGTCTTGAAAACTATTTTTATACGTAATTGGGAAAAAATAATGTACTATGAAGTAGCAAAAAAAAATCTCTTTACATTAAATCTTTCCAATCTTCTGGATTCAGAATAATGAGTGTTTAAAAAATGCTTTTATTTATTTTTTCCTACTCATTATTTATTTTATGAGTCTCAATAAATATTTATCAAGAAGAAAACAACTGGGAGAAGAAAATTAGGAGGATAAGTTGATTATGTTCAGGATATAAACCCTTTATTGAGGAAAAATTGAAATGGAAAGGTTGATTTTACATACTACATACTATCATGTGTATATTTAGGATTTACAGAGAGTGTGATCAATTGAGGTTGAGAACCTTGAGACGATGTAGAGTTATCTAGACTCCAGCTTCTAAAACGGTGGTTTGTGACCACATATGGGGTCTAATAATTGAATGTGATTTATTATCAGTAAATGTTTGATTTGTATGCCAATTTTACAGCTGTAGCTGAGGGATGAAAATGGGTTGTAAAGGCCAAGGTCTCCCACTGCATCCTGGGCAAGTGCAGGTAGTAGTGACCTTTGCCACTGGACTCCATTGATTCTGGAGAAAAGAGTAAAACTTATTACTCTGAATAGTCACACTTCAATCACACAAGTCAAGACATTACCATTGTGGTGTCACTGCTCCTTTTCAAGAACAAAGAACAAACAAGAACAACTTTAAGTCTTGCAATCATGACTTCTTACATCACACAAATGGAGTGACTCCAATCCCCATCTTCTGTCTCTAAATCCCAAATTCTTTCTACTTTGTCACTCTTGTGAGCAAGTTCATTTTATTTTTAATATACATGTAACGCCCACTATAGATTGGCACCAGTATTGAACATTTAATCAAGACAAGATTGGCATCGGTATTGAACGTTAAACTAAGACACTACCAGCTTGTGCTAAAAAGAGGAAGGTGAAGGAAATAAATGTATTACACCATTCAGAGACATTCAACAAACTGGAGTTTTATCAGAGATTTCAAAATTAAGGACCTACCAAGACAAATTCAGCTCAGTAGTGTTCCTAATGAATGTTCTAATCTGCAGCTAATTAGGTGATCTGTGAATGCATAGGTTGTGAGACCAGGGTTTTATTACTCAATCTGAACTCTCTAATTCTTCACTAACACCATTGCTTAGTATAAATCCATACCTGGATCACTCATCACATTGAAAAACAACCCTTTCAGTTCCCAATGTGTGTGGGGTGTGCTGAAAAGCTAGATAAAAGTATTAGAAAAATGCTCATTCTCTCAAATGTGGATGCCATCAAATCCTAACTGTTATGCACAGACTCCTCATAAAGATGCTCTGATTTATAGGCCTGGCATGGCAAGCTTTACCAAACTAGTTATCATTTCTTTGCTGGCAGCAGATAAACCCATCAAAAGGTAACCAGTAAGTAAGAACTTATTTGAAGAATGACATTATCTTATTGCTGTCAGGAAGTATGTGCAACATAGCCATCAGTTTATCATGTTTACAAAGAGAAGAGATGTTGGGAAGTAGAACTATTTTTAAGGTCAGAACCCTTAATCCAAAGCTGCAGAGAAAAGATTTGATGTTTTGTAAATGGCTAGCTTTATCAGGGATCTGGTTAGGGGCTTTACCAAGTCAATGGGTCCCAAATAACTTGCTTATAAAAAAATGGGAAATTGAATTTTCCATCTTTCCCTCTCTAGGCCTCTTTGTATAAGCTCCAGATAAGCATTCAGAAGTACCAGAGAATGGGTATATGAGCACTGACTTGCATCTAAAATCTGTATATTTGTACAAATAGCAACTAAAGACCAAATAAAGCCCAGTAATTGTATAGAGAGAATAAATTATGGACAGAAGACCTAGATTTGATTCTAGACTGATACTTAATAGCTTTGTGATACTGGGAAAATATCTTTTGCTCTTTTAGCCACTTATATACTGGGTATAATTATACTTGGACAATTGATATTATTGTTGTAAGATTGTTTTTTTTAAATTAAATTATTTTGCTGTGGGATAGGTATGTCCACATGTTTTGTCTAAATGTATAAAAGCAGCCTATGAATTTTTTGAGTCTTGAACTTCCTTTCTGGAGAAGAGAGAAGGCAACAGCATTTCCTATGCCAATAATATATTAGTAGCAAGATGGAGGCCACCAGAAGGAACAGTCAAGGGCACCTTGAAGCTAGACAATGTTTTCTCTAGTCCAATGTTTTCTCTAGCTTAGAATTAAATATACATATACATACATACATATATATATCTGCCTCCCTCCAAATCGGGTGTAGATGTATGAAATAGGTATAATTATATTTGGACAGTTGATGTTATTGTTGTAAGACTGCTTTTTAATATTAAATTATTTTGCTACGGGATAGGTATGTCTATATATATATATATAATTTTTTTTTGCCTAAATTTATAAAAAGCAGCTTATAAATGTTTTTAATCTTGAACTTCCTTTCTGGAGAAGAGAGAAGGCAATAGCATTGCTCATGCCAACAATATGTTAGTAGGGAGATGGAGGCCACTAGAAAAAACACAGTCCCAAGGGCACCTTGAAACCAGACTGTCTCCTCTAGTCCAAGAAGATAACAGCTTAGAATTATATTTATCTTTTCCCCTTCAAATCTCTGGTGTAGTTGTATGAGTCTGAGTCCAAAAGTCCTACTTCCCTGGTCAGTCTTCAGTAGCTGATGTATTCCATAGCTTATCACTTTCTCTTTAGTTTCTCTCACCAAATGTTGTATATATGAGACTATCATAAATAGCAAATAAGAAATAAACTTATTTATTAAAACAAAACAGCAAATAAAAATTTGAGGGAATCTACAGATTAAAATAGAGCAGAAAACAGAGAATAATTGAATTCTTCATCTGATCCAGGTGAGATATGCCTAAGGCAACATAAGTAGTATGAAAGGGGTGTAGGGAAGGAAGCATGCAAGTATTAAATGCTTACTATGGCCTGTTCTAGAAAAATCAGGGAAGGTGGGATAGAAATGAGAGACATGTTAAAAGAGTTAACTCTTTCTATATCTCTTCTACTTCTTTCTCTCCTGAGAACATTTTGAAACCACTCATGTCTTTTCCCAAAGACTCTAGGACCAACCCTCTGTGGCTCTTATGTAGTTACATAGCATATGTCACAATGAATATCCTCCCAATCACCTTGCCCACTGCATACATAGCAATATGTCTCAAGCATGGTTAAAATACCAGTTAAATTGCAAATTAGCATTTTATAGATATAACAGATAGATAAGTACATAGGTACTTAGAATAGAATGATTCTTGGTTAACCACTTTTTATTTAACAAGCAAGTGTTGTTGGCGGTGGTGTTCCATCATTCTCAGAGAGGACCAATGGCATTTGCAGTGAGGTGTATAAATATAAGCAAGCAGATCAGTTCCTGTCCTCAAGTGGTTTACATTCTAATGGGGTAAGACAATATAGAAAGGAAAACTGGAAGGGAAGGAAAATGCTGATACACTGCTTAATAAGAAGACAAGTATAGTAGAAGTCTGATTCTGGCAAGAAGAGGTAAAAAGCTTATCTGTCAGAGCTAGGGAAGTCAGAGATAGAATCCAAGTGAAGAAAAAGGCCATGTGCAAGATATTCAGGAAGAGTAATTACCATTAGGAATAATTATGATCATTACTGTAAATTATTGGTAACATGAGGGTAACTTTTAGACCTTAATTGTCAAATTTAAGATTTGTTTTAGCTAAGATATCTTTCAATAATCAAGTTATATAAAGTTCAATAATCAATTATCAAGTATTCAGTTATTCATTCCATTTAAAACACAGATAGAATGTTTTATACCTTAAAATGTTAATGTTGTCGTTAAAATGATAGCAATTTTAATAAAAAAAAAAACATTCGTTTAAGTTTAATGAGAAGGAGATTGATTTAATATTGACTGTGAAATCCTTAAGCGCTATTGGGGATAGCGCTTCATACTATGCCAACTTCATACTATGCTACTTACATTTTATTCTCTCTATCTCTGACTGAAACTTTATGTCAAATTCTTACAATTCTGGGATTCTGATTGATCAGCATGACCAAGACTCACTTTACCAACACGGGGCTTTTGCCTAGGGCAGTCACACTTCTGTAAGGCATGAGGGCTCAGCCCAGGGCAGCCTCTAATCTACACAGTGTGGGGGGCTCTGCTCAGGGCAGCCACAAATCTGCATAGCAAGAGGGCTCTGCACAGGGCAATAGAACTTCTGTAGCCCAACTGCTTCCCAAAGCAGAGACACTTCCCGTGCAGGGCTCTTCCCAGGGCAACTGCTAATCCCCACTGTGGGGGTTCTACCTGGGGCAGTGACACTTTCACTGCTCAGCCTTTAGTCCCAGGGCAATCACTAATCCACACAGGGGGGCTCTTCACAGGGTACCTCCACAGCTCAGCCCATGCTACCTAGGGCAGACACACTTCCAGTGCAGGGAGGTTTTCCCAGGGCACTTCCTCATCTGCTGCTCTTAGCAGATCCATTTGCAGGACAGTTGCTGTCCATATATCTATCCCTGCTCTGTAGAGGAAAGTGGTTATCCCTTGCCCTGAAGGCTGATCCTAAGGGCTTTTAAAAAAATGAGTAAGAAGGCCATGCATAGCTATCATACAGAAAGAGAGCAGGTTTTCAACCCCGAGGAGACTAATAGCAGACAGTCTCCAGACAAAATGACAAAGGAGGATGTAATCTAGTCCCCATCACACAAGGCTCTCCTAGAAGAAATTACAAAAAATCTTTTAAAAGAGCTAGAAGAAAAATGGGGAAAGGAAAAAGAAACTCTTAAAGAGAGTTCAGAAAAGGCTTATAACTCACTTAAAGAAAAATTTGACAAAGTGGAAAAAGAAAACAACTTCCTGAAATGTGAATTGGAAAAGGTAAAGAACTCTCAGGGAGTGCAGGCAAACAGAATTTGTGAATTGAAGAAGATAAAGAACTCCCAAGAAAGTAGGATTTGTGAACTGGAAAAAGAAAATAACTCAGTAAAAAAAAATAGTGAAATAGAAAAAAAAATTCCATAAAGCAAAACATTTAATCATTTAAATCATTTAAAAACTCAATTAGACATATACAAAAAGAAGTAAAAAAAGCTAATGAAGAAAATAACTCATTAAAAATCAAAACTGAACAAATAGAAATGAATGATTCATTGAGACATCAAGAATAAGTCAAGCAAAACCAAAAAAATGAAAAAAAAATGTTAAATATCTATTTGGAAAAACAACAGACCTGGAAAATAGATCTAGGAGAGATAATCTGAGGATTATTAGACTTCCTGAAAATTATAATAAAAAAAGAGCCTAGATATTATTTTACAGGAAATCATCAAAAAGAACTGCCCAGATGTAATAGAATCAGAAGATAAAATAGGCATTGAAAGAATTCATCAAACACCTTCTGAAAGAGACCCTAAAATAAAAACTCCAAGGAATATTGTGGCTAAATTTCAGAACTATCAGACTAAGGAAAAAAATATTACAAGCGGCCAGAAAAAAACAATTCAAATACTGAGGAGCCACAATAATGCTCACTCAAGATCTAGCTGCTTCCACATTAAAAAATCGAAGGGCCTGGAATCTGAAATTCTGGAAGGCAAAAGAACTTGGAATGCAGCCAAGAATAAACTATCCAGCTAAGCTGAGCATTTTCTTCCAGGGAAGAAGATGGATATTTAATGAAACAGGTGAATTCCATTTGTTTCTAATGAAAAAACCAGAACTAAACAAAAAAATTGACCTCCAACTATCAAGAGAAGCAGAAAAAAGTAAAAATAAAAACCACAACTCTTGAGAACTGTATTTCTGTTATGAATATCTATAAAGAATGCATTTATAATTTGATTTTACTGATATAACATAAAAAAGGGAAGTAGAAATGGAAAGGGGATAGTATCAGAAAAAGGGAAAAGGGGAGATAAAAAGAGGGAAACTACATCCCACAAAGAGGCAAAGGACACCTGTCATATATGAGGGAATTTAGAGAGAGGGAGGAACATTGTGTGAATCTTACTCTTATCAGATTTGGCTCAAAGAGGAAATAATTGACATATTTGGTTTACAGAGAAACTTCTCTCATTAAAAAGTGGTAGAGGAAAAGGGAAAAGGAAAAGAGCAATAAGGGAAAAGTACAAGAAAGGGGAAGGGATTCAAAGGGGGTGGGAGGGATTCTAAAGAGGGAGAGCTGTGTGAGGCAAGTGGTGCTCATAAGGTTAATACTGGGAAAGGGGGGAAGGGAGGGTGTAATGTTCTCTCTAAAATGTAATGTTCTCTGTTGAGGTTTTCTTGGGGTCTCTGGAGGCAGCCTTCATTTCAGTTCAATAATCACCATAATTGCAGCCATGTGTTAAAGTCCAAATCCTTTATTTTCTCTTTCAAAGTCTTGTCTCCTTTCCTGGGGCCCGGTTAGCTTGCTTATAGGCCAGAGCCTTAATTATCTCCTTCCTGGGGCTGGGCAGCTTTCTGGAGAGCCTTTCAATCTGGCCTTGATCTTGGGGGGAAGTACAGGAGTCCAGGCCAGTCACCAGGAATATCAAAGATCGAATTGAATTTCTCCCCTTGGTTCTGAGAGCTTAAGCTCCTGCCACCAGTCCTTTGCCTTCTCTCCAAATGAATCCTGGCTGAGGCTCCTAGCTTGTATGCTCTACACTGAGTATAAACCAATCATTATATCACTAGGAAACTATTATTTGTTGTAGGATTAAATCAGTGCTAAACTAGATTTAACCATTGTCTCCTTAATTCCACTTAGTACCTTATTTCAAGTTCTAGCCCATAACAGGGGGGTAAGAAAAAGAAAAGCATAACCTGGGGATAATAAGATGGCAGGAAATACAGAATTAGTAATTTTAACCATAAATGTGAATGGGATGAACTCTCCCATAAAACAGAGGTAGATAGCAGACTGGATCAAAAGCCAGAACCCTACAATATGTTGTTTACAAGAAACCTATTTACAGCAGGGAGATACATACAACGTAAAGGTAAAAGGATGGAGCAGAATCTATTATGCTTCAGGTGAAGTAAAAAAAGCAGGGGTAGCCATCCTTATCTCTCAGATCAAGCAAAAGCAAAAATTGATCTAAATTAAAGAGATAAGGAAGAAACTATATCTTGCTACAAGGTAGCATAGACAATGAAGCAATATCAATACTAAACATATATGCACCAAGTGGGATAGCATCTAACTTCCTAAAGGAGAAGTTAAGAGAGTTGCAAGACGAAATAGACAGCAAAACTATAATAGCGGGAGACCTCAATCTTGCACTCTCAGAATTAGATAAATCAAATAACAAAACAAATAAGAAAAAAATTAAAGAGGTAAATAGAATATTAGAAAAATTAGGTATGAAAGATCTTTGGAAAAAACTGAATAGAGCAGAAAGGAGTATACTTTCTTCCCAAAAATTCATGGAACCTATACAAAAATTGACCATATATTAGGACATAAAGACCTCAAAATTAAATGCAGAAAGGCAGAAATAGCAAATGTGCATTCTTTTCAGATCATGATGCAATAAAAACTACATTCAACAAAATCTAGGGGTAAATAGACCAAAAAGTAATTGGAAACTAAATAAGCTCATCTTAAAAAATGTTAATAATTTCACCTAAGAAAATGACAATGATGACACATCATACCAAAATTTGTGGATTGCAGCCAAAGCGGTAATAAGGGGAAATTTATATTTTTAGAGGCTTGCTTGAACCAAATAGAGAAAGAGAAGATCAATGAATTGGGCTTGCAACTTAAAAAGCTAGAAAAAGACCAAATTAAAATCCCCCCAATCAAATATTAAACTTGAAATTCTAAAATTAAAATAAGTTAATAAAATTAAAAGTAAAAAAAAAACTATTGAATTAATAAATAAAATTGAGTTGGTTTTATGAAAAAAAACAATAAAACAGATAAACCTTTAGTAAATCTGAAAAAGGAAAGAGGAAAATCAAATTGTTAGTCTTAAAAATGAAAAGGGAGAACATTCTACCATGAAGAGAAAATTAGAACAATAATAAGGAAGCACTTTGCCCAACTTTATGCCAATAAATTTGATGACCTAAGTGAAATGGATGATTACCTTCAAAAATAGAGGCTTCCCAGATTAACAGAAGAGAAAGTAAATTGCTTAAATAGTTCCATTTCAGAAAAAGAAATAGAACAAATCAACTCTGGAAGAAAAAATCCCCAAGACCAAATGTATTTACATATGAATTCTATCAAACATTTAAAGAATAATTAACTCCAATGCTATATAAACTATTTGAAAAAATAGGGAATGAAGGAGTCCTACCAAATTCCTTTTATGATACAGACATGGTACTGATACCTAAACCAGGTAGGTTGAAAATAGAGAAAGAAAATTATAGACCAATCTCCCTAATGAATATTGATGCAAAAATCTTAAATAAAATATTAGTAAAAAGACTACAGAAAATCGTCCCCAGGATAATACACTATGACCAAATAGGATTTATACCATGAATGTAGGGCTGGTTCAATATTAGGAAAACTATTAGTATAATTGACTATATCGATAACTAAATTAACAAAAACCATATGATCATCTTAATAAATGTGGAAAAAGCATTTGATAAAATGCAACATTCATTCCTATTCAAAACACTTGAGAGTATAGAAATAAATGGACTTTTCCTTAAAATAATCAGTAGCATTTATTTAGAACCATCAGTAAGCATCATATGTAATGGGGATAAACTGGAACCATTTCCAATAAGATCAGAAGTGAAACAAGGTTGCCACCATTTTACTATCATCATTTCTATTTAATAATGTAATAGGAATGCTAGCTTTGGCAATAAGAGTTGAGAAAGAGATTAAAGGAATTAGAGTAGGTAATGAGAAAACAAAATTATCACTCTTTGCTGATGATATGATGGTATACTTAGAGAATCCCAGAGATTCTACTAAAAAGCTATTAGAAATAATTCACACCTTTAGCAAAGTTGCAGGATACAAAATAAACCCACATAAGTGATTAGCATTCTTATATATTATTAACAAAATTCAACAGTTAGAGCTAGAAAGAGAAATTTCATTTAAAGTAACTACTGATAGGATAAAATATTTGGGAATCTATATACCAAGGGAAAATCAGGAATTATATGAGCAAAACTACAAAACACTTTCCACATAAATAAAGTCAGATCTAGTCAATTAGAAAAATATTAAGTGCTCTTAGATAGGGTGAACAAATATAATAAAGATGACAATATTACCTAAACTAATCTATTTATTTAGTGCTATATCAATCAGACTCCCAAAAAAACTATTTTAATGACCTAGAAAAAATAACAACAAAATTCATCTGGAAGAACAAAAGGTCAAGACTTTCAAGGGAACTAATGAAAAAAAAAATCAGATGAAGGTGGCCTAGCTGCACCAGATCTAAAATTATATTATAGAGCAGTGGTTACCAAAACCATTTGGTATTGGCTAAGAAATAGACTAAGTGATCAGTGGAATAGGTTAGGTTCAAAGGACAAGATAGTCAATAACTTTAATAATCTAGTGTTTGACAAACCCAAAGACCCCAGCTTTTGGGATAAGAATTCACTGTTTGACAAAAACTGCTAGGAAAATTGGCAGTTAGTATGGCAGAAACTAGGCATTGATCCACACTTAACACCATACACCAAGATAAGGTCAAAATGGGTTCATGATATAGGCATAAAAAATGAGAATATAAATAAATTAGAAGAACACAGGATAGTTTACCTCTCAGACCTATGGAGGAAGAAGGCATTTGTCACCAAAGATGAACTAGAAATCATTATTGATCACAAAATAGAAAATTTTGATTATATCGAATTGAAAAGTTTTATACAAACAAAACTAATGAAGACAAGATTAGAAAGGAAGCATTTTTACAGTCAAAGGTTCTGATAAAAGCCTCATTTCCAAAATATATAGAGAATTGACTCTAATTTATAAGAAATCAAGCCATTCTCCAATTGATAAATGGTCAAAGGATGTGAACAGATAATTCTCAGATGAAGAAATTGAAACTATTTCTAGCCATATGAAAAGATGCTCCAAGTCATTATTAATCAGAGAAATGCAAATTAAGACAACTCTGAGATACCACCACACACTTGTCAGATTGACTAGGATGACAGGAAAAGATAATGTGGAATTTTGGAGGGGATGTGGGAAAACTAGGATACTGATTCATTGTTGGTGGAACTGTGAATACATCCAACCATTCTGGAGAGCAATTTGGAACTAAGTTATCAAACTGTGCATACCCTTTGATCTAGCAGTGTTACTACTGGACTTATCTCCCAAAGAGATCTTAAAGAAGGGAAAAGGACCTGTATGTGCAAGAATGTTTGTGGCAGCTCTCTTTGTAGAGGCCAGAAATTGGAATCTGAATGTATGCCCATCAATTGGAGAATGGCTGAATTAACTGTGGTATATTAATGTTATGGAATATTATTATTCTTTTGTTTTTGTTTGTTTTTTAATAACTTTTTATTGCCAGAACCCATGCCAAGGTAATTTTTTTACAACATTATCCCTTGCACTCACTTCTGTTCCGATTTTTTCCCTCCTTCCCTCCACCCCCTCCCCCAGATGGCAAACAGACCTATACATGTTAAAGAGGTTGCAGTATATCTTAGATACAATATATGTGTGCAGAACCGAACAATTCTCTTGTTGATCAGGGAGAATTGGATTCAGAAGGTATAAATAACCCGGGAGGAAAAACAAAAATGCAAGCAGTTTACATTCATTTCCCATTGTTCTTTCTTTGGGTGTAGCTGCTTCTGTCCATCCTTGATCAATTGAAACTGAGTTAGATCTTGTCTTTGTTGAAGAAATCCACTTCCATCAGAATACATCCTCATACGGTATCGTTGTTGAGGTATATAATGATCTACTGGTTCTGCTCATTTCACTCAGCATCAGTTCATGTAAGTCTCATCAATCCTGTCTGTATTCATCCTGCTGGTCATTTCTTACAGAACAATAATATTCCATAACATTCATATACCACAATTTTCCCAACCATTCTCCAATTGATGAGCATCCATTCATTTTCCAGTTTCTAGCCACTACAAATAGAGCTGCCACAAACATTTTGGCAGGAATATTATTATTCTGTAAGAAATGACCAACAGGATGATTTCAGAAAGGCTTGGAGAGATTTATATGAACTGATGCTGAGTGAAATGAGTAGGACCAAGAGATCATTATATACTTCAACAATAATATTATATGATGATCAATTCTGATGGTTGTGGCTCTCTTCAACAATAAGATGAACCATGTCAGTTCCAATAGTGCAGTCATGAATAGAACCAGCTACACCCAGCGAAAGAACTCGGGAAGTGAGTGTAAACTACTACATAGAATTCCCAGTCCTTCTATTTTTGTCTGCCTGCATTTTTTATTTCCTTCACACATTAATTGTACATTATTTCAAACTCCAATTCTTGTCCAGTAAAATAACTGTATGGACATGTATACATATATTGCATTTAACCAAACTTTAACATATTTAACATGTATTGGTCAACCTGCCATCTGGGGGAGGGGGTAGGGAGAAGGAGGGGGAAAATTGGAACAAAAGGTTTTGCAATTGTCAATGCTGAAAAATTACCCATGCATATATCTTGTAAATAAAAAGCTATAAAAAAATAAAAATAAAAATAATTCCACATTGTAATTCAGAATGTTGGACATTACAGCTCCACCAATAATGCTTTGGTGTGACTCTCTTTCCCCAGGCTTTCCAATATTGATTGTTCCCATATCTTGTCATCTTTGTTGGTTTAAATGATCAGAAGTAAAACCTGAGCAGCTTTATTTGAAAAACAAAAAAGAAATGATGATCACATTGAATTCAGAGATGCATAGGAAGACTTTTCTCAACTTCTGCATAGTGAAATAAGAACAAGAAAAAAACATACAAAATAACTATAGCAATGAAAAAGAGTAATTATACTGATCAATTTTGACCTCGGTGGGGGGGTTGGGGAAAGATAAAGAAATGAAATTTTTTCTAGATGTGTCAGAGTATATTGGTAAAATATTTCATATGCTATTGGGCTTGGTGGATGATTTGGTCAATTTTACTTAATTTCTTTTTTTTAATAAGGGGATGCTCAATGTATGTATGTATCTGTGTCTGTATAGATAGATATTAGGTAGTAGCTTTCATTTCCATTCTAGTATCCTATATTTGACTTCTACTCACAGATGATGGAGGTATGTATGAAGGGATAGAACCTGGAATAATATTGTCATACTTATTCCTTTCTTTTCTTCTCAGTTTTATACAGTAGCTTTACTCCAACAGATATGCCACCAAAGTGTATATATTTCTCCTCCATCATAAAGTTGCTGGCATCAACATTTTCATCTTCTACTCACAGTCTTTATACAAGGTCACCTCTAACTTGTCCCAGTACCAGGTTCAGCCCTCCCTGACTTTCCTTTAAATCAGAGTTGGGGAATGTCCACCGCATGGGCTATAAAAGTCCTGTCCCACCAGGACAATTGCAGTTCTAGCCATAACAATAATAGTGAGTTAATTAAATGTTTGACCAAATATAGTAGGCTAATTTTTAAGCTAATAATTTTATATGGTTCATGAATGATGTTATAAATATTCAAATGCCCCATGGCAGAAAAGAGGTTCCCCATGCTGGCTTTAAACCATTAGCAATTCTTCAGATTTTCTTGCAATGTGGTAAATTTCCTTTAGCATGCAGGCAAATGCTTACACTAGATCAAAGTCCCATTCTCTTTGTTTGTTAGAACAAGCTAGACATGACTAAACAAGTCCAGAGTTACAAAAATATTTATTAAATGCTTACTATAGATCTGCATCATGGAAAGGCCAACAAAATAGCTTCTGCTTTCAAAGACATACATTCTAATAGACAAATGCAACTTATAAAGGGAAGCAAAAATAAAGGAAAATGGCGATTTGCTGGTAGCATCATTTCCAGGAATGGTAGTGTCAATTAGATTACTCTTCTTAGATTGAGAGCTAGAAGTGGAAAAGCGGGTACTAATCTAATTCTATAGCACAAAGATGACAAGAGAAATGGTGAAGTGGGTCTGGGTTATGATGATCAATCAGAATCCTCGAATTACAAGGGTCTAAGTCAAAATTTCAGTCAGAGGTAAAGAGAATGAAGTATAAGCAGCATGGTATGGTGATAGCAAGCACTTAGAGACTTGACAACTGATATTAAGTCAATTCCTTCTCACTAGAATTAAATGAATATTTTATTTAAAAATGTTATCATAGGAATAATGACAATCCTAACACCTCAAAGTATCCAATATTGTGACTTCTAGTACATAATGACAAAATGACAATATTTAACACATGCATAACTTTTCACAACCTTTACAATTACTCCATGGACTACCATGGTCCTCAGTCTAAAGATTGAAAACATCTACACCTGACAACTACTGTCTTGGAAGCTGAATTGTCATTTACAAAGGACTTGGGCAGCATTGTAATAGTTTTGTTATATTTTCCCCGAATACTAAACCACATGCATCTATGAGATATTATTAGACAGTTATAGATAGAAACTAAGCAGCATCAGTCAAGTGAGCTTCTAGCCAACTTCAGTCACAGTGACTTCAATTTATTATTTTTACTAATTAGCCCATTAGTTTCATATCTTATTATATATGGGCATTGTTAACGTGAAAGACCTTCTATGTTCTCTGACCTTCATTCCCTTGAATTGTCTATCTTCAAAGCAAATTTTTCTTCTACATTTCACATTGTAATGGCTGTAGTATTTATTGCCACAATTAATTTTGTAGAGTGATTTTCTCACAGGCTCATAATTTTATGAAAATAACAACTTTCATGCTGAAAATTTTCACACTTCATCTTAGCCCAAATATGAATTTATCTGCAGAATTTGAGGAGGATCTTCTGAAGCCTCTCTTGATTTATGAGAACATTTTAAAGAAGCCAGTTCTGCCAATGCCAAAAATATTTTGGCTTTACAGATTAATTCAAATTCAAAAACAGCTGAACATTTAATTTCAAATTTTTAGATATGATTTTTATTAAGATTCTTAACTAACTGAAATAGAATCCTTTATACCTTTCACTTTGAACACTCAGAAAAATAAAATATGGAAAATGTTCTTTTTTGTTTAAAAAATTATACTGATATAATATTCAAATTAAAAGACAGTGTGGGATAATCGAAAGAAAGTTATTTTCTGAGTCAGGAAGATCTACCTGGCTTCAGGTCTCTGACACAAACTGACACCATGAGCCCCAATAGATCACTCTGCCTTTTCGTGTTCCCATATGACCCCCATGGGGTAATAAAATTACAATAAGAAATCCTAAGTTTTTAGGTTTATTTGTCTCTAAATGTTTGTTCACTTATCCAAGGTGCCAAAAGTCTAAACCTTTCCAGAAATATCAGACCTGTAAAATGGAAAGACCATATATAACTTGGAGTATGTTTGAGGGGCAGTTGGTGCCTCAATATCCTGAGAACTTTATTTTAGTCCCAGAGATAAGTATCCCTAGGATTTAACTCTTCTTTGAAAAAAGATCATCTATATTTGGAAACTCCTCATGATCTATGCTCCTGCATATTTTATTTTTTCAGTGTCCATTTACTTTTCCCTCTAGTTTCCAGAAGCCAAAAAATACTTTACAAAATAGTAAAAGTGAAAATTCATTTTCTTTATTTTTTTTCCAAATGACAAATCAACTTGTTGTTAGTATATATACAAAAATTTCATTTCTCCTGAAACACAAGTACCTCATACACTAGGCAATATTAATACTGGGTTTTGTTGCTATTGTTGTTTTAAGTGAAAATTCTGCATCTTTTATCAGTCTGCAAATGTTAAAATGGCATGGTTACATCAGGGTTCTTAGGGGGTGTGTATGTGTGTGTGTGTGTGTGTGTGTGTGTGTGTGTGTGTGTGATGGATACCTTTGACAGTCTGATCAAGTCAAAGGACCCCTTATCAGAATAATGATTTTAAATGAATAAAATTAAATACATAGATTAAAGGAAATCGATTATATTGAAGCATAATTATTAAGATATTTAAGAAACAATTTTTCAGACACTAGATTAAGAATCCCTGATAAGTCTATATACACACATATATGCACATATGTATGCATGTATGTAGATAAATGGTTGGAAAGATAGATAGCTACAAGCATTTTCAACTGTTTTTAGCTGTCCTTTTTCCTTAGTTGTTAATAAGGCAGTACTTCAGGTTGCTTTGGAATTTGAATTGGATTGAATTTAAATGGATAAAGTTAGATTAGATGGGATCTGGTAGAGATGTGGAAGAGAAGCAGAAAAGATGGTCTAAGTGGACGTGGAATATCCAATGTTTGCTGCTCTGAATTCCAAGGTCATCTAAATGAGAAGCAAGTTCACCATCTGCTTTCACAGATTCACCTCATTTTCATTTTGATGAACAAAAAAAGAATAGTTAAATCTAAGTTTCAGGTGGCTATATTCTTAGAAAATGTGATCCCAGGAAATAATTTTGTTGGAGCTGGAAGATGAATAGAAATATTAGTAAGAAAATGACTCAAATACATTTTTGCATATATTTTGAAACTTTGGTTGCCCCATAATAACAGTATTATATTTTAGTTAGTTTAACTATTTGAATTAAATGTTATTAAAATATTATCTCTGTTTACAAGTTTGTTTTTATTTTGATTCCAATCCATGATTTCTTTGGTAGAAAAAAATTTCTGGGGAAGAAATTATGATTGTCAATGGAAATTGATGACTATTTTCCAACTTATAGATTTGGGGATATTGTTGTCATTCAGTTGTTTCATTTCTGTCTAACTCATTTGGGGTTTTCTTGACGAAAGATACTGGAGTGGTTGACCACTCTCTTCTCCAGCTCATTTTATAGATAAAGAAAATAGATTTGATCTCAGTCTTTCTGACTCTAGTCACAGTACTCTATCCACTATGCCACTTTTAGCTGCCTCTTGGGCATTGTCGTCCTGACTACAAGGCTTGATGCTTTTCCACTACTCTGTACATTAGAGCATGGCAACTATTTTTTCCTCTGTTTTAAATTGTGCAAAGTACTCTACATATATTTTTTTCATTTGAGCTTTACCACAATCTTGTAAGGTAATGACTACAGTTTACAGAAGAGAAAAACTGAGCCTCAGAGAAAGTAGCTGACCTGCTTGTCACACACAGCTGAGATTCGGATCCAGGTCTTCCTGACTCAATGTACAACACTCTATGCATTTATTCCATCCTGGTTCTTATCTGATAATATTTAATGTCAGATGAATAAACTAATATTGTTTCATTTATCATAGTATTTCAAAATGGACTAAAAATATATCCATGACAAGTCAAATTACTGTTTGATTCTGCTGGACGATATGCTATATGAATTTCACAATGAAAGAAACAGGAAAAATCAGAAAAGAATATTGGATTTTTCTTTCAGAAGACCTAGACTAGAATTCTGGTTCTTCTACTTGTTAGTCTATTACCTCGACTACAATCTTTAACTTCTCTAGATCTGCATCATGATCTTGGAATGAAGATCTTTTTTACAACCAGTACTAAAAAGCATTAAGCTCTTTAAAACAAAATGATCAATGCAATGGAATTTGCAAATCCATCAACAGTGATTAGTGGAGTCTAAATTGTTGGGGATCTCATTGTCAAAGAGAGTAATGGAAAGAGACTTTGTGTACATTTAGTGACATTGACTTGCATTACTCCTGTCACCCTTTGGCACAAACATAAAAGGAGACTTCATATTCCTTTATGTCAATGGAAAAAATCTTTAGATTCTCCCCCAGGACCATTCAGGATACAATCCTCCTTCTAGGCTACATTTGTTACTGAATTTACAAAATGGGAGAGTGTAGAAGAGGGTGGGAAAAATCCCTACTAGCTATAACACTGCCATGCATGAGTCTTTGATTCTTTTCAGGGCCTCAATTGTTTTAAATATAATTTATTCCCTTGAAATATGTCTACTCAGTGATGAAATACTCCATGTTCTTCCATGCTATATGCAGTAGAAAGAATTCACATATTTCAAGGGAAATATGTCTACTCCATGATGAAATACTCCATGTTCTTCCATGCCACATGCATGGAAGCATAATTTGCATCCATACCCTATACCAACATAAACTTACTTCCAAGCTACTTTTTCTATTTAAACTATTTAAATTATTAGTTTTCTATGTTTCCCTGTTTGCTCAATTCTGCCTAATTAAACTTCATGAATCAAAATATCAAAACTACCCATCACCCTCTAGACAACATATTCACCCAATGAAAATACTCTAAAGTGGTTATGTATATTTGCATTGAATTTTTGTATGCCTTGTTCCTTCAAAGCTGCAAAAGGAATGTTATTACATTTATACATGATTTTTCCTATCCTATGGAAAGATTAGTTCATGTAATTTATACTATGTGTAGGAAAGAAATATTCCACAAGATTGACTAGATAGCAGTGATCAAATTTGAGCCAGGCAAACGTATGGCTTGCTATTAGAATCTGGGAGTCCATATGTTCTAGCAGAAAGATATAATGCCCTTCATATACATTAACATTCTCTTGTCATTTCTTAAGTCCCAGATGTTTCAGTTCTTGTTTCATCTTGAACAGTTTAGATATGCTTGATGCTAAGAAAGAACGAAAGAAAAAAGATTTTCATGGTCATATTTTTAAAAATAACTTCTGCTACTTAAAATAGAAAACTATACATATGCATATATCTTTTTTTCATATCTAAAGGTACAATATGCCTTTTTAAAGTTGGGAAATAACAAAAAATAGTAGAAAAAATTAGTAACCCTTGATAGCTAAGTCACAAATTTAATTTGCTCTCTGCAATGTATTCAGAGGCACATACCATAGGTATTGGTCCAGACAAATCTGTCCTTATCTTTCTGCTTGTATGAGCATACAAGTATGTGATTGTGCTCATGTAAACTCTAGAAGAATGGGAATCATTTCACAAACAACTTTGCATATTATCTAATCGAGTGTTGTACATATTTTGTCATTTTTTTCTTTGATGAGATAGTGAAGAAAACATTCTTCAAAGGATGTTAAAACACTTTCTCCATTCTTCAGGAGGTCTACGGTCCAATCTTTGGGCTTCTTTCCCATCCCAAATTGTTTTGATGACCTCATTTTTTTTAAAGTATTCTTTCACACATTGACCATCAGTAATTATTAAATATTACTAGAAGGCATGATGCTATATGCTATGCTCCAGGCTTTGGTTCATTCTAAAAAAAAAAAAAATCAAACTGTAGCTTATCCTTTAGGCATGTTATATTAGCAAACATACCACATTTGAAACCCAAGAATATTAGTACCAATTCTAGTTCTGCTGCTAACTACCTTCTGGGACTTGAGTGAATCCTTTAACTTTTCTGGATCTCTTCTATCCTAATTAGTAAGTCTTGAACTAGATAATTTCTAAGATCTTTTCCAGTTCCTAGTCTGTGATTGTATCATATTATTTTACATTTTTAAAAAATTCTTAATAGTATGTATAGGATCAGCTTCTCATACTACCTATATGATACTGGACAAATTACTTCACCTTCCTGGACCTCAAGTTCTTTATTTGTAAAAGGAGAAGATTGGACTAGATGATTTCAACTCTAAATCTGGGATGCCATGATCTTATGATTAATTGTCCTATGATTATTGTACATATTTTGGGTTTTGTATGTTGTGAGTATACTACTTTTTATGATGAGGTTGCCTTCTCTATTGCTACTTCTTTGGTTAATGAGCTCTATTATAGTAAGGAATATATTCTTATTTTTGAATTTTACAAATTTTTCAAAATTTGCTCATTGCTACCTAAATGCTTGCTATTGATGGTGATCATCAGGGATTATCATTTCTTTAACAAGGAACTAGGTTCTAAAATCTGTATATGATCATCATCTCTCATGCTTCAGGGAATAAAGATTCACAAAAAGTGTTATCTATCCGTTATTTCTGAAGAAGACCAGTGACATCATAAGATAATGACTTATACATGGATAACATTTAAGTGAGGCAGAGGTGCACAAAGTTGTCAGCCTTACTCTCTCTTCCAGAATTGTCAAAGGTCAGTGGCAAGACAAAATTCAAGATGCTTAGTGATGGATGCAGTGGATGATCTTGGTATCTTCAATGACTGACCAATTTCTAAGCACTTCACAGCATCTGTTTCATCCACCTTCATGATTATTCTCATTCGCTCATTCCTCCAGGGAAAGTCTTCACATGTTGGGAATAGATATCTCTCTTAACTCACTAATGGGTATGAAACCTGTCATTTGCCCTGCACCTGGTTTAGTCCATCTGACACAAAATTTACCAGGATGTGGCCACTGAGCATTCTGCTACTTCTAAGCCACAGGTAAGAGTTAGGTGAAGGTAAACTCCAAAAGTGAATGGGACTCAGAACACCCTTACACCAAAGTACTAGTTATCCCTGAATACCCCATATACCCAAATCAAATGTATGTGTGTATATATGCATCTATATGTATAAATCATATTCAATCTGAATGCTGCATGTCCCCTTTGCTCACAGATTAGCTCACTCTTCCCTAATATAAATAACTAATTTCAATCCAGCAAATATTTTTAAAGTATGTAGTAAATACAAGTCAGTCTTCTAAGTAGTAGGAGTAGAAAATTTTATTAAGACATAGTTCTTGAACTCATAGAGCTTCCAGTCAAGTAGGAAACAATTAGATTTTTGGTACATCAATCTTCCACTGTTTTTTGTTTGTTTGTTTGTTTTTTGATTAGCTGATAAAAGAAGAGGTTGGACCATCTGACCAGTAAATTCATCATTGTCTGGTTTCATTAGAATGTAAACTAACAGAGGACAAGGCTTGTTTCCTCTTTGCCTCTACATCCACAATGACTAAGCGTGTAAGTGCTAAATGAATGCCATTTTGATTGATTTTTTTTAAATCTCCAATCAGAAGCAGGAAATAGGTCAATTGAAGTCTTTTTTTAAAAGAAAATATACTTAAGTAATTGCCTAACAGAAGCAAGAGACAATGAAGGCATCAGACACAGACAGCAGTAGAAACAAATTGGGCTCTTGTGTTCATGAAATCAAGCTTGGACTTTCAATAGACTGAAAGTGGGGATTTTTATAGATTTTAACCATCGTGTTTCTTTTTAAAGGTTATACCACAAAGTGGGAAGGAACATAGGAGTGAAAACCGAGCAGAGGGTAGGAGGAAGCAAAAAAAAAAAAAATGTAGATTAGAAGATCTAGCTAGATTCTAGCAACTATTTGACTGTGAAGTAGTTGTATGATCTTGCTTAGATCAATCTAAATCAATCAATTATTTTCTTTTCCATTTTATCAACCCTAATACCTTGCCATAATTTCTCTCTTACCAGTTTGCTAACACATTAGGTATTTTCTCTCTCTTACAAATACAACCTATGCAAAGACTGATAAATGTAAAGACTGTATAATTACAAGTTTTATTTTTAAAATTAATCTTATTTTGTTTCAATTTCACATTTGAGGGTCAAGAGATAATATTTGCTTAATTCACAGATTTTGCATGTACAGACTCTGTTATTAATGCCTTTTTATTCACATTTTGTGAATAAACTAGAGATAAGCTAAAAGAGGAAAACAACCTAAAAATTAAGTCTATCGATATCTAAATAGAATACCTCCTAAAGGTAAAGACTGATTTGAATGTGATTGAAAACTATTACTCCTAGTGTGTCTTTACAATATTCAATAACAATCATTATTAGTTATTTATAGCACTCTGGTCTATACATTTTATGTGGTTTTATCTAATTTTGTTAATTTTTACAATGGGAATTTTAGTATCTAACATAGAATCAGCCTCTAACCCACGGATGGTCAGATCTGAACAGAGCAGACTGAAGACACAAAAGTTAGGAAACAAACAAATTAATATCAAAATGAGGGAAATGACTCACAAGAAAGGACAGATATTCTAGACCCCTATGTGGGGGGACAAATCCCCTTTAGTATATGGGGATCTCAGTATTTACACCTATGACTATGCAGTAAGCTGTGGCCTAGACAATGAGGGATAACAGCAACAATGTGACAAGTTTGATTCCTAGAAGGGCTTCATGACCAGAAATAATTCTGGGATTTATCTGTGACTTAGATCATCCAAAAGATCCAAAAGAGTGCAAAGGATTGTAGTTATGCCAAGTTCACAGCACAGCCTGCTTGCTGAGCCTTAGCTCTGGAAAACAGAGTATCTCCTAACATCTTGACAATATTCATGCATATGTGTGACCTTCATTTTCACTTTACTTTTCTGGTCTCTTCAGTTATCTCCCCTGTAAAATAAAGAAATTGAATTGAATTATTTCTAAGGTCCCTTTTAACCCCAATGTTGTAGGGATCTGAAAACACATATGTCCACCAACTTAGTCTGATTGTATTCTGTTTACAAAATATAAATTAGATGATATTTTAATTTTAAAATATTTTAATTTATTATTTACATTCTATACTGGGCAATATATTTTTAAGACAACACTTTTCTGATGAATGTTTTTAATTTTAAGCACTCTAATATAAGAAATAATAAAACTGACATTTTAGACTATTCTGAATTAAAGACTGTAAACAGAGAATTCTGGGCTTTGTTTTCAGGAATAGATACTCATGGAATAAGCTAAATTAAACTCGTCATTATATGAAAATGTTTTTATATACTACATTAGGTAGTATATTCCTTTTATATATTTTAAAGGAGTTTCATTTGCTGTTTATGGTAAAAAAAAAAATTTGAGTGAGACTACATCATGGAAACCAGTATTTCATGGTTATGATCAAAAAACAAGAAGATAAAACACACCTCTCAGATATAAGTGAGTAACATAAAGACAAATACCATCTGTAGTCAATATAGAAAACATTTTAGAGGTGGAAAGAACCTCAGAAATCATGATTACAAATTGCTCATTGATCCTTTTGACAACAATTTTCCAAAGTAAATAGTTTCTTTGAGCAAAAAATAAACAGTTTAAATTTTAACTAGCCATTTCAATTAAGTAAGCCAAATGCATCTTTAAAAAATATTATTATTACTTTGTAACTTCACTCTCCCTCCTTATTTTATTTTATTTTATTTTATTTTATTTTTTTTGCTTCCTGACCTATTCTATTCTGGCCAGTTCCATGTACAATCTGTCTACACTTGTGTCACCAGAATTCCTATCTTGATTCTTGTGCTTATATCATTTTCTTCCAAGAAACCATCTCTGACTTAATCATTATTTGGAAAAAATGTATACAAGTTTTTTTTTTTATCATGTTATCTTATACTCTTTCATATGTCACCTTCTAATTATAGAATCACAGATTCTAGAATTGTTACAGACCTCAGTGCCTACCTTCTGAATCAACCCACAACCCAAAAGGAATACCCACTATAACATGTATAACAAGTAGTCATACTATAGCAGCATGGAGACCAAGAAGGAGGAATCACTGCCTCTTACTATAGGCCACTCCACTCTGGACAACACTAATAACTAGGAAATTTTTTCTTACACTAAGCCTCAGTTGGTCTTTTCACAATTTCCAGACTTTTGTTCCAGGTCTTGCCTTTTGGACTCAAACAAAATAAGCCTAATTTCTCTCCCACATGACAGCTCTCCAAATACCTAAAGATTCATATCATACTACATAAATACTCCTTTCAGTTTTCTAGTCATTTGATTTGTGTCTTTCATTATGAGATGAGGCCTTCTCCAGCTCCATTCCCTTGATTCATATTAGGATACCCAGTGGATTCTTAAAAGAAAACTATTAAAGATACAAAAATTCCACCAAGATCTTATTTCTTTGATATAAAAATACCCGGTCTCACTAGTAGGTAGGTATATGTACCTGGTGTCAAGGACACATACACAAAAAATAGCCAATTAGTGCAAGGCTATATTATTGTCCTTTATATATCCTTTAAATATTTTTTATACTTGTTCTTTATGACAATTAACTTTGAAGATGATTATCAAGATTTCTGTTTTACTCATGAAAAAAAAAAAAAACTAGAACAAGAAGAATATCAGAAATTTATTCAGTGGCTATAGAGACCAAATGAGAAATGTTTTGCAAATTTTAAGACTTCCCTTCCTTCTCTTTTCTTTAGTGCTCTTAGCAACACTGCCAGAGAAAGTCAGTTGAAACAGAGGTACTACCAAAAATAAGTCTTTGATGTACCATTCTGGGGTCATCTTTCTTCTTTCCTGTTTATTAACTCAAAACCATTGTCATTTATGTATTATATTATATATTATAATATTACATATTTTATATATTTTTACATTTATTTATATATTCACTATTATATCTCTATTATCTCTAATTAATATCTCTATCTCTATTCATCTCTATCTCTATTAATTCTCCTACAATATTTTTCACTGTTCCCTCTCCTTACCATCTTTTGTTCCCTCTCATTACCATCCAAGTAAAGGTCTCATTGACTTTCACTTAATTTTCTAATTGATTTCTCTTATTATATTCTCTCTTTTCTCTGTGTTTCAGTTTAAAAGGGGAAGGAGGGCACTGGATTTGGAGCCAGGCACATGGATTCATGTCATTTTACCTTTGTTGGTCTGGTTCTTTATCATGAACATGAGGAGACTGGACTGAATGACTCCTGAGATACTTTCCAGTGCTTAGTCACTGATTCTTTGTTTTATTCTTGACATCAATGACAAAAATAATCTTTCTGATGCAAAGAATCACCCATGTCAATCTTCAACTCAATTTTTTTTTCATTTTGTTAGTGCCGAATTTAAAAAAAATAGGAATACCCTAGCTTTCTAGGAATCTGCCTTTTTAGTTATATAACAGATCATTCCCTTTCCCACACACTATCTTCTTCTTTTTGTTTTTTTAAGCATTTAACATTCACTTTATTCAGAATAGTATGCTAGGCTTTGAGAACATAAGGATAAATTTTAAAATATACACACCTTATTGCTCTTACTTCCTTTTTTTTTAAATTTAATAGCCTTTTATTTACAGGTTATATGCATGGATAACTTTACAGCATTAACAATTGCCAAACCTCTTGTTCCAATTTTTCAGCTCTTACCCCCCACCCCCTCCCCAGATGGCAGGATGACCAGTAGATGTTAAATACATTAAAATATAAATTAGATACATAATAAGTATACATGACCAAAACATTATTTTGCTGTATAAAAAGAATCAGACTCTGAAATATTTTACAATTAGCTTGTGAAGGAAATCAAAAATGCAGGTGGGCATAAATATAGGGATTGGGAATTCAATGTAATGGTTTTTAGTTATCTCCCAAAGTTCTTTCTCTGGGCCTAGTTGGTTCAGTTCATTACTGCTCCATTGGAAATGATTTGGTTGATCTCGTTGCTGAGGATGGCCAGTTCCATCAGAACTGGTCATCATATAGTATTGTTGTTGAAGTATATAATGATCTCCTGGTCCTGCTCATTTCACTCAGCATCAGTTCGTGTAAGTCTCTCCGGGCCTTTCTGAAATCATCCTGTTGGTCATTTCTTACAGAACAGTAATATTCCATAATATTCATATACCACAATTTATTCAGCCATTCTCCAACTGATGGACATCCATTCAGTTTCCAGTTTTTAGCCACTACAAAAAGGGCTGCCACAAACATTCGTGCACATACAGGTCCCTTTCCCTTCTTTATAATCTCTTTGGGATATAAGCCCAGTAGTAATACTGCTGGATCAAAGGGTATGCACAGTTTGATAACTTTTTGAGCATAGTTCCAAACTACTCTCCAAAATGGTTGGATTCATTCACAACTCCACCAGCAAAGCATCAATGTCCCAGTTTTCCCACATCCCCTCCAACAATCATCATTATTTTTTCCTGTCATCTTAGCCAATCTGACAGGCCACACACTATCTTCTAGATAAATTGATCTTCTAATGATTCTTCAGTCTCATTCTTCCTTCTTATTCCTCTATGCAGATATATAAACTTTTTCCTACTGCTATATTAGTTGGCCTTTATAGCTCCATCTATTCCTTCAAAATATCTTTAATAGGTTTCTTCCTTCCTTTAAATGTCCATTTCAAATGCTTAATCAAGCCTTAATCAACCCTAACCAAATCTTAATCAAGCCTTCCTTTATCCACCTGGATGAAATGATCCCATTTTCCTTGAATCCCTTAGTTTAGTTTTCTTTATCTTTCCTATTTCATTTCTTGAATTTCTTTACATAGATGTTTCTGTCCAAAATTATATATTCCTTGTGCCCAGGAACTGCTTCACCTTTAAACTTTGTATTTCTAGCCTCTAGCATTGAATAGAGTAGGTACTTAGAGCTTGTTAAACTGAATTATTACATTATTTGATAATCCTTGACAGAAGTATGGAGTAAGAGCCATACAACTTGATTTTCTGTTTCCACAGATCAACTTCCCTAGCTTTACATAAAATGGAATGGTCTAGTCTTATTTCTTGAGGTAGGAGAAGAAGGGGGGTAGAAAGAAAGATACGCTTGTTGATGAAAATGATGACAGATAAAATGTATTCTTGAAGCTATAAAAGCTTCTTGCATCTGGAGCAGCTGGCATCCTGGGATTGGACTCTGAGGGGAGCTCATATATATCTAATTTGAGCAATGGTTAAAAGTAAACTTGGGAAAAGCTGATTCAGTGTAGTTATCTCTGGTACTAGGAAGTTTTTGTGATATACATAAGCTAGCACATAAAAATCCACTTGATACATATTCGCTGAGTCTAATATCCTTATAAAGATGAACAGAGATGATTTACGGGAGGATATTAGACACAGATGTTATGAACTAACCAGAAAACAACATACTAGAGTATGTAATGAGCCATTAACATAGTCAAGAAAAAATGTTTTAATTTCTCAATGATTATATGCATTAAAATACACAAATAACATGTGAATACAGATGGTATAAAAATCAATGACCGGATTAAATGCTAATGATTCATGACAAAATGTTGCTTTCAGTTGTGTCTGACACTATGACCCCATTTGGAGTTTTCTTGGCAAAGATACTGAAATGGTTGCCATTTCCTTCTCTAGCTCATTTTACAGATGAGGAAACTGAGGCAAACAGGATTAAGTGACTTTTCCAGGGTCACACAGTGTTCGAGGCCAGATTTGAACTTATAAAGATAAGTCTTTCTGACTCAAGGCCTGGCTCTGTATCTACTGCACCACACAGCTGCCTGACCAATTGTTATGTGTTCCTATTACGTAGAAAGAATTGTTTGAGGATGTCAAGGTGCACAGTTGCCTAAAGCAGAGTCCCTGCTCTCAAGAAACTTATAGTCTTTGAATGAGAAAATTACAAATAAAGATTTGCAATCCCTGGTGGCATGTGACAAATGTGACATGAGTTATACAAAATTGTCTATACAACCAAATGAAAGAAGAGAAAAAATTCAGCTGGAATGTCCAGGAACAGTCTCAAGGAGATACCATAGCACAAAGTAAACTTAAAGGGATGAACAGGATTTCTATTTGGTTTGATGTAAGATCTGTACCTGTGATCTCAGTAGCTTATTCTAGATATATGTTTTCCAAATAATAATTTTAAATCTCCAATAATATTTAAATAGGTGCTGAATGTTTCTGATACTCATTATGAGAAAGTACTTCCTTATATCTAAATCCCACCAAATATCTCATTTCCTTCCTTCTTAAATTCTAATTAGAAACAACATGTCATAATCTATATTTCATATTTTAGGTCATCTCCTTTTATTATTTAAGATAGATTTCAAATTAACCTAATCATTTTCCTTTGAGAGAGTATGTCTCATACTTTTGAAGACTGCAATGATTAAGGGCTTCCTTATTGCAGAATCATCTACACCAAAGATTCTTTACCCTTCTCTCTACTCAAAATCCTCTTACCTTACTCTCACCCACAATCCTTTCTGTTTATCAAATCAAAAGTTTGAATAGATTCTTGTTGGTATGATATGAAAACATTTTTATAAGCTTAAAATATAACTAATCAATATCTATTGAATACTCACAGGCAGAATAGTATCCTAGTACTGTGAGAGACTGAAAGAAATATGTTCTCCATCTTCAGAGAGCTTGCAAACTCGTTGAAGATACAAAGATAAGTGATGTAAAGTTTAAAATGTCAGAGCTAAATACAAAGATTGACACAAGGGAATTAAACCAATGCCTCAAGATAGTATATGGCAAATTGCCAAACTGAAAGTGTAGACAATAAATTCAGAGGAAGTAGAGATCACTGTAGAATGGAGTGTCTGGAAAGGCATTATGAGGACAGAAGACGTGACCTGGGACATGAACGATAGGTAAGCTCTCAGTAATCAGAGAGGAGGAAGCAAAGGATATGACAGAAATGGTTATTTATAATTTATCAAGACAGTGCAGCATAATTTTAGTAGGGAAATAGTGAGAGATAAGCCTAGAAAGATAATTCCAAGGTCATATTTTGGACAACTTTGAGTGCCAGGCTGAAGAATTGGACATTATATTACAGGTAATAAAGGTCTTTTTTTAGTATATTGTTTAATATATTATTTAATATACTTCCTTCCCTGAGTAGCTAATGCAAAATTATTGTATGTCTGTTTTCCATAGGAAAATAGAACATATTGTTTCATTTTATTTTCACTTATGCTCCAAGAGAAATAGTGCAGTAAACTTGACCCAAACTAATTTTCATTCAATATACTTTTATGTCAAGCAGATAAATAAAAATATGAATAAATGTGTTAAGCTAGATTTTTTAGGAAAGGAAAGGTCCTGAAGTAAAAATAATAGGAAGAAAATAGAAGACTGGTAAAAATAAATCACAAAATATTTCAGCAGAATTCATAGAATATAATTGGTTTAATCAGAATTAAAGAGAAGAGATGGGTCACAGAATAGCTTTCCCCAGAGAATTTAGCTTAGAATCTTCTGAAACATTTTCAAATAATATCTGAATACAAATGTAAGAAGCATTATCAGATGGTAGATAGAACTATGGGCTAGAAATTATGCTAGGGAAGTTGTTTTCTTCTTTCTGTCCAAGTCCATTGGTTAACAGCCCTCTCTTTCATTCGTTCATACTAACCATTCCTCATACACTTATACTTTAGAATGAACCTAAATATATTTCTATGCTTCTTGAAGATGTAGGTCAGGTGCTCCCATTTCATGAAGTTTTCCTTAATTTTTTTTTTTTTTTTTAACCTTAAAGAGCTCTCACAGGATCCATAGACTGGATCCTAAAGGCCATTGAATCCACTCCCCTAATTTTACATATGAGGAAATTGAACTACAATGAAGTTAATTGACTTGTAAAAGGTCACACAATTTCAGATCTTCATGATTCCAAGTCAAGTACAACTATACCATGATACGTTGTCCTTGTCTCACTTTTTCTTATCCTAATTTACCTACATTTTTTTACTCATTTTATCCTACTTATTTGGCACATAATAAATTTCCCTTCTTGAATTGTAATCTCTTTAAACCCCAATTATTCTGCCATTTTTCCTGTTTGTATTCTTTCATTTTGTATCCTTAAAATCTAAGAGATTTCTCAACATACCATAAGTATGTAGTTATAATTAGTAGTAGTAATAATTAGCAAGTAGTGTTGATTTTAATGTACCTATGCTAATCAAAAATATATGTAGTCACTAACTATGCTGATTTTTCATTTGGGAAAATGTACATCATTTGGGGTACTTTTTTTTTCAAAAATATTATTTGAAATGCACATTAAATTTGATCTACCTCTGACTTAATATGGAAATCTAATGTACAAATTATATGTGATTGAACAATAATTATTTTTTCTTCCTGTGCTTTCTTATGAACTAAAACAAACTTCCAATCTAATATTTCATTTAATACTTCTACATTAATATAATTACCATGGATTGGAAGTGGAGAGGCAAATGACTGCAGACTTTGTAAAAGTGGCAGCAACCATGGCTTGAACATTTGAAAACACACCAGTTACAACCACAAAGACATGATGATCTAAAAAGCTTCTTGCCAAAATTTCACAAACAACTAGTTGAAATAATGTAATTATGAGAATGCATAATCTTACTAATGTCAAATACAATGGTGTTTTCCATTAGTTGACAACTTCCTATGATCTTTTTCCAATCAAAATTGTGTGACATATGATTTTTTTCTCAAATGCATAATGTCATAAGGCAAGATAATGTCATAATTATAACTATGTTAAGAAGCACAGTTGATTAGATGTCAGCACAGTCTAAGTTTAACAATACTGGGTGTTTTCACATGATAATGGCATAATGACAGTAATGAAATTGGAAGCTATTTTTAGCAGAATAATACTGCAGAGTAGAATTGATTTCTATATCAACTATAAATTCATTCCACTACCTTATAGGTTCTTGCAAATGCAAAGCAGAGATTCTCATTCATAACTACTTAATTAAAGAACATTATTGGTTTACCTGTAATTGCTTTAATTTATCACAGTGTTACAATTTATAAGTAATGTGTGCTATTCTTCAGTAGTTTTATTGTAATTACACATAATTTATAATTCACATTACTAGGTTTCTAATTAGCTTCTAAATATTCTTGGTTATAAAAATTAAAATACTATTTTAAGGCAAATGGGATAATTAACAATGTATTAAATTCTATTGGTTATCAAGCATTCACCAAGCAATAAAGTCAAATAATATAGGCCATTTAGTTTAAAAGATCACAAGAATTTAGAAAGTTATGGCTCACATCTTAGTTACTCCTCAAAGGGCCACCAGAAGGGCATTTATTCTGAGATGAGTTTGATTATTTGGTATTAGTCTGGTGTCCTAGATTTATTAAAAACCATTATATTTTTATCTCCATTCATCTATAAGAGATATATGTGAACATCATATTTGCAGCATCTCATTTCTACTATGTAATTTGATGATATCAATACAATACCATCAATACAAATGATAACAATACAATTGGTTCAAAACTGACATTAGTATCCTCGCATTTTGACACATAAAACCAATTCATCCCTATTGTTTACTAAATTTGTGAATGCTGTGATTTGACATAATTATTAAATAAACTAAGTTAATTATTCTGGCATTATATGTAAGTGTATATGTGTGTATATATGTATGTGTTTACATGTATTATATGTAAGTGGATATGTGTGTGTATATATACACACACATATATACTTATGTAGTGGTAGAGACTCAGAAGTACTAAATTTGTTAATTTAATATAAATAGATGTAGTTTATTCTACCTGATTCACACTGATAAGTCAAGTCTTCTAAATAAAGATCAGTTAACCACATTTCCTCTGCTGGTATATATGGGTATCAACTCAGGTGTGTTTCTATAAGATTAGTCAACAATTATCTCTTCAGTATCATTTAATCAAGAATAGTTATCTCCTCAGTATTGTTGATACTGTTGATTAATACCCCAGTGTCATTTAAACAATTAAAATCAATTAGCTTTTACTTAAAGGAGCATTTACTGAGATGTTACAAGACAAATACTTCATTCCAACAAAGAGTACATGACCTTAATCCCAAGAAAGAGTGAGAAAGAAAGAGAGAAAGAAAGAAAAAAAAGAAAGAAAGAAAGAAAGAAAGAAAGAAAGAAAGAAAGAACGGAAGGAAGGAAGAAAGAAAGAAAAAAGAAAGAAAAAAAGGAAGGAAGGAAGGAAGAAAGAAAGAGAGAGAGAGGGAGGGGGGAGAGAGAGAAAGAGAGAGAGAGAGAGAGAAAGAAAGAAAGAAAGAAAGAAAGAAAGAAAGAAAGAAAGAAAGAAGGAAGGAGGGAGAAAGAAAGAAGAGAAAAAAAGAAAGAAGAAAAAGATAAAGAAAAGGAAAAACAAACAAACAAACAAAAAACAATCTCTCCTTTTGGATTGCCATTTGAAATATCCACACTTTGGGCCTTGTATCCAGAAAGCACTGTGGGATGGGCCCCACACTAAACATTAGTCTCTCATTGTGAGGAAATAGATCATAAAATATATAATGATAACGATGGGAATTATTGGAAAAGGCCTGGAAAAGTGTTATTATGGATGCCATGATGCTACCTCTGTAAAGGAAAAGAAAAAGAGATGTTAGGAGGCTGGCAAAGAACAACCTTTTCTGATTGAAACAGACTCAGACTCACAGAACTCCTTGTTTTCTTTTAACTTTGCTGCTTTGTCCCTCTGAAAACTGAGGCTTTCTATGATTTGGATAAGAATAATGCATTGATATGATCTTGTCAGAGGGGTTTTCATGTATTCATCTCAAAGCACAAAGTGAATTTATTTACTGATCAAATCATATTAAGATGAATATCCAAGAAGAGCCATTGGCTCTTGTTTTTGAACTAAAATTGGGGTTAAGTAATGAATTGTATCATCTTCAAAAACAATCAGCTAAAAGGAGCAACAGATTGCTGATTGGGATTATTGAATTTTACACACAGATGATAAAGGCAAGTATCATTAAAGTAATTTTCAGAATCAAGATGAAGAGTCTTGTGGGCCTTCATCCCCAGTCCATATATCTATAATAAGTTAAGGTTCAGTGTTCCTCTTTTGCTTTAGAAACCACTTTGACTTTTTTTTAATGTGGTATGTGTATATTTGCATTTGTGCATGTTTGTGAAACATTCATGTTCTTCTGTGTCTGATTTTGAGGGAATAATGTGTAGTTAGGGTAAAGGATAGACTAGCCATATCACAATCACTTTCTTCCCAGACTGGCTAGATTTAATTTACCCTAAATCAGTTTTTAGTTTATATTACAAAGCCATCACAATTACCAGTAGAAACACATTGATAAAGTTGATCTTTTTCAACAGTAATGTTCCCCTTTTCTTCGTGTGTGTGTTCTTTAAAAAAAAATCATCAGTTTTAAATTACATTTAAACACACAGATGAAGATTATGTTGGAAGTTGATATAATAGAAGCTAGGAGTTTAATGGGCTCATAAAGGACTAAGAACATGCCATACCTCAGCTGATTGGGCCTCAATTAGGATGCAGAATGCCATCCCATTCTTCCTTTTGGGTATGACTTGAGTCTGTACTATATAGTACATAAATGATTTTCCATGGCTTTTTAAAAGGCGGTACATATTAATATTTTAAACTGAAGTAATTGCTTCTTGCTCAGCAATGGGTTTCATTTATGAGTGTTTATCCTCAGCAAATGGAAAGTATGGTTAATCTAAGTTAAAAATGGGTTCTTTAAATAGCTCTAATTACATTCTGTTTATATTTGTATGTATTAGACACTTAAGATTTAATCGGTAGCAGTTCTAACAAACCATAATGTCTATTAGCTGGTTTTAAATTATTGTTGTGGATGGCAGCTGAATGAAAAAATAAATGATTTGTCTGAAATAGGATAGAGTAAATAAAAGATGGACCAAGGTTAAATATATATATATATATATATATATATACGTATATGTTTATATATATATGTGTGTGTGTATTATATGTATACACACATAAGCATATTCTATGTGATTTGAGTTCCAAATATTTTCTTTTTTCTGAAAATATGCATTATTAGATAATCTCATTTACTATTATTACTGTTTTTCTCACTAAGTTCTAAAGATATGGAATAATATTAAAATTTTGACTTGCTTTTAAATGATTTTTTAGATTGCAGTGTTCACGTATTTGAAACAAAGAAACAATTGCTTTTTTTACTTTAGTTTAGACAATTTATTTTCCTTAGAGGGGAAAATAGTTGAGAGCAGTATAAAAATAATCTTGGTGGAAAAACACACCCTAGAACAAATATAATTTCTGTCAGGTTAATGTTATAACAAACAAAATCAGTAAACAGAGCATTTCTAAATTCTTTATTTTGAGTATCTAGGAAAGACTTTGTTAGATATTATTTCTTTTCCAAAGAATCCATCTTTTTTTTTTTTTTTGTATTTGGGGAAAGATTCTGAATAGCATTCAAATTTTATTCAGCAGAGTAAAAGAATTTCTATAGAATCTTTTATTGATGTCCCTTTCCCCATTTGTTTTGTTAAGTTTATGAAGATAAGAAAAATGGAGTACAAATCAGAAAGAGGGAAGCTTATTAATAATAAAATCTTAAATCACTTTGAAAATACAAATCTTTACAATTATTTAAAAATGCAACAATCTACATGATAGAAAGTTTTGGGGAATTATTAATATTTTTATTAACAAAGGAATATTACAGAAAGCTTATGATTTGCCTTTGGGTAGGTGATAAAATCACAATATGCTGCACCATATGTCCCCCTTTGACATGTTTAATTGAAAAGGAAGGGGAAATGATTTGTAAATCTGTACTTCTTTCCCTGATGTGTCTATTGCTGGACATTCCTGCCTGGATGTCCCATTGATACTTCAAATTCAGCCAGAATAAAGTCAAACCACTCATCTTCTTTTAAACTAATCTCCTCTTTCTGACCATTGTCATTTTGATTAATGCTACTGCTGATGTCCCACTCATCCAGGCTTACAATCTTACAACAATCTTAAGACATCATTAAATCATTCCTGTCTATACAGACACTCTCATATAAAAGTAACTAAATTCTGTCTCTTCTACTTTCTCAGTGATTTTCATAGGATCATAAAATTGTAGATTTAGAGCTAAAAAAAAAAAAAACCTTAGAAATCATAAAACCCATTGTCCTTATCTCACATCTTTCCCTTTCCTTCCATTCCCAGTGCACTAACCTACTCTTTCTGATTTTCATAGAAATCTTTCTGATTTCATTTCGTAGTAGCTACCATATGGTTTCACTAATCCCTCTCTACTCTTTGCTCAAATAGATACTACAGACCATATTCAAATAATCTCCCTAAAACATTACTAAAGAATCATTATGTCTTGGAAGATAGAGCATCAATATGGAACGCAGGAAGATTTGGGTTTAAAGCCTACTAATATTTTTTACTATGTAACCCTAAATAAGCACTAACCCTCTGAGAGCCCAGAAAATTCTTTATGTCTGGAAGACTGTTGAAGAACAATTGCTGTCCTTTATGGTTTGACGTTTCTTCCCTGAACATCCCAGGTTCACAGGTCTGGTCAAAAATATGGTTGAACAAGATCACTATCAACAGCATAAAACACTATTTAAAGTTCTTCAATAACTACCCAAGCTGGGCAAGAAAGCTCCCCATTTTGTAGACTTATCCTTCAAACTTCAACAAAATCTACTCTATGCCTGTGAATCACTTCAGTCATCATTTTCACTATTCCCTAATATAAATCCATCATTCTGAACTATTCACCATTCTTCATTGTTTTATTTATTGACTAGACCTAAGAAACTGTTAAGAATACAGATTTACTTAAAAGTGTATTGTGGTTTTATATATATATATATATATATATATATATATATATACACACACACACACATTTATATGTGTTTGTATGCATATATATACACACAAACATAAATATACAGATGCATACCTATATATACACATATACATATATGAGTAATGTGATTATGTATAAATATATACAAATACATACAAATAATGTATAATATGTGTATAATATATTACATGTATTAATATATATTTTTTCAAATATTCCTTTGGTTAAGCATTTACCAATATACCCTTTATCTTCATTCCTTTGTTTACTTAATACATTCCATTTAGAATGACCAACACACATTTATTTGTGGCAAAGCCTTTCCTGTCCTATTAGGTCGATCTCAAATGTCACCTCTTCTCTGAAACCTTTCCTGATTCCCCCAGGCAGAAAGCAACTCTTTTAATGAACTTAGGTACCATTTTACCCATATCCCTCATGTGGAGATTATCGTTTATTGCTGTTTTCATTAGCTTCTCACTCCTATAAAACTTACATTACATTGTACATTTCATACAAGAGATTGTCTTCCTGTCTTCCTCCTGTCTTCCTTGCTTTCTTCCTTTTTTCTTTCCTTCCTTCCTTTCTTTTTTCCTTTTATTCTCTCTTTTTTCTCTCTTTTTCTGTCTCTGTCTCTCTCTCTGTATATATATACACGCACACATGCATACATTTATATATACCCATTTGTAAATACATACATTTAAGAATCTATACAAATTATTGACTAAAGTATTAATAATATTTCATTTTACCATGAATTGGGACAAAGGTAAATAAAAACATTAATTTCATCACCCAGTAAAGGAATCACTTGGTTCTTCTATTGTTTAGTCTTTCTTTGGTTTTCAAATTGTGGATTAAATTACTCTATTCCTTTTTATGAGAAGCAAATTTGTGACTGTGAAAGTTAGCAAAAATGACCAGCACATCTACCTCTGCCTATTAAGGCTATATATGTTGGGGGGGGGGGTATTTCCCCAGACAATGGACAAGACCTAAAGTCCATTTTAGTTTGGTGCTAACATTTTTTCAAAAGGCTTTAATTACACTTTCCCAAAGCATCAACTGCCTGAGGCAGATTCACAACACCAAGAGGAGTTATTGGCAGTTCTGGCAGTACCCATGTATAAGCTAGCATACTGTAATTCTGTGAGATTTGTTATTGCAAAGGACAAGCCAAGATGAAAAACTATTGCTGGAAAAGATTTTGATTTGTAAATAATTTATTACTTATTACTTATAATGACATATCTGTGATAGAGGCTAAATCAACTTATCCAGAGTGGTATTCTTAACTATTACAAAAACAAAACCATTCACATTTATATGACATTTTGTACTTTTACTAAGTAATTTCTTTATAACAACTTTGCCAGTGAATGAAACTATTATTATTTGCATTTGCAGACAAGAAAGGCAAGACTCTAAAGAATAAATGAACTGTTAAAGGTGACAGAATTAGAAAGTAGCAGAATTCAAACTCAAGTCTTCTGATCCATCTCCCCACTTCTCTCCATAACACCATAAATTTAATAATGGTAAATTGGCATGAAATACGAGAGTAACAGTGTTTTTTTAATAAAGTTCAATTTGTGTTTGATTGATACTTATCACTACAGAATGATGTGCTAAATTAAGGGCTGACTTTACAGTAAAGAAGACCTAGATCCAAGTACTATGACCAGTAGTAATTAAAGAATACCTTAATATTCCCAGGAAACCTACTAAACTTATCAATTTTAGGTGAGTCAGTGATTTACATAAGGGAAAGAAGTTTCCAGGATAGCAAGTGCTCTACACCCAACACAGTTCTAGTAATATATGGAAATGCTTAGGATTTTTTGTGGATTTATTTTATATCCTGCAACTTTGCTAAAGCTGTGAATTGTTTCTAGTAGTTTTTTTGAATGATTTTCTAGGATTCTCTAAATATATCATCATATCATCTGCAAAGAGTGATACTTTTATTTCCTCATTGCCTATTCTAATTCCCTTCATTTCTTTTTCTTTTCTTATTGCTAAAGCCAACATTTATAGTACAATATTGAATAATAGTTGTGACGATGAGCATCCTTGTTATCAGAGCATCCTCTGATCTTTTTGGAAATGCATCCAGCTTTTCTCTATTACAAATAATGCTTGGTGTTAGTTTAGATAGATACTAATTATTATTTTAAGAAAAGCTCCCTCTATCCCTATGCTCTCTAGTGGTTTTTAATAGGAATGGATGCTATATTTTGTCAAAAGCTTTTTCTGCATCTATTGAGATTATCATGTGATTTCTGTTGGTTTTATTATTGATATGGTCAATTCTGATAATAGTTTTCCTGATATTGAACCAGCCCTGCATTCCTGATATAAATCTCATTTGGTCATAGTGTATTATTCTGCTGATAAGTAGCTAAATAAAGCTAAATAAAGTAGCTCTTTGTATTAACAAAAATTTTAAAACTTAAAATTTTTGCATCAATATTCATTAGGGAGATTGGTTTGTAATTTTCTTTCTCTGTTTTGGCTCTTCCTGGTTTAGGTATCAATCAGTACCATATTTATGTTATAGAAGGAATTTGGCAGGACTTCTTCTTTACCAACACACTTCTGGACAAAAAAAAAATTTCTGCCCATGAGTTAAATCTTATAAGACCATTGAGTTAGAAATGTTGGGTACTTGAGGTAATTTAATACAATTCCCTCATTTTACTGGTGGCCCACAAAGGCTAATTGATTTTTCCAGAGTCATACAGATAATAAGTGACAGAGCTAGGTTTCAAATGTAAGATCACTGGCTCCAAAGACAGCACTGTAAGGTGCAAGGAGTATATACCCCAATGGATTTCAACAAAGCTTTATCTAAGAAGGAACAAAAAACAAACAAAAAAAAAATTGTAAATGGCAAACCCTTAAAATGTAAAGGAAACTTTTAAATGATCTTAAGTTAAAGAGATTCCAGGTATATGAAAAGGCCCTCAGAAACAATGGCTAAAGTATGGGATGTAGGATATAAACTACTTTCATACCTTAATCCTAGTACTCATTTCTCTAAATTCCAGATGGAAATATGAGAAGTATAACTGGAATTGTCAGTCATTAGGAAAAGCAAAGTCTCTCCCAGAGGGAAATCACTTACAAACCAGAAAGTTTTAAATAAAAAGTGACTCCAAACTTCTCCTATCTACTAAATAGAAGGAATTAACTTTGTCACCAAGGCCCTAAGTGAGTCAAAAGGAGAAGCTTCTGCCAAACAGAAGGTGTTGTATCACTAAGCTGATTAAGAGTCTGGAAATGATAAAGAGTAAGTCCCAGAAATCTAGTAGGTTGATTCATTCTTCAGAATCCAGTGAATGAGTGAGTTAAGTGAGTGAGTGATCTTCCCTATCCAATATAACATCACCTGCCTACTGTCAGAGTGATCTGTCTGGCTCATTTAAGCGGTTGTCCATTGGCCAAAAAATAGCAGCCATTCCAATTGTCCGAGCAAGCTGCCAAGTTGGGATTCAGAGCAATTGCAGTCAAGCCCAGCAAGAAGCCAACCCAGAAATCAAGTACTATTTTATTGCCTCCCCTGGCAATAGATTGACACCAGCCAGCCAGAAAGAGCCTGTGCCATATGAGGAGTGGGGTCAACTGTCCATTCTTCCCTCAATAACCCATGTACATACTTAAGGGAGAATAATCTTCAAGTTTTGGGGAAAAGTTTTTCTAAATCACTGTTCTTCCTCTTGAACATAAATAAATGCTTTTTTAAAAAGTTAGTAGAATTTACTGGATGTTTGTTAAAGAGAAACACACCAGTAACAGGAATTCATGAGGATTACCCTTGATGTAGCAACTGCTTCTCTGGGGACCCAGTTTGTTAGTCCCTGTGTTAGTTATAGGAGTAAGCCCAGAGGGGTTGCTAGGAAATCTGCTGATAAGAATTTTATAAGATAAAGAAAAAAAATTCCACTTTACTAAGATATTAACTTAAATGAACTAAAACCAAAAATATTTTAAGATCTTGTATTTGTTTTTTTTTCCTGGTATTTATATGTTATTATTACAAGAAAAATGGGGGCTAACTGATGCTTATATAATTTAAAATTTGGCTAGTAAAAGGGCTTGCTGAGTCCTCTTTAGGTTGTTCATCCACTTTTAATTTCTACCTTCACTGTACTCTCACCTATGGTTCTAAGAAGGTATAGTATGTCTATGAGTGGAACCCTATATAAACTGTTATGATGACAGGCTAAACCAGTTTGAGGGTAACCAATAGACCTCATACCAATTAGTAAGTAAGGAGAATATCTACCCTAAGCCTGTGAAAACTTTCCCCAACAGAATGGGTGAATGAGAATAATTTGTTCCAGTGGCCATGAAGGTGACTAAAGCAAATGCTATGGAGAATTTAGTGTTTGGTAAAACATAAAATACAAAGGTCATCCACCGCATCCTGGGCCATCACTGAATTTTGTCTTGCCACTTGACTACAATGACTTAGGAAAAGTAAGTGACTTTGTGCAAATAAACCTCATTTAAATCCAATTCATGTGCAAGTCAAGACATCATACTTTAATGTCATTAATTCTCTTTAAAAACTAAGGATGAACAATAACTTCTAATTAATACTAATAACTATGATAAATTATTGCATGCTATACCCCGCTGGCATTGAGGTGCTGACTCTCTTCCTACTAAATTTTGAAATTCACCTGAATAAATTTAATAATCTTTCCCTTTGACAACCCTTCAAATATTTCAACACAAAAATAAAGCCTTCCATTTACATAGTACATTATGATTCACAAAGTGTTTTATATTCTTTGTCTCAACTGATGCTCACAGCAACCCTTTGAGAGAGATACTACAAGTATTATTATCTTTGTGTTATAGAAGAGGAACCTGAAAGCACAAAAGGTTAAGTGATTTGCCCCATACAGGCACAGTTTGTCTAGTAAGTGACTAAAACAGGATGAGTAATACAGCTGACCTTTATGTAGCCCTTCCTATAAATTATTTCACCTGATCTTCACAACAGCCTGTAAGGTAAGTGCTGCTGTGATTATTACTCACAATTACAAATGACAAAATCATAGCAGAAGCAAGTTAAATAACTTGTCCAAAGTCCCAATTTTCAAAGCCATAATTTATTTGCACTCTGGACTTTTGATCTTTTGTGTTTTCTATCATACAACAATGCCATTCCAAATATTAGACATTTAGCTATTATAATTTCAATGAGAAGTTAGCACCAGCATTATTTACTACCTGTGAGAATTGTAGATAATAATATACTATTAGAGAATTAAGGTCCCTAAACAGGTGATATGTATATCCTATTTTTTAAAAGTCTTCGATTTCGAGTTGGGAATATTTCCTCTATTGATGTGAATACATTCGTGCAACCACTTAAGTGTGAAAAACTGTCACCTAGTAACAGAGGTATGTTGAGTCCAGCTAAAATTGTCTCTCCCTCCCTCCCTCCTCTGTCTGTTTCTCTTTCTCTCTCTCTCTCTCTCTCTCTCTCTCTCTCTCTCTCTCTTTCTCTCTCTCTCTCTCTCTCTCTCCTTTCTCTTTTTGTCTCTTTTTTCTGTCTCCCTTTGTCTCTGTCTCTCCTTATTGTTATAATTTTAGTATTCATATTTATGCCTCAGAAATAGGCAAAGAGTTAATAACAGAGATTGCATTTGAAGAGAACCAGTTGTTAAAACATTTACTAGGATAGCCTTACTAATGTGATATTCTTTGATTCTTTGAATTTAACAAGGCTGATCAGGAGAAATCAGGTGGACTTCCTCCCTGGTGGAATTCTTCTAGTTTAGTATGATCAGAACTTATCTGTTTAGCACGGCCTTTGAGAAACCAGGGTCACTCTAATGCCACCTCAGAGAAAACATTGACAAATAAAGTTGTAAATACTAAAACTATATGCCTATTTAATTCCATACCCACACATTGTGCTGAGTGCTAATTATATGCAAACTCATATGGCCTCAAATGTATGTGGATACATTCTATATACACATATATGCATAATTGTATATGTTTATATAATTATATATATATATATATTACCAGAAAATGATAATTCACTCTTTTATACATTTTATCTCTATATAATTTTATTGGAAGTACAAAAATTGACCAGTCTCCACAATGGCCCCATTAAGTTATCAAATCATTTTACTTTATACTGGATACAAGTAATCCTATGCACAAATGCCTAAAGAACATATTTCCACATGGAGACACTCACAAATACCCCCCAGGAATTTCTTTTTCTTTCTCTGTAGGATAAACATATGGGAAGACATTTATGCATATGCATAGCCATAAGAATATGCACAGGACAAGGCTTTGGAATGCAAAAAAGATATGGATTGAGAGGATAACACAGTTGAGAATGCCAAGATTTTAAAAAATCATAACCCTGAAAAAAAAACATTTCATTATGGATGATATTTACAGATACAAATTGTTTTAATGGAAGATTGCATTTCTTCAAGCTACCAAACTTTGGAGGAATGAATAATGTTTTGATCGACATCATTTTCTGCACTATTTTAAAGGCCTCTAAAATAACAATAATAATAGTAACTATGATTTTAAGTATATACTTTACAGCTTAAAAATCACTTTTACATCCTTTATATCAGCCAATACTCACAACAAACCTATGAGGTAAGGATTCTTATTCCTACTCTACAAATACACAGAGACTCAAGAAGATTGGAAGCTTGTTCAAAGTCAGAACTGAGTCTTAAACCCAGAACTTCTAACCCAGGGTTAATGGTATTTCCATTAAACCATGCTTTCTCTTATTATCTAAATAGTTAAATCATAATTCTCCATTAGTGAATATAGTAAAGGAAATAGTAAAGGAAAAAATCTGTGTGTGTGTGTGTGTGTGTGTGTGTGTGTGTGTGTGTGTTTGTAACTAGACTTTAGTCCATTTAAGAATGCAGGAGGATCTATGTATAATCAGTAAATAACCTCTTGGATACCTCAAAGAGAGAAAATGTCTTATATTAGAAAAATAATTTCAAACCTCTTTCCTATATTCACTCATTAATTCATTAATTTCATAAGATCTTATTATATGTTAAATATACATACTCCAGATAAATGCTAGTTCCAAATATAACCTTTAGACACTGGAAAATTATTAAGCATCAGTCTTAGTGAATGTAAAGATGGGACAGTCTAGTAAATTTTCCCAATCAAAGGAACTTTTCCCAGTAAATTGACACAAACAACTAATAACTACCTAACCACTCAACTAATCTTAGTCACTCTCTTCTTTCTCTACTTCAGTGACATTGCTCTTTTTTTGATTCTCTAATTTTCCTCTTTTTCCAGTTGCTCCCCAGTATCATCATTCATCATTTTCCTGTTTTTCCCTTCCCCCAAGTGGAAATCTTTTAAGTATCTTTGACTCCTCTTTTCATATTTACCCTTTTGGCTAGTTCATATACTTCCATAGTTTCAATTATATATATGGATAACTCTTAATTTTTTCCCCCATCCTCAAAAACTCCCCTGAATTCCAGCCTGTCTCCAACTGTCTGTTACATATCATGACTCTGAAATCCTTCCAGCACCTTAAACTCCACACTACAAAACTGAAATCACCATCCTCTGCTCTAAAGCTGTCCTTCTCTCAATTCTTTATTTATGATAGTAAAACTGTCTTTTTAGGTGGCCAGGCTTCAATCTTATTTCAGCTTTCCTCTCTCTCTTCCACTATATGCAGACACCAAGTCCTTTAGGTTCTGTCTCTATAATGTTTCTCAAATCTGTCATCTTTTTTTCCAATTGCTTTTAATTTTACCCTAGGTTAGGCCTTCATCTTATTTCACCAAGAATATTATAATTTCCTTCTGTAATAGGCTGAAGCTTGAGTTGATGCACTGAGGTCCCAAACACATGAGGCTAAAATAGTAATTGGACAATACTCTATTAATATATATGCTTGGAGAAAGAATGGCCCCTGCCCACTCTCTCTGCAAGTCCTGATGTGTTGTATAGGAAATGATGATTTTGGTGGGTGGAGACAGAGGGGCAGAGAGACTGCTGGCTGGTTTCTGGTCTGGCTGGCTTCTTGACCCAGCTGCTAACATTGCTAATCCCCCTTCACTTCTGATCCTTCTTCACCTGTAGAGATACAAGCAAACCCTCTCCCCCAAGCAGTCAACCTATTGTTGGACTTGAAAACCCTCAGGAATCATTGGATTCTCTGAGAAATGATAAGACTGTTACAGGACTTCAAAATCTGCTGGAATCATTGGATTCCCTAACATATAAAAAGACTTTTGCAGGACTTCAAAAACTTAGGTGGATCATTGGATTCCCTGACACGTGAAGCAATGGACAATAGATTGGTTTTGGACTATCTCTTGGCTGCTGAAGAAGGTGTATGTGTGACTGTTGTTTACGTATCCTCCTTCTAGGACATCTGGTGATCTTTTCCAACACCATGTTGATTTATATTGTTTGTTATTCCGCTACTTGTGTGTACAATTCATGTTTGTTACACCACATCGAACCTGCACTGACTGTGGGGAGAGTCATCCCTAATAGCCTCTGCATTATTGCTATGTGCTTGTGTAATACCTCCCATGCTGATGGGTTTGTGTATAATAAGACCCTTCAGCCCAGAAACCCACTAGCAACCCTCACTTCCCTTTGGTGCTTTTCATCTCCCTTCCTGAGATGTTGGGGAGGGCATGATCATCTCCTTTTCAGTGCTTTCACCTCCTTTCCTGAGAAGTCAGGGAGGATGTGATCACCTTCTTTTTGGTGCTTTCACCTCCTTTCCTGAGACGTCAGGGAGGTTGTGATCACCATCCCTTGGGGGCTCTGATCTCCCTGAGGAGTCAGGGATGGCATGACCACCTGTGTTCTAAAATAAAAGAAAGCGGGAGCCTTCTAACTGGTCTCCTTTCTTTGAGGTTTTCATTTTTTTAGCCTATCATTTTAATACTTACCAAATTAATCTTACTAATTTTTCCTAGGCATCATAATTATATTTCTATAGCCACAGTAGATGGCAAACACTTTAAGAGTAAAGATTGTGGTACCTTTCATTTTTTATTTCTAATTCTAACACATTATTATGAATGTTGCTGTGATTCAGTCATTTCGACCATATTGGACACTTTATGAATTCATTGGATTTTCTTGACAAAGATGCTGGATTAATTTGCATTTCCTTCTCCAGTTCATTTGACAGATAAAGAAACTGAGGCAAACAGGATTAACTGACTTGCCCAGGGCCATAGAGTTAGGAAGTGTCTAAAGCCAGATTTGAACTAAGGGCTTCTTGACTCAGGTTCTATTCGTTATACCACCTAGATGTGCTGCTATGAACATAATAGCTAATTTTTAAAATATTTCATGGATGGAATTATAACTTACTTAACATGAACATAAAATTGTGCTGATAATGTGTTAATTCAGTGTTTTGGCACTAGAAATCTGGTTTGACATCCTAAAAACAAGATATTATTACTGAGAAGATTGTCAGTCTGGAGCCATGAAGATTTGAGTTCAGGTGTAGCCTTTTAGTACTTCCTACTTTAGTAATCTTCATCAAGTCATCTTATTTCACAGAAATTTGGGCATGTTTGCAAGTGATAGATGGGTTGTGAATCTGCCTGCTTTTCCCTCAAATACATACACTCAGACTAAACTGGGGTCTCATCAATTAGTACTTTACTTCCAATTATGCCGATTTTAGCCCATGTATGCCTTTCTGTGAAACTCATCAAATCCAATCAATATTAATTAAGTGTATACTATATGTCAGGGATTGTACTGAATGCTGGAGATACAAAATAAGAAAAAGATAGCTTCTGCCCTCAAGGAGCTTACAATCTACTAGGGAGATATAACACACAAAAGGAGGTAATCAGCAAAAGATATGATTCCATAGAGTTGAAAAAAAATCAAACAATACATCGGATGCATAATGGAATGAGCCCCAAAGCTTCTGCCTTCTATACAGGAAAGCATTGGGAGGAGTTTGGTATTCCATCCTCCAATTCTCCAAGTCAGAGAGGAGAGAAGGCTGAGGTAGGTAGTATAATTCAAGGCTAAAGTTAGCAGCACAGTAGTGATATTACCTAGGTTGAACAGTGAATAGAGTGGTAGGCCTGGAGTCATGAAAATAAAGTAGTAGCACCTAGGTGGAACAGGGGAGAGAGTGCTGGGCAAGCCATGAAAACTCTAAATTTGGCTTTAGACACTAGCTGTGTGACCTTGAACAACTGACAACCCTTTGCCTCAGTTGCTCATCTATAAAATGATCTGGAGAAGGAAATGTAAACTATTCCAGTGTCTTTGCCAAGAAAACCCCAAAAGAGTAAGACAGGACTGAAAAACTAAACAGTAACAAAAATGAGATAGAAGTTATAAGCTTAACAATGGAAGGGCATCTTATTCCCTGCAGTTAAAAAACAGACAGGACAATAGATGCAGCATTTTGGCTGTAATCTCTCTCACAAAAGTTTGCCACATGCCTTCTTTACTTTCTCTGAAAGTGTACCAGGAGAGCATTCCAATTATCCATACTCTTGTCATCTTTCTCCATTCCTATATGATTAGTTCATCTTCTCTTCTTGTCATATGTATTTCTTTGATTGCATCTTTTACTCCAGTTTCATCTTTGAAATTCCTCATTGATTATTTTTGGCAGCTTCTCTATTGGCCTCTGTGTGATATTTATTTTTAATTCTTCAGAGACTGTTGAATCCCATGTCTTGTTACCATAAGACCATACCAGCAGACTGTTGCTCTTAAAAAAAAATCTTTATTTCCATTGGAGCTTACAGTTACAAAAAAGAGCTTCACAATTTCCCAAAGATCAACTGACCTGATCTCTTCCTACTATTTGATTCTGGGTCTAATTCATCTATCTAGACTATCTATTACAGACACTAGTTTATGTATATATATGTATATATGTATGCATGTATATATAAGTATACACATATTTGAGTGTGTATACATGTGTATCTATATAAACACATAATGATAGGTAGTAGATTCTTATATACACATATTCTTTTTTTTCAATTATTCATTTTGCCTTTAAAATGAAGAAGCTATATTAGACAGATCATGGTTTTTAGATGGGAATTTTGGTATAGGAATCATAACCATATGATTTTTTTTATCTAGGCCCATAAATGACTGAAGTTCCACAGTGGCAGATTACATTACTAATTAAAAACAAAAAATAATTAACCCTTAAGGAAGCATTTCCTTTCTTTTTTTAAATTTTATTAAAGCTTTTTATTTACAAAACATATACATGAGTAATTTTTCAACATTGATCCTTACAAAACTTTCTCTTCCAAATTTTTCTCTCCTTCCCCCATCCCCTGCTCTAGATGGAAGGTAGCCCAATACATGTTAAATATGTCAAAATATATGTTAAATCCAATGTATGTATACATATTTATACAGTTATCTTGCTGCACAAGAAAAATCGAATCAAGAAGGGAAAAAAAACCTGAGAAAGAAAACAAAATGCAAGGGAACCTCAACAGAAAGAGTGAAAATGCTATGTTGTGGTCCACACTCAGTTCCCACAGTCCTCTCTCTGGGTGTATATGACTCTCTTCATCACTGAACAATTGAAACTTGTTTGAATCATCTCATTGTTGAATTAATGAAACATTTTCTATGCCATTTTTAGTTGTCTTTTTTCCACTTGCATCGTCCTTAGCATAGATGAAGAAATCAAACTATATTTTTAGTCACTGGATCTTTGAGTTTTCAATTGTATAATTTTCTATGGTTCTAATTCCAAAATTATTTACTTTAGAAAAAGAAAATTTCTATATGCAGAATAAATTGACATTGTCTCTCTGATCAGAGTTCTCAGCTCAGAAACTTCATGGCTGAGGGTCCTAGCAGTCTAATTGTGGGGAAAGCAGAATGGTTAACATGTGCTATAAAAAGTCATAGCTAGTCCCTGCTGTATATAATCAATGAATAATTAGCCCTCAGTTTAGAAAAATCTAGGAATCTTTAAGAAATTTAGTACTTGGATAGATTATATAACATTATCTAGTTCCCTATACTAATGAAACCATAGTTCTAGGAAAAATAGAGACAGAGGGAGAAAAAAAAGAAGGAGGAGGAGGAGGAGGAGGAAAAGAAGGAGGGGGAGAAGGAGGAGGAGGAGGAGGATGGAGAAAGGGAGAAACAGAGACAGAGACACAGAGACAGAGAGCACATTTTACACATTTTACCAGCTTGTTGGAAAAAGGCTCAAAGACCTTGGATATTAAACAACATAAAAAAGTCATTGCTTTGCTGGGAATTGTATGCTAACTGTAAAAAATATTTTTTCCCAAATTGCATTTTTTGAATAAGCAAACTTCTTTTCTAATCTTAATTTAAGGGAAGTAGATAGGTGATAAATAAAGATCCAGCCTCAACAACAGGCTACCCTGAGTTCCAGTTCTTCCTCTAATACATTCCATGTAACCCCAGAAAAGTCATTTAACTTCTCAATGTTCTGTGATTTTAAGTTGAAGAAAAGATGCTGACCTGCATTACCGGAGGAGAGTTCTTTATCCAGAATCTTGTTTTAAGTACATTCAATTTTAAATATCAATGGACTAAAGACATGAAATGTCCCATTGTCACAACAAACCCAGTATGTCCAAAATTCAACTCATGTTAGGATTTCATGGATCTCTAATAAGAAGTTTAAAATAAAGAACAAGAACTCTAGAAAAGTAATCCAAAATTTGTGAATTGCCTGAATAGTGGGCTTATTAAAGCTACAAGAATAAAGAATATCAACAAAGAAGATGGAAAAAGAGAAAAGAGCCCTCAAGAGATATTTGTTGACACCCACTTTTTAAGGGATAGGTTGAGGTTGAGTATCTAGGAAATAATACAAGAGAAAAAAAAAAAGAGGTGAGAACATCATGCCACAGAAGCTGAAAAATGGTAGGGGGTGGGATAGGGAGAAGGAAGGGAGAATCCATGAGACATAGTTGGTTCTTAATGTCACATTCTTCAAAAAAGTCAAGAAGAATGAGAACAGAAAAGAAGTTATTAGGTTTGATGATAAAATCATAAAAACTTTTATCTTAATAGAATAAATAAATATAGAAGCACATTTCAAAACTTGTGGAGAATTGGTGAGATGGTCAAGATAAAGAGAATTCAAAATTTTTTCTAGACATTTGAAAATTTGGGATAAACAGAAATACTTTGATAGTCATAGAAAAGGTTGTGTTTATTTTAAGAACAGGAGAGACTTCAATATATTTGTAAGCCAAGGTGATGGGAAGTAACATGAGATGACAAAAAGAAGGAATATTTGAAGGAATATTGGCACAAAGAAAAAAGCAAGGAATGGGATCAAGGGTCCAGGTAGATGACCTAAAGTCACCTTCTGCTCTGAGACTAAAAGGAAGAAAAAAAGTGTGGTAAACTCAATGAGAGTTTGAGAGTAATAGAGAGGAAGAAAGTTGAGGGAGTTCCCATCAGATGACCTCAATGTTTGCACTGAAGTAGGAAGAATGTCATCTGCTTTACAGAGGAAAATCTACTAGATTTGGGGTTTGAGAAGATGTAGAACAGCTGTGAAAAATGTAATAGAGAATCAAATGAATGATTGAAAGGATCACTGTGCTCAGTTGAAGACAAATAGCACACATTTTTAGTAAGTCCATTCAACACAATCTCATTATTTCTCTCAGCAGTATTTGGCAGCTCAAGAGAAAGAGTAAAGAAGGTAGATGGGAGGAATTACCAAAGGTTGAGGGTTAGTAGAACAGGAACCTCCAAGTCTATTATTGCTACCCCAAGAGCATTGATTAAATCTACACCTTGGAAAAGCAGTAAGTGATGACATGGCCCCTGACCTCTGGAAAAATACAGTTCAAGGCAACAAAAAGCCACATCAGACATATATATCTATGGAGAGCCACTGCTCAGACATGTTGGGTCAAAACATTTTCTGACACTTATCTCCATGACAGCAACAAAAATTATTTCAAAGGCAAGAAAGTGTCTTTGAGGGTTGTCTCACCTACATACTGAAAACTGCTCAGGCACTGTGTTTCCATTCTTGGGCTCTGAATAAGTGTCAGTCTAGGGAGAGCACTCTAAAGTTTAAGGTCAAAGTCTTGACGCTTCTTAAGGGTAAACATACATAGATTTCCTTTAGAAAAAGCTGTTGTTGAATAAAAGGAAAGACAGAAGAAAAAAAAGCCAGACAAGTAGGAAAGCTTTTAAAGCTACAGGTTTATCTTATTACATTCTTTAAAGCAAGCTGTATATTATAGCCACCTGTAGTTTTTACCTACAACCCTCTTTTTTAATATTTATGTACATATATATGCATATATGGATTATGCAAATACCCATTCTCTTTGAGGTTTTTTTTTTTTTTTTTAAGGTCAAAATAAAAGTAATATAACTAGGAAAAGCAACTTACTTGGGGGTTTCTGCATCAATCAAATCTCTTAACCAATTAGTAAGTAGTGAAATCTAGATAGAGGCTATAGGAGAACTGCTAAAACAATCCTGGAACTACATCTTCCATCTTTCTTGAAGATCTTTTGGTTCTTAATTAGCCAGTCAACAAATGTTTATTGAACGCCTATGATGAATTCAATAATACCCTGATTTTTTCTATTTCTGATAGTATGTATTTATACATTTGTTTCTGAAAGCACTTATATAATGATGTAATATAACAATAATTATATATTATTATATAACAATTATTGAATAAATGAAATTAGTAAGCATTTTACATTGTGTATAATCAGTAAGACCAGGAAATAAGTTTACCATTTCTTGATGTCAGAATCATCTCCAAACTTCTATCAGTAAGTCAAACTAAGTTTGTCACATGCATGATATGGAATGGCAAGTTAAACCCCAAAGGTATCAGTAAATTCAGTTGTTGCACAATGTCAAAGAATGGCATTGAATGATTTGATCTAAAATTATGACCAGAACAGTTCTCAAGCATCACCATAGTATAATAGAACACATAATTCTGGGAAATGAATAGATTTGAGTTAGGATGAAATATAATCACAGATATGGAACAAAAAAAGAAGTTTAAAGCTCATCTAATCTAATCCTCTCATTTTTATGATTGCAGAAACTGGTCTAGAGAGATAAAGTGAGGTCCAAGGTTATGAAGGCATTAAGTGGCAGAACCCCAGCTCCTCTTACTTCAAACTGAGTGCTTTTTCAACTTCATTATGTACTCACTTTCAAATCTTTGAGAGGCAAAAGCAATGTAGGGAATCACAGGGTGACTGAATCAGTTGCTTAGTTAATGGGAAGGTAGCAATTTAATGATTTGGAAAGTTTCCTGAAGGATAGAGCAATTAAGTGATGGAGAAGGGGCAAGACTGGACTCCTAATGATTAAAAATCAAATGATTAAAATCCAAATTCCTCTGACTAGTATTTAATGCCTTCTACTGACTGTTTATCTCCAACTTATCTTTCCAAGATAGCCTTACTGTATTACTGTTTTACTTACCTCCATCAGTTTATCCTCTACTTTCTTCCCTCCAAGCTTTTGCTTATGCTGTTCCATAGATGAACAATGAACCCCTAACATTTATGTCTGTTAAAATGCCACCTTTATCACTCAGTCAGTTGTTGGCTCTCCTTCTATTGAAACCTTATGACATTTTGTATATGCCTCGCTTTCTTACCACATTGACTTAAACTTATTTGTATATGTTAAAGTTTTACTAAATTATCAGCTACTGAAGAGCAAATAATGTGTCTTACTCATATTTATATCCTATTATCAATCTAGCATAGTGCCTTTACACTGCAGACAATTACTGGATATTTGTTTATTGAAACCCCACAAAATTCTTTTTTTTTAACTCATATTTTTTAATTTTTCCAATATTTGATAAGATAAAATGACTATCTTACTGTGTAATAGATTCTGAACAGGCACTAATATCAAAGGAAGCATTAGGTATAAAAGGTGGATATATATACATGCACATACCTGTATATACCTATATACACATATATACGTATATATATATGTATATGTATATATGTGTATAAAATGTTCTATGTGTATGTTTACCTATGATGGTCTATTTAAGACATTTATTAACTATTGCTTTCAAGTCACACCTAGGGTATTATGGGGGAAAAGTCTCAAACAGGTCCACTATCAAAGATCTAGATCTACAACATCTCAGGTATGACTTATCCTTACAAATTCAATTAATGCTGGGAAACTTACATATATTAGCTACAACATATAAGACAAATTTAGGTGACATAAATATAAACATATTTCACTCTTCTAATCATTTTCTCAAATGTAGCTTTTGAAAGACACAAAATTGATAAAGCTCCAACAGGAATCTCCCAAGGATTCCAACCATTCATCCACATATCCTTTTCAAAATCTAGAGGCTTTCCATCACCTCACTAACCTTCCAGAGCAACAAAGTTTTATCATAATGGTCAATTTTTCACTACCAACATTCTTGTCTGTTTTTCTCCTTCTTAAACCACACTATATATTCCTCCTCTATAAAGCCTATGTTGGCACCCCAATACAACTCAGCTGTTAGCAAATTAGTGCTGTCTCCTTATTTAGTACTAATATACTTCATCAACTTCCTTGTTCGTGTCCATGATGCCATAATTTTTCTAATGCAAAAAACATCATATATAAATATTTACGATGTTTTTAAATATATATGTATAATTTTTATTCATGATAATAAGTAGAATATTATAATTCCTGTTTTGCTGATGAAAAAATTGAGGTAAATAAAGATGAAATGCTCTCAGAGTCACATGATATCAGAGCTCAGACATGAAATCAAGTATCCTGATTCTTCATCTATGAAGGTTTTCATTATATCACTTTCTCAATCTTCTTTTGAAATAGATAAGTCATATCCTAGGTTTAGGGATTGTTAATTTTTTCCATTCTCAAAATGAAAAACATTATCATACATGTATTTAAAAGAAGTATTTTTTAAAAAGAAGTAGCACATAATTTTTAATCATAAAATTGATGACTCATAATCTAGATTTCTTTCTAATCTAGTCTGAAAATTCATTTAGAAAATATACAAGTAGAGACATTTATGCAAGTGTTTATTGTTGTTGTTTTTAGATTGTTCTTTATTAATTAGTTCATTTTCAAACATTTTAGAATCTGAAATAAGAAGCTAAGTAGTCTTGTTATCATTCTCAACAAACCAATTAGCTCATGATATATTTAAGAATTTATGACTATTGAAATGAAATGTTATTAATGAACAAAAATAATTACTTTGGAAGCTATTTTTCATATATAGAATTTTATACTATCTTTGCTACTAAAAGTTCTTAGTGAAAGAAAAAAAGTTCTTTTAGCTCAAGTGTGTTGACCTTAGGTCTCTGAATTAGGACACTATCAATGACAAAATCTGAACTGTAAAATGAGTCTGTTAGGATTAAGACTTTGGCCATGGCATGGTTAAAGAGGTGAAACTCTAGTTAACTAATATATTTATCTGATTTCTCCCAAAAAGAAAAAGTTCTAGATTCAACTAAAACTACATTTGTTAACTCTTGGAATTTCTAGTAAGATTCTTTATTCCACCAAAAATCACAAACTAGCATGTTTCTGGAGGGAAAATGCTTCAAATTAATCTTCTGACTATACATTATTTAAAAAAAAGAATAGCTTTTTATTTCAAAATTTATGCAAAGATAGTTTTCAGCATTTACCCTTGCAAAAGCTTGTGTTCCAATTTTTTCCCTTCTTCTTCCCACCCCCTATTTATGCACATATCATGATGCACCAAAGAAAATCAGATCAGAAAGCAAAAAAAGCAAGCAAAGAGGTGAAAATACTATGTTATGATCCACATTCAATCCCTATGTTCCTCTTTCTGGATGCAAATGGCTCTCTCTCTCACAAGTCTATTGGAATTGGCCTAAATTACCTCATGGCTAAAAAGAGTCAAGTCCATCAGAGCTGATCATTAAATAACTTTGTTGTTGCTGCGTACAATGTTCTCTTGGTTCTACACACTTCACTTAGCACCAGTTCATGTAAGTTTCTCCAGGCCTTTCCGAAATCAACCTGCTGATCATTTTCTTATAGAACAATAATATTCCATAACATTCATATACCATAACTTATTCAGTCATTCCCCAACTATCATCCTCTGAATGTACATTATTTAAAAATAAAAAAGGCATATACTGATAAAAAACATGATAATATCTCATAATGCAGATATACGTGGTTTTATTTCATGGCTATTTCAGAAAATACCCTAGTATCTCAACTGCATTCAACCAAATAGCCTATGTATAACATAAAGGCATAAAGTGTATATATGCATATACATATATATGTATGTATACATACAATGAATATTTTTTTCTGAAAAGTTAGGGTTTCATGTATTTTTCTTAAGAACTAACTATATACTCATACTAGATGGATAGGGTGAATAAGAAAAAGAGACAGAGATAGAAAGAAAAGGACAAAGATGAAAAAAAACAAAGAGATATAGGCTGGGCAGCAAAGCTTTTGAGTGATTCTGGATGTTTTTTTTGAAGGTCCATAATGCTGCATAGCTTGGCACATTTATGACAATGTCATCTGAAAAAAGATAAGACCTGAACATTTGACCATTGATGACAAATCCCTCTTTAGCTTAGTCTCTGCTCCAGATATACATATGCATACACATGTATAATATATGTCATTGTGGCTTTTATATATGCATATATATGTCTGAGCACACATATTGGAGTATAGTTTACTGTCAAAGAGAAAATGTGAAAACTGAATTACCTAATTTGATATATAAGTATGTGAAATAAAATGTAAATATGCCTATGAAAATATGAAAGTTATTTTTATGGAGTTAAAGAATCAAGGAAAGTTAAATTCTGATAAAATTTGAGTATAATCTTTAATAACAATATATTTAGGCATGTAGATGATCAGCAAATGATTTTGCTGAAAATATGAAAATCAATAAAAAGTTCACATTTTATTTCTAATGAACAGACAAATGTCCATATCAACTCAATAACTATTTACTATGGACAGTTTTCCTGATCCAGCCAATCAAATCCAAGATAAGGGCAACAAGCTTCACAAAGTAACCTAGGTCTTACAATAATTTTCAGTGATTCCCCAGAGTCTTATTTACACTAAATTGAAATGAAGTTCTGCACAATTCAAGATGGGGTAGGAAAGGGCATTTAATTCAGGGAAGATTGAGAAAATATCCTTTTTAAGGTTCTAATCTAAGGAGAATTAGACTCCCCAGTGAGTGTGATTTCTTGAAGGAAGTGGAGAGGGGGAAGGGTAATCTAATGCATGTAAAAATGTGGACAAATGCAGCTTTTCTGTTTAATTTCCGCAAAGTGTGTGTTCTCCCACTTGAGTTTATACTGCTGCCTAATGAAATAATCAGCTAGTATGGAAGAGGGGAGTGCTAGTGCAAGAGGGGAGGAACCATCCTGAAAGGTCTATTATCCTGTCAATATGTGCTCAGAACTCTCATTAATGTTAATTAGATTTACCCACTAGTCTAAAGGGGAGAGCAATCCCTTAAACAGCAAGTTAGAATAAACCTATCTAGCAATGCAAAACATAGGGGAAAAAAATAGAAATTATTGCTGCCTCCAAGCAACTGTAACTTGTGTAAACAGCATTTATGTGGCCATTAACCCAAGTTGAAATTGAACTTGTCAGCATTACATGGGATGCGTACATAAGGGTAACTGTTTGTGAACAATTTCTCCAACGAAGTAAGTACAAAAAGGATTTATTTCTTCATTAGACAAGTAGATGGTCTCTGTCTATCATCTTCTTAATAGAACAGTCTTGATAAGTTTAATGCTTTACAATAATATTAGAAGCTTATCCTGTAATAGTTTTCCATCCTTACATATGAAAGACTAATATGCAATTTAGAGACAAATTATGTTTATCTTCAATTACTGATATTTTGTTTTCAGGTATTATAGTGAAGAAAATGCATTCCTTGATTAAATGGTAAAAAATGAGTTTAAGCAACATTTCCTTCATATTTATTTATAATTTACAGACATTATTTCATTTAAATGTCTTTGCTCTATTTTTTGTTCTTAAAAACATCACTCAAAGTCTGTGCTTTATTTATGTCATCCAAAATTCACTTAATAGAAAACTTGCTTGCTTTTAATGATTTCATTTACCTCTAGTCCTATCCTGAATTTGGATTTGCAAAGAGGGGGGAAAAAAAGTAGATTTTTTTCCCCCAGTGGTATAATCAAAAGTACTCAAAATGGGAGACTTAGAATGAGTGTACAAGGCTGAATTATTCAACTTTCTAGTTTTAGGTGTGACATGTTGACAGAGGCTGACACTTAGCGGGTGAATATCGTGTAGTTGTCAGCTGGCATTAAGACTTGCAGTTCAGGCGGTAGTCAAAATAAAGAAGGAATGACAGTGTCCGTATTTGGAATCCACACTCTCACATAGTGGCAGCCAAAAGAATTTCTGTTTGCTATACACCACACATGCACCACCTGTTCTGCTGAGTAGGGGAAAGATTTACACATTTAAATGTAAATGGTGGTTATGTTTACTAGTCACACCTAAGTATATTTTGTCTACCATGATCATTGGAGATGTATATATATATATATATATATATATATATATATATAGCTATTGACTTTTGAAATATATGTTAAAGTTAATTGTAATTACTTATTATTTAAAGGGGGAATCATAGAAAGAAGATGCTCAATAGGAAAATTTCGATCCTTCAGAGATTTCTGTGAAATTTAATATAAATTTGTAGATTTAACTAAAGGACTTGGTAGACAAGAGGAGTATGTTTTCTATTTTTCATTGTGCTTAATTGTGTTTGCTGCTTAACCAGTAAATTACATTTTGAATTTTAAAATCCCTATTTGAAAACCAACATTATTCTCAATTCATATTCTATGGCACTACTCTCACTGAAGTAGACTCTAAAAGAGTTGCCTATTAAATTCTCAAATGAAGCTTATTCCATAGTTGTCATAACTCCTATTCTGAAAATAACAAGCTTTTAAACTCATGAAAACATTTAGCTTTGTGATGTTATAGAACTACAGCTTCACATTGTTATAAAACTAGATTCACTTTTGTTCAGAACTAAATCATAACATGCTTCTAATTTATAGCCTTTCCCCCCATCCTTAGAGAGGTTGCAATTTCAACCTTATGTAGTAATTGCAGCCAACCTCCATATTATATATGCTAAGAAATTCGGTTTGTTTTTTCCCTTATATACATGATTGAATGAATACACTAAGTAAGTGTTCTACCATTCACTGGTAGTAATTAGATTATGGTGGAACATAATTAAACAAAAATACAGGAGAGTTGTGATTAGATAATGCTCTTATGTAGCAGAGAGACTTAGAAGGAGAATAAGAAGGAATCCTATAATTTTGATAATAATAATAAGTAGCATTTGTAAAGTGCTTTAAGATTTGCAAAGCACTTTACAAATATTATCTCATTTGTTATTCCCTCAAAAAAAATCCTCACAAGTGGGTGCTATTATTTTCCCCATTTACAGCTGAGAAAACTGAGGCATGGAGGCTGAGTGACTTGTTCATAGTCATAAAGTCACAAAGCAAGTACAGTTATCCTTTCTCCATTGCTGTTTTCCTCAGTGCAGTTTTGTTATATCTCAGAGCAGCATAAGAAATTAAATGGAAATTTGGGGGGAGTTTTGTAGAAGTCATAGATGACACAGAAAAAGTTTAGAAACTCAAAAATGTACATACATATGTCTATATGTATATAAATATAAAAATACCTATATCATTGTATAATATCAATATATTTTATCTTTTAATTTAATAATAATCCAAACTTCTCTGGTACAAAAGGTGAGACAAAAAATTTTACACAAATTTTCCAGATCAGAGAGGTTCCTTGCTCCTCCCCAGTGTGATAACTGTCTCAGGCTGGGTTTGAGCTCCTGAAGTCAGGTTCATTATTCCCATCCACTGTGATACTGGTGATAAAAAATAGATGTGTTGCTTTTTCTGTGGTTAACAGGTCTTTGGTGACTATCAGGGTGCTAGGCCACTTTCTCCCAAATAGGAAAGGAAGAATAACTTTGTCTAACTCCTATGTCCCAGTCTTTTTTATTTACTAACTGGTTTTCAGACTATGCGCATCAAAGCAAAACTTCCTAGAAGGGAGACAGCACCAACTTGACTTATTGCTGTGTCAAATATGATCTTCTACTATGGTTATCATACAGTACCCTAATTTCCTATGTGTTTTGTAACTATTTATTGAACTGAAATAGATTCGGTGCAAATGTACAGTCCATGTAGTCTTTACCCATCAGCATTTCAGTGAATTTGTGATCTCATCAATGTGTACATTCTTTCCAGCAGATTGATTATTTCTTCCTTGCTAGCCTGTGAAATTCTTGTCCTTGACTCTGGTCATTATGTGTGACCTTCCTCTTCATTCTCTTCCATTTTCATAAGGTCATAAGAGCTCAAAAAGTAGATGCAAAAGAGACTTTCAAAGCCATGTGGTTCTACTCTTTTTTTACACATGAGGAAATGAAGGCCCAAGTATATTAAGTGCCAAAACTCACACTGGGAATAATCGGCACTTACATTGTGGCTATCATTACTCTTTTCCTTCTCCTCAAAACATATATTTCATTATGGGTAACTTTTTCCTGGATAATCTATTTTATGTGCCTTGTTATAGATGTCATTGGTAATGTGTTTCGGCTTCCATACACCTAGCACCTATTTCTCCATTGCTCTCTGCATTACTTATACATTGTCCAAAAGATGTCTAACTTTGAATACAAAAATGACTCAAAAATAACTCATCAGTTAGTGATGACAGATGAATGTGAACTCTGTCAGATTTTATCAAACCAGAGAGACTTCAAGGTCTTGATCATAAACTATCTATTGTTCAAAAACAAGCTTACCTAAGTAAAGAGAGGCTCAACCTTGGCAAATCAGTCACCATATAATGAACTGACTGGACACATCAAGCTGTCCTCCGGTTTTACCTAAAAAAATTTATTTTTATCAACCTAATTGTTTATTGTTCTTCAACAGATCTTTTACTGATAATATTTGTAGAGGAAATTTTTACTTATGGCAAATCCATATTCCCATTTTCTCTTCCCACACCAAGCTATTTGTGTCTCAGAAGGTGATTTTTAGAAACCCCACTTTCAAATTTACATGAAGACCTTTGAGTGTTTCTTTTTTTTTTCTTTCTATCATTGGGAAACAGTTTTTAGATCTCTTGAATCCAGGTACAATTCACATTTTCCCAGATATCATATGTTACATCAAGAATACATTTTAACTCTCCTTTTGAGTCATCAATGGAACTCCTCTAACTAGGAAATAGAAATTCAAGGAAATGTTAAAGCTATAATCATAGAAACAATTTTTTAAGTACTAGGAGAAATAGGTATTATAGATATAAAATGTTGCAAATTGGCCACTCTATAGTTTAACTTTGCACAATGACTGTTTTCCTTTGTTTCAAAAAATTGTTCCTTGGTGACACTAATGAGTCTTATTCATTGACATGCTGGTGCATTATCTGCCTCACACCCATGTGGATGTGGATGTTTGGCAATCCTGCTTTCCTAAGTTGATAACTATAGCTGTTTTCATGGAAAGGATCTGGAAGTTTTAATGTACTTCAGGCCCTATGTGAGACAGCAGTGGAAATGTAGAGTGCATATGGTAGAGGAGCAAGAAAGCTTTAATCCCTTTGTACTCCTTCTCTGGTCAGACTACAAGTGGAGTCATTTCTAGGCATAACTATGTAGGGAAAAGTTGAAGTGTCTAAATGAAGACAAGGAATGTGATGAAAGGACTTGAGTCCATATCTCACTAATGGTTGAAGGAACTAGTCATCTTTAGCCTGAAGAAAAGAAAACTAAGAGAGTGGGGGCCATGACAGCTGCCTTCAAGTATTTTACTGTTATGCAGAAATGGGATTAGATTTGTTCAGCTTGATCCCACAGGGGAGAATTAGGAGCAGTAAGTTTAAATTGTAACAAACCACATTAGCCTTGATGTCTGGGTGAGGACTCTAACATTTTTCAGTCATTTCAGTCATGTCCAATCCTTTGTGACCTAATTTGGGGTTTTGTTGGCAAAATACTAGAATGGTTTGCCACTTTCTTGTCTAGGTCATTTTTCAGATGAGTAAATTGAGGCAAACAAGGCTAAGTGACTTGTCCAAAGTCATACAGCTAGTAAGTGTCTGAGGCCATATTTTAACAAAGGAAGAAACAATTTTTTAACTTCAGGCTCAACACTGTGTCCCCTAACTGCACTTCTCTAGTATTTAGAGCTGTCAAAAATACTGCTTTAGGAAGGAGTTGTTTCCACCTTATTAAAAGTCTTCAGGTAGATGATGGAAGGCCTTCAGATTGGTATGATTAAAAAGTACTGATTTGAGAAATTAGATTCAAATCTGAGCTCTACTACTTATATGAGACTTGGGTTATATTGGTTACAACTCTGGACCTCAGTTTCCTCACCTGATAAAGTAGGGTTAATATAGGAGAAAGTGCTCTGAATTGCTAATACTTAGAGAAATACAATTTCAAAGAATTCTGAGGTTCTACCTCACAACCATCATATTGGCAATAACAAATGGCAAATGGACTATGGGAAAGCAGGTACATTAATGTATTTTCGTGGAGCTGTGAATTGGTCCAGTCATTCTAGAAAGCAATTTGGAATTAGGCCCATAAAGCTATTGAACCGAGCATACCCTTTGATCCATTCATACCATAATTAGATCTGTGTACTAAAGAGATCAAAGAAAGAAGAAAAGAAATCTTATGTAAAAAAAATATTTTAGCTGCTTTTTTTTTGGTAATAAGGAAGGGAAAAGGGATAGCTATTGATTAAAGAATGGCTGTTCAAATTATAGTATATATATGTAATGAAATGCTCTTGTGTTATTAAAATAATGAAGGGAATAGTTTCAAAGAAACATGGGAAGACTTGCATGAACTGATGCAGATTGAAGTAAGGAAAGCTAGGAGTATAATTCATGCAATTATAGCAGTATTGTAAAGACAAGGTTTGAAAGATGTAGGAGCTCTAATCAGTACAACACACAAGTAAATGGGTTACCCATCTCTTAATAGGTGAGGGAACTGAGTACGATTGAGACATTTAAGTGTGGAGTGGGAAAGGGCTCATTGGCAATTCAGGAATTTGTTTTGATTGACTATCCATATTTAGAACAAAATTTAGAATTTTCTTGCTTTCTCAGTTAGGGGTAGAAGGAAGTGGAAGGAAAAATATGTATCTAAAAGTAAAATTTAATTTTAAAACTGAGAAACTTGTACTAAGGATCTTTCTAGATCTAAATTCTAATATCTTATGATCATTTGGGGAGTATATTGTACTGAGCATATTTTTTTTCAGGTATAGATTGTATTAGATGGTCTTTTCAATTCTACAAATTTATTTATCTCTGGTTGACTGAATCATTCAGAGTCATCCCATTCATACATTGTAAAAAGGTGCTCATGATCAATAAATATTTGTGAAGTAAATGAATGAAGGAATGTATCCTGTCATAAACACATGGGCAGATCAAGCAAAATTGAATGTTAGCAAAGATTCTGTTAGTAGATTGATAATGAATTAGAAAAATTAGACAGAGACTCAGCAGAACCATATAATAAGTGCATCAAGAAATTGGCAGTGGGCAGAAAATGGAAGTAGCTACAATAAAAAGATGAACTTCCTAATGAAGGGCACACTTTTGAAGCCTGAATCACAGCACTTGGCTTTCTACTCATTTCATTCTCTTAGATTTTGATTTCCCCTGGTTAAAAAAAGACCCATCCTAGTTCTTCAATTTTTACTTGAAGTTTTTGAAATTTTACTTTTACTCTTCTGTGCCCAGGTGGTGGTTTCCCTTCCCTCCACCTGACAGCTTATCTAGACACATTTATACTTGGACACATGAACTCTACCACAGGTTTGAATAGAATGTGTCTTATTAAAAAATGTAATTTTCTTTAAAATGTTATGGCTATGTTGATAGTCATGGTATGAACTCCCTAAACACAATTCTACAAAGGAGAAATCTCAGTGTTTTCAATTGAATGTAAGAAAGATCTAACAATTTAAAAAAATAAAAGAAAAAAAAAGCTCTCAAAACTTCACCAGCTAAGAAGAGTTATATAAAAATGAAATATTATAATGTTGGGAATTCATTAGGCATCAACTTTACTTCATATTTAGGATTTTCTCAATTTTATTGATATATTTTGTTTTGGTGTCCCATTCTTCATCAATATCTCCTCCCTTTGTCCTCAATAAGAGTCCTTCTTTGTATTGATGAATTTTAAGAAGAGATAAAGAGGCTGAGAAAAAGTCAAGACATCAATCTTGTGTAGCAAGGACCATGGAGCATGCATATAAATGTCTCACTCCATTCTAGACAGCACTCTCTGAGTTTGAGATTGATCCTAAACCCTTAGTGCTGGCAAAAGTAGGCAAAGCCATGTCTTCCAAGGCCTTTTCTAAACTATCCTTGAGTTGGCTAAAATATTTAGATTATCTTATGTAATGTTCTGATTAGCTTTCTGGAGGGTCTTCAGACCAGCCTTGGAATGCAGAAGGCAGGAGGCAGAAGGCAGGAGAGCCACCACAAGGGTCTCTATCTTGAAGTCTGTCTTCCTCCCAGATCTCTTAGCTCATATACTCTATCATCATAGGTGGCAATCTTGTAGGATTGGTGTCAACTTGTAGAACTATACTAAGTACCAAGTACATGTAAACTAGAGAATCATTATCTTAATTCCACTGAGTTAACACCTTGTTGTAAGATTAAATCAATCATACTGAACTAGAGAACTATTAATCACCATGCTAAACTAGATAACCATTGTCTTATCAATTCCATTGAGTTAACACCTTGTTTCAAGTATACTTCTCCAAAGTTCTGGCTCTCTACAATCTTAGATAACTTTATTTTTTTTCATAAGTTTCTATACTAGACCCAATCTAAAAGCAAGTTTTGAAAATAATCATTTTTGACAGGATCAATTTGAAACATTTATGGGACATTGACATTACAGGATATCCCATAGGCATGATGATCTAGAGCTCAGGAAGATGGAACTGGTTTTATAGAACTGATAATCATCTGCATAAATATAATAAAATTGAACTAAACCTTTAATAGATTTATTAGTAGCATATTTTGTTATAATTAAGGAGAATCACATAAATGAAACCTAGTAGATATGTCTGATAAAAATATGTCAACCAAAACCACATGAGGAACTAATGAAAATTATAAAAATTAGATCTATTCACTTGCAGCTAACTGTTTAAGGGATATGAAAAGCCTGATTACACCTGACATCTCTGCATCTGTTAAGTGTTCTTCCTTTCCCCTTTATGACCACACTTCTTTCCCCTGGTATTTTATATCATTGTACCTGAATTTTTTCTTGATTCTTCTCTCTTATTATTAGATAATTATTAATCTCTGGGCCATCGTCTGCTTCTGGGATTTCTTTTCTCTACCTTTACTCTCAGATTCTGTGGGGATGACCCCCAAATTACATATTATCTCTTCAGTCTTCTGAACACTAGTCCCAAATTGCCAGTTGCCCATTCTTTATATCTTTCCCAATGTATCAAACTTCATTATGTATCACCAACACCCAAATCCACCCATCCTTCAGATTTCCCATTTCTGTGTCAAAATTCTCACATTTACCAACTTCACAAAGTTGGAGTCATCCTTGACTCCTTTTTTTTTTTTCCATGATCTCTACCCATATCCAAACAGTCTTACTCATTTTACCATAACACCATTTCTCACACCTGATCCCTTTTCATTCAAATGGCCACTTCGCTGGTTCAGGTGTTCAGCAGTCCTTGCCTGGGATATCAAAATAGCCTCCTAATTGATCTCTCTACTTCTAGTCCCTTTTCCCTCTCATACTCATAAGCATTTAACCTAGTGCTCTTCATAAATTCTTGTTGAGTGATAAATTCCTCACAACTGCCAAATTAGTACTTCCAAAAAACAGTCAGACCATGTTACACTCCTAGATCTTCACTGGATCCCTACTATCTCTAAACAACAACAACAAAAAAAACCCTTCCATAATCTGATTCCCACCTACCTTTCTAGATCTATTTTATATTGGGTACTTTCTTTTCCAGCCAAAATTGTTCTGCTAGCTTTTCCCTTCTATTCCATCTACCCATGGCTTTGCAGAAACTGTACCCCATGCTTAGAATGTACTTATCCTTTCCCTTTCCCTTTGCTAATGCCTCTTAGAATCAATAACTTCCTTAAAAGTAAATTAGGTACTATATCTGAAATAGAGTCTTTGCTTATTCCCCCAATTATCTCCATTTCTCTATCTCTGCCTCTGTTCCTCTGATTGTGTACATGTGTGTCTGTGTGTGTGTGTCTCTCTTGGTTATGCTGTGCCTTTGTCTCCCTCCTTCCTTCCCTCCATCCTTTCTTTTGCTCCCTCCCTTCTTCCATTTCTCTCTCTTCATATTCTATTTATATCACCACCAACAAAAATAAAAGCAAATTTAGCAAAGCGATGACATAGAAGTTCCATGAAAACCCAAATGGTTTCATTTTTGTCTTTGTAACTTCAGTTCCTTACACAACATCTTGAATATAGTTGATGCTTAATAAATACTTTTTTCAATTGTTCAACTAAAGCCTTGTAAGTTAAGATAGCTATGCCATAACAAAGAGAAAACTGGCCCAGAGATAAGAAGACGTGGTTTTTAGATGGCTAGGTGTGTGACTCTGAGCAAATTATATATCCCCTCAGAGATTCAATTCATCACTAATTAAAGTTGAAGGAACTAGATAGATACGACTTACAATCTCTTCCAGCCCTCGATATATTATTCTATGATCTTTATGTGCAGGAGAAGGAAGGGACAAGATAATTTGTATGGGGATAACAATCTAGTAATCACCTGAATAAAGCATAGTATATATAATAGGAATATATTTTCCCATTGGTAATCTGAGGATATCTCTTTGTTCCTAAAGTAACATGAATTACTATAATAAGGAACCATTGCTAATCCTTGAATAGGAGAATGATACAATAAAAGCAATGTGTGAGACATATTTATTTGCAATATACACAGAGGCTAAGTGGGCAGAAATCCTAAAAGCCACCTGGTCAAAGCCAACAACAATAGAAATAGAGAAGGGATCAAGTGAAGAGACATTGTACAAGAAGACTCACTGGAAATTGGTGATTGAATATAAGAAATAAATAGTATCATCATCATCATATCAATTCACTAGTATTGTCTATTATCATATCTCCCCAAATACCTACAATTTCAAAGGGAGACACACGCCAGCATCATTCTTAGCCTTGACACCAGGTTGCACATACATGTTCTCCCACAAGTAGCAATACTTGAATGTTTGAAACAGCCATTTATTATATAACGTGTGTAGTTTATAAAATTAGATTTAGAATCTGGAAAAAAAAAGGTGCTATATAAATGTAAGATCATTATCACTGTGTTGAAGAAAGTATCGCAGTATGTTTCTTTGGTTAATTGCTCAACTGCTAAGAAATCATCACTTGGCATATTGCTGATACCAGAAGTTAAGAACCTAGTTGGGGGAAGGGGAATGGTTTGAGGTACTGAATATCTACAGTAAAAAATAGCTACAATGCAGAATGGGCTTCCGGACAATATAGACTTTATGGATACTTGTTTTATATATACATATGCATGTATATATATACACATATACATACATAATCTGGACTATATATAATTCAGATCAGCAGACAAAAAACATTCTTTGATTCAAATGCTTTTATTCTTGTGTACTTCCATATTACTTAAGGATTCTATTGCTCTGAGATAGTATCTTTGAGGACAGAATAGTTAAGATCCTTTTAAATGCTAAATGACAAAATAAATTTGTAAATCATTTATGTCTTAAATAATGGCATTTATAAGACTGTTTTTCTGCTGAATTCTCTTAGGCTTCCTGAGTATAATCACTTAACTCCAGCATGAACTGACATAGCAGTACTGAATGCCAAAAACTGAGCCATATTAAGGAACGTTTCAGAGTCCTCTGTTCCATGGCAAATCCATATAGACTGGACAAAGATGCTGCTCTCTATAGTTTATTTTGTTTCTCTGCCATATAGTGCAAAACCCTGGACATAACTGTGTACAAAGGGTTTTGAATTCAATGCCTATGGACCATAGCCAGCATCACACACAGAAGTTAATGACCGATTGTTATCTTAGCCCATAGCTTGCATTCCTTTTGATAAGACTGTTTCAGCAAGGGGGTGGATCACAAAGTACAGGATTAATTAAGGTCAAATCCCAGCGAAATGTGCAATCTATTTTTCTGAGAGAAAAGCTAGTAAGAAATCACAGGATAACTTTTATATACTGAAGTCCATTAAAAAAAAAAAAAACTTTTAAAAATAATGTTTAATTAAACTTGAAGCTTAATTTCCCCCTTTTAAAAAAAAAAAAAAAACAGACAAAATTATAGAGCCACGTAATTTAAATGTTCCAGAACATCAGCAGACTGGAAACATTGATCATTACTGTGAACGGCTGTAATTTACAATGGTGATGAACCACTCTTAACATCCTCACAATCCAAGCACATCTAAATCATGCAGCTATGCTGACACTGGTTTATTAACATCTGACAGTAAAAATTGGTCTCTGGGAAACCATTGAATTTAGGTCCAGCAGTGTACTGTTATTTAAAAATGTGGATTTTGATGAAGAGTGATAGAGGAAGCCAACATCAAGGCTCAGGACACTAATCACTCCTATTTTAATGCTCTGTGAGAGTTTGAATCCCAATTGGGATTCTAGCTCATGATAAGATTGTGCTGAATTTAGGTATCTTGTAGAAAGATGTAGTGTCTCTTTGGGAACCAGACTACTGTTTTATTTAATTATTCTCAGATTATTTTTCCTATCCTACTGCAAACTTCAGTAGAGGAAACCAAAACCCCACTTACTTTCTTGGGAATCATAAGTAAACTCCATTGAGATGATATCCATTGAATTTATCTTGATTTCTGCGATACAGTACATAAATGTCATTGTTCACTGATAAAAATTGCATTTGATGTTATGGAAAAACTAGAAAAGGAAACTGTGTCATCCTTCATTTCTGAATATGGTCACATACTCTTCCTTTTACTTGTGGTTTATAGATTACCAAGGAAGATTACCTTGGTGCCACATTTCCGACAATGTGCAGTTGCCGTAATATTTGTCTTCACCTACAGGGATCAAATAAGGAAAGGGTCTGTGAGTATAAATTCAGAAATAAATGAAATGACAATGTTTTTGTTGTGACCTTTAGCCACAAATGACAATAGATAATATATCTATCTGCACATCTGGTAGTATATGATAATTGAGGTTTCTTGAAATATAAATAGATATTGCAATTGGGATAGGAATAAAGATAGAGATGGATAGGGATAGAAATAAAGAATGATTCTATGATTTTACTTATATAGTCAGTCAATAAATATGAAACTGCTAAGTACTTACTATGGAGAGCAGCTAGATGCCATAGTGAATAAAGTGCCAGGGCTGAAGTCATAAAAACTCATCACTCATCTTTGTAAGTTCAAATTTGGCTTCAGATACTTCTTAGCACTGTGACCCTATGAAAGTCACTTAATCCTGTTTCCCTAAATTCCTCATCTGTAAAATGAGCTGGAGAAGGACATGACAAACCAGTCCAGTATTTTTTGCCAAGAAAATCCCAAATGGGACTATGAAGACCCCAGTGAAATAACTAAACAACAACAATGTGAGTGGAAATTGTGCAAAAGTACTGCTAACACAAAGAAAGGGAAAAAAGCAAGACTCCTGCCCTTGAATATCTCACATTTTAAATGGACAAACAACATGTTCACAACTGTTTTAAAACAAAATATATAGAGTATAACTTGGAAATAATCTCAGATGGATATTTCTTACAGAGATTGTGGAGGAATTGCAACTGGGGAAAAGCCCTCTTGCAGGGTGTGAAATATAGTCCTGGGGCTTGAAGACAGAAGCCAAAGGAGCAATAAGAAATGGGGTCCAAAGATAACACCATTCTTTTTTACTATAAAGGTTTTCTTAAAGGCAAAAGTTGATAGGTACACATACAGATATCATAATGCTTGTAATGATTGATGTACAAGTTGTTATCACTAATGACCAATTTTAATTTTAATTTCGATGTTATTCTATTTTGGAACAGACTAAATGTAGCCATGGTTCTTGGAACTGATAATCTGGGGAGAGGATCAAGCTTCATCTTGCTACAGAGTTTAGACTGCCCCAACTAGAAAGGCCCTCCCAGATGAGGACAATCAAGATATCTTGGTAGACACTCCACCAAGACAGATTGCCATTTTCTCTGCAATTTACCAACTTAAAATGTTGCTTAGACTAGAGTTCAACAAGATTAAACAACTTGTTTAAAATCAGTATTTAACAGAATCAGGACTTGAATCTTGGCTTGGAGACCAATTCTTAATTCGCTTTGTCCCCACTAACTCTTCAGATCATACAGGTCATTCTAAAAAAATAATTGTTTTCCATTACATACAAGAACCACAAATGTACTGGAAGCTTAATTTTTTAGTTCTTTATCACCACAAAAAGCTGCTAGACATATTTTATACAGATGGGCTATTTTCCTTTTTTTCTGATCTCTCTGGAGCAAAAGACTGGCAATTACATCTCTAGGTTAAAGGGTATGCATCATTTCCTTAATCTATTTGATTCTCACAACAACCTTGTGATGCAAATGATATCATGTAGAGTCTGAAACTGAGAACGTAAGTTGTTTTTCCTAGGTCGCACAACTAGTGAAAAGAGGAAGTAGGATTCAAATTCAGGTCTTCTTGATTCCAAGTCTGACACAGAATCTCAACAAATATTTACTGATGAAAATTGTCCTGTTATGGATTCTCAAACTGGACATCAATGACTCTCCAGATATACCCAAACCTCATGCATGACATTGCCTCACTTTTAAACTAACTAGTCCTTGATCTAGCCAACTGGTACTTTCTTTAGGTGTCTGCTGCTATGATTTTCTTTCCCTTTCTGGGGTTGTTTACCATCAGAAACATGCAGGCAGAAGGCTGGGAAGTTTCTTGCAGCAGCCTTTCAGATGTTTCAGAATGGATTTACTGTGAAGCCCTTAAGGGGAACATACGATGAGGGGGATAGCTTTAGAACATTAGGTAAAGAGGGTACAAAGAATACAAATTAGAAAGTTTGTCACAGTATAATCCTGGTACCAAGAAGCAAAGACAAGTATTTAAATGTATTCTACTTGGTTTCTCTCCTGCTCACTTTCCTTTGTTAGAATGTCAGCTTTCTGAAGGCAATGATTATTTCATTTTTGTTTTTAAAGACCTGACATCCTGTGCAGTACCAGGAATGTGGTAGTTTCTTTACAAATATTTCTTAATTGAGTCCATCTTTGAAATCTCAGAACATTAGAAAACTAAGATGTAATACCATTCATAGGATTTTAAGATTTAAGGCTGGAGGGAATATTAGGAATCATTCTCCCATATTTCTTTGGATCAAGAAGCCAAGTCCCACAGTGTTTAAGTAATTCTTCTAATAGTGCCCAAATTCATATATGTTGTAAATTACAAAGCAAGCAAGCAACATGTATTAAGTGGCTTATGTGCCAGGCACTGTGCTAAGTACTATTGATTCAAAATAAGATACAAAAGGCAGAAGTTCCTGCCCTTAAGCAACTTAAATCTACCAGGGGATAAAACAAAGATATACAAATCCAGATAAATGAAGGAAAATAAAAAATAAAGAGGAGGTACTGGAATTAAGAGGATTAGAAAAGGCTTCCTGTAGAAGAAGAATTTTAGCTAATTAGTACCCCCATCTAATTTAATAAATAAGTAAATAGAAGCCCTAAGGATTAAGTGACATATAAAGTCACACAAATCCTCCTCCTCCTCTTCCTCATCATCATCATCCTAATGGTCAACAGTTCTGTATGTCAGAAATTTTGCTAAGGACTTTAAAATTATTATCTTTTTTGAGTCTCACAACAACCCTGGAAAATAGGTGCTATTATTTTCCCCATTTTGCAGATAAGGAAACTGAAGCCAAGTAGAAATTAAGTGATCACCTAACATGTGCCCTGGATCTGATTTTAACTCAGATGTTCTTATACTCTATCCCCAATGTGCTATAATCATCATGTCACTCACCTGCTTAAATAGATATGGAAGAACTTAGAATGTCATATAGTCTATACAAGTCTAGGGCTAGGGTAAAGACCCTGTTAATGCTGATCTTGGTAATATCCTAAAATCAGAAGTTTATAGATTAAGTTAATTAAATAAGCTATCTAACACCTCAATTTATCCTTCATTATCTTCCTGAGAAAATTGGTCTAGAGATATTATGACTTTCTTAAAGTCACATAGGTAGTTAGTATCAGAGTAGGAATATGCTATTTCCATTGTTCCATATTGGTAAACTTAGCTCCCTTTGCCCTTCCATGAATTTGGCTGGCCCAGCTGCTTAGCCTCCAGTTTTTAATTATAAGTGTGGGATTTTAAGATTCATGCAGTTTTTTTTTCTCTGTTTCAGCATCTTAATTCAGTTATTTTGGGGAATGCTATCTTACCTTGAATCTTGGCTAAAGCTTGAGAAAGGGTCTCCTGTAATCTCAAACATACGGAGAATAAAGCCTTTCTCCACAACTCCACAAAATGAACCTAAACTTATTTTTTGCCTTATATGACTTCCTAAAATAAGGCTTTCTCACATTTCTTGTCTGTTCCTCCCTCTCCTAGTTGGTAATTTGAGGCAAACTTGCAAAATTTAAGAGTAGGAAGCAACCTAGTTCAAAGACCAACTTGGCCATAAATTCTTAATATACTGTCAGAAAAACCCACAAATCACACATTACATACTTATATGTGTAAGAAATATATACAAAATTGATTAAAAGATGATAAACTGGAGTGAGGAAGCACTGATCAGGAAAGGCTACATATAGGGGGTGACACTTTGGTTGAGTCTTGAAGAAACCAAGAGTTCTAAAAGAAGTGAGGAGGGAATATTAGGGAGGGAATGGGAGCTAGCCAGCATAAAAATACAAAGATAGATAATGGAGTGCCAAATGTGAAGAACAGCAAGAAGGGGACACGTGTGAAGGGGAGAAGTGTATAAGAAAACCTTAAAAGCTTTTCATCTACCCACCCCAAAGTATTTATCCTGCTTTTGTTTGATATTTGTAAAGTGAACTTTACAACAAAAAATAAAAATAAACCTGTACTAAAAAAAAAGTTGAGAACTATTCATGTTCTCCTTTAAATTAGAAATCTTGAATTTTATAATGCAAAGCAAGTAATAAAATGTCAAATAAAGTTCAAGGGCAAGTTATACAAATGGAAAATTAATGGCATTTTTTCAGACTGTGTTAGGCATCATTTCCTACACATTTGTAGCAAAGTGTGTATTTATGCCATATTTTGATTTATCTTTGACATCTTTTTAAGGAAAAAGTAGGAATTAAAATGCAATTTGTGCATATTCTTGTGTTTTATTTGTACTCTTTCCATCTATTTAACATTAATGTTGGAGGGAGAGCTATTCTTTTTAGAATATGTCAAGGAGAACAAATTATTCAAAATGATACTGTTGATTGTAACAAGGCAGTTTTGCCTTTACTACAACTTAATGAATTATTCCAAGTATAGGGATGATCTTTTTTAATTGCTTACAAGGATCTTACCACTATGTGACCACAAAGCCAAAAGACAGAAAGAATCCTAAATCTATTTCACTGTTTTTTGCATATCAATCAACAGTCATTGGGCAATTTTAAAACCTTACGTAACAAATAGATAGATCTGTTAATCTAGGCAAAAGATCATAGACACAGAGCTGAAAGTAACCTTAGAGATATTTTGCAGATGAGGAAACAAAGACAGTTAGTTTAATTGGCTCAAATTTGAACTAAGTTCTTCATAAGTCCAATTCAAGTGCCTATTTACTGTGCAATGCTGCTTCTCATAGTCCTTTATATCCCTAGAAATAAGTATGTGTGTATGTATATATATAATATATTTGTCTTTCCATCTCAATATCCATATAGATCTAAATATATTAAGACATCTCTCTTTCTCTTTCTGTATATCTTTTTTTCTCTCCTTATCTATTTCATTACATTCACATATAAACAGAGAGATATGAAGAGATGACTCTCTAAAGAAATAGGTAAATATAAAAATATAAGAGAGAATATAAATACACAGATCGAGAAAGAGAGAGCAAAAGAGTACTAGATAGATCTTTACCAATCTAGAGATATACACATCTATAGTTATCCATTTCTAATTTTAATATGCAAATATCTCTAGATGGATAGCTATAGATGTATACATGTGTCCATGCATCTCTATGTGCATGGAGACATTGAGATACATCTAGAGATTCAGATGTACATATCACAAAGTCATTACTCTTCTGTTCATAATTGTCTTTACTCAAAAGCAACCCTGAATAAATTGAGTATGGGAGCCCAATTAGCTTGGTGATAGATTGGCCTCTAGATGAAAAGGATTGATATTCTTCAAAGAAAACAGGTAGACATTTCCCAAGATTCCTATTTTTTTCATATTATAACTTTAACAGACACTTTGGGTTTCTAAACCACAAGTCTCCATAAATATATATAGTGTTAATTCTCAATGAAAATAATAACAACTGTGCCTTAAATTTATTTTATATGCTTAGATTTTTCCCCTAAAATCCTGATTTCATTACATACTTTTTTCTATTTGTCCCCAAAGATTATTTTAGTATGCAATCTACAGTGATCTCAGTCATGCAGAATACCACCTGCTGATCATAGAGCCCAGTGACAGCTATTCCAGCTTGCTAATGGTAAAATCTTACCAGTGAATATATGACTCCAGCAACCTGATCTAGCCCAAGGGTGCAGAGGGCCTACCCGGAGAAGGCATGATGAAGCTACTTAGGAGCAGTGAGACCCAAATTAGGAAGGTGTATATGTGTAAGCAATTATCCATGGACATCCACTCCCTTAAAATAATTGGAACCACAGTGCACATTGCTTAAACCAGCCTGTTTCATGCCCTCAACTTTTATCATCACTTCTGTTCTGCTGTAAACCAGGTAAGGAGCAAGGGTTCATATATTTGTTATGTGAATAGGACTTCACAATGAATGAGGATTTGCTAAAAACTATATTCCACCTATATATTTTATTATTCTAGTAATTAGATTGATCAGATTCTTCCATTCAGTAATTTGACTGAAAGGAGTTTATTTTGCAAGTTGTAGAAAACAATAAAAAAGTATTTTGTGATATTTGTCAAGTTTCCTAAGCAATGTGAGTACATTGTCACTATAGACAAAATGCATTCTTTCAACAAATTTTATATAAGTGGGTTTATGCCGCCTTCAGAAGATTGCTTTAAAGGCAAAAAAAAAAAAAAAAAAAAAAAAAATCATGGTTGCTCCATTACACACCCACAGCTGCTAAACTTTCCCTTACTGTTTTAATGGTGACATGCTGATAGAGTTCCTGGAAGATGGGGGAGGAAGGGAGGATGAGGGGGAGGAGAGAAAGGATGGAGCTGTCTGCCAAAAAGCCTATTCATTATAAGCAAGTCAGACTGTTGAGCATTAAAAAACCAAAACTGCGAAAATAATGCTAGCTTAGAGATACAGATTAGACTACAGAATTTTATGGTAGCTTTAGCTTCACCCTCTGGATTACAGTGAGACCATTAATTTTAAAAAGACCAATTTATGAATAGACTAAATTAGATTCAGTGGGGAATCCAATTTAGCAAGTGCAGATGAAGTTAGCTTAGTTGGAACTAAGATAAAGAACAAAACTAAAGTAAATTCCTTGTCCTTTATTTTGAAGTTGAATTTTTAATTGCTTTCCTTATTCTAATTGTAATTCCCATTGATTATTATGATAGTTAATGTCAACCAAAATCTCAATTCCAAAACTGAAAAACCAATTAAGAATTTAGTGAAAGCACTCACAATAAGTTCAGTCCTTCTGCCTGGTCCACATTGTCCTCCCAGTTGTCCCATCCTTTTTATTCTATCAAGTGTAGTAGGTGTTAACCTGTTGGTGTGAGCAGTTTCAGGATTGTATATCTTTTCTTTGCAGTAGACATCATGCCAGGAATCTGATTCCCAGCTGAAAGGATTAAGGAAAGAAATTTGGTTTGGATAGAACATGTTGTATTGATGCCAAATAGTATCCAGCTGTATGACTTAAGAGCCCATTGTATTGTATTTTCTGTGACAAAAAAGAGCCAGTGTACCCAGTGTAAATAATGTAGCATTTTTTTAAAAAAAAGTGATAGTTGCTAGCAATCTACTTCCAAAGTAAAGCCTACAGGAATCTCTAAGTATATGTAAGACACCCTAGCACGACTTAAAATTAGAGACACCATATTCTTTGCCAGGTTTTTAACATCTCTAAATTCAAATGCCAGTACTCGAATAAAAATTTTCCTACCATTTCACAGATTAAAGGCAAGGGGAGGAGGAAAAATGTTATTTATAAAAAATCAACACTGTATTTAACCAGATATATTGAACCATCTGAGGATTTTTTTCCCCTTGACAATGCATTATTACTTTTTTGATCCGTGAATGAAGATCTTTGCTCTCTTTTTATCTCTTCTTAGTTTAGCTCAAGATTTTCCAGACAATGAAATTTATTTTAGTGAATGTTTTGACATGGATCATAAGCAGGTCTCTTTGAATACATTTTATAATCGATTTCTTTGAAGGTATAACCTATTCCTATTGAAACTAACACAAAAATTTGATTTGACCACTCTTTTTAAAAGAGCTGCTTCCAGTTTATGGTAAACACTATATTTTATAGACTATAAATAAATATAATTCAAAACATCAATAATACATCTTATATATTAAAAGATCAATAAGCCATTAATATTAAGTAAATGAAAAATCAAATATTTTTGGTTTCCAGTTTTTCTTTCATTTTTATGTAATTCTTTAATGAAAACCTTTATAGATTTGTTGGACCTTTTTGTTGTTCAATTTGAAAGCAAAAAATGTTCAAAAGAACAAAGAAAGCTGTTTTTAAACTTTAATCTCAACATTACATTTCCATTCAAAAAAAGGTAACTATCATAGGCCAAATTGACATGTGATTCCTCTGTATGATATTTCAATTTGAATCCACTGAAAATTCAAAATTTTTGTGCAAGTAATGCAAGACTGAGTTTGGTCTGGGAGCTTCAATTAGTAAGCCAGCCACTATGGACCAAAGTAAGTCCTTGCATGTACCTACTCTATTAAAACCAAGTCTACATCCTCAAAAGCCCCTAGCAATGCGTATATAGAAGCACAAAGATGAAAGATGTAGTAAGAATAAATAATTAAACCTTAATGGATGCTGCTGATATGAATGGGTGTGGAGAAAAATGATTACTTTGATATTCACAAAGATTTTGCAAAGACTCCTGCAGGTTATACATAATTAACTGATGATAGTTAACACTAACCTCTCCTAAAGACTTACCCCAATGCCTTACCATGGCATGAAGGTGAGCTTGGGTTCATGAATTTTTTGCCACCTGAGCACAAATTCTTGTGGTGAAATCTTCATTGTGCCTCATAACAGATTATATACCTATCATCTAAAAACTAGGATACCTAAAGTGGCCATAAAGTGATATTTTTCCTTATTTATTCATTGTTACATTCTATGTTAAAAATAAGTTTAGTGATACAATAGGATTGTCTTTCATTCTTGTCAAAATGTCAATCAGGATGGTTAGTAAACATCTGGAAGAGAAACTAGTAGCACAAAGGGCCACCATGACTTTATCAAGAGCAGGTCATGCCAGACAGCATTCCAAGTCCTAATATTTTAAAGAATAACTAGGCTGGTAAATCAGGAGCACGCTGAAGATAAATTTAAGTTGAATATACTCCCAAGCATTTCACAAAGGTCCTAATGTTATTATTATGAATTAAATGTTTTACATTTAAGTCAACTCAAAACTAGTTGAATGGCCATACCCAACAAGTGATGGTCATTAATGACTAACTTGGAAGGAGTCTCCAATGGAGTTTCCCAGAGCTCTCTTCCTGTATTTGTTCCACTTACTATCTTTATCAATGATTTGGTTGAAGGATATTTTTAGGATTATTAGAAATATATAATTAAGTATGAAATAACTATCCACTTATCCTACTTCTTATCAGAAGAATGAATCAATATGCCTTTATTTTTTTCCTTAGGCAGAAATATGTCTAAGTTCTCCCATGCAAATGAATTATAAAATATCAAAACCCAAACATTTAATGCATTGTGTTGACCTGTTGTTATAGAAATTTTGAAGAAAATTAAGGCTTTTCTCATAATTTCATGTATCTAGTTTATCTTTCTGTTAGATTTTTATCAGAGGACCTGGTTTTAGAATAAGCATACCTGAGATCAAATCCTACCTTAAGTAGTACATTGGGCACTTAACTTTCTCGGGCTTCAGTTTCCTCATCTATGTAATGAGAGAATTAGACAAGATAGCATCTAAGTTCCTTTTTAGCTCTAATGCTATGATATTGTCATCTAAAGGTTTATTACTTAAAAATGAGTAAGTTACTTCACCATAGGTTAATCATTAATAAATGGACTTTGAGCCATCCACTCATCATCTATAAATTGGATATAATACTACTTGAACTACCTGACTTGATGACTTCTTTGTAGAAAAGAATGACATACATCCTGCCATCTAGGGGAGGGGGTGGGGGGGGAGTAAGAGGTGAAAAATTGGAACAAGAGGTTTGGCAATTGTTAATGCTGTAAAGTTACCCATGTATATATCCTGTAAATTAAAGGCTATTAAATAAATTAAAAAAAAAAAAAAAAAAAAAAAAAAAAAAAAAAAAAAAAAAGAAAAGAAAAGAATGACATAAAAGTTTAAGTGATTTTTCATTGAGTAGCATTATTAGTTAAGTTTTGGTGTTGTGAATTCCCAAAATGCTGACATTTTACAATACATGTGAAAATATACTCTAAAAGATCATGTTTGATTAAGGGTATCTGTCATTTCAAAAATTATTTGTTATTTTATATATTCTACTAATTTTTATTTAAAAAATCAAAATCTTAACTTATATTTTAGGAATTGTACACTATTTTTTCTAGCCTTCCAAAAATGTTCTACAATCAGTTTTCTCAAAACAAATGAGTAATCCTTGGCAAAATATTGTATTTTAATATCTCCATTTCCATTTATACCAAGAATTCCTAAGTATATTTTTATATTAAAGGGCTTTTAATTGGCTTCATTCAAAGACCCTTTAGTGATATCCTTCGACATTCATAGGTTCCAATCTATTATTTAATTATTATTGATGTTATGTCCTTTACTAAGCATCTGTTGTAGTTTTAATATAACATAATTTAAAAAATAAAAAACATGGGTTCCTTATCATAAACAAATTCTGTGACATACCACATTTTGGAATTTTTATACATATTTCCAAGACAAAATCAACATGATCCGGAAAAGAACATGGAAGAACTAGACAAATCACAATGTAAAGATCTGTTTGTTAAGGAAAGGAAGGATGATGAAGCTAGAGCTATGTTTAGAGAATCCTAATTCTTCCTTCTTTAATCTAGCCAAAAAAGATTTTGCAATTATTCCTTATATAAAATTACTCAAAGCAAAGAAATAGAAGTAGGATTTAAGTATGTTAAGGAATTATTTGAACCAAAGTGAGATGGGACCACTTTGAAAGTTGGAATAGAGAATAACATTGTGGAAGCTTAATAGATTCAGATCTAAAATTTCAAGGATTTATGGTTCTCCCAACTTGAAATCTCACTCTACCAATCGTGATGAACAACTTGCCTACAATTTTTAGTCTAGAGAGTTACTGCTGAATTTAGATGACTGATTCATAGTCACATAGCCACAAACAGAGCTTGTACTTAGACTTTCCTGAATTTGAAGCCAAAAGGCTTGAATTCAAACACTAATCTTGATAGTTTTGTGACCTTTAGCATATCAAACCATTTTAGCCTCACTTAAAATGAAGAAAGAAAGAAAAAAAATGAACTTAAATACTTTACAGAGCTAAATCATTGATTTTATGTTTGGTAAATGTGTTAATTTAATTTAATATTTTAATTTATAAATAAAATAGAAGAGGAACTTTGTAACAAATATAGTATTATAATTTCTTCACTGACTTAGTAGGATCTTTTCACAATTAGTAAGATCTTTCACAATGTATCTAAACAAAGAATAGTTGCAAGATAATTCTAGGCTAGGTCTGAGAAGTACAAAGAAGTAAAATCATAAGCTAAAGAAGCTAAAATAAACATAGTGAGGATGGAGAGACATTTATGAAAGGAGACTGGCCCAAATGGAACACATATTTTTTTGAGGAGTACAGGAAGACATGATTGGAGAGATAAGATAGAGAACAGAATAGACTTTGAATGCCAGTCTAGTGAGTGATTCCATAGGCAATAAGGACATATATTCAGGAAGTGATATGATGAAAACCACAGTCTCATAATAATAACTCACAGCTTATAAAGCATTTTTCTCACATCAGCAGCCAAAGCAAATGTTTTGTTTTTTAATCTGCAGAGCATTGGAATGGATTCATGAGTATAGTAATTTAAATAAGACAGAATCCCTCTGTTCAAAAAATAGTAGAGGAGTACATGAACTTGCAATAAAGGAGAAGGAAAAGGAGGGAAAGTGGGAAGAAGAAAATGAAGGAAAGGGAATGAGGGGAGAGGAGAAAAAGAGAAAGTACCATTAAAAATTATGCAAGCTTTAGGATTTACAAAAGGCTATGGCAGATTAATCTGTATAGGAAGATCTGCAGGAAATGATCCAGAGTAAAACAGGTAAAACCAGAACAATAATATAGAATGACAATAAGAGTGTAGAGGAAAAATTTATTAAATAGAAAAACTTTGGAGAATGGAAAAGTCAGGACTGGTCCCATAGAGAAGATAATGAAACATAATAAAAGAGACAGAGAACTAATAAGGCAGAATAGTGTATTCACCATCATTTTTCTTAACTTTTTTTCTTTGTTACAGATTTGTTCTAAAAGTTCAAATATAAAGTATGAATAAAATGTGTCAATAAAATATTTTAAAAGGGATCACTCACATTATTTTGTAAAAGAACTGAGGGAAATAGGACTTAACTAACTAAACAACAAGTAAAATAACTAGAGGACACTTAAAGATATAGGAAACTGAGGTGATGAATATATGAACTAGGATTTAGGGGAACAATAAGAGAAGGATAAATATAAGAACTGGTCTAAAGGAAAAAAAAAATTTAAGTGGGTTAAGAGAAGAGAAGGAATAGTCAAAACTGACTCTGACATTTTGCTATAAGGAAGTCAGAAGAACACTTTCCTGGAAAGAAAGGAAGAAAGCATATAATGAATATTACAGGATTATAAATTTCCAGTAGATATCTGATCACATTGTTTTTGCATATGCTTCACATTGTGATCTACAGTTAGGAATAACAGAAAAATGTTAAACTATTTGCAATGTGTCTTTCTAATTTATCTTTTTCCCTCTGATACACACATACAGACACACAGACACACACACACGCGCACACACACACACACACACACACACACTGTACTCACGCCATTCTAGACTATATCATCAGATTTTGTAGGAACATAAAATATGCCCTGTTGTGTCAGATACATAATCAATTCATCCCAGCGTTCAGTGCCTAACAGTGATATTAAGACACTTTTTTTTTGCCATTCATGATCCAGTCATAAAATGTCAATAAATATTCCTAATTTTCTTAGTAAGCTATTTTAATCTATTAAGAATGAATTTATCTAAATCTACTTGTATTTATACAATCAGTTTCAATGATTCCTTGAGATGATGGAATTCTGCCCAACCTATTTACGTTTTTTAAAGTTTTATTCCACTTCAACCACTTTCAAGCTTCAAAGAATGTCTGTTTGGGTATTCTGGAATTTATGAACATCCATGCTCGTAATATTTATGCTGTTCAAGATTTTATAGATTACAATCAAATCCTTTTGTAAACTCCAAATATATGGATTCCAAGAGTCCTAATTTTTTTGACTACTCTGCAATAGAAATTTCTTTATCCACAGAGCACTGAAGCTATACTTCCCTGAATCTTTTCCATTTTATCCATCAGAAATGGGTTAAACAATTATCTGATTAGTTTTAATGAAGATTTCCTTCAGCTATGGGTTGGATGAGATGCCCATTAAAATTTATTCCTGTTCTCAGATTTTGTGATCTTATCAAAATAATATGCCAAACTATGTGATGTATTTTAGACATTCAATAGAGTTGTAAATGGATAAAAGAATATTTTCTATTTTATTCCCAATAACTTTTCTGATATAATGTCCTATCACATACTTATTATCTATTCATTTCTTTTAAATGCAAAAAAATTACAATCACAGGTTTGTCATGATGGTGATTGTTTCCCACCCACCCACCCTTTTTAACCTGAAACTACTCATAATCAAATAGTTTGCTTCAAAAGTATTAGAATTGACATTATAAGTTGTAGTTTCAAATTCTTTTCCTTCCTCCTCCACTTAATATCTATATAAACTTAATAACTATGTGAACTTTTCCACACTCTGGTCTTTTGTTTCCATATCTGTAAAATGAACCAGACTGGCCTAAAGGAGCTCTAAAGTCTCTTGCCTCACTAAATTCATAAGCCAATGATATACATATTAGCTAGTTCATTAAAAATTTTTTCCTGTACACTATCTGAAGTAAAGACAGAGTTATTTTCCCAGGTAGAGGCACCTAGGTGGTACAATGGATAGAGTTCCTCTCCAGGAGTCAGGAAGACTCATCGTCCTGAATCGAAATCTGGTTAGACAATTACTAGTTGTACGACCCTGGGCAAGTCATTTAACCCTGTTTGCTTCAGGTCTCATTTGGAGAAGAAAATGGCAAACCTCTTCAGTGTCTTCACCAAGAAAATCATAAATGAGGTCATAAAGAGTTAGATACAACTTACATAATTGAATAATAGTGACAGCAACATAAGAGCAAAACATGATTTTTCCAGGCCAGTGCTGATGGGGTAAAGGAATTTAGAAAGAAGTATCCAAACATGATCCCAAGTGTTTTATCACCCTGAGAAGTCTTCCCCCAAATTCAAGCACGATCCTTTGTTTGCTAAAAAATTGCCCACTTAAGAATATTTTAATAGCTATATCATTTGATCGCTTGAATGAGGCACTGGGAATCTTAAATGAAGGAAAAAAAATTCTGAAGGAAAGTTCTAAAGTTTATTTATTTATTTTTAATGCACATTGCTTTATGAATCATGTTGGGAGAGAAAAATCAGAACAAAGGGGAAAAAACCATAAGCAAGGGGGAAAAACACACACAAAAAAAGTGAACATAGCTTGTGTTGATTTACGTTCAGTCTCCTTAGTTCTTTTTCTAGATGGAGAGGGCATTTTCTGTCCAAAGTCTATTGGGATTACCTTGGATCACTGAACTACTGAGAAGAACCAAGTCCTACACAGTTGATCATAGTTGCTCTTATTGTCTACAATGTATTCCTGGTTCTGCTTATTTAACTCAGCATCAGTTCATGTATATATTTCCAGACCTTTCTAAAATCAGCTTGTTAATCATTTTTATAGTACAATAATATTCCATTACCTTCATATACCACAGCTTACTCAATCATTCCCCAACTGATGGGTATCTGTTCATTTTCCAATTCTTTGTTAACACAAAAAGAACTACTACAGACAGTTTTTGCATCTGTGGGTCCTTTTCCCTTCTTTATGATTTCCTTTGGTCAAAAACCCAGTAGTGGCACTGTTGGGTAAAACAATATACACAGTTTGATAGACCTTTGGACATAATTCCAAAGTGCTCTCCAGAATGGTCAGATCACTTCACAACTCCACCAATAATGCATTAGTTTTCCCACATCCCCTCCAACATTCATCATTCTTTTTTCTTATCATCTTAGCCAATCTGAAAGAAGTGTAGTAAGTAGTACCTCAAAGTTGTCTTAATTTTCATTTCTCTAATCAATAGTTACTTAAGAGCATTTTTTCAAATGACCAGAAATGGGTTAATTTCATCATCTGAAAATTGTCTATTCATATATCCTTTGACCATTTACCAATGGGGGAATGATTTTTATTCTTATAAATTTGAGTCAATTTTCTATATATTTTAGAAATGAGAGTTTTATCAGAAATACTGGCTGTAAAGATTATTTCCAAGCTTTGTACTACCCTTTTGATCTTGTTTCTGTTGGCTTTGTGCAAAAACTTTTTTTGCAATCCTTTTTTAATTAAAGCTTTTTATTTTCAAAATATACATGCAGATAATTTTCTTTTTCTAATTAAATCATTTTATTTTCAAAATATATACATGGATAGTTATTAACACTTGCCCCATTTTACCTCCCTTCCCCACTTCCTCTCCCAGTTGGCAAGTGATCCAATATATATTGAACATGTGAAATTCCTCTATACATATTTCCACAAATATCATGTTGCTTCAGAAAAATCAGATCAAAAAGCAGAAAAAATGAAAAAGAAAACAAAATACAAGCTAACAGAAAAAAGAGTGAAAACACTATGTTGTAGTCCACATTCAGTTCCCACTGTCCTCTCCCTGGGTGCAGATGACTTTATTCATCATAAGACCATTGGAACTGGTCTGAATCATCTCATTGTTGATGAGAACCATGTCCATCAGAATTGATCATCATATAATCTTGCTGTTGTTGTACCTAATGATCTCCTGGGTCTGCTCATTTCACTTAGTATGAGTTCATGTAAGTCTCTCCAGGCCTCTCTGAAATCATCCTGCTGATCATGTCTTATAGAATAATAATATTCCATAATATTCATATACCATAGCTTAATCAGCCATTCTCCAACTGATGGGCATCCATTTAGTTTTCAGTTTTCTTGCCATTACAAAAAGGGCAAACATTTTTTGTGCAAAAACTTTTTAATTTAATGTAATCAAAGTTGTCTGTTTTGCCTTTTATAATGTTCTCTAGTTTTTCTTTGGAAATAAATTCCTCAAGTCTCCAAAGATCTAATAGGTAAATTATCTCTTGATCTTTAATTTGTTTATGGTATCATCCTTTATGCCCAAATTATGTATCCATTTTGACCTTTTTCTGGTATGGGGTATGAGATGTACATCTATGCCAAGTTTCTGACATATTATCTTCCAATTTTCCCAACAATTTTTATCAAATAGTGAAGTCTTAATCCAGAAGCTAGAAATGCGAGGTTTATCAAGTATGAGATAATTATAAGCCTTAATTATTGCATCATGTGTATCTAATCTATTCCACTGATCCACCACTCTATTTCTTGTATCAAATGGTTTTCATGAATGCTACTTTATAATATTGTTTTAGGTCTGGTACTACTAAACCACAATCCCTTGTTTTTTGTTTTTTTCATTAATCACTTAGTTTGCCCTCTGAGCTGGGACTTGAGGCTGTCCTACTGATCTGCTCCTCTACTGAACCAGGACTGAGGGTCTCAGTTGCTGATTTGCTGTGATTAAAACCCTCTCACCAGTTTTCCCAGAGTCTGTCTGAGCTGGGCTGAACACATTTTTCTCCCCAGTGAGACTGACCTGTCTTGAAGTTTTTCCAATCTATCTTGAATTAGAGAGTGGTTTCATTCCATCAGACTTTTCAGAGGCTTAGTTTCACATGATTTTTGGGAGGAACTGCGAGAGTTCAAGCAGCTTCCTAGCTTCCTCCACCATCTTGGCTCTTTCTCTGGAAATCCTGGATTCTATAGTCTCAAAAAATTTCTCTTGCCATGATCTGGTTCTCCATAACCCATCTCCCCTCAAAACATATATACATATATATATTTCCCCTGTTACTTTGATTTAAATATATTCTTTTAATCATCAAATTCTAAGGTCAGTGATAGAAAAATTAATTTTGGTAGCTAAAGAGCTTAGTTGTACTTCTCTTTAGCATTTCAAGGAAAATAATATAATTCTACTTCAGGAATAACTGACAAGGACCATATTTACTATAATATTGCTTTTTATGGCAAAGATGCTGCTATCCTCTAATAGCTCTGCTGTTTTTAGTGACCATAGGTAATTTATCTTTTTCTTTTAAACCAGTTAAAGTCAAAATTGATAGCAGACAGGGTTTTATTCAGACTTTATAATGAGGGGGTTGGGGAGATTAGGATTTTATCTAAATGATACTATTGAAAGCTCAGGGATTCCCTCTGAAGTTATTCTAAATTGAACTAATGACTAGACCTTTCTGGTAGTACTTTTGTAATTTAGTGAAACATTATATGAAAGTTATTCACAATGGGGACTTAGTTTTCTTTACTATTTTTTTAGGCTTTGTTTGATCAACATTTTCTAAATCAATGAATAATCAGCTTGAATTATCTTCTATTTAAGCTAAGAAGCTTAAAAGAATAGATCAAGAAAAGCATGAGTTTCTTAATTGTGTTCTTACTTTATTGAAAATACATTCGATTTTCTGACTAAACTTGCAAAATGTTCCTATCAAAACCCAGTGTGATTTCTGCAGGTAAAACACACCCATTAGATTCAACAGTGTAGGAAGCATTACTCCCCATATGGCTAAGGCTTTTCTGCTAGCTGGGAAGAAGATTTTAAAAGTTACAAAAGTGAATGACTCAATGAAGTTTTCATTACTAAATCGAAGGCAATCCAGCAATTTCAAAGAGAAATTCAAATCCTGATTTGAAAAGTGATCTTTAATAAATATCTACCATTTATTCAATATCTATACTATAGGAAGAAACTTCATTTAATCAGTTAATCAGTCTTCTTCCCAATTCTATTTTCAGAATCTCTTCTTTTGTTAAAATCCTCTTTGTTTAAATATTTTTGTGTTTTAACTCACTTTATTCCGTACAAATATAGCATGATGAAGGCAATTTGGCTTATCTTTTGAGGACTATTTTTCAATCAATCAAAAGTATGTCATAAAAGCCAAAAACTATGCTAGGTATGAGATATACCAAAAAAAGTCTCTGTTCTTAAGGAACTTCCAATCTGCCCCTTCATTTATACCTTTAGGTCATTGCTCTGAATAATAATAATAAGAATAACAACAATATTTATATACCCTTTTAAGTTTTACAAAGCACCTTATAAATATAATTTCATTTTATCTGCACAAAGACATAAATGTGATACAGAAAAAGGTTCAGATTACACAAAACAAGGAGCAGTAGATCACTAACATGAGATGGCAGCATCAATGACAAAAAATATCTGGAACTTCGAGCTGTATTTAATAAAACAAAACTCAATAGCACAATAATAGTCTTAAAACACATGGTTTCCAACATCAAATGTAACCACTTAATGTTGACAGTGCTTCTGCTAGACAATAATTTATTTTTTTTAAATGATCTCAAGATTTTATTTGATTACAAGATCAAAATTTCTCAGTAATTTACATGTTTAAATATTCATGTTTAATTTGCTTTAAGAGAGAAATAGTAATCAGGACTAAATACATGGTCAGATTGCACCTGGAACATTGGGATAAGTTTTGGTCACTACATTTTAGAAAGGACAGTGATGAGTTGAAGAGAATATTAGAGTGAGCAGGATTCTGAAAGCACTCCAGATCATCCAGTATATAAAAAAACAGTTGGAAAAAAATAGGGATGATTTGACTAGAGAAGACCTAATGAACACATAATCTGTCTTTAGATATTTTAAAGGTTGACATATACAAGATGGGTTTGATTTGTTCTATTTGATCCTGAATAACACAACTAGGTGGACATTGCAGAATATCAGATTGTCTGAAAATAACCATCAAAAGAGAAGTTTAATTGTCTCTATTATGTTATCTTTCCCATGTAGCAAAGTGCATTCAAATAAATGAAAGGACAGGTAAAATAGGGATTGGGATTCAGATTGGATCTGTCATTTCATGGTTTTTTAAATGAATAAAGTCTTTATGAATTAAGATTGGCATTTTCTCTTCAAGTAGTCTTTGAGAGTGTGGAAGGCACTAAGCGATTAAATTGTCTTTGTAGGAGCCCAAAGCCAGTGCATGTCAAAGGTATGATCTGATCTGAGCCAAGATTGTGGCTTTGTGACTGGATCTCTGTTCACTATACTATACTCCCTCTTTTTTCCTCTCTCTGTCTCTTTCTGTCTCTCTCTCTGTCTCTCTCTCTCTGTTTCTCTCTCTCTCTCTCTCTCTCTCTCTCTCTCTCTCTCTCTCTCTTCTCTCTCTCTCTCTCTCTCTTTCTATCTCTTTTTCTCTCATAGGGAAAACTTCTTAAAAATTTGAGCAACCCTAAAGTGGAATAAGTGGTATTAAGTTTCCTTTCACCTAAGATCTTCAGAGTCTGAAGCATCGATCTGCTTTTTTTTCAGATATTGGTTATCTTAATCACTTCTGCAATTTTCAGTAGCTCTGAAATTCTGTAATCCTGGGAGGCAAAGAGAAGAAGAATAGAAATAGGAAAGACTAAAGAATTGTTTCCAAAAGGAAAGAAGAAAGAGAAGGGGTGAAAATAGATACATTTCAAAGTAAAAAAAAAAGAGAGAGATAATTAAGGCTAGAGAATTTTAGAACTAGAAAAAACTCTAGAAATCACCATAGTCCCCATTTTGTAGATGAAGAAACTGAGACCCAGAGCAGTCTGACGACTTTCTAAGGACTGTGCAGATAGCTAGTATTCTGACCCAAAGCAAATCAAGTAAAACCTTTCTTTAAAGTATAATATTATAAAGATGTTGGTGATAGAGTTAAAAGGCATTTGAAGTAATTTAGGACAAAAAAGAATGTGATTAGCATATGGAGAGGTCGTGTTTTATTAAGACAATTTCAAATAAAACAATTTCAATAATCAAAGGAGAGAAAAATGAAAATAGGAAAACTGGAGAGAATTGAGAAATAATGCCAAGAAGTAGAAGAGGAAAACTTGTACCTGTTCTTGTCATTCTTAAAAGAAAACTGAAAGATCTCTGAGAATCGAAATAATAGAGAACACTGTAGAAATTAAATATTTGTAGAAATTTTGCAAATGTGCAATCACTTTAAGAGATACAAAATTCTTCTGATAGATGTCCTATTTTTGAATAAATGGATAGTCCAGATTTTTTTACTTAATTATTTCATATTTTTTGTTGAAGAAGCAAAATGAACCCTAAATTAAGCCTGATTTTTACAAAAATATCTTTCGATGGATACCTGGGTATGGGCTGGGGAATTCAGCTTGAAATTTATAGCACTTATATACAGTTTTTTTCTCCCTATTTCTTATGTTTGTATTGCAGTAATGAAGAAATATGGAAGCCGTCTGATGGCCAAATAATATCTGTAAATTCCCATGGATAAAGCCTCCCCTTTATATTTCAAAGTTATTAAGTTCAGGTCTGGCTATGGTTCTACTCTTATTAAGTTTTCCTCCATCAATGCAATTATTGATTGATTAATTCTTACTGGCTTTCTAAAGTAGAAAAAAATGATGTTTGAAGATGAAGAGGGAAAGCAAAGTCCATACAGCAAAAGCAGAAAAAAAAACCACATATAGCATTGATGTACTGGTCAAGTCCCATTGATTTGTCTTAGGTAGGGCTCTGGGATCAGAGTAGAGGGAGAGAGAGATCAACTAGCAGAGAAGTCTAGCAGATGCTGGCATGGACCTGATCTGAGCTGACAGACACAATCAGACTGACAGGATTAAGAAAAAAAGCCTTCTATAGGGCTACCCCATATTATCAACCCAAAGTCACTCCCTGCTTTCAGCATATACTATGCAGTGTTTTATTTTCTTCAGTTAAATTAGATTAATAAATCTTCAGGAAGAGAAAAACTTATTTAGATGTTACTAGTGCAAAAAAATTAAAAAGATGTGTTTTCAAATTATAGCAACATCAACATTTGGATTTCAGACCATTAGTCTAGGAAGAATTATGAAACAGAAGAGAATCAATTTTACGGGTCAAGAGCCTGCATTGGCATCATGCCCACCAAAAAACCCTCAGTGAAAAAAAATGATACTCTGATTAACAACAAAAGACAGCCTAAGTCAAAAAACAGATCTGTCTTAGGCTAAAAGGGACAGCAACATTCAGCAAAACTATTTCTCTAGTTGTTTGTGAGAAAAATGCATCTTCTTCTACCATGGATTACCTTGATGTCTTGCAGATTAATAATGCCCCTGTCCTAAAAACGGATGAGATTGCTGAACCTTGAATTAAGGGAATAATTCAGTCAGGAATCTTTACAAGTTGTTGAGAGCAGCAGAGGGGCTTGAAAGAATTAAAGAGGAATAAATGTTCTGATTTTAAAGCCATTTTGTTCTAACAATAACCAAGTAAGCTTGACTTGGAATTTTGGTTAAATCATAAGACAAAATATTACACAATTGCTATGCATATACAAAAGATAGTGGTCACTTAGAATCATCCTGGCTTCATCAAGATCAAGTCATGTTCAACTAACCCTGTTTTGTGAGAAGCAGCCTGTTGCAGCATATAATATACTGGACTTGACATCAGGAACAACTAGGTTTGAATTTTATTTCAGACACTTAGTAATTCTGAGTAAATTACCTACCTTTCCTGGACTCCATTTTTTTAATCTCTAAAATGCATAAACTCAATAACCTTGTATAGGCGGTATACATCAAGAACAATGGGAAGACATGACAAAGAGATAGATATTTGTCTAAATGTACATTTTTTGAAAACTTTTTTAATAGCTAGAGAACATAAAGTGGAATGGGTTGTTTTAGGAAATGGTAGCTTCCTCTTCCATGAGCAATAAGAGCAGAATAAGATTAAAATCCATAAGATCATAGTCTCTGAATTAAAGGAGACTTGAGATATCATTTAATCAAACTCATACTTGAAAAGAAATCCCCTTTTTCACATCACAATATTATTCCAATATTAATCTTATTCTGGGGGATTCAGGGCCCTCCAGAATTATTATTCATTGAAATTTTCTTCTTTAGAATTTTATGCCGAATCAGGTTGATAGCATGTAAGCCTTTAGCCCAGGTATTAACACATCCTAGGAGGAAGATAACATTTAAAGCAATAACCAGAGCTGAACAAAAGGGATTTTTCCCTATGGCATCAAAATTTAAAGAGTGCAAAATTGTAAATGGTCATTTAAAAATTATATAATATTAATTTTTAAATATTTGTATGTTTATAACACATACACTTTCAGCAGCACATAGGAAGTTACCAAATTACATGTATTCTTTATACCAATCATCTGCGGACCACTTTAGTAACTAATTGACTTCCTACCTAAATGAATTTGTCTTGTTTCCTATATAATTTTCACAGCATGAAGTGCAAATTTGTTGTAAGAAAGAAATATCTATTTTTCCCAGGCAAAAGAATTTCTAGTTATGGTTCCACCAGAGTGCAAACTTATGTAAATATAATGTCATCACATCAATTTATTAAGGATCTCTAAGTGAGCCTCAATATTTTGGAAATCTGGTGAATCTTGGACCCTTTGATCCAAGAAACCATGGACCAAGGAACTAAGTAACTATGGACCCTTTCTTAGACTCATGATTTTAATGTACAAAAGGAAATGTGTAGGATTACAAAGAAAATCAATTATATTAATTAAAGTTATCAAAATAACTTACAAAAAAAGGTTGTGTCTTAGAAAAGTTATGATATCAAGATCCAATACAAAGAAATATGGAATACCCAATACGCCAAATAAATCAGTTTTATTGAAATAGATGAGATTCACTGGAACCTCAGAGGTAATGTTTGTAAAGTCTGGTGTATTTTTATCAGGTTCTTATCTGCAAGATTAAGCATTAGCAAAAAGTAATGAGGAGCCTGCCCGTGAAGAATGGGGATTTGGTGACTGAGTAATAGGTATTCAAACCGTTTGCAGTTGGGAAAGGGCTTTTTGTCTGGGAATACTGGTCTTAATATGACTGATCATTCATGAAGTTTGAGCTGTCCCACGGACTTTAGGGAAATACTGAGGCTACTAAGGCTATTCCCTAGATTTTCTTGAAGTTCATTGAGACTAAGTTACATGTCTGTGATCACACAACTAGTGTCAATGCAGAATTTGAACCCAGGTGAAATCAATTATTTGACTGAATCTTGGAATCCTAATAATTAGTAAATTAGTTAATTAGTTCAGTAAATTAGACTGCAATTTGATCACATTATTTGATAACCTTTTTCAAGTAGGTATTTTTCTACATCTTTAGACTTCTTTAATTTTAATAGATCAATGATCTAATAGATTTTAGAACTCTTTCCACTCCTACTGTTCCATATTTGTCACATCATTTTATGAATCCTCTGTAAATGATAGACCCACTGTGAAAGAAATTATTTTTTGATTCTTTCGTTATCTCAGTGGCTTGTTCTTTATTCTGGCCAATGGATCATATTCAATTACTGCTTTGTCTCCATTGGACACTGGTACACGCTGAGCAATAGCAATTCTCTATCCAATTGAAATTTGTGACTCAACTAAAAAGTTTTGTGGAGTTGTTAAATGCAGACTCTTAGAAGAAACACTAGAATTTTGATGATCCTAAAGACAATGGAGTTCATTTCAAACATTCCATATTTTATTGCCATTCATATATAACTCAAATAGTAAATGGAATTATTCTTGAACAATATTATCTCTGAGTCACATTTTATTATGAATAGTATGCATCTATTATATTTCTATATATAATATAGAATATTATATATAGAATATATATATATATAGAATATAATATAATATATTATGAATCCAAGAAGTTTTACACATAGTCATGTGAGATGATTCCCTCATAATTCTGTATTTCACAATTACTATTTTCTCCTTCTTATGGCTGATTAAACCAAAGATTGCAGAGCTAGTAAGCAGGAGAACAAAACCTGAATACAATTCTCTGATCCCAGATATGTCGCTGCCCCTCCCCACACTTGTTCATACTGTGACTCTAGTAAATCCTAGGCTTGATATTATTGTTGTCCAAGTATTTCATTCATTTCCAATTTTTTTGTGAGCCAATTTGTGGGGACGGAGTAGTTTGCCATTTCCTTCTCCAGCTCATTTTATAGAGGAAGAAACTGCATTAAGTGACTCACCCAGAGTCACATAGTTAGTAAGTGTCTGAGGCCAAATTTGAACTCAAGTCTTCCTGATTCCAGCTCTGGCATTCTATCCACTGTACCACCTCACTGCCCAGACTTGATATTCTATGTCCAAATATATCCTACTACATTCCCAAATATGGCCATTCTTTTTTTATTATAGTTTTTTATTTACAAATATATGCATAGGTAATTTTTCAGCATTGACAGTTGCAAATCCTTTTGTTCCAACTTTTTCCCTCCTTCCTCCCACCCCTTCTCCCAGATGGCAGGTTGACCAATACATGTTAAATATGTTAAAGTATAAATTAAATATAATATAAGTATACATGTTCTAACAGTTATTTTGCTGTACAAAAAGAATCGGACTTTGAAATAGTGTACTATTAGCCTGTGAAGAAAATCAAAAATGCAGGTGGACAAAAATAGAGGGATTGGGAATTCTATGTGGTGGGTCATAGTCATCTCCCAGAGTTCTTTCGCTGGGTGTAGCTGGTTCAGTTCATTACTGCTCTATTGGAACTGATTTGGTTGATCTCATTGCTGAGGATGGCCAGGTCCATCAGAATTAATCATCATATAGTATTGCTGTTGAAGTATATAATGGTCCTGCTCATTTCACTCAGCATCAGTTCATGTAAGTCTCTCCAGGCCTTTCTGAAATCATCCTGCTGGTCATTTCTTACAGAACAATAATATTCCATAATATTCATATACCATAACTTAATCAGCCATTCTCCAATTGATGGGCATCCATTCAGTTTCCAGTTTCTGGCCACTATAAAGAGAGCTCCCACAAACATTTTGGCACATACAGGTCCCTTTCCCTTCTTTATGATCTCTTTGGGATATAAGCCCAGTAGTAACACTGCTGGATCAAAGAGTATGCTCAGTTTGATAACTTTTTGAGCATAGTTCCAAATTGCTCTTCAGAATGGCTGGATGTATTCACAATTTCACCAGCAATGTATCAGTGTCCCAGTTTTCCCGCATCCCCTCCAACATTCCGCATTATCTTTCCCTGTCATTCTAGCCAATCTGACAGGTGTGTAGTGGTATCTTAGAGTTGTCTTAATTTGCATTTCTCTGATTAATAATGACTTAGAGCATCTTTTTGTGTGGCTAGAAATAGCCATACAATTTCTTCATCTGAGAATTGTCTGTTCAAAATACAGCCATTATTAACCCCAGTAGAAAACTGTTGGATTGTCCATCAAAATGATATATTGGGAAGAAAACAAAGTAATTCTCATTTTCATGAATTCATTTTATATATGAAATACTCTACTTGTCTTCTATGGCTTGTTGCTGCATTCCTTTTCCAATGTCCTTACTCATGGTTTTTTTTTTTTTTTTTCTTAACTCTATTATACTTATGCATCCTATCTGTCTAAATTCTGCTCATCCTTAAGATTCAGCTCAAGGTTCAAGTTTTTTGCAAAGTCTTCTCTTCTGGCCAGAGCACTGTTTTCCCCCCTTTTTCTGAAGTCCTTCTGCTATTATAGCAGAACTTTGTGATTTATCATTTTTCCCTAATCATTTTGTGTATGCCACTTTTGCCTTTCCAACTCATTTGCAATCTTTTTTGATGCTTCTGGCTACCTGACATGGTTTTGAACACATAGTACGAAGGGAGATTGATTTATTGGATCACTGTATGAAATGCTATGCAACTTTATCCAACAAAGTACTTGCCCTTTCCAGAATTTACATGAACTAAGTCAATGTGAACTTGCTGATAGGAGGATATACTAAAATCTAAAACTAGACAATAACAGAGAGTCTATAAAGAAATAATTAAATAAGTACTTGGAGTATTCCAAGATTAAGAGTTCATAATTCTTTTTAATTAAAAAAATGAACTGATTATTCAAATAATTGGGAAATACCTGTCAAGCAAGTATTGATTTAAACCCCACCTCTGTTGCTTACTATGTGACCTTAACCTCCTTCCACATTTCTAAAATGAGGATATTAATAGCACCAACCTTTCAGAGTTGCTGTGAGGATCAAAAATAATGTATAAAGCAGTATATAAGTGAATATAAGTTATTGCTGGTATTGACATCATTTATATGAATAATAATAACAAATATCTCATTTCCATTTATTCAAAAAATTGGAGGGATCTGATAATTCTATAGGAAAGAGATAAAGGAGGACATTTGCTAAAACTGAGGAAGTTATATTAGACACACTAGTGGAATCCATAAAGAAATGGTCTGAAGAGTGATTGTATTGTAAACAGTGTAAAAAGTTAAAAAAAAAAAAAACAGTAAAGGAGGACAGAGGCAGTATATATAAAAAGATGGATAAAGCTAGCCAAGACTTGGCCAGACTACTTTCATAACAGAACATCAGGAATTTTGTCTTGACATGAAAGATACTGTATAATTATTATTATGTACGCCATTTTAATGTAAGAAATGATGTGACCAGAGGAAAAGTAAAAAATGTCTTGGATTACCAAATGACATTTGCACATTCACATATAGCTTCATTATTAAGCATATATGCACTATAGAAAATTATACAAATTGCCTATTAAATTGAGGAAGTATCTGATTTGAACATTAGAGGCAGAGAGTGGGGATTCACTGAGGGGAAGAGTGAAAAAGTGCTGAGCAATCTCATAGTAGTAATATAGAGCCTAGGAATGGAAGAAATAAGCAAGAGCTCATGGACAAAGAGTTGGAATTCCTTAGTGATCATTAATGGGCTATGAAAAGAAAATGCATCTGAATAACCAATGAACTTACACGAGATCCTGCAAAGCATGGCTCTTTAGAGGTCATTCCACAGAGGAGGAGGCAAACAACTGAAAAAAATGAGAGAAAGAAAGAAAAGCCAAAGAGAATAAGAACCAACTTTTTAGAGATTTTCAGGAATGGGCTAGGGAAGAGGAGTGAAACCTTGGCAATTAAAACCTTTTTTCAATTAAAAATTATATTCTAAGAATATGTTGTTAAAGTATCAATGCAACTTAAAGAAGAAAATTCAAAAAAAATACTAGGAGATTTTAAATAAACTAAACATTACTTTATTACAAAGAATCTCTCCTTTTCAAAATCATCAATGCTCTAGGTGCTTCTTGTCAACTCCATACTCACCCTGGGAGTAAGGCCAGTGCTTGGGGACTGCCATTAATCTTTCCAGGTCCCTGGGGTACCATTAAGTGCACACAGCAGCAATTGACTAAATTGTGAGCTTGAAGCCTGAAAGAGTTAATGCAGCTCCAAAAGTGCCTCTCATACACCCAGGGAGTCATTTACACACTGGAAGCATCTGGCTGAATATGGATTCAATTGTTTACTGTACTGTGGGTCTCCTGAAAAGGAGGTCACATGCTTTCTCTTATTGAAAACTTCTTGGGAGCAGTCTCTTTAATTTAGAAACACACAAACACACAGTCATTCTCTCTTCCCACCTCCCTCCCACCCTTAATAACCATATGCTTTTATGGCACAAAAACACATAAATAAATTTGTTTTGCAAATTTCTTTGCTAGGAAGGAACTCATAGTCTTTGATTTGTCAAAGTGAAATAAAAATGGATTCTTTCTTTTAATTGTTTGTTTGGTACCTGGAGAGCTTTTTGCTTGTTTTCTTAGTCTGAAGTAATACAGAGGAACTGATAGATGGAGGAACACTGTCACACACTTGCACAGGGAAGATGCTAGACATCTCATCTAGTCAAATTCTGGGCAATGCCAAAGATTTATTCAGGAATGCTATTTTTATGACCTTTGTTTAAAGAGAGTCAGGTCATTATAACTCAGAATTGTAGGACTCCATTTGATTTGCTTGGATCTTGGTCAAAAGTTAATGCAAATATCTCTAAGGACACAAAGGTTCATGGGGCTTATAGTCTAAAGGAAAAGGAGATTTTCTAATAGGTGAACAGCTCTTTAGGTAGACATGCACTAATTCATGTATATGAATCCACTTTGGACCCAGCCTTTAATAGCCAGAACAATCCTATTTTCTCTATGAATCTTGCAAGGGCAGATTTCAATTTATCCTTCCCTACACATCTTAGATGTCACTAAGGATAGGAAGAGCACATAGCATCCTCCATCTTGGCAGGGAAAATTTATGATTATTTTTCATTAGTATGCTAAACAATATGTTTGTAGGTCTAGGAGTGGTTAAGCTGCAGAGAATTCTTCTTTAAATTTAATATCTCTCTTAAGTCAAAAATTGCTTCTACCTTATCAGAAACCTTATTGAATGATAACAATATGTCTACATATATATGTACACAACACACAGGTTGGGATGTTATAGGATTAAACTTTTTAAATTGATTTTTATGTCGCTTATCAATTTTTTACACCATATCTCTTCTTTCTTTACTGACCTACATCTTTTGGATTAAGATTTTTATGATAAAATGCTGTTCTTCCTTTTTATATGTCTACATTTAAAATATAAGGCTAATGGGTAGGAATAGAAAATATATTAATATAGCTAAAATAAGCTATTCTGATAAAAAATAAATGTAATAAAATTATAAAAATCAAGAACTTGTTTGAAGGCACACGAGAGGACACCCCTAACCCACCTCCTTGTTGATGTGGGAAGTTACACATAGCACATATTTTTAGACTTTTTCAATGTATTATTAATCAGTTGTGTTGACTTTTTATCCTATCTAAAATTTATATTATTTGTTATATGGGATGTGGTTTTTTTGAGGGGGGAAAGAGGAAGTATATTTGGGAAACAATAAAAAACTTCTTTTTAAAATCATGGAAACATTAATACACCAAGTTATTTTGATTTTATCTTATGATGTTTTTCTCTAAATTCCCAGTCCTTATACTACATCAGTATAATAAAATTTCAACAGAGTCTATTTTAAAAGTTTAATAAAATAGCCATATATCCGCACTTCTTGAAAGAAGAAATATTTCTGAGATTCTGAATGAGCTTCCTTTTATAAAGTTAATTGATATTGTTTTTTCATTTTATACTTATTTCTTTTGTTTAACTCTGGTTTTCATTTTGCCTTTTTATTGACAGCAGAATAGTACTCTTTTCTTTTCTACTTCCCTTTACCCCTTCCATTTCATTGTGACCTTCATGAAGATCCTTTGTCTTTTTAATTCCCACTCAGCATTGTTTAAGCTTTTCTGATCCCGTATTAATTTCACTGGTAGTACCCCATTTCTTCTTATACCTTTTCTGTCCCAGTTGTTCTGCCTTGCCGATGTTCTGTATTAAGAACAATTATGAGTGAATATAGAGATACATGTGTTTGTTTATTTGTTTTTTTGCATGAGGAGTTCCCATGCCAAATTCCTTCCAAGAATTGTTGGAAGCAGTTTCTGTACAAGGCATAGTTTTAGACAATTGTCTCAGTCACTGAAAGGTAAAGGGATTTTCTCAAGATTACATGACCTGTATACATCAGACATGGGACTTGATCCCCAGTGTTATTTGACTCTAAGACCACCTCTTCACCAATTGCAACATGATACCTGATATTATTTAATTTTATATGTGTATGTAATTATTATATATGTATGTATGTGTGCGCATAAACACATCCCCAAATTATTATGGTAGATAGCACATATTGGTCCTAAACTTAAGAAACTCAGAGCTATTTACAAAAAAAAATTGTATGACAATTTAGTAAGTAAATGTTAATAAATAGGTGTTAGTAAATAGGTAAGATACTAAAATTCTCTAGAGGTTTGCAGGTTTAAAAAAAAAAAGGAAGAAGAAAAGATATGTTTTTCTTTATTCTTTCTCTCACTAAAACCCTGGATACTTGCCCTAGATTTTTGTGAGTCATACAGAACTTTAGTTATTTTCTTGAAATATGTTTTATTATATATTCTTAAAGACCTCTTTTACAAAGGAATATAAAATATGTTATTTATCTATTAACCTGAAGTCAAGGAGGCAGAGCAGCATACTATGAATCAAAGTAATCTAGAGCAAATTATGTAGTAACTATATTGGAGATCACCATGATATTAATGAAGTAAGGCATATATTTCAAAAGAAACACCAGGATCCCACAAAATTTAGTGTGAATTGCCTTAAATGTAAAAGAGATGTTACTTTAAAAATCACAATAAAAAGGTTAAGATGATTCACCATTTGGAGCATGAGGGAGGAATGCAAATGTAAACCCTGAAAATTAGAATTTTATTGGAGAAAAATAACTATTGTTTAAAAATTTATTTGGCTTTGAATCATAGTTACTTAGAATTTTAGTGCTGGAAAGTCCCTCAGAGACTAGTAAGTTGAGTTGTCTCATTTTACAAATGAGAAATCTTAACTGCTGAGGTTAAGCGACTTGCCTATCATCACAGGGGTAGGGTGAAAGAATGAGGATTTTAATTCAGATCTTCTGACACCCTCCCCATTAAATTCACTGTGCTTTCCACTATACCATGACTTGCTGATAAATAGATAGAATGTGAATGATAAAAAAATCAGATGTGAAATTCCTCCACATGAGATAAATGTGTAAGAAAAACCAAGTGTTATTTCACATTTATGAATCCTATCATCACAGAAGTGGGTGAAAAAACAAGGACTTAAACTCAGATATTTTGACACCCTCCCCCCACACCAAATTCACCATGCTTTCCACTATACAATGACTTGCTAATAACTAAATAGAATATGAATGATTAAAAAATCAAATATGAAATTTCTTCACATGGGACAAGTATTATTTTATATTTATGAATTCTCATTTCTTAGCCTGTTCTTTAATTTCCCTGTTCCAGAAATATAGCAAGACCCATTAGGGATTTTTCTTAATTGTCCACTCTATAAATCAAATTTATATCATTACATAATTTTACAGGCTAACAAATATAGAGTACTAAAGGTACATGAACTTTTAATATCTATCCACCCAAAAAGACAAAATCCTTTTTAAAAAATATGCAAGGGTAAGAAGTTGGGTTCAATGGGCCACTGGAGTCTCTGCCAACCCTGAGATTTTATAGCTCCAGAAACCTTCTTAATCATTACTCTCACAAATCCATTTAGTTTTCTACTTGGAGTTTTCATGTTTGCTTATTTGTTTTTGAAGAGCTACTCTTGGGGTACATAATTTGGGTCATCTACAAAATTGTGGGTCTACTTTGGAAAATCAATTTGACCATTACTACCATTTTTTACCATGTTTCAGCATTGCAAAACCATCCTTGTTTATAAGCCAGATAGAAATCTCTCTATTTTACAAATGAAGGAAATTAATTCTAATAGGTAGGTGACTTGCTAAGGTCACAGAACAAGTCACAAGCAAAGATAGAAATTTGTGGTCTGTTAGAAACCATTTTGGTCTCTATATCTATCGAATTGTTCTGGTTTAAAAAATGAATAATACACATTATAATGAAAGGCATAGTGGTTTGGGAGTTAAAAGACCTGGATTTGAATCTGCTCTGCTATTTATCATTTGTGAGATGTTTTCTACTATACTAGGACTTACTGATAAATAGATATGATACAAATGATAAAAAAAAAATCAGATGCGAAATTTCTCCACATGGGACAGATGTGTAATAAAAGTCAATTGTTATTTCATATTTATAAATCCTCATTCCTAAACCTGTTTTTTTATTTTATCTCTTCCCAGAATGTAGCAAGACATACTGAGACTTTTTGTAGTTGTCTACTCTATAAATAAAATTTATATCTTTACATGATTTTACAGGCTAACAAATATAGAGACTTTTAATATCTACATACCCAAAAGTGCATATCCCTTTTAAAAATATATACAAAGACAGGAAAGATATTTGACCTTCTTAGATCTATGAAATGTTTAATTAAATTATCTCAAAGATCTGTTCCAGTTTTTAGCCATATGATATGTCTATCCCACCCTCACACTCTTAGTTGTTTAAAACTCAGAAAACATACACAGAAGTGAAGATCTATAGTTGAAGTTTTTATAGAAGTGAGGAGAAAGGTGGTCTGGTAGAGAAGGAAAGCAGTAACTTTAGCTCTAAAAATTTGCTCTTGAATAGTTAGGGCAAATGTCTTTATAATAAATGAATATATTTTAAAATACAATATTTGCTGAGCTTAGACTCATGTGGATATCTGATTTCTTGAACTATTAGTTGGCCTTTGATCATATATCCATATTTCTGGATCTACAGAAAATTATAAGTCTGGTTCCTTGCGTGTTTATTTCTGGGCTCCACTCCAACAAAAGATAAATGATACTACCAAGGACATGCTGCTCTTCTCTTATCAAAGCTACTCTATAGAATGATCTCAACCACAGCTTCTGATGAGGCCTGATCCTAGCTCTTTGCTGTAGACAGGACCACTGGAAATTATGCAATGTTTTGTCTTAGACATTCATTGAAATTTGAATTCAAATAAAATTTGGTACATCAGATTAAACTTTGAGTCCAAAATACTTAAAAACTCTTTATCACATTGTTGTATAGTATAAGGTTATTCTTCATATGGGCAGCATATTTAAAGGGTATTCTTATTTAGGGATGTTACAGAAAAAGGTTTTGAAGTTTCTTCTTAATCTATGAGTTGATAATCTTGTAATAAAACATTTGTTCCCCAAAGTATCTGAGATGTTAGGATTTTTAAAAATACACATACCTGTATAATTCAAAACTCTTACCTTTGTGTTCATTTTAAAGTCTTTTTTTTCCAATCCAAATCGTCCACCTCCACCTCCATCCATTCTTAATAATATTGTACATACTTACTCTTACTTCTCTCTCTCATACCTTTTATCCACCTCTTTTTTCCCCTACTTAATAATATATTTTTTCTGATTACATGGATATTTCATTTTTATAAGATTTTGAGTTTCAAATTTTTCTGCCTCCCTCCTTTCTCTAACCCCTCAATAAGATAGAAAGCAATCACATTAAATATTTTTCCATATTCTTCATGTTTTGAAAGAAGCAGAACAAAGGGGAAAAGCCATAAGAAAGAAAAAACAACAAAAGCAAAAATGGTATGCTTCAATATGAATTCAGAGTCCATAGTTCCTTTCTCCACAGGTGGATAGTCTTTTCTATCACAAGTCTTTTGGAATTGTCTTGGATTATTGTATTACTGAGAAGAGCAAAAATTTATCAAAGTTAATCATCACATATTATTGCAGTTTCTGTGTAAAATGTTCCTGTGGTTCTGCTCACTTCACTCAGCATTAGTTCACATTTATAAGTTTTTCTGCAATTCACCTGCTCATCATTTCTTATAGAACAATAGTATTCCATTACATTCATATAACACAACTTATTTAGCAATTCCCCATTGATGAGCATCCCTCAATTACCAATTCTTTGCCACCAAAAAAAAAAGTAGCTATAAGTATTTTTGTACATGAGGGTCCTTTCCTCTTTTTTATTATCTCTGAAATACAGATCTAGTAGTGGTATTGCTGGATCAAAGTATATGCACAGTTTGCCGGCTCTTTGGTCATAGTTTCAAATTACTTTCCAAAATGGTTAGATCAATTCACAACTCCACCAATAATGCACCATATGTTCCACTTTTCCTATATCTTCTCCAACAGTTATCATTTCCCTCTTCTGTCATATTAGCCAATCTATGACAATGGCACCACATAGTATAATATGATATTTGGCACCTCAAAATTGTTTTAATTTGCATTTCTCTAGTCAGGAGTGATTAAGAGTGTATATATATATATATATATATATATATATATATTAATTTCATCATCTGAAAACTACCTGTTCATATCCTTTGACCATTTTCCATTGGAGAATGACTTGGATTGTTGTAAATGTCACTTTTCTCTGTGGTTGAAAATTGAGGCAGATATCAAAAACACTATCTATAAAAATTGTTACCCTACTTTCTGCTTTCCTTGATTTTTTTTTCCTTTCTTTTCTTTTTTTTCTTCCTTTCCTTTCTCTTGGTTGCATTTTTTTTGTGTGAAAAATTTTTTTTAAATTAATGTAAGCAAAATTGTCCATTGTGCATTTCATAATGTTCTTTATCTCTTCTTTGGTCATAAATTTCCCTCCCCCCCAAAACAATCCATTCCTTGCTCTCCTAATTTGTTTATGATATCATCCTTTATGTTTGAATTGTGTACTCATTTTGACTTTGTCTTTGTTTACAATGTGGAATGCAAGTCTGTGCCTAATTTATGCCATACTATTTTCTAGTTTTCTTAGAAGTTTTTGGTCAATCTTGTCAATTTTTATCAATTTGTCAATTTTGAGTTCTTAACTGAAAAGTGATCTTGAAAGAAGTAAAGAATCTTTGGATTTATCAAGTTACAGATTAATATAGTCATTTACTACTGTGTCTTGTGTATCTGACATTCTACTGATTCACTATATTTATTAATCAGTACCAAATAGTTTTAATGATTGCCATTTAATAATATAGTTTTAGATCTGATACAGCTTTTGCATCTTTTCAATACTTTGCTTAATGTTCTTGGCCATTTTTCTTCTAGATAAATTTTGTTATTATTTTTTCTAGCTCTAGAAATATTTTTGGTAGTTTTATTGATGTGGCACTAAATAAGTAAAGTAATTTAGATAGAATTGTTATTTTTATCATCTTTGCTTGGCCTAAATGAACCATTTTTAAATGAGCAATTGATATTTTTTCCAATTGTATAGATCTGACTTTGTGTGGAAAAGTGTTTTATAATTATGCTCATATAGTTTCTCTCAAATAATTTATATTGTCTATAGTCATTTTAAATATAATTTTTCTTTCTATCTCAGACAGCAGGGTTTTGTTGGTAATATAAAGAAATGATGATTTATGTGGATTTTTATAACCTGTAACTTCGCTAAAATTATTTCAAGAAATCTTTTATTTGATTCTCCATCATGTAATCTTCAAAGAGTGATAGTTTTGATTACTCATTACCTATTTTAATTTCCTCTATTTCCTTTTCTTTTCTTATTACTAAAGCTAACATTTCTAGTAAAATATTGAATAAGTAGCAAAATGGGCCTGTTTGTTTCAATCTTATTGGAAATGATTCCAGTTTATCATCATTAAAAATAATGCTTGCTCATGGTTTTAAAGGAAAATTATTGTTTCTATGATTCATTTTTGACCCACTCATTCTTTAGGATTAGATTATTTAGTTTCCAATTAATTTTAATCTATTTTTCCATAGCTCTATATTATATGTACTTTTTATTGCATCATGATATGAAAAGGACATATTTAATATTTCTGCCTTTCTACATCTCATTGTGAGATTTTGATAACCTAATATATGGTTAAATTTTGTGTAGATGCCATGTACTGTTAATTCCCATATAATTTTCTCCGGACTTCTATCATAGCTATCTTTTCTAAAATTCTATTCACCTCCTTAACTTCTTTCTTGTTTGTTTCATGATTGGATTTACCTAATTCTGGGAGGTATAGGTTGAGGTCTCCCACTAGGGCAGTTTTGCTGTGTATTTCTTCCTATAACTCACTTAACTTCTCTAAGAATTTGGATGCTATGACACTTTATGACATTTATATGTTTGATGTTGATATTTCATTGTCTGTCATATCTTTATGCAAGATGTTTCCTTCTTTTTCTCTTTTAATAAGATCTATTTTTGCTTTTGTTCTTTCCTTAAGATCATTATCCCTGCTTTTTTTTTTCTGTTAAAGCATATTCTGCTTCAGCCTTTTGCCTTTACTCTGTGTGCATTCCTTTGTTTCAAATGTGTTTCTTTTAAACAACATCTTCTAGGATTCCAGTTTTTAATCTACTTTGCTTTCTGCTTCTATTTTTATGGGGGAGTCATCTCATTCACATTCACAGTTGTATTTACTATGTATTTCCTTTAATCCTATTTTCCCCTTGTTTATACTTTTTTCTTGCTTTTCACCCTGTCCATTCTCACCAAAATTTTGCTTCTGATCACCATCTCACTCTATCTATCTTCCCTTCTACCAGCCTCTCCTCTTCCTTTTTCTTTTCCCTTCCTCCTACTTCTCTATAGGGTAATAAAATTTTCTGTACTCTGAGTGTATATGATTATTCCTTCTTTGAATCATATTTGGTGAGAGTATAGTTTCAGCAATACTCACCCTGTCCCTTCTTTCCATCCACTATATAATAGATATTTTGTGTCTTTTCCTGTGATGTAATTTACTCTATTCTGCCTCCCCCTTTTCTTTTCTCCCATTACAATCTTTTTTTCCAGTCCCTTAATATTTTTTCTATTATCACATCAAAGTCAACTTATACCTACACCCTTTTTCCATTTATACTTCTTCTAAATGCCCAATAGAGATACAGCTCTCAAGACTTTAAGTATCATCTTTCTTGGTAGAGAAATAAACAATTTAACCTTTTAACTAACCTTTTTTCTATCCTGTTTATATTTTTATGATTCTCTTGATTCTGATATTTGATCAAATTTTCTATTCAGCTCTGGTCTTTTCACCAGTAAAGTTTGAAAGCTCCCTACTTCATTGAATGTCCAACTTTTTCCCTGAAATATTATGCTCAGTCTTGCTGGGTAGTTTATTTTTGGTTGTACTCCAGGCTTCTTTACCTTCTGCAATATAATGTTCCAAGTATTCCAATGCTTTAATGTAGATGCTGCTAAGTCCTGTGTAATCCTGACTGTAGCTCCTTAATATCTGAATTATTTCTTTCTGTATTCCTCCATATTTCTCCTTCATCTGATCATTATAGTTTGTCTACAATATTTCTTAGAGTTTTCATTTTGGGATTTTTTTTCAGTAATCTGTGAATTCTTTCAGTGACAAATTTACTTTTTAGTTTTAGGACATCAGGGCAGTTTTCCTTGAAAGATGGATATCCAGACTTTTGTTTTTATCATGGCTTTCAGGCAGTCCAATAATTTTTAAATTATCTCTGTTGTTTTTCCAAAGAGGTATATTATATTTTCTTCTATTTTTTCATTCTTTTGATTTTTTACTGGTACTTGATGTTTCGTATAGTCATAAGCTTCTACTTGCCTAATTTTAATTTTTGAGGAATTATTTTCTTGATTTACCTTTTGTAATTCATCAGAGAAGGAAAATTCATTTTAAAGGAGTTGTTTTCTTCAGTGTTTTTTTTTTTCCGTTTCAGCCAATTTGTATTTTTTAAGGAATTTTTTCATCAATTTTTCTCCTTGCTTTCTCAAGTTGTTGACCCTCTCATGCATAACTTTCATTTCCCTGCCCCCAGTTTTTCTTCTACCTCTTTTATTTGATTTTTAAAAAATTTTTATTTACTTCTTCTAAGAAGGCTTTGAAGACTTGAGACCAATTAATATTTTCCTTTCTTGTGCCCAGGGTCTAAGGTTGGCAGTTTGTCTTCTGTGCTGAGGCCAGAAATCTTACAAATGACCTGTGGTGCTACTAGCCTACTGAACCAGAACCAAGGAGTTTTGGTTGCTGATTTGTGTTGTAACTAAGAGACTCCCAATGGTTTTTTATTTAGACACTCTCTGGGCTGTACTACCTTTTTTACCTCTTTTACCTAAATGAAGCAGATCTTTCCTGAATTCCTTTTAAGTTATCTTAAGCTGAAAAACTGTTTCACTTCATCTTTTTGTGTTTTGTCACTCCAAAATCTATTAGAGGCTTGATTTAATCTTGTTCCCAAGGAGAACTGAGGAGAGCTCAGGCAACTTCCTGACTTCTCTCCTCCATCTTGCTCTGCCCCTTCCATCTATCTGTTCCTCCCCACTTTCCTTTTTTTCTGTCCTACATTAAGCTTTTATAATTTTTCCTTAATATGTGCCCAATTTCCCCATACTAAACAAACATTTTTAAGCCAGAACTAACCATACTGTATAAATATCACTTCACCATCTCTGCAGAGGATGGATGTGGAGAGATGAGAAATTTGAATTAAGGAGAACAATGAGGATGAGACTATTGAAATGGTTCAGTCAGAAGGTGATAAAGGCCTTTGAAGGAGTAGTTGTGGTATGAGAAATGAAAAAGTAATAGCTGTGAGAGGTTTGGTTACAGGAAGAGGAATAGATCTTTATGAGGATTGAGACAAAAGTAGAAAATGGACAGTGTTAGTAAGAAATTTTGAAGAATAAAGCATGGGGAAATAGTGGAAAAAATAGATGGAAAGAAGAGAGGTAGGGAGTAGAACAAGTACTATTCTGAAGAAAGGGAGAAGAATCTGATGTCCTTCAGCAGTCCTCTCTATACTTTGTTATAGAGAGCACCTAAATAGCTTGTTTTTGACATGATGAAGATTCAGATTGTTGGGGGTGGGGGGGTTCTGCATAGTTTCTCTAGCTACTCATCCTTGTGTGTAATTTTTGCCATCTTAAATTCATCTCTCATGTCAGAAGTTGAAATTTATATTGAATACATATACCTTATCTAAATACATATATTGTTTGTCTTTTACCTTGCCATTTAAATTGTAAAATCCCACAGAATCACCTTTCAGTGCAAACCTATTTCATCACTCTCAGGTAACAACAGTATGAAAATGTTACATACAAAGTATGATGTTCCATTTACCGTTGGCTCCATAGTACAGTACAGTACAAATAATATATTTCCTTGATGGGAGGAATGGTTGTATAGAAGATGATTCAGTAATCAAAGGAAAAGAAAAGAAAGAGATAATGTTGCATAGTGAGGATAAGATATGTGAAAAACAAAGAAGGAAAGGAGAGAACAAAGATGATTTAATGAGAAAAACAGAATAATGCTGAGCTAGCAGAAAGAAAAGCGGCATGGAAACATGTACAGGTTAGTAATTAAATGGGGGGCATTATATAAAGAAATTCATTAAAATATCTGAAGCCAAAAGAAATTGAAGCTCCCGGCCCAATTTCCAGAAGAAATAGGATATCTCCCTAGCTTCATGTCCTCATGCCCCTGATGTTTAAGCAGACTCCCTATCTCATTTCATCTAACTTCTCTTAGTATTCTTTTTAATTCTTGAACTTCTTAATGTTCTCCAAATCCTTTTCTTTTATTCTGCCTGTATAGTCCAGTATCATATATCCTCCTTTGACATCATCTCTCTTGTCTTAGTCCTTCACACATTACAGGATGTAACAACATCCTAAACCTTCCGGTTTTAATTGTCATCTCTTAGGATAACATCTACCTATCATATTACTTTTGCTAAGCCTCTAAAATAACACCTTTCCCCAATACTATATTCATGACATGATTTACATAATAATTGAACTGCTTATGATAGGATGTTTTGCAGTAAATCTGATAGTTTTTCCATTCATTTTTAAATTTCCTTTTTTTTCTTCCATTTTCAGCATGTCCTAATAAATCTGTAATGTAATAAAGAAAAATCAACAATAGATTTAGAGGAAATTTAATGAACTCATTCTCCTACTTTATTATTATAATTATTATATGCTTATTTAGATTTGTATAGAAATCTGTTTGAAACCAGAGAGAGGACTGTGGGAACTTAGTGTGGACCACAACATAGCATTTTCACTCTTTCTGTTGTTGTTTGATAGCATTTTCTTTTCTTTCTCAGTTTTTTTTTTTCTTCTTGATCCAACTTTCCTTGTGCAGGAAGATAACTCTATAAATATGTATACATATATTGGATTTAATATATATATATATATATATATATATATATTTAACATATTTAACATGCATTGGATTACCTGCCATCTAGATGAGGGGGTGGGGGGAAGGAAGGGTAAATTTGGAACATAAGAGTTTGTAAGGGTCATTGTTGAAAAATTACCCATGCATATGTTTTGTAACTAAAAAGCTTTAATAAAATAAAAATAAAAAATAAATCTTTGTGAAAACATTTAAATTCATTTTCCACATAAAGACATATGTACTCACTTAATACAGAAATAAGAAAAATTATAAGATACAGAAGAAAGTCTTTCTAACAAGTATGGGTTAAAGAATCAATGGTTTTGTGGGTTGTTTAAAAATATTCATAAGTTCCCAAATACTTTTAATCTGTCTGAAAAGTTGTTTCAAACCAGCAGCAGTCAAAAAATACATCAATCCTAGCTATAGTAAGTAAGCATTTAAAAAACTCATCTTTTAAGATATTCCTAAACATATATAGGAGGTTTTATAGTGACTTAGAAAGATTTTTAGATTTGTCTATTTCTTGATAAAGTATAAGGACCTTAAACACAGCCAGTCTTGGTTTTTCCTTCCTTTTCTCTCCTCCCTTCCTTCTTTCTTTCCTTCAAGTGACCTCTCCAGGGTCACACAATTAGAAGACATCAGAAGTATGATCTGAATGTCAAATTCAGCCTGCCTCAGAAAGCTAGTTCTCTATCTTTTTATCCACCATGTCCTATTATACAGAAGGATAGCATTTGGTCTTGTTACTTCATTTATAGAGGTAAATCTGCTAGTAAATTCCCTCTACCAGCTCTGCAACTATTGGTAACTTAGAAGAAGCTAAGAGCACTAAGAGCTTGAGTTTTACTCAGGGTCACACATCTAACATGTGACAGAAACAGGTTATACCGATTCTAAGATTGTTCATTAATCCAAACTCCCTCTCATATAGATATAGATTTAAATAATTGATAAATTAAATTCACAGCCCCGTGAAATCATTGGTCTGACCCTACCAAGGCAATTGCAGGGATGATGAGCTGAAAGCTAAGTTCAACAACATCCCACTACTTGAGTTCTATAGGTTGATAATTTTGAATGGCCTGCTAATGATAATAACAAATATACAAAAGTCCTTGGCAGAAAAAAGAGCCCCTATCCCATCCTATACCACAGCTTGATATAATACATAGAACTTGGAAGCATAAAAACTAAAGATACTGGGTATTGAACCATAGGCAAATCACTTAATCTCTCCCACTTTTAAGTTTCTCCATCTGTATCGCAGGGTAATAATAATAATAGCACCTCACAGGATTGTTGTGAATATCAAATGAGATAGATTGGTAGATAGATATAGGTATGTTAGAAATGAAATTTGGTGGATTGTAATGGGCTGAAGTTTGACTTGATGCACTTAGGTACTATGTGAGGCTAAATAGTAATACATGATTGGATAAAGAATGGTCCCTGCCCACTCTCTGTGCAAGTCCTGATGTGTTGTACAGGAAATGACGATTTTGGTGGGTGGAGGCAGAGAGAGGAACAGGAAGAGAAGCTGGGAGAGATTGGGCCTGGAGTCCATTCTCCTAGCTGCTGGTCGTGTGGCTGCTGGTTGAGCTAGCTTCTTGACTCAGCTGCACACATTGCTATCGCCAATTCTCTTCCACCTCCCATCCTTCTTCACTGAGAATAAAGACTGACGATTTTCCCCTAACCTGAACTCCGGACTCCTGCTGATTTTAAAATACGTGATCTTCACAGTGGACGTCAAGGAAGGAGAGAGTTTCAGAAGTTTAGGATAATAAATAGGATATTTCCAAATCAAACTGCTGTTGCCCTAAAATCACAGAATATACTGTGAGAAGTACTTTGGAATCATAGATAAAGAGCTGGCCTGAGGTTAGGAAGACCCAGATTCAAGTCATTTGACACATACTACATGTCTATGGGTCTCTGGACAATTCACAACTTTTTTTTTTAAGGAACAAGAAGATAATTAATGATATTTGATAACAAAGTCTACAGGCTTATAATTAAGTATTTATATATAGTATTCATTGCTATTCAACTCTTTTTTTATAAAGCTTATTTTCAAAACACATGCATAGATAGTTTTCAACATTCACCCTTGCAAAACTTTGTGTTCCAAATTTTTTTCTCCCTCCTTTTCTCCCACCCCTCCCCTAGACGGCAATTAATCCAATGAATGTTAGACATGTATGATTCTTCTATACATGCTTCCACAATCTTCCTGCACAAGAAAAATGAGATGAAAAAAGGAGAAAATGAGAAAGAAAACAAAGTACAAATAAACAACAAAAAATAAAATACTCTGTTGTGATCCACACTCAATCCCCACAGTCCTCTCATTGGGTGTAGATGGCTCTCTCCATTGCAGAACCATTGGTCACAACTTCTTTAAACTACAATTTCCTAGTATGGAAAATGAGACAGGAAGATTATGGACATCTGAAGCCCTTTCCATTTCTAAATCTATGATTTTATAATCCTTTGGTCTCTTAATATGCTCATTCAACTCTATAAAAACTAAAAGTCGTATAGCAGTAATTTATCTATATAGGGTAGAGGAAATTTTCCTCCTCAATTAGTAAACATTCTCCTTTTAATTGTAATTGTACTATTCATTGAAAACCTTCAGATAATGTTTAAATAATTCAGCACTATATAAATTCTAGCCTAATCCATAAGCAAATAATACCAAAAATATAGTGATCTTAAGAAGCTGGATGAAACAAATTTCAGCAGATGACTGACCATCTGAAACATTTCTATTTCAGATTGATTGTGAATAGTGTGAATCCAATTCAGCAAATATGCTTCGAACCAGTAGCTTTGTTCCTTCAGGTGATGGTTATGACCAAAATTCACTGACTGCTACATGAGAAAAAAGTATGATTTAAAAAGTTAAAAAACAAAGTAAAGGATGAATTAAGATCTGCACTTAAAATATAATAGCAAGAGATCAAGACCATTAATAATTGAACTGAAAGTCACAGAAAGATTGTTCTGCAAATGTCATGTTAAAACCAAAATATCAAGGGGAAATTCTATAATGATTTGGAAACTAAAATTCAACCTCTTAAAACAGTCTAGAGTTTGATAATCTAAATATTTCAGTGCTCCATAAAGCAGTGAATTGCTCATGGAATTTGCTGTCATTGTAACTATTGAGGTATATAATTTTAAACTTGAGTTCAAACTTCTCTGAACATTACATTGTAATGCATTGTAAGTTTCTGAAGGATGCTTCAAGATCAAAAAATATAAGTTAAAAAAACATCACCCAAAATAGAAATAATTTGAACAATTTTATCTTAATTTAAAAATAATTAGCATAACATTTTTATCTTTTATAAATATTTTTGTTCTTTCTCAACTTATGTACTGAAGATAGAAAAGTCTGAAAGTTACTACATAAGATGTCTTTAGATGAATGATAATATGTGATAAAATATATGTTGTTATGACAGATGCCTTGTGGCGAGTAAGATTTTATACCACAAGATTGTTTTTAAAAAATGATGCACATCTAGTTTATACATTTCTAGAATTCAATAGAATTCTAGAATTGGACAAATATTTCAAAGAATAAGGAAAATCCAAAATATTGTCTAAAGTTATGTTTGGAGAATTTGAACATTCCAAAATTGCTTAATTAATAATAAATGAAAGAAGTTAAACTATTTATAAAACTCTTGTATTTGATACATTTTTAAATTATGGAACATTAAATGTAAATACTGGGTTTGCACAAAGTTGTGTCTTCTTAAAAGCAAGTTGTATCAATGGTATTTTAATTACTTTTCACACCAAACATCCCTAAGAAAATCTAATACAGTAGCATCCTACTTATATAATGTGTCAGACTGTCAATAAACTCAACCATAAGATACACAGTTACCAACCTCAGAAAAACTATCACATGAAATCTATACATCTTTTCTAAAAGTGAAGTATGGCTCTGTGCTTTGGACAATAATACAGTTTAGGATTCCTTGAGAAATTAAGCATACTGATTGCCTATTCTGGATTATTTGTTTTTCTCTTACATTATAATTGATAGTTAATTAGAAATACAAAAGTAGGGTGCACTTAAAGCTGAAGCCCTTAGAATAGAGCTTTCATCACACATACCATCATTTGCTTATTGAACATGATGAACTGGTTGATCCACAGACATCTTAAACTCAAGCTGTCCAAAACAGAATTCATCATCTTTTCCCACAAATCTGCCTTTCTTCTGAATTTTGATTTCCATCAAGGGCACCACCGTCACTTTAAAGTTACCCAGGTGTACAAACTTGAAGTTATCTTCATCTCCTCACTCTTATTCATTCTACATATCCAATTTGTTTCCAAATCATGCCACTTCTATCTTTAGAATATCTGTTGCACCTGTCCTATTCTCTACCCTTAGAGCAATGAATGATCCTTCTTAAGATTCTCATTATTTTCCACCTGGGCTACCGCAAAGGTCTAACAATTGGCTTCTCACCTCAAGCTTTGCCACACTCTAATCTATCTTCCACAAAGCTGCCAGTCTAATTTTCCTAATATGCAAATTGTTACTTCTTAGATCAATTATAAATTTTATTACATGAAATTTAAAGTCCTTAAAAGTTTCCATCTTCATAATATATTCACACTAACTCTTCTTGCTTCCTCTAGTTGCATTTTTACTTCTTTTATTATATAGCATACCATTTCTCATCTCTCTGTCATTGCATTGACTTTCCCTCAAACCTAGAATTCATTCCTTCCCCACTTCTGGCATTTAGAACCTCTATCCTCCACCAGGAATTGATGTAGAAGCATTACCTTATTCATGAAGTTTTACCTGATCTCTCTCCCCTTTTTTCTCCTAAAAAACCAAAATTATATGTATTTTGTGTGTTTGTATATATATATATATATATATATATATATATATATATATATACACATGTTGTCCTTGGTACCTCCAGTAGAACATAAACTCTTTTTAAAAAAAATATTTTTCTAATTACATATAAAAATAATTTTAACTTTTTAAAATTTTTGAGTTCCAAATTCTTTCCCTTCCTTTCTCCCCATCCTTGCCACTGAGAATATAAGCATTTTGATACAAGTTATATATGCAGTCATGTAAAATATATTTCCATATTAATTGTGTCATGAAAGAAAACACAGGCAAAAAACAAGAAATACAAAGTTTACAAAAGGAATATTTTGATCTGCATTCAAATTCCATCGGTTCTTTTCACTGGAAGTGAAAAGAATTTTTCATCATAAATCCTTGGGAATTGTCTTTAATTATTTTATTGTTGAAAATAGCTGTCATTCATATTGTTCATCATACAATATTGTTGTTATGGTTCAGCTCATTTCACTTTGCATTAGTTCATGTAAGTCTTTCCATGTTTTTGGGAAAGCATCCTACTCATTAGAATATAAGTTCTTCAGGGACTGTTTTGTTTTGTGTTTCTATCCTTAATAACCTAGCATGGCACCTGTCATAAAATGGACATTTAATAAATTGTTGTTGATTGCCTGAAGATAGATTCCAAGGAGCAAAATAAGGAACAATGAAGCACTCTAAGAATAGGCTAATAATAAGAGCTTACATTAGTAAGTGATTAATATTTATAAAATGTTTGACATGAATTATTGCTTTTGAGTTTTATGGCAACTATACCCATTTTATAGATGAAGATATGGGAGGCTCAGGAAATTTAAGTAATTCATCAGTAGTTAAAATGCATATACATATCAGATGCAAGTTTTCTGTTCTTTCTGACTCGGTCCAGAATTTTTTTGACGTGGTGTAGGGGGGAAAAATTATAATGATCTTCTTAAGGGCATCATGTAGAAGAAGGAATAAGCTTAATCTTGATCCCAGAGATCAGAGCAGGAGAAATGGTTGGACATTGCAAATAGACAAATTTTGACTTGATTTAAAATGTAATCCCTTAATGAGTAGATTGCAGTGATGCTTTTTGTTCAGGTATAGATTCAGCTAGATATTTTTTTAATAGTTCCTATTCATTCTGAAATTGTACAGTTATATGAAATACCAGTGGACCAAAGCAGGAAGTATTGTTAATAATTGTTTTATTTATTTATTTTGTAATTATTTATTATGCAATAATAATAGTTAATAATTAACTAATTGTCCCAAACTAGAAACATTGACTTAGAAAAGCAGGATTGATGAGCTAAAAGGCAGGTAGAAAAACCCACTTTGAAGTAACAAAAAACCCATGTTCTAGTAAGTTTGAGTGAGCAAAGAGTTCTTTTTATTAATTATAGTTTATTTTCTTTTTAATTTGTGGAATATAACAAGCATTTCCATAATTCAGTGTAATAAAAAGGTTGCATGTGAAAATGCAAATCTATTATGTACAACTTATTATTTCTTCTAAATATGCAATACAATTATCATATAACTTTATTTTATCCTCTCCTTTCACCCCCACTCACCCTAGAGGTGATTACCATTAGATACAAATAGGTATCCAAATATAAAGTCATTCAATTCTTGCTTCTATTTATGAGTTCCTTTTCTGGATACAGACTGCATCCGTCTTCAAATATCCTTCATAGGTAATTTGGGTATTTATAATAGACAGAATTTTGATTTATTTATTTATTTAAATAAAATATTTATTTTATTTATTTAAAATAGACAAAAAATTAGTCACTCAAAAGCATTACTAAAACAATATTACTGTTACTCATACAACATTCTCTTGATTCTGCTCATTTCAATCTTCATTATTTTATGTAAGTTTATCTCTGATTCTCTAAGATCATTGAGCTCTTTATTCCTTATAGCACAGTAGTATTCCATCACAATCACATATCCCAAGTTGTTCAGCCATTCCCCAGTTGACAGGTATCCTCACAATTTCTATTTCTTTGCCAGCACAAAGAGAAGTGTTATAAATATTTTAGAGCATATAGATTCTTTTTCTTTTATAACTAATATAATAAGAATTCTTATGCAATTTGCCATACTCAACATGGTGAGAGGACTGATGTTCCTTTAAGTCCTGGAGCATCAATCTAACCCCATCTTACTGGATTTTTCTAATCTAATTCCAAATATAGTCAGCATTTACTCATGGAAAAAGATACCCATAAACAAAATCATATAGGATACCTCAATTTCTGAAGGTACTAGGATATTAGATAAATGAGGCATTAGTGGCATTCAATTAAAAATGACATTTTTTTCTCCACATTTGTCTCAGTCTGGCGAGGAACTTCTAAATTTATGCAGCACAATCTATGTAATTGGTTTTAATTTGTTGTTTAAATAGGAAAACAGAAGTTTAGTCAAGTGATCTAGATAACAAATAATATATAAACATATAAAGAAAACACTATAGGAATTTTAGGTTGATAGAAGTTAAGTAATTTATTCAAAGTCACCTAGTTATTAAAGATAAAATTAATATTTTAAGGAAATTAAAACAATGTTTTTTCATTTTAATTTTGAAAACAAAATGTCACTTTTGGTTTTTGTCAACTTGTTGATAATGAATTTGTTAAGTCAAAGTGAACGTGAAAGTTGAGAGGACACTTCATTTCCTATCTTTGGATTCATACTGACACTTTTACTGTTCTGCTAGTCACCATCAGGGAAAATTGACAAAGAGAGTTCTCACTCTTAGCTACAATATTGATTTTGGCTGACTTGCCTTTTCCATTACAATGAACACAGCAGTCAGACCAGTGAAAATAAGATATGTGAAAGGTTACTGTTTGATTGTTTTAATTAAGCAAGGTCCCAGAATGACACACAAGCTTAATCAGGTGATATGGAGCCTGTCACCTCTAGGTAATCAGTTGGAACCAAACTCAGGTTAATTGTTATCAAAAGTCGTCACTGTCCAATGTCTGTCCATTGGTCCGTGTGAAATGATTTGGTGGTCTCAGTCCAGTTCTTTTTGGACTTGTGTCAGTATCATGAAAGGCATTATCTAAACCAGTACTAATTGGCTGACAGTCTCAGCAGGAGAAAAAGAATGAGGAATTGAAAACTGAAATACCCTTTCAGAGTTCTAGTGATTCTTCCCGATGAGTACAGCCATTTTGTAATGGTTCTTAAATTGAGGGGGTAGGAGGGAAATGCTGCCTACAGAGTAGTAATAGGCAGACACTAATTCTTTTTGCTCCCTGTGCATTTGTGGACAGACTTTGGGTCTCCAGAGAACTCAGTCTATATCCTTTCACAGGCAGTAAAAGTTGACTTTAAGAGAATTAATGAAACTTTATGAGATTTTTAAAATCCTTAGCTTCCCTCTCCCTTCTTTTCTCAGTCATCCCTAGGGAAACCTGAGCTGAGATAACAACCAAAAGGCAACAGGCTGAAACCAACTTTCCTAAACCTTTGAAAATGTGTCAAAGGGAGATCAGGTTTCATTATTAACAAACTGTGTGTGTTCATCACTTTAATTATAAGTAAAATCAATAGGGCATGTAAAAGCACATGGTATATTTTACCTGACATCTGTGCTTGCCCAGTTGATTAAGCATGCCTTGGAGGGCAGAAATAACAGGCTCAATAGAATTTATGAAAGGTCTTAGTTCTCTAATGCAGATTTCTCTCCCAGTCAATAGTGTTATCTCATAGATTATGCTTTTGCCATTTTCAGTGTCATGTTTTTAGTAAATTATCATGAAAAATTGAAACAAGCAGCAATAGATGTGTTGTCTCATTAGTTCACTGGGGTGGATTATTAATTCACAAATATTGAAACTAGTACTGATTGAGAAAAATGAATATCTCATTATTTAATAATGTAAATCAGACTAACATCAGAGGTCTTTGCTAAATACTGTTGTAGCATTAGAAGGATTACTCTGACCAAAAATACAGGGCTACAAATGTGCTAGAATTATTGATTTCTTACACTTTAGAAAAACATTTTCTGTGATTCAGGGTTTTTGTTATTTTCCTTTAAATTTCCCTACCTTAGACAGAGAACTAAGATGAGATTATGTTCTGTCACAAAGGAATTGCCTGGCATTGTGGTGGGCAAGTTTCCCAATAAAAGTTACTAATGGTGAGTTTTGGACTGTTTACTTCAAACTGTTGATTATTGGAAGGCAGCAACTCTGCCAAACAATGAACGAATCATTAACTAAAGCATTTCCAACTCCACACACACTGACTCCAAAAAGAAACCTATCCCATTCATTTATCACGAATAAATAAGAATAAAAGTACAAGAAATGCAATTGCATTTTGAAAGAGGAAGCAAGTCCAAAGCAATGTCTTTATATTCCAGAACTTCCTGACAAATAAAATCTGCCACTTAAGACATTGTAAAAGTGTCCCTATAATTTCAAACTTCTACCGTGAAGCTTCATTAAAGTATATAAATTAGTACCACTGTCATAGATGGCATTAAGTATTCAATAAGAGTAGACTTAATGCAATTAATAGCAATTAAAATTATACTTTTATGATGTCAGCCACCAGCATCGCAAAGACATAATTGCCTGTAAGGACTTTTGTACCATATTTATCCTCTAAAACTGTCCAATTTATATGAAAAATGCCAAAAACATATCCCATATGGGTACCATTATCTTCTTGGATTTTTTAGAAGTAATCTGTCTTATCCAGCATGTGCACATTAGGCTAATTTGCTTTAATTAGTTTTTTTTTTCTCATTTTGTTAATAGGCATGTTGGTGTTAAGTTTTTATTTCTGAGGTACAGATGCTAAACTTCACTCATTATGTATCTATTAAGAGGTCAGTGTGTTTTCAGATATAGCTGGACTCTTTCCATTTATATAATATTTTTCCCATTGTTTGGCAGTATGCCTTATCAAATGATAAAAACTACATTGTTTTAACAGTAATATTAGGTAACTTGAATCTCAACTGATTAATTAGCAGCAAAATATGAAAGAATAGCATAGCCAATTCTGATGTTGCAAAGAATTTTTGTCTGGACATAGAAATAGTCATTTTTGTCTCCTCTAAGAAGTGCCCAGAATATATTCCATTGTTGGGTGCACTTATTCTTTTTGTGTTTTTGCTGTAATCATAAATGGGTGCAGACTTAGGGAATATAACATAGAACATGCAATGAATTACAAAACTGAGTGCTTTCTTTCTTGCTGTGATACCAATGCCAGGGTTTTACTCTAAAGATACCACAGAAAGAGGCTTTAAAAAGTCTCATCTGTATAGAAATATTCATAGATGCTTTAGTTATAATAGCCAAAAAAACTATAAAGAACCTAAACATTCCACTAGTGAATGAAAAAATGAATTATGTTATATACTATTAATATAAAAAATACATGAGATTTTTTTAAATCTATAAACATGAAAATTAGCACAAAAAAATTAGGTTGGAGGATAAGGACTCTGTGATTTAATTGCTTTAGGGAATTCCTTGATTGAGGAAACATTTCTGCCAATTCAGCTGGTAATTCTTGACATGGTAATAATAAATATAGTTTTGGATCTAGCTAGGGCATTGAGAGGGACTTGCCCAGGGCTACATAGCAGAACTTAAACCTAACTCTTTCTGACTCTGACTCTGAATCTTTATATTGATAATGACATTCTGGAGGAAAAAAGTATGTGAAGAAAGACTGCAGAATATAGTGGACTGAATATTGGGATTGAAGTCAACAAGTCAGGAGTTTGAATCCTGCCTCTGACATTTTATTAGTGGACAAATTGTTTAAATTCTCAGATTTTAGTTTCCTTATCTATAAAATGAGTCTGAAACATGGCTTTTTGCCTTCTAAGGTGAAATGCAGCTCTAAATTAATGATTCCTTGATCCTATAAGCCTTGACAAAAGGTATAAACCATTGTCTACCAACTGGGTACACATTGGCTAAATGAGAAAAAAAAAAAGAAGGAAAGGTGCAGGGACTTAGGGAGGGGAAAGAAGTAAGGAGAAAAGAAAAAGGAAGGAAGGAAGGAAGGAAAGAAGGAAGGAAGGAAGGAAAGAAGGAAGGAAGGAAGGAAGGAAGGAAGGAAGGAAGGAAGGAAGGAAGGAAGGAAGGAAGGAAAGAAGGAAGGAAAGAGGGAGGGAGGGAAGAAAGAAGGGAGGGAAGGAGGGAGGGAAGAAGGGAGGGAAGGAGGGAAGAAAGGAAGGAAGGAAAGGAGGAAGGAAAGAAAGAGGGAAGGAAGGAGGGAGGGAGAGAAGGAGAAAGATAAGGGAGGGAGGGGGAAAGAGAGGGAGAGAAGAGAGGAAGAGAAAAAGGGAGAGAAAAGGAGGGATGGAAACAAGAAAGGGAGGAGGGAAGTAAAGAGAGGAAACAAGGGAAAGAAGAAGAAAGAAGTAAAAGAGGAAAAGAGGGAGGGAAGGAGGAAAGTAGGGAAGAAATGAAATGAAGGAAAGAAGAAAGAAAAGGAAGGAAGGTAAGGAAAATGCAAAGATAATGGAGTTTCAGAGGGAGATAGAGTTAACATGTCTTTTGATTGTTCATTAATAGGTTTCATTCATTCATTTTGTTCAAATGTACAGTGCAATACATTTGTTATTTCATGCAAGCATTTGTAGCTTATTTGGCATGTTATATAGTAGTTATGACATCTATAATAACATTAAAATTATAATAAAATGTGTGTGCTTTATCTAGATCAGAAAGTATAAAGAATAAAAATTTGTGATTTTATTCCTTTTTCTTATCTGTTTAAAATTTCTAAAGATCAGTTTACTTTTTCATATTTAAATATAACACAAATTTATTAAAAGTCACCTCATCTCCAAAATTATTTAATACTTCACTCATTTACATAAAGAGAATTTTATAGGCAAGAAATGTAAAATTAAGACAATATTTAGGCATTGGGGATAGAAACAATTTATTCAGAATGTTGATTCAATGTTTCATTACATTTATTTTCATGGGACTAACTAATATTTTGAAAAGGATATTTTGACCAAGTACTTTTTGTAGTTATCTGCAAAGTTATAAGAATTCCTTAATATGAATGCTTTTTACAAATTTTATTTGAAGTGTTTCTAAGTGACCATTATATGATGGAAGTTAACATTTTAATGTTTATCTTATCCATACTGATGTTCATAGTATACAATTAGTCCCTCAGCTTTTTTTGCCACATTTTGCTGTGGAAATTTAATGTAATTATTGACATCACTTGTCATGAAATGATGGGATTAATCTATAATAATATAATAAGTAAATGTTTTCCAGTTATGTTCATATTTTGAATGAGAAAACACTATATTATTTGAGGGATTCAGACCAAAAAACAAAAAAGCTTTTTTAATATCTATTGAAGGAAAGCCAAAGAAGAAAGGTTTCAATTAAAATTTACAGAAACCTTTCACTTCTCTGCTTCAAATTGAATGCACAGAATCCACATAAATATCAAGGAAATTGGTCAAGATTTTGAAATGTTGCTGGTAATATTCCTGAGGACAGCTACAATCAGATTAAAATCTTAACAAAATTTAAGAAAATATTAACAAAATAAACAAAATGTAATAAAACATAGTTAATGTTAATTTGTGGGTTTTGAAATCAATATGCAGCCTGCAGAGATCTTTCTATATAGTTGTGTGGCCCTCTTTTATTTTACACAACTGGCTTAAAATAATCTATGAACATGAATTATTTTAAAATTCATTATTTTCTCAGAATATAATCTTTGGAAATATCTCTTTAACTTTTAATACCTACTGCCTTAAAAGCTTAAAGAAAGAACCAAATTTAAGCTTCACAAAGTCTAATTTTGTATATAGTGCCATTAATATCTTAGCTAAATCTATATTTGTTAAATCCCAAATTATTTTTTTAGAGTAGCCAATGTTTATAATGGAAAGAAGGAGTAAGTTGATGATTAATAAGAAAAATAGAGCCACTGACCAGAAGCACATTGGCAAAATGGCCAGACTGCTTAACTTAGAATTAAGAAATCTAAATTTGCATATTGTATCATATATGATCATGATTAATTTTTTGATCTTCTCTGAACTTCTCTATTTCTGAAAAAAGAATGTTGAACTGTATTATCATTAAAGTTTAAATGAGAGCAGCAATAATCAGATCAGCAAAGCCAGAAGTGACCTTAATCTGTTCCAACCCCTTCATTTTAGAGATCAGGAAATTGAAGACTAGACATATAAAATACTTATCCTATGGTAAAATAACTAGTAAATCACAAAATCTTAGATTAAGAATTGGAAAGAAATTTAGAGTCATACAAAAACCACTTATCTTCATTTGCTGACTATTCTACTTAAATTACTGTGAGCCAGGATGAGATATTTGCATTTTTTTCCCCCTTTGTAGCAATAGTGTTGTTAGTTTTCCAGTTTTCTCCACAAGTATGGTTAGGGAAATAATGTATGCCAGAGCCTTCCATTTCTATAGCTAAGGAGTTGACTTTAGTAGAAAGTAACTTCTTGATAAAAAGCAGCACAGAAGATGCTACCAAGAATTTTTTCAGAAGGATCATTGTGAAGAAAGAAAAGTTGAAATTGCTTTTCTTTGTGCTGAAAAACCAACAACTAGACCAGAAAGTGAAATAAATCCCATTCTCTCTCTTCAAAAAGTGGTGTTTTCTCCTAGGGATCTAGTAATTAAGAAGAACCTGAGTTACAGATAGGACAAACTGATTTTAGTAGGATTGTTCGTACTAGTGAAGATTTTTGTTTAAGTAAGGCCATCTACTTGGTTGTTATTTTTAATTTTATGATTTACAGAGTTGTAGGATCATACATTTAAGACTAAAAGGAGTTTTAAACTCATTTTAGGGGTGTTTCATGTCTATTTTCTTCCAACTTTCCAATTAAGAATTTAGAATCAAATAGAATTATAATAATTTAGAAGAATTTTAGAATCGCAGAGAAACCATTTATCTTCATTTGCCAACTATTCTACTTATTTTATTCTGATCCAGGCTAAGATGTTTGCATTTCTTTCTCTATTTGGCTTGGTGGTGGGTTTTCCAATTTCACAATAATGGTTAAGGAGGTGATATTTCCCAAAGAATTTAATTTCTGTATGACAATCTCATTCAATCTCATAAAAAGCCACCTTTTCCTCATGGATCAAAGTCAACCATTTCTACTGGCAAATACTTCTATTTCACCAGTTTTGGAATGAAATTTCTTCTTGATTTATGATTTCTTTCCTTCAAAAGTGATATTGATAACAATAAACACTGTGCTATCCACTATACACCCCCCATACTTTAGAGGCCATCTAATCTAACTTCATTTAATACGTAAGAAAACTATCAACAAATTAAGTTCATTGAAGGAACAGACTATTTCACCTAGCACCCAGCCAGGTAAGACTTAAAGAAAGCTAGGGAAACCAGAAGGTGGAAATAGGAGGAAAATTTTTAGCTAATAAAAATTTCTCAAAATAGCAGAGTCAGTATTTGAGTCCATTTCTGGTGATGCAATATCCACCATTTTGTGCAGTTCCCTTCATTGTAATATAACCTGAAAGGAGTGTAAAAAGCAATGATTTCAAATTTCCTTTCTCTTACTAGTTTTAGAGTCAGACTCTGGTTTCAAATTCTACCCCTACCTCTTACTACCTGTATGACCTCAAGCTAATCAAGTAACTTCTCTGGCTTTGTGTCACAGTTCCCTAATTGTCCTGATGCAGTTTCCCTAATTTTCCTGCCTCAGTTTACCTGAATTGTTCTGCCTCAGTTCCTTGAATTGTTCTGCCTCAATCCCCCTGATTGCAACACCCGTCCTGATCATTAGAACTGATATAACTTAGGGCTAGTTACTCTAAGGTTATAAATTATAAATGTATAAACTCAAGATAAGGTGGGATTCAGACTTGCTGGCTTCTAACTCCTCCTAAGTCATCAGAATGTCCAGTGCCTCCCCCTACCCTGTCAGAATTGGATTGATAGTCCATTTCCAATCTCAATGCTTTGACTCTGCCCCTGCCTCAGTCTACCCCAGTATCTTGGAGCCACATGTGTATATACCCTTCATGGGAAACACACATTAGCTGCTGGATGCTTTCAGACATCATCCCTGGGGGCAACATGCCCCTAGTACAATCTTTCCCTCTCAAATAAAATATTAAAAACGCTCTAATCTCTATCTTGCCTCAGTTTCTCTGGCATACACTGGGACTCAGTTTCCTCATCCAAAAGTGAGAAGACTACTTCCCGCTCTAAGTTTCAGATACTATAAGCCCCTGAATCCAGGTTCTCCAGTTCCATATCTATCATTTCTTTATTCCCACTATTTTTTGCTAGTGGGTAGAATTTGAATCTATATCTTCTGTTTCCAAATCCATCTCTTCCCACTTGAACTTCTTTACTGAATGCTGGAGAGAAGGCACTTTGTAAAACTGAATGGAAGTTATTATTTACTCCCAGCTGATACAAATAACAACAAAAATATCCCCTATCCATGACAAAAAAAAAACCTGCAGAAAATTCAGTTGGATGAAGAATTATTTTAACTTTGAAATTTAAGTAACATCCACGAGCAAAATATGTTCCATTAAAGAAAAACAAAGTAAATAAAAAAAATAGAATAAATTAGGATGCAATGGTCCTTTACTGACTATCATATAAGCCTTTCAGATACAATTTGAATGTAACAGCCTTGTAGTATTCCTTCTCTCAGATGTATTATAAAACATGATGATTACTATTCATTGAAATTGAATTACTTTTGTTTTTATTTAGTTTCTTGTTTTCAAGAAAAACAGAATAAATTGTGTCTGTTTTGGTTCTACTTAAATAGTAAGTAAATAATTTGGGTCAGTTATTCCATAAAAGTATGATGAGGAAATAGAACTTTGAGAAATATAAATGAGTATGGACTCACGCACTTAGTTGTTGTCCATTCATTTTAGTTGTATACAAGTCTTCATGACTGCATTTGGAGTTTTCTTGACAAAGATGATGGAATGTTTTGCCATTTCCTTCTTCAGTTCATTTTATAGATGAGAAAATTGAAGCACACAATGTTAAGTGATTTGCCCAGAATCTCACAGCTAGTAACTGTTTGAGGTCAGACTTGAACTCAGGTTTTCCTGCCTAGGCCTGACACTATACCAACTAGCCAACCCTACGTACTAAGAAGATGGTTGCAAATACTGCTTGAAACATTTCCCATTTCAGGTGTCATTTTTCCCATGAATGTTAGATACTTGATAATGTCCCATCTTCAATTTTCCTATAATTCCATATCTTACTACTTTACATTCAGTAGCAATTTATATGTATTGTGTGTTCATATCATAACCCTATATCATAACTCCTTGAGACTTATTTTTTATGGGCACAAACTTTGACATTATTTGCTTTTTTAATTCAGGTTTTGAACACAGTGCTAAGTAAATGCTTAATAAATAGCTTGTTGAACCCCTCTTCAAAAACTACAGATCCAGATATTTTCTATGCAAATAGCTCCCAATTTGCGAACAAGTTATTTTGCCACTTTCTATTTGTGAATCAATTGTTTCAAATTCAGGCTATACTTTCTCATAAAAATATTGCACTAATATTATCTCATGTGATTTAAGCAAAAATAATAGGAAAAGTTAATCTTCATCTTCATCTGACAAGGCAAGCCCAACTCAAAATTTTAAAATACACAAATTTTATCTGAGACATCACCTCTCCTTTTCATGACCCTCTCCATATATTCTTTTCATGTCTTACTGTGGCACTTCACACAGGCCTAATTTAGGCTCCTAAATTTTCTGTGCTTTAATTTGGTTTCTCTACCCTACTCCTCCCTTCAAAATTCATAGATGATCTCCTCCAGGTGAAAGAAGAAAATAATCTGATTAAGACACATATTTTGTACAAATGAATAACTGACAATTGATCTTCAGCCCTCCCAAAGGCTATTCCAAAATGAATCTCTAATTGGTGAAATTTCAGCATAACTAAGAAAGTGAAATAAATAGAACTAGAGTAGTGGAGTTGATAATATTGGGGGTGAGGGGTGGTAAAATAAATCGGCTTGCCCAGGAGTGTATCCCCTTCAAATCAGTTCCCTACTTGGTCCTTCTTTTCTTTTACTTTATAGGTTATTTTGCAGTGCTTCTCATGATGCTTGTCTTTATCATAGTTATATTCATGACAATTTCATAGCTATAGCTCATGAAAAAGGATAAGATAGTCTAGTGATAGAAAAATGTTAAATAGTATAATACTTTATTCAGCTCAACAGATAGTATCATCTATCTAGAGAATGGAGGGACCTCAGAAGTCACTTAGTCCAGTTCCTCCAATTTATATAATTGAAGCCAAGGAATAAAGTTAATAAATTACAGAGACAATATTTGAATCCCACCAAACTGATTAATATTGTATTTGTTAAGCATTTATGTTGTGAGTAGAGACTCAGGCCTCATTTTTATATAATACTTTGCTTGATACTTCCATCTGCTAATATTCTACCCTACAAAATATCTTGACCTTAACTACTTTATATTTATTTGCATTTATTCTCTTCATATTTATTCTGAATATTTTTATATTGTGTACATGTTGCTTCCTCCATTAGAATGCAAATCCCTTAAGAATAAGGATTGTTTGACTTTTTGTATTTGCATCCTTGTGTCTAGCAGTGTTCAGAATATAATAAGTGCTCAATAAATGCTTGTTGGTTTATTGATTGATCAAGATAAATAACTGACAGAAAGGAATAAATGATTTAAGCACTTATTAAATGCTTATTGCATGCAAAGCACTTTGCTAAGTAGTGAGGATTAAAAGAGAAAAACAGACATTCTCTGCTCTCAAGTTCATATTCTAAAATCCAATACATATAATAGGCTTCAACTGCAAGTGAAATAGAAACATTGCATTGTCCTTAAAACACAGTAACAATTCAGGTGATAATTATTCTTCTTTGATATCATTTCCAATGAAAGAAAGCATGTGAGTTTCTAGTTTTGAACTATTTGATAGTGCCAAGGACTTTGGTGGCAAGAATTTTCTTTTCTATAAAATGAGAGGTCCAGGCAAGCATGCTTTAACTATCAGTAAATCCAATTGTGCTAGGTATTGTGGCAAGCACTGATAATACAAAGAAAAGTAAAAACAGTTTCAGCTCTCAGCTTACTGGAAGAAATAAAGATATATAGATCAGAACATACAAGATATATGAAAGGTAACCCTAGAGGAGAGGGCATTATCAATTGACAAACCAGAAAAAGCCCCTAAATGGCAATTGATCTAAATCTTTAAGGAAAGTTAGGGATGCTAAAGGTCAAAGTCTAGACAATCAACCAATGTAATAGTATGGGAAAGAAGTGTTGAACATGGAGAATAGGAAGAACATTATGAAACTGAGAAGAAGATAGAAATAAGTGTCAGACTTGGAAGACAATACAGCACAATTAAAGTGTCATATTTACATGGCTCTCTTCAACAATGAGATAATTCAAACCAGTTCCAATTGTTCAGTGATGAAGAGAGCCATCTACACCCTGAGAGAGGACTGTGGGAACTGAGTGTGGACCACAACATAGCATTCTCAATCTTTCTGTTGTTATTTGCTTGCATTTTGTTTTCTTTCTCAGTTTTTTCCCTTCTTGAACCGATTTTTCTTGTGCAGCAAGATAACTATATATATATATATATATATATATATATATATATATGTTGGTTTTAACATATATTTTAATATATTTAACATGTATTAGACTACCTGCCATCTAGGGGAAGGGGTGGGGAGAAGAAGGGGATAATTTGGAACAGAAGACTTTGCAAGGGTCATTGTTGAAAAATTACTCATGCATATGTTTTGTAAATAAAAAGCTTTAATAAAATGGTAAAAAATAAAATAAAAAAATTAATTTAATTTAAAATAATATAAAATATCATAATTACATAGATCCTTTTCAATTGTGATGCATCGTCCTTATAATAAACTTGCAGGTTAGGAAACACTAGCATTGTTATCTTCGTTTTATGAACAAGTTTATTGAGGTTAACTAGTTTGTCCAATGGCACATAGTAAGTACAAAATCTAGAATGCAAATCACAGATAAATTTAGTGCTCTTTCCACTGTAGGCACCATCTTCTCTCTTAAAAAAAAAAAAACATTTATTATCATCCTTATGCTGATCTCTATATTTAAGATATTTTTATTGTAGAAAAGAAAATGCTTTTTCATTAATTTCTAGAAACTTTTTATTTCTTTAATATTTAATGAATTTAACATTCATGCTCATGTAGAAAATAGAAGAAACCCTTTGCCTTTCAAACCTGCAAAACTTTTCATCTATAACTTCAAAAATTAATTTTGATTATGATGCTCATTTATAACGTTTTAATTTTCACCTTTTTATGTCTTCAACTTTAGAATGGCTACTTCTGAAAAACTAAGAGATTTGATTGTTTCTAATACAGTCAGGTCAGTTAGATGGGACTGTTTCATTGCACATCCCACTTTTACACAGCCTGTGTGGCTGTTCAGTGAAATGTAATCCAGCTCAGTCCCTTCTGTATCCAATAAAAATCGTCAGTCCGTGCTGGGGGAGTAATCACCAAAATGATGGAAAAGCAGTAAGTGCTGAAAATCAGCCATGGGAAATTCTGTAAAAGCTAAAATTATACCAAAGGGACCTCCTGGATCACTGTAACTCTTCTAGGGAGAATCAGTTCTCCCCAAGAATTGAGAATCAGTCCTTAGAAAGAAAACCATTCTGGAATGGTAAAAATCCATTTCCAAGGGAGTGTTCTTTTTTTATTTTAAAGATAGACTATGCCTTATATTTATAAGATGTCTTCTGCTTTTCACTTTTTTATTATCCTATCCAGTCTCTTATTGCCTCTCAACTAGGGTATCCTAAGAATCTCCTAACTGATTTCCCTTTACTATCTTTCAGCACACTGTCAATGTAATTGACCCCATGCAGAGGTATAGTAAAATCACAACCACACTATCAACTCTTTCCTGACTTCTCATTGCCCACAATGTGAAATATAAACTCCTTTACTTGACATTCAAGGATTACTATAGCATGGCTTCAATGATATATTTCTAACCTTATTTCACATTATTATACCTTTTTCTTAATAATTCTCTAAACCAGGCATATTTTGCTACTTAGGATTTCCTGAACATGGTTTCTCTAGGGGTTTGTTAGTAAATGTTTAATAATTGGCTTTCGGAAATTGCAGGACACAACTTGCAAATATAATTTACATGTTAGCATTTTCTCCATCACTTTCTTACATCCAGACAATCAATAGAACAATAAATCAAGCCTTGATTTGTAACTTTTGCCAATTTCCAAGGTGTAAATACTCACACTTAAATTTTAATAACCAATTCTCTCAAGCTAAAATAGCTAGCTCCAGGATACCCCTGTGTGACTGGCCATTTCTCCATTCATCATCCTGTCTCAAATGTATTCCCTCTCATCTGTACCTTTTTGGAATCTTTTTTCATGTTTCAGGGTTTATCTCATGGGACACCTCCTCCATGAAGCTTTTTCTTTTATCAGATACCCAGCTGAGATTATTCTGTCCCTTCTTTGTTATTTTTAGTATTTACTGTTATTGTTTTTTTCTTTCCCTAACTTATAGCACAGTGCTTGGCAAATAGTAAGTACTTAATAAATACATGATGATTGATTTTCTTTCTGTATTTCTCCTAATCTCTCATCACATCCTATCTTGTATTGTACTTCCGATATTTCCTTTTGCATCTCCTCTTAGCATAAATGTTACAATCCTTGAAATTAGGAATTGCCTTTATTAACAATATTAGTTTTCCTATCCCTAAGCCTTGTAACTAATACATGCTTGATAAATTAATGCTATTTGTTTTAATTGTATGTCTTTCAAGAAGACTCAAATCAATTGTTGCCATTGTATTTTTCCTTGAGGTTTTTTCTTCATGTGCTCTCCTGACTATTCACTCTCCCAAGTAGAATGTTCCTTGCTCAGATGTCTCATGAAACTCTACTTGGATTTCTTAACAGTTTTATTCTAATTTTACTATAGTTATTTGTGCATGGATATTATCCCAAAAACAGAGAGAGAAAGAGAGATATGATCTACTGAAATATAAGTGTACTATATCTGCAGAATCTCATCCATCAGCAAAAAAAAAAAAAAAAAAGGAAATCTGGCCAGGTCTGTTTTTGATGAAGCCACACAAGCTTTTAGTAATGGCTACTTCCTTTTTTGGATAAGGAAATGGAAAAACACTCCAGTAGCTTGGCAAGAAAACCCATGTAGAGTTGTCCAACATGGACATGCCTTAGTGACTGAACTTCCTTTTTAGGGTACTTACAAACTATTCCTTTAATTATGTGTTTTAGAATCAAAACATGAATGGAAGGGGTTTACCAGTCCAATTTTTAAGAATATTCTTTTCATTTTTAATAAATTTGAATATTTATTACTTAACAGAACTATAGTGCCTCTCCCATTTTCCAAGATTTTTCAGAGATCACCACTAGCCCTTTATGAATAGTCTCAACCAATTCTTTTAATATTTGAGGGTGATTTTTTTTTCTGACACAATTGGGGTTAAGTGACTTGCCTAGGGTCACACAGCTAGGAAGTGTTAAGTGTCTGAGATCACATTTGAACTCGGGTCCTACTGACTTCAGGGATGGTGCCACTAGCTGCCCCTAGAGGGATATTTTTAGACATGACTAAAACTCATTGAGGACATCTGGATGCTACTTAATTATCAATCATTTACATTCAATTAACTTTTCTTGTTATATTTTTTCCTAGTCCAAAGAGCATTCTCTTTGGAGGAAATAAAAAATAAAATAAGAGTTGAGGTCTCATCATCTCCAGATATAAAAGATGAGTTAAAATCCTGCTTTTGTTTTTGGATCCTCCTGGTCTTTTAATAACTATAAAGATTATTTATATGACTTAGTTTGTGTATAAAGACAGAAAATGGATCTCTAATTTCATTAGTTTAGGAAACCTCTCTGTAAAGAAATTCACTTTACTATAATGGGTTGATATCTTTTCTGTAACTTACCATTCTTGGAGCACTGTCTAGAGCACTGATAGGTTGTGACTCTCCCAGTACCACAGCCCTATTTGTGTTAGAGAATTTTGAATGTATATGTCTTCCTGGCTTAGGGACTTTCTATCCAGTGTACCAGTATGCCTCTCTTACATGTTTAAACATTAATTTCCATCATCTGAAATGCTCCTGATTCTTTTGTCTCCTCAAAGCTTAGCCATTGAGAGTTATTTACCTATCCTTATCTTAGGTCAGTATCGTATTACTTTTGCTCCTTATATGAGCTTTGACCTTATCATCTCATTCTCTTAGAAGGAATGTCTGCCTTGTTTTCTCTATGATCACACCCCTAAGTTGTGTTCTTGCTTTTTAATGACTGGATTTTATGCCACCAAACCCCAGGACCTTCACACACCTATACTTAATAAATGCAGCTAGAACTCTGAAATAATATTTGGACCTTGGTTAGTCAGCTCTATCAATGTTCAAATTGGCTCCTACTTTGATTAATGGTATTCACATACTTCCTATCTTTTGGCTCTACTAAATTCTCCCTTGGGAAATTACCACCTAGTTCTGATAGTGCCCCTTTCCAAACTTCATTTATGAGGGGGCCTTCCTATGCTTCCCTGGTATGGGTCATCCTATTTATCAATCAATCCCTGGTTATAATACTTATACCACTCCTATGAAGTACTTTCTCAGTTTATCCTATTTATGATAGATGCATCCCTTCTTTGTATTGTCACTTTTTGACAATTAGTAGTTCTACTAGTTCAAGTGAGATACATTGTTTTTTAATTGGATGACCACTATTGATTTGAGTAATGGCTATTTCCTGAAGTACAAATAGCAACTGGATGCACAGCATGCAGATAAGTTAAGTACCCACTCTACCTAGGAATCAGCAGGTATTCTTGATGACTAAGTATCCACATTTACTTTCTGGTAGTTCAGCATCTCTCTAATTACAATTATATTTCATGTCCATCTTTATCAGAGCTCTTGGAAGAGAATACTGTGTAAAAACTCAACAGAATTCAGTAAGTTAGTGGGCTACCAATATTTTACCACTGTTTTCTAAGGCAATTTTCTAAGCTAAGATTGTATCCAGAAATCACTTTCAAATTTTCAGAAGTAGGAATAGATAGATATATATGTTTAGGAATAGGTTGACAACAAGTATGAGAGAGAGTATATGATACATTCAGAATGAGCAAACTTTGATATGTGTGCTTTTCATGTATCATAATCAACTCAATGAAAACAAGGGGAAATGGGTTAAACCTGGAACAGATTGTAGGCTTTCACATAATAAATTGATATTTGTTCTTTTTTCCTCTGTGAACATAGACACATTATCGTTACATGCACAGTTGACATGGTATTGATTTTGTTTTCTTGGTATTTAGTCATTACGAGCTCAAGGTTGACAAGGGCAATTATATTCTGCTAATGCTTATCAGTCACTTCACTCTTCTATGAAGTTAGTTTCCAGCAAAACACTACTTGTTTCTTGCAAGTGTACCTCTTTTTGAATTGCTATGCTGAATTATTCTGGCGTAAACAAGAAACAAGCATGCTCTCAACTTTGAGTTTTTTGAAAGTATTATACAAAATATGACCCTAGGCATATGTTTTCTCTCCTTAACTTGAGTTTTTGAACCAAGACATTTGATTTTATTTAGTTAATTCAGCCATTAGCATTAAAAATTTAGCCTATCCAGCTTTTTAAGGTATAATTTGTTTCCTCATTCTCTCTCTCCATTTCATTACCTGTCTAAAATTATTTTATTTTGTAATAGTTAATAAGAACATTGGACTAAAATTCATGCAATTTTTTTCTGTTTAGGTAAAGCTTTTTTGATGCAATTTGACTATTCATGAAATGGATATTATATAAAGGTCTCATTAAACTATGTCAGAAGCAACATCTCTGCCAGGATCATGAAATTTTGAAAAGTTATTTGTTCACATATAAGGATACTTTAAAAGATATTTAGGAATATTTACTTGATGGTCTTTGAAACAACAATTTCAGGGCTACCTATCTTTTTAAGACTACAGATTACCCAGTATCAAGTATACTTAACTTTAGTCCTTCAAGAATCTGTGACTTCATTAATGTGGACCTTCTGTCCACCCATACAGATGGCAGCCTCCCTACAATTGACAGATGGTCTTCTGTAGTTGCCATGGACAAAAACAATTATCAGCATGCATCCAACTTTGTGATGAGTTTCCCCAAAGTTAATTAAACTGGTCCTGTACTAGAAGTCTTTCCAACCCAGTAGGTCCAGTCAGAGATTCTATAATTCTTCTAAGACATCTTCATGGCACAAGGAAGCATTAAAGGAGAACCTGATTAGTTCAGAAGCAAAGAAAACAAGTACTTCACTATTTTGCTGCTCACCAAATTTCAATATCTTTTTTTGTTTTCTGGAGGTTCCACCTAATCATCTCCAGCACTTTTACCTCACCTATTAATAATATATATATAAAGCAGATTCACCTTTAAAATTCATAAACCAAAATTTTTTTCATATTTTCATTTTCTTGTCTGACACCATATTGTTGGTTTTCAGTGCCAAAAATAACCTCACAGCTTCATCTTGAATAGTAACCAAATCAAAGGCTTACGTTGATTATAAGTCCACAAAATCAAGTCTTTCTTTATCAGCCTGAAGACTAACATTTTGCTTTATAAAATTGTATTGCAACCATCACTCAAGCATTACTTTCCCTGTTTATTTTTGCTCCAATTTTTAGGGATTCTTAAGAATTATCTGCAATTTATGATTAGGATACAATGAATGTGGCTATTTAACAAATATCCTTTTACTTATATATCCAAATGAGTACTCTCTTAAGGTATCACTAAAATATTTCATATTTGAATAAGTCTGCTACTGGTGAAAACATTTTTAGGACTCTTATCTTTAAACTTTCTTCAGATCCAACTTTTGATCCATACATAAACTCATCCTTCTTGATGTCACTGTACTTCATATTTTTTTTAGCACATTAAGGTTTGCAAAAGATTTTGTATATATTACCTCATTTGATTATATTTATAACCACATGACACTTAACTTTAGTCCAATATTCTCTTCTCTTTTTGCCTTGCTTAGTTCAGGTTGCATCCTTGCTCACTTTCTCTGGCATTCCTTCTCTTCCTTCTCCAATGTCACTCATTAAAGACTAAAGACTAAAGTATTCATGTATCCATCCAAGTATCTTGAATCTAACCATCTTCAAAGAAGACTCTCTAGAAACTTTAAAAGGCATCCTCCCTGAAAAGAGAGGAGAAAAAGGAGTTACCATACAACATTGAGGTTAGAAGCAAAGGGAGATTTAACAAATATATCAAGAAGCAAAGAAACTAGCATGCTTTCACATGGATTTCACCTGGCTGTCTATTATGAAAGAGTCATAAGTTGATAATATGGATGTATTTGACTGAATGCCATAATTGCAGCTTGCTAAAATTCAAATTATGACAAGCAGAAAAATGCCTGAAATTGTGTTTCTTTTATATTAATTAAGTTCCATTCAACAAGCATTAATTAGGGGCCTACTATGTGCCAGAAATGATGCTAAGGAAAGGATCTAATGCACTTTCACAAATGGCCAAAATCTACTAGGGACATAAAATATTCTGTAGATGTTAAATTGGAAACTTTTGAAACCCTAAAATTATTTTTAAAGGAAAAATAGTTTAAATATTCCAGAATACTTCAAGCTGTTGAATATTCAATTCAATTCCATTCAAGAAACATTAATTAAGTGCCTATCCTGTGCCAGGTATGCTGCTAGGTAGAGCACCAAATACGCTTTGGTGAATGACCAAACTTATTGAGGAATTAAAATATTCCCAAAATGTAAACTGGAAACTGTCAGAAACCTGAAATTAGGGAGATTTTTCATGTTGAAATATTCCAAAAAAACTTCAAGCTATTTAATAGCTAATTCATTGAGCATTTATTAAGTTTCTACTACATTCCAGAATTCTTTCATCTCATCACATCAGAGTTAATTTATAGCTATATCCTCTAACTATATGTCCCCTCTAACTGCCCTAATAAAAGATACATTTCTCAAGAGTTATAAATATCATTTTCCCATCTAAGGATGTAAACAGTTTAACCTTTAAATAATGTTTTTTTCTTACCTGTTTATCTTTCTATGTTTCTCTTATGTCCTATGTTTGAAGATCAAATTTTCTATTTAATTCTGGTCTTTTCAAGAGAAATGATTGAAAGTCTCTTCATTTAAAATCCACTTCCTCCCCTTAAAATATAATCCTCATTCTACTTAGTAGTTTATTTTTGGTTGTAATCCCAGGTCCTTTGCCTTCTGGAATATGGTATCCTAGGTATTCCTATTCTTTATGGTAGAAGCTTCTACATCCTAGGTCATTCTAACTGTTGCTCCTTGATACTTGAATTGATTTTTTTTCCTGGCAGTTTATAGTATTTTTTCCTTGAGATTATAATTCTGGAGTTTTATAATAGTGTTTCTTGGGCTTTTTTTTGTGAGGTCTTCTTCTGGAGGTGACCAATGAATCCTTTCAATGACTATTTTGCCCTCTGGTTCTAGTATATCAAGATAGTTTTCCTTGATGTTGAAGAATGCTGTTCAGGCTCTTTTTTTTTTTTTTTTTTTTTTTTTTTATGATCATGGCCTTCAGGTAGAACAATAATTTTTAAATTGTTTCTTTTTCAGGTGAGCTGTTTTTTCCAGTGAAATATTTTACATTTTCTTCCCTTTTTTTTTCATTTTTAGTTTGTTTGACTATTCTTGATGTCTCATGGAGTCATTAGTCATTTGCCCAGTTCTAGTTTCTAATGTATGATCTTCTTCAGTAAGCTTTTGTATCTCTTTTTTTCATTTGATTAGTTCTACTTAATTTCTTCAGTGGATTCTTTTTTGCATTTGGTCAATTGTGTTTTTTTAAGAAATTAATTTTTTTGGTGATTTTTTTTTTTTTTTTTTTTTTTTTTTTTTTTTTTGCATTTGACCAACTGTATTTTTTAAGGAATTGTTTTCCTTTTCCAAGATGTTGGGTCTCTCTTACATATGTCTTGTTTCTTTTCCCAGTTTTTCTCCTACCTCTTTTATTTGCCTTTTAAAATCTTCCAAGAACTCTCTTTGGGTTTAAGACCAATTCATATCCTCCTTTGAGATTTCCCAGGTGGGCATTTTGTTCTCATCTGAATTGTGTTTTGATCTTTCCTGTCACCATAGTAGCTTTCCATGGTTCAGGTTCTTTTCTGTTTCTTGCTCATCTATTTATTTATTTTTCCTATTTTGTGACTTTTAATGTTGAGCTCTCCTTTTGGGGTACAGAGAGTGCTATCCCAAGTTCTTGTGCCTCCCCGAGCTTTAGCTTTGAGCAGAGGGGTCTGTTGTGTTTAGTGTCTTGCTCATAGCACAGCATAGCCCTACCTGCTCTCTCCTCACAGCAGCCTGGTTTTTTAGGCTGGCAATTTGTCTTTTGCACTGTTACTGGAGGCTGCCCCACTGATCTGCTCTACTACTGAGCCAGAACCCAAGTTCTCAATTGTTAACCTACTGTGGTTTAAGACCTGCTCACTGCTCTCAGATACCATTTGAACTGGGCTGAACATCCTTTTCACCTCAGTGAAAATGACCTTTCTTAAAGTCCAATATATCTTGAGCTAGAGAGTCAGACTGCTATTCATTCTGTCAGACTCTGTTCAGAGGCTTGATTTCATGTGGTTCTGAGGGAAACTGGGAAAACAGCTTTCTGGCTTCGCTCCATCATCTTGGCTCTGCCACCTGAAATTCCCATCTCCATATTTAATAAAGAAATAAATTTGAAGAATTTAACTGACCTGTTTAATGTCCTTGGATTGATTAGTGATAGAACTAGACTTAGAACCCAGGTCTTTTGACTCCTTTTCTGATGTTATTTTGCATTGTTTTCTCTCATTAGACCAGTAACATACATCAGTTTTATTTCATTAGTTAATTATTACCTTGGAAGACCCAATTGCATGAGTGAAGGTTAGAGAAGCCTTGTATTCTTAATGAGCAATCAGTGCAGTCAAGTTTCAGCTAATCAACCAAAGTCAACAAGCATTTATTAAGCACATGATCTCAGCAAGGGACTTAATCTCTTCTAACCATATTTTCCTAATCAATGAAACGAAAGATGGACAAGATCAAAGCTTTTTCAACTATGGGTTGCAATCCCACATGCAGCTCAGTAACTGAATGTAATGGCTTGAAAAATCTGACAACAGTAAAAAGGTTTCTGAAGGCAAAAACCAAAAATTAATTCAAAATCATATGCTTAACAAATCTGAGGTATTTATGGCAACACTTGTCCATGCATCTTTACTGCAGTCTTGATTCTAAACACACAATACATACACTTTGCACTATGCATGCATGAACACTGCCAGAAAAAAACCTCAGTTCAAATTGAAGATGTGGTCCTGTAAAGAAAGTGAAATTGTAATAATCTGCCCTCAAGGAGTCAACATTCTAATCAGCACTCAGACCAGTCCAGTGTCTCATCAACTGGAAGAATTTAGGGTTCAACTCAACAATTTTGCAAGGGAATACTTAATGAGGAGTATGTCAATCCCATGAATACCAAAATCCCTTCCCACCTTCTATATTAAGGTGAGAAATGAAAAATGCTTTGAAAATTGTGCTCCCAAAAGATGCAATTAATTTTATTTTGGTCACAACTGTAGCATATCACTTGGTTTCCTAAAACAGTTATTTTTCTACAAAACTCCATGTGATTTTCACTTGTATTATGCTCATATGAATGAGCAATTTCATAAATCAGTTTGTTTTTATTGATTATCTGGGTCTTGGGAACATAATATCATTTTTACTCCATTCTCCATGAGTGATCAAAGAGTCACCTCATTATTCAACTTAATAGGGGAGTAGGATGATTCCTCTTATTCCATAGAAGTTTATATTAGTGAGTTGAGGAAAAAATAACTCACATGGATTATTGTTAGGCATGATGAAGAAATTTACTACATAAACTCAATTATCATTGGTTTTTTTGTTACTAGATTCATTTTGTTATTTGTATGTGTAAATATATCAAAGATTTGGTAATCTAAATGAAAGCCTCTTGAGCCAGTTTGACATAAGAATTTTATAGTAACAAGCTAAAATTTGCCTTTGACTATTTAATATCTATATTTTTAATAGGTAAAGGAGGCAGATAGGTTGCTCAATGATTAGAGCTGTAGTCAGGAAAATCTGAGTTAAAATCTGGGTTCAGATATATAGAAATTGTGTGACCCTGGACAAGTCACTTAATCCTGTTTGCCTCAGTTTCCTTGGCTGTAAAATGGGCTGTTGAAACAAATGGCAAACTACTCCAGTATCTTTGTCAAGAAAACCCCAAATAGGATTATGAAAAGCCAGACAACAAAACAAACTTTTTAATTAAATTAAATTAATTAATTAAAAAACTTTTAAATAGTATTTTTCCCAATTACATATAAAGTTAATTTTCAATATTTACTTTTAGAAGATTTTGAGTTCCATATTTATTCCCTCCCTCCTCAAGACAGCAAGCAATCTGGTATAGATTATACATGTACAATCATATTAAACATATTTCCACATTAGTCATGTTGTGAAAGAAGAATCAGAACAAAAGGGGAAAATCAAAAGAAAGGAAAAACAACAACAACAAAAAATAAAAACAGTTTTAATCTACATTTAGACTTCATAGTTGTTGAGGTTTTTTTGGGGGGGTTGGTTTGTTTTTTTTTTTTTTTTTTTTTACAGAGCACTTTATTTGAATGCCAAATACTCTGAAAAGTTTGTTTTGGTTTGTTTTGGTATGGTTTTTGGTAAGGTTTTTGTTTGGGGGTTTGTTTGTTATTTTAGTTTTTAACATTTACTTTTATAAGATTTTCATTTTCATTTTTTTCTCCATCCCTCTTATCTCTCCCCAAGAAAGCAATCAGTCTGATATAGGTATACATGTACAATTATATTAAACATATTACAAACATATTAAAATATGTTTAAAATATAAAATAAAATTTAAAAATAAGCTTTAAAAAATACAAACATTAAACACATTTCCACATTAATCACATAGTCAAAAAAGAATCAAAACAAAACAGGAAAAACATGAAAGGAGAAAATAAATGAAAATACTATGCTTTGATCTTCATTCAAATTCCATTGTTCTTTCTCTGGATGTAGATAGCATTTTCCATCAATGGTGTTTTGGAATTGTCTTTTACCATCACATTGATGAGGAGGACTAGGTCTATCAAAGTTAATCATTCCACAGTGGTGTTGTTCCTGTGGGGGAAAAAATACTTTTAATACCAGTGTCTGCTTCAATATTCTAGTTTAGTTATTTTTCTATTTTTTTTTTTTTTTTTGTTTTGCTTTTGTTTTTATTTTTGTTTTACTGGCTTCTTAATTTCATGATTTCATCCTAGAAAATCCCCAGTGAGGAACTTCTATGAATGTAGACCTCTATTTTTCTATCAGCTTATGAGCAAACAACGTATTCCTTTTCAACATTCCTATACAAAGTAATTAACAGTGATAAGTCACCTTAAAGTCTTTTTTTCTTAACAGAGATAATTTACTCAAAGTACATTCTTTGAGCTTAGCCTGTATTGTTATTTTGTTTTGATTATGCATAGTTGTCACAAAGGTTTGGTTTCATTCTTGCCCATGAATGAGGTAATATGAAAGGGCATTTTGCAAATATTTCATTATTATCAGTGCTTGGGGCACTAAGATTAAATAACTTGTCAGGAGTCACACAGCCAGTATGTATCAGAGGCAGAACTTGAATGTAAGTCTTCCTGACTCAAAAGATCAGCTCTCTAATCACTATGCTACATTACCACTCCTGTTTGTTTGTTTGTTTCTGATTAAAAACTATTATTCTTCTTGTTCAATTGTTTCAGTGTGTCCAACTCTGTGACCTCGTTTGGGGTTTTCTTGAAAAAATACTGGAATGATTTGCCATTTCCTTTTCTGATTCCTTTTACAGATGAAGAAACTGAGGCAATCAGGGTTAAATGACTTGCCCAGGGTCACACAGCTACTAAGTGTCTGAGGTCAGATGTGGACTCAATGAATCTTTTTTACTGTCTATGACTATGGCACCATCTAACTGCCCCATTATTGTTAAGTGCTTATAATTGAGTTGCTTTGCCTTTGATATTTCCACCACCATGTTCTCTCTTAGGCAGATGATTCAGGACGATGTGCACTTTTACACAACCCTCAGAGGGTATTTAGAGCAAGCATCACCGCAGTATGAGGCTATAATTAGTGAATGTTATAAGAACTATGGGCCGAGCTTGCATCTCTAACACTCTCCACAGGAAAGTTTTCCTTGCCTAACAGAGCATTTGAGATCTACAATCAGGCCCAAAGACTCCCAATACTGTCTTGAAACAATAAAATTAGAAACTACTAATAATTCCTTTGCATAGTAATGTTGGAAAGGAAAGCATGGTTGTTTTGTTTTCTCGTATGCTAACGAATTCCAGTTTGGGGCTGTTTTTGCTCTCTTCATTTCTGTGTTTTGACTGTGTGATGCATTTTGTGTGAAAATTGAGAAAACCATATTTTAAAGTTCCTTATAGGCATTTTTGTCATCATTTTTTTTTAATTGTAGAGATAAAAAAAAAATCTCTTCTACGTCTGGTCATTTTATATTTCAGCAAGGTGATGAGTATATTGTTGTTCAGTCACATCTGTCATGTCTGATTTTTTGTGAACCCATTAGGAGTTTTCTTGGCAAAGATATAGAAGTGGCTTGCCACTTCCTTTTCCACCTCATTTCATGGATGAGGAAAATGAGTCAAAGGATTGTGTGACTTGCTCAGGATCACACAGCTTAGTAAGTATCTGAGGCCATATTCGAATTCAAATGTTACTGATTCCAAGACTGGCCTTCTATTCACTGAACCATCTGTTGAGTGTGTTGAGCCTGCACTAAATATTATTGGATTCTCTTTTTTCTGAAGTTTAACATTCTATATGTGTTTGAGATGCAACATAGCAGAGTAGAGAACCAGCCTTGGGATGAATACCTAGGATGACCTCCTCCTGACTCTAATACATATTGGTCCCATGAATCTCAGCAAATCACTTAATGTCCCAGTGGCTTCAAGCAACTCTCTTAGACTATAAACTATACAATAGTTACAGATACACATTGCTAGAAAGATTTTCCTCACACATTATGGAAATGACAAGTCTGAAGATACATATACTCATATAGGTATAGATATAAATACATAGGCAGACATAGGCATAAATATATGTGTGAATACGTATATACATAGTGAAAAGAGAGTTAAGAATTTGTATTTCTTAGGACTAGGGATATCTATGTAAGAAGCACTGGTATTATTCTTAAAATTGTTAGTTTCACAATCCTTTCCCTTCCATGAGAGCAAAAGTACTATAGTTTTTGGTTTTTTGGTAGAAGGCTGAAGCCAAGAAGTTCAAGCCAGAATTTTGTGACTTTGTGGCCCAGGGATCAGTTCTTAGTCCTCCCTGTGCTGTAGGAAGGAAGCTTGCTAAGTTAAGTATCAGAGAAGGTGAAGCTTGGCATTTCCTTATCCAAGAATTCCCTATACTGATGAAATCCCAGGTCCAATCTTTAGCTCTCTACCTTTCTCTCCATAGCCACCCTGCCTTCTCAACTCTGTACTGTTTATTCCCTCCCTCGTCAGATATCTCTAATACTATCCTCAGCACCTGGCCCTCCCCATTGCATGACATTTTGGATCTTCAGCTGTCAAAATGCCGGGTGTTATGTGTGTTAGAAACTGTGAATCTTTTATCTTCTAGGGTGCTCAGAGAAAATTAGATCACTGGGGTATATATATAAAGTGGCTTTGTTCCCCTGAATCATCAAAAGTAAGATTGAGATTAGCATTCTATTAAATAGGTATCACTGAATTATACTTGTGAGCATCATTTGGTCTCTTCAATTTGGGAAGGAATGAATATGATTTGCAAGAATAATTTCCTTACAATAACCACTTTGCTCAAGTATTTTTAATTGCACCAATAATGTACAGTGGTCTCTTTCTCTCGCCTTTTTTTTTTTTTTGCATGTGGTTTAGATAACTGTATAAGTCCTAAATAAAATGTAGTCCCAATGGTGTGCTATAAGAATGCAGGGCTTTCTTTCTCTAATTAGTCCACACTACTCAGTATTAATAGCATTGACTTGATATGAATTCATGGGACAAAAAATTAAATCAACTCTTAAAATAGACTTTTTTTTAGAAGCTCATAAGCATTTTTGGAGAGGCTAAGACCATTTTCTTCAATTTTTAAAAGCTATTCTTTGTGATTATTTTATAATGCTTTTTGAAATGGGGTAAAATTGAGCAAAGATTGTTAGCTTATTGTGAAGGGTAAATAGGTTGTGTTGTTATATCAAATGATAATATAAAACAGAAGAAATTCATAGAAAAGAAGGAAAATACACTATAAATCTCCTTGTGGAAAAAAAAGATACTTAATATTTCAAATAAAAGAAACACATGCATAATAGAGCTCAAATCTTGTTTATTGATACAGATCAGTTATTTCTATTCTAGTGTCCTACCATTTTCTGCTTTTTACTACTAATCAAATAGCACTGTACTCAATCCCTATAAAAATCCTGTGAGGTAGGCTCACAGCTTTATTGTCCCTACTTTACCAAGAGGGAAAATGAGGGTCTGAGGATTAAATTTTTTTCCCCAGGCTACATGACTAATAAGTGACAGAGCTAGGCAAACTATAATTCAGTTTTGACAAAGATTTCAAACAGTGCAGAGACAAGGGCAAATCCTTGAGACAATGTATTAGATATCTCCTTTCAAGTTGACATAGCATCATGAATGAATGGGACCAGTGATTCAAGGAGTTCTGAGTAGACCTAACTGAATTATTGCCCAGACTTTATCTTTCCATTGTGTTCACAAAAATAACATGAGAAACTTTATCAAATATTTTCCTAAAATCTAGGTAGTTTATATTTACTTCATTTCCATAATTTAAAACTTGTCTCCTTCTTAACAAAAGAAAGTGAGGTTCTGGTGTTCATGAAATCATACTGCACAGTCTAGTCAGTAATCAATTGTTATCTTTCCAGAAGTCAATTAACCATCTCTTTAATATGCTGTAGAATTTTTCTAACTTTCAAAATCAAAAATCATTGTTCCACATTTTTTTAGATTTGATTTTCTTTCTTTTTTAAAAAAAAATGGGTTATTTAACCTTTCCTAGTCCTATTATATCTCAATCAATCAATCAACAGATATTTATAATGACTACTATAGTTAACATATTTGCAGATAGCTCAAAGTTAAGAAGGATAGTAAAGAAATTGGATAAAAGAGTATTCTTATACAAAATGATTTCAGTAAATAATCCAGGGAACAGAATACTATGATTAGGTGGTCAAATCTATTCTGCCACCTGTTTCTCTATGACCAGCAAGCTAAAAATGATTTAATTTACTGGCCATACTAAAATAAATGGCAGGCCAGATTTGGCCAGCATAGACTAGACTATAATGTTAAATATTCTTAGATTAAATTTAATGGAGGTAAGATAAGTTTTATATCTGGGTTACAACATTCAATTTCAAGAATACAATATGGAAGAAGTATGGCTAGCAAGAGTTATAGTGAATTACAAATCTCTAAGTCAGCATGATACCTGTCTTCAAGTATTTCAGTCTTTCTTGTAGAGGAATGGTCTCTCTTCTTGTTCTCCTAGATTCCAGAAGTCAGGACTAGGAGCAGTGATGAAAGTTGTAGACATGCAGATTTAGCATAGAATGATCCAAAAGTAAAATGGACTTGCTTCTATAAGTGATTTCCTTCTCACGGTAGGACAAAGGCTAACCGATATTTTATTTTATGGGTTACTGATGGAATTCGTCCCAGTAATGAGCTGGATTACAGAAAGTCTGTTTTCTTACAACTCTGAAATTCTATAATTCTGTGACAAAGCCTTTTTCCCTACAATTAGAAATCAGACTTGAAATAAAGATTACTTTAGGATATGCCCTAGTAACATAAATTTAAAATACTTTATCAATTCCTTTCCTGGGTACAAGTTTTCAATGAAAAGGGGAAAAGTTAAAGGCACCAGAGAGGGAAGCAAAAAGCCTGGGAGAGACACACAGTAGGTGATTAATAAATGTTTGGTGAATTCAATTGTTGGTTGAAAGAGGGCTCCCTGGGAGCCAGTGACAAAATTCCCAGCTTCCGATGTTGCTTGAGGTCAATGGCCTTAAAACCTCTGCATTATAAATAAATAGAAAAGCGTTTCCAGGTGAGCACCAGGAAGAAGACGAAAGTAGAGAGATAGAAAAAGCCCTAATGTAGCATAGTCATTGAACCGTAAAAAAAAAAAAAAAAAAAAAAAAAAAGACAGGTCAGGTCTGATCCATTGATCCATGTCGGTGATACTTTCCCCCAGTCTCTCATATCTTCACTCATCACCTCTGTTTCGGCTCTTTCAATTCAATCCTTGTGCTGCAATCACCCTCACCTTATTATTTCACGAAAACTTCCTTAGTCCCTTAAAAAGCAGAAGTCAGATCTGACATTGTGCACGAGTGACAAGCAGACTTTGGTTATGAGGGAAAAGTTGGAGCAGTTCACCCCCTTACTGTGTTCACATTGTCTGTTAAGACAGTAATAAAACAAATCAGGCGGAAAACTCCCCTCAATTCGGCTAAACAGGCTGGTTCCCACAGTGTATTTCACTGAAGCGTCTTGCTGCTATAGGTCAGTTCTGTTGTTTTGTTTTTTGATTTTTGATTTTTTTTAATAGCTCACAATTAGATAAATTAGTCATTCCTTAAAATCTCAAACTAAATTGCCCCGTAGACATGGCCTGTTTTTATTAGTCGAATCAGCGTAGAAATACATCTCTCAGATGCGGCTGGGCAGTTTGCAGTTTATACACAGAGATATGTGTCCATGCAAAGCATCTAACAGGAGCAACACAATCGCCCTGGCTCAGAATCATTGCTCCCAGCAGTCTGCGGCCACTCCCTTGCTTATAAAAGTTGCTTTTAAAATAAATGCCCATCCTTTTTTTGCCCGTGCCGACGTTCTATCTTTATGGCTCTTCAAGAACCTTAAGGCCAGTGATGCTTTTAAATGTCTTTGCCTGATCCCAAAAAAAAGGACTAATTTTAAAAGATATCTTTTATAATCTTGCTGAAGACATACGGCTGGAAAAGAACTAATGCCTTTTAAAGAACTGTGAATACCTGAGTGGTTGGGAAAAGTTCAAATTTAAATATAAATACTTAACATTCAGCTTTCAGATATGTCTTTCCCCCCAAAAAAAAAAAATTGTGGAAATCTAGCTTGCTAAATATTCTAAAACAATCCTTGGTTTTAAAAAATTTATAATAGTCCTTCTAGCTATGTGTTGTATATAAAACATGGGTGTTTAGTCTCTCAATTTGAAATCCAGAGAACAAAAGGGGAAAAAATCCTTTTTTAAAAAAAATATTTTCAGTCGTGTTTAACAATAGTAATAATCCTAATCCCAAACCAATTTAAATTTTGGAATTGCATTTGTATTCCCAAAGTGAACATTGCATGAAAACACACACACACACACACACACACACACACACACACACACCTTTCAGCTTTAATTTTTTTCTCCCTAAATATAAAAGCTTCCGTTGTGCAGCTACATTTTTCACAGGCCTGTCACCAGCGAACCTAATTGCTTTTCAGGTAAATGAAGAAAATGTACCTTTGTTTAAGCAGTAATCTAGGTCAAAAAGATGAGGTGGTTTATTTGTTTTAGCTTATTTGGAGTTTTGAAATGACGCTGAATGTATAGCTGGAAAGCCCTGCTTGGCTGCCATTAATTTAGGTAATAAAATATTCCAGACTCAAACTCTTTTTTTTCTGCCTTGTTCAAAGTTAAAAATGTTTAGCCTCACATACCAGGACAAGTGTAAAAAAATGTTTTAAGGGGGAAAAAATTCGTTGTCACTGTTGCTGTTGTTACTGTTCCTGGCGTGGTGTTGGTGTGTGTGTGTGTGTGTGTGTGTGTTTCTGTGTCTATGTCTATGTATGTTAATTGGCATGAAGGCAATGTTGAATTTGAAAATTTGCTCAGGAGAGGTGAATATCTAATTGAAAACATTTGCTCTAGATCTGGCTTCACTTGAACGATTACACTTTCTTTTCTACCTCTAAACCAAGTCAGCTTTATTTTAGTTTTAGTAAGAAAAGATGTAGAGCTCTGATTACCATACACATTTTGACCATAGATTATATCCCAGGGAGGACATTTCTTAATGATCCCTTCTCTTATGACACCAGCTAGTTTAAGTGTGTGTGACAGATCATTGGCACCCTGTAAATGGAAAATTACATCTCAGCAGGTTTTACCTTTAATCTGGTGAAAGGTTTTTGTTTGTTTGTTTTTTAAACAATTTTTGGGGTTCCAGGGAGAGTTTCACGGGCAGCCTGCCACAAAAGAATTTTCACTCATTAAAGATCCAAAAGCAGGTTTTTCTCATTAATGGTATCTATATTACCAAAGTGCATTTTCTTTATAAAACTGTTATTATTGAAATGTACCTACAATTTCTGCTCATGTGACCATACCCTGTTGTTAATAACAAAGTAAATTATCAGCATGCTAGAGTCCATGGAGATTGTCTGACTCAAGAATGCAGGCATTTGACTCAGATGAGGCTTTTTTTTTTTGGGGGGGGGACGGTAAGGAAGAGAAAAATTATTGTTTTGGTCATTGTACTGTCAAATGATTTCATTAAAATGACACATTTGTGAAATTTGATAACTAATTTTATTCTTTAATGTTTTTGTCCTTTAAAGAAAAAAAATGTTAGAAATAAATGCTTGTTCATATGGGTTGGAGAAAGGAGATGAAATTCAAAAGATTTACTATTGGTCTGAGAGAAAGTGCAGATTCAGGAGTTCTGATAGATCCATTTTGCCAGAGAAGTTGCAATATTCTTCAAAAGAAAAGCCATACATTGCTATAATAAGGGCTCATTTTAAAATTTAGTTTTGCTTGGGATTAAGGGAGATATAAATCCATGTCCAAATCAACACACTGAAACCCACAGCATGCAAGAGTTTAATGTAAGGGTCAGTGTAGCTAAAACACCATCAAACATTGAGACTATTCCTAATTTGTTCATAGAAAATGCATCTTGATATGAGCAACAATTGTGCAAAATAAAGAATGAATTCATTAATAAAAAGAACCATGGAAACTGGAAAACAAAGCATAATAAATACTAATGAAGTGAGAAACTTGTTTATGTTATGCATACATTTGTAGAAAAAACCAAAATTATAAACAGCAAAATACATCAGGGACTGAGTGTGCCATCAGTGATTTTTCTAGTTGGATTACCAGAAATATGCCTTCTTTTTAGATTTGCTAACATTTAATATTATATCCAGTTCTTCATAGATCCAGTATTTCATTGGTCTAGGTATTCTCTTCACCCCATGCAAATATTATAGACTTTTCACTATTTAGCCCTAGCCTACATTTTTCAGGTGTACTATTCATTATTATTAATCACATATTCTATATTCCTGTTAATCATTAAAAATTATTAAATGCCTACTCTGTGCTGAACATGTTGTTAAACATTGGAGATACAAAAAGAGGCAAAGGACTGTCCCTGATTTCTGGGAACTTATAATTTGATGACAAACTGGCCTATTTGTTGCATATATGGTATTCAAGTTTTCATAGTATAGTATAGTACAAGTTCTCCCCCATGCCTTCGATGCCCTTTCTCCTCACCTCTACCCATGGAACTATTGGCTTCTTTCAAGGCTTAAAAACAAGAGCCACCTTATAATAAGTCTATCTTGATTCTCTCTATTTGCTTGTACTCCTCCCAAAGAAATTATTTTTTGTGCACTTTACATTTATTTTTCTGTACAAATTGTTTCCCCCAGTAGAAAATAAGCTCCTTGAAGGGAGAGATGTTTTAGGTTTTTGTTTTTGTATTCGCACAATGTAGTAAAATGCCACATAGAGTTCAATAAATACTTGTCAAATCAATGAATGAAATGAATTGATACTAGTCTTGCTGTTCTTATGCAAGACATCAAACATTTTCTCCAGTTGTTCCCCATACCTGATTACTTGATTCATGAACCTCTCCTTTGCTTTCCTAAAAAAGTTTAGGTCCCTTAACAGTGTATTGAAGTCTATTTACACAACCTTGCCCTAATCTGTCTTTCCAAGTATTACTCAATATTAATTCTACTTCAGCCAATAATAATTACTTATTTCCCAAACATTCATTTCACATTTTGTTGTTGTTGCATCTTTTCTGTCTCATCTGACTTTTTTTTGACACCATTTGGGGTTTTCTTAGCAAAGACACCGAACTGAGTGATCGTTTACTTTTCTACTCCATTTTATAGATGAGGGAACTGAGGCAAACAGGGTTAAGTGCCCTGGGTCACAACATCTGAGGCCATATTTGAGTCTAGGTCTTCCTGTCTCCAAATCTGGCACTCCATCCACTGGGACATCTAATTGCCAGTGTTATACTTTCATATCTCTGTACTTTGCTCATGGGATGACATGAGCCTCCTTCTGGAATCTCCTCTCCAACCACCAACCCACCACCTCCACATTTTTTTCTGATCTAAATCCAACCTTCCCTTAAAGATCAAGTCTGACATTGCCTCTGCAACTTTCCTATCTGAAAATCACTCTCTCCTGACTCTCTCTGATTCTATAAATGTTGTACTTCTCTTATGAATTTGTATTTTGATTTATATCATATGCATTTATATCTTCTGCGCCATTTAAAAATACAATTAAAAGAAGACATCATACAATATTTAGCCTTAAATCTTATACAAATCTTAGTATGTAACAGATACTTAGTAAAAAATTTTCAAAAGAATAAAAAATATATTTTAATATCTCTTAAATCATAAGCATCAAGAAGGCAAGAATTATGTTTTGCACAAATTTTTATCTCACACATAATATAATATATTGTTAAATGTTTTTAAAAGTACAATTTGCAATTGCCCTTTAGATGATAGTTAAAATAAATGGAAATTTCAGAAGACTTAACATTTATGAAGACTGAAGCAATTTTCTAGTCTTATTTTATTGTCTTAATGATTGTCGGTCACAAGAACTTTCTCATTATTATGGCAGTTAAAAAGAGTATATATAGACAGAGGACATGTATGAGTTGAATATGAAGTGATAATATCTAAAAAATAAAATAAAATTAAGTAGTGAAAGAGGAATGAATGTACTGGAGAAAGGGAAAGGGAGAAGTGGAATTACATAAATTATCTGCCATAAAAGAGACAAGAAAAAGCTTTTATAGTGGAAAGGACGAGGAGGAAGGGGAGGGAGTGAGAGATCTTTACTCTCATCAGAATTGGCTCAAAGAGAAAATAACACACTCATTGTGGATATAGAAATCTCTTACCTGCAGGAAAGTAAGAAGGAAAGGGGATATATGAAGGAGGGGAGGATGATAAAAGAGAGGGTATATTAGGGAAGGTAATGGTCACAGGCAGAACACTTTTGAGGAGGGACAAGAAAGGAAAGAAAATAGAATAAATAGAAGAGAAATACAGTTAGCAATAATAATTGTGAAAAGAATTTTGAAGCAAGTTGCTCTGATGAAGGCCTCATTTCTCAAATATATAGATAACTGAGTCAAATAAATGATAATAATAATATATAAAGATATAACCTTAAGGGCTATAAAATCATGCATATCCTTTGACCTAATAGTACCACTACTAGGCATAAATCCCAAAAGAGATTTTAAAAAAAGGAAAAGGCCCTATATGTACAAAAATATTCATTGCAGCTCTTTTCACAAGACAAAGAATTGAAAATTGAGGGGACACCCATCAACTGGGGAATGCCTGAATAAATTGTCATATGTGATTATGATGGAATACCATTGTTATATTTTAAATGATAAGCACTCTGCTCTCAGAAAAACCTGGAAAGTCCTCCATGAATTCAAGCAAAGTCAAATGTACTGTGTCCAGAGTAACAGAAACATTGTAGAATGATCAGCTATAAATGACTTTGCTATTCTCAAAAATACAATGATCCAAGACTACTCTGAAGGACTTAAGAACATACTTTTTTTTAAATGATTGTTGACTGAAAATCTGGGAAGGAAACCATATTTTATACTTAAGAAACCTTATTGTCTTCTAAGTTTGGACTTTTTAAAGTGTGTATTGGGAGTGAGGAGATAAAAACCAAGAAGAATTGAACAATTTCTATTGAATTTGAAATCACTAAGACCTGCTTATCTACCAGTTTTGTGACTTTGGTCAAGTCATTAACCAATCCACATCAGTTTCCTCATCTGCAAAATGAGGATAAGAATGGACTGATATGAAAACCAAATGAAATAATATATGTAAAGTGCTTTGCAAACTTTAAGCACTATTTAAATTTACCTGTTATTATTATTTGTTGATAATTCAAAATCATTCCAAATGGTTGCAATATTAAAATGAAAACCCATAATTTACACTTGGTGCAGAGCAGCAGCAACTTCCTAATGTTTAGAGTTGTCCAAAATGAAATGGTCTTTCTCAAGAGGTAGTGTGGTCCCCATTACATGGCAATCTTTTAGCAGGCATGACACTTTATTGGGAAATGGTAAAGGAATTTCTTGATTCTGGTAAAAGCTGAACAAAATGATGCCTCAATCTCTTGTTATTCAATGATTTCTAAGATTCTAATATCATGATAATTTTGTGCCATTAAAATGCAAAAACATGGAATTCTTTTTTCATTATCATTACCTACAGGCACTACTTGAGAGCCTCCTCTGTGTTAGGTCCCTTGTGTTAGAAATTTGGGCTACAGGGAGATGCATCATGTTTTCTGCCCTTGGGCAGCTTCAATATAATTTATAAAGAGTAGCTAGAATAAAGAGACTGTCAGCTAAGCATCCAAATGAGATTTAGGTATCCTAAATCTTAATTCCATTCATGTTTACCTCACTTTTCTTGAAGATATGTAAGACTCTGGGTAATTTCACTAGCTTGCTCCCATTTCTGAAGTTTCCCTCTCCTCATCTCAGCCTCCTGGCTTCCCAGGCTTCCTTTAAGTTTTATTTAGAATCCATTTTCTATAAGAAGACTTTCCTAATACTCCTTAATTCTAGTGCCTTCCCTCTGTTGATTATTTCCAATTTACTGTATATTTAGCTCGTTTGTATGTCATTATTCTCTGCTAGACCTTTCATATTAATCTTTCACTGTAATCTTACACATTAGGAACTGTCTTTTGTCTTTCTTTGTATCCCCAGCACTTAGCACATTGCCTAGAAAGTGGTTAGAGCTTAAAAAAATGTTTATTGACACACTGACTAACAAATCTGCCATAGGAAGTCATGAAAAAAATCTTTGCTTTACAACTATGCAATTTAAATTACACAAGCACCAAAAAATAGATGAAAAAACTTAGATTCAAAAAAAGTGAAAAATTGCTTTTTCTCCCAGCTGATAAGTGTTAGTGGCAGGATGGGAACATGACCTAACAAACTCATGAAGCAATACAAAGAACATGGAATTTGGTATCAGAAGACATGGATATATATTACAACTCTAAAATTCAACCAGCTGTGTGACGATGAACAACTCATTTCATCTCTCTGAATTCCAGGTTCCTTCACATGTAAAAGGAGTAGATTGGGTTCAGTAGCATCTAAAGTCTTTTTTAGTCTATGAACTTAGGCTTCTAACCTAGTGTTCTATCCATTCCTGCTTGTCAATAAAACATAGCTCAGCTCCTTGCCCACTTGTCTCTCTTAATTTTTTTAATGATGCTTGAATAATTCTTTTTACTATAAAGTAGTTTGGGAACTACCAGGAGCAATCAATTTTTTGTGAATATTACCATTTTCTGTATGTTAATACATTATTCTATACTGATGTTTCTTTTTTTTTTATTCCAGATCTTCTATTCATAAGAAATTAAGGAAAACAAAATTTGTAAAGCAACAGAAAGTTGAAATAACCCTTACAAGAAGAGCAGGTAAGCTACATGTCTTAGAGTTAGAAATAGATTTTGATAAAAGGATTTCTTAATATTGTTTCTTTGCAGCAGCAAAATAAACCACTGTGCACTGAACCTATTGGTGGTTTAGTACTGATTACTATTAACTTCCACTCATTAGCTGAATGGTAAACAAGTCCTAGAATGTATAATGCACACTTCACTAGGCTGTGGGTTGTTATTGTTGTTTCTAGGTCCAGAGTAATTTATGATACCATAAAAGCTATGATTTCTCTCCAGAATCTGTCTGAACAAAAGGAAGAAGAGAGGACATTGAAGTCTTTTCTCCAATTGTAGATATTAAACTAAACCCACACACATATACCCCCCAAAAAAGGAAAGAAAAGGAAAAGCTGTGATTGATATATTGTGCACTTCACCTCTTTTTGACAAGGTTTGTTTGGGAGTTCTCTTGTTCCCCCACAAATCTTAATCCTTTCTGAGCAGCACTTACATGGCAACCTTAGAGAATTAAACTTGTACCTGGTTATTTTTTTCTTCTTTTGCTATAGCTCAGTGATTTTTCTCAATGGTAACCATGGTCTAGTAATTTAAAGCTTGTGAACCTTGCAAAAAGATTCATTTAAAGCCAAAGTCTGAGGGCTTTTCACCAAATGAAAAGTATATTCTACTAGAAAGCTACAAAAGAATTCAGGACATGCTATCTGATAAGCATTCTGCTCATTAATGTTTGTACAGTACTGTGCCTTAAAAGATCGACAGTTTCTCAGAGTAGATTGTTCAGCATTTGCCTATACTTTGGGGGTTTAATGGGTCGAGCTGTTTAAGTTTTCCAACCTCCTCCTGACTGATGGTTTGTTTCTTCTTTTAATGCAAAATTCAGTCAAATTTCCCACAGAGAAAAAGACCTTTAATTATGAAATGCCAGCATGTGGGAATAATACCATCTATACATCAGAACAGTACAGTTACTTAACTATAATTCTTTTTGGTATTGATCATTCAAACAATTTTTTAAAGGTATCTCATTAATGTGCTTTGAAATGTATGTGTATCCTAGTACTCAGTCATTGATATTTTGTGTTTTTTGTGATGATTCATTTCATTAGATTTGACTTAAATGTATAAAATTAGTTCAAAACAACAGATCTCTCTTTAGCCTGAAGTTGATACATATTAATTATATATCATAAAAATATGTGTGGGGATAAAATGAAAATGGAGAAAAGGAGAGAGGGAGGGAGTTGGAAAGGAAGAAGAGAAGGCAGGGAAAGAGAGAGCAAAGGAAGAACGGAGAGAGGAAGGAAGAGAAATAAAAGAAAATGAAAGGGAGAAAGGGAAAAGTATGAAAGAGAGAGAGGAAAAAAGGGAAGTTGGAGGGGAATGGAAGGGAAAGAGAGTAAGGGAGAGGAAAAAGAAGGAAAGGAAAGGAAAAGGAGGAGAAAGGAAGGAAAAGGGAGGAAAGAAGAAAGGAATGAAGAAGAAAATAAAGAGAAATGGTGACTTAAATTTTATATTCCATGGTGTCAGTCAATTATTTTCTTTAATATCCCTCCTAGAAACTGGCATTTTCCCCAAGGCAACTACAAAGAAAAGTGATGAGAAGTCTTTAATAAACATATATGAAGTTACACAATACACCCTGTGAGTAATTAATCAATGCTAAACTAAAACTCTGAAATAAAGAACTTGATATACAATTTGCACAAATCCTTCATACAAGGTACCCTCTGTTTTCTTTCCTTGCAGTCATAAGGCCATATTTTCCTGTTAAAACCATTGAAAATAACAAATTGTTAATGTGGTACAATTGTTTAACTCATCAGAAGTTTTATTTTTAATCAGCATGAATTTCAACATTATATTTTGCACAAAGAATATGAGAAGAAAGAGCCCAGAAATGTATTTAAAATAAGGCACCTAAGGAGCTGCTCAGTTAAAATGCTTTATTTGTCTTTTCAGTCGTCTATGTTCTACAGTATCTATGTATACTTCAGGTTTGAAAAAGGGTTCATTGTTGCAAAAAGTTAATCTATATAGTTTAAAATATGTAGAGTTTTATCATTATATTGTTTAGGGAATTGGGTACATAAGTATTCATTACTAATAGGAGATGCACACCTAATTCCAGGTTCTATACATAGAAATACTCTCACTCATGGGCTCTCTGCTATAAAAAATGCAATCCAGTAGGCATTGCAAAAGTAATCCTTGCCTCTCTGAAGCACATTGTTGATGAGATTCCTTCAGTTCTCTAGAATTTGTTCTAGTATCTATATTCTCCACCTTAGAAAAAAAACCACTTTCTCTGAATACCACTCTAATAAAGCATGTCAACCTCCCCTTGTCTTTTAAGTACCCTCTTTTCAAACTCTTCTCTTGTCAATTATATGAAAAGCACTCTTCTCTTACAGGGAGGTTTTTTAGGATGAGCATTTAGTCTTTAATAGCTAATATATAAACTTGAATGTTTTAGTGCTCCTCTGAGAGAAGCATTGACTGATATTTCCTCATAGGAGAGATTGCTATTGCTTGAGTAGGTTGTTGTCTTACAAAACACATATTAGCATTTTTTTTTGATGAGGAAAATAAAGTTATCACTTCTCCTGCACCTAAGCAGAATTCAGCAGATATAGCTATTTTGTCTTTTCTTTTAGGAGTAAACAACAACTCTAAGAAGTCTTAAAGATATGCATTTTAGGGTATTTTCTAGAGTAACAGCTCCCAAAACAATTATCAAAATGGTTGCTTTTTTTAACTTCTTAGATCAAAGATATTTTTAGTTGCAGTTATCTTTATTCATTTGTGGTTTAAAGGGTATTCTTACATTTAAATATAACCCAAAGGAAATATCTCCCTTTGTAAGGTTGTAAATAGCAAGACGTGTGGTATTATGAAGAGAAAACTATCATTGGAGCCATGAACACTTGAGTTCAAATTCTGTCTTGGTCTCTGATACATACATCCTTCCTATGTGATGCTGGGAAAATCATATTTTCCTTTGTCTCCCAGGAAGTTCTCCAAGCCTTTAAATTGTGGAGCAGATACAATCTGTCTTGGTAATGGGAGTCTCTTTGCTGGGAGTTTTCTATATTGACAAAATCAAGGCAATACCATAAATACTTATTTAATAGTAATAATTGATTCTCATAATACTTTAAAGTATATGAGTTTTTCCCATATCCATCCTATCATGCTGGTAAAGAAAGTATTATTTTCTTTATTTTTGCTGAAAGAATTAAGATACTAAAAGTTTAAGTGCTTTGCTTACCATATCAGAATCACATAATGGTTAAGAAATATTGGGACCAGTACTACAAAATATGAGATGGTATAGTGAAGGAGTTAGGGCAAATAGGTAGCACAGTGGATAAAGCACTATCTCTGGAGTTGGAATGACTTTTGTTCAAATCCAATCTCAGACACTGCTAGCTGTGTCACCCTGTACAAGTCATTTAACTTTCTGCCTCAATTTCTTCATCTGAAGAATGAACTGGAGAAGGAAATGACAAACCATTCTAGTATCTTTGCCAAGAAAATTCCAAATGCAGACACAACTGAAACTAAATAATGGTGAAGCAAGAGTAGTTGTATTGTAGTGACTTCAAGTGTCAGGAAGATCTGGCTTCAAGTCCCTCTGACATTCATTGAATGACCCTGAGCAGATGTCTAGGTCCACTATAAGGTGTAGAACAGATATCAATCAGAATTAGTAGAGGGTATTTTCTCATCAGGAGTTCCCTTTACTTCATGAAATAATAAATAACACAAATTTCTATAAAATGAGGATGGGATTTCTAGAACCTAACTATATGTGACTTTTCATAGAGAGAATCCTGATAAAATGTGAAAGTACATGCCGCCTATTAGAGTGAAAACAATAAAAATATGTTTCAAGTTTGAAATGGCCAATTCAGTAGTAGGGAAAAGAAAAGAATAATGATAATCCATAAAATCAACCAGGAAGGTCATTCTGGTCACCTCTTATCATACCTCTTATTAGAGATGCAAAAAAAAAAAGGAGTAGTTTACTCTTAACTAAAATTAATGTTCTTTTATCTCTTTTCCTGATCCCACTCAGCTAGAAGAACTCAATAATACTGAAATGGACCAAAAAAAAACAAAACAAAAACAAAAATACCAAGGAGTACCAGGGGAGGGAAGTAAAGGATGCAGAATATCATCTTGAAAGGATAGTTATCTGCCACATTATCAGAAGATTTTTCATTAGATTATTTAGGACTATACCTGAGATTTTGTGACATCTAAAAAACCAGGATCATGTAAATGACAGGCTATATGGTTTAGTAGATAGGGTGATATAATTGAAGTCAGGTAGACTTAACATTTTTATGATCTATGGGATATGGGACAAGTCACCAGCTCTGAGCTGCAGTTTGCTCATTCATAAAATAAGGAGGCTTGATAATTGACTTTAGTGCTCTTTAAGCTCTAAATGAACAATAATAATAGCATTTACAGAGAGCTTTAAGGTTAATTCATTCTATCTCATTTGACCTATACAAGTAGTAATGTAGCTACTGTTATCCTGACTACAGGTAAAAAAAACTGATGTTGAGAGTAGTCAAATGGCTTATCCAAGAGCACACATGAACTCCAAGTCTATCTAGCTGCCTCTTAAATTTCTATTCTTATGAATGAAACTGAAGCTTTTTAAAAGGGCTGACATTGTCATTATTTATATAGTGTTTACTATATTTCACTGTGCTAAGCACCTTACAGTTATCTCATCTTATCTTCACAACAACCTTGGGAGAGAAGTTCCATATTATATGCATTCATATTACTTATATTCCAAAATACTGTAATATATGATATCTCCATTTTACAGATGAGGAAGCTGAGGCACACTAGTTAAGTGACTTTCCCAGGGTTTTGCAGCTAGCCCCTGAGTTATTTGAACTCAGATCTTCCTGGCCCCTGTCCATATCCCATCCACTGTACCACCTAGCCACTACATTCCTACAGCACAAAACTTGATGTCATGTATTGTGGGGGGGATTGAGGGGAGGTAAAAGACCCAACTTTCCGCCCTTTGGTTTTATATGGACAGAGACTCATCAGGATTTATCGGTAGAGACTGGGTTGTTGTTTCACTCTGGAGAGAGATTCGAGTAATGATTAACTGTGTCCTTGAGTTTCTTCCCCCTGAATGAGTGGAGTTATTTTTGAGTGCTGGCATGAGGAGGAGAGACACCATATCTCAGAGCTTGGCATGAGGCATGTGTGAGCAGCATCATAGTTTTCAAAAGCTGCCAATCTGATTTCATAGAGTCTTGGAGAGCCTGTCCCCAAGGGAGTGTTCAGGCAGAGTGGATGCTCTGGATTGCTAATGTTTGCATTCTAACTCTACATGAGAGAAGCTTGGAGTGTGAATATCCATGTCTGCTTACACTCTGTATATCTGAAGTGGCACTTTCTCTCTCAATAAAAAAATTTTTTAAAAAAAGGGAGAGAATAAATTTTTCTCCTTAAAATGTTTTCCCCCCAGAGAAAAAGTGGAGTCCAAATTTTTGTTGTTGTTGATGTTTGTTATGATTAGGATTAAAAAAAAACTTTCCAGACTACACCAGATTTTTTAATTATCCTTTAAAGTTCTAATATTAATTTAGCATATATTTCATGCCCAGAGTACATAAAGTAACTCCTCTGAATAAAACAAATATGGCTAACAAGTGAAGGAAATAGCTTTTGAAAATACAAAAATATTTGAAAAGCATTTCAGAAGTCATACTTTCTATTCTTAATTTCAATTTAATCTGTGCTTCAGATTGCAGAAACTGCCCAGATAGGCAAGAGCCCTAGAGACTTCAGGACTCTTGAAACAACAATGTAATTATTCTTGGATTCAGACAAGAACATTACTGTAAAATGATGTGGAAAAAATAGTTCTTCATGAATGTGTGGCTGATTGCTTTTTAATGTTCCCCTAGATCTCAGAAAAAAATCTAAAGGGACAATGAAAGGGCACTGGGACTGGGTTCAAACCTTTATTCTGATTGTCACTAACCTTAAACACATTCTTAACCTCCCTAGATTTACTTCAGATTCTCCAGATAAAATGAGAGAGTTAGACTAGATGGCACATAAGCTCCCTTCCAAATAAATATCCATGATGCTATAAGACATTGTATGTATATTGGAAACACTGGGTGTGTACTCTTCCCCAATTACTGTACCAAATATACCACTCAGGATTATAGGGGAAATGGAAACATCAGTTTGATGAGTCTCCTTCCAGGTGATGACTTCATGACTGAACTCAAGAGCATATGAGCATATGCCCCTTCAGACATTAAAAAAAAAAAAAAATTTATTTCTGATAACAATTGTCAGTAGAAAATAAACAATGAATATTATTGCCATTCTGTATTGAACAGCTTTCCCATAGAAAAAAGAGCAGACTAGCTTAGTTTAGCTTAGAAGATAGAACTAGGAACAATGGGTGAAAAATGCCAAGAGGCCTGAAATAAGGAAGAATTCGATAGAAATTATAGCTGTAGATATGTGAAATGGGATGCCTTGGAACATATGAAGTCCCACTTAAAGTATTAAAACAAAAGCTAGGTTATTTCCTAGCAGATATCTCACAAAAAGGATTCTCATTCAAGACATGTTGGATCCCATAAATAACTTGTGCCTCAGGGATTCTGTAAGAAAGGGAAGGCAAGGCAATGGAAAGGAGAAGCAAGATAGGACAAGGGAAGGGAAAGCAAAGTAAGTTGGACACCTCTTAACAGCACAGAAATAGGTATTAGTTTTGTTTTGTTGTTGTTGTTGTTGTTGTTTTGGTTTTTTTTTTTTTTTAGAAACATTTATTTAATGTGTTTTTTTAAGCTATGTCCTTTCTGTATCCTATTTTGAGAGAACCACCAGATAACCAAATAACAAGTATGCTTATAGCATTTCCCTAGGCAAAACTCTAAAAATCTTGTGTGTTTTTACTAGCATATTTCCTTAATTAATATTGCAATACTTGAATGAATTCTAATCATCAATTTCAGCACTTCAGTACTTCTGCACTTTCATGATTATGGGCACTCTATCCAATAGGATGTATCACAACCTTGTCCTGTGCAATTCAGGACTCTACGGAGTTTTCCAAATGTCTTAGTGCTGTTTTAAATTATTAGAGATGAAAACTTCACTAAGTTTTTTGGAACACCTGGTCTTTTGCTTCAATGTCTTCCACAGAAGGCCCTCCCAATTTGCTGAAGTTTTTCTTTTAAGTCTTTTGGTGTTGTGGGAGTGGCGTGCAGATATGCACATATAATTCTTCATTCAACTTATGCACTCAGCCACCTCTTCTCCCAGGCTTTGAGGATAACAAAATTGGTAGTAGCTGGAACTTGCTCAAATCTACTCTGAGTCTTTCTAGGGTCTTCTAATAATGGGACACTTTCCAGCACCCTCCCATTTGGTACTTAATAATGCAAAAGATATTATTACACTTTTAGAAAACAAAATGTGATATCCAAACCATGGATAGATAAAAATATAGTTCACATTAATATATCTTAAGATTTTAAAAATGTTTTTCTTATCCTGGCCCTCTAAAAAGAATTAAAACTTCATTCTTAGTTATGTGGAGAATGTTTAGAGTAACCTGAATTGAAGGAAATATAAGTGGGTGATGCTGAAAATTGTGTCCAGTCTGAATAGAAAAGCCACCATTTCTTTATGCCAAATTCTAGCTCTCTGATCACCCAGGGAATTACAAATTCAGTGGAATATGATCTGATTGAATATATGAACTGGTTGGTAGGCAATATAGCTATTTGCCAATGGACATGATCAGTAAGAAGGCTTTCTTCTTAGTCCTTGGGTCAGTGTGGGGCATGGTATCATTAAAAGCTCACAAAGGCAAATGAAGGTCAATCTATGGCAAGGTTAGCATTTGTAATGAGAACTGAGTTTCTGATCAGGAAATCCTCCCTGCCTCTAGATTAGCCCACTGCCAAATATGGAATAGTTGAAAGTTCATTCCTCAGGGGCTTAAAGGAGCTGTCCATACTCAAGAGTGATGCTTTTTGCTTTCAGCACAGGCAGCCAATTCAAGAGCATTTGGGAGTGGATGTCAGTAGATTGTCAGTAGAGTTTTGTTTGCATTCACACTCTTTACCCAATATTCAAGCATCTTTGACTTCATCATTGTGGGTACTCCCTCCACCAGCACAGAAATTATCACTTGGTTGATGGTCTTTTATGGCTGAAAAATTCATTACCCTTAGGCCAATCTGGTGATGAGAATTAAAATTCTCCTTGAATGCCAAAAATACAATCCTCTAAAAAGTGACCATTATTTCCTGAATATGCAAACTTTCCAAAATAAACTTACAAATTTATCTAAATAATTCATGAAGCATTTTATATTTTAGGGACCAAAAATAACTAACTCCCCCTCACTGTGGTTCACTTTTATACAGATGAGGCCATGCCAGAGGTCAAATAGCATAACAACATATAGTTAATGCCTGATGTGACGTGGTGGTTTCTAAGAAAGATGATCTGTCTCTTTCTACTGGCATTTTAATGGCATTCATTGTATTTCCAAATGGCTAATTTTTAACCATGAAAATGAATAAAGAAGGAGCTCTAAAACAGAAATGTTGAAATGTGTTTCTCACAATCTACCTTTTTTTTTCCTTTTCTTAAAAAAAAAACTGAATTTGTCTTCCTTTTATTCTCTTGGTATCCATGTGGCTAGCAGGTGATTTCTTTATGTGCCTACACATTGCAAATACACAGAAATAAACTCTGAGCAGCAATAAATACTCTCCTGAGAAGAAATTTACTTGGACTCATCAGATTTTTGTCATATTAGCTTTATTCAGATACATGAGTATATTCAGATAACAATACTCCCTATTGATTTGTAAAGTTTCAGTGAGAAAAGGTGGAATGCCACAGTGCTATGAGTATAGGAATGAATTGCTTTCAAAGAAATACAATTTGTGAGATGATATAGCCTTAGCAGAAATTAACAAAGGCATCTTCAGATGAGTGACATGTTGAGGGTAAAAGATTTTTTTTGTCCTCTATAAAGGGAAACTTTTCCTTTTTCCACACAGATCATTCAAGTGCCAAAAAAAGCTTTCAAACACTGTTTGTTAAAAAAAAAAATCATAAAAGCCAATCTCACTTTTCCAACAGAGCAGCAACCTACCTTTCTAAAAGTGGACCGACTGGTGCTTTTGAAAATGCTGCTGCCCGAATGTTGCAGCACATTCATTTAGAGAGACTGTTTCAATTATCCTGGAACAGTTAAAATAAAGCCTTATCATAAATACCATTATCACTAAGAAAGTGTGTTATTTTTCACGCAAGAGGTTAAAAACCTTCTCTCATGTGGTCAATTAGGGCATCTTTGTACTGCTCCTTAGGACCAATTTATGATACATTCTGTTGTGATTTTATATTTGTGTTCCTGTATTCTTCTGACCTACATAGCCTGGGGGAGATAAGTCAGTCATCATAGAAATCAAAACAGCACAGACTTCTTATTGCTACTCAAGGAGACTTTCTGCTTTAGCAACAGGGAATTGCATGTCCATGCCTGTGTGTCTATGTGCGAATTTAAGTCCGTTTGTGTATATGTGAATGGGGGGTGGAGTCTTCCTATTCAGTTGCTTAATATCTGTACACTTCATGATAAAAGCACTTTGGTTTTCGAACATGAACTTGGGGCAGATTTACACAAAGTGCACCAGCCTTTTACAGGAATGCATGATGTGTGCAAAGTAAAGACTGAATCGGCACTTCCCCTTCTATATCAGACTCTGACCTTAAGACCTACCTTAGTGTAGTTTGGAGCCAGTTTGAAGAGTCCCTTTCCTCTCTAGTGGAAAGGGACAGCAGGGGGCTACTTCCAGCCATTCTCTACTTCATAGTGGACAGCAACCTGGTGCCACTTAGAATTATCATCCGTGTGTCCTCTAGTCTCATTTCAAACATCTACCCATTAGAGCCAGTGCAAAAGTTCATCATGTAAGGTCAGTATACAAAACCCCTTTCTGTCTGGCTTACAAGAAACATTATATTGTCCTAAGTAGATTTTTTAAAAATTGCATTTATATTAAATCTTAATATAGTTATGATATATAGCTATGTAAAATATTAAACATGAAAATACATTTAAAAGTCTTGGGGGTGAGGGTCTTTCAAGAGAGAGACCTGAACAATATTTTCCCAAACCAGTATTATTTTTGTTTTTAACAAGAAGAAATCCAAGAAACACTTAGATGAAACTAAGAATCTATATCAATGATAAAAGATAGTTTTTAAAAAGTATGAGATTTTAAGTGAAAATGCAATATAAACTATCAATTGTAAATCAAAAAGAAGCTTACTTCTACCTTTGTCTATTTGAGGGGGGAAAGTTGAATTTAAAAGGTTAAAACTCAAATATATAAGTTTTATTACATAAAATCAGCTGGCCTAAAGGAGATTTGATTCCAAAGAAAAACTCAAGGTCATTCCTTGGAAATTACCTGACAGACATTCATGACACAAAGTGTCCCTTTTGACTGCATTTGTCACAGAGTTATTCAAATGCCACTGAGGGGGAAATGGTAGCCATTGGTGGCTAGAGAAAAAAATATAATAAGCCTGATCCTGCTTGTCAGAAAAAAGCAAATTGCCTCCCTTTTAGTGATGCATTAACTGATTCTTGCTTTTTATATGCCAGTCAGTACACATGGAAACAGATACCAGATATGTCATGGTCCAAGTCAAAATTGATAGGCCAGTTCAATCCAAGAAATCTAACTTTATTATTTACTATAAGCAAAGCATTGTGCAACAAAGGTAAAAAAAAAAAAAAAAAAAAAAAAAAAAGTGGAACAGTTCTTGCCTTCATGGGGCTTATTTACTATTCAGAGGATGAGGGAGTATAGTAGAGTGAAAAGTGCTTACTCTGTAGTTGGAGGCTCTGACCTGAGATCTTTGTTCTTCCATTTACCTGAATAATCTTTGACAAGTTATTTAATCTGTCTAAACTGCTACACTCAGTTATACATACATACTACACACACACACACACACACACACACACACATACTCCACTTCTTAGCATTTATCAACTCATGCTTTGAAACTAAGACCAGAAGGAAGAGTCATCACTCCCACTTCCAAGACCTCAATAAAGAAAAATGTGTTCCTGACATTAGACCTTCTTCAAAGGGTTAAATCAATTAAGATGAAAAGTTAACAGAAATAACATGAAATATGAAAACTTACAAATGGCTACCAAAGAGAAATGAATGGTCGAAAAAATTATAAATATTTGAGGGTTTCACGGAATTGAAAGTTCAATATGAGTCAGCAGTATGAGGTATTATTTGTTTTATCAAAACAGTTCTTCAGGACTCTATATGAGATTTTCTTGGCAAAAATAATGTAGTGGTTTGCCATTTCCTTTTCCAGTAGATTAAGGCAAATAGAGGTTAACTTACACCGCTCACTCAAGCTTACATAGCTAGTGGTATCTGAGGGTAGATCTGACCTTAGGTTTTCCTGACTCCAAACCAGAACTCTATTCACCAAGCATCTAGGCGACATGTGATAACTCTCTTCAAGTATGGGAAGCATTGTCTTGTGGAGAAAGGATACGATCTGTTCTATTTAGAAATGGCACTAAGAACAATGTAGGGGAGGGGACTGCAGAAAAGCAAACTTAGGATTGATGCCAAGGAAAAAACTTCTAACTCATTACAAGGGTTGAAAAATGCAAATTCCATTGAGGATTGATGGGTTTCCTATCCTTGCAGGTTTTTAAGACCCATTCAAATGGCTACTTACCAAGTAAATGGAGATTCATTCATGAAGAAGTTGGACTAGGTAGTTGCCAAAGTCCTTTTAACTTTCAGTGATTCTGTGATAAATCAAGGAAGCTTATTGGGTTTTTTGTTTGGTTTTTTGTTGTTGTTGTTGAGGCAATTGGGGTTAAGTGACTTGCCCAGGGTCACACATCCAGGAAGTGTTCAGTGACTGAGGCCAGATTTGAAGTCAGGTCCTCCTGACTTTAGGGCTGGTGCTCTATCCACTACACCAACTAGCTGCCCCAAGTCAAGGAAGCTTAAAGGAAGCTATGGGGTAGTAAAGATGGGAAACTGCATGGGATAGTACAGAGAGAGAGATAGGAAAACATGGCTTCAAGTCTCATATCTGGTTCCTCTCTATATTACTCTTTCTAAATTACCCTACCTTCTCAGTTTCTTGTTGGAATTTCCTACAATGAAAACTCACCCATCCCCAAAGGAAGGTATTAGCAAAGATCCCCAGCTCTAAATCTGAAATTTTGAATAGAGGAAATACTGAAAGGGGAAAATCCACTGAGGAAGGTCTCATGACACCCTAGCTAAGAGAAGATATATAACTCAGTCTTATAACTCAAATGGCTGAATAAACGTATTAGTTACATAAAAACATGACTTGGAAATATAATCTGTGTAATACTGGGCAAGTCGTTTTACTCTCTTTGCCTTTCTTTCCCCATCTAAAAAATGAGCTAGAGAAGAAAATGGCAAAGTACCTTAGTATCTTTGTCAAGAAAACCCCAAAATGGGGTCACAAAGAGTCAAATACTACTGAACAACAATCACATAACTTGGAGAAGAGGAAAGGAAAAGTATCACATCATGCACAAAAAGCAGAGAGCACTTGAATGCAGATGAAGTTTCAAATCAAATCCCCTGATAAATGAAAGAGTTAAAGATCATAGCATGAAAATACATTTGCTGAAAGTATGTGAGGATGCCCAATTGCCTTGTTATGATATTGAATTCTACTTGAGTAAATCAGGATTGGAGTCCACTTGTTCAACCATCATTAAAGAACTCAGTGGTAAATGTTGGTTTCCCCACCAAGATCCCACTGAGTTTTGTCAAAATTTCCCAAAACCTCAGTCACAAGAGAATTTATGAGCTCTGCATGCTCTACCATCTTAATGTGTGAAACTGCCTGAGAGATCTAAGATGTACAGGATGCAGCTCAATTCCAGCTTGTTTGTTTTTTAACAATGTCTTTGACACGTTACGTTATGTCACATCCCAATTTGATGTAAAGTGACTTCCTGTGTGCAACAAGAAATAGCATTTTAAGAGGCATACCAACTACACTGTTATTTTCCTTGCTGTTTTCAATGGCAGGCACTTTGCCACATCTTCACTCTTCAGAAGATGATTTGTCAGCAACAGGGTTAGCTCTGCTGGTAAAATAAGGCAGGCCTCCTTTTCATCTGCCCACCACATGGTAAGCGGAATTTGCTATGCATTTGTGGTGGAAACTAAGCACAGTGTTAGCTACAGCATAAACATACATTTCGGGAATATCCAAAATATAGGGTCTCTAAATCCAGGCACTCTGAGGGTGATGGGAGGAAGTCGGCAAGCATTTTCATATTAAGAAAAGAAAATTGTCTCCTTGTTCCAGGAAGTGAATGCCATATTTCCTAGAAGACTAGATGTTCCTTAGCCCATGTGGCATCTACTGGTGTTATCCCTGGTTAATTCATAACAGCACAGAACAAGCCCCGGCTATGCAAAGGAACATTGATTTGACTATTCAGGCCAATCAGTCAACTGACAGTAATGAGGTGGGGAGAGAGTGGGAAGGAGAGCAGAAATCCTTACAAAAGATTAATAATACCTAAAACTGGTTTAGGGGTCCTAGTGGGATTCCTCCCCCTTTTAACAACAAAGTACAGAGTGAAAGAATATTCTCAGCTTACTTTGTCTTCTTCCTCCTTTTGATCTGAAAGAACAATCAGATAGGGCTGATTTCTGAAGACAGTTCAGTATGAACAGATTTCAGTTGCCCCCAGTGATAACCATCATTGTCAACAGGCGGCATTCCAAGGACTGACACCAGAGCTTGAAAATGTTCAGATACTGAACACTTTATCTTTTATTTTAAAATCTCCTGCTGGGAATTCTCTTTATACAATGCATTGGATGATGAGTATTTAGAGGAAGAATGAATCCTGAAGGAGGAAAAAAATTAGGAGCCTAAGAGACAGTGAATGAACACTAGAGGAATCGAATAATTTAAGGTTAAGTAGGAAGAATCTCTCTCTCTCTCTCTCTCTCTCTCTCTCTCTCTCTTTCTTCTCTCTCTCTCCTCTTCTCTTTCTCTCTCTCTCCTCTCTCTCTCCCTCTCTCCTCCTCTCTCTCTCTCTCTTTCTCTCTCTCTCTCTCTCCCCTCTTCTCTCTCTCTCTGTGCTCTCTTCTTTTCTCTCTCTCTCTGCTCTCTTCTTCTTCTTCTTCTTCTTCTTCTTCTTCTTCTTCTTCTTCTCTCTCTCTCTCTCTCTCTCCCCTCTTCTCTCTCTCTCTGCTCTCTTCTTCTTCTTCTTCTTCTTCTTCTTCTTCTTCTTCTTCTTCTTCTTCTTCTTCTTCTTCTCTCTCTCTCTCTTTCTCTCCCCTCTCTCCCCTTCTCTCTCTCTGTTTCTCTCTTTCTCTCTCTCTCTCTCCTCTCTCTCCTCTTCTCTCTCTCAGCCTCTCTCTCTCCTCCTCCTCCTCTTCCTCCTCTCTCTCTCTCTCTCTCTTCTCTCTCTCTCTCTCTCTCTCTCTCTCTCTCTCTCTCCTCTTCTCTCTCTCTCTCCCTCTCTCCCTTTCTCTCTCCCCTCTCCCTCTCTCTCTCTTTCTCTCTCTCTCTCTGTCTCTCTCTGTCTTTTTCTCTGTCTCTCTTCCTGTCTCTCTGTCTCTGATTCTCTCTGTCTCTCTCTCTTTCTGTCTCTGTTCCTCTCTCTTTGTCTCTCTCTGTCTATTTCTCTTCCTCTCTTTCTGTCTTTGTCTTTTTTCTCTGTCTCTCTTCCTCTCTCTGTCTCTGTCTTTCTCTCTGTTTCTGTCTCTCTCGATCTCTCTATCTTTCTCTGTCTCTCTCTTTCTCATATACACAAGCATGAGCACACTATAATCTTTGGGCATTAAAAAAATAAATAATTCAATTTAATAAACCTTTATTAGAAATCTACTTCTCTACTAGGCATTGGGGGACAAGGCACAATCTTCACCTTCCTCTGGGAGTTTACATTCTGGTAAAAGGATGTGACACAAAAATAAATAAGCCATAATACTACAAAATAAAGCACAATAAATACATCAAGAGAAGTATAAAGGGATAAGGTAATCAGTAAGTTTGACCTGGAAGGGCTGAACAGATTTGTTTTATGTAGGCTGAAAACTTTTTAATTGAGTAAAGATATATTGTATCTTCTTTCCTACCTGGGTAATGACTTTCAAATTAAATTAGAAACTGGAATACTTCTAATCAATCAATCCATCCAAATTTATTAAGTCCCTACTATGTATCAGGAACATTGTCATTTCCTTCTTTATCTGTTTGCTTACAGGGCCTAACATACTTTCTGACATATAGTATGTACCTAAAAATGTTTGTTGACTGTTTTTTAAGTCCCTTGCCTTCAAGAAACATACCATAACTGACTGCCATCTAGGGGAAAGGGTGGAGAGAAGGAAGGGAAAAATTGGAACAGAAGTGATTGCAAGGGTCACTGTTAAAAAATTACTCATGCATGTTCTGTCAATAAAAAGCTATAATAAAAAAAAGTAACATACTATATTGGGAGAAAATGCATATATTATATAAATGTATAAGAACATATTACATATATCAAAAGCAAAAACAAGTTAGTAGGGCTTTTTTTGGTGGAGGCCAGGGTATTGTTAGGGCTTCATGTAAGCATCTGTAGATGGCATGGGAGGGAGCTGACCCCTAAGAGAAACAAGATCCTTTAAGATGGAGCTGAGAGGAGAATGTATTCTAGGTATGGGTGAGAAGTTGTAAAGGCATTAAGTGACAGACTTTATTCAGAGAAAAAATTAAGACTAGCCTAGGAAAATACCTCCTAAATATCATCTGAGAATTTAATATCTCTCCTAAGTTTTTGAGGTGAGCTTATATTTCAGAGTGCAAAGTTGGTTATTTTGTGTTTTGTTTTGTTGTGTCTTGTATCTTTGTCTCTTGTATCTTCTAAAGATAAGTTCATCACTTAAACATTTGAAACTAATAGCTAGGCACTAGATTCCATGAATTCAGAGAAAATTAGGGGGGGACAATAATTTCTATGAAGAATGATGCCCTTCCATAACTTCCACTGGTCATTATAGCAACATCATAAGATAAATATTTTTAAAATCAAGAAAAAAAGGCTGATGAAACTATCTTTAATTCTCAACAAAAGTTGGGAGATTATATACAAAAGATATCCAATTAGGATACTATAATATAGGATCCAAAATTTTCTCCATTTTGCAAGCAATTAAATATAACCCCTTTTTAGAAATAGCAAAATTTGCATCAATTTGTGTAGCTTAATATTCTCTTCTTGAAAAATGGGAGGGAGGAAGTGATTTAATAGTATTTATAAGGAGGATTTTTTTATTTTTAGTTTTTTTTTAATCCTACTACAAAATGGCCCTCAAAATCCTTTGTGAACCTTTCAACTTTCTAAGTAATGATGAAAGAAAAGTAGAAAAGGGCACAGAAATGCACAGAATGATATTGTCTTTAGGAAATCCATTAACATTCATTTAACTGTTAAAATATAAGATCCTAGTCCAATGACCAATTGTGAATATCCTAGTAAAGGAGTTATCTTAAATAAATTGTGACATCTATCCTACAATAAAACCGAAAACAAAAAAATTTCAACTGAGAGGAAGGATAGTTCACAAATTCTCTTTATGAAGCTAAAAAAGGAGAATGACAATTGAAGTCATATGGATGCAAAAGCAACAAGATACATCAGTTTATGAAAAAAATTGGTCATCATCATTCAATGTTCATGATAAACCTTTATATAAAGACTCTCCTCACAATCCTCCTCAAAAAAGAACCATGAAAATAATTGTAGCTTCTACATTCCTATCTGTTATAGTAAATTAAAATGTAGAAAATGTTTCCAGATCCACTAAGACTTTCCAAATCAACATTTACTTTGAGGTATATGACTTCAATGCCAAGATGAGAACAGGTGAGGACAATGAAAAATAGGTTGGATAATATGTCTCAAGAACATCTAATATATCTTGAATTCTTTCTTCAAGGGCCAAATAGACAAAGCAAGTACTAAATAATACCACTAAAAGTGAGAGTCACTTAACCTTTCTGTACTTCATTTTCCTTTTCTGTAAATTAAGAATAAGAGATGCATCAACCTCTCAGGCTTTCTGTGAAAATCAAATGAATTAATAAATTTAAAGCATTTTTGAAGACCATAAAGCACTATATAACTACTAGCAATTATTGCTATTAAATCAAATATATTTTAGCAGAAAGAAAAGGACTTGTTGCTGATTAGAATCATTTCCAAGTTGGTTATCTATGTAAAATGAGACCAACAACTTTTTAGATCAAGGACCAAAAAATTTAAATAAATTAAATATTTAATGTTATAAATATACAAATTATTTTTTAAAAAATAAGAGGCTAAAAGAAAGTGAAAAAAAAAGATATGAAGTACAAGTAACCCCAACACTCCTGATATAATTTAGTTATTGACACTAACAAATGGACAATTAATAGGAGGAAAAGACTTTTGCATTTTATATGACCATTTTATGTTGAAGGTAAAATGATTCAAATCATATATCAGAACAAGGAAAACAAAAGAATCTAAAAAAGTGCTTTTGCCAATAAACAATTGACCTTCTTGCCAAATGGAAAGCTAAGGAAGGAAAAGGTAATAATTGTTAGGCTATAAACTAATTTATAAAATCATATATAGAAGGATGGAGGAAGATTACAAGCAGTTTCACATCATAAAATAGCAATAAGCCATGGAGGGGAAATTTTAAAGAAAAAATTTAAAGTAATTTTAAGCAAAGTAATCCCAGAGGTATTTAAGGATGAAACTGTAAGTATAACAGCAAGAAGACAGATGGAAAAGATCTGCAATGATTTTTTATAACTAATCATTTTTGCCATCAAAGACAGTTAAGCCTTCACATTTAGACTCTTAATATCACAGTAACAGATGTACTTACAAAGGGAGTGGGAAAGACACTGAAAAAAAGAAGTTGGAGAAAACAGTAGGGTTATACTAAGTATGTAGAGAGAGATCTGTGCTGGAGGCAATATAGTTTTGAATGTGCAGAAGGTTTGATTCCAAAGATATCTGAAACAGGAGAATATCCCAAAGGTATTGAACAAGGTATCTAAGAGCATCAATAACTACTAACACATATGCCTACTTTTTCAGCTATATATTATGTTTGTGAGAATAATCTATACATGTACTGAAGGTGTCTTTGATGAAAGTATTAAAAGGCAAATGGCAGGCTTTCACAAGTAATATTTCATCAAAAACAAAACTTTAACATCATGTAGTTGATTGAAAGATATAGAAGATGCAATAACCAATGTGTTTTGTTGATTTTTTTTTTAAGTATTTGATTTGATGGAATAAAACATTGCCTTAAAAACTTGGCTTCTACAAAGTTTCTTCGATTTCTTCATCAAAGTTATAAAAGATTCCTTAACATAGCTAACAATAGAGATATCCTGTTCAATGACTTAATTGAGCATTGATATAAAGGCAGGTATAAAATAGGGCAATAGATGGTCAGCAAAATTACGTACCACTGTTTAAAAGGAGACTTAACCTAGGATACAAGTTGCCAGGATATTCTCTATGGATATTTTTATTAATTAATATTCCACATACTTCTGCTGGCAGATGATGTTGTACTGATTACATCAAACCCTGAAATATTATAATCTCCTAGATATGACCTATAATTTCTCAACAGATTTTGGCCTAACTATCCACATTAGAAAACCCAAATGGATGAGAATACTTATTGTTCAGGAATTTAGCTGGATAGTTAGAAGATAGGTCCTAGATAGATCGATAGGAAGATAGGTAGGTGGATAAATAGATAAATGAATGCCTGGGTAGATGTATAGCTAACTAGCTAGATGATAGATTAATAAGTGATACTTACATGCCTGGGTAGATGTATAGCTAACTAGCTAGATGATAGATTAATAAGTGATACTTACATAATAGATGATGGATGGATATATAGATAGACAGACAGATAGATAGATACTGATAAATGAATAAATAGATAGATAGATGAATAAGTAGATATACAGATAGATCGAGGGATAGTTGGATGGGGAAGAGAGACAGAGAGACAGAAAGAGAGAGAGAGAGAGAGAGAGAGAGAGAGAGAGAGAGAAATGGTTGAATGACTGAGTCATAAGAAAGTAAATGTAACAGAAGTAAGTGCAAGGGATAATGTTGTAAAAAAATTACCCTGGCATGGATTCTGTCAATAAGAAGTTACTAGAATTAAAAAAAAAAAGAAAAAAGAAAGTAAATGTAGGGCTAGAAATACAAAAGATGTCTCATCCAACTCTTTCATTTTACTCAAAAGACAGTTGATGCCCTTAGAAGATTAAATAACTTGTCCAGAAGATTAAATGACATATAGAAAACAACAGAAGCAAATTAGAAATGTTTGACACAGAGATTCTTCTGATGTGCTAAGGGCTTCTCTTGAGTTTCCTTGAGATATGAAAGATACAAGTAGGGGCAGCTAGGTGGCACAGTGGATAGAGCACCAGCCCTGAAGTCGGGAGGACCTGAGTTCAAATTTGATCTCAGACACTTAACACTTCCTGGCTGTGTGACCCTGGGCAAGTCATTTAACCCCAATTGCTTCAAGAAAGAAAGAAAGAAAGAAAGAAAGAAAGAAAGAGGCAAGTAGAGTAGTAGATATCATTGTTTTTCATTTATTCCTAGCTGTTGTCATAGTATCAAAGTATTTTCTTTTTTGATCATGTATTGTTTTTATAGCATCCTTTATACTTCCTTTCCTGTACATATATTTATTTATGTCATATACATGTATATATGTGTGGGGGTTGTATTGTATTTATATGCACATATATATATATATGCATATATTTAGTTCAGCACAAACTTATAGGACATCTTGGAAAAGAATAGCACAAGGTGGGAAGGAATAAAATGGTTACAATCTGTAATATTTAAGGGACTGTGTACAACATGAGATCACAGATACGTTGAAAAAAGATTTAAGAAACTCTGTCATGAAGTCATCTCATAAATTACAGAGGAAATAGAAACCAACTGTTACAAGCTCCCTCTTCTCTTTTATTCTATAACTCAAAAAACCTTAGCATCATTCTTCATTCTATCCTCTTTTGCTCCAGTCTCTGATAAAGAGGTGGCTTTTATCTACACTGAGGCCAAATCCTTCATTTGTTCCCTCGATCCCAACCCCTCCTCTTTTTTTCTATCAGCTCACCTTTTCCTCCCACTTTCTAATCTGTCTGTCCTTATTTATTGACTCTTTCCCTGATGCCTATAAATAATGTCCATAACTACCCTATGAGAAAAAATAAATAAACTTCATTTGACCAAGCTTTTCAAGCTTTCTATTTTCTTTCACAGCCAAACTCCTAGAAAAGGTAATCTGCATTCTATTTTATCTCCTTTATTCATTTCTAAGTCCATTACATACTATATTCCAACCTCAACTACTCAATAGAATATGTCTTCCTTCAGATTGCCAGTGACCCCTGTATTTCTATTCCACTGGTCTGTTTTCAGTTCTCATTCTTCTTAATGTCTTGAGCATTTGATGCTGTTGATGGCCCCTCCTCCTAAGTTTTCTCTCTTCCCTGGTTTTTTCCTAAAACTGATTTTTCCTGATTCTTCTGGTACTTGTCCAAACATTTCCCTAAGTCTCCTCTGCATGATCTTGATGCACACTCCATCCCCAAATTTGAGCTCATAAAGATGAATCACAGTGACTCCAGGGCCAGCAATTTATGCAATATACTCCCTAGCTGTCCTTTACATTTGTAAATAGATATATCTATATGCAAGTATATAGATTTATAGAGATCTATAAAGACATGTAAATCTATAATTATCTATATATAGATTGTACATATGATATTTATACATCTATGTAGATGTATAAACACATATATGTATTATGCATATATACGTATACATATAGATCTATATGAATTATTATAGATATCAAAATACACATTTAATAAAGGGTATGCTGCATGGTAGAAAATATTCTTATAGAAATCCATAAGTAGACATTGTCCAGAAAACCACTTGAACAATCAATCAATAAGCATCATGGAATTCCTGTTCTGAGGAAAGCATTGTTCCTGAAGTTAGAAATGCAAAGGAAAACAAGACAAGTCCTGTCCTTAAGAGACTTATATTTAAGGGGCAGCTAGTGATGCAGTGGATAGAGTACCAGCATGAAGTCAGAAAGACCTGAGTTCAAATTTGATCTCAAACACTGCCTAGCAACCTGGGCAAGTCACTTAACTCCAGTTGCCTCAGAGGGGGGAAAAAAAAAGACTTACATTGAGATAGCTATGTTAACTTCTTTATTTAAGCCACTCTATATTTGCAATCATTCAATTAAACAACAAGCATTTATTAATGTCTAGAATTCAGTACATTTACATTATGCCAGACAATGGAGTTTCAAAGACAAATATCTTTGAATACTAAAATGTTACATTTAATAGTGTTTAAGTGAACATGCTAAGGGGAGGAAAGGAAAGCAAATTTGGTGCTTTTCAGTATTTATCCTGCTCTCAGAAGATTTCTGTCATTGATATATTAGTGGCCAAGCAAAATTAACTAGATCACCATAAAAAAAATCATATAATTACTATATATGGCAAATATCCATAAATCTGGGAAGCTGTGATCCATTTAACCAGATTCTATCAGGGGTAAGGAAAAGTTGCTCTTTTAAAAAAAGCATGTGCAATTCTTTTATACATTTTTCCACATTTATCATGCTGCACAAGAAAAATCACATCAAAGGGGGTTTAAAAAAAAAAAAAGCAAGCAATCCACTTTCAGTTCCCATAGTCCTCTTTCTAGATGCAGATGGCTCCTTCCATCACAGATCTATTGAAAGTGATCTGAATCACCACATTGTTGAAAAGAGCCACATCCATCACAATTGATCATCACATAATCTTGTTGTTGCTGAATAGTATTCTCTTCACTTCGCATCAGTTCATTTCTGAAATCAGCCTGCTGATCGTTTCTTACGATCCATTACATTCATACACCATAACCTATTCAGCAGCTCACTTTCCAGTTCCTTGCCATAACAAAAAGGACTGCTACAAATTTGCACATATGGGTCCTTTTCCCTTTTTAATGATCTCTTTGGGATACAGACCCAGAAGAAACACTACTAGATCAAAGGGTATGCACAGTTTGATAGCCCTTTGGGCATAATTCCAAATTGCTCTCCAGAATGGTTGGATCAGTTCACAACTCCACTAACAATCCATCAATGTCCCAGTTTTCCCATATTCCCTTCACACTTATCATCTTTCCTGTCATCTTAGGCAATCTGAGAGATGTGAGGTAGTATCTCCAAGATGTCTTAATTTGCACTTCTCCAATCAATAGTGATTTAGAGCATTTTTTCATATGACTAGAAATGACTTTAATTTCTTCATCTGAAAATTGTCTCTTCGTATCCCTTGACTATCAATTGGAGAATGGCTCGTATTCTTATAAATTTTAGTCAATTCTCTATATATTTTAGAAATGAGGCCTTTATTAGAAACCTTGCAAGTAAAAATATGTCCAGCTCTTTCTATCTTGAGCATTTATGTACATTCAGTCACTCTCTGTATCCCCTATATTCATAGTTATAATTGTTCCTCTTGGCAGGACATACTCATGATGAAAAATTCCATAAGGTGAATGATTGGAGCGAGGCTCTTTACACAAATATTCAAAGAGAACATATATTCCTGTAGCCTTTTGTCAGTTGGAACAACACCATTTATCAGTTCACATCTCCTCTTTATTATTCTGCCTTTTGCCTTTAAAAAAAAAAAAAGCACTGCAAAGTTATTTTTAAAACTTTCAAGTTTTTCCCCTTCTATTTTGCCACTATAGACATCCATTCATATGTATCTTTATGTAAATTTCATGCATCAATTTTGATTATCTTCAATATTGCACAAATGGGTATATAGAATAATACATGATGAGAACCTAATGAGGTTACACACTGCTCAGAATACTTTATGAAATGGTCCCCAAAGCATTGCTATTTTGTATGTATTTAATGAGGGCATTGATTGGCATAGTCATATATGAAATCAGCAAGTTCTACGCTGCCTATTACCTATATTTGTATATAATTTTAAAATAAAAATTACAAGGGAAAATGTTTGCATTGTAGGGGGTACTTTAAAGAAAAAAACAAATGGAATACTATGTAGATCCCTAGGTGCACATTTGAGGGGCTGCCTCTGCAATCCTACTTAGTGTGAGTATTCAGCATGTATTTGATTGCACATCTTAATATATGCCAGACTTTCAGCCTAACTTGCATTTTGTCAAGCACATGTTATATATACAAGCCCTTAAAATGCAATCTAACATAAGTGTGTCTCTACACTAAAATGAGTATAATCCAATTCCTTGCAAACTGAATCACTTTAGAATCTGGTAGGGGTTTGTGTCTAAAGGTTACCGTCTTGACCAGCCAATCTATATCTTGGCCATGCTTTTCAAAGAAATACAACTTATTAAATAGTATGAAAAATAAAACAATAGCGTTGTTTTATGCAAATATCTTTTAAATAGAGCATAGCAGACATATATGTTATTTCACGTTCTTTTAACACAAAGGCAGTCTATATATCTCTTCTGTCTAGTCTTTGGCAATGACACTGATCTAAAAGGATGTCTTGTTGATTTTTCACATGATGACAGAACTATCTATGCATGGTAATACTTCTGTATGTAAAGTTATACAGTGTTGACAGATTTTGTAGTCCTTTTTATGACAGGGCAGCATGAAAAAAAGAAACCAACCTTTCTTTCTGTGACGACCAAAGAATGCATAGGGGTTAAATGACAGCGCCCTACTAGCCATTTGTCTGTCACAGAAAACTGCAAATTGTAGCCTGTCTGCAGGATAGTGTTTAGACACATTCTGAGATTAATGGTTTTGCATAGACATTGTGGACTCCAAGCGATTTGGAGATGAGCTCTATCAAGAATATCCTCTTGTCTAAACTTAACAGAAATGCTCTAGAAGTTTGGCATCATTTGCTACATTTAGATGAAATATTATTGGCAAATGAGCTACACTGAAAATGAAAATTATATGGTTGATGTTTTTCTCTCAGTGATGAAAAGAGGTCTCTAAAATCCTAGTAACAAATACTTTCTACTTCTTATCTTTTATATATCGAGATCCAAAGACATCTTCCTTTTCATTCTATTGAACATTTTCAATAAGCCTGTAAGATTTTTCATCTAAAGAAGCATATCTCCAATGAAACTTCTATTTGATAAGTGAACAATCAGAGAAAAAAGTTAAGTAGTGGGAGCCACATGGGGAGATATTTCAACTAAAAATATGCTGACTCATCAACTCTCATTAACACCAGCTTATTTTTTCTAATCTACTATAATCTGATAGGTGTTCCTACAGCTGGTGAATGTGAACAGCATGAAGGTGTTTAACTGAATATTGAAATATGCAGAAGTCAAATAAGGAAGGGAAAGTGCATTATAGTTTACACTTACATTTTTTTTCAGCATTTTTCTGACTCCTTTCAAAATTTAATTTCTCTATATGGACCCATTAGAAAACTGATCAGAACAAAGAATTTTATAAAAAAAGATTTAGGAAGACAATTATTTAAAGTCCTTTCTTTTCTTTCTTCTCTTAGGATTTTAGACTTTGTAGATTATCCTTTGTCAATTCATATTAATTTTGTTGTACTATTTTTTAAAAAATCAAGCGTTTCTTATACCATTAACATATTGTCCCTATTGTTTATTTTTTAACTTTATATTGTGTCAAAATAAGATTTCATAATTTGGGATAAATTAAATATTATTACAGCAAATATTATTATCACATGAGGTTCTACCTAATAAAATTATTTACAGAACAAATAATCTGTAATAATCAACTAATATTTATTGAAGATACATTATGCATTTTACACTATGCTAGATATATAGAGGAACACACATTAAAAAGTCTAAATATAGTCCCTGCCCTCAAGCAATTTATAATCCAATTAGGGAGATAAATTAGAAAAAAATAATCAATTAAACCAGAAGACAAATGATGAATAGCAAATAAGTGATATATACAATATGAGCTTTGAGAATTAAGCTAGAAACTATGCTCAAAAAGTTATCAAACTGTGCATACCCTTTGATCCAGCAGTGTTACTACTGGGATTATATCCCAAAGAGATTATAAAGAAGGGAAAGGGACCTGTATGTGCACGAATGTTTGTGGCAGCCCTTTTTGTAGTGGCTAAAAACTGGAAACTGAATGGATGTCCATCAGTTGGAGAATGGCTGAATAAATTGTGGTATATGAATATTATGGAATATTACTGTTCTGTAAGAAATGACCAACAGGATGATTTCAGAAAGGCCTGGAGAGACTTACACGAACTGATGCTGAGTGAAATGAGCAGGACCAGGAGATCATTATATACTTCAACAACAATACTATATGATGACCTTCTGATGGACCAGGCCATCCTCAGCAACGAGATCAACCAAATCATTTCCAATGGAGCAGTAATGAACTGAACCAGCTACGCCCAGAGAAAGAACTCTGGGAGATGACTAAAAACCAATACAATGAATTCCCAATCCCTATATTTATGCACACCTGCATTTTTGATTTCCTTCACAAGCTAATTGTACAATATTTCAGAGTCTGATTCTTTTTGTACAGCAAAATAACGTTTTGGTCATGTATACTTATTGTGTATCTAATTTATATTTTAATATATTTAACATCTACTGGTCATCCTGCCATCTAGGGAAGGGGGTGGGGGGGTAAGAGGTGAAAAATTGGAACAAGAGGTTTGGCAATTGTTAATGCTGTAAAGTTACCCATGCATATATCCTGTAAATAAAAGGCTATTTAAAAAAGAGAGAGAGAGAGATTTAAGCTAGAAATCATTGATAACTAAACTGGTGGAGTCCTTCACAGAGAAAATAACACATAAGCTGATTTTGAAGGATGGTAAAATTTTAATTGATGAAAAGGAAAAAAAGAAAAGTTTCTAAGAAATAGATAATGATAATAAGGAAAGAATGCAAAGAAACTGAAGGCATAAATGTAGGCATGGAGGTGAACAAACAAAAAGGTATAAATGAAGGACCTTGAGTAGACCAGTTGGAAGCAATGTTAGATACAGCTAGAGTTGTAGAATCTCTTACAATTCTAGTAAAGCTGAAATATGCAATCATCTAATTTTCTAATTTAAGAGATAAAGAAACTTGAAACTAAGGCATATAGCTCAGTTGCCAGTATTGAAGACTAGATTATAGAGAGCCTTGAATGCCATGCAAAGGAATTTGGACTTAATCCTTTATGTAACAAAATACCATTAAAAGTTTTTGATTGGGGGATTGTATGAAAAGCAGTAGAGAGAAGTACATTGAGCACATAACTTTAAGTCAAGTAGATGAAGCTCAGATATTTATTAGCCCAAGCATTATGGTATATAGTAAAAGAGAATGGATTAGAAATCACAGGATCTAAATTTGAATTCTGATTCTTCTGATTGTTATCCCTGTCATTTCCAACAATTTAATTAATCATCCTAAGTCTTAGTATCTTCATCTATAAAATGGAAAGTTTGGAGCAGGTAAATTCTAAGGTTCCTTTCAATACTAAATCCTCTAAGGGTCAGGCTCTGTTTCATTTTCCTTAACTATAAATTTTTTTTTTAAAAATCCCAAATCATGTTTGCTGTAATTCCCTTAATGGATTCTATTTTAAAATATTCTTTAGAAAATACATCAAAAAATGTCACAAAATTCCACCAACTCCCTATTATACTGTGGCGGTGACTGAGTTGTGTCCAACTCTCATTGATCCCATTTGGGGTTTTCTTGGCAGAGATACTAGGTTGGTTTGTCATTTCCTTCTCCAACTCATTGTACAGATGAAGAACTGAGGCAAACAAGATGAAGTAAGATTTGCCTAGGATTACCTAGCTAGGAAGTATCGGAGGCTAATTTTGAATTCATGAAAAATTAAGCCTAATTCTATACCCAGTGCCCTATCCCACTGCACTACTTAGCTGCCTTGTTATTCTTTCAGCCAAATATACACACCTTTATTTGGCTTTTCAAGCCCTCCAAAATTTCTAGCCTTCTCCTGCATTTCCATTTGTGTTAATCCTTTCTCCCTCTCATATTCTTTGATTTAATGACACTGGCCTTCTTGCTGTTCCTATCTCAAGGTACCCCATCATCCAACTTTGAGGATTTTAACCGTCTATTATCGATTATTCTCTCCCTCTTGGACTCAACCTCCTGGTTTCTTTCAAGTCTTAGCCAAAATCCTACTTTCTGCAAGAATCAAATTCCTATGTTAGTTTCTTTCCCAGTCATTATCTCTAATTTTGTCCAATATTTATCTTGTTTGTACATAGTTGTTTACATACTGTCTCCCCTATTAGATCACAGGTTCCTTGAGAGTAAGAATTGTGTTTGTCTTTCTTTGTATCCCAAGGATACAAAGGATACCTAGCATATAGTAAGCAATTATACTTACTGAACCAAGACCAATGACAGGTCTGTATTTCTCTGAATGCTTTCAACTCCATTCCTTGCTGATTTACATGAGAATTGAAAAAGACTTGAACTAGAGTATCCGCAGTGGAGATGGTAAGCAAGGGATAACTAGGAAAATTACCAGATCTTTGATTATTATGTTAACCATTTCTCCATAAGAATTCCATAAGAACCAATTCTCATAAGAAAAAAAACAGTCCATTAAATTTTAAAAAATGAACTTTAATAGAATTAAGTGTGAAGTCCCACACTTGGATTTAAAAAAAAACTAATTTACAAGTACAAAGTTGGGGAGGCATAGTTAGATATTTCTTTGAAGAAAAAAAACTGTTGGTTTTTAACAACTCAGTCTAAGTAAATAATTTATTAGGGAGGGAGGGAAATAAGCACTTAAATGGTACCTATTATATGTTAAGCATTGTGCTAGGCACTTTTACAAATATTATCTTAACCTAAGGATAACTTGATCACAATCATATTAATATTACATTATGACATTATATATTATGCTATATGATGTGATATTATAAATGAATTTAATATTATATATCATGATAATATATTATCTCATTAACATTTCAGGATTTTCTCATTTATTGATATGATAGCCTGGGAAGAATGAACTCTTAGGCTACATTAAGAAAGATATGATGTCCTGAATGAGAGAAGTGACAGTTTCACTATGCCCTATCCTGGTCAAACCTCACCTGGAGTTTTGTGTTCAATTTTCTCTATTTTTTAGCATATATATTAGAATAGTATGTAAAAAATATATCAGAAAATATATGCACTATATTTTAGAAAAGTCACAGATGAACTGGGAAACATCATTAACCAAGATAGAAAAAGATTTAAAGATCATATCTTCAAAATAGCTGAAGGAAACTGAGGATGCTTAACCTGAAGAAAAAAAGACTTAGGAGTGGTTCATGAATGTTGTCCTCATGAATCTGAAAGTCAGTAATGTGAAAGAGGGATTAAATGCACTCACTTTGATTCCAGAGAGCAGAAATAGTGAGTAGTACTATAGAGAGGCAGATGTTACCCTAACAATTGAAACTTGTCCTAGTGTTTGAGAAACTTCCTTGGCACAAGAGATATTCTTCTCGCCAAAGATAAAGAAGTAGAGGTTAGTTGACCACTTGAAGCTATTATAAATGAATTGCTTGTCCAGACCTCTGATGTCCTCCTTCCAACTCTGAGATTCTATAATTCCAAGAAATGCTTTCCGCTCTGTCTTTTCCTCCATATACAGGAGGCAGAAACATTCAGTGCATGGCTTGAGGAAAATTATCTAACTCCATTTATTTAATCTATGTCTAGCAGTAGCTCACCATGGTGCTGACCTCTTGATTTCTGATCTGAAATTCTTACTGTTAAGACCATTAGGTTACCCAACAAAGTCCAGAAGAGAGGGATAAAATATGGGGGCGTGGGAAGTGTAAACTGGAAAGAAGCATATGGATTGACATTTTATATAGAGCTAGTGCTTTACATATATTTTCTCATTTGATTCTTTCCACAACCCTGTGAGGGAAAGTACTATTATTTTACAGATTAGGAAACTAAAACTGAGAGGTTAAAATGCCTGCTAACATTTTCTCTGCATTCTCATCTAGCTGCCCCACTTTTGCTGCACTAGGAAACCAAGTTTCTATTTATTATTTTTGTCCTCTCAAAAGTTGAGCAGAATAAGTTACTTGGCAGAAAGGAGATGTATTGCCTCCATTTGCAATGCAAGATATTGTAAACCTCAGACAGTGCACCAGGGACCTGCTGAGTCTACTGACAGAGGTGTAAGACACCCTGGGGATACACTTCTAAGCCTTAGGCTACTTATAAAAGAGTCATTAGCCAGGAACAAGAAGAGGATAATGTCTGGAAGAACAGTTTTCCCTTGTTCAGTTTCCTATAAGCACTACCGATCACAGTGCCCTTATAAGTCAGCAGAGTAACTTCCCTAAATTGCACTGTTTTACTCCCTCACTCCAAAGCAGCAACTTCATCACCTGGTATTACATAGTTTATTCCTTTGGGTCTTCCCTTTTTTTCTTTCTCCAAAATCCTCTTTTAAACTGCAAGTGCTTCTGAAAAGGATAGGTCTAAAACCTTTATCAACTAACACCTTAATTATCAGCCAACACTCTAATTAAAAGTTAACTCTGTGGCAAGGATTAGTTTACAACCAATTTGAGAGTAAGAATAGACAAATGGGAGAGTTGCCTAAGGGGTGAAAGGAATACCTCAGAATTATGCAGTATAAGGCATGAGAAAAATGATGCTAAAAGAGAAGATGAAGGCATTTATGATAAACTTCATGTACTGGACCATCTTGCTTTGGACCCAATGCTGACAAATCAATGTCCCTGACAATTTTTGGCTTATCTGCCATATTTTCCTTTAATTGCTGATTTAGTCTATTAGTTTTCACTTTGGGAAATAGAGCATAAAACCTAGGTTTGGAATATACTAGATGAATATTTATGTGTGTATATATGTATGTATATAGTTATAAGAAAGATTAGGAATACAGTGTCATAGGAAAACAAGATAGAAGAGATCTCAGAAAGCATCCAAAATAATATCTTCATTTTACCCACGTGGGTACTGAGGCTTAAAGAAGTTAATTGACTTAGCCAGTAATGCGGATTACAGAACTTCTGATTACAGAAGCATTGTTGTTTCCACTGCATTATGAATTCTACATAGAGTGACAAAGTCTGTCAGGGCATTACAATTAGGGATCCTTAAGGGGAAAAGGGGATTTTTACATCATCTCTAAATGTTCTACTTTCATGATCAAAAATTCTGTAATTCATCTTTCTGACCCTATCTTCTTATCATCCCTTCTGTATGCCTTACTTATCCTAAACTTATTTATTATACTCACCATGAGCTCCAGTTAATGATCTCAGTACTTTCACAAGTCATTACTCATCCAGAGGGTTCATGTACTTTTCCCCCAGTCTTGACTATATAATTAACCAGTCCACTCTTCTCTACTCTCAGATCTCTCAAGCTATCACTTCTCATGTTTGGACAAATTCCAGTCCTACATAGTTAATTTGGGTGTTTATAATAGTCAAAATAAGCTATTCACTCAATGTCATTGTTAAAACAATATTACTATAATTCTATACAGTATTCTTTTGGTTCTGCTCATTTCACTCTTCATTATTTCATGAAAGTCTTTTCATGTTTTTCTAAGATCATTGAGCTCATTATGTCTTATAGCACAGTAATATTTCATCACAATTGACGATAAGGTAGAATTTCCACGATAATTTTGTTGTGTATTTGAAAGTAATAGCAATTGTGCATAATAAATTTGCAGTTTCATGTACAATCATCTTTTTATTGTACTATGTTAATGAAATGTTTGTTTTATTCCATAAACATGTATTAATATAATTTAAAATAAAGAAAAAAATTCTAGCTCTATGTTATCTTTCTCATTCCATTATCTCTATCATTATTTATGTGATACTAAATGGTGCTGGGGAAAGTCAAGAAAAGGTGATGACTAAATCTACTATAAATTTATTATCTAAAATCAACTGGATCCCCATCACATAAAAAGTCCTTTTACTCTTCTTTAATGGACTCTATCACATTTTGTAATTGTTCCAAATATTAGTTTCTTTCTTAGTCATTCATACCATGTTTTCTCTCTATCCACTCAGCAAGGGACCTCAATTGTTACTTTGCTGAGATGAGACAGTTAGCTATGAGCTCTTTATTCCTCCTTTCTATATCTTAAATCTTCATTCTCTCTTCCTTTATTCTAGTCTCTGATGATGAGATGGTCCTTCTCCTCACTACAGCCAACCTTTCTATTTGTAATACTGATTCCATCCCTCCCAACTCCTCTGATACTGGTAAACATCATTATGTCCCCTCTTTAAATTTCAATGACTTACTTCCTACTGTTTTTTCCAAATGCTTACAAGTATATCCAAGTCTCCTTCATCCTTAGAAAACCTCCTTTTTAGTCTTTCATTCCATCAAGCTATCATCCTTTATTTCTATTGCCTTTCACAGAACTGTCTGTTTTCATTGGTTCTGATTCTTTTCCTTGCACTCACTTCTCAGTGCCTTGGGAAATGATACTAGCCTCCTCCCACAACTAAATTACTCTCCTCAAAATTGCCAGTGAATTCTTATTTGCCACAACAGGTCTCCCTTTCTCAGTCTTTCTCCTTTTTGACTTGTGTGCACCATCTTCTCCTAGAAACTGTCTCCTTTAAAGTTTAAAGAATCTTGAAAACTTTAAAACTTGCCTAATTCTCTCAGGCTTATATCTTTTAAAGTCTACTTTCCTGATAACTATCTAGATACCACTTCTCTTCATTTATTGTGAGTATAACTTGGGCATCTTGGAGTTCTTATGGAGTTCAATTATCAGTTCTATGGAGATAGCTCCCAGATGATTATTTCCAGCTACAGTTTCTCTTCTGAGTTCCAGTCCCAATTCATCAAGTACCTATTGAATGTTTCCAACTGAGTGTCCTGTAAATATCTAAAGCTTCCAGACAAAAAAAAAAGAACTAATTATCTTTCCTTGTCCCCTTGCCCCCCTCCCCCATATGTTCCTCTTGCTAAATTATCTATTTTTGAGAGCATTACAATCCTTCTAATTACTCAGGTTTACCTTCTACTCTATTGTCCACCATATACCTCAAATCCAGATAGTCACTATTGAAGAGGTAAAATAGACAGACATCAGTAATGGTAATATAAAATAGATTCAGGAGAACAACGGATTTGGGAGAGATTAATTGTAAAGAATATTATATAAAAATAGTATATTAGAGATCCAGTAACAATTCAATTGACCTGAAGAAATTGTCAGGCATCCATCTCAACATAAAAAGGGGTACTATTTTATTTATATGAAAATACATTCATGGGGGGCAGCTAGGTAGCACAGTGGATGGAGCACCAGCCCTGAAGTCAGGAGGACCAGAATTCAAATCTGGTCTCAGATACTTAACACTTCCTAGCTGTGTGACCCTGGGCAAGTCATTTAATCCCAATTGCCTCAGCAGGGAAAAAAAGCATTCATGGACTCAAGCAATTATAACATAGAGACATAAATGAATGAGCAATTTGTATTTCAGGGTGCACAACTTTATAAAGTCTCAGGGGAACAAAGGCAGGATCTATGAAGTAAGGGGAAGAACCAAGGAGGAATTAGGAGAGATAAAGTCATATCTAGAAGGTTCCAGAGCTGTGTAAATGTATGCTAATCAATATCTCAAAGGTTTGTAATGCCAGAGAAACTGAGGCAAAATAGAGATTAGAGAGTTTTTAATATTTTATTTGAGAGGAAGAGATTGTGCAGGGGGCATGTTGCCCCCAGGGCTGATGTCTCAAAGCATCCAGCAGGGAATGTGAGGTTCCCATGAAATATATATACACATGTGGCTCCAAGCTACTGGGATAGACCAAGGCAGGGGCAGAGTCAGAGCACTGAGAGCTGGAACGGACTATCAATCCAGTTCTGACAGGGTGGGGGGAGGCACCATACATTCTGATAAATTGGGATCAAGAAGAACAATGACAGAATGGGGGGAGGCACCTGACATTCTGATAAGTAGGGAAGGAGTCATGATGTCTAAAATAGAAGGTCTTTCTCCTTATCTGGAGTAAACATTTACAATTCATAATCTTAGTGTAGCCAACTCTAAATCATATCAGTTCCAATGATCAGGAGGGAAAGGTGGTGTTGCAACCAGGGGTATTGAGGCAGAACAATTAAGGGAAACTGAGGTAGGACAATTAGAAGGGAACTGTGGCACAGCAGGTTGTTTAAAGATGCTAACTAAACCTTCCCAGAGGTAAGAGTTCTAGACAATAGTTATACAAACAGGACTTGATTATGGCTGATAATAGTCAGATGGGTTCCTTCAATAAAGGAAGATAAAAAGCTGGTTTCAAAGTTACATCATGCTTTGCACATTTTGAGGAGGTAAAATCTAGTTTTGGAGGTTCCTGGTTAGGAACCAAAAATATGATGTTTAGGTTTTGGGGTTCCCGTTTATAGGGAACCAAATGATAATTATGGTCTAGATTTAGGGAACCAAAATGAGATTAGGGCTTCTGGTGGTCAGGGAGTTAAATGATAAGGTCTAGTGGCAGGTTCAGAGTTCAGAGAACTAAACGAAGAAGTTTGGCTCCCCTGCACCACCTTTGGATTCGGCATAAGGGTAGGGAGTTTGGGGAACCCCCTTCTGGTGGCACAGAGATTCTCTGTAAAGGAATTTACAAACCCGAAAACCTCGATTGATAAAAGGTTTATTATAGGGATTGGGAAGTATGGTTAGAAATCCTGACAGAGAGGCATAAAGTCTCATTAGGGAAATAGGGGAAGGTAAAGAGAGTGTGACACTGGAAAAGAATATTATCCAGTGGGCAGAGACCTCCTTGCCATAGTTGGCATGCCTAGAACCTCTGCAAAGAGAGGATTTTAGATTGGTTCTTTTATAATAGGAACTTTGGCTACAAGCTGAAGGGGGCTAGTGGGTGAAGTCCCAAGTCTACAAACTGGGTTTCAGCTTGAGCTGGAATTTGAATAGAATTGAATGAGTTTCTTTAATTCAATAAGGTTGGAATCCTTTTGCTCTGGACTGAACCAACCCCACCTAGATAACAGAATGAAGCTGTTTATCTTATTTCCCTGGAGCGGGGTCCCACACTGAGGCAGAGTTGAAGATTTTCTCCTTCAAGGAGTTTTAGAGTTTGGAGTCCCTTCTTCAATTTCACATCTATAACACTAATACTTCTTTGTCACTTTTTGCCTGGATTATTGCCAGTTTGCTCCTTTCCCTCTCTAATCCTTTATCCTTATAGCCCTCCAAAGTGATTTTCCTTAAATTTCAGATCTGTCCATATATTAAAGCATGTTATACTCACCTCATCCTATATACATATATATATATATATATACATATATATATATATATATATATATATAAACATTTAAAGTTATTAAAATTTAGTTCCACAGTTTAGGAGATAAACCTGGAATGTCTATTAATTCATTCCTATATCAAACTTATATCTGCTGGGCCCTTTCTTAAAAGTTCTTCCCCATTCATAATTGCTTTGTTTATTTTTGTATTAATTTATTTGTAGAAATGTTGCTTCTACCCAAAAATAGTATGTCATAGATTCTGAGCTGGGATAGAGTTTACAAATTTTACAAATAAGTAAACTGAGTCAGAGAACAGTTATATAACTTTCCCAGCATCTCACAGCTACTCCACAGGATCTTTGAAAGTAGGAACCATTTCTCTTTTTCAGTCTTTTAGGCCAACATTAGGCTGGATAGTTGAGAGGTATCCTCTGCAGATTGTAAGGAGCTATGTTAGGGGATTACTAAAAACAAACTTCTTTTAGGCTGATTCTAAATCAGGATTTCAGTTAACCCAGATTAACAATAGCAACTCATTCAACTATCTTTCCATGGCTTTCACATCCATCAAAGCCCAAATCTCTGCCAGAATGTTTCACAAGCACCTCTTTAGAGGCTTAATTGTTTTGTTTGGGGTGCTTATCACAAGTGCCTGTCACTTTATATTTGCATCCTTCTCCACCCCTTTCAAAGTTGATTTTGGTGTGGTGTACAAAGAACACTTTTGCCTTTGGTCTGGCTTTCTTCTTTTATTTTAGGAAAAAGAAGGTCCTAGCGGGAAAGGCATTGAATTTGCAGTCTCTAGGATCTTTGTTCCAGTCCTGATTGCACTATTTATTAAGCTGTGTGACTTTAAGCAAGTTTCTTAACTTCTCAGTCCTCCAGCTAGTCATCTTTACAATGGGAATGGTAAGGGTTTGTACTACTTTTCTTGCTGGATTTTTGTGAAGATAGGGCTTTCTAACCCTTAACTATTTCTTAATTAATTATTATTATCATGAATAAGAGAAAGAAAGCTATCAATACAGTAACGGTGACAAAGGGTTCTTAGTGTGGAGTCTGTGAACTCGTTTGTTTTGATATTTTGATCTTTGCATTTCAAAATGTAATGGCTTTCCTTGGTAATTCTAAATTTGTTTGTTTGTTTATGCATTTAAAAAATTATTCCAAGAAGGGGTCCTTAAGTTTCACCAGACTGGTTACCAAGGGGTCCAAAATGCACACACACACAAAATTAAGAACCACTTCTTCTACTGGTACAAAATGGTACCACCTCTATACATAACTTTATTGGTTCTACTTGTATATACTCTCTTATCATTCATTTGTCCTCCCCAGCTAGACAAGCAGGATTACTTCCTATTGATAAAATCCTGAGTAACTAGGTAAGGAGAAAGACTGAAGCATGGATGAAATTACTCCCTGAGGCAAGCAGGGAATGTCAAATCCCTGAGATTAAATATTCCCTATAAATCTGTCTAGGACTCACACCATTTTTGCTGAGCCCTTTTGGCTTATGCCAAACCTGAAATATCTGCCTCATGATGTCTTTCTCCTCAACCCTCCCCCATGCCATCGTGATATCTGTCTTCTTATCCCCCACCATGCCTCTATTCCTTATCTTTCTTATAGCTAACTAACTATTTTAGAGGGCTAAGTTCCTAACTTCATGAGGTGTTCTCTTTCTTCTGGTTAATTTTGAATTCCACTAGAGAAAGTGTCTTTTTCATCATAAATTGTTAAAATACCTTTCCTAGCTAGCTATATGTTCCCCCAATTTATATTTACCATTTCTGATGTCTATTGTATTTCTTTGTTTTGTCTGTAACTTCCTTTCCTAAATAAACCCACATCTTTAGCCAAAGAGAATGGTCTTGGTGTTTTTATCAATCTCCTAAACCACATTACTATCATTGAAAAGATAGAATATAAAGAATCCTGTAGAGAAGGTTAAGGTAGGATAAAAGTATCTTGTCTATTATCCTGTAACTCTAGCCAAGGACGACATGGGCGTCCCTTATTTTAGATTGAAGGAAAGTATACAACAGTTTTGATTTATTGTATTCTTCAAAGTTGATTATGAACCAGAATTGTTTTAAAAAAATAGTGGGGACATTTAAGTTCCTCATATAATCAGTTCTCCATGCCTGAAATGTACTCCCTCCAAAACTCCAATTTTTTTCATTGATCATCAGGTTGATTCTTAATAACCCCATTTGAGGTTTTCTTGGCAGAGATATTGGAGTATTTTCCCATTTCCTTTTCCAGGGGTTTTGGTTTTTCTGTTTGTTTTGGGTTTGGGTTTTTTGTTGTTGTTGTTGTTGTTTTTTACAGATGAGCAACTGAGGCAAACAGGAGACCAGGATCACATAGCTATTGGTCTGTGAGAACAGATTTGAATTTAACCAAAGGAGTCTTTCTGACTCCAGGTCCAGCACTCTATTATGCCACCTAGCTGTCTATCTCCACATAGCTGTTTTGATCTCTTTCCAAGTCTCAGCTCTTTTCCTACCATTCCAGGGAAGCTTTCTTCTTGCTTCCAGAGGTTAATACTTTCCTTAAATTTACATGTATTTTTTAATTTTCCACCTTGTTCATCTCCTTTTTAAGTATCTATTAAATGTGTGTTTATATACTTATCATCCCTTAGAATAAAACTCTTTGAGGTCAAGACTGTTTGCTTTTTCTTTTTGACTTTTGAATTTAGCAACTTGCCTGATAGTTAATGATTAATTCATTCTCTGAACTCTTGTTGAGTTTCCCTAGTTGATTGTAAAATCTTTAGATAAGGACTAATCGATTTTGTACCTTAGCCCAGCCTTCCAGGAGTAAAAATATTTTGGTTTTTGTTTGTTTCATTTGTGTTGGTCCAGACCTCTGACATCAGAATGACTTTGAAGTCCAGCTAAGGAGTATTTCCTTCACTTAGGGAGAAGAGCAAATGTTCTTCAATTTACAATTCTACAGGATAAACTGAGGCATTCATTCCCTTACCTTGCTATGTGGATTTCACACTACAATAAAGTTAAACCCAACTCAGTCTCTCTATCCATTTCACTATTCTGTCTTACTTATTTGCCAAAAATTACATCAATGTTTGTGGATTTAATTTGAAATGATTGAATTGGATTAGACTGGATAAGCAGCTGGATGGCTTAATAAATAGCCCTTGAGTATATGTCCTGAAGAGCTGAGATCTAGCCTCACATACTTACTAGTAGATAATTAGCCTCCTTGTGTCCTCAGCTTCCTAATCAATAAAATGGAAATAATAATAGTGTCTACCTCCCAGGATTATTGTGAGGACCAAAGGAGTTAGTTTATATAAAGTGGTTTGCAAACACTAAAATGATACATAAAATTCTAGTTATTATTTGGTTTAGAGATATCTGAATGGAAACTCAAAGTACTTGGTCCTCAAATTACAAGATGAACTGTATTTGATAGTCTACTTTTGATTCAAATCAATTTAATCCAATTCAATATTTCTTCATTTCTATGCATAAACTTCTGCCTGCTAGTAAACAGATATCTAAATATCTAAATATTTTGAAATTATATAATCCTTGCCCTCAAAGACTATTCTCTTGACATGAGAGATAGTGTATATGTAGATAAATTCTGACCAAAGTTTGAGGAAAGCAAAAGAGATTCAGATAAGAGCTCTAGATTTAGAGTGAAAGGATGGAAATTTGTATCTCAGCCTTCTACTTGAGAAAAACAATTCTCTGAGGCTCAGTTTCTTCTTTTGGAAAATGAAGGGATTGGATTAAATGAACTTTACAATCCCATTCTATTTTAAAGAATAGGATCCTGTGAGTGTATAAAAGAGGAAAATTTGAGGCAGGGGACAACACTTGAGGGTTAAGTTACAGTAGTTAGGGAAAGGATGTCAGAGACTATCTAGTCCCATCCTATCATTTTGTAGAAGAAATTTAGGTTTAAGAAGGTTAAATCACTTGCCCAAAGTCACGCAGATAGCAAGCATGAGAGACTAAATTTGAACCCAAACCTTCTGATTTCATACCAACTACTCTTTAATGGAGAGAAACTTATTTAATTTTTGTCCAAACACAGTATTTGCCACACTGGAGAAGTTGAATAAGAGTACTGAATTGATCAGAATCTGGGGAGAGAACAGGAAAGAAGATACTTCTGCAATCCTTGCTATTGGCTAGCTGAGCTTTCAATCAGCCTCATATCAATACTTAATATAGCTATCATTTTGCAATTTTATTCTTACTGATGATTCAGCCAGAGAATGGCATTAGTTGGGAGAAAAGAATATGGTTTCTTCCTTATACTTTATTTCTGAGTTGTTTTAGGACAAAATTATTGCATACAGCTTTGGATTCAACTCTCTCCACCTTTGTTTGCTTCTTAAATATGTATTATATGAATCTCTGTCTCTGTCTCTCTTTGTTTCTCTATCTCTGTCCCTGTCTATCTCTGTCTTTGTGTGTTTCTCCCTATCTCTCTCTGTCTCTATTTCTCTCCATCTCTCTGTGTCTCTATTTTTCTCGGTCTCTATCTCTCTATTTCTCTCGGTCTCTGTCTCTCTGTCTCTCTCTTTTCCATGGTATGTATTGTATCACAATTCTACATACAGTTGAATTGATTCTAAGACATTCACTAATTGAGACTTGCTCTCTTTGCCAGATGAGACAAACCATGTGATGCATTTACTCAGGAAGTCTTCCTGTGGCTGTCTGCTTTAAGCCAGGAGAACTACAAATGCATACCTTGCATAACATATCCCTGGATAATATCATTCCACAGTAACATCCCTAATAAAGCACAAAACTAAATCCCAGTATAACATCATTCAGTTTTGTCCATGTATAATAGCATCCCTAACTGGCCCCCATAACCTCACATTATGTTTTTGTGAAATCAGTTATCTTATGATGGGATATGTCTCTACAGTATTGTATAGTGTAGTACTTTTCATGATAATAATTAATTTTAAAGTGCTTTGAGGCTTAAAAGGAGCTTTCATCAAAGAAAACTAGGGAAGGAAAAGGAAATACCTCATTTTTTTTTTTTTTGTGAAATCAGTTATCTTATGATAGGATATGTCTCTACAGTGTATAGTATAGTCCTTTTTCATGATTATAATTAATTTTAAAGTGCTTTAAGGTTTAAAAAGGGTTTTCATAAAAGCAGCCTAGGAAAGGAGAAGGAAATAAGCATTTATATAGCACTTAGCCAGACAAGAAGCTAAGTACTTTACAAATTGTATCTCATTTGGTCTCTTATCAACCTCACAACAATAAAAGACAGTGCTATTGTGACACCCATTTTATAGTTGAGAAAATAGAGATTAAGTGACTTGCCCAAGATCATACAGCTAATAAGTGTTTGAAGTCAGATTTCAACTCAGAATACTCCTGACTCCTGGCTTAGCACTTTATCCACTGCACCATATAGTATGAAAGATAATATTATCAAGAAATATTGTCTCTGTTTTATAGAAAAGAAATAAGTTTAATAGAAACCGGATTACTTACCCAGGCTTACATGTATATGAGCTTCTACCTAATGTGTCTAACAAGATTGGGAAATAGGGCTTTGTATTCTGGCTACTGTTTTTATTAGCTGTGTAACTATGGGCAAAGTTCCTTAATTTCTTGGCATTTCAGAGTCCCCATCTGTAAAATGGTAATAATAGCGCTTGCAATAGCTACTTCACAGGGTTGTTGTGAGGAAAACAATTTGTAACCCCAAAGTGCCATATAAATGTGAGTTATTATCATTCCACTGTCATCCATCCGTATCACATCTGTAGCCCAGCAGAGCTGAATAGAATGAGCTTGGCTTAAATGATGATATACTGGCTCTACTCCAGGAATTTGTTGTTGGTAATATTATCTTGGCATTTGGCTCCAGGCACTGTTGAAGAAGCTATTCTGGAAGCTGGATATGACATCTATGGCAGGTCCAAATCTAGAATGAATTTAATGTTCATTAAGTAAGACCTTGATATGAGTAGATTACATCAAGCATCATTTATATATCAATAACAATAATTGCTTCATTTTTTTTACCCTCACAGTTCTAAATGCCATGAAGAAGCCTAATTAAGCTGTTGGTGCATATATTTAAATTAAGGTTAAGACCAAAAGACTTGGCCACCATGGCATTACCATCATAAGCTTCCTAAGGATTTCTTTATATCCTTTGCCAACAAGTATTGTCCCAGAAATAGATGAAGCACATTTTCCATTGAACCAACCCAGCTTAGTACAGAGAGGCTTATCACCAGTAAGGTTCCATGTTAGATTTAATTTTTTGCATTCATTCAAGTGAATTGGATATAAGTGAGGAAGGGCTATGCAAGGTCGCCTGCCTCACTTTCCCCTCCAGAGCCATCTGGGTCCAGTGTCAAGATATAGAACAGGAAGACTGAAGATGGCCCTGGAAGAAATGAAAAAACCTGGCCTTTTCTTTTCCTTCCTTCCTTCCCTCCTTCCTTCCCTCCTTCCTTCTTTCCCTCCTTCCTTCCCTTCTTCCTTTTCTCCCTCCCTCCCTCCCTTCCTTCCTTCCTTTCTTTCTTTCTTTGTTGAGGCAATTGGGGTTAAGTGACTTGCCCGGGGTCACAGAGCTAGGAAGTGTTAAGTGTCTGAGACCAGATTTGAGCTCAGGTCCTCCTGACTTCAGGGCTGCACCATCTAGCTACCCCAGAACTTGAGCTTTTTAAGTTAAAGTCTTCAAAAGGTCTCAGTTTATCTGAGGTGGCCCCCATTCAGTGATAAAGACTAAGGAACAATTGAGACAAAGAATTGTGGTGGTTTTCTGGAGGCAGCCTTAGTCTCAGTTGAAATAAATAATTACTCCAAAATCACAGCCAGCTGGTAAAAATGCAAACGTTTATTTCTCCTTCCAAATTAGCCCGGTTAGTTGAGGCCTATCTCTCTGTCTGGCTCCAAGAGATCTTGCAGCTTTGTCCTTGGCTTCTGCCTCTGCTTTCTTTACCCTCCAGCTCAACTCCAACTCGTGGCTTCTCAATCTCCAACTGAGGCGAGTACCTTTCTGTATCTCCCAGAGTGCTCTGTCTCCAACCCCAGTCGAAGTTCCCCAGAACTCTCTTGAGTCGCTCATTGGAACTGTATTTATGCTACTTCTCTGAGAGTGGGATTGTGGGATATCTCCCAGCATGCTCTCTGAAATCTCACAAACATGTAAACTCCATTGAGTACTTAGATACTTATGAGCTCTCTAGAGGTGTGAACACAAGCATTGTTCAATCAGTTCCACTTAGTACTTTGTTTCAAGTTCTGGCCCAAAATATCTTCTTCTAAGGTCAAACCAACTCCAATGGCTTAACACTTTGTAAAGAAATGTCTTAACATTTTGTAAAGATTCCAACAAAGAATCTCCTCTTTCATCTAGCACACACACACACACACACACACACACACATCCAAATAAATAAATAAACAAATCTGGGAGGGGAAGATTCTCTGGCCAAAGCAAAAATGGTTGCTATTTATAGTCATTCTGAGTCAATTAGGACCCAAATAATGATTAAATGGAGCTTGGCCTAGGACCTATTGATGGTCAATTAGAATCAGATTAATTTTGATTTAAGGCTTGGTATCTAGCCAATAAATCTCCAAATAGTACAGCAAATAGCCTAGGAAAGAGCTAACCACTTCCTAGGCAAGGAGAGTAACAGGAAAGGCCCTCCTGCATAATAATACTAAGCCTTAAATGTAACCTTAACTAATCCCAGTGAAGAAGACTGACAGTAGTCTCTAGATAATGAGACAATAATATAATAATAACTCACATAGTGGGTTAGAGACCACTTTTCTCACAACCTCAAGAAGTAGCCTAACTCAATGGGTATTATTACTAATATGGAAACTGAGGCTCAAAAAGGTTAATTGACTTGCTAATAAGTGTCAGGAACAAGAATGAATCTTAGAGCCATAAACCAAAGTTTTTATCTAATCAAATAACAACCCGTTCAGGTCAATAACTGTACTTCTACCAGAAGAGAGCAATGATCTAAAATTACTAGAGAACTAGTACTAACTATAACAAGACACAGATCACCAATAGAAAGCATTAAAATAAAGTTGCTGCATCAGAATAAGACAGGATAGTTGGTAATAACTAAATAAAATCAGTAGAGCTAGGATAATGCCAGCTGCCAAATAGGACCTTTTTATGTACTAATTGTATCTGATAAAAGTCTGAAAATTAAAGATTCGTAAAGAATAGACAGAATTGGCCAAGAATATTTCCCAATAAATGAGAGACCAAAGGACATTTGAAAACAAATATTTTCAAAATAAGAATTATAAACTATTTGCTAACATGTAAACATGCTCTAAATCACTAAGAATAAAAGAAATATAAATTAGAATAACTTTGAGGGTTTAACTCATAACTATCAGATTGTAAAAGATGATAAAGAGCCAATGTTGGTGGAACTGTGGAGAGGCATGCTCATACATTGTTGGTGGAACTGTAAATTGGTCCAATAATTCTGAAAAGCAATTTGAGAAAAAAATTAGTATTCTGATAATATGCTTTAAATATGATATTCTTGTCCACAGATCAGTGAGTGGCCATATGTCTTGAGATATTCAAAATTGGATAGTTTCATTTTAACTTTGTCAACTGTTTTTGTACAACCTGATCAAAAACCAGTACCAAATTAGAGGAAAGAATTAAAATGGGAGTGAGATAGGACAAGCAACTGAGGCAACTCTATTCTCATCTGCATGCATATGCTGATGATATTTCTAAAAATCAAGAAATAGATAAATTAATAGATTATTATTATGGAGTAGTTAAGTATAGAGTAGATATAGCACCAGGCTTAGAGTAAAGAAGTAAAGAAGATTTGAGTTCAAACTTTAGACATTCACTAGCTGTATGATTGATCAAGTTATTTACATTCTATTTGCCTCCATTTTGTTCAGGCTTCTTGTGAGGATAAAATGAGATAATCATTTTAAAGCACTTAGCACTGTATCTATCACATAGCAAGTACTAAATAATTGCTACTTTGTGTTACTAGTGTTATGATAATCATATTTTTTCTAAGGAAATTTAAGAGATAAAAAACAGTTGCCACAAAAAAGCCTAGAAACCATTTTTATCAATAAATATTTGATCCCCTTGGAAAATAGAAAAATATGGTAGGCCAATGGTAATACAAGTTTAGAATATAAATCTATTATAAAATATCACAGAAGTGGATAGTTGATGTTTCAAAAGAATATTGCCTCATAAAATATCAAGAAATCTTGGAGGAAAAAAAGCAATTTTGTATAAAGAGTAGAGAAAGACTCAATTAAGTTAGCTTGTATTAAGAATGTTTTTGGATGAAACTAGTGGAAAGATAACAAAAACCATGGAGAAATCTGACAATGGTAGCATCACTGTAACATTAATGATGCTAATATACTGTCTAAAGAAACAAATGACACGAAAGATGAAAGATCAAGATTGTGAGAGCAACTATGCTAAAACAAATATAAACAGAGAACATTCTTGTTGAAGGTAATACATATTGAGGAAATAAAGGAATTGATCCTAAAGATGTCTGTAAGATGGAAGGATAACAGATGTTGAACAAACCATAGACATTCTTAATATCTCAAAAAAGACAATGATAATAATACTGAATTTACTTATTTTCCATCTCTTTAGAATATGAGTGTAATCTTCACATTAATTGGAGCATCCTTGAAGAAGGTATGATGGATTAATAAGCTAGTTTCCTTTTTGGAGCAATCTTATTTTATTGATATGCTTTCTTTGGTCACAAAAGAAACATTCATTTTCAAAACAGTCACATTTCTTTCTATTAACTAAAAGGGGAAGAGCATTTTACCAGCTTTGCTGCCTCTCTTCACTGACTTGCATTATCATGGTCATTGTATATATTACTCTTTTGACAGTCATATACTCTCACATGATATTCTTTAGTAGGCTATATCTTACATGTTATTGGCTAAAAGGTACACAGAATACAAGATCCAATTGGGTTTGGTTCTGGCTGACCATTTAAATAGGCATTTCACTTACAGAGCAAAAGGTTCTCCTCTGGTGTGGTTTCTTCCATATATATATTAAAATGTATGTTTCTTTCAAAAATATAACATCAAAGACAACTTTGATCTTCTGAGGATTAATTTCAAAAAACATTTCATTTCAATTCAACAGGTATTAATTGAATTAAGTAATAAACTCATAAAAATATGGAAACATGCTCACCCAAGGTTTTTATCATCATCATGGAGAATGTCTAATAAAAAAGTAGCATTCTATATATATATTTGAACTCAGGCCTTCCTGACTCCAGGCCTAGTATACTCTCCACTGAACACTGTAGTTTCCCAAAAGAGATCTCTAATCAGTCAAAGAAGTTTGGCCCAAATATCAACAGAGGAAAAACACAAAGTAGATGAAGCATACCTATTGTCCAGATCGTAATATGCTATTTTATAGATAATATATTCAACAAATACAGGGCTGGGAGATTAATATGTTTATCTTAGAGACTGCAAACAAAAAAATTAAACCCAGAATTGAATAGGGGGAGAATTTGAAATGGATGTGAGAAATTACACAATGCTATATACAATGCAACCTTCTCCCTATATCAAAAGTCACTATTTTAAACATCAGAATTATGGAATTCTTTGCCAAAGAATCCTCTATCTGTGATTCTGATTTTGCTTCAACAAGAATCTTAGTTTGGGAGAACATCCCCGGTCCAGTGATATTGATTGGTTATACTTCATGGGTTACCACCATTTCTTAAGAGCTGATGTTATAAACCACTACAGAACAATGAAGCTGTATGAGTGTAACTAGAGCGTAATGCGTGCCGTAAGAACTTTGCAGAAATAACATATAAGATATCATCAGGGATATTTTTTACCAGACTGGGCAATGGACCAGTCATATAGCAAAAGCACAGGATAACTATAAATATGTCACTTGCATGTTCCATTCCAGAAATTACAACAATATAAAGGAAGGCATCCTTACATTGTCTGATTCATCTGTAGAAGACATATTGGTGAGCTGGAGAAGAATTACTCTCAATAAGAAAATATAAGCAAATTGCAATTTATACTTTTTCAAGGAAAACTTTGACAAATGAGATGATAGAGGTAACCCTGGTTTAGAGGGAGATTCCTCTCCCTATTTTATACATTTGTCTGGAATAGCTATAGGAGCTTTCTTCAAACACTCAACCACAGGATCTGGAATTGTAATAATTTGAGGTAATTTGTTTTGTTTTCCAAAAATAAATATGTTATGATAGCCCTTAAAAATATTTTATCAATTATCAAGAGATGCATTTTGTTTGGAGAACTTTGTGGTATCTCCAAGGCTCTATTTTCATGGCTAGGTACTAGACAAAGGTTTTTTTCCAATTCAGAATTATGAGTGGTACATTAGGATTATTATATGAAGGGATCATTTTTAACATATATATGTATATTATTTAGTTTTAATTTTTGAAGGACATAAAATATGTACCACTGCTGACAGTCTGTATCCTCTGTGTATTTATCAATCAAAAGTGGGAGTTAACTACTTTCAGTTTAACAGACATATATTAAGTGCCTACTGTGAGCAAAACTCTATTAATTGCTGAGGTTACTGAAATGTTCAGGGAAATATAACATATCTATAATCCAACAAGGAATCTGAATAGGACAATAACATGGATACACAGGAGAAATCAAGGAAGACTTCCTGTAGTCAGTCACTCCTTAGTGGAGTATTGAATGAAGATAAAGATTGAGATACATCGAGATGAGAACAAGGATAAAGAAAGATGGGAGTTATAATAGTAAGTAGTCCAGTGTGACTGAGTCATATGCATAATATTAAGTAAGAGTAATGAGAAATCTATCTGAAAATTTGATTAGAAGCAAATAACAGAGGGCCATAAATTGCAAGCTGGAGTTTGCATTTTACCCTAGAGCTCCTATAGAACTATTGAAGATTTGAGTGGCCATGTAACAAAATGGAGTGATGTACTTAGAGTGACAAAATCAAAGTTTAAAGTCTTCCTTAACTTCTCAGAATCTCAGTTTCCTTATCTGTAAAAATTGTGTAATGATGCTTCTAATCTCTAGGATTCTTCTGAAGAGCTATAAATGGGAATGTTGGTCTTAGATATTCCACTTTATCATGTAGCTAGCTCTGGGTGCCAGTATTTTGTAAGAGGTAGAATCTGAACTGGATTCTGAAATACATTAGAGACAAGGAGATAGTACATTCTGGGAATGGAACACTCAATCTATTTAAAGGCACAGAACTAGAGGAAATGCTGTTTACCAAAAAGCAATAAGGCTGTCTGCATCATAAAGTAAGTTGATAATAGTAAAGAACAAGAAACTTAGAAAGATAGTCTTAAGCCATATTGATAAACACTCTAAATGCCAAGAATTTGTATTTTATCCTAAAAGTGATAGAGAGCTATTGGAGCTTAACATGAGTGACATGACCAGATCTGTTTTCAGAATATCATTTTGCAGCTATATGAAGGACAAAATTGGAGATACAAGATTGACAGTGGGTAAGTCATTTAGAAAGTTAGCCTGATAGCTAAGGCAAGATACAGTAAATACAGTGGTAACTTTGTGTGTAGAGAAAAGGGAAAAGATTGAAGAGATATCGTAAGGATAGAATCTTCAAATTTTAGAAACTGATTTGATATTGGGGTGGACTGGAAGAGGGAAGAATAACACTGAATTTGCAGATTTGGATGTCTTGAAGTATGGGATCAGGACAAAGGACAAGAAATTTAGAAAGAGGTAGATTTAAAGGAAACATTAATGAGCTATATGTTGGAACGTATTGAATTTGAGATTAGATGGAAATATCCAATAGTCAGTTGATGATGTGGTACTAAAACTCAGGTGAAAAATTAGGGCTGATATGCAGATCTGAATTCATGGGACCTAATGAGATCACAAGGTAGTCTTTTATCTAGACAAAGAAGAGAAGGTCCACGAGAAACTTGGAGGGACAGACATAAATGAAGTTCAGGCAAAGTAAACTGAGAAAAACTGAGCATAAATTTAGAAGAAACAAAAGAGAACAGTATCATGAAAATCTGTAAAAGAGAATACCCAAAAAGAAATGGTAATTAACATTGTAGAGAGATCAACAAAAAGGAGAAAAGGGAGGGAAAGATCTCATTTTCAAAAGAGATCTTTTTCAGTTAAATGATGAGTTCACAAGCTATACAAGGTTTATCACTATGTTAATTTATCTTAACTAAACAAAATATCCAGAAACAAAAAAATTATTCGGATTTATTTTATAAATATACTCCTTTTTGGGCATTTAAACTTTTTTAGTGTGCATTATATTTTCAAATACCTATTAACTTTAAAGTAAGAGTTTATATGTGGTATTTTTTAATCTAGGTATGTTCACAAACACATATATAATACTTGAATATGTAAAAATGTTTGTTATGTAATTAGTGGGATAGATCTACTGATATGATAACAGTAATAACTAAAATTTATGTAATACTTCAAAATTTACAGAGCATTTTACAAATATTATCTCATTTCATGCTCACAACAACCTGGAAGGATAAATGCTATTTATGCCCATTTTAAACATGAGGTGACAGAGGTCAAGTGACTTATAGAGTTAAATATGTAAGGTTGGATTTGAACTCAGGTTTTTTGATTCCAGGTTTAGTGTTTTATCAATTAATCCTTGAATTTCAGATTGCAATCATTTTGTACTTCAGCAAATTGTCTTCATAAGTTTCTTTAACCAAAGTAATTCATCAGTTTGGTGATAAAGCTTTCAAAATCTAACTAGGCTGGCCTTTGGATAGCAGGCATAGATCTTCCTTTCCAGGTTGTGCTCGAGTCTTCCCATCTTAATGTTACCTGGCAGAAATTGATTTCACCATGATGGCACTCAGGAACCCAGGAGGGCCATTCCCATGCCATGATGAAGCTATGCAGCAAGACTTTATTGGAAGGAATAAGCATAAACACTTCTGACTATACTTTTTAATTAATCATATGGGCATAAAAAGTGGCAAACTATAAACATCTAGATAAACAGGGATAAACAAAGGATAAAAGATTAATATAATCAGTAATAATTTATTTGAAAACTTTATGATATGTATATCTATAAGTATAAATATATAAAACAAATTTTCTAGCAGTGTGTAACAATTATGAATTATGTAAATAGACACATTCAACATATCTTAAATTTTATGATACTCTTCCAGCGAAGAATCACTAAGTATTAGGAAGAAAATGATAGAAAATAAAATGAGACAAAGTAAAGAAATAACGAAACTTTCCTAATTGGAGTTCTGTGATAGAGGTAGAAAAATTCAGAGCTTCTTGAAAGAAGAAAGGGTGAAAAAAAAAAATCCAGAGTTCCAAGTAATAGTACAAAACAATAGAGTTAAAAACTAGCCTCAAAGGACTTACAAAGAGGAAACTTACCACAAAAGGAGTTAGATGAGACCCCCCCAAAAAAAAATGGATTTTAGAGAGGGCTGGATATTCTAACTTAATTTCTGGTCCAAAAACATTGGCGCTCATTCAGATTTTGATCACATGTTAAACTGAAGCTTACAACTTCATAAAGAACGTTTATTCTATCCCCTTCCATTCCCCATTGTATCCCCATCCTCTTTTCTCATTCTAGATTGCAACCTACGTTCCAACTGAGTCAGAATTGGGGGAAGGAGGAGAATGCTCAAAGCTAAACTGCCTATTTTTTTTCTCCGACATTGGCTCCCAGACATAACTAAGAATACTATATGTGAAGAAAGGTCCCTCCAACTTCCTGCTCAAGAGAACTAAGAACCTCCAAGATGAGTGGGAGGAACTTAGACTCCCTTACTTAAAATAATCCTCATTATCAAGGCCTAAATCGAGTCAACATTTATTACCTTCTATGTACAAAACTGTTCTAAGAACTGGGGATAAAGGGGCAACTAGGTGTACAGACATATACACACATAGAGAGAGAGACAGAAAGTAAATCGGAAAGAATCAGCAGAGGGAAGACATTAGCATTAAGGGAGATCAAGAAAAATCTTGCAGATGGTGGGATTTTATCTCAAACTTAAAGGAAGCTAGGGAAGCCAGAAAATAGAAAAAGAAGATAGAGAGTTCAAGTTCAGGGACAGCCAGTCCACCATGCCGGAAATTGGAAAATGTTGCATAGGAGAAACTCTAATGAGGGTAAGTGAATCACAGAGAACATGACAGGGAGTAAAATATAAAAAGACTGGAAAGGTAGGACAGAACCAAATTATGAAGATTCAGAGCCAGAAAGTAAATTTGCCTATTTCATTTTACAGTTGAGGAAGTTGTTACTTAGAGATTAAGTGATTTGGATGGATTACAGTTAATCTGAGCAAGGATTAGAATTCAGGCCTTCCTGATTTCATGCCCAGTGTCCTATGCTTTGTGCCATGCTGCCTTTCTAGAAAAAAAATGGAAGAAAAGTTAGGTCAAATTGGGGATAATAAGGTTAAGAAGATTAAAGTTTATATATAAACCTTGGAAAAGGAAGCATTTGAATAATGGAAGATAAATTTTACAAGTTAAACCGAAAATCAGAAATGGGGGGAGGGGGAAGTCTGCAAAATTAACTTAAAAGAACTAATATAGTTACTTAATAAATATCTTGTTGGAATTGGCTTTAATTGAATTGAATTTAGAGACATACTTTAAAGATAAGTCATTCATATTGAAGCTCTGAATGTTTGCAGTTTAAAATACTAGAAATTCAAGAAGAAAACAATTTTTCAACCAAGATAAAATTAATGTTTTCTTAATACAGCAAGGTGCTGCATTAACACAATTATTTTATACTCTATTCTTTTATCCTCATGAAAAATCTGTGTGATAGGACAGGCCAAATTACTATAATTCCCATTTTAGAAATGGAAGAAATGCAGAGAAAGAAGCTAAGATTAACTGTCTTAAGGTTATAACTTGTCACATAGTTTGTGTTTGAATGAGTGTTGAGCTCTTGGGTCTTTGGTAACTTTGGTAACTCAAAGCTCTCTCTACTAGACCATACTCACTTTTGCTATTAAGCAGTATTTAAAGATTTTTAAAATATTAAAGGTTAAAATAATTTCAAAATTTTTAACTTAGTAGGAAACAAATTAAATTGAAGAAAGAAGTTAGGAAAGATATGCTTGATTAAGGTTCACTTTCAAAAGCTTTTGATTTACCTAGGTCAATTATATGGATGAAATGCTAATTGCCTGTATACATTTAGCTTTCATGCTAAATGGGGTTTTTCTTTTCTCTTCCATCTTCCCTTTCTCCTATGCCTCATCTTTGTGGTATACTTTGTTTGGGTCTGATTTTACCTTTCATGTCCTATCAAATTCATTAATAGACTCTCTACAGTCACATTTGCCCCTTCCATTTCTAGTGCAACTCTGAAAAGCACATCCTTCTGTGCTTTCATCCTTCTGAAAGGTTCATCCTTCTGAACTCATCATTCTGACTCCATTATATTTCTCAAAGAATATTGTGTCATTCCAAACTCTTCCACATTAGGATCCATTTCACAAAATATCCTGACTACAAGCATCCTAAACAACTTTCTTGATTTTTTTTCTCCTTGATAGGGGTTTTCCCCAGTTTTTAACCAGTGAAAGTAAATCATTTGGCCTTTAAAAGAACTTAAATGTTACTGAAAAATTGCTTAAGTTTTGTAGATAGGTGAGGGGAGAGAGAGAGGGAGAGAGAGAGAGAGAGATGATAAATGAATTAAGTTTGCCTTTGCATGTGTTATTGTTAATGTGATTGATAAATGCTTGGAAATTTAATTTTATTAAGTCCTAAAGGACTTAATAAAGGTCTAAAGGCTTTGTACAATGGGTATCTTTATCACTTTTAATTTATAATTTTTTATTGATAGAAACTATGATAAAGTGGATAAAGAACTAGTCTTAAAATTAGATACCTGGGTTCAAGTCTCACAATAAACAGATCTTGGCATGTGTGGTTTGGGGAACACCTCAATGCCCCAGGTGATTCAAAATGGGAACACTTCTTACTAATTCAGACAATACCTTAGATAATAATGTGCAACACAATTGCTAATGTATATTAGTGAAAGTTCCTTACCATGATTTGCTATGCCGATGAAATCACAAATCTAGGACCCCCCCCAAAGAAGTTGTGGTAATGTTTTGCAGTTTGTCAACATGGGGGATTTCCAGTATAGAAATTCCCTTTACCACTGCATTTATGACATTAGAAAATCTAGAGAATTTTTTCAGTCATATGCATCAGAAATAAGATTTCAACCCTGGTCTTTATACACTATGCACACAGCAATACTGCAACTTTTCCTATAATAGTTAATAGTCAATTTTATATAGAAGAAAACATTTAAATATAAATTTTCTATTAAAAATATGATATCTAGATATTTAAACAAGCTAGTACTCTTCTTCAATGATGATAAAATGAGTAGAAGCCAAGCAAATGCTTGTGATTGACGAAGATTAAAAAAAAAAGTTTCTAAGATCCATATTATGTTAAAGCTTGAGGGAACAAAAAAGATGATCCAATTCATCCCCATTATTTTACAAAGAAATTGTATTTTGTTTGAAGTGCTCATCACCAAAAAAATGATTAAGGCAATTCTTAATTATCTATAGACTGTTAGGAAGTCGTTCCCCATACTCATTTGCTCTGTGGTCTTGACCTTGCTTTCTCATATGGTGTTCTCCACTTTCAAATTAAACTCAGTATTCTTTTCAGACATCCAACTACAGTGAAACCTCTTCCTAATAACTCTCAGACTGATCTTAGGAGGTAGAGTTATAAAAGCTATTACATATCACAAGTCTTTTTAATTTGGATTTGTAAGATTATTTACAGCATGCCTAAAATTTGGGTAGATTCTATCAAAGAATCCATCCTCTGGCTCTTTCAGGAAAGAAGTGCTTGCGAGTCCTTTAATGAAGGACATCCTTGACCAGCAACTCATTATCATGGGTCCCTGTGATTCAGAGCTATATCAGAGATGGAAAGAAACTAAGACAGGAGTAGTTGCTCCTTAAATAGACAACAGAAAATTATACCTCCTTTCAGAGCTTGTTGTTTGGGAACTCAGCCTCTCTCTTGGAATTTCCATCAGAGTGGAATTTCTGTCCTCTTCCTCTTTCCCTAGAATCCACGGCAACTGTGGGGGAGTGGGGAAGGGTTGTAGAAAATCTTCCTTCTACTCCTTTTTGTACAAGTTCAGGAGACAAATTAGCTGTCAAAAAGGGATACACTTAAAAGAAGAAAATAGAGCTTTTCGGAAGTTTTTTTCAAGGGATTGAGAAGGCAGCTCTTCCTACCTCAGTCACTACTTAGTTATGATATAGTTTACAGAAAAAGGGATTATTTCAGAGAATAATCAAGAACTATGGTTAATCGGGCTCCTTGAAGGTGCAGCTGGATGGAGTTGGAGGGAGACAAACCCTGCTTCACTAGCAACAAGGGAAAGAATCCAAACTTGGAAAATGATGCAGCAAATTAATGATCTTTTTGTATCTTTTTTTTCTTTTAATTATTGCATATTTTATTTTATTCATGTAAAAGCAAACCAATAAGATAAAGGTAGAATGGATAAATGTCATAAATTTTGGGGGAATACAACATGATTCTTAAGAAGGGATACTAGCAGGAAAGTATTTTAATTTCAAAGAGAATTAAATTACCTAAAATAAATAAGTATAAATAAAAGATAGTAGAATATGATTAGGAGAAAATGAGAGCAGAAAACCCTGGGTTCAATCACACTTAAGTAAAAATTTCACAATTGTGGCAGATAACTTTTTTTACTTGGTTTAACAATATTTAAAGTACTTAACGGAGATAGGATTTGATGGTTAGAGATAATGTAATTAATAGGTCTTACTCTGGAGGCAAAAATGAGTGAACTTTACTTTAATGTCTTTTTCATACAATGCCTAGATTATATTAATAGTGAGCACCCTAATTTGAAATTGTCTGCAATTTTCCCTCCCTCATCTTAGGAATTCTTTGGCTAATACCTGTCAATCAATAAATACATACATACACACACACACACACACACATACACGTATATATATATAGATAGATAGATAGATCAATAATCAACCCCTTGAGTCCTTTACTCTCTTGCATTGCTAATCTTTTATCAGCTATAATTATTAAATAAGAAACAATTGTGTGATATGTAGTAAGGATATAGTCCTAGTTAAAAAATTCCTGTGAATAACTAAACTATGATGTAGTCCTAGGGAAATTCTTCTATAAGTTAACCTTAAAAAGTTAACTAAAAATCATTATAGAGTATATATTTTAAGTATGTGATCATAATAATGATATATATATACATACATACACATGTGATATATATATGTGTGTGCATATAAAGTCATCTTTATGTTAAATTAAGTAAGAAATTCCTATAAAAGGATATTAAAGGACTAATTGAGATATCATAGAAAGTAGAAAGTTAAAACATTACAAAGTTAGGACATAGTGACCTGCAAAATGCAACCTCTTATGAATCGGTTTTTAGATGACTTTGTTGCACCATACATGAATCAAGAGACCTATAAATAACTATGAATTTTGTAGCTAGAGGTCTCAGACTATAGGGGTGAACTATAGACCTCACCTTTCGCTTGTTTCGCTTAATAAAAGCTGGGGGTTTTGCCCTGAGAGGCTTCTCAGTTTCTTTTTCCACAAGTGCAAAGTCACAGAAATGGAATATGAAATGTCATATTCAAGTAGTATCAATAGGACAAAGAAGCTGGATCATGAGTTCATAGAAGAACATTAAGAAACATTTAAATATCAACTTCAGGTTTAATTCTAAGAGAAATAGGGATCTACTTGAGGGGTCTACTTAAGCAGTGTGTGTGACCTCCCCAAACAAACAAACAAAAAGGGATAAAAGGAGCATCATGTTGATTGATCATTTATCCAAGTAACATAAGAGGTCCTCAGCTGAGTGGTAGGGGTGTCTTGAAAGCTTATTGAAGGAAGAGAAGATTTGAAATAGCACTGTGTAGAAGGAGATATAGAATCAATTGAGGAATATGAAAAGGACTACCTTGCTGAAGTAAAGGCAACCACTACATTGGAAGCTACATTATGAAATGTATCGCTGAAGGAAGTAGAAATACTTTTCTTAGAAGAGATAATACTTAAGAAGAGGTTATTGATAGCTCTTTTAAAGTATTTGAGGGGTAATTAGATTTCTGTTTGGCCCTAGAGCACACAAATAAAAGTAATGGGGAGATATTACATATTGGTAGACATTCTTGATATAAGGGGAGAAATTATCTAACATTTTGAATTGACTGCTACATGAGATAATGAATTCTTACTGGAGGACTTCAAGAAGAGGCTGGGTGACTGGAATATTTGGGATTTTATAGACGTCATTCTTATTCAGATTGGACTAGATAACCTAGGAAATCCCTTCCAACATTGAGGTTCTCTGATTCTTTATGTGATCCAAAGTTCTTCTATGATCACTTAAGACCAAAGCAATTTCCCTGTCCACTGACTCTCCTACAATCTCCTGTAGTCTACAATCTGTTCTACTCAGTTGGTACCTGGTCACCACATTAGTGACATTGTTTTATTTTCTCATCTTCAAAGTGAGTGTGTTGGACCAAATGAACTCTAAAGATCATTCCACTTTGAAGATTTTTATGAGTCCAATTTTCCCTTTATTGCTTTACAAATTTCTGATATGTATACCTTGCTTTCCCAGTTATATTTCTGGAGGACAAAAACAATGTTATACAGTTCTTGGAATCCTTCACAATATCTACTATAGGGCTTTGCATATAATTGCCATTCAGTAAATATAAACTGAATGAAAAAAAATGTATCAAAGAATTGGGATGTGAGGGCAGAGATCATAAGGAGAGACACACCAAAGCCCTCTCCTGGCACCAATTAAGTCTCTAGTGTATATTTTAAGATTGGTCTTGATGAATCCACATATTGCAGTGAGACTGGGGTTTCCATTAGCGATTATTAATGATAATATAACTGAAGTTTTGATACTAGAGAAAGGTTGGTAGAGCTGAGTTTTCCCCAATGGACAATAAGTTCCAATTTGTGCTTTTATCAAAAGAGCAGACTGACTTCAGGTACTTAAAGGGAAATCTAAGTTCCTGATGAGCTAAGTGAAAGAATAAGGCTGCAGAGTGGAAGAGGAAAGTTTGATATGGGAGACTTAATGTTGGGTGGTAGAATTCAAGCAAGACTAAATATAGTTATACAAAGTGATGACTTGACCAGTAAATGAGAAAACTGGGCTGTAATTTCTTGATACAATGTTTCAGTCATTCCATAGTTGAGCGATTGGGGAGGGGGAAAAGACTGATCAAAAAAGCATGGTTTAATACATAATTCAGAAACCCACTGCAGTTTTAAATGAGATGTAGGAATATTTGTCCAGCTTTATTTCAAAATGCAATTCTCAATTGATGATTTCTGTTGTCACAGAAGAATATTACTAAATTATGTTTCCTTAGCTTGATGGCTCTCAGTCTTTCTGATTGTGTTTGACCAGTGAGATATCAGAAAAGCTATATTTTTCAGTTCTCACCCTCAGGCACAGTCACAGAGTGAAAGGAAAAGGGAGAAAGACACTTTAATGATCCAAATAATTGATTAAAAATCAATAATATTGTGTCCTGTGTATCCGAAGCATGATCTACACCTGAATGATAAGATTTTCATGCCTCATTTTTTATCCCCGTCACTTAATACAGCTAATAGAAGACACAACAAATGTTTGTGTACTTTTTGGCTGCATAGAATGTATTCTTTCTTCGTCTCCATCTCTTAAAACCTCCATCTTCCTTAAAAATTTCCTTTACCAGCTCATTTTACAGATGAAGAAACTGAGGCAAAATTAAGTGACTTGCCTCAGATCTTCAGTCTGATTTTCACTCATGAAGATGAATCTTCCTGACTCCAGCTGCCCATAGCTGCAGTGTTTTGGGACTATTCTCAAATAAGAGACAGTGGGTATTGTTTAAAAAAAAAAAAAAAGACACTGTTTTGTGTTTTGGGACTCAGATGACCCAAGATGAGTTTTAGTTTCCTCCTCTAGAAAAGAACAAGATGGAACTAGCAGGTTTTGGAACATTCCTTCTAGCTCTAAAGTCTAAGCAAATTTGTAAGTGAGTGAAATTATTATAACCAATAATTTGGGGAGATTGAATTTCCCCTTTTTATGGTCTTCATTTCAAAAGTCCAGTCTCTTAAAGAACTTTACTGATAAAAATATTAAATTAATTCTTGATAGCCTTGGTTAGATCCCCACCCCATTTTACAAGGAATTTAATCCCATTGTGTTTTAACCCAGGTTTGGGTGTAGATAAATTCTTTAATTAGTTTCCCAAGGCTGAGGATGATTTAGAAGTAAAAGAAATAAAGTTCATTAGAATAGTCCAGTCCTTCATTGCAATATTCATTCTCTCTCATCATTTGTTAACCAATCAGAGATGATTGCCACCCTCTTGAACACTCACTTTTCCAAGGCCATACAAGCCTTAAGCCTTTCACCATGTGTGTCTTTGACATTTCAGTGTTCTTGATCTCTTTTATTAAAAATCCTAGCATTATTAATAAACTGACTAATTACCCAGATTATCTCTTAATTTTTTAAAATGCCACAGAAGTATTAAAACCTAATTTAATCAATCAGTTTTATAAAACAAAACAAAAAGGGAAACTAAATGGAAGAAAACATTACTGTGTCTGAGGGAGGAATCATTCCATTTATTTTTAGAGTTGTTTTTGAAAACAAATATGTGCATGAAGAATTTTCAGAGTACAATTGTATGATTTGCCATTTACAGTTATGTGAACTGAGAAAGTGTGGGAGATAGATTGCTTTCAAACCACTTGGCTGACTCTTGTCTTTGAACTCAGTTGAAGTATAACACAGCTGTTACTTTCCTACTCTAGCATAGTAGGTTTCTAAGATAAGCTGAACAAATTGTTTTCATGGGGTGTTTAGACACTGATGGTAACTAAGTATCACAACAATTAGATGTGAATGTAATGTTATTTAAATTTTGAAAGCCAAGCCCCAGTTCATCCTGTTCATTCCTAGGAGATGGGGAGGTGTGAAAATTCCTAAGTATATATCTTTGCTTTAACCATTTCTCTATTACCCATACTCCTCCAGAGCTTTTTCAAGTTGAGTTTTGTGTAATAGAAAGGTTTGCTTCTTGGAAATGTAATAGACTAGACTGATTGCTTTTTTTTTTTTTTTTTTTTTTTACACATCAAATATCTACTTTATTATAGTAAGAAAGTGACAGTCAATTTAAATCAAAATTTATTGAGAACATTAGGAGCTGGAAGGACATTGGCTAATCACTGTAATGTCCCCAACAAATGGTAAATGAAAGCATAGGAAATTGAGTTAACACAAGTTAAAAGTTCACATACTTACTGAATTGTATTAGAAGACCTGCAACTTAATTAAATTATCTGAAAATGCTCATTTAGCTTCTATTGTACTAGTGAGCATTTATGCGATTTTACTATTAGACGTATAATAAGTGATAGGTTTGGATTAGGTAAAATTGAGAGAACTCTAATGAGCCAGAACTAGGAAAGGCTTAATCCATTATGAAGCAACATAACGGATGCTTAGAATATTATTAGAAATGTATTTCTCTAGTTAGTTGGTCACTCTGTTGCAGATTTCAGTCTGATGTTTTGAATGCTTTTTTTTTTAATCAACTAAATATTTAGTACAGGGCAAAAAATCTAACATTACACTATTTAGCCGATATACTTCCAGCCCCAATATTCTCAATAAATTTTTATTTAAATTTAAATTAGTCTTTTATGATATATTTTATATGTTCTAAACTTAAAAACTTGTTCAATGACAAAAATGTAGCATTCAAAAAAATTATAGGGACCATATTTAGGTGAAGTCAATTTATAATACAGATAGATGTAATGCAAATACTCATCAAGCTGTAAGCATATTGTACAATAAAAAACTCTTATCACTTTGAATTAGATTCCATTCAGTTTATAAAGTATCCTTCTAAAAGAGCTATAGCCTTTTAAATACATTCTTAGGTTGCATTTAATATTTTCCTATTTAAATAATGGTTATCAATATATTTTATTCCTTTTCTTTAAATTTTTTTTAGTTTTCCTTGATTTCAAGCTTACCATTTGTACTTGGAATTCCAAGATGACATGCAATTACAACATTAATTTCAAGTTGGTACTAATGCACATATTGGGAATTGTATAAGTGAATGCATGTGACATTTCATACAGTTACCAACTTTGTTGAAACAAATTAAAAAGGCCTTCATACCATAGAACCATATGATATAATAGACCACAAGATTACTTTGGAATACTTTTTTCCTAGGAAAATAGAGTAAAAACCATAGTACAGTCATGTCCTTTTCTTCTAATAGACCAAAGTGTTGAGGAAGAGGGGTTCTAAAAATAGAGAAAAGTGACTTTTTATTCAGCCCTGGCAAGAGGAGAGGGTCTGAGTAGGAAAAGAATCAAAATATGCACAAAACATTCCAGGCAGGCTCTGATTTAGTTTCATTCTATGCAAAGTTTCATTTAGAGGAATAAATTATTTTTTGGAAAAGTGTATTAGAAACACTTTACCTTTGAATCTCTCTACTCTTCCCCTGTGTTCTCCCATCCCCACTCCAATTCACAGATGGGGGTGGAGTGGAAGGGGAGGAAAAAATTCTGCAGACTTTTTTTTAGTGGCTGCTAGCAAAAGAAAATAAAAACAAAAGCTGTCTTCTCTGTACTACATTTATAGAGAATTAATTCCTATATGAAACATTAAGTGCTTGACTATACCTAAAGCAAAAATTTGATTGTTCATTATTGACATTGCTTTATACCAGAAGGTGGCGATTGTTTTAATAATCATTGCAACAAAAATCAGTTTTGTCTTTAGATTAAATAGAGGAAATTATTCATTTGGAATTTGTCAAGAATAAGCCTTTTGAAATCTGTAGAGTTCACTCATTCCCTGATTCCTCAAGGCAATTTTAACTCTATTACTAATAGGCAAATAGACAAAATCTATTTAAAGAGAATGCAAATTAGGTCTCCTAAAATGGTACTGAGAATATTTCAGAACTTTGGGTCCTACAGTTAATACACCTTAAAGGTATTTTCTATACTACATTTAATCAGACTAGTTACTATCTATTAGAAAGATCCCATTTCAGATTTATTATCCAAATGATATGATATCTTCATAAAATATAACCAAATTCCTTGATCCTTCAAAATTTGCAGCATTTTGTTAATTTGTTATTTGCAGGGGGAAAAGATACACATAGGAAATTCCTTCACTTGACCAACATTTATCACAAATGTATAATAAAGCATATGTAAAGACTTTTTTTTGATAAAATAAAGGGGAAAAGGTTCACATATTTTGTCAGAAAACATTGTTATCTAAATTACAAAGTCAGCTCACCAAATCTCATGAATTCCTTAATTAAAAGTAATTGGAAAGTAAAAGCACCAGGAAGCTCTGATAGTTTTTGAATATTTTTAAGCTATATTAATTGTAGGACCCAAAAGTTCTGAAATATTCTCAGTACCATTTTAGGAGACCTAAGCTACCTGAGGATTTATTTGGTAGGATTGTAATTTTCTACAATATGTTGCCTTTATGCAGTTTGACATCACCAAAGAAGAAGAAGAGGAGGAGGAAGAATACTGTTTGGCTATTGAAATAGCTGCATTCATTCTAGAAGTTCTACTTTTCTATAGTTTAGATTACCTGCATGATAAAAGGATAAAGGGGTCAAGGATTAGCATTAGTTTTTTTTTGTTTTTTTTTTAAGTCAGAAATTTGTCATCCTGAAAAATGCCTCCCTTTCAGCAAGATAGATAGATATTTTAAACATTCTCCTTCCTTCTTTCCTCCAATTGGACTTCCCAAACTTTTCCAATTGATCTTTTTCTTCTTCTGCAGGTCTAGCAAAGTTTTCCTGAACCTAGTCACTGGCACCTCTCCCATAATTCATAAGATGTTGCTCTGGATTTGTCCAATGTTATACAATTACACATAGAAGAGAAAAATATTTGATAATATATAACATATTAAAGCAATAGGAAATAACGTGTCAGATTTCTCATTAGTAAATTCCTATAATGGCTTACATAAAAATGAAACTACCTATTAATATTTTTTCTTAGATTCACATTTATAGCAAAAATATTACAATGTCTTCTAGTAGCCTTGCAATGCTGGCAAAAAAAATTTATTATACCAAAAATGATCTGGCATGCTTAAACTAGCTTGAACAATATGAAATTTTAAAGATAGCTGAATGCCCATTCTTTAATTTTACTAAAATAATGAAAAGCATATATTAACTTGAGCTTACAAAACATGTAAATACTAATTCAAATGAAGCATCTATTTGTACATATATATTAAATTCTGGAATGCAGTATTAAAAGCCATTCTTCTTTTTCTATGTTTTCTGTGCCTCCTCACTCCCAACCTTTCCACCTCCAAAGTAAGAATAAATACATTCCTTAAAATACTCTATCAACTAATTCAGTGATGTCATACTACATAGGTTGAACCATAGACTTTCTTAAATATCAGCAAAATGTAACCCATTCCTTTAGCTTATATTTAATGAGACAAGAAAACTAAAGATTTCTAAGAGGGAAAAATCTAGAGTAAAATATGTTGTTAACAAAACAAAAACTTCAAAAGGTCAGGAATTACTGAAAAAGGATGCAGTCAATGCTTTCTCCCTATGGATGACTCGTTTGTCTTATATTGAGGCCAGTAATGATGGAGACTTATTTTGATTTAATAACTGTGCAGGTTAGTGCCATTATTTCCTTAAAAAATAAATAAATAAATCCAGAATCTCAATTAGGGATGGCATAATTATAAATGGTTCAGTCACCAGAAAATGCCAAGACAGAGATCCTATGCCTTCAGCTACAGGCCTTCCATAAATTCATCACTGACTCTCTACAGATCTATTTGGGAAGAAAGAAAGGTTCACACTATCTTCACTGCTCTATTTTAAGAATACAGACAAGATACTCCTCCGCAAGCAGGACAAGTCTAAAAGTCACAATACCTTTTTTTTATTTTAAAAACTTTAAAGTAAAGAAAAATAGGCTCTCCTTCATGACACATGCACATAACTCCCATTACCATTATAGCAGTTATGTATGCATCAACAAAAGGATAGATCCTTTAATATTGCATGAGGAAAAGTGAAAGCATGTTTTGAGTTAGGAAGTGGGATAAATAGACAAGTAATGAATATATTTCAGATTTAAAAAAAATAATTTCAGGTTTCAAAAAACTAGTAAGCATGTTCCTTCAAATTTGCTTTATGAGATTTTGTCTTTAAGATTGATAAAAGTATGTTCAAGATGACTTAATGACAAAAGATATAGTTGCCTACTGCTTGCACTCAGGAACTACAACAGAAATGACAATCATATTATTCAAGGTAACTAAGAATAGTACAAATTGAACTTTAGGAGTCCATAGGGTCTAATCTTTCTCTCCTCTTCCATTTGCTCATTTTCTCAAGATAGTCCATCATAATGAAACTTTCCAGTGAGTATTTTAAATTCTACTAATATACATTTTGTAGAAATGTGAAAAAGAAAGAAATTGTTTTAGATTCTTTCTCTTTAATGTGGATCGTAGAAATTGTGTGTGTGTATGTGTGTGTGTGTGTGTGTATTAACAAGGTTTTTTTCTTTTCAAACTAAAACGATGTCAAATCTTGCAGAGCCCCTCGCATACAGTCCAAATTTCTTTACTTCTGCAGAAGTTTTAGGTACCCAAAAACTACAGCAAGAATCTCCAACAATAACATGTAAATAGCACTAATAACTGCTGACTCACAAATGCAAGTTTGGCCCTGATTTACAAACTAATTTTACAAACTAACACACCAAGTCTATTTCCTTTTTTTCTTCCTAACACATATCATTAGTACAAACTTGTTCTTGAAGTACTGTTTTGGAACATACTACTTGAACTTACGCTCTTAAAATAAAATATTTCTACATTGGTTAAAAAAAATAAAAACTATGATGTAATATGATATGGAGGGGAGCTTGATCTCAACGAATGTCTGATAAGTAAGCATCAGGACTATTTTTCCTGTTTTAAGCTCTTAGGCTTTGTTGTGCCAATGTGCTTTGGTTGAAGACAACATTAATATTAACGAAGGATGGAAGTCTGAGATTTAGTGACTTTCACTTCCCGACCCCCGCCCTTACTTCCCTTCATAGTAAATCCATTAGTATAGATGGATCTACATTAATAAACAAGGACAAAATAGCTCTCAATTCAGGGAATTTTATTTGACCTTTGGTATGAATTACCCATATGTAGTTGAGAGATATTTGAAGTTGACCTATTTATTCAATGAAGTTTAAATTATTGATTTATTTCTATAGTATGTCAAAACATTATCTCCCTAGGTACCTATCCACCAGGGAACAGACCTAGTATTTCATCAGCATAGGGAGGTCCCAAGTGAGGAGCCAGAGCATTTACCAAAGATCTGTAACCTTCTCTAAGCTGTTTAGTGTTAGAAAGTTGCCTAGGGCAATAAGAGGTTAAGTGAACTCAGAGGCACATAAGCATAAAATGTCAGAGATGGGATTTGAAACCAAGGCTTCCTGACTCTCTGAGGCCAGTACTCCACCCAATAGTGCTTTACAAAGATAGATGAGAGATAAATGATAGACAGGTGAGAGATTTTTTTCCCAAAAAAATTCCTTGAGTCATTCATTTGTTAACTCGTTAAATGAGTCATTTTAAATCTTTTATCTGAATACAGTGGGGTAAAACCTAATATTTTGTTGAAAGACAGAGTGTCTTTTTCAGGGTTGCATAACCATTATGTCAGAGGTAGGACTGGAAGTTAGTGTTTCTTGACTCTTTGAAGCCATCTCTCTCTGTACTGTACTGCCCCCAGATAAATGGTGGTGGTGGTGGTATATAGAATGACAGAGACAGAGGAAAAGGAGAGAGACAGACAGACAGAAACAGAGACAGAAAGACAGAGAAACAAAGAGGAGGAGAAAAAGCAAAAAGATTTTTTTTTTGGGGGGGGAGGCATAGTTTGAGTCCTTCTCTTGCTAATTCTCTGGGAGAGGAATTCATTTACCTTTTATATGAATGAAATTTCTTTTCTTCTCATATAAATGGAGTTATTCAAAACTTTTCTCATGACTTGAGTAAACACAAGAGATGATGAATTTTTCCTTTTTGGAGGTGTTTAAGTAGAAACTAGATGACCACTTGCCATTTATAATATACTGAGGATTCCTAATGGTTATGGTTTAAGATAGATGGCTGCTGAGTTCTCTTCCAGTTCTCAGATTCTTCATTGAAAGAAAGACACATCTTTTAAATATCAATATTATTCTTCTGGTACTACGTGGCAATTTGTCATGAAATTAAGTTTAGAGTTAACTTAATAGACAAATGTTAGAGTAACATATGTTCCTCCATCTATTCCTGGATTCAGGAGGACCTGAGTGCCTCATTTTCCTCTTCTGTAAAACAAACTGAAGATGGAAATAGTAAACCACTCCAGTATCTTTGGCAAGAAAACCTAACTGGCCTCATAATGACTAGATGTAACTGAAATGACTGAACAACAACAAAATTTAACGTATATAGATAACTATGAAGGAACAAGACAGGAACCCAAATGGAGCCTTTTTGCTAGTTCTATTCAAAGCTTTTGACTTTTATCAAAGAAATTAGAAAAGGATCATGGGGCTTAAAAACATCTTTATCCCTTGAAGAAATAGCCAAGATGTCATTTGAGCTAAAAATTGAAGACCTCAGAGCAGCTTAGAGAGGCTACATGTCCAGATAGTATTACACATGTAGCAGAGCAGCCTCCTATGGAGACTTTGTGTCTGGGCAAAACTCTACAACTAGCAGGGAGTCATTCCAGGAGGATCAACATGATGATATAAATAAGTGACATTAATGTACCCACAGTTTTTGAAGCATCAGTTGCCTCTCCATCCATGTTCATACATACATACCTCTCTACATGTCTTCTGTCCACACATTTTTTCCCTATCTTTCATTCCATCCTTACTTTTTATATGTATCTTATCTTCTTACTGTTGGTGTGTGTATTTGGGGGAGAATGTTCTTGATTTATGGGAAAATATTTCCTTGCTTCTTTTTTTTTTACTATGTCGATTCAATTAAAAACAAACAAATAACCACTTTGAACAATTGTGTATTCTGCTAACAGATAAACATATTAATAAATTCTTGTGCTTTATGGTTTTAAGGTGTACATACTCACAGGGCATCCTTGAATCTGTGATATCCATTCCCTGGATTATTCTCTGTGTGAATTGATAGTGTGTTTTCAGTGTAGCTATGACAAAATAAAGAGCATTTGAGTATATGTATATATGGTGTATATACACATAAGTGTGTACGTATATGTATGTATATGAACACAATAAACATCTATGAGAAGAAATTCCTCTTAAAACATTACCAGATTCTGAAGTACAGAATATAAACTTATTTCTAAATTCTCCTTACCTTCAATGTTTATTTTCAGACACATGCTTACTGAAGGATAGCCATACCTTTTAAAAACCTAAATATGAAGTCCTCTTCCCCTAGTGTGTTTCAGAAAAGATTTAGTGATAGTTATTTCAGTGAGTTAGAAAATAAAGAACTCCTGAATATCCTCTCCATGTTCTTAAAAAATAGATATACATTCTCCATTCATTTAAAATCCTCTCAATTTAAGTCCTGGCTTTGATTAATTTCAGTACAACCAAATGAAGCATTAGTTATATTCCTCACACAACTGTATCTTTCAAATTGATTTTTTTTTTATTTTTTGCTATTTGTTTATGAGAGTTTATTTTATAGATCGGTGTTGAATGGCTCTATTTACACAGTGCTGTGCTAGTTATTAAGGGCTTTTAGCCAGGGCTACCAAGTGTAAATCTACACTATATAAGATTAGTTGTTAGTACCATTGGGGAAAAGACACAGTTTATTACTTTGTATTAAAAGTTAGTACTTTTAATATGCTGTAATATTCATAAAGGCAATATTGACTCAGAGCCCATCTTATTCCTCAGCAACCACCAGAAGAATTCTTTTTCATTATTAAGGGCCAACACAGTCCCAGTAGGTTTGAGTATCTGAAGAATTATTCATTTGAAGATCAGGCTGTGCTTTTGAACTCTTGAGAATTGCTCAAAAATTAAAAACTTAAATTCTTGATATATTATAATCTGCTGAGGTTATAACAGCTTTGTCTAATTATCGATCAGGGTAAAACTCTTATAAAGATAACCTAAAAGGAATTTTCAATAAAACATTGTACTAGTCACTGGATGGCTGGACTTTTCTTTTGCTAAACACAAACCCAAATAATTTTCTGAACAACCAATAATAGTGCCACAAATATGGCTTTTGTTCCTGTTTTTGATCAGACTAACTGCTGTGCTGTTACTCAATTAGTGACTAGATTTTTATCAATTAACACCCCCTCTGCCACAAGAGAGTTCTCTGAATTTTTATGTCATAAGGACCACAAACGCCTGTTATAATTAAAACTGAGGTGATTTCTAAATTGGAAAAGTATCAACTTCTAACCTGACCACTCTTTAGTAAAGGTTAGTAGTCAATGCTCTTGCCTTTAGCAAGACTACAGTAATACTTCAGACATATGAGAATCATTTCAACTTTTAAAAAGATCTTCAGAGAAGGAATTTCTATATCTTCTCTCAGTAGCCCATTTCACTAATAACCTTCATTGTCAAGAATACATCCTTATCTAACCCTGATCCCTCATTCAGAAGTATAAACTCATTCCTCTTGTGCCATCCTCTGTGGAGATGGAGAACAGCTGTGCAGTATTTTCACTGCAGCTTTCCATAACCCTGGTTTTAAGCATCCCTTTATCCCTTTTTAGGCTAACTAATTCCAGATTCTTTAACCTTTCCCCAAAGGTTTCCTATCCTTTCTGACTCACCTCTGAACCCTAATGATAGATTGCATTTCCATAATACTTTTCATCATCAGATATATAAATTTTAACATACATAAATGTCTATTGAAACAAATCTAGGTATATCTGAATTGTGAAAAAATAATAACCCTGATTTAGTAAAAGGAGAAGCAAAGATAGAAAAGTCAGCTGGGTGATGACCTGTAGGATAAACTGCAATCAAGCACTTTTTTTCAGGTAGCTTGAAGGGAGTGTCAGAAGCTGCCTAATAAGATGACATATGAGGATTACTTGGTACAAAAAGTATAATAATAAGCCAAGGATAAGACATACAGCCTCTACTTTAAGGCAGCTATGGGATATTGTGGAAGGAACACTGAATTTGTAGTCAGGAAGACCTGAATTCAAATCCTGACTCAAATATTTATTGTGTGATTCTGGATAAGTCACTCACCTTTAACAGCCTTCGTTTCTCCATTTTCATAACAAGAATAATAATACCAACTTCTTTCAGGGATGTCATGAAGATTCAGTGAGATAATATATGTAAAGTACCGTACAAAGCTTAAAGTACTATATAAATATATAAATATAACTTATTAATATAACTAAAGGAGAAAATTAAAACTCTAGACTTCTGCACCTACTTCAAGTCTAGTCCCTGATCTTTTTTCTTTTTCTTTTTTCCTTTTTGATCTGAGCAAAGCTCAGCAAAAAATAAACATTCAAATAAGGTTTGTTGATGGTACAATGTCTTAAAACATCTGAAAAAGATCTAAACTGTTTGAAAAGGAGAGGTGCCTTTTGGTGTCTTGAGTAGAACTGAGCTAATTAGACTGTGAATGGATCCCTTCCTCCTAATTATAATATAAACTTTAAAAATTCCTAAAATCACCTGATTCTTAGATTATTACAATAATCTCCCTCCTGATTTCTCTTCCTCCAGTCACTCTAATCCATTTCTCACGAAGCTGGCAGATTAAATTTTCACCTTCTTGCTCAAATACCAATTTCTTAATCTGGCACCAAGCTTCTCCACAATTTTGTCTCAATGTACTCTCTGAAAATAAATTGGTGCATTCTCCTACTCCTAAACATTCTTTCATCTCCTCTCCTTCATAGCTATTGCTTACTCTGTCCTTCCTGTCCTACCCCCAAGAATGAACCTCCATTTACTCTCTAGCCTGCAAAATCCTAACCATTCCTTTAAGCCAGCTCAAATCCTCTCCTAAGAAATTTTTCTTAATTACCTCAAATCCAAGGATCTGAACTTCTGTGAACTCCTACCACATTTGCTGTATACAAGTTGTGCCTTATCTTTATCTTAACCTTTTTATGTGCATCCTCTTTATTCCCCTCTCAAAACTAGATCATGAATTCTTTGAGGACACAGATGAAACTATGCTTTAGAAAATGACCAGCAAGGCTTCTCATATTGCCTTATATTGCAGTGACTAAGTAGTCACTGATTGGTTATAGCAAATAACCACCTATTAGGACTGATCAAAGGACTGAGCTTGCTGTTTTGAGCGTCTAATGCCACAGCAAACAATCAAATTCAGATCACTGTCTATTGAAAAATAGATATATCATCATAACAGATGATGCAAGATCTTTGCTGATTGAGCTACTAATTTTTTTTTGTTTATTTCTGTTAGAAATTTACATGGTGTACGTGTAAATTCTGATACCTGCTCATGACTTAAATTTTTTAAATTCATATCATTAATTTTATCTTCTGAGTTCCCTAGTTAAAAAAAAACAAACAGGAAAATTCTTGTAAATATGTTTTGTAAAGCTAAACAAATTCACTGGCCATGAGAAAAGTATGTTTCATCTTCTGTCTTCTAGAGTCACAACTTATCATCTCATTCATCAGAGTTCTTGAATTTTTCAAACTTCTTTGACTTTACCTGCTTCTGATGCATTTTGTATATAGTCTGACACATCTGTAGTATGTGTGTATGTACACACACATATACATAGGTAGATATTTATATTTTTCACTATTGACTATGAAGACTTAAGGAAGCAGCTTTTAAAAGTGATATATTGGGCTTTACTCAAGATTAAACTTAAAAAGAAAAACAAGTTGTATGTAACAAACATCTGTAGTTTCATATACATGCTTTTCTTTTTCTCTTTTACTACATCTATGCAAAAGTCCATTCCATTTTGGATTTTGAAAAGGAAAAGCAAAGGAAGGGAAGGAAGAGATTCTGTAAACGGCTCTCTATTAAAATTATTAGTTCATTTGAATACACACACATAAGTATGTATATGTATGCACATGTATGTTCTCAAATTCATAAGCCATCACTGGTCACAACCCAAAACAGTTCCTTATATTTATAAACTCATGCTGTAAAATACAAATGATAAGTATCTATTCATAAATAGCTATAAGTGTGCCAGAAGCAGATTCACCATCCTAAATTCCCTGGACATACAATTATGCCTAGTGCATTCATCCTGGAGAGTTAAAATGTAAACTTAAATAAGACATACTTTTAATATTGCCCTAGGCACCAGATAAATATTTTAAAAACAGAAACCTGGCAAGAATAAAAGCAAAAATCAATTTTTCTTTCTTATCACCTTAAGAGATCTTTAAATTTCTTAAAGGTTGGTAAAAAGAATTTCACCACCACCCGAGAGCATTAAGTCTGAGCTCAATTAATTCCTACTGTTCATAAGACTCCCTAACTCAGATTTTAAGATACAATTATAAATAAAGTAGAAAGGAATATGGGTGACCCTTGACTTTCTCATATCTTTACTGTTTATGCAAAGTGAGTGCCTGGCAATCCCAGGCACATCCATCACTTGCTTGTTTTGCCTACAGCGATCTGGGCTGTCTGCTGTCAGTAACACCAAAGGAAAGGAATCCCCTTCATATAACTTCAGAAATCCTCCACCTCTTGAAATCAGAGATAGCTATTAAGCATTTTATAGAAACATTAGTATATATTATCAAATCCTTATTACAATAATTATATGAACATTGATTTACAAAGAATACTTGTTATCTATAATCCATTTCAAGTGTTACATTAAAAAAAGTTTAAGCAAGTCAAACATTCCTCTCTGATTAAAAAAGACAGCAATAATCAAATAACCTTTATTGTCTTGTCATTTGCCCTTTCTTTTAGGAGATATACCACTGGAGCTTCTAGAGTCAGAGAGGGTTATTGAATATGAAACCTTTTTTCTTTGGGGTGTTATACCATAGAAAGGGGATGCTCTGAGGTGATGAATGTGTCCCTTAACAACATATCCCACTATTGTGAAATAGGTTACCTTAGCAACACGCTTACCTCCTACCAGTAAGGGCCTGGAGACCGCTTTTTGTTTCTGAAACTAGTTAGTCCATCTTGGCATCAATTTAACTAAGTTTATATTTATTTAAACACAATTAACAGCAATTCTATTACCTGTTTTGCCAGCAAAAGATGAAATAGTTCATGCTACTATGAGATTCATGATCTTGGTGGAGTGGAACAAGAGGGATGGGCTGATTTTTTTTGTTGGTTGGTTTTGTTGGTTGGTTTTTTTTTTCTATGAGTGACAGGCTTTTTAAATGAGCTGAAAAAAAAATCTGCTAGGAATTGTCTTGATTCATTAAGTAGACTTAGATTTCTCCTTAAGATGCTTAACTTCAATTCAATTCAGTCAGTACTACTATAAAACTAAAAGACTTAGTTCCAATTTCATAGTCAGAATATTTAAATCGCCACTTAATCTATTTTTAAACAACTAAGTGGAATAGAATAAAATGCTTTGCTTTTATGGATAGTCTCCTTCAATGCTGTTATGAACTCTTTAAATTTGCTTTGGCATCTATGATGCTTTGTTGCAATCTTAGATGAACTGAAAATATCTTCTTTCACAAGAAAAGCAAGAAACTTCAATTCTGCAGTCATTTGTTCATCTCTGAAAATATTTGGAGGAGGTACACTTTTCTGCCAACACATTAAACAGCTGGCAACAGCTGCATTTGCCCGGCTCTCATGGGCATAGTTCTGTCCATAAGCTTATAAAGATGCATATCCTGTTCTTATATATACTAAATCCATAACTATGTATGTTAAATACCTTCATGTGAAGAAAAAATTATTAAACTTGAAATAATGAGAAAAAGGCAGAAAATAAGACAAACCACTACCAGGGAGATTACTTAGCTTTGAAAAAAGAGGTCAAGGGATTCTTAACAATGTGTTGGAGGTGCAGAACGATGTGCTTTTAAGAGGCAGCTGGTGGTATATATAGTGGTATAGAGTGGACAGAGTGCTTCGCCTGGAATTGGAAATACCTGATTTCAGATGTAGCCTCAGGCACTTCCTGGAGTTTGTGACCCTGGGCAAGTCACATAAACTGTGCCTTACATTCCCCACTGTAAATTGGAAATAATAATAGTGTCTATCTCACAAGTGTTTCAAGGGATCAAATAAAATAATATTTGCAAAAGTGTTGAGCAAAATTATTAGCACATAGCAGATGCTATATAAATGCTTATTCCCTTCCTGTCAGGAATATAACAGATATTTTAAAATAGATATCTTTATTTTTAGACTTGTAATATATTGGGGAAATGATACTTTGGACTTGGGACAATTTGGGACAAGTGATAAATTTTTTTTTGTTGTTTGAATGTACTTCTCTTTAAATCTTCTTTTCTTGGAAAAAAATGTATACTCTGAAATAGATTCAATTAAAAAAAAAACTACTTTTGTTTAAATAAACTTTCAGAACTTTTGTGGCAACAATGTGGCACAGAAAATAGACTTCTGGAACTGAAATCAGAAAGACCTCAATTCAAATCTTGCTCCAGACTAAAGCTATGTGACTTTGGATAAGTCATTTAATCTCTCTCAGCCTCAGTTTCTTTATTTATAAAACTGAAATCTAACAGCCCCTACTTTCCAGGGTATTAAATGAGATAATGTGAAGGATTTTACTAGCCTAAAAATACTTTATAAATGCTAGTAGCAATAGTAGTAGCAGGAGCAGGAGCAGCAGGATTAGCATTCCTTTTGTACAGAACTGGGTTCATGAATTACTCTGATATAGTACCAAATACATACCAAAGAATTGTCCATCAATCTCCATTTCCACCTAAGTCTGACTGAATTGGATTTCAATTCAAAATAGAAAGGTTTAGGGTAATTATAACAGGAAAAAAATCCAGACTGTGAGAATTATAAGATGCTTGAATATGTTTTCATACAAAGCAACAGAATCTCTATTGCTCTAACTCTCTAAGGATTATATAAAACATCCAAGAGTGGGAATACTTAGATAGTCTTGCCAAGAATGATGAGTATGGAGTACAGTACTAGTTACCTTTAAATGATCCTGACTACCAAAGATTTTTATAATCTATTTAGAAGCCCTAATTATCATGTTCCTTCAATCCTATGGTTTTTATAAAACTGTACCTCCTGGGGCCACTAAATCAGCTAATGGAAAAAGGAAGTAGATTATTGAATTATCTGTGTGTGTGTCTTCAAAGTTTGCAGAAGTTATCATTTTTTGCTTTTGTCTTTTTTTAAATCTACAAAAGGAAAAAAAAGTCAAACCAATAATGAACTACAAATCATTTTGAGCACTCATTTATAAAAGCAGATATACTGTTATACATGGTTTCAAATGCAAATTATATAGATTTCTGTTAAGGGGCTTAAAAAAAGCCTTAATGACTTCAAAACTGTATTTACAGGACTTTTTAAAATTAGCATTCTTTCAAAGCCATTACAGCCTGTCATGTAAATCAGTATTTAGGGACTTTTACATTACAGTTGGCAATGCCAAGTTCCCTTTCTCATGCCTTAGTATTTGGATCCCTGATGCAATAAACCATAATGGTTTCAACTCATCAAGGCCTTTTAATTCATGGATCACTGTCATGATAAATAATAGCAGCTTTTTGGTGCCTTTCTTTGGTCTAGGATAGTCAGGTTCTAGAAAGTCAAGTCAAGAAGGTCTTTCATATGATCCATTATAGGAAATATTGATAGAGATGGAACCTGTGTGTGATTTTAATGATACGGAGATTTCATAGGTAAGGAAACTCCCTCTACCAATGCACGTTTTTCTGCTATTTATGGTTATAAAGACCTACCTAGAGGATTGAGAGGTTAAATGGCTTGCCCAGGAAGATAAAGGCATTATATATCAGAGACAAAATTTGAATCTTGATCTTTTTGGTTTTAAGGTCAACTCTCTATCCATTAGGTTGAACTGTCTACGAAAAGAGAAAGAAAGTTCATATCCTCAAAATTAAAAGAATCCAGTTTATCAAGTGAAGTTGTCAGTTTTGGAGATAGTCTTCAGTCAAGTTCCTATGGTGTTCTGATAAGAGGCTATGTTCTTTCTGTTGACTTTTTTAAAAAATATGCCAGGAGGCCATTCTAAGGGACTTCAGCTATTTGGAATATGTCTTAGTTTTCTCCATTCACAGGTGAAGGACTCAAAGGATCCCTCCATGGAGGAAGAGATCATGATATAATTCCAACAGCTACATCGTATATCAGAATACCCTCATTTTTAGTTTGGAAACTCCAACAGAATGTAAACTAGAGACAGATACATAATATATAGCTACATAATACATAATAATAGATACATAAATATATAGCTACAAAGATCCATAGAGTGGTAGGAAGCTAAGCTAGTAGATATATAGCTAAGCTATACATCTAGTATAGCTAGATGAATGGAAAGATTAAAAAATAGATGGGTTGGTAGGTAAGTAGGAGGGAGGGAAATATAGCATTTATGAAATATTTTCTATGTTCCAGGTACTCTGCTAAGTGCTGACCACATACATCTGATCAGACAAATCAGTCTCTGCTCTCAAGGAACTTATGGCATAGTGTAGAGTTGTCAGGAAGTACTGAGAAAACATAGAACTGTATATAAAACCAAAGCTAACATTAAAAGTCCAGGGTGGCATCCAAGAACAAATCCAGTTTTTCACTGGGTATGAGTAGAAATAATAATAGCAGTGGAGACCAGTGGAAAGGACAAGAGGTAGAAAAACCCAGGAAGTGTTGGTAGAGTCCTGGATCTGGTAAAGATAAGCTTCTTTGTACCCTCAGTGCCTAGCACGGTGGCTTGAAAACAATAACTTAATAAATGCTGATTTATTTGCAGATTTGCAAATTAGTCATTTTCCATTAGTCATGGAAATAAATAGGAACACAGATCTAGGCCTTAAGCAACTCTTTTCTTTTACACATGAGGAAATTGAGGCTTTGGTACATTAAATGACATTAAATCACACAAATAGTAAGCATTAGAGTTTAAATTTGAACCCAAATCCTCTGAAACCCAGACTAGATTAAAAAAAAAAAAAAGCACTTCATAGAAAACAGAGTGCACAGTGCTCAGTCATAATCCATAGACTGATGCACAAGCAATGTATTCACAATTCCAGAAACACTAGAGAAAAAAATGTAAAAGTTATGGATGCCCAAGTAAGTGGATATTGTTAATATTCAAGGTGATTGACAATCTTTTCTTTTAAATGTTTGGCTTTGTGTGGCTTCAAATAGTTTAAATTCTCCTCACTCCTCAAAAACTGAAATGTCCTGTTCTTTTTATTTTAAATTAAGTTCTGTATTTTAATGAACAGAAATATATTTGACCTCCCAGCCATACCCCACTCAGTTGGGGGGGGGGGGGGGAAGGTGAAAATCTGGCATGTCTTATTCTTGTGTTTAATATTTTTGTATTTAATGTTCCACTATCTCAACAGTATATTTAGTCAACTAAAACCTACTTTTCATTGTATTGTAGCATAGGTTTTGGTACAGAAATGTTCTTTGAAAATAAATTTTAAAACCCTTATCCTACTTAGTACATGGGGAAAAAAGAGTGACTTTAAATTCAGGATAATTGAGTTCCAAACACAGCTCTACTATTTGATATATATGTAATCTTAAATAAGTCAATTAATTATTTCCTGAGTTAGTTTCTTCTACTGTAAAAAGACAACTGTTGGACTAGATGATCTCTAAGTTTCTTTTTTTTTTTCTCTAAATTCCATGATCCTAATAGTCAGGAAAAATAATCACTGTGCATTCAAATCAGGCCTCAGAGAATAGCTATGAGATCCTGGGCAAGTCATTTAACCCTGTTTGCCTCAGTTTCCTCATCTGTAAAATGAGCTGGAGATGGAAATGGCAAACCACTCCGATATCTTTGCCAGGAAAACCCTTAATAAAATTATGAAGTCTGAAGATAAGATTGAAATGACTAAATAACAACATATAGTATTTTTAAATATTCCAGACCTTTGTAACTTTAAAGTTAAAGTTCATTTATAGGATTTTATTGTATCTTCACACTAAAGCTGATCAATGATTATTGGCATCTCATAGCACAATAGATGTCAAAAGTAATGACATTTTTCCTTAGTCATCTGAAAATATTTCTCTTCATTCCTTAGAGATACCTTCTACTTCTATATTCATTTTTCATTGTTTCCATTAACATAAAAATGTTGAAATACAAGACAGGATTTTTTGTGCTCTTAACTTAGATAATGCCTGTATTGTGCATTTATTTTAAATGCCTTCCCAGAATTTTCTTTGACTGATGTTCGTTAGGATTAGTTGTTAAGACCCTGGAATTTCAGCTGAATATTGATTCCTTTTTGGATAAATGCTATTTACACTTGTAAAAAATGTCAATACTATTGCTAGTTAAGAAATGACTAGGAAGCCTGATCTAAGCCTGAAAGTCTGAATAAAACACTTATGAGGTGGGGAAAATCATATTGAGCAATGTTAGGAAAAATGCAAGCTTATGTGCATTTCTTCTAAATCTTATAAAGACAAATATCAGTGTGGATCTTCTGAAGATTAAGGGAAAATGTATTTCTTAATTAAATTATTTTGTGAGATTCAGTATAGTGTCATAGGTGGTGGAGGTATCACAAAGATTTGGGTCTGACTATACACTGGCTGTGAGACTATGAACAAGTCATTTAACCTTTTAGTGTCCAAATATTCTCTCAGACCAAAAGATACAGAAAAATTATTGATCTGAATTAGCGGAGCCCGTTTTCACATAAGAAATTCCCAACAATGATAAAATAAAAGTCTACAGCCAAGGGTCCTCAAACTTTTTAAATAGGGGGCCAGTTCACTGTCCCTCAGACTGTTGGACGGCCGGCAGGACTATAGTAAAAACAAAAACTTTGTTTTCTGGGTCTTTAAATAAACTTCATAGCCCTGGGTGAGGGGGATAATCGTCCTCCTGACACATCTAGCCCGCGGGCCATAGTTTGAGAACCCCTGGCACTCTACACCATCCTCCCTGTTCACCCCTTGCAAACAAACAAACAAAAGCTGTAGTTACAAGTTCATTCATTTCAGACACCACAGGAAAATCAACTGCTTTATTATTTAGTGGTCTTACAATTCAGGAACAATTTATGACAGATTATCTTTTTTTTTCCTATGTGAAATCTCTTCCAAATTGGAAGCAAATCTATAAATAGTTACTATTGATAATCAAGGGATGCTTATGGATTATATTAGTTTATATTGATAGAAGCTTTACCATCTATAAAACCAAGTTCTCAGAATAAATTGTGAGGAATCTAGGATAGCATTATTAACCTCATTTTGAGAAGCCCAATTCCTCCCCTCAAAAAAACAAAAAAAAAAGGTTCAGTGAGGGTGACTTGCTGATTACCTTGCAATGGATAAGAGTCACACTGGAGCTGGAAGCTGAACTTGTATGGATCAGCTGGAGTTTTAACCTGGGTGCTAACATCTTGATGAAGCATACTTCTGCCACTGAGCACTGGTCCCTCCCTCAGCTGTCCTCTTGGCCACCTAATCTCCATTGTCCCTTCTTTCTCCTGAGATCACCACATTTCTTAAAACCTTTCTCAGGCATGTCTTCCTCTCTATTCTGCTTCCTGATAACACAGATTTAGGATGAAGACACTTAAGGTTGGAACTAGAGCAAAGAAAGATCTTATATAAGCTTCCTTTGAATATGTGCTGCACAACACTACACTCCAATGTTGTGACCATTTATTTCTTATGTTGCAAGGTGATGGTGGGGGGAAGAATCCATTTTCAGATTCTGGTTAAATAAGATGCCTTCCTGAGATTCCTTCTAGCAACAAGATTCTCTCTCCCTTCCTGGCACCTGTTCTCAAACAGTTATATTATTCCATCTGTGTCTCTTCCTTTTTTTCTCCTTCTTTCCCTTCCTGCTTCAGCAGAGGAGAGTTAAGGTTTGATTGGGGATATTTGGGGTTAAACTTTAATGAGCAAACTAAAAACAAGAACTTTTTCAATGTATTCACTGCCATCACCTCTCCCTCCCTCCCCAGAACCTATTACAATTTCTGGCACACAGTAAACACTTAATTAATGCTTAAGTAACCTCCTATATAGAACTCTACTTATTCTTCTATTCTTCTCCTGTACAAAAAATTGTCTTCCTTCCTTTTCTAAAACTGCTCAGCTCTTTTCACTTTTCACATCCCTCCCCATCTGAAGCCTCTAATGCATGATGGGGATTCACCTAAACACTTTGAAAACCTATATCTGCATTAGTATTTAAAATAGTAGAAGTTATTAAATGCCCATAAACATAGGGTACTGTATAAATTTAAGAATTAAGTTTACACAAGACCCTGGGATAAATTGAAACATTAAGGATTTTGCCAATCTAAAATTGCTCAGACTCCCACTAGGTCTTCATCACAAAAAACACTTATCCTTTTTGTATACATTCTATCAAGTAGAGATCCTTTTTGAATTCAAGTCCAGTGATGCCAAATATAGTGCTCCCAGTTCAGATCTCTTTGCCTTGGACAATGATATCTCATTTAGTAAATCAGATTAATCCCTAGCTGTCTTCATTTTGATGCTGGTTGTTATGATTAGAATAGCAAGAAAGGAAGATCTCTATTTGATGGCAAGTATAAAAGAAATACTTTGGAGCTAGGGATTTCAAGTGTGCCTTACTGCCCCTTCCAAATACATACCCAGTACTCCTCTTTCAGAAAGTAAAATATTTGTAATCAGTATGCCCGTCACATTTCTTCTCATTCTATCAACTCTTCAAATGGTTCTTCAGTAAAACAGTACTGCAGTTTAAAGAGATAACCTGGGGAAAATGGTAAAAATCAAAATCTATGAAGGCAATATTATATATACATATATATCATATTATACAATAGTGTAATCAGTAACATGGAGGAAATGTTATCACTCATATCATATGCTTGTGATCACGTAGAATGATTACAAACACATATATATGAATCTATGTAATCTTATTATTACTGTATTAGATATATGTATAATTAAAATATAACATGTTAAGAATTTCAGTCTTAAATTGTGCATCTATGGACTGCATATCATAATTTTTAATGACAATATAGTAGTCATATAATATCTCTAGAATTGTAAGGACTTTAGAGGGCATCAAGTTCAAGATGTTGTCCACATAGAAAATTTTAAAAGATGATAGATTTTTAAAAAATCTATCTAAAGATGATTTTGTACTGCCCAGAAATGTGCAGGTTAGGAGTTAATATTATATATAATATGGACGTTTAATGGATGAATTTAAAAGCCGTTAAGAACATAGCATCCTGTGTATAACTTTCATAATTGTGCGTTCCTCCAGAGATAATGGATATCATTATCAACGGCGCCTGTCCTAGGAAACTTGGCAAGGTTATGATTGTTTGTTACAGCTTTGGTTATATTAACATACACATTAATATTTATAAATATTTGATGTCATGTTAATTTTTCATATAAGATGATTTATGTAATGTTGCTATGCCCTGTTAGAGGGCACTTGCAATATGCTTCAAAGGGGAAATGAATTGATGCATGTTCTTTAAGAGAACTTGCCTGTATATCACTATTCTTATAAGGCACCATTCTGGGAGAAAGAGTTCCAAAATAAATTATATGGATTGCAGATTTATCCCTATTAGTATTTTAAATAAAACATAAAGACAAAGGCTATACTGAATTATTAGCAAGACTTAGAGTCTTATTCTCTTCAAACTGAATAAAGTTTACTAAAATTCTATTTTTCTAAGAATCAAGCAATTGTTTTGAATTTTTGTTTGAAATAATACTGGTTAGTATATTTAATAAAGATAGGCTAGGTTTTCTTTAACAATGCTTTCAACCTCTTCAGAAAAAAATTGGGGATAGTAAGTTGATTCATAATGTTGTATTTCTTAGTAGCCTTGCTTAGAATTTTTTCTTAATCTATGACCAAGTGATGTTATTGAATAAATTGAACAAAAACTAACTGGAGTTGGACAAATGGGATATGACATTCAACATATGCAGATTACATTAAGATTAAACAGCAGTGAGTAGAAACTTATTCTGTGTCATAGAAAATATGAAACCAACCAACATCAAGTCACAGATCATTTTGCAAATACTTATATTAATTCTTTATATTCCAGCCTGCTATATCCAATTTGGTATTACTCATTTCAAAGCCCTTTTTTTGGTTCATCCTATTAAAGATCAAAATGGTAATTAAATAAGTTGTGTAGCATGGGTTTGTTCATTTTTTTCTATGAAATGGATATTTCTCTCTCTCTCTCTCTCTCTCTCTCTTTTTTTTTTTTTTTTTTTTTTTTTTTTTTTTTTTTTAGGAATATAAAGATTTCTCTGCTATTATGCAATGGGACTAGAAGTAACAGGTTTTGCATATGTGTCCCTTCTATACATTTGAAATAGTAATGAAATTATTTTTTCCTCTCCTAGAAATGATTTCTTTTTGCTGAAAATGATATAATTCTCAGCATTCCTGATTTGAGAGAAAGAACATGCTTATTTTCTGTGACAATAACAATTCGAATGCTATATTTAGAGAGGAGGGATATTGGAAATCTATGCCTCCAATAGAGATCTTAAGTAAAAGTTTGACTTTCTCAGATTCATCATGATTTCATAGCACTGCATTAGGCATTTTATTTAACATATTAGAAGTCAATCAATCTACTTTCACAAAATTAAACAATTCAATTTGCCTTTTTTTTTAATCCATCATTTTTAACACACTAAATTGGACATCACAATAGTTCACATTTAAAAAAAAAATCACAGGTGCAAAAAGAATGGAGAATGGCTCAATTTGAAAAAATTTACTAAAAGAAGTGTCCAAAAAAAAAAAAAAAGGATCTGACCTGTGGTATAAAGAAGGCACAGGGGAAACAATTCCTTCACCTCAAGGCTAGTCAGCACCTTCTCTGCAACTTGAAGGCTTTCAAAATTTGCTTAGAACACAGAGAGATGGAATGATTTGGCTAGATTTTGCTAAATTCAATATGTATCAAAGAGAGTACTTGAATCCAATCTTCCTTACTTTAAGTCCAGTCCTATGTCCTATAAAAATGTTGTGTTAATGAATAGTGACAACTACTCTTCACATGGACCTTTCGATTATCAACATTTTAAATTCAAATCATAATGGTCATGGAAAAATGTAGATGCAAGAAGGACAAAATACTGTCTGAGAAAGGATAATTTGAGTTAGATATAATTTGAGGTATCTTGTTAATTAATTAACAGATCATTTATGATCATAAGAAAATGTACATTTCTATAAAGCAAAGAACAAGAAGGAATTAGCAAGTATTTTTAATCCTACAAATATAGTAGTTTTAAGCTTTTAAGAATTTAGCATTCTAAGGGCCTAAGGGTATTCTCCCTTAGACTTTTTACCTGAGGGAGAAAATGAGGAAAAAAAATAGTGGTAAATAATTATAAAGTATCTCAAAAATTTTGCCTGGATTAAAAGAATTCATACTTGGACATACACTTTTTTAAAAAAACTATCAAGTAACCAAAAGGGGGCTAAAATATAAAAATGCATAATCCTAGTACCAGTATTAAAAATAAAATTATAGTATGGCATTTCATATTGCTAAATTATTTATGTAACCCTAATTAACTATATGGAGAGGAAAAGAAAACATACTCATCTGTTTTGCATGTAAAAATATACATGTTTAACATTAACTAGGAGGATCAAGTAAGATAGCATATGTTGTAAAGCCCCTTGCATACCTTAAAGCACTATATAAATGATAACTTAGTATTATTAAGTAGATATTCAACTTGATTATTTAAAGAAGAATTTCATAAAATTAGCCAAGAATCTGAGTTAATTTAGTCTTTTTAAAGTGTAATACAATCACACAAATATAAAAATACTGCAAATTAAGTATACTATTTTCAAACATTTCTTTCTGAATTGCAGAATTATGGTCTATTCCCAACTCTTAACATTCTCACTTAATCATAAATAGATATGGCCATTCCATTCTGACTAACTCTGTAAAAAGATATTTTACACGTATATAACCAAGTGACCCTTCTGTTTCCCATTAGATTTATGTACTTTTTCTATATTTAAATAAAGCAGAAATAGGCCTTTCAAATGTATTTATAAGAATTCATGCTTGGAATTAACAGTTGAATCTTTTGATTAGTTGGGATCAAATTATGTATACCTATTTGAGAAAACCATAATTTTCCCACAGGTTAAAGAAGAGAGGGTTTGGGGACAAATTTCTGAAATATATATATATATATATATATATATCGATAGATAGATGGATAAATAGATAAACATAAAGAGAGAGAAGAGGGGGAGACTGAAAGAAAAAGAGACAAAGGGGGAGTGTGCTCTATTTTTTTTTTTTTTAAGTGAAGAGAGAAGGGAAGAAAGGGAATAAGAATTTATATACTCTATGTGAAAGGTATTAGGCTAAGTACTCTGGGAGGTAAGTGCTATTATTATTCCCATTTTACTTTCAAGGAAATTGAGGCAAACAGAGGTTAAAGGATTGCTAGGTTACACACCTAATAAGTGCCTGAAGCCAGATTTAAACTCCTGTCTCAGAAAACAGGCAGGAGCAGAGTTCAAACCCTTTGCCACAAACTTCCCAGGATAAGTATTGTCTTTTATCCAAAAGTTTATCTATTAGCATAACATTCATTTTCTTTCTTTTTAGCCCAGTTAATCATCATACACATTGTGGAGGTCAATATATTGTTAATTCAATTTTTGATAATGTGATGTTTATAAAAACTAGTTTATATTTTCAATACTATTATGAGATTATTTTGTTTGGATTTTATTTTAGGAGACACACATTACATGTCTAACTCTAGTTAGTAACCCATCTTAAATATTTGTTCCACTGATCAAAAGAAACTAGGTAAGTGGTGATAACATAGTGTAATGTATCACTATAATTAGAAAAACAAATCTTTTTGCTAAGTACTTTTTTTCAGTAGAGTTATTTTAACTTTTTCCAATTAGTCATAAAAATACAACTAAAATTCACTGTAAGAGGTTAAGACAAAATTAAAAGATTATTATTATGTCACTTAGTATGAATGATATAATTAGACACAACAGTTTAGCAAATAAAAGTGCCAAATCTGTTTTAGTGAAATAGAACTGAGCTAACTTATTAACATGTGTCAAGCTGGAAGAACATTCATTGGTTAGACAAGTGAAAGAGAAACAAAAGAAACTCATATCATTTACAATGCCTTCTGTAACCTGATTTAATCCAGAATGAAATGAAAAGCAAATGATTCTAGGTAATTTAGTCTATTTAGATATCAAATTTTGTGATTTCATTTTTCAATATAGGTTGTGTATGCAAGTGTGTGTATGTGTACACCAAGATTATGATCATCAAGGTTGCCCACTAATCTACATTAGTCATTTATTGCTAAATCTCTTTATCCTGTGTTCAGTTAGCTCAATTATGAAATCTAAAGGAGGAGGGAGAAAATATACTTTAGTTACTGAGATTATATTGTAAACCTAGGTTCAGACCATATTTGTACATGTACAAAATATTTATAGTAAATGTACAATGGACATATTACATATAGACAATTACACAGTTTGGTAGGCCTCTTAGATCACTGCAGGATCTTTTTAATCAAAATGAGTGAATTACAATCCAGTTTATTTCTCTTGTATATATATGATCCAAGTTCAATATATATTGTTATCCAGATTGTAAAACAAAATAAAAATTTCATTTTTCATCAGTTCTGGTAAATTATATGTGTGTGATATATGTGTAAATATGTATATATATTTACATAATATGACTTGGCATGTAGTCTACCATAGATTTATAGTATTCTTAAAAAGACAAAAACATTGGATTTCTGGTTTCCTTGTTCTTTTTTTTTTTTTTCATTTATGGAGGATATATTTATTAGTTTTAAATTCTACTTTTCCAAGAAATTATAAACTGATCATTTTATTCTTGTTTGGGGAAAAAACTCAAAAGGGTTAAGCCATTACTATGAGATCAAATGTAAAATGAAATCATTCAGAGTCACATAAATGAAATGTAACAGAATGCACAAGGGTTCAATAATGAGGTGTATTTTTTCTTCCACTGTGATCTATTACTATTCAGAACAATTGATTAGACAGGTTCATTATTGTTTTGTAACCACACATAAACCATTATTATCCACATCTACTCCCTAAGGTGTTCTCATGGACAGTTTTTCAATGATATGTAATTCCAAGCATCGACAAATATAACATTCATCCTATTTGATTTCACTGCTGGTCCTAAAACACGAATATGAACTATAGTAGGTTAAAGGTTATAGGAGTATGTAGTCTTTCTTTGACACATTAACAAATATTTACAGTCTTCAAAGTTCTTTAGTTCTTCTTCTTCTTCTTTTCTCTCTCTCTCCTCTTTCTCTCTCTCTCTCTCTCTCTCTCTCTCTCTCTCTCTCTCTCTCTCTCTCTCTCTTTCTCTCTCTCTCTCTCCCCTTTCTATTTCTTCTTTTTTTCTCTATGTGTCTGTTGTGTCTGTATGTGTAGGGCTTTCTCTCTCTCTGTGTCTATCTCTCTTTTTTTTCTGTTTGTCACTCACTGTCTCTGTCTCTTTGTAAACTAGTAATTATGAAATAAACTAGAAATTCTATAGACCAATAGAGAACTGACCTATTCCTGCAATGTTTAGTCTCATAGATTTGTCTGAAGTGACTTTTAGATAATTGCAAAGCTATGAAACAATTAAAGTAGGATTCGAATCCAGGTCTTCTTAATTTAGATTGACTTGCTTGGCTGTGTGTCTTTCAACATATAGTATGTTGACTATAACATATTCAATGTAAAAAAGAAAAAAAGAAACAAAAAGAAACCCACCTTTTACAAGCTTAATCATAAACAATAGATAAAATGTGTGTTCAGAGTTAAAACACAAATAATCAAAAAATCATTTCATATAAAGCAATTACCTGATAAAATCATAAATAAGATATTATTTGGATATTCTTTGACTGCTAATTGAAAAGTCTTTTGTGATATATGAGAGAGGAAAGAAAGGAAAATATGTTGAAGAATCTCAAGTTTTACTTAAAGGAAGCATTTCTTTCATAATATAAAATGAGACTTTTTTCAGAGGTAAATCTCTTATTTTAATATTTTATTTTATTGTGAATATAAAATGGTAAGCAAAATGAACATTTTTAGATTGCAAAGAAAAGTAACAAAGAGGATTATTATCTGAAACTGTATACTACTGAATATAGTTTCTCTTTTTTCTACCTCATTATGTATTGCTTGTTTTTTCCTCTGTACAATTCGAATTTAACAGGGTTATTCCTAAACTGCCCTGCTTGCTTTTTGAACTTATTTCTGTTTTTTGTTATTTAAAAGTAATTAATTGATTTTTTAAAAGAATCTAAGTGTCACTTTTACTAATTCCAATTCTTCTTGAGTTACTCTCAATTCTCCTTGTATCTAGAGGGGTTTTTTTTAACCCTTTGTGGAATTCTTCCAATCAACTTTAAAAAGATTTATTATTATTTCATTTTCCTAAATTCAGCTTTATTGTGTGGGGGGTGTATGTATAGTATGGAAAATAACTTATGATTAAATCAGGTTTTATTGAGTATTATCATTCCACTAAAGAAAATTATTTTAAGATTAAAGATAACATATTTGAATTATTTTTTTCATGACATAAGCAAAACATATAATTAGTTAAGAAGTAAAAATGGGGGTCCCATGTAAAAGTGTTAATTTTTGTTCATGGTAATTTCTTCAAAATTAGGAAGCTTCAGAAGAAGGGAATGATAATGATGATGTCAGTGCAGTGATGTTTTATGTTAAAAATGTAAGGGTTTGTAATCTGAGCAATACCACTGAAACCTATACTATAAAAAGTTTAGAGACTTGACTTGCAAATCTCCATCTAGTTTATAAATTAAACACAGTATTTTTATATGTTTATTCTGCAATTTTGGTCAAAGTTAAACAAGTCAGTTATACTTAATTTGCCTCCTTTCTCATTTACTATATACTTTCATTTCAGAGAACAAAAAAGCCCTAAAATGTAAAATATCATTCACAAATGTGAATATTTTTAAATTTTATCACCAACATGAAAAAACATAATATTTTTTAAAGCATCTCACCTGAAAGCTCACTTGAATGCTGGGATCCTGTTATCAATATTTTGTTTTTAATATTTAATCTTTTAGCTATATATGCCTTTTGTTAGTTAAAAATTATTGAATTTATGGTGTTTGTCATTGATTTTGCTGTTTTTAGATCAAATGACTCAGAGTCTTATTTTGCAGTTTCAACTGAATTTTCTGATAAAATTTCTCTGGACAAACATTCTTTCTTATTTTTTTCATTTTGTGATTATGAGTTTCTTTCTTGAGGAAAAATGTATTACTTCTACAAGTAAATCAACAACTATATATATATTTTTAAATTTCTTTTTGGCTACATAAAATTTAAACATCTGAAAATTCTCCTGTGCAAATATTAAGTCCTAATGATTTTTATTAATTTTTTTAGAAATATACATGTTCATTTTCTGCCATAAGATTTTTAAAATGTTGAAAAACAGACACGATACTAGAAAATAAATTCCTTTTTTTTAAATAAACAGTAGAGTTAAAAGTCTCCTAGTTAACACTTGAAGCTAACCCAGAGCCCCCAGACTTCTAAGCAGTTATGTTGCATTGAGATAAACTTGTAGCCCCATTACTCTAAGTTGTGAAATGAAATGTGGTCTCTCTTCAGTTTATTTCCTCCCTAGTCACCCTTCCCTTTCCCCTGGTTCAGATTCACTATGTACTTCCTCTTTATGTACTCTTAGCTCTTAATCTCCTCCTGGCCTACTTTTTCTCCAATAGTTATCTTATCCAAGGATAAAGAGGAAGTTCCATCCTGGTTTTTCATAGATTTTGTGGATTAAAAGTACTGGATTTCTCCTCTGCAACTTAATGGTCACAAAAACGTTTCTTCTATGGAGACTAGGAATAAGGTACTAAGAATGGGCAGGAACTGAGATGAGAATAGAAAAAGAATTTGGACCAATGCTCTGTCTGATAAGAATCTATCAACAACTTTCTTCAGAACACTTGCAACATTCCTGGTTCCCTTTTATGGCTGAAATTAAACTCAATACCATGTATTCACGAGAAAGACAAAAATATAAGAGCTAATACCAAGAGACTTTAATCCTTCAATCACAGTTCAACTAGCAACTTTTGAATTTTTCTGTCTGGGGCAACTGATACAATATGCAACCAGGACAAACAAACAGCATGAAGTCAACTTTGAGGCAGCATCTGTGGTTCGAAGCTCTCTACCCACTGAACAACTATAAGCTGCTGCTATAAAAGCCTCTGCTTTGGGGGAGGGAGAAATGAAAGACAGGCCAAACAGAATAGCCTGACCCAGAAAGGAGTCCTGACTGTCCCACCCTTGTTATAGGGCACCAAATACCCTTTAGATGTTGGTACCCTGGGGACAAAGCTCTGATGAACCCATCCTAGTTACTGCTCTTTCTTCAGCTCTCTGTGCCTTTGACCTCTAAATTAGTTATGATTCCACATTCCCAAATTCATATCTCTATGAAATCCTAACACTTATATTACTTTACTATAAAACAAATCTGAGAGCTCTTTCTCAACATAAGTAACTCAAAATTTCATTGTAGAGAGATTGTCTTTGCAATAGTTCTTAAAAGTCTTCAGGGACCTCTTGTCACATTTTGAGTGAGACTCAAAAACTTTGTAGAAGGTTGAGAAAATTATATCACTACTGTTTCTGAAACTTTTGTTCCCTAAATTATAAAATGATGTCTTTTGCCTCCAAAGAACAGTCAGAAGAACGATATGGTTTGCCATCACCTGCAACTGGAATCGAGTCTGGGAGTGATGTAGTTTTCTTCCAGTGGAAAAATCTTTCATCATCCAGAGGTCTTGGGGAAGAATTAACATTTCAAATCTAAGGACTCAAATCCCAAGTTGGATTTGTAGCTTCTAAAGTTGTGAGTTATCCATCTTTAAAATGGGTACACATATTAATATAAGAAAACAATATGTGAAATAATTTTATTTGTAAAAGTAGATTAAATTCATTTCATATTGACAGTATTACAGTTATGCTAGTAAAAATATATTTTTTAAAAGTTCCCAACCCTAGCTCTTTCAGAAATAAATGTGATTTCTGTAAAAACCACCGACACGTGTTAGAAGAATGCAAACTCCACCTTTCTGTTTAAATAACTTCAGTGTAAATTTGATAGGAAAAAAAAAAACAACTCAGATACTATGAGACTGAACCATAAATGATCTGTTAATGATTTGGGATTTTAAACAGTTCCATTTGAAAGCTAGTTTCTATAATATAGTTTGACATGAAAATAGTCCTCTCATCAAATTCAAGGAAATACCACAATTTGATGCTTAATCACATTAAATTTAAGATAATTTTTATGTCATGAAGCAAAATTTTGGAAAAATAAAATCACATTTTACTTTTATTCAGCTAACACATCATCATAGGATGTCACCATTCAGCACTTCACATTTGTGTTTTTATTGCTAGAAAAATAGGATGAAAAGTGTTAATTAATTACATTAAAAGATTTTGTGAAATACATACATTTAATAAAAATGTCAAAAAATGACAATAATAGTGTTAACTATGATTTTACAATAAAATTGGCATCTTTTGAGGGAAAAACCATATTTCTTCACCTGCCTTTTTAATACATAGGGGCATTTCTATGCCCTTATTAGAAACATTTCTAAATTTTAGTTTTGGTTTTGATCATTCTTGTGATTGGTCCTACACATTTTGTGCCCCTATTAAAGAGTGGAAAGCTGAGATTAAGTTGGATCCTTTGCAAGTTAAGCCTATGTAGTCAAATTCAAAAGGATCTAACAAAAGCCTTCCAATTCCAAACTCGATCATTAAAATTATGAATACCACACATTATAAAGATAATAACATGCACATAATAGGTCACCCACAGCCTCATGGGAGTTTTAATACTTCTTAATACTTTATATGAAGAGCTTGCTCTGATTGCTCAAACCAACTAGTATAACTTGAGCAAAACAAGTGATGTCATTCAAAAAGGTAGTATGGCCCATTATAAAAGAAGCCGTTTTAAAGTATAAAAAAGCAATGCAAATGTTAATATTTTCAAAATAAAATGGAAAAAAAAACTGAAGAGAGTTCTATGTCTAATACATTTGCCTTATGTATTCCTAGATGCTGATGTTCTAAACATATGCTTAGAATTTGCATGTCTTTGTCTTCCTCTATGAAAACATTAATGATGTGAATTCTTTGAAATGTGCTGAAATGTTTTCCAATAAGAACAATGACCCATGTAACAGTAAAGTAAACTTTAGTTAATTTTTATGCTCCTCAAATTTTACCAGATATGATGTTATTATTGGGGTTCATGGAAGCATAGCTAATTGCATCAGCAAGCTTTGGGATTTCTCACTGCCAGTTTTCTGCACAGCTTACACTTTTGTCACTCAAATTGTGCCGAGATGTTCTAACAATTAATCTTAATGCCTAGGGGTTGGGGGACTTTTAAATGGACCCCTTCTTGAGATCTTCTGTTAAAAGCAGAAAAGTTCCCATGAGCAACGTATAAGTTAGCTTTTCTAGTCCCCTCATGTCCCCCCCCCCCAAAAAAAAAGGAATGAATTACATTTCTCTTCTTGTCCTTTAAATGAATAGCATAGTTTGGGTGAAATTATCAGGCAATTGCATGCCTTTTATGCAGATAATGCTATTTGATGAAAGCGGTGTTTTGATCTGCGGAGGATAATACAGACCCAGGGTTGGATTCATTGGTGAGAGTAAAGCTGTCTTCTGTGATAACTTCATCTCAGCATGAGGTCAGACGGGGAAAACTGGGATGGGGGATTAAAAAATGACACAGTCGGAGCAGTATTCAGTTCCCTGCTGAGCTCCTGGCTGCACACTATAGCTTATGTTTCTGATCTGTTATGGTATTGTCTGCTTTTCTCTCCCAGAGCAGAAAGAGATTGCTAAAAACTTTTTCTTTTTTTCAGCTAGAGGGATTAGTTCAGTGCAGCTTTTTTAATTAAAGAAACTGTATCTTTTTCAAGGCAATTTAAGGCTGCACAGGAAGGACCATCAGCATCCATAACTTAGCACTATTAAACTGTAACGAAGTGTAGCTATAAAATTGATATTCAGAAATGAGGAAAAAAATCTCCAGAACTCTGTCATGGGCTTAAAAAAAATCCTTCAGCAATAGCTCATATCCCTAAATGAAGAAGAATAAATAAATTATTTTCTATAAGTCCTCAATACTTTTCTATAAGTAGCAGCTTCAAACAGCTTTGCTTTTAGCCTGGCTGAGCTTGCTTAATTAAATCTTCATGATGATAGCAAAGTGCACTTGAAAATAGTATAAGAGGAAATAGGTTTGACAACATAGTCTTTTCTTTACCTAGGTCATTTTTAAGCATTTTCATTTTATTGAAAGTGATAACAACTGAAAATTCCTGTGTAATATGAACAATTTGCATTTAAAAAGTACAAAGTGGTGGATTCCAGTCTTTTATCAAGTTATTCCATATGCCATATGCAGCCATCATCTTTATATTAATATGAGAGAAGAAGTATGGATGCAACTTATTCAAAACAATGACAAATTTGTCAGGACATATACATTGGAGTTGAATTTATGGCTCAATTTAACCCAGGTTAAATAGCTAAAATCCTCAAATGTTTCAAATAAGGCCCATATGGTTATCACTTTACAAAGCATACAGAGACTGTGCTTAGGTTGCAACATACACATCTCCAACTAAATTCCATGCCAGATCAATTAGAAACAGTCCTCCTGAGCAGAGAGGAACAAACAGAGATTGTTTCCCCACTACCAGATGAACTCTTATGTTTGAGAAGTTAAGAAACACACACACACACACACACACACACACACACACACACAGACTACTTGAGTCTTCAAATTTTTATCAACAAAATTAAAAAAAAAACTTGTACAACAGGAATTCCTTTAATAAAACATTTTAGGCATTTGATATAAGAAGCAATTAGTATCCAAAAGTGTCCATTTAACAGCAACTTTTTCCAAATTTTGAATCACTGGTACATTTTCCAGGTTTTATTGGTTTATTTTGTTGATTTTTGTTTCCTAAACTTTTTTTTATCTTTTCCCACTAACTTTACATATTTTGTTTCTGTTTTTTAAAATAATATTTATAGGGAAATTAAAGTAAGTTAAAATAGTTAATAGTAGTTAATAGAATAAAATTCTAGGCTTGTAGTAATATATAATTTTTTTTTCAAACATTTCTAGTAAAAGACTATAGGAATAAGTATATGGGAAGAAGGGGAGAGGCAAAATAAAAAATTTTTAGTAAGTTTATTAATATAAGCCTTAAGATTTTTTTCCCCTTGAAGCAACAGGAGTGAACATAGTTAAAATCTTAATTCTGTGAAAAAAAATTTTATCCTATGTCTGGCAAGTTACTATTGTGCCCATGAGATAGATTGTAAACTGTGCCTTGAAAAACTGAAGTTCCTTTATGTGGAGGACTTTTTGGTTAACTCTATAAAACTATATTGCTGAAAAAATTTTGTCAATTCAAATTTGTAAATCCTTGTCATCAATAGAGTTTAAACCTTTAGCAAACTCCTTACCAAATCTTGTTAATAGAGCAGATGCTACACTTTAAAGGCACTCCATATAAACGACTAATTATGAGTGTCATATGATTTAGGAGAAGATCAATGTGGTGATCGCTAAAGCCAGAAATGCACCTCAATCAAAAGCAGCTAGTATAAGCTGTAGAAAGATGTAAAAAGATTCTTTTGTATTCAAAATCCTGTGTGGACTTTAAAGGTCTTTTCTAAAATTCTAGCAAATCGAGTAAGCACTTATGCTGAGCTTGAGTACATAATTTTCACCAAAGGTCAAGCTCACGTGTAGTCGGGATTTATGCAGTGGAACACAAACTAATGTCGTGGAAAGGCATGACCCCATTTAAAAGTTGATTTGTAAGAGAGGCAATGAATTTGGTGGTTCCTAGATGGATGGATGTAGCGTCCAATCTTGCTTTAATTAAAATAATAAGGACATATTTCCCACTACAAACAACCATTTAATTTTATGAGTTTGTAAGTGATCAAATTAGAATATTTGCTTTACAATTTTGCAACAATTCAACGGCCAAAGAAAATAATTTGATTTATTTTTGGCATTGGGGGAAAAAACACTAATAATAGACTGAAGCAATGTGTGAGGGCTTTATAGGAAAGATTTCCGTTCCAATATATTCTCGTTGGGCACATGTTTACATATCTATGACTTGCTCTTTGAGGAAGAACTTTTTAACTGCAACATTGATTACTGCCTCGAACTTGGGGACTTCTTCAGCTACCACAGATCTCTAATCTTTTTATTTTTATTTTTTTGGCAAGTTGCTCTATCTCTCAGTGGTTCCCATCAACGTGGGTGTTACACAGAGGTAAGTATTGCTGGCTTCAATGAGTCTTTTCTTTTGGAGGCAGGCGGGAAAGGACTGGGTCCCAAGACTCTGGCTTTGTTCCAATACTGTCCCCGGGCCACACTTGCCAGCACTCTCTGGAGTTTAACTGACAGGTTGATCAGAGTCTTCAAGACAAGGCAATAGAAATGGTGAACTAGCTGCAGTGTCGGACACTTCCCCAGCTACGCCAGAGAGGCACTCCAGCTTGCTATAAGCAGATGTGACCATGGGAAAGGATGCTTAGGAAGTCGGGATGTTGTCTACTGGACTCCGCTGAGAATCTGCTACCTGGGTGACCCGCAGGAGTGCTCTGACATGCAAACCATGCACAGAAAGTCAGGCGGCGAGGTGACAGACCGTGCAGCCCCAGTGTTTTCTGAGGGGAGCAGGAAGCAAGCTGTTAACTCAGTCCCAGGCCGATCCTGCTCAGGGATTTGGAAGAGGAAAGAAAAAGAAAAGGAAAACGTGACTCTAATTGGAATGGGAACTTTCTCGTTTAGGCTGATGCAGACACTTACACAAGATTTATTATCCATTACAATTTATTACTAGCAGAGTAGATCTGATGTTTGACCAGCAGCAATAGGAACTCCCCTCTTTTCCCTTCTCCCTTTATCCCCCCCATTCCAACACAGATACTTCTTTATCTTACAAGAAGAAAGTACATTTTAGTTTATCTCTCAAAATGAAATTGGAAGTTAGCAAGGATAGGACTTGGAAGGCTCTGAAAAGCTAGGAAGCAACAGGGCCATATTTTCCTTTTTTAAAAGATTGAACAAGGTCTCCTAGGAAAATAGGGGTGAGAGAGACAGAGACAGGAAAGGAAGGAAAGGAAGAACTGGGGAGGGGATAATAAGGAGGGGCATGGAGAGAGAGAGAGAGAGAGAGAGAGAGAGAGAGAGAGAGAGAGAGAGAGAGAGAGATCCCACCAATTTTGTACATTACAGATTATAAAACCAGTTTTGTAAAGCTGCTAACTCAAAAGTACACATGGGGTATAGTTTGTTGTGAATCACCAGAGAAGCACATAGACATGGCTTACATTTTACCTCCTTCCTGCTTGGGGTTTTATTGTGGTGAAAATCGCTGTGTAAGGAGGATACATCCCCCTTTCTTCCATAGCACCACAGAGAGGCAAAAAGCCATGATGGTCACAGATCGAGATGCCTTCTGGCTTTCTGGGGATTGATTTGGAAAGAGGAAACATGTCATACAATTTGGCTGCGCACAACTTACTTTTCCCAATGGCCTAAGATGGTAAAGAAAACTTTATAAAGATCATACTTCAAACTTAAACTACTGTGTATGGGGTGGGGGGGGGGGGGATCTATATTGGAGTAGCTTGCCAAAGTTTACCTTTCTCAGGATGTTCTACAATGAACCTACAAATATTCAACACAATTGAAATAAAAAGCTAAGGGCAATATTAGTTTGAGGGTTTCCCTTAATTTTTATAGGCTCAACATTAATGCTATCTTTTACAAACTGAAAACTTTGAAGATGTAACATGGAGAATTTGGAACTAGATTTCTCTGAAGTTACTTAAATCCATTATTAGTATCTATCCTATGAGTAACTATGGAAAATAGAGACCACATTGGTTGTAATCAATATTTACTCTATATCCTACATGTGTTATTATTATAGACCTTTATGTGAACATGTTATCATCTTAGAATGTAAGCTGCTTGAGAGCAGGAACTATTTCTCTTTTGTCTTTGTATCAGTAGCACCTATTATTTCTGTTCTGTCCATTTGTTATTTCCTCCTTGCTTGCTTAATACTCATATTCCTTCAGAATCGATACCTGCCTTATTTCCTTATCAGTTTAAGAACCTTAGGTAGAAATATAATTTTGTTGACAATATATTACTAAGTAAAAGTTATATCCTTCTTCCCCTTATCCTCCCCCCCAAAAAACCCCAAAAGGCCATTAAGAGAAAGATCTCATGCTTAAAAGGGGGGAAATATTTTTGGAGGAGATCTTAGAACTGAAAAAAGACTTTCACCATTTTTGTTCACATTTAGACTGAGCTGCATAAAGTTACACGTTATTAACATCGTTTGAGATCAGATGTCTCAACAAGTTAAGTCAGAGTTGAGTCTGTCAATTGAAAGTTATGTATACTTAAGCTTTTAGCTAGTATTTCTAAAGATCAAGAATGATCTTTTTTAGTTAGGATTTAAATGATCTCTTCCCTTAAAAACAAAACAACTAATCTTTGCATTTCACAGTGCTGGGGGATGGAAGGAAAGGGTAGGGAGAGAGGGGGAAGAGGTAGAGAATGACAGAAAAGCAGCGAGATTGAGAGGTAAGGAGAGAAAAAATAGAGACAGAAATAGAGAGAGACATAAACATAGATGAAACAGTGACAGAAAACTAATATTATAACTACTATTTTGCCTCCCCCCAAAAAAATTTTTCTTTGCTTCTTTGCGTCTGTAACATGACATGAACTCCCCACCACATTCGGTAATTCAAGTTCAACCATTACCAATATTTTAGTCCCTATATTATATTGTAAATAACTTAGTAAGTTCTGGAGCAAAGAGTATTTTGGTTCCTGGATTGATAAAAAGGAGATCTGGGGATTCTGCTAATTTCTCCAGAATTTTCCGTGGGGTCGGAGTGGAAGTGGGGTAATCATTCTCAAGTCCCTAGCACCTTGCACAGTCTTCAAGACGTTTCCCCTGAGACACTCCTGCTTCCATTTTACCAGCCAAATTTTCCTTCTCTTCTGAGTCAGACCTAGGTCAATCTTTCATATCACCAAAATGCAGGCAAGCCTGTAAGCAAGAGGTGGGAGAGGGAAAGAGTGATGCCCAGGAAATCCTTGCACTCCCCTACCAGGCTCCCGACTGACTCCAGAGCAGCCTGGGAACACACGCGCTGGTTCTCCCGGGGAGCGACGAGACTCCCACTGGGCAGAGAGCTTCCCCTGGACCTCCAGGCTGAGGAGTCGCGGCGCGCCGCCTTCCCTGGGGCTCACCCGTAAGAGACACTTGGCATTTGTACACGCGGGTACGCACACACACTCACACTCACCCTAGCCTGAAGAGGCGGCCAAGCCCATAGCTACTGAACCGAAAAGGTGACAGATGTTGGAGTCGGGGGAAAGCAGCGAACCGTTCCACATAGCAACAGTGACTCAGTGTTGAAAACTATCAGACTGCGTGAACTTGAGACAGTTTGGACACTTCCTCAAGTGAACAGTCTGCAGAAAAGGGAGAGGAGGGAAGAAAAGGGGGAAAAAAAGTGTTTGCCCAATCCCACACCCACCCCACTAAAAGGACTCTAATGTGAATTGGTCATCAGTGTGGCAATAGAGAACAGGAATCAAAATATGCCTCCCCCTAACTTTCAGGTTCAACATTTGGTGGTTTTATTCGAAATCAGATAAGCTATAAAATTGGCCTTAAATGGTCTCTTTTGATGAAATGTTCAAGCTTTGGGTTTACAAAACGAAACAATGTGGAGGTGGCAGTGACCATTTGTTCTGTCGACCTGCCGATCTCAAGGTTTTTAAGTATTTCACTTATTAGTTCGCAGAAAACACCCCACCACCTCCATCCTCGTACACACACAGATACAATCCACCCCCGACTGGCCAAAAGGTGTATTTCTGCTCATTGAGTTTCGGACAGCAGGCTTTAGCAATCGCTGATCTTTTTTTTTTTTTTTTTTTTTTTTTTCCCTCCCCCGAGCTACTGTAAGGCTGGATCTGCCCAGCAGGGGTGTGAAGCCTTAATTATACCCTTCAGACTTAGAAGCAATTCTCCAAGCAGCGTTTTAAGACTCCTACTTTTCTCTGGTGACTCAGCTGACCTAATGTGCTTACCCTACGGAACATCAAGAAAAGTATTTTTTTTTCCCCTCAGAAAGAGTAAAGGTTTAATTTTACGGGCGAAGTATTTTCCCTTGCCAAATGCAATTACTACTAGAACCACTACCCCGAACTTCCCTCCCCGGTCCCCAACAAAACATACAAACGCCCCCCCCCCCAACATTGTTAGTAAGAGAATATCTAATGGAGCTGTAAGTTCATTAGTGTTTGCAATCAGTTGCGTGCAGACACCCTCATCAGGGCAGAAAGCTGCAGAGAGCCATTCATCACTGTGGAGTGTTATTCATGGATGACCCCTAAATCATTGCAATAGTAGTAGATGCACTGATTGGTCACAGCATGGGAGCCTCGGTGCTTTACATTAACCAACACAGACGCGAGGGAGGGAGCTGACGCAAACGTGGTTCAGTCCAGCAAATCTCATTTGACAGAAAAAGGCAGTAAAAAAAGGATTTAAAAAATAATAATAATAATAATAGAAGAAGAAGAAGAAATAAAGTACCTGTCATCTTGACAAGTGGTGGAGAGGTTGAGTCAAGGATTATAAATGATCACAGCTCGGTCCGGATCGCCCTGTGATTGGGTTCTCCCTCGGTTTGCCAGGGGGAAGCGCATGGTAGGCTCCTCTCGGCTCCTCTCTCTCTCTCTCTCTCTCTCTCTCTCTCTCTCTCTCTCTCTCTCTCTCTCTCTCTCTCTCTCTCTCTCTCTCTCTCCCTCTCTCTCTCTCGCTCTCCCTCTCTCTCTCTCTCTCTCCCTCTCTCTCTCTCTCTCTCTCACCCGCCCTCCCTCTCCATCACACACATGTGCGCGTGTGTGCGCGTGTGTATCTGGCCCAGCGGCTTGTACCGCTGTGCTGCTTCTCCCTTCGGGGTTTCCCATGTCACACAATTAAGGTCCTCGATGTTTCTCTCAGTCCCACCAGCTTGGTTTCCATTACCTCTCCCTCTCCCTCTCCCTCCTCCTCTTCCTCTCTCTTCTCCTTCCTCCCTTTTTCAAGGAGAGAAGAGTAAACTCCCTACCCGCCCCATCAGAAGAGGTGGAGGTTAGAGTGGGCTAGGGAGTAGGGGTGGGGAGGAGAGGGAAGAGAGGGGAGAGTGCGGAGGAGAAAAAGAAAGTGAACTCATTGGCTCAGTGTTTCCTTCCCTCCCCTCTCTCCGTCCCTCGCAGGCTTCAAGCAGGGGTGTTGGGAAGGAAAGGAAGTTGTAACACTTGCTGTATTTTTTCCCGCCCCCCCCATCTTCCTTTCCCAATCTCCTGCATTTCCCTCCATTCCTGTCTCCCCACCGGTTCCTGTCCCCCTTCTCGTCCTCCTCCTTCTCCTCACCCCCTCCCCCTTTTCTCCTTTGAATTTGGCAAAGTGCTGCGTGTGTGATGCTAGTCTTGACGGTGCTGCCGGGATACTGAGAGGAGAGGAAGCGCCCGAGCTGAAAGCTTTGGGTAAGTGCTGTGCTTTGCTCTTTTCTGGGGTCCTAGTGCCCGGTTAGAAAGGTAGTGGGGGAGGGGGAGCCGTCTCCGAAGCCGCTGCCACGGCTTTTGCTCAGCTACTGCCAAGTGAGAGCTTCGAAGAAAGAAGCTCCTATCATCTCCCCTTTCCCAGAGTAGGGATGGAGAGAGCAAGTTGTTAAAGCCCCTAGATAAAGAGGGAGGTCTTTCCGTGCCTGTCTCTTCCTAGGCTTTCTTTCCCCAGCTAGATCCTCCACTCACGTCCTTGCGCTCTGCTGTTCCGCTACTATTCGCTACTGTTAGCTCTGTTCTCAGGTGGGAACTTTACCTGCTGACTCTGGCTTGGATATCGTGCTTGGCTTTGAGCTCCTACCTAGGAGGCAACGGACCCAGCGGCTGTAAGGGGAGGGCGTCTGTCCCAACAAGCTAGATATTTAATGAGAGTTATTAGTTCTTTCTTTTTCTGATCGTGATCATATACCCTCCGACAACACACACACACGCGCGCACATACACACACAGATACATTCCTGTGTTTTATTACGGAGCTGCTGTTGATTCATCCTAGTTTAGTAGTATTGCACTGGGCTTCTTGGGTACCTGAAAGATAAGGTTGTCAACTGTTTCCGGGGAAAGTGCAGAACATGTTTCCTAAACTGCCAAGAAAGCCAAGTTAGAAAAGAGTGGGGGGTATTAGAAGTGGCAATTTATGGTTGAAACTTGATCTGGGACTCCGTGAATCACTACAGCAGCACCAAATAAACTATGGCTGTGTGTTTACACATTCCTGTGCCAAAAGGCCGGTGTCTTGTCTATATCATATTTCCCTCCAGTAAATTTGAATGGGTTTTACTAGAAGATTCTTTCCTCCTGATCATTCTTCAACTCATTAAGTTGTGTAGGTTGAGCACCTATTACTTCCTGCCACACTTACAAGGTAACTGTGTTTGGTGACTTGTAGACTATTTTATTCTCCTGTGGGTAGAGGACCAAAAGAAAAAAAAAAAAAAAACCTTTTTCTGATATAGCAAACTCATTTGTTTTATAAAGTCATTAGAGGATGTTTTTAAGATAAATAAAAGTACTAAGGCACTTTTATTGTGCAGTGGACTGAGAGTGTAAGCTGTTGTCCTAGCTTGACTTGTGACACATCTTTATACAACTCCAGCTCTCTCTGATCTCTGTGGCTGATTGTCTCTTCATAATACTATATTTCTTAACTTCTGACAATGTATTTGTCAAACATTTGTCGACATTGGCAGAATTCACTGGGTGGTCTTTTCTAGACTAGAATATATATTCAAGTACTACTTTTCCCTTCTATCACTAAAAAAAAAAAAAAAAAAAAAAAAGAAAAAGACATGATTAGGATTGGCATCAGTTATTTGTTTTTTAATCAAATATTGTAACACTGTTAGAGATCTAAATTTAAATATGTTTAGTTTAGTTATTTTAGTAACTTTGTCTAGAAGCATTGTATCTTTCCTTGCCCACCTGGGGATATTAAGTATTTATAGTCTGTCTAGTGAACAAGGACTTTGAGGTTTTGTCACTCTAATTTAAAAACTAGTTTAAATGGTTTAAAAGCATTGTCTTTCAGATATACTAAGACTTGTGCACTCTTCATTAAAATTTTAATTATTTAATCTTCTTGCCCTATATCACTTAATGTAATCTTTTCTTTGAGCTTTCCAAGTTTCAAATTAGTTATTTGAGATGCAATAATAATAATAATACTTAATCCGTGGTGTTAAAATGAAAATAGTCCAGTAACAATACTTGTCTCACTAAATATTGTAAAATATAAGTTTGATAGTTAAAAGTCACTTACAAATTTTACACAGTATCTTTAAATTTAAATAACTGAACATAGATTGTACTAATTTATGGAAGAATATTATATCCAAGATTATATTCTTCCTTTTCCTATTGAATATATATTAAAAATCCTTGTTTCAATACTATACAAAATTTAAATATTAGTGTTAGTGCAAAATTATAAATGAAATACCTTAAGTATTTTAAGCATCCAAAATAGTTCCCTGGAAGGAAACATACTCCCTGAGGAGCATGAAATTTAAATGTTTGTATTATTTAGGTTTTGAAACACAAATGAATTTCTCTACTGCTAGCTATGGAACATATTGCAATTGGAGAGCATTTATATATATATATATGTACATATATATATATATATCAGTAATCAATATTTAGAAGAAACTGGATATTTTGAGACCCTTTTGGGTACTGCAGATTTATTTTTTAAAAGAAAGACACCTATAACAGAATAGTAATTACTCTTAAATTTCTGTTAATGCTACATGATTGTTTACTTTTTTTTTTTTTGGAAGATGTGTTATGTTAAGTACACTAGTAGTCTGAGTAAATTATATAGGTTTTTTTCTGTTTTGATTTTAAGGGTGTGGCAATAGGGTAGCTATTGAAGAAAGTGAACTTTTTTTTTTCCTGTGTGAAAACTAAAATAAGGTTTTAGGAAAAGCAGCAGAATCTCCCTAAATAGAGTGAGTAGTTTAACATTTGTTTGAAAAGGAAACTCAGATTAGCATTCATAATCCAGTTAGCAAGTTCAAACTAGTCTTTCAGCTAAGCTCTTTGAGCCAGTAGTAATTATCTTCTCTGCACACAGTCAAGCGAATAGCATATAAGAGAGGTGAATGTAGTTATAATTAGGAGCCAAATTAAATATCTGAAATATTAGAACATCTTAGAATTGGATGTTAAGAGAATGTTATTATTGCAGTTGACATAAAAGTATAGTTAGAAATGATGAAGTGTGTTTCTGGCACATTGTATCACAAATCTTTATCAACCCTTTACTTATGATAAAAGTTTGAGACCAGCAGCATCATAAAGTGCAAATATGTTAGTTGATTGGCATTTATTCTAGTTCTATCAGGGATATATATTTCCTTTCCCCCACCAAATTATCTTTACCCTTTGAAAAAATTATATGATTTTTAAAAATACAACTTTTCAGCTCTGTATTCCTATGAATCATGGCATAGAACAGTAACAATAAATTGGCTTTGCTCTTTATCTGAGGCAGGTGTGGAAGTCAATTGTACATGAAGATATGTAGTGAAATCTATTAGCATGGAAAATCATACTCTGCTTATCATCTTATGTGCTTTTATTAGATAATTTAAAAGAGCATTGAGTTAATTTTGACTCAGAATTCACTTTAACTTGCTTTAAAGTTGATAACATGATGAACGAGCAGTCTGATAATCTCTCCTGTCCTTGGAAAAACACATGTACCTTCCAGAAGTCATTCTTTAAATTCAATGTTCTTAGGTGCTTGTTAAATCCAAATGTTATTTCTTGGAGAAAAGTTTTTCACATGAGCATTCAGAATTTTTAAAATTTCTTTTTAAAGGATACTTCAACAACATAATATAGTTGAAAAAACTTTTTATGAACCATGTCAAAAATTTGAGGAAATGCTCCATAATTACAAGCAAGTAAACAATCAAATACTTGGAAGTTTGGGAAATGTCTGAACTTTAAACATTCTTTAGTTTTCAAAAATTTGCTTTTAAAAAAGCTTTCTTAGTTCTAAAACTGATTAATTGGTGTGTCTTATAAAACCTGATTTATTCTATACTTTTTTCATACCAAGCATTACCATTATGAAGCTCTCCTTCTAATTGAGATTAATGTTTCTGAGCAAAGAAGAGGTTTGGAGGGCTGCATTCATTTTGAGTGCTGTTGTAATCAATTTTAGATACAGTATTCCACAATGGATCAGTCTGCATCCAAACCTGCCTTATTATGTAGAATTAACTTGTTGGTGATTGATAGTTATACCTCACCATCTTGAGAAGTCATTTGTTTCAAAACAATTGTTATACCATGTTAGAATTTTAGAATGCTGGGTCTTTTGCTTAATACATACTTTGTGAGATCCAATTAGAACTTTACACAAGAGTTGTATAAAGTAAAGCTCTTATGTGAAAAGAAAATTCATTAATACATTTTAAATGAAAACACATTTATTTCTATATATAAAATGCTTCTTAAGTTATCTGTTTTTAGCTACCAAAGGATTATGTAAATCATGACTATTGTTTTTTTAATCTGAGTTATTTTTATATGATTACATTAATATTCAAGTTGAAAATTCTAGAAACTCTTAGAATTGTGGATATAAATCTTGTGCTTTTGTTACAAGTTTACTTCATAAGGTGCTAGGTGTAATCCTGACAATAACAAAAAATAAAAAATAAAAGCAAGTCCACATGGAGGTAATTCTGCATTCTCTTCTGAAACTGGAAAGATAGTGGATATTATCATTCCTACTGTGATATTTGCATTTGTTTCTTATTTATACCTTATCTGACATGGATTTACCAGCTTTTATGCTATTCTGGAATACTATGTTAAAATTTTCTTGATCTTTTGTTAATATCGCACTGCTTAGTGTGGTACATGCTTGCAGTTCAAATAATTTGAGGTATTAAGAACACAGAAGGCAAGATTAAAACAGGTAAATACTATTACATAGCCAGAGTTATGTGAGGCTTTTATTTTAAAGAGGTAGCTTTCTGGGTTGGTTTTTTTTTTTTTTTTTTTTAGTACATGTTAAGTTCTTACTGTGACATTATTCTTTATACTATAGTCTAAAATCTCAGTTTTTACTTATATTTTAATCTACTTCTCTGTAAGATAGAATATTTACATTAAATATTTTGATAGGCTTTCTGCTTGAAATAATTAAAATCATTTTAAACAACTAGAATAAGCTATTACATATATTCAAAGATTATACCTAGATAACCTTTGGAATATAAAATATCAACACATTAAAACATGGTCCCTGTAATGGGAGCCTTTTAGTAGTTAAATATTCCTTAATCCTATTACAAACTTGGTTATTTTAGAATATTTTTTCACATATTAATCTATAAGATTGGTTTAAATGATCCAGGTATTTGGGTAATTTTGAAATTTATGACTTAAATGTAGACAGTATTATTTCACCTAGCTCTTTCAGTACAATGGATTTCCTGGCCAACTCAAAATATATTTAGTTGATCCTAAAATACAACCATATGAGACAATTATTTTAAAAATATTATAGGTAACTAAAAAATAAGCATTTCTGAGCTGAAGCTAGAAGACTTTCCTCCTAATATTACAAGAAGACTTTAGAAAAGGCCAAGCTATGTAACACTGACTTTTCAGACAAGTAAGTGATAGGTGGCAGTCTTAACTCTGAATTATATGGCTTTACTGAGATAACTCATTCTTTTAATGGATTTAATGCAGTTATATTTCTATGGAAATAACTGTAATCCAGCCTATTACATAATATTATGATCACAAAACTATCTTATTATATTCTTTAACATATATATCATACCATACAGTTTACATAGTATATATTATATTCCTTATTATATACCTATGCAAGATGTTTGATGGGGGCTTTTCAAGAGTCATTACTTCCTGCTATCTTTGTTTTTTTCTATATTCCATCTTTTACACTATAAGGAAAATTGGATTTTATCTTCTTATAATGAACTGCTTTGAGAATTCTGGCTCCCAGATTTCATTCTGTTTAGAAATACTCTCATTTGTCTGTTCATATTAAATTATATTAAATGCATTGTATTATAAAACTGTTAATTCAGAACTAATTACCTGTATTACAGAATTACCTTAGACATTTTGTTGTTGGTTCACTTTATTTAGGGGAGATTACTTGATTGACCTGTCAATGATCTACATTTATTTAACAACAATGACATAGGTCTAGTGTGTCTCCAGATAAAAATGTTAAATGGTAGAGTTAGATCTTTTACATGAGTGGAAGTCCTTTGAGCTTATTTTGTATTTCACAAGTAGTTTATTTTTACAAACAGATGCACTGCAAATTTTTATCATGAATACTTCCTGCCTAAGCCTGAAGCAAAGTTTAGTTTACTTTTAAACATGACATTAGGAGAAGGGCTATTAATTGGTACTATTAATATTGTTTTCCATATTAACCAATAATTTTAAAATGACCAATTTGCTTCTTTCCAATAGATAGAAAAGTAAATATTGAAAGAAGTCTGTACCTAAAAAATGCTAAGTGCATACATGACCTTTATGAATATTGGTCTAAAGTTAAGGAATTTGATTTTTTGTAAGGATTGTGTGTGTGTGTGTGTGTGTGTGTGTGTGTGTGTCCACATATCAGGTTTATTTTCTAGGACCATTTGCTTTGCAGTTTTAAAGAGATCATTGATTTGTAAAGATGTAACTTCCTTGGTGAAATTTAGTAATTTTATCATTTCTTAAATACCATAATTTCATTTGCTGAAGTGTATTTTACAGTCTCTTCATATTGTTTTAACTTGAAATAGTCAATTTTAAAATACTGTTCTTTGGGCAGCATCTTAAGTGTCTCCAATTGAGAGGTCAATCATAATTTGCCATAAAAAGGAATACTTTACCTTTTATTGGAACTTGTTACTATAATTTCAGTGAAGCGAAACTCCCCTAAGTTCTTATAATTGAAATTGTTGACCCAGTGTCAGCATAAAGAGATGTCTCTTGGATAATAGGGGCGTTTCCAAAGAAGAGGTAGTTTCTCAGGAACCACCACAGCAATCTCCATTGTGTTTCAGAATGTTACTCCTATACTGAAATGATATCTAATGAGAACTAAAGTTCCTGGAATATATGCTTAAAGGTAGGTTATGGAGTTACTTGAAAAATTATTAATTTACCTTAATTTCATTCACTAAAATAAAATGTATGATATTCTTTATAATGGACTGTTTATATTTATGAATATTGTACATATTTAATGTAAATTAGATTACTTTGGTAAAATGACTAAAGTATCTTTTGTAAAACAAACATTCTGATTGGATGTAATCTTTATAATTATGTATTATTAGCTAATAGGTAACCTAATTCTTTAAATAATTAAAATTAGCAGCTAAATTTCTTTTCTAGATGCTGATTGAAGAAATTGGCGAAGGGATTATTGTTTTAAATAGCTATGGAATAAGCGGAATAAGGTTTTTTTCATTTTAAACAGTTGTAGAAAGAAAGAAAAATGTATTTTATTATTTTACTTATGATCTAAAAGTTCTTACAATTTCAGAAGTAATCTGTTAGTACTTAAATTCTTGAAGAATATATTTTAATATTTTTTTTCTTGCTGAGAGTAAAAAAAGCAAATGTCAAAATTTTAAAAGAAATTAGTGTGATATAAGGTTTTTCAACATAAACTAGATTAATAAATGTGAAAAAATGATAGAAATCATTGGGTTTTACAATTCATTTTCTTTCACCTTTAAATTTGGTTTCAAGATTAGGTAAGAATAAAAAAGGCAGGGAATTTTAAAATGCTAAGAATAATTAAATAAGTGATATAGGCAAAAGAATAATTAAAATAGAGATGTGCGTCTCTAATAGTAGAAGTCCATATTAAACAAGTTCATTCTCAGTTTTAGCATGAAAAAAAATCTGTTCCCTCTTTTACTGTTACAAAATTATGATAATCCTCGTCTAATTTAAAGAACCATATAAGGTAGTGTTTATGCTAGATGTTTAGTAGTTGCCACAAAAATAACTGGAAATCGATTATTGTCATATTCAATAATATCACATAATACACATAAAAATTAAAAAAAATTTGAAAATTGTGAACCTCTTTTGCAGAAGTATGTATGTTCTACTTCAAATTGTAGTGAAAACATCAGACTTGCTAAATACTTACTAACGATGCTCTCAGATATTTCAAGAAGCAAGATTTCCCCCCATATAATACATTCATTATCAGTAATATTGCTCACTTTCTAAATGAAGTATGCTTCTTTCCACTAAGGTAACATGTATGGGGCGGATTTTAATTTAAGCTACAGCTAAAGTTAACTATTTATTTAGTATGTGAACTTTGAAATCCAAATTATTCAAATCTTAATATTCTCTCAGATTCAACTTTTAATATTTAGTTTCAAAATATTCAGATCATATTAAGGTGTCAACCAAGAAAAAAAGATGCATGGTTGTAAAGTGACTTCCCAGTTTTCCAGTATAGCCTGCTATGCCAAACATCAACACTGATCTATATTTTATTATGATTTTATTTTTTTACAAGAAACATTTTGCTGATGGTCACTTATATTGAACATTCTCTGAAAGAGATATATAGAATCCTTAAATGTTGACAAATCACACCAGTAAGTTACTTTTGTCTATAAGTAAGATTATTTTTTTTAGTAGTTATGAGTTAGTAAAACAAAATAAAACGGAAACAGTTATGAATATAATTTAAGTAAAATGCACAGTGACAGTTCATGTCTTTTTTGTGTCAAGTCACTTAATAAAGAAAAATATCTAAAGTTATTGCAGCTTATTTTCCAGTGCAAATGCATTGGTACATAATTGCATTGTCATCAAAATTTGAGTTATTTGTTATATCCTGAAAAAATTATTTATAAATAGAATTTACACAGTAGAATTTATTTGAATTTATAGTTCTTCTAATATTATGAAACACCCTTTCACAGTTTTTGCAAAGTTTAGTAGTCTTTTGTTAAAGATGTAAATAGATAAATGTTTCAATACATTTAATTGTCATTGGTCTCTTATTTCATCAAGTCAGTTAACTAAGTACTTTATGTTTTTGAATATGGTTAAAATTATGTTCTGAGTATTTTTAATTGTTAGGTAAAATGAAGGAAAAATTGAATATGATTTGTACATTTAAAAGAGAAAAAATGAAAATGAAAGAGCAGGTTTTCCAAATGAGACAAGAATTGTATCGTTTATTGACTATCATATACATAGTACCTTAAAATGTATATGTAACATCTTCACAGATGAACAAATAATTAATTCTGGTCCCCAAAGTAAAGGATAGTGTTTTAAAATATTTGGGTAAAATCATTAATCAAGCATGGTGAGTGAATTGATTTTTTAAATAAATATAAAGTTAAAAAATATGCCCTCCCTTTATTAGTATTTAATTAAAACAATTCCAATCAAGCTGTATGACATCAATTGAAAAGGCAAGCCCTCATTAAATATAGAAGTGCCTGAAACTTAATATCACTCTGCTCTATTATATAAACTTTTGTTTATTCAAATAAAAGTTTATTGGTTGTTTAATGCTGAAGTTTAATAATATGTAAAAAATTATGAATTTGAAAGAAATAGCAGAACAATTTTCCTGAATTGCTATCAGCTAATTCTTCACACATTACTTGATAAAAATTAATTTACCTACATTATATTGGAAGTGAAAATTTTGGCATAATGAAATGACTATTTCATTTAAATAACCATCAGCAAAAACAATTGTGTGACCTACTTAAATACAGATTACTAGTAAATGACAAATTTAATTTTAGCCATGTATATGAGATAGATTTGTATTGATGTCATTTGATCTTCTAAAGGTGAATATTTCATTTAGAAATTCTTTAACATAGAGATGAAAACAAACTTTCTTTAAAAAGTCCACAGGGTTAAGAAAATCTTGGTATTCTAATTAAATGCTGAGGTTCCTTTTGTAAGTTGTTGCTTTTAAAAAATGGTGCAGTATTGTTCTTCAGTTACTCCTCAAGTTCAGTTTTGATTCTGGATATAACTGTTTAAATTTGGGATAATGAATGATAAACTCACAGCCTGCTTTCTTCCCTTTCTTAGGGTCTTGAAACTTTTTTGGTGTAGTTCTACTTCTTTCATGATTAGGAAGCACTGGCATAAGTAGCTAATTTAGATGAGAAAGTGTTACATAGTTTTACAATCCTCCTTATTACTTTTAAAGGATATCCCATAGGGAATAGGAAGCCTTGTGGATAAGCTTCTGCTCTTTGATGAAGGATTATTCATTCCTCCCTAAATCTGTGATCCCAGGATCTATTGCACAATAGTTTTGTTTTGTCTTTTTATTAATCAAGTAACACTAGATGAACAAGCCCATGATTTCATTATTTTTCAAGTTAATAAGTTCATTTTTACAAATCTAATGGTTTCTGAAGAGCTAAACTCTAAATTTACTTTTTAGCCATTAATAGGTTCAGCTTCTAAAATTCAAAGCTTAAAATGTTGATAGTCGATAAGGAAGCCAAAAAACTTCTTCAAACACTTTTACATTTCTGCCAGATGACTAGTGAATTGATTGTTGGAGGAGCACTCAGTCCTTTAAGTGGTTTGCCTACTCAGTAAAAATTTGCAATGTATGTGTACTGATGAACGTTCTTTGCCATCTTTTCCTGCGTTAGTATATTGAAGGCTTCCTGAGACAGAAACATAACATGACATTAAAAAAAAAAAATGAAGATATCACATGTCCATGGGTGAGTTAATTTTCTTTGAACATGTGTTAAAGATAGCAAGAACACTAAAGCATATTAAAGTCTATTTTTTTTTATCAAAGTATTCTTTGATACTTGATTATTTTCAAATTTTCTTAATGAACAATTGCCTGCAGATTTATAGAGCAGATAAAAGTACATCATATGGCTATAAAACAGCCTTATTTGGATGTTGAAAAAGTATGAGGAATTGCATAAAGGAGCATGTGGTCAGCTCTCTAGATTTAGAGAACAACCAAAGTCTTTGGTTTTATTAAGACTAACAAAGTAGGGAGGGGAATCAAGCATTTTAAAAAGTAATACTTTTACTCCTGAATAAATCAATTTTATGACAAAACATGGTCAACAAAATAAAATGAAGCTTTTATTCAAAATAGTTGTGAAAATTATTCAAATTAAATGAATTAATGATCTTTTCATATTAGCCTGATAATTTAATTAACTGTCTAATATTTGTCAACTCTCCCTCCTGATTAGGAAAGCAAAATGATGTTTTTTGGTATTTAATAAATATTGAATCCTCAATAAATATCAAATATTCTAATCATTTTGAAGAAACATTATTGAAATGATTGGAATGGATATCAGTGAAGTTTTTACAAACATAAAAAAAATCCACACGAAGCATTAGCTTACTATTATTATACATGCCAAAATAAGAGTGAACTCACAAAACTGTCACTTGCAAAAAACTTTTATTTTTCAAAGTTAATAGGCTGGATCACTTCATGCATCTTTATATATAGTATTGGGTGTATATGTTACTTAATATGGTCAACATAAAAATGCAGATTTCAGAAAACTATTACTATTCTTAAATAATAAATTCAAACTATTCTTAGAAAACTTTATAAAGATTAGTATGTTAAGCACTGGAATTTTCACAATTGTTTTACTGTGAAAATTAATTTTGTTCCACTTAGTAGATTTTAGAGGTTTTTGTAAATAACACACATAAATATGATCCTTAAAAGTTATCAAATTAGCTAGAAACTAGCTTAGGACCCACAAAAAATAAACCCAGTCTTTTTGGGTATGAGTGCAAATATTATTGTCAAAATAGCTAATATATTACTAGAAAATCGTAGAGAATAAAATACAGATTGAAACACTCCTTATAAAAACTTTCCTATGGGTCATATGAGTGGACAAAAATACATATACCAAGTTGTTTTTTTTAAACCTAGTTTATGTGATATGTGTATTTTAATTTGGGTTATGGGTAATACAGATTAAGGATTTGGAAGTAGTGTTTTCTTTTCCTTCCTCTTTCATCAGCTTTACAATCTCTCCCTTCATTATTCTAAGCCACTATCATATTCTAATCTTTCCCTTCTCCACAGCTGGTTGAGGATTTCTCTTCAATTGTAATTACAAGTTCATGTATTTTGTACAGACTTCCTATATGTCCTATTTAATGAGGGTTAAAGAAGAAAATGGCTGTGTTAGGGAGACAACAATGGGAGGTACTATTAGTTTGTTAAATAATTATTTATCTGTGGCCTTCAAGAAACATTTTTTTAAAGTTTAAAACCACCTGCAAGTGCCTCCATGTCTTAGAATTAATTCACAGTAAGCAAGAAAACAGGTTAAAAATCATTTTCCCCACTGACAAAGTAAAATATGCTTTCTAATAAAATTGTATCAAATATGTTGAATTCTATATATCTGTAAAAAGCTTTCTAAAAACCATGAATAGAAAAGATTTTTTAAACAGAGACATAAACTGTTATTACTTTATACTATATGGAGACCATAGGTAATTCATCATTTTTGCAAAAGCTCCTCCCCTCTAAAGAAAAAAAGACACTGAAATAAACACCCACTTCCTGATTAATTCTTTTGTTTAGACCATGGATTTAACATAGGTGGCAATGGGCAAGCATAGTCACTTGATATCTAGTGATGCCTTGATGCTGGCTGGAATATAAGAAACAAATACTTCATCCTGGAGAAAAATCCAATTCAATTATATTACCACTGAGACAAATGAGTGAGACAAAATTTGAAACTTTATCCAGCTTTGGTGATTTAAAATTTGCACCAATAAAATAGAAATACTTGGATTTTTTTTTAGCTTTTCTAGTTTTTCTTCCCTTATTTGGGTTCCTGCTTTACTTCCATTATATTTGATGTTTTATGCTATTGTCATATTTGGACTGTGACTTTTAGGAATGGGTTACCATTTTCTCATACGTTAGTAAATATAAGACCAACATTGGCCTAATGGTGTATTTGCTATATAGATGCCAAAGGAGAAAGAACATAACTAGACTCTTTTGTTTTGTTTCTCTTCTTATCAAAAAGACTAATATGATTTTGATGAATACTTACTTGTTTGAAAGACTCTCTTTCCAGAACTTAAATGAAGAATTTCTAAAGGAAAGAAGTATAAATCAAGGTTGTAACCGATATTGAAAATCTTTTTGCTCCATTATGTAGGTGGGTAAGAGGGAAATGTAGATGGAAAAGACCCATCAGATAGAGGGTATAGTGTGCATACATATCAAATATGAAGGGAAAAAATGTAAGTAGAACAGTGTAATTACATCTGGGAGAGTCTGTTGCCGGTGATTTAGTTTGGAAAGCCAGCTTAGAATGAGATCATATGGAATAGCTTAAACTAGGAAAGGACTTGTAGAAATAGATGTGAGAGATAATGCAGCAGTTGGAATGACAGGACCTACTGATTTTTAAAACAGACATTCTGGTGTTTCAAGACTCAGTGATTGATAGGAGAGCAGTGTCATTGACAGAAACACAGAAGTATGAGGGAGAAATAATGAGCTTAGTTTTGGATATAGATCAGAGGATTATAGATTCAGAGCTGACACAGAGTTTAGAAGTTCTCTAGTCCATCCCCCTCATTTTTCAAATGAAGAAACAGCCCAAGAGAGATTTAGTGATTTGTCTGGAGTAACACAGGTAGTAAAGGTTGAAAATGGGATTTGAACATAGGTCTTTGTTATTGTAAATCTAGTTCTTTATATACTGTATCACATATTATGCTTAAAATTCTCTTAGGATATCTCAGTAAAGATCACAATTGAAGCTATGGGTGGCAGCCAAGTGATGCAATAGATTAGTAGTTAGTAGTAGAATGCCATGCCTGAAGTCAGGAAGACTCATTATTCAAATCTGCCCCAAGACATTTATCTAGCTGTGTGACCCTGGGCAAGTCACTTAACCTGTAAAATCACTTGGAAAAAGAAATGGCAAGCCACTCCAGTATCTTTGCCAAGAAAACTCATAAATAGGATCATGAAAGGTCAGAAATGACTGAGAACAACTGTGCAACAGCCATAAAGGTATAGATCTGAAGTTCCACGGAAAGGATAAGCTAAAAATATGCATGTAAAAGTGATCTGCTTGTAAGGGAGCTTGGGAAAATATCAAAAGGCCAAGAAGAGACCCCTAAGGAACAACAATATTAACAGGATATGATGGAGAAGATGCATCAGTAAATAAGACAGAGAAGAAAGTATCAAAAATCCTGATGAGAAGCATAAAGGTTCTTTGTCACAGGAACTAAAGGATGAGAGAATTTCCAAAAGAAATGATCATGGTCATTAGTGTCATATTTCAGCAGGAGGATGAGAAATGGAAAAAAAAAAAACAGGAAAGAACTTTAGATTTGGTTCTTAGAAGGCCAGTATCGCCTTGGATGAGAATAGTTTCATTAAATTGGCAGTAGTAGTCAGTTTGATAGTATGAGTGAATAGGAAATAAAAGTATTCATCATTTTAAAAAAAGTATTCATCATGGAATTTTTTTTCCCAAAAAGTTTGGTTGTGAAGTGAAGAAAAGATAAAGGATCCAATCTGGAGTGGGTAGCAAGGTCTGAAGAAAGTTTTCTTAGGTAAGGAAAACTATAATATGTTTGAAAGTAAAGAATAAAACCTTAGAAGGGAAAGACAAAAAGAAGGAGAAAGATGGACTAATTGAGAAGATGAAAATAGAAAAAAAGTAGAAGGGAATGGATTCAAGGATAAAGGTAAAACAAGTAACCTTGGAAAGGAGAAAGGAGTCTTAGAAAAGGAGGGAAGAAAGAAAGAGCAAATGATTAAGAGAAATTTTATGTTAAAGAGTAAAAAGGTTAAAAGAGCTTCCATCTCAATTATATAACTGGTAAATTCCTATTCAGAGACTACAAGTTGATGGGATCTGGGATTGATAGTTTCATGGAAATGGGATTTTTTGGAGTAGTTACTGTGAGAAAAGAAATGAAGAATTTCTGGAAGACAAAAAAAAAAAAAAAAAAAAAAGGATTGATGAGCTACATTGAGGGGTCATTCTCCCAAAGTTATCCCTAATCTTTTGAAAACTTTCTGCTCCTTTTTTATATGTTGAATTTATTTGAATTTCAACCCTAAATTTGAAAAGAAAGAATATCTAAATGTTAGCAATAACTTATTAGGAATCAATGTTCTACTTCAGAATTCTATCCTTATTTTAAATTGAAAGTATAATTTCCTGTTATTGGGAAAGATTGAAGGCAAAGGATGCAACAGAGATAATATTATGAAAGCATCAAATATGGAGAGACTGCAAGGAGATAGGGGAAGATAGAAAGACTTGACATTTTATATTTAGTCCATGGGGTCATGAAAAATTGGACATGACGGAAACAATGAATAACAACAGCAAAGATTGGGGGTATAGAATATATCATGTAAGTAAACAGCTATATTTTGTTGTTGCAGTTTCATTAGACTAATTGAATGTGTGTCAAGCTTCTTCTCCAATTAGATTTTTTTTTTCAGATCACAAATAAGAAGTAACATTTTTGGACTTTTTGGATTAGACCTTTTATTTTATAAGTGAAGGGAAATCTCAGTAAGGCAACTTATTTTAACAATGAAGATTGGCACCTACTGTGCAAATTATAGCCCTAGAGAAATCCCAGTAAGGCATTTTATTTTAACAATGGAGATTGGCACCTACTGTGCAAATTATAGCCTGGAACAATAAAAGGTTAAGAGATTGTCTAGTCCCACAGATATAGTGTATAAGTCAAAGGTAACACTTGAATCCAGTTCTCTTGACACTGAAGCTGGTTCTCTTGTCACTATCCCAGGTTACCTCTTAAATATTGTTGCAGATTTTGAGTGGTGATATATTCTACTTATTCTGAAAGTCAGACTTTTGGCAACCTCAAACCTCAAAAACAAAGTCCCAGACTTAAAAAAGTAAAAAGAACATCCCTGAGCCCTGGTTTAACTATCATTGCTAAACCCATTTGTTAATGACCTATGTTTGTCTTTATATCTTCAGAGTTTTACTGATTTTTAATTAATAAATTCTTTTAGATTAAGACTTTGGGAGAGGGGGGAAAACTTGGAGGAAGAGGTTAGAGACTAACAATAATAGTATTTGTATAGAAACAGTTTCCTTATAAAGCCTTATGAGGTCAGGAGTCTGTTTATTGAAAATAGGGAACTTCAGGGAAGCTGACTAGATGACTTGTTTGCTGAAGCTGAGAAACTAATAAGGTTAAGTCTTGAGATTCGAAGGTAGAAAACTAAGAGGGTTTTTTTTCCCTCTGCCATAACAGTGATTTAACTGGTAGATGCTAAGATAAAAAGAAATGATAGCTAATAGCATGAGAGAGGAATAGAATGAGAGAGTATGATTCAGGGAATATCTGGGAGTTGAATCTTGAGCTGAACCTTCTCAAATCATAGAAACTGAATTAGTGAAAAGAACTGCAAATTGTATTATACATTTAGAGTTGGAAAATACTTTAGAAGCCATTTCGTCCAATTGTCTAATTTTGAAATAGGTATAATAAAGGCTATATTTGATAGTACTTGAAACATTCAGAGGTATCTAACCTCTTCCACAATAAATATTCTTGTTCCTATAGCCCAAACTTTCCCATGTTCAGTCCTAAAACTGACAACTGGCTCTTTGGAAAAAGGGAAGGAATGGCTGAATGGAGTGGGCCAATATGGAAAGAAAGAAAATTTACTTTAAATCACCTAAATGGAAAGATCAGAATGTCTTCAAAACACTGATTAGAAAATATGAATTAGGGTAATGTCTCTGTGATATGGGGAAGGGCTGTAGGTGGAAAAATGTAAGATATGGAGATAGAAATAATACTTAGGAAATGATGGGATATAGGGGAATAAGGGAGAGGAACAAGTCAATGATGTCTCTAAGCTTGCAAACTGGGATGAATGGGAAGCTAATATCCATCAATTAGAATGAAAAGTGTACAAGAGATAGGTTTAGGGGTGATGTAATAAATTATATTTTAGATGTATTGCACTTGAAGCATCTCCAGGAAATCCAGAGTTGTCCCACAGTCAAGTATCCATTTAGGAATCAAGTTCAGATAGTTATATAGATTTGTGAGTTGTCTTTATAAGGACAATCACTGAAACTCTTAGGACCTCATGAGGTTACCACAGAAAGAGAAGAGGGAAAGAGAAGAGATCCCATAATAGAACTTTACAGAAGGTGTACACATAGTGAGTGAGAGATAGATAAGGATCACAAAAGAAACTGTCCAATAGATAAGAGGTAGAAGCAACATGAAAAAATATCACAGATGTAAAGAGAGAAGAGGGTACAGGCAGAAGGGAAATACATATTTATGTTAAAAGTTTCAGAAAAGGTCAAATAGAATAAGGACTTTTAAGAGCCAATGGATTTAAAAGTGAAGACACCACATGCCATTTTGGAAAGTACAATTTGAGTAATACAGTAAAATTCCAAGGGAAATTACGAAGAATTGCTGGGTGGAAGATAGGGAAATAGAGACAGTGGATATTTATAATCCTTTTTAGAAGAAATGGAGGATGGCACCTTGAGGGGATAATAGAGTTAAAGAAAGATTTTATAGGGATGCGAGACTAGGCACTTTAGAGAAGGAAGACCAGGTAGGAGAGACTGATGATGATGACATTAAATTCATAAAGGCTTTATCGCCTCCTTCATGTGCCATGGTTTTGCTATATTCCTCCTTTTCCCTTTGCTCATAATTCTTCTTTTCCTTCTATACACCAACATTATTTTCACACTTTAAAACCCTATTATCCTTCAGATTATTTGCTACTCCTCTTCCCTGAACTTGTAAGATATGTTGCCTGTTTTAGAAACTAATTGGGTCATGACTACCGAACCAAAGAGGACCTCAGATGTCATTTAGGCCAACATTATTTTATAGATGAGGAAATTGAGGTTCAGGTTCAGGGATTTCCTGAGGTCACATAGTTGTAAGGGGCAGGGCTTCCAACTCTAAGTCTACCATTCCTCAAGTTTTATTTAATTTTATTTCAATTTCATGTGTTGACTCATTTAGGGTAGGGACCATTTGTTATTTATTTTTTATAAACCTTATAATTTCTTTTCTGATTTGGGACGCATAGTGTTCAATAAGGGTTCATTGATTGATTTGAGTTTTTTAAATATACTCATTGATATTACAATTGGAAGGGACCTTCAATATCCCCCTAGTCCAGCCTCTATATTTTACAGATGAGGAAACTGAGGCTTGAGTTGTTATAGAGAGCATTATTATTTAGTCAAGGTTCTGAAAGATTCCAGTGTAGATTTATCATTTTAACAAAGTCCTCTTCCATCTACTGAGTTGTGCACCTAAGCAGTTAGAGGATACTTTGGGGAATTCATTGGCTGAATAGAACATTCTATCATTTCTAAATTGGAAGACCTTATTTCACCAGTGAGTTTTGGCATTCAGAGACATCTTCTACTAAAGCTACCACATTGGAAATTTGACTCACTGTTTTGGAATATAATTCTCAAGTAGGAGGCTTTTAGGCAATTGATATGGTCGGCTGCCTCAGAATCCCTTAGAGGTTTGGACTTATCAAGTCTTTGGATTCATTTTCTTGGTTCTATTTTCCTGGAGCAAATTGAATGTAAACAGCTTAAAATGCAGTCTGACCATTCCTTTGTAACTTCCTTTTATTGCACTGATATAGAAATGTAGTTGCTTCTTAAATGCAGGCACATATAGCATTCAAGTGATGTCCACGATGCCATAGCTAACAAAAAGGCCAAATGTGGTGTGTGCCATATATAGTCTTTCTAGGAACTGATAACAAAGTGTCAGCATCTTGCTCTTGATTTCTTTTCTCACAATAACATTCCACATAAAGGAAAAAGTTGAAGGTTTATTTCCCAGATAATTCTTTCTTCTGCAGTCATCACTGCTGTAGTCCACACTAATGATCAAGACTGAAAGACAAGGATGCTGCAGCCTTGTATTATAAGCCGAGTAGATCTTTTGTATATTCTTATCCATCAGGGTGCTGAGATGCTGAGCATTTCACTGCCAAATATCACACAGGGCTAGTTCTGGCTCAGGTGGAAGTGCTGAGCACAGTTTCCTTGCAATCCCTGCATTTATCAGGTTTTGTGTTACATTTTCAGGTACTAGAGGATGTCTATTTGGTGGAAATCTGCTTCTTAAGTCCCTGCTCTTTGGAAATACTAAATGCTCAGCATTATATATCCTTTTTTCTAATGTTTTTGAGTTGTAGAATCATTGAACCTTAAAGTTGGGAGAGATCTTCGAGGTCTCTAAGTTCAAGCATTGCCTCTTGCATGAATTTCTTTGACAATATCCCTTACAGTAGTTGCCGAAGACACTTTCATCAAAGGGATATTTATTATCTCTTAGTGGCCCATTCTTTTTTTTAGGGCAGCTTCTGTTGAGCTGAAAATTGAGCAAATAGCTCTGGACCACTTCCTGGTTTTGTCCTTAGGAAACAAGCAGAATAAAGTTAATCTCTTTTTTTGAATGACTCATTAAGACCTCATATCAGACTTGTTTTGTTTGTTGCTAAAGAATAGAACAAGGGACAATGGTTAGAAATTATCAGAAGGAAAATTTAGGCTTGATGTCACAAGGAAAAAAAACAAAACAAAACTACCAAACAATAAATGGTATACAGTATCTTAGGAGGTGGTGAGTTTCCCCCCTCAGTAGAGGTCTTGTAGCAGAAACTGGATATTCAAATAGTGGATTATTTTGGTGAGATATTTCTTTCAGGGAAGAGTTAGATTTTATAGCCACTTAGGTTTCTTTCGATCTTGAAAATCTGTAATTTTCTGACAAATTTCATTAGATCCTTTAATTGATTCTGTGAAAAGAGCTGGATTTGTAATTAGAAGATATGCTTGCAAGTTTAATCTCTGGCCTTTACTACTCTAGGTCTCTAAATTGCAGTTTGCTTATCTGAAAAATGGGGGTGATAATCTTTGCCTCACACACCCTTTGGTTCTTGTGAATAGAGTGCCTTTTAAATTCTAAAGCATCATGTAGATTTTGGCATGAAGTGTGAACACATGATTTTAAGACAGATATAGTGCAGCTTAGCAAAACTTCCCCTTCCCTCCCCCAAAATTCCCAAATTAGGTACACAGGCAGAACTAAACACAGTGTTCCTATGAGATCTGACTATAGTAGAATAGGCTGGAACTAGAACCTCCTTGATCCTGGATGGATTTTAAAATTTGAATCAAAATTCATGATTCCTTATTTTATTACATTATGTTTGTTCAGTGTAAGGTTTCATAATGCTTATAAAAATCTATAAAGTTGAAAATGAAAAAAAAAAAAAAGATCTAAACCACTCTTGTATTCTCAGGAGGTTCCCAAGTAGAAACACTTTATCTGGGTATCTTTCAAGTTCTGCACTGATAGCAAACAACAGATATATTTCCATTATAATAGGTTTGATCACATCAGCAAGTTGCCTTTTTTCTGTTCCTTTAAATAAAAATGAGATTAGAAAACTGCTCAAGTTGTTCAAATGAAGACATCTATGAAGAGAAAGAACTTATCAATTTTAGACTGCCTCAAATGATAGATTTTATTTATTTAAAAGCTACTTGAATTTATTAAGATGCCAAGTATTATTTCACATACTTTAATGATAATTAAGAGAAATGTTAAGAAATTATTTTTGCTTAACATGGCTTATGCATCTTCTCTCTTAATTTTTAAATTTAAAATTTAACTTTATTCTTAATTTTTACAATGCTTACTAGATTATGGTTGCATGATAATGTTAAGGTATAAAAAGTGTAAATTTATACATATCTTCTTTGGGCAAGTTGTTTGCCAATATTTTTTTTATGGGAAAGCTGACACCTTCGAGCCTATTTCATTAAAGTACATAGGATCTTAGGTTTTATATCACATTGTATTTCTCTTCACATGGTTTATTCATTCTGGAAATTATACACACATGCAATTTTTCCATAAAGTCTTTATGATATTTTGTTTTCTGAAGTGGTAACTTTAAATTTTAATAACTTAGGCTACAGGTGCAAAAGAAACAATTAGTATATTTGTGGTGATGAAGAGATACTGACTTCAGTTCTGTTGACTAGAAAATACACTTGATCTTCTCATTTAGGCTTTTTTTCTTATAAGCTCTGATATTAGAACATATAGCATATGATTGCATAGTATAGTTGTCCTAAATTTAGCCCATGATTTTGCTTTAAAAGATTGTCTATTGGTATTGTAATATTTTTTGAAATTGAAGAATTTTTATTTTTTCTTTGGGACTTGTGTTTTTGTTGTTATAAGGGCACCCCATGACAAAAGTCCTTCCACTAAGAAGATTAGAATTTGCACTAAAATTTATAGTCTTAGTTGCCTGGGACAAGTGATTGGCCCAGAGTCAGAATCCCTGTATATTCTGTGGCAACATTTGAACTCAAATCTTCCTTAGTAGGCTAGCTCTCAATCTACTATGTTCTGCCTGTAATCTGAGAGATTCTTGAAAAATAAAAACAGAACACATTTATGATACATCTCAAGTGATTTTATACCAATCCTGAATAGGCTCTATTATAATCTATAGGTTACAAATGAGGAAACTGATGCTCAAATAAGTTACATGATTTTCTACAGAGTAACAATTTGAGGAAGTATTTGATTTCTGGTCTTTCTGCTTCCAAATTCTATGTCCTAATCATTATGTCATGCTACATGTCAAAATGAAGAAGAGCTCTGAAATTTAAAAACAAAAGCCAAAAGAAATGTAGTCAGTTACTGGCCATTATGGTGGCAGAAATGGCAGAGATTTTGTTTTTCTCTGCCTTTTGATAGTTTCTAGAATAAAAGTACACAAGGACTTTAGGAAGAATTCTTATATTGGAAATTACTCTTAATATCATTATGTTTTTAAATTTCCATCTTGATCACTGATAGTCAAGAAGTCATCATTGTTGAAAGTATATGTGCTGAATTCAGAACCTCTGAGCAGAAAAAATATTGCCATCGTCTTCAAGTCATTAATATTGTTCTTTGAGGTGGATTAGCTGAGTATACTTTTTTGGGCATGACATTTCAGAAGATCCTGATGCTTAACCATTAAAGTTGGAGACTCAGTCTGAAGATTTACTTAAATCCTAATGACACAGATAGCAGGATTCTCTGGAAAGTCAGACTAAAAACTGAGCAAGAAAGAAATTAGTGATATTTTTAATTATTCTAAGGATACAAAATAATATAAGCTCTAACCATTTAAAAGATTAGTGAAGACATTATATAGAGGGTTTTTAGAATGGAATTAAATTTAAACAAAGACATTCAAATGAGATTTTTTTTTTTACCCACAATCCTCATAAGACATTCACAAGCAGAAAGTTCAAGGAATTTAAGAATTTTTAAAACTGCACCTAGGCCAGATCTCCAGAGATGCTGCTAAATACAGTATTTTTAACCTTTTTGTTTACCAATGATTTAATGAGACAATTCTATTGTAGTAATAACTGCCGGTATATTTTACACTACCTCTTGCTAACAGCACAAGCCCTCTCCACTGGGGGTTAAGAATATTTAATCCTTTAACGCTGACATATAGAACATGTAGCCATGTCAGCTACAGCTGTTTCCAAACATCAGTAACAAAATTATAGACAGGTTTTGAAGCTTCTGTGGTGGGAATGAATACATCAGAGGATTCAACTTGCTGACAGTGTTTATGTAATTTAATCTTACCATCTGGAAGAAAGTAAACATTTTTTTGAAAATTAAAGTTTAGAACAGTCAACAAATATAGCAACCTAGTCTTTGACAAACCCAAAGATCCCAGCTTTTGGGATAAGAACTTACTGTTTGATAAAAATTGCTGGGAAAATTGGAAACTAATATGGCAGAAACTAGGCATTGATCCATACTTAACGCCGTACACCAAGATAAGGTCAAAATGGGTTCATGACCTAGGCATAAAGAATGAAATTATTAATAAATTAGAGGAACATAGGATAGTTTACCTCTCAGACCTGTGGAAGGGGAAGGTCTTTATGACCAAAGCAGAACTAGAGATCATTACTGATCACAAAATAGAAAATTTCGATTATACCAAACTGAAAAGTTTTTGTACAAACAAAACTAATGCAGACAAGATTAGAAGGAAGCAATAAACTGGGAAAATATTTTTACAGTCAAAGGTTCTGATAAAGGCCTCATTTCCAAAATATATAGAAATTAACTCTAATTTATAAAAATCAAGCCATTCTCCAATTGAAAAATGGTCAAAGGATATGAACAGACAATTCTCAGATGAAGAAATTGAAACTATTTCTAGTCATATGAAAAGATGCTCCAAGTCATTATTAATCAGAGAAATGCAAATTAAGACAACTCTAAGATACCACTACACACCTGTCAGATTGGCTAAGATGACAGGAAAAATAATGATGATTGTTGGAGGGATGTGGGAAAACTGGGACATTGATTCATTGTTGGTGGAGTTGTGAACGAATCCAACCATTTTGGAGAAGTAGTTTGGAACTATGCTCAAAAAGTTATCAAACTGTGCATACCCTTTGATCCAGCAGTGTTACTACTGGGATTATATCCCAAAGAGATTATAAAGAAGGGAAAGGGACCTGTATGTGCACGAATGTTTGTGGCAGCCCTTTTTGTAGTGGCTAGAAACTGGAAACTGAATGGATGTCCATCAGTTGGAGAATGGCTGAATAAATTGTGGTATATGAAAATTATGGAATATTACTGTTCTGTAAGAAATGACCAACAGGATGATTTCAGAAAGGCCTGGAGAGACTTACACGAACTGATGCTAAGTGAAATGAGCAGGACCAGGAGATCATTATATACTTCAACAACAATACTAGATGATGACTAGTCCTGATGGATCAGGCCATCCTCAGCAACAAGATCAACCAAATCATTTCTAATGGAGCAGTAATGAACTGAACTAACTATACCCAGAAAAAGAACTCTGGGAGATGACTAAAAACCATTACATTGAATTCCCAGTCCCTATATTTATGCACACCTGCATCTTTGATTTCCTTCACAAGCTAATTGTACAATAATTCAGAGTCTGATTCTTTTTGTACAGCAAAATAATGTTTTGGTCATGTATACTTATTGTGTATCTAAGTTATATTTTAATATATTTAACATCTACTGGTCATCCTGCCATTTAGGGAGGGGGGGGTAAGAGGTGAAAAATTGGAACAAGAGGTTTGGCAATTGTTAATGCTGTAAAGTTACCCATGTATATATCCTGTAAATTAAAGGCTATTAAAAAAAAAAAAAAAAAAAAAAAGAGAATTAAAGTTCCAGTGGCATAAAAAAAAAAAAAAAAAAAGAAAATTAAAGTTTAGAAAATAAATCTCATATTTTTCAGCTGATATGAATGACAAATTTAAATACTGCTTCATTAAAAGGTAAAATGGGGATTTTGTATCAGCTATTTTTTTTCCTATGGAATAATCCATTTATAAATTGATGCCACTTCTTAATCTGCATAGCTTTCATATTCAATTAAAAAAAGGACATTTCCCCCCAAAACCCTTTTGTTGCTCTCTACATTTTTTGGCTGAATCTCAGTTATTATTTCCATCAGAAAACTGAGGCTCATCAAGGTTATGTGATGAATTAGACATGATATTCAGAAGTAGGATTCAGAATTCAAATTCAGAATTACATCTTGGAAATGATCCTTGATGGGTCCGTTATTACAAATAAAATCCAGGCCTTCATTTGAATGTCATGCTATGTTTCTTAAACAACATAACCTCTTTTTAACTTAGAGATTTCCTTTGTTTAATATACATTTAACTTTTGTGTAAATCACATGGGTCTCCACTGAGTTAACTTTATGAGAAATGTAAGTAGCCCTTTCATCTTAGAGGGTAACAAACTAGTAGATTTAAAAAAAAAAAAACTGACACGTTGGTCTACAAAGTCTGCCAAGTTCATACTTTATAAATGTGACCTAGACATTTTACTTGAAATAAATACACAGACTGATAGGTTCTTACATTTATGGTTGTGCCCTGTGTTAAATTAAAAGACTATGCTTTATGTTGGGGTAATAAAATTTAATTAGTTGTAAGTCAGGTTTTGGTTTAGTGGTAATTAGTTTAGTGTATAATTATTATGTCTAATAGCAATCTAAAATCTGCAAGCATTTTGATCTTTTTCCAAGTAAAAAAAAAACCCTCTGTTAGATTTATACCATCAATAGCAATAATGAAATCTTATTAGCCAATTGCATTAAAGAAACCAAGTAAAACTTTAAATGGCAAAGTTAGATTTCATTTATGGTGTGCATGTGCCAAATTGTCCTGGTATGTAAAACATTTATAGCTAGGTTTTTCTTATTTAATTAGAAAAAATATATGTATTTTAAAAATATGCTTTCAGTTCCAAATATGCCCTCTCTCTGTCTTTTTTTTTTCCCATCACAGGAGTTAAATTGCAATATTCCTTAATCATACATCTGTGATCATTAGGGTTACTTTAGTGAGCTGAGAAAAATGCAAAATTAAAACCAGGGAATAATCTTTAATTGATTCACTTGTGGATGGATGACTTAAAATCACCATGCAAATATGTTTTGTGTGACTATCCGTTAAAAAATTAAAAAAAATAAATTGTGTATAATCTTGCATAATTAAAAAAAGTAAAGAAGCCTACATATTTTATGTAGACAATATTTATTAATTCAGATCTAGGCCAATCTAGAAGAAAAAAAACCAAACAAGTGATTGTGACTTCTAGTGCTGTTTTACTTTTGCATTCCATTCTTTCAAATGAAGTTGCTTTCTCTACTTCTTCCATTAATCTCTTATCATCTTACCATTTATGCCATTCTTCTTCAAATAGCATCCATTGCCTTTCCTGCCATTCTTTATTTATTTATTGTTGTTGTTGTTTTGGAGGCTGGGTCTCCCTATCTCACTCAGGCTGTATGTACAATAGTCCCTCTAGCATGCATTCCCTGTACCAATCTCAGGAAAACTTTGACGTTCTCCTTGAGTGAATCAGTTTTTCCCTCTGCTTCTGGGGTGTGTCATGTTGATACCAAGCTTAGTCTATGGGCTTTATCCCTTTGGCGGTTAGAACACCTAAACCTCAAACTCTTCGCCAATCTCTGTCCCCTCAGTAGTCAAGACTTCAAATGTGTGTCCCCTCCCACACCTGGTTTACCTGCAATTTCTTGTAAAACATTGTGAAGTTACCAAAATCTCTGACAAATAACTGTGTTATTAGGCTATTATATTATTCTCTAAGAGGTATTTGTATTTTCAAAGAGGATTTCTAATATAATAGAGATATTTGGGAAAGGAGTATTCAAGGGACATGGGAGGAGAATCCTCCAAAGCCTACTTCATAAATTGTCACAGTGTATATTAAATTGGTCTGTATCTCAATCAAAATGCACTCTCGTAGTTGAGGAGACTCATTTTTCCATAACAAATCTCACTTGTCTTCTGTAATTCTCTCTTGTTTTTGTAGGTCTAAGCTCTCCAAGTGCTAATTTTTAAGTATAGTATGAGAAATATACAGAACCCTTTCAAAGACTAAGTTGTTAATCTTTGCACAGGAAAAAGTACAGGATATTCAAACACCTCAGTACAGTTTAAGCCGTTAAAGCTTAAGTTTAAATTGTACTGAGACTTTTAGGACACTGCGTATATTTGTCCTTAAAACAGCATGACATGCTTTCATGTTTAATGTGCTTATTTTTATTTTTTGGAAAATATAAATAAATATTCATTAGATTTATAGATTAGACATATCCTATAAAATAAAATCCAACAACATTTGAGTTTGTTTTTAAAATAGAAAAAACTTATCTTTCATAAACTGTCCATGAAACTCTAAAATTTTCATATAAAAGTGAAAAATCTATCATTAACAGTTATTTAAAAATAGATAGACCTTATCAGTACAAACTAGTTAGTTTGGATCAAAAATAGTAATAAATACATTTATTAAAGAATATATACATGTGCATATTTGTTATTGTTATTCAGTCATCTGATTCTTCATGACCCCAGTTAGGGTTTTCTTGTCAAAGCTATTAGAATGGTTTGCCATTTCCTTCTTTTCAGCTCACTTTAATAAGGAAGCTGTGGACAAACACAGATAGAGACTTGTTCAGGATTCCATAGCTTAATAAGTGCACGGATTTCAATTCAGAAAGGTGAGTATTCTTGACTCTAGATGTAGTGCTCTATCCACTGCGCCATCTAGCTACTCACATATGTATATATTTATTCTAGGAGTGGTGTATAATTTATAATCTTGGAGAATTACTTTCCTGTGGCCTGTGGCTTGTCTTACAGTACTAGTTCCAGTGTGTGTCAGGGGTGGGATTAGAATCCAAGTCTTGGTGATTAGGAAGATGCTCCTAATACGTCTGACAAATAATATACTTATTTGATACACTTAATATACTTAATAATAATAATAATATACTTAATTGAATCATGAATAAAATATTTCACCTGCTCTGTTGTTTAGGGAGCTTAAAGATTAATTGATCTTAATAAATATAATTTAGCTTTTCTTCAATTTACATACAAAACATGTTAGAATTATTTTGGTTTGCAAATTAATACAAATTATCATTTGTAATTAATAAAGAAGGTCTATTTGGACTTTGCAGGGTACTCTCTATGTTGTGGTCATTTCCATTTGACATAAAGAAAGATGAGAAGTGATTCCACATAAAATATTCATGAATTAGACAAATGAAAAAAGTAAGACATCAAAATTGACTTATATAAATGGCAGTTATACATATTTATTTAAGTGTATGTTGTAGAGGTCGATAATTTTGAAACCTAGATATTTACAGTTTTGAAAGGGAACTCTACTCATTGCCACTTTTATATTTTCTCCCAAATGATAGTTTACCTTGACATTAAAATTCAGTATTCATTTATTGAGCATTAATGATGCCCTTAAAATTATGTCAGGTACTCTGAGGAAAACAAAGGTGAGTGTCTCCAGTCACAAAAGAGAACAAGGCACTGAGAGATAAAGTGGCTTGTCCACATTATTCACATAGTTCATTATAAATTCTAATACACTCTCTCAAAATTAAATCGGGATATGGAACCTTAATTTATACTGGAATATGTCTGTGGGGAAAAAACACGTAAAAATAACTAAAAATATAAAGTAGCATATGATTATGTTTAATGGAGTATAAAATCAAAAGATGCTTTCACATTGCTTTTCATAACATGACTGTGTTTGGATAGGTTTCAGAGATGCAGATTCTGGTCCCTGACCTTTAGCTGTCCATGTTCAGAAATCTTGTTTGATTAATTACTTGCTTGAAGTTGATACATGTCTAAGAATCAAAATCAGAAGATCACACACACACACACACACACACACACACACACACACAAAACTCCTGGAATGAAAATTTTAAAATTTGTAATGGGGATGTGGGGCAGCTAGGTGGCGCATAGTGGATAGAGTGCTAGGCCTAAAGTAAGGAAGACTCATTTTTTAGTTCAAATTGGTTGCATATACTTACTAGCTGTGTGAACCTAGACAAGTCACTTAACCCTATTTGTCTCAGTTTTCAATATATAAAATGAGCTGGAAATGGAAATGGCAAAATACTCCAATAACCTTACCAAGAAAACTCCAAATGAAGTCACAAAGTCAGATATAACTGGAAACAGCTGTATGTCATTTTCTAGTGATTGTCATATTCAAGCATTTTCTTACTGGCATCAAGCTTTCTGGGAATCTAAAAGTAATAAAAGTATTGCTTGGTAATCTGCAAGTGAGTTCCCCAAAGACACTGGCTTCCTATTTGCCTTTAATAGGAACCCAAGATTACATTACAGTAATAGTAAGCACTCAATAAATATTTGTCAACTAACTGACAGAGTCACAAACCAAAAAATGGACAGTCTTGTCTTGCTAGGATATGTCACGAGTGGAAATCATCTGATGCATTTGTTTTTTAAGCAGTTACTGAACTAGTATATTCGAAGAATACTTTAGATATAATATTATTGGATTTCAGTGAGGCATTTGAGAGGGGCAACTTTCCTATGATATCCTTGTGAATAAGATGTAAAATATGATATTTGTGATAATTCACTTAGGTGACTTTAGAATTGATTGAATCAATGGACCTAGAGAATGATAATTAATGAAATAGAAGTCTTTAGTAGAATGTCATAGGTCTCTATATCATTCTTTGCTTAATAAATCTGTTCAGGTTCATAGAGGAGTTTACTTAGTATGCCCAGGATCACTTGGCAGCAAAAGTTTTAGGAGGGAAATGAACATAACTAATACTCTTTCCCTTATATGACTTACTTATTCTATAATTTTGCTAGGCATCAGCTTAAGAGTTCATTGGCCTATCACAAAGTATTTCTTTTTTCCTTATGTCACTCAGGACTTATCCATCTCCACTGCTCTCCTTTTCCAGGGTTTGCTTTTTGTTTATTTTGTTTTGTTTTGTGTTGAGGTTAAGTGACTTGCCCAGGGCCACACAGGCAGAAAATGTTAAGTATCTGAGGTTACATTTGAACTCGGGTCCTTCTGACTTCAGAGCTGGTGCTCTGGCTACTACACCAACTAGCTGCCCTTCGTTTTCCGCTTTTTAAAAGATGACCCTTGAATATTTTAATAAACCTGGCTGCCAATTGTTTTCGTATCTTGGGATGTAGTTCATCTTGTTTCTGTGGTTTGGATTCATTTGGATTCATGAAAAATGTAAGTATGAGAGAAAGAAGAAATTAATGTCAGGAAAGGTCTGCATCATAAAAATTAGGAGAAATCTGGGTTTGAAACTGATAGGTTGTGAGATGACTTTACTGAACTTCAGTTTTTCCAGCTGCAAACTAGGGATAAAGCTTCATAAAGCTATTTTGAAAAAGTAATCCACAAATGTGAGTTACTATTAAGGGCAGCTAGATATTTTTTTAGTTTTGGAATTTTGGGTTCCCTATTAATCAACTGTTTAGCACTCTTCCAGTTTTAGAGATCATTCTTCTTGGTAGAAAAAACAGGAGCAAGAAACAAGGAAAATTAAATCTATTTTCAATAGTTTACAAAAGTGAGGATTGATTTGGTTCAGAACTTAGCTAAAAAACACAGTATATATAAAAAGTAATATACTTTAAAGTAGAGAGCATTATAATGCGATTTATATTTCCAGAGTAATTTATGATAATTTTATTGACTGCTTAAACTAAACTTTTTTTCCCAAAATGATGAACAATCTGATGTATTTAAGATCTGACGGAACTAGCTACACAAGGTAGAATCTGTTATTCAAAATAGAACTCCATGCTCCCATAGTGATATTACTGCAAGAATATTAACAAATTCTTATTTTTCAACCAATTTATCAAAGCAAACATTTGTTAATGTTTTAAACTAATATTAAGGCCCTGTGCTAAGCACTGAGGCACTTTGAAAAAAACTTAATTAGAAGTTTCTCTTTTTATTTTTTTTCATGTGATGCAGTTTGTAACCCATGGTTTGTTTTTATTTTATTTTGTTTGTTGCTTTAAGTGAACTTTAAAAAGTATCAAATGCTAGTGAATTTATTGACAACTTTGGTAATATAAAAGCAAATATGGGCTGAGGTAACTTTCTTTATTTCTAAGGATTTAGAGATGATCTAATTCAAACCATTCACTTTATTGATTTATGAGTCCTAGAAATACCTCATAAATAATAATATTAAAGTGAGGCCCAGAAGGATGAAGTAATTTGTCTAAGCCAGGGTTTGAACCCTTGGCTCATGGATTTTTGATGAGGTTTTAGTTATTGTTGGATTTTGTTTTTGTTTTTATTTTTGTTTTTTAATGGGCTACATTGTATCCCAGTGCGGATTGAATTCAAATTATTTGAATGACACAATAGGGGCAGGGATTGTCCTGGGACTGTATTTGATTTCATTAATAGAGTAAATTTCTGGATGAAGAAGGTCTCTCTAAACAATGCAGGTTAACATTGTCTCTGCATCTTATGCTCTTAGAGAACTGCTTAGAAAACTGAGAAGTTAGGTGACATAATGAATAGAATGCCTGACTTCAAAGTAAGGAATACTCATTTTCCTTAGTTAAAATCTGTTCTCAGACACTCATTATCTGTGTAATGCTGGACAATTCATTTTAGCCTGTTTACCTTAGTTTCCTCATCTCTAAAATGAGGTGCAGGAAGAAATGAGAAACTATTCCATTACCTTTTCCAAAAAAAAAAAAAAAAACCCAAATAGGATCACAAAAAGTCAAACATGACAGTTGAATGATAGCAGTAGCAGCAAGTAACTTGTTGTTATCCTATAGCTAGTATATGTAAGAAGTGAGATTTGAACTTAGATATTCCTAAATTCAAGTCCAACTCTTGCACACTAGGTGATATTGCTTCTATTTTTTCCATAGTATTTTATTTTTCCAAATACAAGTGAATATAGTTTTCAATATTTATTTTGTAAGATTCTGTGTTCTATACTTTTCTCTCTTCCTTTCTTACTTCTCCCCACACAGAGATAGCAAACAGTCAGATATGGGTTATCAAGTATCAAAGCACAATCTTTTAAAATATATTTCCATATTTGTCACATTGTGAAAGAAAAATAAGACCAAAAGAGAAAAAAATACAAGAAAGAAAAACAAACAAACAAAAATGAAAATCCTGTGCTTCAATCCACATTCAGTCTCCTTTGGTTCTCTGTCTGGATGTGATTGGCATTTTCCATTCCAAGTCCATTGGAATTGCCTTGAATCACCACATTGTTGAGAAAAGGCAAGTCTATCACAGATTCTGCTTCTCTTAATGGTATATTAACTGATTTTTAAAGTCATGCTTCTAAAATCCCTAGAAATATTGAGGTAGTCTCACATGATAAAATAAAAATCCCGAAAATTTGGTTCGTTCAGAACCAAAAAGTAATTTCTCAGAAAAACTTCTATAATCTGCCACAAGGACTGCTGAATGATCAAGATAACTTATTGTATTTGTTTTACCCCCCCCCCTTCTTTTTTTGGTAATTTCTTTGAGAATAGAATGTGCCCCAGAAGAGCAAATAATAATTCACATTGAAGATGATTAATCTTTTATGACATAGCCAATGTCTTTTTATGAAGTAGGTACAGAAATAGCCCTACAATTTGGTTCAAATCTTGTCACAACTATTAAATTTGACTGGGAAAATCAATTTATCTTTACATAGAGTTAATAAAGCTTCTGCCCTTTTCTTGGATGTGAATGTCTTACAAATTTGCTGGTTAATGGCTTTGGAAGCTGTGAGACTGTAACTGAACCCACTATAGCTTGAATCACTGTCCTGCACTGAAGCATTGTGGACAGAGTTACTTTGACCACTCAAACAGCCAATCAGATCTCTATACAGGAAATCAGTCCTTTAGTGATGAACAATGGATTTAGTAATAAAATAACAAATAGCTTATACTTTGGAGAGACATAATCTATTAAGCATTATTTAGAGAACATCTTAAAACTGTTTTATTCTCACATAATCTTAAATAGCATCTTCTTCAAACATAAACCACAAGGATGCTTATGGAATTTCTTGAATCTTAAAACAATTATTTTTCTATCAAAAACTTTTAAAAATACTTAGGATTACTTGAAAATAACAGACACTATTTTCCTGGAATATTTTACTGTTTTGTTTTGTTTTGTTTTTTTAATATCCTTCCTTTATAGATTAAAAGTAACTGGGTTAGTTTAAGACCATGAAAACATGTTTTAATTTAGTTTGTTGATAAAAAAAATATTTTTGAAAGGAGCAGCTAGGTAGTACAGAGGATAGAGCACCAGCCCTGAAGTCAGGAGGACCTAGGTTCAAATATGACCTCAAACACTTAACATTTCCTACCTGTGTGACCCTGGGCAAGTCACTTAACCCCAATTGCCTCAGCTATATATATATATATATATATATATATACATATATATATATATATATAATATATATATATATTTAATATAAATTAGATCTGAGTCTAGTTCTTCTATGCCCAAAAGGTTATCAAACTGTGCAGACTCTTTGATCCAGCAGTGTCTCTACTGGGCCTGCATCCCAAAGAAATTGTAAAAAAGGGAAAAGGACCCACATGTGTAAAAATGTTTGCAGCAGCCCTTCTTGTAGTGGCAAGGAACTGGAAACTGACTGGATACCCATCAGTTGGAGAATGGGTGAATAAGTTTTGGCATATATATATTATGAGATATTATTTTATAAGAAATGATCAGCAGGATAATTTCAGAAAGGCCTGGAGAGACTTACATGAATTGATGCTAAGTGAAGTTAGTAGAATCAAGAGAACATTGTACATAGCAAGAACAAGATTATATGAAGATCAATTCTGATGGACGTGGCTCTTTTCAACAGCAAGGTGATTCATGCTAGCTCCAATAGACTAGTGATGGAGAGAACCATATGCACTCAGAGAGAGGACTGTGGGGACTAAATGTGGATTACAGCATAGTATTTTCATTTTTATTGTTATTTGCTTGCTTTTAGTTTTCTTACTCATTTTTTTCCTTTTTGATCTGATTTTTCTCGTATAGCATGATAATTGTGGAACCATGTATAAAAGAATTGCACATGTTTACCATGATTGGATTACTTGCCATCTAAGGGAGGGGAAAGGGGTATGAAAGGAGAAAAAATTTGGAACACAAGATTTTGCAAGGATGAATGTTGAAAACTATATATATATATTTTGAAAATAAAAAGCTTTTTTAAAAAAAGTCTAGTTCTTTAAGATGATAGTTACAATTACATAGATTTATATATAATTGATTCTGGATAGTTTACTTACCTTCCCTGGTTCTCTGTTTCTTTATGAGTAAAATAAGGGAATTAGACAAGACAATCTCTCAGTCATTTCAGTTCTTATATATCTATGTGCCCATGATTCTATTAGTGGTCTTGAGAATGTAATAATTTTGATTAAAGTATTTGCATACATCTGTTTTTATAGACTGGTTTGTTTGGGCTACTCTCAATAAGTCAAGTAAAATTAGAGACCTTTTGCATTAGCATTAGAGGTGAAATAAGATAGCTATACTCGAGACAAGATTTAAAAATTTTGCTCTTTACAGTGAGACATTAAGACCCCTTTAGGTTACTGTCCACTGAACCTTTTCTATAATATTTCATATAACATATCATGTTCGAAAATACCTATATGCTATGGAGTGCGGGATTTTCAGACATTAAAATCATGCATGCATGCATATATATATATATATATATATATATATATATAGCTGGCTTTATGTGGGTGTGGATGGATATTATGCATATATATGTAATCTTATTGAAAGTGGTAATATTTTATTGACTACAAGATCAATTTGTATGTGTGTACATGTGTTAAATACTTTCCATTATATTTTCTGTTCACTATTGATTATTGATTTTCCACTAATTATGTATAAGGTATCCATACAGATCATCTCATTGTATAGACATCTCATGAGATGGCATGGATAGATATTTCTAGAATCTGGGACCAGGCTAATCACTTCCAAGGAAAACTGCAACTTCTGTCCTGGAATGACCAAGGCCCGATACTTTCCCCTTGCCTTTCCTATCAACAAATCATTAGGTTAGAATTCCAATTATCTGTACCCCTTCCCCAATATTGGTGGCAAAGGTTCAAACAGAAGTTGCTTCTGGGGTTGGTCTTAAGGAAGAAGGTTATCCTTAGCTTACACTTGAAGTTTAACTCATTCCCACCAAATGCCTTTTTACAACCATTTACAAATAATAGGTAGCAAGTATATTCTTTTTTCCAATCAAAACAGCAAACAGAAATCAGAGTTCTATAGACTTGAACCTGCCATAATTGGAATACACATAAAATTGATAAGTTTTTAGCTGGGGACAAAATGAAATTATCAACCATAAGAGAAAGCCCAATCTCCCCTAGTGAGGTCCATTTAAGGAGGCAGATTGAAGCCAGGAACATTTGGGGAGCCACTATATAATGCAAATTTTCTTTACTTATTTTTTCTGAAGAGTCTCAAATCAGAAGCCTAGGGACTTCATACATCCTTTGCTCACTTACACAGTAACACAGTCAGTTTTTTCCCTGCCATCCACAGTCACATTTCCTTCTTCAGCAGTACACAAAACACTATAGGCTTGGTTGGAAGCTTTATTGTATATAGAATGCTTCTAAATACAGTGACAAAATAGAGGATGGTTTGACATGCACAATAGGCTTGATGAGTCAAGTCCATCAAATAACTGATTCTAGACCTGATAATCTTGGTCAACATTTCTGGAATATTCTTATTGATCTCTATTTTTGACAGAACTAGCTAAGTTTTATGTACATATAGAAACAGCCTAATAAAAATATTATGCATCAACATTTATTGTCTTTGTAATTTCCTAATAACTTCTTTGGTCTTGTCTTTTGTGTAAATTGAATATATTTATCTGGTAATATAAATAAAACTGCTTATTTTAGAACTTCAGTAGCATTAGCAGCTTTTGAAGCAAATATAAAAGGCAAGTTCAATAAGCAATGTATATTTGTTTATTGAATTTCTCATTTAAAAATTGATTCAAGGAAATATAAAATATATATTATGAATAGTTTTTAATATATTTTCCCCTCATTTTTCTTGAACTTTCATCATTTTGCATTTTTGATCTCTTGTTTTTGACCACATTAAATTTTTCTCGCAATAAATAGTATAAGGAGATTGACTCAGAATCTTTTTATTAAAAACAAATATTAATCACCTAAGAAACTGAGAAAACATCAGATTTTTTAAAGCCTGAGTTCTATAGCTTTGAAAAAACAAAAACAAAAGTTTATTTGAGGACCATTTCCTTAATCCCTACTACCTACTCCCATCTCTTTTAGAATTGAGGGGCCTTCATAATGATCTGTTGTTACTGTTGTTTTTATGCAGACATTTTGTTTCATTGTTGGGAACTCCTAGTGTGAAAGCTCCCTACACCAGTGAAGCTCCCTACGTGAGCAATGTCTATAATTTCTTAGTTTTATTGTGCAACCAGTATGTCAGAAGCTAGGGCGTTAGACTGTATCTGGATAAAGAGAATATAATGAAAAGTTGAAACAATTTTCTGAATCATTTGTCTATTTGACCTTTTTTAGGATATATTATGATCCTCATTTTACAGTTGAGGAAATTGAGGTAAGTAGTGATGAAGTGATTTGTCCAGCTATGTATGTATATATGTATGGATAGCTTGTACAGCTAAGAGGTGCCAAGATTAGCTTTGAATTCAGGTTTTCTTGAGTTCAAGCCCAGAGCTCAATCCACTGTGCCATGAATACAGGTCTAAATATCCCATGGAACCAAGCTTCCTCCAAAATCTTGAGACCTGAGATTCTACTCTCTGAATACAATATTGTATCTTTTTCTACTTCTATTCTTACCTGTGCAATAACTCTTTGTTTCCTTTTCACCCCTGTCCAATTTGGTTTTTTATTCTTTGGTATCCCAAGGTGATTTTAATTTCTCCTTTGACTTTAGTATGCATTGTTGCCTTTATTCTTTTCTTCCTTTATTGTTGTTGATCCCCAAACCTAAATAACCTCCACTGTCTTCCCCTTTTCCTTATACTCTGCTAGGAAAGGAAACCTTGAAACTTTGACAGAGGCCACCACAAATTCATGGTCTCACACATTCACTAGACTTCATTTAATTGTTTTAGATTTACTCCCTATCTGATTCATCATATTAGCCATCAGAAACTTGTCCAGCTATCCTTTATGTTCCAACTATGCTTCCAATACAATCTCTCAATATATGGTTTTATCAAATTGGAACCTTCCAGTGAAGTTTCCCAACTCTTCTTCATGCCTCATAATTTTCATGGATCCTCCCTGGTCTTCTCTATCTCTTTGTACTATAACTTTTGACATCACAACTCAACTGAAAATTTCTCTCCAAAGTTGTCAATGATCTCCTAATACTAAACTTGTCCTTCTCTGTTGGAATACACGGGAGCCACCTGACAGTGGATGCTGGAAATCCAACCCAAACCTACAAAATGGATCTCCTCTTGTAAGAAGATGATACAAGGAGACTGAGAGGCAGTTGTTGTTCTCTGACCTCTCTGACTGAGAGGCCATTGCATTGTCTGACCTCTCTCCTCTTCCCTCTGCCTCCAATTTATTTCATTCCCAATCCACAACAACTCCTTCAGATGTTATGATCCACAGCTGTGGAGGTTCTCAGAGAATTGACCTGTCCCTTAACAATTCCCCATTTTTTTGTTTTGTGCTGTTATTTTCCCCTCACAACATGGTCCACACACTGAGGAATGCAAACAGCACTATCAACTCTGGTTGCTTGTAGCAGGTGTTGATCTTGTAAGATATCATGGAGGCAAATTTTCAAATGGAGAAAAGGACTATAGTCAGAATAGGCATTTAAGTCTTTCTTTAGTCTCCTGGCTTGGCCCTTTGATGTTTGACCCATTTAATTATCCTGATTAAAAAAGTCTTACTGGGGCTTTTCTTCCTTTCCTTCCCTATGGGTTATAGAAGGAACTCTGGAAGGATCCTACTCACAAACAGCTCTCTGATGCTGCTGCTTCTTGTATGCCCCACATTCAGGCGCCACTTCTGAGTGCATCTGCTACATTTGATCTGCAGACCATTCTCTTCTCCTATATATTCCCCAGGTTTTAAATGCACACTTCTTTCCTGGTTTATTTCTTACCCAACTGATCATTCTTTTTCAGTCTCTTTGGTCCACCATCCATCATGCCCTTTAGCTATAGGTGTTCCCCAAAATTCAGTCCTAGAAACTATTTTCTCCCTTTTCTCTTTCTTTCTGACTTTCCCTTCTCTGCCCTTTCCTCTTCCCTGCTTTTTCCTCTTCCTCCTTTCCTCTTTCTTTCTCTCTTCTCCCTTCTTTCGCTCTTTCTCTCTTCCTTCAATTTCTATGAGTTTAATTATCATTTTTATGCAGATGACTATATATATATATATATATATATATATATATATGTATATTCAGTCTCAATTTCTCCCCTGAGCTTCAGTCTTGTATCATGGAATAGATATTTCAAACTGATTATCTCAAAGACATTTTAAACAAGATGTCTAAATTATTTCCCAAACTCTTCCATCTCCCAAACTTGTATGTTTTGGTTGAAGGTACCCACAATTTCCTGAGTGCACAATTTCACTCCCAACTCACATATCCAATGAGTTACCTAATCTTTCCTTTTCTAATTACATAGCATTTCTCACATTTGACTCCTCTCCATATATAGTTTCACTTAAGTACAGACCCTTATACTCTTTCACCTTAATTGTTCCAGCAGCCTCTTAATTTGTCTCAAATTTTTCAGTCTATCCTGCACATTCTTGTCAAGGCAATTTTCTTTGTGACTTTACATCCTCTTGATTTTCTTTTTGGATTTGCTCTTACCTCTCTGATCATTCCTTTTTCCTGTCCTTTGTCAGGTCCTTGACAAATATGCCCACTATTCAATCTGCCCACTCTCAGGTTCTTCTTCATTAGGTGCTACCACATCCTGTCCCATAGCTTCAGTAATCCTTTCAATGCATATAACCCCAAGTTATCTTTTTCCAACTCTTCAGTAAGCTTAAACCCACCAGCTCTGGATCTGCTTGTTGGATACCTTCAATGAATGAGCATTGAAAGGTTTGAAAATGAATGAAGACCTATAAAAGGAGAACAAAAGAAATGATCAGAGATGTAGATGTAATTTCCAGTGGCAACCTGTCCAGAACAGAAGTTATCAACTTCTTTGTAATGTTTTTTTCTTTTTGCCTTGGCCTTCTTTATGCTCCATGGCTCAAGTGATTTCTTTCTATATATTTACCTGCCAAGGCAGCTGGGGCTACAGTAGTTAGAGCTCCAGGCCAATAGTCAGAAAGATCTAAGTTCAAACCAAGTCTTAGATTATTTTTTTAAACTTTTTTAAATTTATTTAACATTTTTCTTCAATTACATTCAAAACAATTTTTTACATTTGTTTTTAAAATTTTTGAGTTCTAGGTTCTCTCCCTTGTCTCCATCCACAATTAAGAAATCACATGTGTAGTTATGCGAAACATTTCCATAAAAGTCAAGTTGTGAAAGAAAACATAGATCTCCCACCCTAAAGAAAATAAAAACCCTCAAGAAAAATTAAGTTAAAAAAGAGAGACAGAGAAAGAGAGAATGCTTCAACCTGTATTCAGACACAATAGTTCCTTCTCTGGGTATGGTTAGAATTTTTTATCATAAGTCCTTCAGAGTGGTAGTGGATAGTTGTACTATTGAGAATAGCAAAGTCATTTACAGCTGGTCACTCCATAACATTGTAATTACTTTTTATACAATACATCTCATTTTACTTGTGTTCATGGAAGACTTTCCAGGTTTGTTTGTTTTTTTTTTTTTTTTTTTCTGAGAGCATTCTGCTCATTATTTCACATAGAACAATAATATTCCATCACAAATATATACCACAGTTTATTGAACCATTCCCCTATTGATGGGCATCCCCTCATTTTCCATTTTTGTGTGTGTGCTGAGAATAGAGTTTCTATGAATATATTTTTGCACATATAGGTGTAATGGGCTGAAGTTTGAGTTGATGCACTTAGGTCCCAAGTACATGAGGCTAAATAGTAATTGGGCTATACTCTATTAATACACATGATTGGATAAAGAATGATCCCTGCCCACTCTCTGTGCAAGTCCTGATGTGTTGTACAGGAAATGACGATTTTGGTGGGTGGAGGCAGAGAGAGGAACAGGAAGAGAAGCTGGGAGAGATTGGGCCTGGAGTCCATTCTCTTGGCTGCTGGTCCTGTGGCTGCTGGTCGAGCTAGCTTCTTGACTCAGCTGCACACATTGCTGTCGCCGATTCTCTTCCACCTCCGATCTTTCTTCACTGAGAATAAAGACTGACGATTTTCCCCTAACCTGAACTCCGGACTCCTGCTGATTTTAAAATACGCGATCTTCACATATAGGTCTTTTTTATTTTTTAAAAATTTCTTTGTTATTAATTCCTCATAGGGGTGTTGTTAGGTAAAAGATTATGCATGAATTTATAGCCCTTTGAGCATAGATCATTTGATCATTTATCAATTGAGGCAAGCAAGCTTTAGATTCTTATTAAACTATATGTTCCTGAGCAAGTCACTTAAATTCTCCTTCATTTTCCTCAGTTGTAAAGTGGTTATAAAACCATAAAAACATCTACTTCATAAAGTTCTTGCACATAGTAGATGCTTGCTAAATCTTTATTCCCTTCCTTTCTTCCAGTGAAATTGGTTCATTTCTTCAAGGTGAAATCGAAGTGCTAGCACTACCTGAAACATTTTCCCAGTGTTTCCTCCTTTCTAAAAGCTCTCATTACTTTAATTATATCTTCCCTATTCAGTTATCATAATATGGCAGTATTCTAATACATATAGTTTAAGTATCTGCCCTTTTCCCATAATTATTAGGCAATTTGGCAGTGTAGTACAGAAATATCAAGCTCAAATAGAAATAGTTACCATAATGGCTTAGAAAACCACAAATAAACATTATCTATGCCATTTTGTATTTTGATTTTTAAATAGTTCCCAATTATATATTAATATGTTTTGCTGGTATAAAGTTTTATGGCCTACTTGGGCCCGTAGCCTGATTTTGGTGCCTCTGGGTAGTCAGTAGGATGTTAGATATAGATCTGAGTTTGAATGTTGACCTTACCAGCTATTGGGCTTTGAGCCAGCTGCATAATCACTTTGTGCTGTAGTTTCCTCACCTATAAAATTGGTTTAGTAATAGTACAAAGCCTCAAAATGAGAATCAAAGGGTCAAGTGCTTTGCAAACCACAAAGTGCTATGTAATTGTTACTATTTTAATTATTATTATTGTTACTGGAAATAATATTAATAGCTTGTAAACACATTGAGGTCAGTGATTATATATTGTTTCATAGTATATCTTTAGGAGCTATTTTATTGCCTTGTACACAGTGAATCCTTGGGAACTGAATTGAATTGATAACCGAATAATAATCAAGTGACTTTTCTCCTTTTAGTTAGATTGTATCGATTTCTACTGCTTCACCTAAATTATGGAAAGTAAAGATGGAATCTTCCTAGTAAATTTTATAACCATTTCTTCAGAGGGCAATACAACATCATGGTATTGAAATACCATATTCGCTGGTCCATTTTATTTAGTGATTTATTCAACAAGACTGGAACATTTCCTTGACTGGGTAAATAATATTCAAATACCATAAGCCCATATGTCTACTAAAATTGAGTAATATATATACACATATAGATGTATATATATATTGCAAATTAGGCATTTTTCTTTGAATACTATCATTTTTATAATGGCATTCCATTTCTAAAACTTAGTAGCAGAATTTTTAGTAGACAAAGTTATTTTCAGTTTTGTAATTTGAAGTCAAATACCAATATAGATTAAAATAAACAGTAATTGCTTGAATATTTCTGTCATTACCTTAATAATAAGCATAAAGAAGTAAAAGAAAAATCCAAGCAATAAATTTATTTATATTTAAAAAAATAAAAATATGAATTTTAAAGAGAGTAACATTTATACAGTGTACTCTTAAAAATGTATTTTTTTCTTTATACATAAAAAAGTTGCAATGCTTTAAATCTTATATTCTGTAAAGTTATGCATTATTTTATGAATATTGCCATAACTTCTTGTATTCATAATGTCTGTTTTCATGAAACAATAATAGGTCTTTCACAATTTTTAAAGCTATTCCACAGTCACTGAACATTAAAACAAACTATCACCATCCCACACATACACACTTTACTGTTCCTTGGAATGATTCTCCATTGTCAAGCCCTCAAAACTCAAGCTTAGACAATTTTCTCCAAGCTCCAATTGATTCATTTTGGACCAGTATCAGCTGATCCCAAAAGAACTCTTGGCCCCAGATAATTCCTATTTGGCTGTAGCAGCTTATAAAAAATAGCTGTTGAGTATCACACAGTGTTTTAGTGGTGGTATAGTACCCATCCTGTAAAAAAAAAAAACCATTGGATCTTCTAAATTACTAAAGGAAGAACCCTTTTAAAAAAAGATACACATAACTTGTTCTATAGTTTCTGAGTAGTTTAACACATATCTCAGCTACCTGCAAGTGGATATTACTATTATACTTTAATTCAGTTAATATTCTTAAATTTTAAAATATTATATTTAATTTCTGCCAACTATTTTCTTCAACAGATGAAAAAAATTAGATTTTTGTTGTACTTTACAATATTGTTATGCATTTTAAATTCTCCAAATCTAAGAACACAAAATAGTGTTCATAGATTAATATTCATCTTCTTTCTCTCTCATGTGAGATATATTAAGTAAGTTATGTTTTAATTTTTGTTTTCAATTAGTGATTCTTAAAAATTTGGAATAATGTCTTTTCTCAATATAGTGTCATCAAGGTGAAAGATTATATTTTAGTATCAAATAACTAAAACTTTTTTTTAGAAAATTGTTGAGCTCAGAATGTAGATAGATCTTAAGTTTAGTTTGGTTTAATTTCAAACTGCTTTTCAGGACCTCCTTTACTTAGTCCCTTGGTGGTCTTTCAAAAGCCAGGTGTCTGGGATTGTCTCCAGCCTGCTTTAAAAGCACCCCAGGCCTTGGATTAATACATGAGAGCTGCCTTTTATTTAGCAATGCCTATTTACATAATGCCTGTTCATTTTAAACTCACTTGGAATGTATAGCCAAGATGAACCAAACCTTAGTGGGTCAGTAATGCATGGTCTTATTTTTCATCGAATTAAATTTAAAAATAAACCCCTTTCACAGCTGGATTGAAGTAGATGTGTCTATATACATATGTATACATTCATGTGTGTATTTACTTATGCATGTATAATTATATACATATGCAAGACACATATACACACATAGAAAAAGAATTTTTATAATAATGCAATTAATATGTGAGGACCATAATATCTATTAGATATATGTATATTTATATATAAACCTTTGTAGGGATTTAAAGGCTCTTTCCATCTATTGAGCATTTCAGGGTCACAGAACACAGTCTGATAATTTATATCCGCAGTACAACAAAGCCCAGTGCAATGCAAACCTCAAAGTGGTCTCTGCCGGGCAGACAGCGATCAGTTCTCTCCCACTGAATACATTGACTTAATCCTTTGATACTATATTCAAGTTCAAAAAGCAGCATTTTCGAGAAATTTGAAGCCTTCCAATGTGAGAGTTTTGTTTTCTGAGTGCAGTCGAGTGCTTTAGATTTCTATGTCAATAAGTCGGATTTGATGTTATGGGATAAAGACGGTGGGTGGGTAAAAATGCTTGGGTCTGCCTTGGGTGTTCAGTGATCTTGTTAATATCATCTAAACAAACCCTAGCCTTCCCTTTTTCAAATCTCCCATTTAAATCTTGCCTTTGTATTCCTTTTCCAGAAGATTGGATAGTAGTTACATTTAGCTTTATGAGCAGAAATCCACTTTACCAAATATGACAAATTGGAATTCTTTATTTCCCAAAGCACTTGGGTGGTGGATTGGCACGGAGATAAGATTATCAAAGTTCTATAAGAAAAAAATGTTTTTTTAAAAGATTCTGTTGAAAACATATTAGAACTAAAAGTGAATAAATAAAATCTGTTTGGGGAATAAACAACTATGACAAAATAGCTGTCTATCCAAAAAAGAAATGTAAAGTTTGAAATAATGTAGTTTTGGAAAGTCAAGTTATTGGTGAATTTGTTTTGTGTTTTGTTTTTTGTTTCTGTTTTTTTTTTTTTAGGGGGGGGAAGGGGGGTTAGTCTTTTAAATGCTTCGTTTCCATGGGTTTATTCTTAAGTCTGATAAAAACTTTACAGGTGTGTTTTCCCTATTTGCCTTGGTTTGCCTCCCCAGGAGTAGAGTGAATGTGATGTTTATCTATCATTATAGTTTTGCCATATTCTTGAAATCTATTTTTCAATCTTTTCCTAACATCTCTCTCCCTCTTCCTATGGACCTTCTAATACAGAATACTGCATAAAACATTTTTTGAAATGTCATTGAGTTGGATGGATTTTACAAGTTAACTTTACTCTTTTTAAATGAATGGTCAGTCCATATCTCAAAATTGTTTTTGAATTTGCAGGTAAAATGCAAATGAGAAATGTCCTTCTCTACTTCTTGAAATACACATCAATTATTTTTTATTAAGTATAATATTTAAAATTTAAAAAAATAATTTGTTTTTTAAATTCTTTGAAAGTGGCTTTTCCTCCTCTTTCACTATTCACTTCAAATTTATTGTTTTACTCTTTTGCCATAATCTGACTTTAAACTGGGATTCCTGTATATCTGGGAAACCTTTAGTAGAAATAACCTAGTTTTTTTTTTTTACCCAGATATTACTGACATCGACAAATGAGACTTCAGATACTTAGATTTTACTTTATTCTGCAAAAGAAATTCAAATCTCAACAGAATGAAATAACATAATCAGAAATTGCAGTCAGGTTTCTTATGTAAGTAAATTGATCAAGACTACTTATTCCTTCCTCTCTCATTCCCCTTGAACTTTAAACCTGAGGATAAAGAATAATAGAAAACCAAAGTCCTGCCTTGGCTCTCTAGACTAAGACCCTTAAGAGGATCCCGAATTTGAGTGTGATTGGATATGAATGAAAACTCTACCCAAATCTTCTGCTGAGAGATGGGGCCCTCCTGTGGGAGCCTTTAATTGTTTCCCCTCTTTGTAATCGACAGGAGGCTAGAATCCCAGCTTCTTCACAAAACCAGTTTAAGCAGGGAGATCCACACCAAAGTTCAAATGTGATCTGAATTTGACCACTATTTTGTAAGGATCATTGATCTACTTAAGGGAAAGATGGAAAAGGTAGCAGAATGCAGGTTTATAAAGAAAATAAACTAGGGCTTAACAAAAAATTAGTATCAATTTCCACTTGTTTCCCTTACCTATCTTAGTCTCCAAGGGTTAGTTTTTCTCTGGCTTGATTGATTCAGAAAAAGTCAAACCAATTATCTTACTGGACATATACTCTACAAAATGCAATACCATTGATGTTGCAATTAGCATTTTTACCATTAATATGTGGCTAGTACATGCATAGTACTAGTGGAGTGAATAGTGCCATTTTTTTCCTGATGAAAATAACTTGAGTCCCCAAAATTAAATGAACTGCCTCACATACAAATAATAAGGGGCAGAGCCAGAATATAGTTCACATCCTTGAAATCCAATCCCTTTGCCAGTACCTTTGTAAACCTAGATCATGTATTTTCAATGTTTTAATTTTTATTTATTTTGTACATTTGTAAAACAATGATAAGATACTACCAGACATTCTGGAGGAAAAACTATTTTGTTTAATGACTAATTGCAAGTGTTTTATTCTTATTTGGTACTTGAGTGAAACAAGTACTACAGTGGAAAAGAAAATGGGCACTAGTTTAATTCAATTCAGGTTCATTCAAAAATATTTGTTGGGTACTATGCCTGGTACTAGAATTCCAAAAATAAGAAATATAAGTATAAATAATGGCTAACTATAAAATTTTTAAAAACAGTTTTGTTTATACATTGTGATTAGATGAAATGAGCAGTTACACATAAATTCATGTACTCAAGCATGCAGAAAAAACATCCCTGAGCACAGAGAAGCAAGTATTCAACAGAAGGAATCAGAGAAACCCTCACTCGGTGCTTCTTCAATGGTGCTAAGAAAAATACAAACATGAAATAGACCCCCATACTTTCCTCCCCTTGTCAGTGATAAAAACATAAGCAGATATTCAGTTACAAAGATGTATATAAGCTATTATTAAGGGTATACACCAAAAATAAACTACAATTAGCTGCTAACAAAACAAGATAGGCAAGACTTGGAACAAATACCTATTTTTATTCTAACATCTATTTCATGACTATGTTAACTATAATAAATCTAAGAAAGCTGAACTGGAAAGAGCAATGACAATGAAGGATGCTGTGAAAGAATTTTGTATCGCATGACCTGTAACACATTGCCTAAAAATACTAATTTTGATAAGCAAATGGATGATATGGATTCTTGATGAAATAATAAAGGACTTAATAATTAGTTGGTACTAGAAAACTGAAGCTAATTTAGTGCTAGAATTTCATCTTTGTCCCTGTAAGCTCTGTGCCTTTCAACAATAATTAGGCTAAATGCCATGTGGTGGAGGATTTTCAACCTGCTGAAGCTTATCTATGCAGAAGTCCAATGGTTAGGCTAGAGGAAGAATGGAGATGATATCTGAAGATGTAAGTTCTAGTCTTTCTTCTGAAATCTATGACTCTGGAAGAGATTTAGGCCTCACTAAACCTCCAATTCCTATGTGTAAAAAATGGAGTGATACTAGTTGTTGACGCTATCCCAGTAAGGAAAGCACTTTATAAAATACCATGAGCCATTTGACAATACCATTATCAATACTGTTTCTATTCTTGAGAGTTTCACTGATCTGTGTAAAAGAAAGTAAAGAATTTTTTGCCATAATCAGATTTTCATACTGCAATTGTTTCCCTTTGGTCCAATTATATAAGCTTTTTTCTTGATGTTATTTAGAGTTTTTTCTTCCATATATTTTTATTTTGAGAGTAAAAAAGAAATAGAAATAATCACTAAATGAATTGCATTATATTAATGCTAGCTTGTATTTTATATAATAAATTATGGTTTTCAGAAATTTTTCATAAATATAATTTTATTTTATTTCTAAAATGATCTTGTGATACATGTATATATTCTTATTCCTATTTTACAGATATTTCATTGTACAGCCAGATTTCAAATCCAAGTCTCCTGGTAAAGAGCCTCATGTTCTTTCTACTTTATCTCTCTACCAAACAGATGCTCACAGATCATCTAATTCAAAGCCTTTATTTGAGAGATTAGGGAACTCAGAGTCAGAGAAGCTAAGGGACTTGTACAATCTTATTGCACATTTAGGAATGAAAAAGGAAAAAGAATCTCAGAAAAATAAAAGAAAATCATCTTGAACAAAATGAACTATGACTACAATAATAGAAATAAAATCAGTCCTAAAAGATAACAAAATTCTGGTCTAACATATTGGCCAATATTGGTCAGGGAAACCGATTTCTTGAAATCAGGGACTCATTCAGTGATTTTTGTTTTGCTGACTTCCCAACTCCTTTTTCCTCTGTTGAGGGTTAGGGTTAATTAATCACTAAGATTCAAAATCTCAATGTCATCCTTGGCTCTTTGATTATTCTTACCATACTCCCTCCCTGCCCCATGCATTGAATATACTTCCAAGTTCTGTTATTTCTACCTCCCTAATATCATAACATCTCTTTGATATACCCTCTGCTCTCCTTTGCCTCTGTTACTGTGCCTAGTATCCTGGTATAGACCTTCATCACCTAATTTCTGAACTACTGTGAGAGCTTTCTGGTTGGTCTTTTCCTAATCTAATCCATCCTCCCTCCACTCAGCTAATCAAAGTGATCCTTTTAAGACTTAGATTTGACCATGTCACTGCGCTTTTTTTTTTTTTTTTTTTTTTTTGCCTGTAAGATCAAATAAAAAATCTCATTTGGCTTGTAAAGCCTTTTATAACTTAGCCCTTTTTGGTTATTCCAGTCTTTAATCTCAAAACTTAATCCCTCCCACATACTCTATGATCTAACAACAGTCTTTTTGCCATTCCTTGCACAAGACCTTCATTTCCCAGATCTATGTATTTTCATTGGCTGTTCCCCATTTCTAGAACAAATCTTCGTCCTTGTACTTGTCTGTAGCTTTTTATTTTTAACTTTTTTCTTCTTCTTGCCTCTACCTCCTGGTCTCCCCAACTTTAAGTATTAACTAGATCTTTAATTAGACACTTCTGCAAGAAGACTTCATCAATTTACCTTAAAGTTAATATCTTTCAGCTGAAACTACCCTTAATTATCTTGTACACATTATATTTGTATAGAATTATTTTCATATTGCCTCCTTTATCTCTTTGACTTGAGCTCCTTGAGGACAGGACTGTTTTTGCATCTCTTTGTATTCCCTTTACCTAATTTGTTTTAGATGTGAAATAAATATGGTGTTCAATGCAATTAAATATCGAAGTTAAAGGAAATATCTGTCCTTTCTGCTAGCAATAAACTTTCTTTGGAAATACTTTGGAAAGTTGATTATTTGGATATTTCTTTAATAAATATCTTGTTTCAGGGGCAGATAGATGGTGCAGTGGATAGAACACCATCCCTGAAGTCAGAAGACCTGAGTTCAAATGTGATCTAAGACACTTATGGGCAAGTCACTTAACCCTAATTGCCTCAGTTAAAAAAAAAAGAAAGAAAGAAAAGAAATGTCTTGGTTCAGTTCAATTCAACAAAAAGGAGTTAACTGTATTGTATATCAATATAAGAGAGAAAATAGTCTAATCTCAAAAAACTTATATCATTATATTGGACTACTTGCCATCTAGGGAAGGGAGTAAGGGAAGGGGGGGAAATTGGAACAAGGTTTAATGTTGAAGAATTATCCATGAATATGTTTTGAAAAATAAAAAGTATTAATAAAAAAGAAAAAAACTTATACTTGGAGAGGAACACAGAGCTCTGCTGAGCCCTGGATGTTTGGGGTCCAACCACTCAGAGCAAGAAGCTGATGTAAAATGATGCCAACTGACTTTAAGGCAATTTTCTTTCCTCTATAAATTTATTATATCCTAATAAATTAAGGAAGGATTTATAATATAGTATGCAAATACATAAATACAAATTAATTTCAAGAGTAGAGAGTACTAAGAATTTGGGTTGGAAATCTTTCACACTGAAAGTGGCACCTAAGCTGATTCTTGACATAAGTCAAGTATTTTAGAAGATGGACTTGGGGAAAAGGGGGAAAATGCATTTTAAAATGAAGGAAACACTTGGAAAGATACCAAGACAATATGATAGCTTATTGAGCTCACAGAAAAGTAAGCAGGTCAGTTTGAAATTAATGTACAGAAATTGAAAGAAGGAAATATATAATAATTTGGAATCAGTAGAATAATAGATTCAATGGGAAAGATTGTGAAAAACTATATGCAGAGCTGACTTATCTCTGGTGATGATTTGGGAATGATAGTGATGTGATCATATCCGTTTTTTAGGGATATTAATTTGACCTCTGTAATGAGGTATAAGGGGGTAAAACTCGAAGAAGGGAAGTCAATTTACTGTAAAAGTGACAAAATCTAAATCATGTATCTTCACACTTAAAAAAAAATCACAGCACAATATCCCTTGCCATGAGGAATAAAAACTGAATGTTGAAGTTGAAACCACTATATAAAAATCAGGATACTTATGTATGTGCAATTTCCTTTCAGTAAGAGCAGGTTTTAAAATAATGCTTTACCATTTCAAGGACTAATTTTGAGGTTATTGCTTAAATATAAAAGGTACTATTTAATCTGTCAGCATTTATTAAGCACTTATATGTAGCAGGCACTATGCTAAGTGTTTGAGATACAAATAAAGACAAAGACAGTTGCTGCTCTCAAGGAGCTCACAGTTTAAGGTAAAACCAATTGTATAGAAACAAGATAATTACTTGATAAATCGGAGGTAATCAACAGAGGGAAATCACTAGCACTAAGGAGGTTTGGAAAAAGCGTCTGGCAAAAGGTGAGATTTTAACTGAAACTTGAAGGAAGGCAGAGAATAGGAACAGTAACAGAATTACAAGGATGGGGGACAGCCAATGAAAATGGTCAGAATCAAGGTATGGAGTCTCATATTCAAGGAGCAAAAAGGAGACCTTTGTCACTGGATTGTAGAAGGGGAAGTGTAATGTGTGACTAAATAAGTTAGAAGGAACTGGTTTGTGAAGAATTTTACATACCACAGAATTTAGTTTTCCAAATACCAGGGTTATAATTACATATGTTGGGAAAATAAAATTTATAATAAATAGACAAATTTTCTTTTATCTGCAATAATATCCAAAATTTCATAATTCACCAAGTGAAATTCTTACCACATTCTTTGAGAATTATTGATCTACATCTCAATAATGAATACACGAGTAAGAAGGAACCATAGTAAGGTGTGTTTGGTAGGTAGAATTGCACTTGGCAATTTGAGTAAATAAATTGAAAGACGGGTAAGAATCTGCTCTCTTTTAAAAGATTATGAGCTTGGGTAGACAATGGTGATATCAGAAGAAATAAAGATTTTGGGGGGAATATTTTGGATGTATTAAGATACTTAATACATGATGAGACATGTGGATATAGACATATAGCAAATAACTGGAAGTATAACATGGTTCAGAAGAGATATTAGTTTTGGATATTAGTCTTAAAGTTCATTAACACTCCTTTTCAATATCCTTTGTAGGATATCATCACCTCCATTAAATTTCCCAAGGATCTGTACTAACCCTTGAAGAATGAAAAAAGGAATATACCTGTGAATATTTAAGGATAGCAGCCTCGGGAACATGTTTTATTGTCTTAAAAGCATGTTGAAGTTTACTAGGATATTAAATTGTAAGAGAATTATGATGAAAGTTCTTGGTACATAGTAGGTAGATTTTTGAATGATTAAATAATTATTCCTATTTTACAGATGAGTAAACTGAGGCTTCTGAAGATGAAATGACTTAAAAGTTATACACACATGAAAGTACCATGTCTTCTAGTTCCATGTCAAAGCCTCCTAATTTTATACCATGATTTTTCAGTGAAAGGCCAGAAGGATTTATGTGTCATGTAATTATATTTATTGGTAAGTCAGTCTTAATTTTCTGTAGCTGTTGAATCTCCCACAGAAGACAGCAAGCTTACTATATTGATTATTCAGAATTTCATCTTTTTTTAAATATACAAATAATGAAAGTCACAGATTACCCATTTGACTTTCCATCTACTTAGTGAGGAATATTATAAGAAATGTGTTCAAATTAAAACCATAGAGCCAGATTAAAACCTTGGAAAAAATTATTCCCAATGCAAATTGTTAAACAAAGTTACTCTTGAAGATTGTACCAGTTCTGTTACTTTATAGCTCTATGATTCTACACGGATGTTTCTGTTTTAGAAGTCCATTGACAATTTTTTATTAAGTATACAAAAGCATACTTAATACTAGGGCCTGTGAGGAGTTACAAAGGAGGTTTCTGCCTTTGAGGAGTTTACAATTTTATGGGAGGGCAGAATAAAGTCAAATGAAAGCATAAAGGAACTAAAACTTGATAGGAGGCAATATTGAAGAAATCTTTTTTGATGATGAAATATTTAGAATCTTACTGTAGAAATAAACACATAAAGTGATGTCGAGTTCCTAAAATGAGAATGTAAAGTTTTTTTCTCCCCAATAGCAACTTGGGATCATAGAATTTGCAGCATAAAATCATAGATTTAGAATTGGGAGGGACTTTAGAAGCCATTCTAAGCCAATCCTCATTTTTACAGATGAGGAAATTGAGGCTTAAGGAGGTATAAATGACAGAAGCAGGATTTAAATCCAAGTATTTTAGTTTTGTAGTCAGTACTTGTTCATTTGTAGCATATTATATCTCCTTATATTCATTGTATCTTGCACAGAGGTTAAAGTAGCTTTTTAAGGAATTTATATGTGTTGTAGGACAGCTAAAACAACTTCATTTAAGTACTCTAATGTTTAAGACCATCCTGGGGAGGTTGACCATTCAACTTTTGTGAGATCTGGGGACAATAAGATAGAAATCAGACATGTAAATTAATTAATGTAAGAAATTCCCAGAGGAGGGAATTCCCTTTACCAATGCAGATCAATATTTTCTCTGAAACTTCATAGTTTTGAAGAACTGTCTATATCACTGAGATACCCTCAGAAGAAAAACTTAATCAAGACTCTCCTGGTTTCTATCAGTTACCCTAATCCACATTGTCTTTCTCCTGGAGATAGTATTAGATTTTTAATTACCTGATATAATAACTATAGTGCTTTGAACATAGTAAGCATTTGATAAAAAATATTTCCCAATTGAATTGTTGAATTGTTGCATAGCTCTTGGTCAGTTTCTTTCTTAGGTTTTAAATATGTAGAAAATTTATTATATTTGGGGTAGATTGGGGGGAGAACTTTAAAAAAAAAAGAATACCAAATATGATTGGAATATCCTCCGTTTGTTTTAAAAGAATTTAACTTACTCCTTTTCTTTTATGTATCTAATCATCCAAGCTTATATAACCTATTCTCTCAGTTCCATTAACTTTAGTGCCATCTTTGGCTTCTGATCAGCAGCTGAACAAAGTGTTAAGTTGATGGCATTGTAGAATAAACAGAGCATTCTTTTCAAACATTTACCACTGTTTGAACAGAAACTGTTTTACATATTCTTTACAGTGATCTGTTATTTAGACTATATTGGAAATCTGATCAAAGGCAATGTGAGTTGAAATGAATCATTGGGTTTTCTGAATATAAGGTCAGCATTTGAGTGTAGAACTTAGGTGGGGGAGGCAGGAAGGAAAAAAATACTTTCATTCTTAACTAAACCTAAAACAAAGGCTTTTTAGCGATTGCTATCTTGTTAGTCTTCTCTGAGTGGTCTCACAAGACGAAGTGCTCGTCAGTTATAATTCCATCATTATTCTTCTTAACAGCCCTTAAAGCCGCATGCTGTTCAAAGGAACACAGAGCTCTGCTGAGCCCTGGATGTTTGGGGTCCAACCACTCAGAGCAAGAAGCTAATGTAAAATGATGCCAACTGACTTTAAGGCAATTTTCTTTCCTCTATAAAAATTTGTTTCTCATATTGAACTGATTCACTGAATGAAATTTGACCTCTTGTTATGTGTAAAGCACTCCAGTAATTTAAAATGAAATACTTGGGAGTATGTAGTAAATAGCGCCCCCCCCATCCCACTCCAACCCAAAACAAACAAACAAAAAACCCTCATCCTTTAATGCATACTAATTTATGAAAAAAGTAAAGTGCTACATGATAATAATTTTAAGATAATGAAAAAGGTGGATCTCTAGCCTAAAATGTGTCTTTATACATATACTATTATCTATATATATAAACTGAAAAAGGAAGTAGAGATTATTACTGTTAAGGAAAAAACTTTTCTTTTTTTTTAATTTCAGTTTTGGAGAGTCAGGTGGATTTTATGACCTTGAATTTCAAGGCTAAAAGCATTATGTCTCTAATTCTGTGTGTTTATGTGTGTGTCTGTGTGTGTGTGTGTATGTAATATACATATGTGTATATATATATATATATATATATATATATATATATATATAAAACATATACATGCACACAAATACATATATACATATATGGTTTAAAACATAAGATGTTAACCTCGGGTCTGCAAATGTTTTTTTTAACATTTTGATAAATGTATTTCAGCATAAATTCCTTTGTATTGTTATAAATAATTTTATATTTATTTAATATTAATTAATTTGTATTTTAAAAATATTTTTCTGAGAAGAAACCTAGGCTTTACTAGACTGTCATAGGGCTCCATGAAACAACAAAAAAGGTCAAGAACCCTTGGTATAGGGGGCGGAGCCAAGATGGCGGAGAAGACACACGCGACTTTCTAAGCTCTTCTCTTACCCTCGTTACCAATATTATATCGAGCCTCAAAATAGTCTTGATCACAATTAAAGATAAGAAGTAAACAACTCACCCGGGGAAGAAAATCTGCAGTCTCCCAAAAAAGGTTGGTTCGGGGCCAGGGGAGATGGGAGACTGGGAGAAAATTGGGTTCGAGGAGGTCTCAAACCGGGGTGGCACAGATCTCAGCACAAGCCCAGCCCAACCCACAACGGGCCCTTAGTTGTGACCCGCACTGCAGGAGGCGAGCCCGTTAGCCCAATCTGCACAGTGGGGGAGCCGGCGGGGCCAAGAGTTTTCCAGGCCCATTTGCATTGGGAACCTGGGGAGTTCGGGCGGTCTGGCTCAGCTGTTTCTACAGTCCCCTCAAGAGGCTCCGGCCTGGGGGGTGACACTTTCACCATTTGGGCCGAGGGCTGTAATCCAAGCCCCTACTAAGCGTTTGGATAGCTCGGCCAGGCTGAATCCACTTCCTGTTGGGGAAGAAAACCTCCTCGGAGCACCCCATACCTCGGATGGAAATCCAAATTTTCCCTGCTCTGCAGAGGAGCTGGCAACCCCCTTGCCTGAGACCACCCTAAAAGGTTTAAAAACATGAAAAAGATGAAAAGAAGGGATCGACACTTCTTATGCAGAAAAAAGAGCAGGTCACAAACCTGAAGAAACCCAAACACAAAATGCTCAGACTTCCTCCTTTAATAATGCTCCAAGAAGAGACCATTAAAAATTAAAAGAGGTTAGAAGATAAATGGGGAAAGGAAAGAGAAGCCTACAAGGGCAACAACCCAAAAACAATTGAAAAATTAAAAATTCCCCAGGAAGTAAATTAGAATTGGAAAAATAAAAAATCACAGGAAATAAGAATTTGAAATGGAAAAATAAAGAATTACCAGAAAGTAGGATCCGTGAATTGAAAAGACAAAGAACACAAAGAAAGTAGGATGGTGAATTGAAAAAAGAAAATAATTCATAAAAAAAATTAGTGAAATGGAAAAAAAATTCCGACCAAAAACAAACATTCAAAAACTCAATTGGAATATACAGAAAGAAGTAAAAATAATGAAGAAAAAATTTAAAAAAATTAGAACTAACAAATTGAAACAAGGCATTGAACAGCAAGAACGTCAACAAAACCAAAAAAATGACAAAACTGAAAAACATGAATTATCTACTTGTAAAATGCAGATTAAAAAGATCAGGAGAGATAACTGAGGATTATTGGACTTTCCGCTATGATGAAAAAAGAGCCTGATACATTTTACAAGAAACAAAAGAACTTCCAGATGTAATAGAATCAGAAGGTAAAATAGGATTGAAAAATTCAGAACACCTTCTAAAGAAACCCCTAAAATAAAAACCCCAAGGAATATTGGGAAAATTTCAGAACATCAGATAAAGGAAAAATTTTACAAGCAGCCAAAAAACCATTTAAATACTAGGTGCCACAATAAGGATCAAAGTCTGGCTGCCCACATTAAAAGAAAAAGGCCTGGAATATGATATTAAAGGCACAAAACTTGGGATGCAGCCAAGAATAAACTACCCATGTGAGCATTTTCTTCCAGGGAAGAAGAGGACATTTAATGAAACAAATGAATTCCATTTGTTTCTGAAGAAAACCAGAATTAAACAAAAAATTTGATCTCCAAATAGAACTCGGATGAGAAAAGGTAAAAATAACTTTGAGAATTGTATTTCGTTGTGGATATACAAAAAAAATACATGTAAAATTTGTTAGTACTGATATAACATAAAAAGGGAAGTGATATGGAAAAGGGATGATGGCAGAATGGTGGGAAGGAGGGTAAAAAGGCCAATCCCACAAAAAAGGAAACTTATCATATCTGAGGGAATTTAGAGAGGGGAGGAACATTGTGTGAATCTTACCTCATCAGGTTCTAAAGGAAAAATAATTGACATTTGTTTTAGAAAAATTTCTCCGCCCATTAAAAACGGGGGAGAGGAAAAGGAAAAGAAAAAAAGGGGAAGGGGGAAGGGGAAAACTAAAGGGGGGGAGGGGGATTATAAAGGGATAAGACGGAAAAGGGGAATTTAAGTTTGGGAAAAGAGGGGTTGGGGAGGCAAGAATAAGTAAAGCACAATCTTTTAAAGGATGGGGAAAATAAAGATTTAGTAATTCTAACCCGTAAATGAATGGGATAACCCCCATAAAGAGGAGGCAGATAGCAGACTGATCAAAGTCGAACCCTTACAATATGTTTTTCAAGAAACACATTTAAAAGGGGGGAACATTGAGTAAAAGGTAAAAGGTGGAGCAAAATCTTTAATGCTTCGGGAAGTAAAAAGGGAAAAGCCATCCTTTTAACGCAAAAGAAAAAGATCTAATTAAAAGATAAGGAAGGAAACCATCCTGCTAAAGGGACATAAACAAAGCAAACAATATTAAACATATATGCACCAATGGTATGGCACTCAGCTTTAAAGGAGAAGGAAATTAAAAGAAGAAAAGACAACAAAACTGTAATAGTAGGAGATCCAACCTTGCACCCAGAATTAGACAAATCAAACCAAAAACAAAAAGAAAAAATTAAAAAGAAAAGAATATTAGAAAAAATTATATTTGGATCTTTGGAGAAAATTGAATGGAGATAGAAGGGAAATATTTCTTCTCAGAGTTCATGGAACCTATTCAAAATTGATATATATTAGGACAAAAGACCTCTTAAATGCAAGAAAGCAGAAAAGAAATGCTTTCTTTTCAGATCATGATGCAATAAAACTACATCCAAAAAAAATTAGGGGGAAATAGATCAAAAAGTAATTGAAACAAACAATCTCATCTTAAAGAATGATTGAAGAAAATTATAGATAAATTAATAATTTCCTAAGATAATGAAATGATGAGACATCATACCAAAAGGGGATGCAAAAGGGTAAAAAGGGAAAATCCTTAGACCTTTAAAACAGAGAAAGAAAAGATTAATGAATTGGGCTTGAAACTAAAAAAAACTAAAAAAGACCAAATTAAAACCCCAATCAAAACAAATTGAAATTTAAAATTAAAAGGAGAAATTAAAAAGAAAAAAATCTATTGAACAAATTAAAAAACTAAGAGTTGGTTCTAGAAAAGCCAATAAAATAGATAAGCCTTTTAAACTGATTAGAAAAGGAGGAGGAAATGAAATTAGTAGTCTTAAAATGAAAAGGAGAACTTTCCCAAGGAAGAGGAAATTAGAGAAAAATTAAGAGTTATTTTGCTCAACCTTTGAATAAATTTAAACCAAAGGAAATGGATGACTACCCCAAAAATATAGACTTCCCAGACTAACAAGGAGGAAGAATTGTTAATAGTCCCATTTCAGAAAAAGAAAAGAACAGGAATTAAACAATCCCAAGAAAAACCCCAGGACCAATGGTTTACTTAATTTTACCAAACATTTAAAGAACAATTGGCCCCAAGTTATTAAATTATTTGATAAAATAGGGAATGAAGGAGTCCTAAAATTCCTTCTGACCAAACATGGTACTGATACCAAACCAGGTAGGCTGAAAAACAGAGAAAGAAAATTATAGACCAACTCCCTAATGAATATTGATGTAAAATCTTAAAAAGATATTAGCAAAAGATACGAAAATATCTCCAAGAAATAATATGATAAGTAGGATTTATACCAGGAATGGGGGCTGGTTCTTTAGAAAACTATCAATATAATTGGGTTTAATAACCAAATTAACAAAACCAAGTCATCTCAATAGATGCAGAAAAGCATTTGAAAAATCCAACACCATTCCTTTAAAACACTTGAGAGTTTAGGAAAAATGGACTTTTCCTTAAAATAACAGAGCACTATTTAAAACCATTTTAATCATATGTTGGAGACAAACTCAACCATTCAAAAGATCTGGAGGAAACAAGGTTGCCCACTATCACCATTATAAATATTTATTAGAAACGCTAGTATAGCAATAAGAGCTGAGAAAAGTTGGGAATAAGAATAGGCAATGAGGAAGCCAAATTATCCTCTTTGCCGATGACATGATGGATATTAGGCCCCAAATTCTGCTAAAAAGTTATTAGAAATAATCCACAACCTTTAAAAGTTGTGGTTAAAAAAACCCCATAATATCAGCATTCTTATTATCACAACAAAAATCCAACAGTCAGAGTTAAAAGAAATTCCATTTAAAGTAAAACTGATAAATAAAATATTTAGGAATCATCTGTAAGGAAAATCAAAACTTTATGAGCAAATTAAGACCCTTTTGCACAAATTAAGTCTGATCTAACCAATTGGAAAAATTAAATGCTCTTGGATAGGCGAGCAAAATAATAAAGATGACAATATTCCTAAACTAATCATTTATTTAGGCTATACCAATCAGACTCCCAAAAAAACTATTTTTAATGACCTGAAAAATAACAACAAAGTTCATATGGAAAACAAAGGTCAAGAATTTCAAGGAATTAATGAAAAAAATCAAATGATGGTGGTTGCTGTACCAGATCTAAAATTATATTTAAGAGCAGCAGTTACCAAAACATTTGGTATTGGCTAAGGGATTATTGATCAGTGGAATAAATAGGTTCAAGGGATAAAACAGTCAACAAATAAGAACCTAGTCTTTGAAAAACCCAAAGATCCCACTTTTGGGATAAGAACTTACTTTTGATAAAAATTGCTGGGAAAATTGGCAATATGGAGAAACTAGGCATTGATCCTATAACGCCGACACCAAGATAAATAAAATGGGTTCATGACCTAGGCATAAAGAATAAATCATTAATAAATTAGAGGAACATAGGATAGTTTAATCTCAGACCTTGGGAAGGGGAAGGTCTTTATGACCAAAGCAGAACAGAGATCATTACTGACCACAAAATAGAAATTTTGATTATACCAAACTGAAAAGTTTTGTACAAAACAAATCAATGCAGACAAGATTAGAAGGAACCAAAACGGGAAAATATTTTCAGTCAAAGGTTCTGATAAAGGCCCCATTTCCAAAAATATAAGGAATTCTCTAATTTATAAAAAATCAAGCCATTTCAATTGAAAAAATGGCAAAGGAATGAAAGACAATTTCAGATGAAGAAATTGAAACTATTTTAGTCATATGAAAAGATGCTCCAAGTCATTATTAATCAGAGAAATGCAAATTAAAAACTCAAATACCCTACACACCAGTCGGTCTAAGATAAGGAAAAAATATGATTGGGAGGGGATGTGGGAAAACGGGACATTGATTCATTTTGGGGAGTTGTGAACAATCCAACCATTTGGAGAAGTTTGAACTATTCAAAAAGTTATCAAACGGCATACCCTTTGATCCAAGTACTTACTGGGATTATATCCCAAAGAGATTATAAAGAAGGGGGGACCTGTATGTGCACGAATGTTTGTGGCAGCCCTTTTTGTAGTGGTAGAAACAAACTGAATGGATTACAGGGAGAATTGAATAAAGGGGAAGAAAATTATGGAATATTACTGTTTTAAAATCCAAAGGATGATTTCAGAAAGGCCTGGAGACTTACACGAACGATGCTGGGAAATGAGGGACCCAGGAGATCTTATATACTTCAAAACAATCTAGATGATGACCAGTTCTGATGGATCAGGCCATCCCAGCAAAAGATCAACCAAATCATTTCTAATGGAGGTAATGAACTGAACCAGCTTCCCAGAAAAAACCTGGAGATGACTAAAACCATTACATTGAATTTAATCCCCATATTTATGACCCATTTTTGATTTTTTCAAAAGCTAATTGTACAATAATTCAGAGTCTGATTCTTTTTGACACAAAATAATGTTTTGGTCATGTATCATTATGTATCAAGTTATATTTTTAAATAAACATCTACTGGTCATCCTGCCATTTAGGGAGGGGTGGGGGTAAGAGGGAAAAATTGGAACAAGAGGTTTGGCAATTGTTTGCTGTAAAGTTACCCATGTATATATCCTGTAAATAAAAGGCTATTAAATTTAAAAAAAAAAAAAAAAAAAAAGAACCCTTGGTATAAGAGGATATAACACATTCATCTTTGTATCTTAGTAGGTGTCTTATTTTATACATATGTAAAATTAGAAAAGTAGCTAGGTGTCACACTGGATAGAGAACCAGGCCTGGAGTCAAGAAGATTCATCTTTCTGAGTTCATATCTCAGACACTAGCTGTATGATCTGGGACAAGTCATTTAACCCTGTTTCCTTCAGTTTCCATATCCGTCATAGGAACTGTAGAAGGAAATAACAAATTACTCCAGTATTTTTGCCAAGAAATCCCCAAATGGGTTCACAAAAATTTGGACATGACTAAAAAAGACTGAAAAATAAAAACAATATATAATGTAGAGAAATATTCATCCATATTACCAAGGGCGAATCAGAAGGGAAAGAAAAGAAGAATTTGGATAAAATAAATGACAGACATTTTTAAAATTTTCATTTTTTATGACCTTGTGATAAGGACATGAACTGTGACTTTTTTGGCATAGTTTACACTCAATTGAGACTCCTCTCTGCCAATACTGGTGGGTATATTCTGTGTGAAATAGTTTTATCTAGAGACTACATTACTATGGAACACCCAGATGAGGAAACCTTTAAATGAGGAAACCAATAAAAAAATCAGGTTACTATCTTCTGTGTAAGTTATAGTCTCATGGAGAGTTTCGGAGAAATTAGAGCTTCTGTACAGCATCACACAACCAATATAGGTCAGAAATAGAACCAGTCCCAGGTCTTGTTTTCACTGTTTGTTTGGCATCTATTACATCTTTTTGCTTCTCTTTCTCTATTTTAATAACAAATCATTTTACTTCATTTAAAAAATAATCATTTATACTGTTTATTGATTAATAAATTGAATCCATATTGGTAAGAAAATGGTTTTGGATTTTCTTACAATAGTAAATTATTTCACAGAGCTATTTCTCAAATATATATCATTAAACTTGTTGCGTACAATAGTGCTAAAGATCATGTCTCTACACACAAAACAAAAATAGGTCACAAAACAGTCAATTTGTCCATTTCAGCTGTCTTCAGTGATCAATATTGATCACTCTAGCTGAATTAATTCTGTTCATCTATTTTGATGATATAGCTTAAGTGAATTAAATGAAGTCTTCTTTGTGCATAGGCTACTTGGTTAAGGAGTTCAGCAAAGGCAAAGAAATACCTTGCTTGTCACATCTGTATTGATCTATACTGTTACATATAGTTTTGCCATGTTGAATAATTTGTTAAATTTACTCTCCCTTGAATTCATAATTTTCACATAGTGGTGAGTGGGAGGAATGAGGTCTAAAGAGGTAACAACAGAGACAGCAATGGTTCTTGCCATTATCTTTAATAAATGTAACTTGTAGATAGTTGTCTTAACTTTTCTATCCAATTTGTTAGAAGTTACATTATTAAATGAAATACATTTTTCCTTTTATTAAGATTAGAGAATACACATTTTAAAGCTAAAAGGAAAGAAAACAAAGGTCTGCAAGCTTTATAAAACATAAGCAAATCTCACTAACCTTAGAATTTACAAGTATGAATAAAATTTAAAGAAATATAAGAAAAGTTTTAAAATCTGTTTGAAGGAAAAGAATGTTTTTAATTGGTTAGTGCATTAAGATAACAGTTGGTGGATGATATTTGCAGCCTAAGTCAAATTCACAGTGGTCCTAACCATGACATTGATTATGCTAAATAGTCAATGTGGCTTTCTCCCCCTCACTCCACTCAGTGACCAAAGTTATTGCCCTGGTAGAGAACAAGAGATATAAAGAAGTGAAAGCTCCCACCTAGCTCCTGAAGATGATTCTGTCTGAATGGCAAAGGATTTAAATATATGAATGGCATAATATCAGTCACTTGATTGCTTTCCCCAATTGTGAAATAATGTAAGATAATAACAAAACCACATGGGAAAGTATCCTCATTAGAAACCTGCTTTTTGGAAGGGGAGGGCTCCAAAATAGACTAGCTCATTTTCTGGAGGCGCTGCTATGATAGCAGAAGCCATAAAAGGAAAGAATTCTTTGGTTGAACAGAAATTAATTAGGAAAAAATGAGGAAGGAAAGGAAAGCTCTTAAGTCAGTTGTTTAAAACAAGGTTCTAACAGCTGTAATATGAGAGAACATGCTAACACATTTTTTAATATAATTATATGAAAAAGACATTTTTATATTTCCCTATTCTGGCATAAAAAGAGTTTTTTGTCAAGCAGTAACAATTTATTCCTTATGGAAACTGCAGTATTATTGTCGGATGGCCATTTTAGATCCATAAAACGAAATGGATTAAAGAAAATTAAACAGTATTTTTAAGTGTCTACTGTTTGTGGCATGTTCACAACAACCTCTTTGAAGCAGTCCCAAGAATTGAGCTGACTTTCGAACCTTTATTTTTCATGCTGAAAGGTCATTTTGGAATTGTTTAAAGAAACTAAGATGTAGAGCTGGAAAAGAACTTAAAGGCCATCTTGTTCAACTTCCTAATTTTATAAATGAAGAAATTGAGGCCCGAAGAGATTAGGTCATTTGCACAACTGCTGAAAAATATTAAGTGGTGGAGCTAAAATTCAAACTAACCTCCAATCCAGCATTCTTTCCACTTTACCATGTTGTATATTAGCCTAAATAAAGAGGTGAAAGGATGAGAGAGAGGAAGAAAGAGATGGAGAGGGAGGAAGGAGAGAAAGGCACAGAGGGATGGATATAGGGGGAGAAAAAGATAGGGAAAAGGAAAGGAAGAATGGGAGGAGAAAGGGAGAAAGGAGAGAGAGGAGGGGTAGAGGGAGAGGGAGAAAGAGGAAAAAGAAAGAAATGAAGGAAGGAAGGAAGAAAGAAAGAAAGAAAGAAAGAAAGAAAGAAAGAAAGAAAGAAAGAAAGAAAGAGGAAGGAAGGAAGGAAGGAAAGAAGAGAAAAAGAGAGAGAAAGAAAAAGAAAGAGAGAGAGAGAGAAAAGAAGAGAGAAAGGCATGGGGAGTGAAGAGAAGAAGAAAGGAGCAGGAAAAAGGGGGAGAAGAGAAGAGGAAAGAAGAAATAACTATAGAGTCAGAGACAGGAGAGATATTTGGGGAGAGGGGATCAACACATAATGATGTAAAACACCAGAGATATTCTCAAATATATATCTGTTAACGAGTGAGATGTAGTGCAGGATTGTGTTATAGGCAAGCACCAAATGAGGCATCCACCTAGTGGTATGACTGTGAGAAGTCAGATAACCTCTCTCTGGCTCCTTTTATTCAAATGGTGAAAAGACACTTGCTAGGTTATCTTTAAGAACCCTTCTAGCTCCCTTATTCTTATCATTCTAGATTTTTCTTAATGTACGTATTAGTAAGCTAAGCATTGAGAGGAAAACTGTTAATAAACCTTGATCAAAAGTTCCCATTTCCAGTCCTATCACTTTTATTTAAAAGATTCCATTTCTTCTGCTTAATTGAGAAGACTGAAATCAACAAACACTCACATCAGCTCCTCAATATCTCTCAATATCCTCTTCAGTTTTCTCTTCTTTTCATTCCAATCTAACTCCTGAAAAACTACTAATTAAGTGCTTACTATGTTCAAAGTTCTCTGCTAGAGATTGAGGATAGAAACAAAAAAATTAGAAAATAATAATAAATGTCTGCCTTCAGGGAGCTTACATCCTTGTGAGAAGACAGATCATAAAAAGATCATGTTAGATTAGATTGGAAGCAGCCCCTAAGTACTGCAGCCTTTCCCTCTGATTGACTGATACTTTTAGGAACCTACAATTTAAGGAGGATGCGGCCAATGAAGTTTAATTATTCTCCACACTGTACTCCAGAATCATCTTCCTAAGATTTTGTTAACCATGTCTCTGCACAAGATACCTTCAGTCTCTACACCTCATTTTCAGATCATTATGTGTTGTCTCCCCCTCTAAGAATGGGGGCTTTATGAGGGCAATAAATAGCTTTATTTCTGCTATTGTATTCTTTGTACTTAGTACAGTGTCTGGAATGTAGTAAATGGTTAACAAACGCTTTTTTAACTTTGATTTTAGATAAAGAAAGATAATAAATGAAATTATTTTTAAAAAGTAAAAGTACTAACAGTTAAAAATCAATAAAAAGCTTTACATATTGGTCCATGAGTTGAGCCTTAAAAAAGCTAGGGATTCTGAGAAGAAAGGAGTGAGAAAGCAGTACATTTCAGTTATAGGAGACTGTTTAAAAGTACCTGAATAAGAAATGGAATGAGAACAGAGAATAGCCCAGTTTGACTCAAATTTAGAGTTCATGAAGGGAATTAATGTACAGTAAACCTAGAATGCCAGTTGGAAGCCACCCTATGAAAGATCTTTATGCCAAGCTGAGGCAGTTTTATTTTATACTTGGAGGCAATAGATAGCCATTGAAGGTTCTTAAGTAGGAAAGTTTCACAACCAAGTTGCAAACTTTAGGAAAATAAAGCTGGGTGAATTCAAGAGGGAAGAAAATTTTCCTCTACTGCCAAAGCTTTACTCCCCACCTTTAACTTGCAAAACCATCCATTTTTTCTCTCTTCTATACTTTCACTTCATCATTCTTTTCTCTCTCTTCCAGGAACATTCGCTTTTATCCTATCTGTGGATCCTTTTTTATCATACAAATCTGTCTACTCCATCACAGAGTTGTTGCATAAACCTTAAAACTATATAAATATGAATAGTAATTAGTATTGTTCTTTAAATTGCCTTGTAAAAAATCAGAAACACAGGAACGCATACAAAAGAGAGAGAGAGGGAGAAGGAGAGAGAAAAACACAGATACAGTAAACTTACAGGTTTAGGTAGATTGCATAATGGATAGAATACCTACAACAATATCAGGAATACCAGAGTTCTAGTACTACCTGCCAGACACTTAATAACAATGTCACCTTGGACAAATCACTTAAGTTTTCTAACATTCAGTTTCCTCATCTATAAAATGGGGATAATAATAGCACCTAATTTTCAGGGTGGTTTTGAGCATAAAATGAGAGATTTCCATAGTGCTTTGCAAACCTTGAAGTACTATGTAAATCCTAGCTTTTATTTTTTATTAAAGAGAGTGTTGTGTTAATGCTAGTTAATCTTTTTTTTCCTCTAGCACTTAGTATTTAGTAGATACATTTATATCAAGTCAATCAGCTAGCATTTATTAAACACTTATTATGTGGCAGGCATTGTGCTGAGTGCTGGGGGTAGAAGACAGTTCCTCTTTTAAGAAACTTACAGTCTAATGGAAATAACATGAAAACAACTCTGCTAAAAAATAAGTACAGGATAAATCTAGGGGATAGTCTCAGAGGGAAGGTATTAAATTAAGGGAGTCAGGGAAATTTTCCTTGTAGAAGGTCAAATTTTTGCTAAGACTCGAAGGAAGCCAAAGGAAATGATACCAATCATAACCAGTGAAAATTCAGACTTATGAGATGGATTTTGCTGTGAAAGGACCATACGTTGCAGAGCAATTAATTAAGTAATTATGAGAGAAAAGAAGAAAAATTCAAGGTTATGGACTTTGACTATGGGTGATTTTATATTTGATTCTGAAGGTGATAGGAAACCACTGGAGTATATTGAATAGAACATACCTTTTTATGCTGAATAGAGAATTGGGCCAGAAGGGAGGGAGACTTGAGTCAGTGAGACCAACTGAAAAGCTATTGCAGTAATCTAGACTTATGGTGATGAGAGTCAATATCAGAATGGTGATAGTGTCAGAGAAGAGAATATGGAGGATATATGAGAGATGGTCTGAAGGTAGAAACAACAAGACTTGGCACCAAATTGGACCAGGAAGTTAGAAATTGAGGGCTTAAGGATGACATGCAGGTTTTAAGTCTGGGTAGCCAGGAGGATGATGGTAGCCTATAAAGGGTAGGAAGAAGGGAGAGAGTGAGTTCAGTGCTGGATTTTAAGATGTCTTCAAGATATCCAGTGGGAGCTATCCAAATAGGCATTGGAAATGTGAGACCTGAGATGAGGAGAAAAATTAAAATTGTAATCATGGGGATCATTAACATAGTGAACATAATTGAATTCATGGAAGTTGATGATATCACCAAGTGAGTTGATATAAAGGGAGAAAAAAAGAGTGATGTGAGCATTAAAAAGCATTTACTGCCCCATGCTATCTAATTTTTTAAAAAAGCTTTTTTATTTTAAAAATACATTCATAAATAGTCTTCAACATCCAGCCTTGCAAAACTTTGTGTTCCAATTTTTTTTCTTTCCCCCATCCCCTCTCCTAGACAGCAAGCAATCCAATGTATGTTAAACATGTGTAATTCTTCTATACATATTTCTACAAATATGCTGCACAGGAAAAATCATATTAAAAAGGAAAAAAATGAGAGAGAACCAAATGCAAGTGAACAATAACAAAAAAGTAAAAATGCTATGTTGTAATCCACCCTCAGTCCCCACATCCTTTCTCTGGGTGCAGATGGCTCTCTTCATCACCAGATCATTGGAACTGTCCTGAATCACCTCTCTATTGAAAAGAGCCATATCCATCAGAATTGATCATTGAATAATCTTGCTATTGCTATATATAATGTTCTCTTGGTTCTGCTTAGTTCACTCAGCATCAGTTCATATAAGTTTTTCCAGAATTTTCTGAAATCAACCTGTTCATCATCTCTTATAGAACAATAATATTCCATAACATTCATATACCATAATTTATTTATCTATTCTCCAATTGATGGGCATCCATTCAATTTCCAATCACTTGCCACTACAAAAAGGGCTGCTGCAAACATTTTCGTGCATGTGGGTTCTTTTCCCTTTTTTTGATCTCTTTGGGATACAGGCCCAGCAGAGACACTGCTGGATCAAAGGGTATGCAATTTGATAACCCTTTGGGCATAGTTCAATATTGCTCTCCAGAATGGTTGGATCAGTTTCCACATATTTCATTTGATACTGGTGTTTTGATGGAATTAGTTTAGGATTTTAAAATTCATATATATATATATATATATATATATATATATATATATAGTCATCAAATCCTAGACTTAATTTTTTAATAAGCCATCCTCTTATTTTTCATTCTGTAGTATAAAAATAGAATGAGGATGGGCTTTTGCAATTCTTTATTAAGTAAAGCTTTTGGCACTCTGTATAGATTGAAAGGTAAATAAAAAGCAAGTAATACTTAGTCCATGATAAATTAAAATGAATACTGAATTTCAGCATTGTACATATGTTCATTAGAAGCTGGCATACATGACCTTAGTGGTGGTATTTAACCAAATAGTCCATATTTGTTGTCATATTCGCTGTAGCAAATGCTCAAATAAATATAATTTCAAACAATATTCCTCAGCCCTTAAAGTTAGTGACTTTTGTTTGGAATATTTTGAGATGTGATTTGACAACAGTTGCAGAAGTTTTATGTGAAACATACCCATTATTCCCCTTCACACACTCTTCGGTCTAAATAAATTGTCCTGCTTCTTATTTCTCATTTGTGATACTACATCTTCCTCCTTCAGGTCTTTGGAATTCCCATACCCTGAATTCACACCCTCCTTACCTCAACATTGTGAAATATCCAATTTCTTTCACATCTTAGGTAAAACACCTTTTCCACACAACTTGTCAAGATCTCCTTAGTTGTTGTTTTGCTTTTTGGCCCCTTCCTACCTTACTTTGTCTGTGTCTCTGCATGTGTGTCTATGTGTCTGTATCCATGCCCACAGGTGTCTCTCTGCATCTCTCTCTGCATGTCTCTCTCAAGCTCTCACTGTCTGTGTCCCTCCCTTCCTCTCACTGTTTCTCCTTTCTCTCTTTTGCTTAGGACTGGCCTTGTTTTTGTGAATGTGTTATATTCCCTCATTAGAAAATAGGCTTCTAGTAACCTGGAAGTTTTTTTTGCCTTTATATCTCTAGTATTCTTAGTAGTATTCTCTGCATATGAGAGATGGATGATATTTATTAAATTGAATTGAATATTCCTATATTCCCAACTGTATCTTGTACAGTGAATTTTTTTGGACGTAGGGTATTGCTGTAGTTTCACTTATGTTTGACCTATGATTTGATTTCTCACTCCACTTGGGGAAAATACCAATATAAATGGACATCTGCCCTACAGCATATCTTAACAAATAAGCTAGGAGTGTTAAAAGACTTGGTGACTTGCCTGTCTCCCATAACCCATATATACCACAGACAGGGCTCAAACCCACATTTTCTGTCTGTTGGCTTCCTGTCTACTTTGCCATGTTTCATATAAATCAGAGAAGATTGATTGCCTGGGTGAAATGTTATGACAATAGTCACCATTATCTATGTTTCTCAGCATTTCAGATTGCCTGAAAAATGTTTAACTAGATTTCAACTTACTTAAGGATTTTATATTCTCCCCAAAACTCTAGTGCTTAATAAGTGCTTAGTAAATATTTGTGGAGTAATGGTCTGCTACATTTACTGGAAGTTTATGTCTACTGAAGCAATGGAACACAGAGACATTTGGTTGGGTTCTATCTCCAGTGTTCTAATGATGTAAGTAGGCTTCCATGGCTGACTTGTATGAAGTGTAAATGCCCAATCAAGTAACATCTACCCCTTCAGTTTGAGGGCTACTTTGTGGGGGTTGTACATCTGTCTATAATGATTTAACACGTAATTCTTTCACGTGGAAAGGAGAGCACTAATTCTCACTTCACAATGTGGCTTCCATTTATTCCCAAGTGTGTTTATGCATTACTTTTTGATTAATGGAATGTTTTCTTCTTTCCAAAGATAAGTGTGGGGTGATGCATCCTATCTAAATTGCATCGGGTATGTCTATAAGAGTTGTACAACTGCTTTGTGAGTTAAGTGCAGTTAAGATTAGAGCTTTAGGTAAGAATAAGTAAATAAATAAAAAGGTATTGAATGTCTCCTTCTGTGATGCGAAACATAGAGTATTTCCTAGGCTCTTTCTAATCAGAATGGCTCTGGAATTCTGATGCAATATATATTATAAATATTTACTATTTCAGTATATACCTATTATATATAGTATATTTATATACACAATCTATGTATATATGAATTTGTGCATATCACACACACACACACACACACACACACACACATATATATGGATAACACTCTGGACCTGGAGTTATAAAAACCCGAGTTCAAATCCAGCCTCAGACACATTCGATTGTATGAGTCCTCTGGGCAATATTTAATCCTGCTAGTCTTTGTTTCTTCAACTGTAAAATTTATTGGAGAAGAAAATGGCCAACTACACTAATAGATTTGCCAAGAAAACCCCAAAAAGAGCAGGAAGAGTCAGACAAGACTGAAATGACTAAACAATAGCAAAAATATACATGGATGCATGTACTCACATAGTGACTGACAGTAATGTCTATAAAGATGTTAGCTATTATTAATATTGTTAATTTATGCTTATATGAGGTATGGGTGTACATGTGAGTATACATGCAAGGAAGGGGGAGAGGAAAGGAGGGAGAAGTGGGCCTTATTTAGTTAATTCTGTTGTCATTATCCAGTTTCATTGGTTTAGAAAGTTTGGACAATATGTTTTTCTGTCTAAGTATCCCATTCAGGGAAGTTTTCTGTGTTCCCATGAATATGCTATATTCAACTCCAAGTATATTATCATTGTTCAGGAATTTAAGGAACTTTAACAGGAGATTGTTTTGGAGAGGTGTATTTCATTGATAAACAAAGTTCAGCAATAAAAATGAATGGGCACAGAATATGTCAGGAGTATAAAAATGTGTGTAGCATTCATTAAAGTGTTTGTTAAATAATGTATTCAGACTGACTAGTGTTTCCCAGACTCTCCATTGCCCATTATATGTTCTAGTAAATTAAAGTTCGGAAACCTTTGTCAGAGTTATAATACTCAAACTGACATCTAATTCCCCCAGACAATAGGTACAAGTCTGCAAGCCTCTCTAATTCTTTCCAGTCTTTACATTTATTGATTCTTTTGTAGACCTGTTTCATTCAATCTATTACAAACAGCACCAGTTAAAAGTGTGAAGTTTACCACATTTGACCTAAGGCACATTAAAAACAATGGCTTCCTGGCCTACATTCCATGCATCCCAGGGTTGTTGTTTTTTTAATCTGACCAACATTTTTATCTGTAATTATTAAACTAAGTTTGAAGTGGCAGTTTGATTAGAAAGATTGACATATTTATTTTTTGGCTGACCTATACAAACATATAAGGAAAATAATTAGAATAGGCATGGATTGGTTCTATATCATTTGCTAACTTATATTTCAAAAATATTATTAATTGAACTGGCATCCATAATTTAATTTAAAGTCACTTTTCTTTGATATAAATATAAAATACATTTGTCAAAGATAAAGGAACACATGTGTGTAGCCAATCTTACGTATTTCTTTTCAAAACACTGTACTTTTTTGGTGTGTAGTGTTATTGGGACTTTTATTGAAAAGGTTATAAATACTATTTTGGGAATCTCTTTTTTTTTTTTTTATTTAATAGCCTTTTATTTACAGGATATATACATGGGTAACTTTACAGCATTAACAATTGCCAAACCTCTTGTTCCAATTTTTCACCACTTACCCCCCCCCAACCTCTCCCCAGATGGCAGGATGACCAGTAGATGTTAAATATATTAAAATATAAATTAGATACACAATAAGTATACCTGACCAAAACATTATTTTGCTGTAGAAAAAGAATCAGACTCTGAAATATTGTACAATTAGCTTGTGAAGGAAATCAAAAATGCAGGTGTGCATAAATATAGGGATTGGGAATTCAATATAATGGTTTTTAGTCATCTCCTAGAGTTCTTTTTCTGGGCATAGCTAGTTCAGTTCATTACTGCTCCATTAGAAATGATTTGGTTGATCTCGTTGCTGAGGATGGCCTGGTCCATCAGAACTGGTCATCATATAGTATTGTTGTTGAATATAATGATCTCCTGGTCCTGCTCATTTCACTCAGCATCAGTTCATGTAAGTCTCTCCAGGCCTTTCTGAAATTATCCTGTTGGTCATTTCTTACAGAACAGTAATATTCCATAATTTTCATATACCACAATTTATTCAATCATTCTCCAACTGATGGACATCCATTCAGTTTCCAGTTTTTAGCCACTACAAAAAGGGCTGACACAAACATTCGTGCACATACAGGTCCCTTTCCCTTCTTTATAATCTCTTTGGGATATAATCCCAGTAGTAACACTGCTGGATCAAAGGGTATGCACAGTTTGATAACTTTTGAGCATAGTTCCAAACTACTCTCCAAAATGGTTGGATTCGTTCACAACTCCACCAACAATGCATCAATGTCCCAGTTTTCCTGCATCCCTCCAACAATCATCATTATTTTTCCTGTCATCTTAGCCAATCTGACAGGTGTGTAGTGGTATCTTAGAGTTGTCTTAATTTGCATTTCTCTGATTAATAATGACTTGGAGCATCTTTTCATATGACTAGAAATAGTTTCAATTTCTTCATCTGAGAATTGTCTGTTCATATCCTTTGACCATTTTTCAATTGGAGAATGGCTTGATTTTTATAAATTAGAGTTAATTCTCTATATATTTTGGAAATGAGGCCTTTATCAGAACCTTTGACTGTAAAAATATTTTCCCAGTTTATTGCTTCCTTCTAATCTTGTCTGCATTAGTTTTGTTTGTACAAAACTTTTCAGTTTGGTATAATCGAAATTTTCTATTTTGTGATCAGTAATGATCTCTAGTTCTGCTTTGGTCATAAAGACCTTCCCTTCCACAGGTCTGAGAGGTAAACTATCCTATGTTCCTCTAATTTATTAATAATTTCATTCTTTATGCCTAGGTCATGAACCCATTTTGACCTTATCTTGGTGTATGGCGTTAAGTATGGATCAATGCCTAGTTTCTGCCATATTAGTTTCCAATTTTCCAGCAATTTATATCTAACAGTAAGTTCTTATCCCAAAAGCTGGGATCTTTGGGTTTGTCAAAGACTAGGTTGCTATATTTGTTGACTGTTTTATCCCTTGAACTAATCTATTCCACTGATCAACTAATCTATTCCTTAGCCAATACCAAATAGTTTTGGTAACTGCTGATCTATAATATAATTTTAGATCTGGTACCGCTAAGCCACCATCATTTGATTTTTTTCATTAATTCCTTGAAATTCTTGACCTTTGTTTTTCCATATGAACTTTGTTGCTATTTTTCTAGGTCATTAAAATAGTTTTTGGGAGTCTGATTGGTATAGCGCTAAATAAATAGATTAGTTTAGGTAATATTGTCATCTTTATTATATTTGCTCACCCTATCCAAGAGCATTTAATATTTTTCCAATTGGTTAGATCAGACTTAATTTGTGTGAAAAGTGGTCTGTAATTTTGCTCATAAAGTTTCTGATTTTCTCTTGGCAGATAGATTCCTAAATATTTTATATTATCAGTAGTTACTTTAAATGGAATTTCTCTTGTAACTCTGACTGTTGGATTTTGTTAGTGATATATAAGAATGCTGATGACTTATGTGGGTTTATTTTATAACCAGCAACTTTGCTAAAGTTGTGGATTATTTCTAATAACTTTTTAGCAGAATCTCTGGGGTTCTCTAAGTATACCATCATGTCATCGGCAAAGAATGATAATTTGGCTTCCTCATTGCCTATTCTTATTCCTTTAATCTCTTTCTCAGCTCTTATTGCTATAGCTAGCGTTTCTAATACAATATTAAATAGTAACGGTGATAGTGGGCAACCTTGTTTCACTCCAGATCTTATTGGGAATGGTTGCAGTTTGTCTCCATTACATATGATGCTTACTGATGGTTTTAAATAGATGCTGCTGATTATTTTAAGGAAAAGTCCATTTATTCCTATACTCTCAAGTGTTTTTAATAGGAATGGATGTTGGATTTTATCAAATGCTTTTTCTGCATCTATTGAGATGATCATATGGTTTTGTTAATTTGGTTATTAACATGGCCAATTATATTGATAGTTTTCCTAATATTGAACCAGCCCTGCATTCCTGGTATAAATCCTACTTGATCATAGTGTATTATCTTGGAGATGATTTTCTGTAGTCTTTTTGCTAATATCTTATTTAAGATTTTAGCATCAATATTCATTAGGGAGATTGGTCTATAATTTTCTTTCTCTGTTTTCAGCCTACCTGGTTTAGGTATCAGTACCATGTCTGTGTCATAGAAGGAATTTGGTAGGACTCCTTCATTCCCTATTTTATCAAATAATTTATATAGCATTGGGGCCAATTGTTCTTTAAATATTTGGTAAAATTCACATGTAAATCCATCTGGTCCTGGGGATTTTTTCTTAGGGAGTTGTTTAATTGCCTGTTCTATTTCTTTTTCTGAAATGGGACTATTCAAGCAATTTACTTCCTCCTCTGTTAGTCTGGGAAGTCTGTATTTTTGGAGGTAGTCATCCATTTCACTTAGGTTATCAAATTTATTGGCGTAAAGTTGAGCAAAATAACTCCTTATTATTTCTCTAATTTCCTCTTCATTGGTGGAAAGTTCTCCCTTTTCATTTTTAAGACTACTAATTTCATTTTCCTCCCTCCTTTTTCTAATCAGATTTACCAAAGGCTTATCTATTTTATTGGCTTTTTCATAGAACCAACTCTTAGTTTTATTAATTAGTTCAATATTTTGGGAATCTCAATGGAGATGTAACTAAGCTTTTCTGGAATTCACATAATACCCCTTTTTATCATATACTATTGCTCTGGATTCTGCCGTTTCTACACATTTTCCGTTGTAAAACATACGGCATAAATAATTGATAGTAAACAAACAAATTCTACTTTTGCCCCAGTGTACTTCACCAGTTTCAAGACTTTGAAGTTCAGTAAATAATTTATGGCCCTTATTAGTGAAGGCAAATCAAACGGTCTCCTTGATCCTAGTTGCTTTTTGCCCTTGTTGTTTCTGCGCAGAATTTCTAAGTGACTCTCCTGATTGGTTACTAAACTGAATGCTGTTGAAAATAATCATAACATTCATTCTGATGTATACTGAAGATTTAACTAGAATAAATTACAAACCTATGGGCATTTGCAGTAAAGGAAGTTGTAAGGTTGCTGAGATTTTTTTTTTTTTTTTTTTTTTTTTGCAAAATGTACTATGTGTTTTGAGAAAAATAAAGGTATTTTTCCACTATGTTTTAAAGTTTACCTTATACATCTTCTATTCTGTCTCATTAAGCTGAGTATTTTGACCTAAATAGACAATCCTTGGCAGAAATACAAGCATACTAAAAATGTGAATCAATGTATCAAAAGACAGATTATGGGATCTATGAGTTGGTTTTTTTTTAATATCAGTAAAATATTCTTAGATGGTACAATAGTCTTTCTAGGGTGAGAAAAAAGTCACCATATATGGATGAGAAGTAAAATTTCAGAACCTACGAAAGATTCATGACTTAAAAACTATTCCCAGTGGTCTTTTGAGTTATTCAGAATGACATGCAAATGAACCAAAGGTTCCACTCCAATTAGTAATAAGTTCAAATAAGGACTTTAAAATATAACTCGTTGTTCAGGATATGCATATTCTCAATATTTCTATTTGTTTCTGTAATTTATATTTTATTTTTGAAGTATTCAGAAATAATAGATCTCATCATTGGCAAGTTTTCTTTAGAAAATTATGATTTACACAATGGGAAGGAAGGGATAAAATATTTATGTTATAAGGTCATATGCTTGGAAAAGAAAATCCTTTTCCTGAATCACCTCTGGCTTCATTAATTTACCTTTTTCCAAAAAAGTTCCTTATATAATAATTCCACTAGAATGAGGAGGGGAAAACAGTGTAATTATTTTTTGCAGCTATACAGATATAGCTATACAACTATATGGGTTTAGTTAAAAACAATCCAAAATCAGATTTTACAGTGAATTTTTCTTTTTTTCAACCTTATATTTACCATACTTTAAGAGAATTGGATATGTCTGTGGTCTGAACTTTACACGTACTTCTTTTCTAGGTGATAGGGATCTCAGGAAGAGTATCATTATTTGAATCCTGATGTTGGCTTAGTTTGTAAACACAGGAGAATCAGTTTTCTTAACTTGCTTTTTAAAAAAAAAGAAGAAAGAAGAAGAAGAAGAAAAAGAAAAAGATGAAGATGAAGAAGAAGAGGAGATTATACTGGATGTATGAACCAGACAGTTCTCATTTTCTAAGATTTATAGGGTCAGCATTATATAGACTGTTTATTTCTTCCCCAGCACTATGTTTGTAGTTCCAGTATCTACCACCAGTTGAAGGATTATGATGTATAGATTAACCACAGTGTTGGGCTTTCTCCCAACATAGCTATAAAGCATAGGGCTTTTTTATTCAAATTCACCTCATCAGAACTAATTTCCTAGAAACCCCATGTGTTGAGTTTACCCAGACCCAAGACTTCTCATGAATCACTCTTTGCTTCATGATCTTACTCAGGGAATCACCTGTGAATATCAAAATAGAGCTGATATTTAATTTTCTGTAGATATGATTAAAAGACTTCCATATGAATTCAATTTAATAATATATAAAGGTTACCAGACAATTTCATTTCACCCTATTGAAGAAATGCAAAATAAAACAAAATAGCCTATGAATATTCATAAGTAACCATGCTTATCTATCTAGAGAGTTCTACTCCCCCTCTCTATTCCTCAATCCCTTACCTCTGACTTGGTCACTTATTTCCCTCCAGACTCATATCTTCAATTTGTGGTGGAGATTTCTTCAATAAGGAAATGCATTTCAGTCTGATGGAAAGATAGCCCATCCTATTTAAGTGAGTCTTTCATCCTTCTCTTAAGGTCCTATTAATATAATCCTCCAAACTTAAAGGAAAATCCAACTAATGATAATGATAGTTGAGAACTTTTAAAAAATAAAATATCTTTATGCTTCAAAGATGTAGGATTTCATCTGTGTAAGTATTCCTACCATTTATATTTATTGCAGCATAGTAGACCATTGTCTTAAGTTGGTGTGGTCAACAACAACTCAATAAATGGTTTGACATTTTTGTGATAAGCCTACTCCAATTTATCTTAGTTCATTCTGACAAGAAATCTCTGGCACATTATCAAGCCCAAACTTAAAGTCTTTATATCTTGGTAAAATATGTCAGTAGCTTATGATAAATAAGAATCATCTCCTTACCATGATGAGAAATTTAGAATAGGACATTTAAGGAGGTTGATTGGAAAAATTAGATTTACATGAGCAATAAACATCAAATTAAGCTGAAAAAAATCAATTGATACCGAAGTTCTTGTTATAAAAATAGTACAGAAGTATCCATGAGAAATTATAATAACAATAATTATTATTATTTTTACCAGACCATAGCAGTAATAGTGTTGGAAATTTGAGATGAGGAAATATTCCATATATATGCATATGGGCATCAGTTCTGTAATTTCAAGGAGTTGTCTTGGGCTAAGAGAGGGTTAGTGTCTTGTATTGATTTATACAGTTGATTGACGCCTTGAGCCCATATCTGCCTGACTTCTCTGGCCACTAAACTGTATTGCCTCTCATTTTTGTTAAGTCTAAATCTAAAATTCAAAAATCCAAATCTAAAAATCTAAAATCTAAAAATCCAAAATAAAAAACTCAGTAAATTGAAATATGACTATTTGCTTTTAAAAAACCATTCCTGCAAATAAAATATTTCCTTAATTTAAACTAACAATTTATTTTTAAAAATCTATTTATAACCATATTTTAAGGACTACACATTGCATACAATAAAGTAGAACCTGATTAGGGCTTTTTTTCTCATTATGCAATTAGTCATCAAGTTGACTGAAATGTAATTTTCATGTGAAAGTCAAAGCCTTCAGAGGAGAAGAGGAAAATATTCATAGAGCTAGAAAAGAAAGCTGACAATTCATGAAGTGGTAAAAGAGTATAGGGAAATGCCAACAGTTCTTGCATAATTACTGAGAATGGATCAGCTCCATCCAAGACTATCCTTATGTGGTATTAATGGTACTGAAATAGAGCTTTTAAGTAATAAAAGCAATATTATTGAGTCCAATTCATCTTTAAAACTCATTTGACTATGAAGAATCAGATATCAAGAATAAAGGGCTTAGTGTGAATGAAAATATATGCAGTTCACAATATAGTAAAAGGAAAAATAATACAAAACTGAAAAATGTTTTCACTAGACTTTTTTTAGTGCCATGGATTTAACCAGCTGGAATTATTGTTGAAGCACCATCCAAATCAACCTTTTAAAGGAACAGATTTGCCTTTTAATAGGAAATACACATTTCATCATAAAAATGAAGTAAGGTGGCTTTGGCTAAGTTATTCTCCACAGAAGGATGCTCCCTTTTTTGTCCTAGATGCTTAGCATATAGTGAAGAACACAGATTATAGAAAATTTGCTTCAGGCATGGAAGATTAGAGGCATGCAGATGGACAGATAGAGGAAAATTAAAAATGCAAGCTCTCTTTCTAGTGTCCTGAATACCATATAATGATGTCATCTGCTTAACAACAAGAAATCCCTAAGAATAGAATAAGATAAGAGAAAAACAGTTTTAGGAAATTGGAGTTATGGTCTAGGAAAAGTCAACAGCAACTTGAAAAAAAAAATCATGTATTATACAGTATGTATGTATGTCTCAAACTTTTCCTTATTTGGGTGAGGAAAATGTGTTTTAAATAATACCCTGAATTTAGCTGAAAATAATTTTTTAAAAAAGGAAAGACTAAGATATCTGTGTCTCTGCTTTCTGGAAAAAAGTTATAATAACACATTATTATAGCATTGGCAATTCAATTAAGAAGTCTGTTCATCTTGGCATATTTTCAATAAAAGTTAACAATACTATGAGTTGACATTTATGTAGTATTTTTACGTCCTTCAAAGAAGAATTTTTAAAATACATGATCTCATTTGTGTCTCACAACAACTCTGTGAGGCAGATAGTATAGGAATTATTATCCATGTTTACAGATGGGGAAACTGAAGTTCAGGGCAATCGTGACTTCACCATGATTAAGCAGCTAATAAGTGTCAAAGATAGTACATAAATCCTTCCAAACCTGAAGCCAGTGCTCAAACCAGGGTATCACACTGTCCCATTTTTAAAGTTGTAGGCTGTTTGAGCATATATTGAAATATATGTGAGTATAAAACATCCAAAAACTGGAAAAAGGTCCAAATGACACAATGATAAAAGTATATTTTCCATTAATAATGTTATAATATTTATCATTGCCATAATAATTTTGTGAGAAATAATGTTTTCATAATTTAATATATTCAACTGATAGAGTATCAAACAGTAGGGGTAATTTAAAGAATATGTGTATACATATGTGCATGTATATATACATGTACATAAACGTGTGTAATATAGAGAAGTATTAGAAAGAGGACTGATTTTTGTGTTAGGCTGAGTGAGATATGGATTCTGTTTCTGACACTTACTAGTTTTATAACCATGAATGAATCTTCTCTCTAAGAACCTCTGGGAAACTCCTTGCAACTTGGAATTTGAAGGCAGTAGTAGATAGATCAACATTGACTGAAGGAGTTCCCCTCACTGGGATGAAATCACCTGAAAGAGATATGTCCTACTTCTTGCAGTCCCTCACTTTGTGAACCTAGATACTAGTGGTGTGAAATATGACCTGAGATCCCCTTATATCCCACAATTCTCTTTTTTTTTTTTTTTAATTTAATAGCCTTTAATTTACAGGATATATACATGGGTAACTTTACAGCATTAACAATTGCCAAACCTCTTGTTCCAATTTTTCACCTCTTACCCCCTCCACCCCCTCCCCTAAATGGCAGGATGACCAGTAGATGTTAAATATATTAAAATATAACTTAGATACACAATAAGTATACATGACCAAAACATTATTTTGCTGTACAAAAAGAATCAGACTCTGAATTATTGTACAATTAGCTTGTGAAGGAAATCAAAGATGCAGGTGTGCATAAATATAGGGACTGGGAATTCAATGTAATGGTTTTTAGTCATCTCCCAGAGTTCTTTTTCTGGGTATAGCTAGTTCAGTTCATTACTGCTCCATTAGAAATGATTTGGTTGATCTCGTTGCTGAGGATGGCCTGATCCATCAGGACTGGTCATCATCTAGTATTGTTGTTGAAGTATATAATGATCTCCTGGTCCTGCTCATTTCACTTAGCATCAGTTCGTGTAAGTCTCTCCAGGCCTTTCTGAAATCATCCTGTTGGTCATTTCTTACAGAACAGTAATATTCCATAATTTTCATATACCACAATTTATTCAGCCATTCTCCAACTGATGGACATCCATTCAGTTTCCAGTTTCTAGCCACTACAAAAAGGGCTGCCACAAACATTCGTGCACATACAGGTCCCTTTCCCTTCTTTATAATCTCTTTGGGATATAATCCCAGTAGTAACACTGCTGGATCAAAGGGTATGCACAGTTTGATAACTTTTTGAGCATAGTTCCAAACTACTCTCCAAAATGGTTGGATTCGTTCACAACTCCACCAACAATGAATCAATGCCACAATTCTCAAATGCTGCTTTAATCAGACTAAAATGTAATTGGGAATTATTGAACAAAATAAATAAAACGCAGATAATTTGTAACTTTCCAAATCACTGTGTTGATCACAGGGATATTTAATAGCCACTTTGAGCTGGAGAACACTGTTTTAGACAATTCTCTGAGATTATAAATTGCATAAGAGATACCAATTCAAATCAGTAATGGGAGTTTCTTCATTTAGGGAGTTCTATATTTCAGCAAAATCTTAAATACAGTTCCAGATCCTATTCCTATCTCTATTCCTAATATAATTATAAAATAAAAATGAACATGTATATGTATTTTTAAAAATAAATTAAAACGATTAACCAGAGAGGAATGATTTTCCCCCTCTTGATTTTACTTGTATACATCTATACTGTAGGTTTGAGAAATTTATCAAATTTTAAAATTTTTTTAAAAATACCATTGCATTTTTAAAGACAGTAACAGGATGTCTGAATTCTGCTTGTAGAGCAATCTTTTATTACCTATTTAAGGGTAACATGCAGAGGTATGCTGGAGTTAATTCCTATTTATTGTTTAATGTTCATTATGAGCATTCTCCTCTTAGAAATCTGAAAATGTACAAATCAGACTTTAATTTATTGTTTTGTTAATTGACTAGATTTAGGGAAGTGATGAGGATTAAGATTACAAATTAAAATTTAAAGAGAGTCATGAATCCTTCCACCTCTTTCTACTCCCAGTGCTGGTTGTTAAATATTTACTAGCACATCACAGATATATGACTTTTGGTCAAGTAACCATAGTGTCTGTCACTAGTAAAGTGAAAGAGATGAGGGGAAGGGGAAAGGAGGAGGAGAAGGAAAGAGGGATGTAAAAGAAGAGAGGAAGGGAAGTAGAGGAGTAGGAAGGGAGTAAAGTGAAAGAGAGTGAATGAAAGGGAATTAGAAAGGCAGAAAGGGACAGAAACAGAAGACAGAGACACAGGAAGAGACAGAGAGACATGGAAACAGAGGGTCAAATATGTAGAGGCAGAGGGGCACAAAAGGCAGAGGGACACAGGAGCAAAGGCAGAGAGACAAAGGCAAAGGGAGAGAAAGGCAGAGGGACACCATGGTAGAATCAGAGGCAGAAAGATACAGCATTCCTTTAAAAAATGATTTAAAGAAGATGTATGCATATATGTAAAAAGAAATTTCCTATGGTGAAATTAACTGAGTTGGAAACTAAAAAATGAGAAAAAGAAAGCACAAACTGCTTAGATGAGTGAAGGAAGTGAGTGAAGGCAAGAAGCAAAGAGGAAGATTCTTTGAGCCAAAAAATCCCTCTCTAGGCTACTTAGGTGCCGAGAGCAAAGTAGTCTTGGGACTGTGATGGGGGAAACAGAGAGTATATAACTAATAACTGTGTGTATGCTGACTGAGGAGTTTGGGGAATGCTTCTGTTTGACTTTGGAAGGGAAGAAAGCTCAAGGAAATCCAGCTAAGACCAGACTAAGTCACTGGCTCTCCTTAAATATTTTATTTTATAGTTACCAGGAAAGGACAAGAGGGAGACTAAGGACTAATCTATATCCATTCGAATATGACACTCTAAAACCTGAGCATCCAGAAGAAGGAATATTTGCTTTTAACTTTCTTCTCTCCCTCATCTCTGGCACTGCCCTCCAGCCAATAGTTTTTATAATCTCTTTTTTTTGGAAGCTAGAATCTGTCAGTGAATATTATGTAGTCTGGACTAAGAAGCTCTGAAAGTGATGGAGCCATAATAGGAGAACCAAGTCTGATTAATATACGTAGATATATAGTCCTTGTGTCATTAGCATGTGAATTGCCACACAACAGATACATTCATGAAGGCAACAGAGGCGGGTGGAAATGTTCTAAAGGCTTATAAGCACATACTGCAATTGTGTGTAACATTAATTAGTTAGCATTCACTAAGTTTATATGCTTAAAAATTTCATATTTTAAAACCAGCAACAACTAGGCAGTTTTGTAGAAAGCCTATGCCAAAATTGCTGTGCCTATATACACCCTAGCATTTTCAAAGCTATGTACCATATTTTACAGGTACGAGAGTGGGGGGAATAAAAGAGGTATAAAACCTTTCAGAGCAAAAAAAAAAAAAAATCAGCAATAAAAACATGTTTTAAGGAAAAAAAACCTTTATGTTTCTAGTAAATGGTTTGAGATAAGAAACAATTACTGAAATTGTGAACAAAGTAAATTATTATCAAGAATTTTAAGCTAGCAGGGATATTGAAGATGATTTAATCCTCTGCAGAGGCAGAGGAAAGAGACTTTTTCAAGATCACACATAGTAGGCAGCAGACCCCAGTGTTTAATCCTAAATCCTTGACTATCCGATCTACTGCTCTTTCTATCTAACTGCCTGATTCTTAATTTGATTTGATATTCAAATGAATCAGAAATTTCCAAAATGTTTCATCCTGTATCTTTCAGAGCCCCCTTAAAAAACATGTGAACATTTTTTCTGAATGAACTTCTAAATATTTTCTCATGATATGTCAACAGAACACAGAAGCTCATAGAAATATTGGTTTCTTGTGCCAAATAAGAGAATCTACCTTGCAGGCCATCTCTGATACTATTTGTAAATCAAAAGTAATAAATTTACATAAAACTCTGGAATGCTGACTGGAGCAGATGAAAATTTAGTTGAGAAGTGTTTAAGAAAATAAATGAAAATACAGTACAACAAAGATCATAATCATTTATGATTTTCTAAGGCAAAATGTGATTTACAGGGATCTATTTCTGTTTCAGTGGGGCACCAATGCCATAAACACATTGTTTCCACCTCATTGTTTGTTCCACCTGTTCTCCCTTAGAATATAAGTTCCTTGAGGAAAGGACTGTTTATTGTTCTGTGACTTATAATAGAGCTCATAATAAATGTTGAAGAAATTAAGCAATGATATTCAGCAATTGCTTCAGTTCTAAAATGCACAATCTGCCCAGTTATTTAATAAAGACTTCCCAAGGGCCCTCGATTGGATATTTTATCTTTTCTCTGTGTCCCTGTAATACCTGGTACTTCTCTTGAATCTTTCAATACTGAAGCCTAGAATTCTTATCTTTCTGTTTTGTTTTTAACTTGTTTTTAATCTTTATTTCAGCCCCAAACTATCTCCTTCACTTTATCCTCTCCTCTTCCTTACTCACTGAGAAGGGAAGAAATACAAAACCCATTTTACAAATGGAATTACACCAAAGAAAAAATTTTTCACATTAACCATGTTGCCAAAAAAAAAGTGGTAAAAGCTATGTTTCCTTCTGTACAGAGATTATTACTTCTCTTTCTGAAGGGGAAAGCATCTTATATCATGAGTTGAAGGCAGAGTTTAACATTTGGGTTATGGAGACTTCACCAGTAATCTAGTGAAGTTTATGCGCAGACCTTTTCTTGTTTTTAAATGGACAAAATAAAATACAGAAGATTGCTTTTTAAAAAGCCAATTATATCAAAATATAATTATCAAAATATTTTTTAAATAGTTCACATCTTGATCTAAGACCTGAATCTAAAATTTAATATAAGATTCTAGAAAGTCACTGTTGAAAAACTATAACTTGCTTTTGTATTTTGACTAATTTTGTTTGTTTTACAACACTTCTTCTTTCCTCATAACAACCTTGGGTGAGAGATTCATCTCTTTAATGACACAATCTGCAAGTCTGCAGCTTTGAAGTTCACCTACTTTTAAAGAAAGTGATTTTTTTTCTATTATGGTTTAAAAGAGTTGGTTTCAGTAAAGGCACTTCCAAACATGCAGGTTCTCCTCAGAGTTATTTGAAGTTCTAGCTTTCATAAGTCCTGCTGACATACCCCTCTCTCAGCATGGACTCCTATGCCCTTGGTTTGGTGAATTTCCCTTGATTTGCCATAGATGTGTTTCCTTGGGGTCCCTCCAGATTCAGTGATGCATTTCTTGAGCTGATTTACACAGAGAATGTTTTCCTCATTTGGCACTCCCTGGGGCCCTTCCGAATAATCATGCTACATCTGGCAACTTAACTGATTTTAACACTACAGCTTTGGTTCATTGTACCCTTGGCACATTGGTTTCCAGTAGGCACTGCCGTGAATGTTTTTATTTATTTATTTACAAATACATCTTCACGCCCTCGACTACTATCTTTCCCCTGTGGAGGGTTTTCTCCTAAAACTTGGCACATTCTCAGTGGAGATCTATGTGCCTTCCCTATGATGCTTCAAACCTGATTTTAGTAGAACCCTGCAGATACACTCTTATTGTCTTAAAGTAGCTTCAGCTATAATATGAAATAGATAAACATATGGCCGCTTTACTGAGAAATAACTGATGCATATTTAAAGGGTAAAATACTGTATACCACATATAGAATGCTTCATTCTTCTCTTTACAGGATCTAAAACAGAGGTGTCAAATACAATGTGGCAGCACTACTTTGGAGTACAGTTGGAACCAGATTAAAATGTAATTGAGAAATAGTTTTGAAAATAAATGGAAACAAAATAGGAGATAATTATCTATTATTAAGATTATATTAACGTGGTTTTCTAAGTCATTATTCAGCCCATTATTTCTGTTTTGATTTTTGAGGCTACTGGTCCAGAAGACACATAGACAGGCCAATTTAGGAGTGTTAGGGCCATATCTATTTTTATAATGGGCTTCTCAGAAAAGCTATTTCATTGGATCTATATCTACTCAAAACCACAGAAGACAAGTTCTCTCTGTTATATATTACTAATACTAGTCAGAGTGAGGACACAATTCAAAGCAAAGTAATTTAACAAAATAGTAGCAATATAATTCATTCCCAAAAATTCAAGTATCAGTCTTCTAATAAGTACACATACAGACTATGCCTTCATAAATTCAGGGCCCAATCTCCAACATATTCACATGCCAAATGGACTTCTCATTTTTTTGTGCACAGTCATATGTACCAATTAACCTATACTTCCTTGTAGTTACTCTCTTCCTCATAAGGGATAGAATGGGATCTATCATGTCTCTCCTATTTTTAATTCAGGAAAGATTTATTTTACATTCTTTCAAGAATGGGTGCCTAGGTAAGTAGACACCTGTCATGTCTCTTTTAGCTTAGAATTTAGAGAGTTAGGGAAGGGAGAGAAAAGAAGGAATAGGCTTTCATTAAACATGGTCTCTGTGCCAAAATACAGTTTTAAGTGTTTTACACATATTATCTAATTTGATCTTCACCACAAATAAGTGAACTATATGTTTCATTTTACAGTTGGGGAAACTAATTCAGACAAAGACTAAGTGACTTGATCAGGGTCATACAACTAGGAAGTGTCTGAGATTGAATTTGAAAACAAGTCTTACTGATTCCTGGCTCAGAACTCTCTCTGTTCATTGTATTATCTTGCTTCAGACCTTTCTAGGAGACAATCAGACTCTTTGCACACTGAACAGTCAAACTAAAAAATGTTTTTAGTTTGCTTTTCAACAAAAAGAGAGGGAACTGTGAAATCCCCAGAGGTTTGTCTCCTTGAATCAAGTTGAAAGATCTTTGCTTCCTTGAATCAAACTCACAGGACTGAGTAGTGTTGTGGATAGAGTGCTGGGCTTGGAGTCAGGAAGACTTGAGTTCAAATTTGGCCTCAAACAGTAGCTGTGTGATTCTGGGCAAGTCACTTAATCCCCTTTGCCTTAGTTTCCTCATCTCTAAAATGATTTAGAAAAGGAAATGGAAGACTTTCCAAATGGAAAGATTTTCTAAATGGAAGATTTAGAAAAGGAAATGATGAAGTACATCATTTTTGCCAAAGAACCCAAAATAAGCCAGATGGAGGTCATGAAGATTTGACACAACTGAAAATGACTAAATAGCAACATCAAGAAAAACCAGTGAGTAAATAGAGTCCCACAACATTTGGGACATAGATCTTTGAATATGCTTCTTTTTTATCAACATCTTTGTTTCAAACTTCTATTCAATTTAGGACTAGAAAGTCCTTTCACCTCCTAATGAATCAATGCTTATCCCCCCCCTAAATCATTTGAGGGGAAGCCTTCCAAAAAAAAAAAGCAACCCAAAAAAGTATTATCTGACTGGAAAGACTTGTGCTTTTTGTCTGTCCTACCATAATCTTTTGGAACTGATATGCAAATAAAGGAGAAAGGACAACAATAAAAGCCTCCCTCCCCCAAATTGTGGGTAATGGCAGAAATAGTCCATTAATGGATGATAATACATCAGTGTTTCATTCCATAACTCTATCTATCTTATGTATGTAATTTTCTAAAGTTTCCCTAACTTTGAGTCACATTGTATAGTTAAGAAGTAAAAGACAGTTTCAGCTTAGGGGTAGAATAGTCATAGTAATCATTTGCAGATAGAGTTACCAAAATCAAACAACAAAAACTGTCCACATCAGGACTTATCAGTCAGAGCACCCCCAGTTTCTGGGATGAAATGCCAGCCAAACTGATCAAATACCAGCCAGTTAGCAACTCTATTTTTAGTGAGGAAAAATTCCATACAATTTGAATCTTTTAATTTTCAATTTATTTTCTCTATTGTTGCCATATACAACTTTCTTGAGTATATGAAGTAAATATTTCATGTGAGTGCAGTCTTGTGCCTTTTTTCATTCCAAGTGCCACAACTAATTCTTATGCCCAGAATTCCTTTAATGATAGCTGAGAGGAGCCATTGTCTTTCTTCTACAAAATAGATTCTTTTAATTTTCAAATATTGGTCACATAAAATCTTGGGTTAAATATTTTCCTAATCTTTCTAGATTTCCCTTTTTTATACAAATTTATTTTTTTTTCACATATTAAAGTTTTCTCTTAGGCTTTTTAGGGGAATAAATCTATTCTGTTTGTCCCTAAGGACACAAATAAAGGCTGGGCATTACAAGAAGTTTCAGGAAGAAAAGACTGAAGCTCACGATAAAAGGAGAAACTTTTTTTTTAACAATTTAAATCTCTAAAATGACTTAAAATCAGTTTTCCATCACCAACTTATCTAAGCAGTGGCTTTATGATTATTTCTTAGGCATGCTATAAAAGTAATTTTCATTTCAGGTAAGGGTTCCTTAAAATCTGGATTCAAGTATTGTCTCTGAATGCTTGTTACTTTTGTGGTTCTGTACAAGTCTCTTATCACTCGTGCATTTTAGTTTTCTCATCTGTAAAATTATATGACCTATCAGTCCTTTTCAGGGGATCAAATGAGTTGTGCTGTATAAATGATAGTTATTATTTATCATTATTATTTTAGCTTTAAATCTCTGATTTTCTTAGTAAGTCATTATTAGATATTATTAGCAGTCATTACTGTTGTATCTTATTGAGGAAAAAGGGGGGAAAGTGACTATATGCCACAGAGTGGTATGTATAAAGGCCAGAAGGAAGGAAAATATTCCTTAAGAAAGACAAGAAAAGATAAATATTGCCCCTTTGACAGTTTTGCTGATAGCTGCTGTGGTCTTCCTCTTATGGAAAAAAAAAAAAGATAATCTGTGCATTATGTACATGGAACCTTTTTGTGGTGAATAAAGAGTTTTACTGTGCTTGTATTACCATTCTTTTAGTGGAGAGCAGAAGATGGATTATATTTTTTCCTTGGATCCATCACTCAGTCATTTACTGAGCACTTATGATGGTTCTAGTATTGTGCTAGAAACTGATGATAGCTTCTGAAGATTATTTATTCAAATTGACCTGCTTCTCTTTAAGAATGTACTTTTTTTCAGGCTCCCAGAAAAACTGATATTTAATCTGCGGGGTGTAAATGGCTCTATTTGTTTTGTTGTCTGATAGCTTTAGCTGTCTATCATCCTTCAAGAATATGCTAGATGAATGCCTTTGGTCAGTAGATGTGCAGATCTTCTTTCATTCTGGAAAAGCAAGAAATGGCCTTGTAATTCTCGGCTCATTTTGCCTCAAATATTTCCAAAAGTTGTCATAGTTCACTAATCTGTGCAAGTGAACACTGGGTCTGTTTTTGTTTATTGCTGATGTGCCTTGATTCTTTAGATGTGCATTTCTAAAGACTGTAAGGCTTAATGAAGTTGAAGTCAAACAAAATACATACTGTGCCCTAGTACCAGCACTAGTGAAGTACAGGATTGTTAAGGAGTACCATCCTCTATCCCTCTGTGCCCTACTTCTCCACACCCAGGTTTGCTGGGTCTGAAGTTTGCTATATGGAGAAAACTGAATTACATTCATTAGCTAGCCACCACCATTATAAGAGTTGCCATTTATAATTTTAATTCATTCAAAATCACAGATGTAGTGGTATCTTATATTATACATTTTTCTAAATTCTCTAAGCTTAAAAATTCTTTCTTGCACATTTTAGTCCACTATTATTTTTATACCCAAATGCATATGCATTTCCCATTATAAAACTACGAATAAATGAGAAACTTAGAAATTTATTTACTCAGTCCACCTAACTGTCATTCTATTGATGTAATTGCTACACCTTTATCATAGAAGTCCAGCAGGAAGAACTTAAGGATGAGGTATAATAGCCTATATAGTAGGAGCAATAGTTTCCATCAAAAATAAGATAATTTTTCCATAAAAAGGAATCAAGAGGCTGATTTAACTCAGGAAACTAAGACCCATATTGTTGACATTGCTTCATGGTGGCCTAAACTGATCTCTCTCATGCTTGACCAATGTACCATGATGACCAGCAGAGAAAATGCACTTGGTGCAATCAATGTTGTATCCTTGCTGCCTATGCTTTATGTGCTATGGCTAAATCAGCTTATTTTTGTTAACTATTATGTGTTCCCAGAATAATTCTTTTTATTCCAACTTCAGACGAGGGATTAGAAAAATTGGATATCTATTTCTTTATCTGACAGAATTACTAGACATATATCAAATATGCCATAGGCAGACTATACTGGGATTTCAATATAATAGAGTAAAGCATTTGAAAAAGTCTTTCATGATACCTTTGTGGATCAAATGGAGAGATGTGGGTTAGATCAGAAATGTCAAATGTATTGTCCACCCTGAATTGTCAATGTGCAACATTTTTGATTGTTGTGACAGAATAAAATATAATTGTAAAATATTTAATTTAATAAGTAAAAATACAATAAAACCTAGATAATGCTAATATGTAGGGGGGTTATTGGGTTTTTTTCTGAGGCAATTGGGGTTAAGTGACTTGCTTAGGGTCACACAGCTAAGAGATGTTAAGTGTCTGAGGCCAGATTTGAACGTGGGACCTCCTGACTTCAGGGCTACTCTATCCACCTCGCTGCCCCCTAGTATATAGTTTTCTAAGTCAAATGTAGCACACAGGAATCTTTATGTTGTTTTTTGAGCTTGTTATCAAATGTTAGAATGCTAGCACAGATAGCACAGATAGATTCAAAATAGGTTTAATGAGTGGATCCAAAAGGAAGTCATTATTGGTCATTGGTTTTTTTGGTGAGAGGTTATTACTGGAGTATTTAGACACTTTAAAACATTTTTTATTCTTAACTTGGATAAAAGTGAGTTTATTTATTTTCAGATTACATAAATATAAGAGACATCAAATATCAGTGATGATTTTAAAAGATCTTGAAAGTCTAGAATATTTGACTGAATTTAATAAGATGAAATTTCACAAGAAGAAATATAAAGTCTTAGAATTTGTCTCCCCCCAATCAACTATGTATAAGATGAGAAAGAAATAATTGGAGGACAGTGATTATAGTGTTATTTAAGCTGCATATGATTAACTGTGTTACAAGACTGCCAAAAAATAATGCAATTCCAGATTTTGTCAATAAAAACAGTAGATTGTGTTTACCCTCATGGAGGTGCTAATTCATAACTTTCTGCCTTAGACTAGGAAGATTATTGAAAAACTGGAATGTGTCTAGAGAAGGTCAGCTAAAATGGTAAGTGAGTTCACTGTATACGCTGCCACATGAAGACTAATTGAAAGAACTGGGGTGTTTAGCTTAGGGGGGGGAAAGAGACAGTAGGAAAATGATAGAGGTCTCCAATTTTTTCTTGTAAAAGTTTTCCATGGGAAAGAGCAATTAATTAGTGTTATTTGGTTTTAAGACAGAATTAATAAAGAGGAGGGACATTGTAGAAGCAGATTTGGCTCAATTAAAGAATAATTTCTTGATTATTAAATGGAACCAAGGTAGTGAATTTCTTATTGAAAGCTTCAAGGAAAACCTGGAACACCATTTGGAAATGTTATAGAGAAAGTTTCCGGTGAAGTATAAATAGGACTGAACTTTATCTTTAAGTCCCTTTCCAATTTTGTGGTTCTTGATTCTATATGGCTGTGTTAGTTTACCCAACTGATAAGCTATAATTACAATTTTGATCAAATTCCCTTATAGCATTATAAAATGCTATATATATAATATATGTATATGTGTTATTAGTGTTTATGAATTTTTAGAGAAAATAATATCAAAAAATATCACCAAGAGATAAAACAATTTTAGCCTGTCTTTTCATTTTCACTATGTTTATTATATTAATGGATTAAACTCATTAATGGAATGTCAGGTATGCCTTTGTTAGCACTCAGTTCAAAATACTAATGCACTTTGTGCGTGGTCCTTTGTAATAATGTATTTATGAAAGGTGAAATAATTTATCTTATGGGAATAATAATTTTTTTTAGAAAATTGAATGCTAATCTCTCTTTTTATATTGTCTGTGGAAGCAATATCCACCAGCATATCACATCCCCTGCCAAACATCTAGCCTCTTTTCTACTAAAAGTCTGAGAGGAAATAAATTCTCTCCTTCCCTAAAACTAATCTGTTTATCTATCTATTCTATCTCATCCCATCCCAGTTACTTCAGAAGTTTTCTTTCTTTTCTCCAGAATCTGTAGTTTTCCATAGTTTCTTTCCTTCCAGCTTTGTGCATTTTTTTACCATTGGCCTCCTAGCTGTTCCACATGTAAGACACTTTGCCTTTCAACTCCAGACATTTTCACTGGTTGTCTCCCATGCCTGTAACAATCTCTTTCTCAAGTCTCATTTAATTGTTTTATTAATTTTTATTATATTTTATTGTTTTTATTTTATTTATTTTTTAACTTTTATTAATCATTAAATCTCATCTTTTACTGAAAACCTTCTCCAACCCTTCTTAATTCTACTGTTGTCTTCTTAATTATTTCCATACACACATATATGTGTGTGTGCATGTGCACACATATGTATGTATATAAATGTATACACACATGGGGGGGGGGGAGTTGCCTTGTATATACCTACTTACTTGCATGTTGTTTGCCTGTTATATTGTAAGCTCTTCCCTCCTTTCTTTTCTCCCTTTCTCCCTTCCATCCCCTTCTCTCTTTCTTTCTCTTTCTTTTTTCTTCTTCCTTTTTTCTTTTCCTCCCTTTTTTCTTCTCTCTTTTTCTTCTCTCTTTCTTTTCTTCCTTTTCCTCCTCTTCTCCTAGAAAGAAGAATAATGCACATGGCAATTTTTTGCTTTTTTTCCTATTTTGTATTTAAGTTTAAAATATTTATGGAAAAAACCTCTTCTAGAGAGTAAATACGGGAGACTGATCAGGAAGAAGATGAAAACTGAAATGAAAGAATATCTCATTTTATTCAGTAGATGTGGGAAATGAAAGTTATGTATAAAGGGAGATAAATATTAAATTGCAATAAATAGTAAATAGCTGCAAAAAAAGAAAAGTAGGAGAACTGAAAAGCAAGTAAAGAGAGAAAAAAGGAGTAAAAAATAAGAGGGAAAGGAGAGATGAAAGGGATTTAGGGGAAAGGAATATAAATTAGGGATGCTTTCTTTTTCAAATATGTGATCTATATTATTTGTATTTCTTTTTCATACATTCCCCTTTTAAGCATCTCTTATCTGGTTCATCTCCTCACATCTACAGCCATACCCCAAAGCTAGAGAAAATAGGGTCAAAACCCAAGATGGAAAATGTAGATTATGCCAGCAGAGTCATTCAGGGAGTATTTTTAACCCCTGTTTGCCTTACTTCAATTGGTAGCAGCCTGCTTCCTCTGTTATCTACTCTAATGTTGCCCTCCAAGGATACTTTTTTCCTGTTCAGTTGTGCCCCAAGAAGGAAAAGTTGGGACATATGAAGTGTGCATTCTTGAACCAGCAACTGCATGCTTGTTTGGGGTAAGTCTAGCGTTGAAGTCAACCTTGTGAGATCAGGCAGATTTTACAGTTTCTAGTGGAATGTTAACTGCTGCATGAGATACTAAACAAGCTAAGGTATCTCTGGAGGCTATCTTTGGTCATACCCCCTTAAACCCTCCCTTGTATTTTGACTGCTTATTAATGAAGGTCAGTTTTCCCCTGGAAATATTTATTTCCACTATTTAAATAACAACCAAAAAAATCCTCCCAAAAATCCAACCTTATACCAAATGAACATTTTACATACTGTTCATCCACTTAGCTATGGCATCACCTAAGATTCTTAAAAGAGCCTATTCATTGCTTGTTTCTCTTCAGGTGTTTGCTTTCTGATCCTTCATTGGGATCCATTGCATATTCCAGATGTCTAAGAGATAAAAAGGACAGGATCTAGATTTTAATGTGACAAGAGGGCAAAAGTCTATTTTGACTTCCTAAAGTTACTGCTTCTGGTACAAAACATCATCGGCCACAAACACAAGTTCTATGACATTGTCTGTAGTGACTAAATCTGTTAGAGAGAGGCAGTCAATGGCAAGTCAATTTTTCTTTACCTTGGGGGTGATTTTTATTGATAAAGAACAAAAGCCCAAGGGTATAAAAGCTATTAAGTTTGGTAGATGGAATAGTCATAAACATTAAATTATCATCAAAATCCTGATTTCTTCTTCATCTCTGCTTGGTGTTAAAGCTTCCATAGGGGACTCTGTGGAACATAAAAGAACTCACATGTTGATCTGCAGTTAAAAGCATTTATCTGTAAGGACTGGTGGATGACTGTTTCCTAACTCAAGAAAACCAGATTTCCCCTATAATTGGCAGCTCTATTATAAGTGGATGTTGTGTTAAGCTTCTAAAGAGCTTCTTAGAACTTATTAGGTAATTGAATAAAGAAGAGAGCTTTTAGTCTTCTTAGAGTCACACCATATTTCAGAATATCATATAACCTATGAGTCAGTGCAGTGTTATGTAAAAGGGTGGGGGGAGGCTAAAAAGAGATATTCACATGCCAAAAAGAAATTATATGAATTACAATACTACTCACTAAAATATGACATGAAACTCTGATCTGGATTTTATATCTCAATTCTTAGCCCCATCATGTCATGCACGATTATACCATTAGGAACTTAGTTGCCAATATTTTTATCTTAAAAATTAAATTATTAGGTCAAATATGTGTAATGATATTTTTAAATTGCCCACTCTAATTGGAACCTTTTATATACGCCTATTATTATTTAGATGTAGTACAGAGCAGTGTATTACATGACAAGGGATATTTGGAAGTCTTCAGATTTGTGTTAAATGAGAAAAAAAGTTTAGATGTATAATATCATCATATATTTCACTTGCAAGGATCTATAATTTCATCATTATGTGAATATTTTCTGCAGATCATCGATGCAGATATATGCTGTCTAACATATAGATAAGATGCTAGTCTTTTAACAATAAACCTTTTCAGGTTTATCAGTCTGGCCCTTGACTGTCACTTGCCCATTATTGAATCTGGCCTTATGAGGTATCATGAACAGTGGGATTTAAAGCATTGATTCTTGAGCTCCAATGTTTATGCCATCTGCTACTTGAAGGACTTTGGTCATCACACAACCTCTCTAAACATTAATTTTTTCTTCTGTAAAATGGAGTGATTAGATCAGATGACCTTTGATATCCCCTTTAGATCTAGATCTATTCTATGATCTTTTCCAACTGAATAGAATCTGCCAGAAAGTGATTTCCTCTATTATAGTCTTTGATTCTATAGGGCAGTTAGATGACATAATAGATCAAGCATCAGCCCTGGTCCTGACTAGCTATGTGACTGTGAGCTAGTCACTTAACTCTCTGCCTTAGTTTCCTCATCCGTAAAAAAAAAAAAAACTGCAGAAAGAAATGGCAAAACACTCCAATATCTTTGCAAGAAAACCCCAAATGAGATCTCAGAGTCAGATGCAACTGAAATGAATTCGAAATCACTTCCTTATCAAAATGAAGCATGACAGTCAAACTTCAATAATAAAGAAGCCATATGATACAATGAGAAGTATGCTGGAACAAGAGAGCTAAGTTTAAAACCTGTCTCTGACACTAACTCTGAGAGTCATTTAAACTCTCTGAGCTCAGCCTTCTTATCAGTAAAATGAGGCTAATAATTTTTGTATTGCCTACCATAATGGGGTAACTGTGAGGTTCAAATCATATGTGTATAAAGTGTTTAGCAAATCTTAACAACCTACACACATTGGGTGATCATTATTATCTATGTAAGCACATATTTAATGTCATCACAATAATTTAAAACATGTTTACATGTCAGAATATCCCAAATATTAACCTTATCTTTTGTAATTTAATTTTTTTAGCCTTTTAAAGGAAGATTCCTTTTTAGCATCAAGAAATTTAATGAACTGTCCCTACCTGCCATGATAGTTGTCATAGAATCAGTATCTATGAGAAATTTATGTGACAAAAGCCTTGAAAATAACTCTAACAATTGCTTTTAATTTTTATTATTAATTTTTAATTAATCACAAAATCCTAATCATTTGGGAAGTAGTAATTCTTATAAGTTTGAAATATATTACTTTTAGAGTCTAGTGTTTATTTGTTTACTTACTGACTTCCACACAGAGTCATGGGTTCCTTAAAAATAATACTATCATTGGCATATCCATTGGTCAGAAACAACTGTTTCAGACACTTAAGCTAATTTTGTTGCGTTGTGTTTTTTTTCCCTGCTCAACAAGAAAAAGCCTCAATCAGTAAATTTACTAGGCCATGTTATTTTTCTTGTTTTTTAGGAGTTAAGTGAAGGACAATGATAGTATAGCAACACAAATAAACATTTAGATAGCACAAAAAAAAAAAAAACCTTCACATTGGAAGCCCTTCGTAATTCATTTCTAGCCTGTTTTTCTAGCCCCGTTATACTTTCTTCTTCCTCAATTCCTCTACACTCTAGCCAAACTATCCTGTTTGCTGTTCCCCATACATAGAATTCCATCTCCCATCTTAATGATGTTACATGGGTGGTCCTCTTCTCATCAGTGCTCTTGATCATTTCCTCTGACTTTTGGTACCCCAACCTCTTTTAAAGGCTCATCTTTAGCACCTTTTCTTTTAAAAGTCCCTTTATGATTTCCCTATTCACTAATCTTTCCTCTTCTGAAGATTTTTTTTTCTTTTTAAATTTGTGTTTATCTGTGTATTTTCTCCCAGGCAAGTATACCTTATTTGATTGTTTAATTTTGAGTTGATATCCCCAGTATCCAGCACAATGCCTGGTACCTAACTGGCACTGAATAAACATTTGTTGAATTGAGTTCATCAAGAAAAATGATGATCTGATCTACATCTGATAAAAAATATATACACTTTTCTATATTCTCCAAAAATAGAAAGAGACACAGCAATATTAGATATGCCATGGCCACTATTTCTCTAGTGACACCATATCTAATATAATTTAGACTAAAAGTAATAAGCTATCATCAAAAAAATAAAACAAAACACAGAGAACATTACATGGAATTTTACATTTGTAGATACTGCATTCCAGCTCCCTTTAAACAAAATCACAAATTCAGTAGATTATTTGGATGTCAGCTAAATATTTTTTAGAAAAATAAGTCAACTCTATCATTTCAGGAATTTAAATCTATAAATAATGTTAATTCCTCACAAGACCCCTCATGTAAGGCCTACTTAAGTAATGTGCTAGAAATTTCAATTTGAAATTATTTAGTTTGATAATATTTATGGATAGTATTTTTCATAAAGATGCACTGAATGAAAGTGACAGTACTCCCTAGAATTTACACATGAGACCTAGGAGTATTTGAGAGTGCAAGAGGTTCTAAGAATTAACAGAACATGAAAACACATTGTTGATTGTCCTAGCTTATCTGCCTTCTTTGCGTAAAAACAAACATATTAATTTTCTATTATGCCATTCCTCAAATAAGAACATACAAAGGAAATTCTAGCTGAAGATAAGGAAGGCAGTTACCAAACAATCATCATTTGTCATGATTACAAGGGCAGGCTTCAACTGCTAAAAGGAGCACCCAGAATCTTTTGAAGAAATGGATCTGAACTAGAGTGGAAATGAAATTCAAAGACCCAGAGTCAGGTCTGCAGCTGCAGAGTTTTTAATGATCTTTCAAGAACCTTAACAGCAGACAGGAGCAAGCAGTTAGCTGAGTCTACTCCTTAGAACAAATGTCATTAACAGACAAGTGTTGGGAAAGACTGACTCAAAATATGTTGAAGGGAAAAAAATGTGAAACTTTAAAAAAAGAAGCAGTAATAACTAGATTGTACTCAGCCAGATTTTTACTGTCCATATTGCCTCCTTATTCTCATTTTTTAAAAAAAGCTATAACAGATTATGTAGAAACACAGCAGTTATTTAGTGCTTAGATTTTTTGTTTGTTTTGCCTTTAAAAAAACAAAAACAATTTCCAGTTGAAAATCTAGACCTGGGGCAGTTGAGTGACATAGTGGATAGAGCACTATATCTGGATTCAGGAAGACCCAAGTTCAAATTTGGCCTCAGACATTTACTAGCTTTGTGACCCTGAGCAAATCACTTAACCATATTTGCCTCAGTTTCCTCATCTGTAAAGTGAACTGGAGAAGGATGCGTCAAACCACTCCAGTATCTTTGCCAAGAAAACCCTAACTGATGACATAGCTGAAAACAATGAAACAACAAAAATCTAGATTCCGAGATCTGGCAGAAAGTTAAAAGGTCATCTTATCCAATCATCACATTTCATAGATGAGGCAACTTAGTTCTGGAGGGAATTTGCTGTCAAAAATGAGACACTGAACAGGTTTCTATCTCAATTTACAAATCTATTTCTGGGAGTTCATTCAAAATATCAGCAGACAAGGTAATTGGCATGTCTTATCAAGATATAAAGGCTTTGCAACATAAATCCAAACGGGTTACAATCTCTCCAGTCCAATCTAACACAGTCCAACTCAACAATATATTTTTTAAAAAACATTTCTATATATGGATATGTAACTATGTGTATGTATATTTTGTATGTAATTTTATTAGAAACTTTGTGAAAAGCAATATAGTGACCTTTAGAGGACATCCTGAATTTATATATGAAAGTATTCCTGTCTTCATGAAACTTGCAATCTAGAAGGAGAATATAATAATAATAACAACAATAATAATCGGCATTTTCACAGCATTTTTGAGATATAGAAAGTGTTTTATACATTTTATGCCATTTTGTTCTGACAACTCTGCGGGGAGAGGTAGGTTATTACAGGGTTATTAGTATCATTATGCGTATTATATAATAATATTGTTGTGTCTTACTTTCTAGAGCCCCCAAGTTGGAATGACAAAATGTACCATGCTTTCTAGAGCCTCTACACCAGGGTGATTAAAATATCCCGCTTTCCAGAGCCCCCAAGCTGGGGTAACAAAACATACTGTTGCTTTCTAGAGTCCCCATACCCGGGTGATTAAGATATACTTTCCTAGTGGAGAAGTGATGAAGCAGGACTTCCAAGGATGGTGGAAAAATGGAGTCCATTTATTTCAAGGACTTTCCCCTTTTTATAATGTAACAAAAACAACATTGTGCACAAAGGACCACATAAACATTTTGCTCTGTTGTTTGTAGTTTGCCACCTGGTATCACTCTTCCACCTGATATCACTCTGCTTCAATCTCAACACAGGTTGTCACCACCCCCTGACTTCTCAGGAAAGCCAAGAGCCCTTAGGGGAGATGGGGAGCTGAACCAGACATTGTTAGCAGGTTCCCTCTGGGCTGAAGGGTTATATCTCACCCAGAGTTTCTCCAATGACTGTGACCCTCTATAAATATTATCCCATTTTTCAGATGGGGAAACTGAGTCAAACAAAAATTAAGGAATTTGACCCAGGTCAAACAAATAGTGGTGTTTGAGACAGGATTTGAAGCAGGTCTTTCTAAATAGTATTCTACCTGCTAGGCTATATGACACAAGCTGAAGTAATCAAATACTTAAGTAGATTTATGTTAACCCACAATAGTATAGGTGGCAACTTATCATCTTCTTTGATTTTTACCAGTGTCTTTTCATAAAATCTCCCTAAGGAATATACCATGTCTACCAACATGATATACATTCTTCTGGGTCTTTTAACATCAGAAGAAGACCATACAATATATGATTGAACCATACATTGATGTTCATAATGCTGTCTTTGATAATGCTTCCCTCAGGCAAGTTTTCATGATTACATCATATAATTTATTCCCATCATTCATCTTTTCATCCTTTGGGACAGCTCACAATTTTTATTCCTTAGCAATTATGGTGATCCATGTTTTCTAGCTATGTACTACTGAAGGAATACTGGTTTTCAAAAGATAGCATTTTCTTTTACCAGGAAGTTTAGGGTAATTGGAAGCATGATACAACTTCTCAAATGTGATGCAGTCTCTTTGCTTCCTTTCCTTCATTTATAGGTTCATCTGCTTGTTTGCTTGAAGTATCTATCTAGGAATATTTGTATCACTCTGTCACCATCAATGAAGAAGGGAAGCTGACTAGGATGAAAGGCCATAAGTTAAATACTAGAAGGGAGCTTAGAGATCATCCACTTGAACTCAATTATTTTGTGGATCAGAAAATTAGGGCCCAAAGCAATGAACTGACTTAGTTTAAGGTCACCCAGTTTGTCCTGTAATGTGTATGCAGTTACAAGGGCACCTATCCACTGGGTTTTGTTGAAGATCAAATAAGATGATCTTTATGAAGTATTTAGCATAGCATCTGGCATGAAATAAATATTTAAATGCACTAGGTGGCCTTGGACTTAAATCAAGAAGACATTTTCCTGAGTTCAAATTCAGAACCAGACACTTACTAGCTGTATGACCCTGGACAAGTCACTTAACCCTGGTTGCCTCAGTTTCCTGATCTGTCAAATGAACTAGCAAAGAACTTCAGTATCTGCCCCCAAAACCCCAATTGAGGTCACAAAGACTTGAGTATAGCTGGAAAAACAACTGAATAATGACTAAAAATAAAGACACTTAAATGTTTGTTTTCTTCCCTCCACCATCTTCTAGTCCACAAGAGGCAGAGCTGGAATTTGAACCCAAATATTCTTGACTTAATATCAATAATACTTTTGACTAAAATATTTTACTTCTGATATAGAGAAGAGTATGAGAAAGTATGTGAGAGATATTGTCCATGGTATTTTTAGGGGAGGTGAACTGAAGATATTTTAGTTTGACTAGATCATAGACTGAACAGAGGAGATGCACCTAAAAAGATAGATAAAATTGGGTTGTATAGGACCTTGAAAATCGGGATGAGTTTGAAATTGACTTAGAATGCAACAATGAACAATTAAAAGGTATTTTAGTCAAGAAATGACAAAATGAGATATGCATACAGAAAAGGTCAGGCTAATAGCCATCAAGAGGATGGACTGGGACAACCAACAATGAAAGCAAGGATGCCCAGAAAAGGAAACTGTTCAATGGTACAGACAAGTGGAACTAGGACAGTAGAGAAAGAAAATGAGATAGCAGGAATGAAATAAAGAAAAAAAAAACTGTTAATCCTCAAACATGAGGATTGAGAGAGAAAGGAAAGAATAAAAAGATAAATTTAAAGTTATGAACTGATAAGATGGGAAAGTAATTGTACCACAGTTAGACTCTAAAATTGAATTAGCTTTTTCTGTTGAGACAGTGAGTGGATTGTGTACTCAGTCTGAAGTCAGGAAGACTATGTTCAGATATGTCTCAAACACTAACTTGTCACTGAATAAAAGCTCTGAATAATAGTTTTCTATGGGGATAATAATAGCACCTACCTCCCAGAGTTGCTGTGAGGATCAAATGAGATAATATTTATCAAATACTTAGTATAATACCTAGCACATAGTAGGGGCTGTAGAAATGTTATTATATTATTAATTTTTTTGGTTGCCAGTAGGGGCTCTAGAAATGTTATTATATTATTAATTTTTTTGGTTGCCATATCACATTACTTACTAACATTTAAGCTTTTAATACACTAATCCCCATATGTTTTTCAGATGAACTTGTCTGCTCTATAGATTCAGGAAAATGAAGCAATACCATTTAACAATTTATCTTCAATAAAATAAGAGCAAAATGCTAGGTGATCTTCAAAGATCCCTTCTACTCTTAAACTCTGTTGATTGTGGGTAGGCTAAACATATTTCTAGCCTTTTTTTTAACCTAACACTTGATTATCAGTAGCTCTTTACCTTCGAAATTATTAAGAGTCAAATGATTTAGGTCTGAAGAGCTTTGGAAAATCTTTAAAATACTTTCTAAACATGGGTTAGTTCTTTCCTGTGATCACTCTATTCTTTCTCTCCCAACTCCTCCTGGATTCCTGATCTTTCGTGGCAGCCAAGATACAGGCAGGCATTCAGCTCCCAGACTGACATATACTCACCTTGAGTGGTGTGCTACCACCCTCCGGTTCTTCCTTTCCTTGACAGGTAGAGACATCCTGATGCGAGACACATCCTGATGTAGTTTCACAGAGAGGTTGGCTGAATCTCATTTGTACCACCAAGTCTCAGCCACCCGGATTCTATTCAAGAACTCTCTGGTGATGAGAAATGATGTGTGTGGGTGTAAATGTGGGTGTGGGTGGGTATTGTTAATACTACTGCAATTTACCCACATACCCTCTAATCATTCTAAAGGGAAGGTGGTACTTTAAATCCATAGTAACATTGCTATGTTTTTGTTGGTAGTCCCATATTGATATGGGATTCATCTTGACAGATGGGGTCTCCATTTAGCCAGCCAGATGTCCTGAGCAAGATGACGCTGGCAATATGTAAAACCCTGCAAATGACTCAGTCTCTACTCAGAACAGTGACAGTTTGAATCCTATTTTTCCATCTTCCAAGTTACTAAAGATAACTGAACTCCTTTGATCAGCTTTAGGACTAAAACATTTTCAAAGACAGAAACAAAATTCAGTCACTTTTAAATTGGCAGAGGCTCTCTAATGTCAATAGCAAGATTTTGAAAGTTGGCGATGTTTTCCATTCATACCATTTTGGAGGAAAGGGGGGACAGAAATTAACATGAAAAGATATAAGCATATCAAAAATAGAAACTTATTTGTACTTTTGATCTGAGATCAGAATTCTCTTGGTTGACTTCAAATTTTGATAATAGCAACTATCTGAATCAGAAATAGATTTGTGAAAACTGGTCTGACTCATGCTCTTTTTTTAAGTTCAATCCCAAAGATGGTAGGTATTTGTTTTCTGTTTGTGAAGTCACTATAGGGGATACCAAGGTACTTGCCTAGATCAATAAAAGAAGAAAAAAATAAATTCTGCTCTCAGAGGGCTTCTACTGGAGGATACAGTATATAAAGATGTATATAAGTGGAAGATAATTTGAAGAGAAAAAAAAAGGTTAATAAGTAGAGGGATCAGAAAAGGTGTCAGAGAGAAGATGGGATCTTAACTAAGTCTGGAAAGAAGTGAAGATATTGATGTGAAGAAAGAATGCATGTGCAGCAAGGAAAGAAACTTGTGCAAAGGTATAGGAGAAAGCTGTGAGCCAGTTGGGATAGAATGTGGATGGTAAATGTAGTTATGAAGTGTTTTAAATACCAAGCTGAGAAGTTTTTGTTTTATTCTAGAGTTCTGCTTGAAGAAAAAGAATACATTCGAAAGAGTAGAGACTGAGCTAGGAATGATAAGTGCTACTGAATTAGTCCAGGAGATAGATGAGAGTCTGGAATAAGGTGAAGACCGTGTAAATACTGAGAAAGAGGATAAATGTGAAAGCTATTGTAGAAGGAAAGTTTGTAAAATGCAGCAACTTATTGGAGAGAAGAACCTGTGATGTCATTGATTGAGGGAACTCACAGAAGACTTTTCTTTTCTCAAGGCAATTTAAAACCTTCTGTTCAACTTCTAGTCTTGGGGGGGTTGCCTCCAGCATTGGTGTCAAACTCAGATAGAAATGGGAACCATTAAACCTTAAGGATTCCTACAGGCACATATTGATTTAGAAAATCATGTGTTAACATTATTTGTATTGTATTTCTCAATTTTAATCTGGTTTCTGCCACATTTTAAGAGTGCTGGTAACTCGTGGCCTAAATTTAATACTTGGGGGATAAATGACTTGGCCAAGATGGCTTAGTCAATATGTATCAGAGATCTTGAATCCAGCTTTTCTGGGTTCCAGGGTCAACTTTATTTCCATTACATCATGCTACTTTCATTGGCATGGTGAGTAAAGTCTGTATATAACCTGGAATTTTCCTTTTGAAAGAGTCCTTTAACTTGGAAATTGTAAAATAAGTTTTGAGATGTAAGTATTGCAAGAACTGAGATTTGGGGGAATTTATAGATTTATTAGTTGGTTGTTTGTGCATTTTTTTGCAGGCACACATCCTATTAAAAAGTTTCTCTGTCTAACAATATCAAAAAAATAACTTTGATTTTGTAACCCTTAAGCCAGATACCAAGATACCAGATATCCTAGGATCTGGAAGGTGTCGGTTTAATTTCATAAATGGATGGTATAAACAAAATCTAATCCTAGAATAGTAAGGGAAGCATAAACCTCAACAATGGGTAGAGACTGATATTTGCTTATGGTAGAAAAGCTTTTGATCAAACTAAAAACCTTTTTAAAAAATATTTGAGAATATGGAGATGCACTGCAAAAGGTAGTCACATTGTGTTACATTTATGATGATTTTTTGTGGCTTTTGAGGATATATGAAATTTTCTAATGCATGGGGGAATCATGATTTATGTTTCTAGTCCATGGGTCCTCAAACTACAGCCTGCGGGCCAGATGCAGCAGTTGAGGACGTTTATCCCCCTTACCCAGGGCTATGAAGTTTCTTTATTTAAAGGCCCACAAAACAGAGTTTTTGTTTTTACTATAATCCTGCCCTCTAACAGTCTGAGGGACAGTGAACTGGCCCCCTATTTAAAAAGTTTGAGGACCCCTGGACTCTACACTAATGAAATCATGAATTTTTGGAGGCCTGAAGTTGTTGTGATTGATGGATTTTAGACTTGTGATTGTTTGTTATCCATTCTTTAAAAAAAAAAAAAAAAAAAAAGCTTATATTTTATCACTTCCATGAAGTCTTCTCTGATTATCCCATCAGTAAAAGAAAAAAAAAAGTTGCATTTTGTTCCACAACTTTGTTAGGCATTTATAATGCAGTGTTATGTATATTGTGTGGTTTGAGTCAAGTCAACTAGCTTCTTGGTGCCTCCAGAAACTCTTAAGACTCTTAGGCTGTTGTTGGTAGCAAGATTTTATTGTCCAGGAATTCTCCACACCAAAGAAATCACAGTTTGAGTTCTTTCTTTTTACCACCAAACATTTTTGTACATTTATCTGTGTTAGTATCTTCTCTTTACCTACCCTGACTATGAAAGCAAAAAATGTGTCTATATCTTTCTTGGAATCTACTATAGTGTTCTACATACTGTAGATACTCTTTGTTGAACTCGGGCATTTCAAAGAAAACCCTAATGTTAGTTTATCTCTCAAAGACTTATACTAGTCATAACCACAATTCTTCCTCCCAAATTCTGGTTTGCTTTTATGTCAGTATTTTCATTATTGATTTCTATGTCGAATAGACTACATGGAGCAGGGTCAAAAAGTAAAACAGACCATAATTTATAGATGACTTTCTAAATTGCCAAGGGACAGATTATGTTGCAATATTTCATTTTGTGTACAGGAGTCATGAAATCAAACACCTGAATTTTGGATGTCAAATGTTGAATGAATACTTTCCATTTCCAAGTGAACAGAACAACAAAATTTTTATTGGATTTGCCAGAAACCTCACATAAGAAAGAAAGAGAACTATGAGAATGGATCAATAAATTCTTTACCTTTAATTAGCATGGAAAATTAAAAAATTCAAATCTTTAAGATGAAACAGACTCCTTCCCAATTATCTGAATCAACTAAATTTCCGATCTTTACTAATTACTTAATACTAACCTTTATTAATTAGCTAATAATGTGTTTTAATTACTGTTAAATTTTAAGTGAAAACTAATAAAGGTACAAATAAAGTAGTATTAGTATTTCTGATATAATATTTGAACATTAAGTACATTGTACGATCCTAGGTATAGGTTTAAAAAGATATTCAGAGACCATCTAGTCCAATCTTTTTATTTTAGAGATGGGCAAAATGAGACCTGGTAAAGTCAGTTATCTTGCCTGAGGTGAATGTGTAATAAATATTAGAATAAATCTGACCAAACTCAAATAAATAGTGGCTAAATTACAAATGCTTCCTACTCTGAATCTGTCAGTTCAATAAATTTCAATCTGGAAATTATGTACAAATTTTTACTTCTTTAAAATAAAATTTCTAAATATCTAAGTGATGGTTTTAAAAATAATTGCTTCAGTTTACATTGTAAATTAATGCAAATTGACATTTACCAAGTATGGTTGTCAATCAATCTAATGCTTACTTTCTTAAAAAAGCTGTTTATTTTTTTTTTTAACAAAAGTAGGGGAGGGGGAAATGTTTCCCCAAAGAAAAGTCTTTGTTTTAAATTTTCAAGATTGACTTTAACACAAACTTTTAACAGGTCTGCATGTATTGGGGGGGTGGAGGGATTGTTTTCTATTGAGCATTTTCTCATAAATAACTTCTAACTTTTGAGTCTATTTCAAATAAAAATAAAATAACAACCATGAATAAATTTCATTTAGACCTTAGGGGCATTTTCCACCTTGGTGGCATATAAGAAGTCTTTTTGATGAACAAAAGCAGTGACTGTCTCATAGCTCTGGAGTGTTGAACTATTCAGGGCCCTGACAGCCGGATCATTTACTGACCCTTCTCTTCATACAATCTCTTCTGGGATCAAACAGTGCATTTTCCAAATGTATAAGGACTGAACTGGAGACAGCCTTATCTTAGATTGACGACGAGATTGATGCTGAGCTGCCAAGAAGGTTTACGCCACATGATAGCATGAGATCATTTGACAAGTAAAAATATTTGCTTATAAATTGAAAGAGTAGGTAATAATAGTTTTTTATGATTACATCACATGATACTTTGTGATTGTACTAGCTAATAACTGACAGATGGAAGAGTATATATATTCTGCTTGTTTACCAAGATGATAGATGCAAAGATTGAAAAAATTATTTCCCTCTTTTGCAATTTTCATCTGATAGCTGGTAATGGACCATTATAATATAGAACAGTAATGTAGGCCTACATAAGACCTCAAAACATAGAGAAGATGGATTTATTCTTTAGGATAATCAAATGTTATTTTCATGTGCCTCATTATTAGGGAGTGACTTTTGGAGAATCAAGTACGTAAGCACTAGGAAGTATCTCATTTCTAATTCTAGTGTTTCTAAAGAAGTCTATCTCTCTATCTTTGGCTAGCGTTTTGTTTTACCTTTACACTAATCCAAAATAATGAAGATTTATGTAAGTCATATTGCTTAGAACTCTCAGTGAAAGGAATGGTTGTTCCAGTTTGTGTCTAAGTGCTTTAGTCCAAATCTAGTTATGCCTGTAAAAAACTATTAACATTTAGAAACAGTTCTTTATTTCATTTGTACTGATCTTATCAGAGTAAGAACAAATGGACAGTGTAGTTTTTGTTCCTTGTTAGCACATAAGTAGTTTTCCATAAGGCTCTTAAACTAAAGGTAACATTGTGTTAGGATACTTAGCAATAGGCAATTTAAAATTTTACCTGAAGAGGTAATCAATCTACTTTGAGGGATCTACTTAGATTTTCCATGAAAATTCTTTTTTTTTTTTTTTTGGAAATTTCTTATTTTAAATTCAGTCCTATAAGATCTTGAGCATATTTGTTAATCTTCCCAAATCTTAGTTTCCTCATTTGTAAAACGAAGGGGTTGGATAAGAAGACCCCTTCAGTTCCTTCCAGTTCCATATCCTTCATGTCATGATTCCAAAAATAGCCTTGGCTCTTTATTACACCAGAAGGGTGAAGGAATGATCCAGGAATTCATAGAGCTAACTACCACCGAAAGGCTAGTAGCAGACATTGATGGGAGAAAAAGAAAAAAGACTTGAGAGAAGATTTTTATTATGATTCAGTAATTAGTTCTACTTTTTTATTCCTTTATGCAAGAGGGGGCATTAAAGAATAGAGATAGAAGGATTTAGTGGAACTAAAATCATTGAATCAAATTATAGAATTTGAGAGCGACATGGGGCCTTGGAAATCAGAACGCTGATAGCCCTGTACTTTTAGGCTGTGTTAGCTTGCTGTGCTGTAAATGTAGCCTGATAAAGATTTCTGATACTAATTCAGTGTTATTAATTTAATTTAAAAGACAAGTTTAAAGAGATATTAAACTATTATTATGTGCAAGATTTTGGAATCAAAGAGCTGAATTCAAACCCTACTTATTTCCATAAACAAGTCCCAAATGACTCTCAAAGATTACAATTTACATATGAGCTGCTGATCTGTGTTGGTGGAAGAAATCTCTATGTTGAAGTTTTCTCTATGAATAAAATTAGAGTTGCCTAATCACAATTATTTTTAATTGAACAAAGCATTTGGCTAAATATGTAAGTAAAACATTAAAAACAACAGTTACTATCATTAGGAACTTTATAATCACCAAAGTGAATATTATATATTCATAAGTAAGGAGTGTATAAAGTGATGGGAAGGTTGTTGTTGATGATGTTCGTTCTTGAAGAAGACTATAATATCAGAGAAGTCATGCTGTGATCATCAAGTGAATTGGATTTAAGTGAGAGAGGACTGTGCTAAGTCACTAGCCTCACTTTCTTCTCTGGAGCCTTGTCTGTAAAATGAGCTCAAGAAGGACATGGCAAACCATTCCACTATTTTTGCAAGAATTTCCCAAATAGGATCACAAAGAATGGAGCATGACTAAAATGAATGAAGATCCACAAAATGAAAAAATGAATTGAAGCAAAGAAAGACTTGGAAAGAAGACCTTTTAAGAAGCTATTAAATTAAACCAAAGAAGAGGTAATTTTGGTCCTTAATTAGGATAGTGGTGGTAGGAGAGGAGAGAAGAGGATGGATGCAAGAGAAGTTAAAATATATAGGATCTGACTCCTTGTTACAAATTAGGGATTAGGGAGAAAGAGTAATCAAATGTAATTCCAGCATGACAGATGGCTCCTTCAACAGAAATAGGGAAGTTGGGAGAAATAGATGCTTTTACAGTTTTTGTCTCTAACTTTTATTCATTTCCATTATAACTTGAGTTCACCCTTAAACATGTTGAGGGGTCAGTAGGACATCCAGATGGAGACATTCAGCAGACAGATAGAGATGTGTCAGAAAAATTCTGGGTTTAAATGAATTCCAGAGAAAGAATAGTTAAACCTAAGGGAATAAATGAGAACACCAAGAGAAAGAGAAAAGTTAATCAGAAAGTGTTGCCAAAATTTGAGGAAAATGGAAGTTGAAAAATCAATTATTTCTTAAGGGCTAGTAGTTTATAGCAATTCACATGTTTGTAGTTTTATAAAAGAATACTTCAGTACTTAACAGTCATATTAACTGTGCACACACAGTATTGTATCCCTGGTCTCCTTCCTTTGCATAGATTATGCATCCCATGCTGTTATGGCACATTTTCCTTTTTTACATTAACCTGTTTACTTAACTGGACTTAAGCACTACCTTCTACAAGATATTACCAGCTGCTGTGCCTTCTTGACATAAAATACATATACTCAATTTGTATATATTCTCTCTATATATTAATCTCAAAAGCAGGATAGCGACTTTCACTTTCTTCTTTTTAATTCCCATTCCTTTAACTCAGTCCCTGGAACACAGTAGCTGCTTAATAAATGCTGGTGATTGATTTGCATTTGTCTCTGATTTCAGAATCAACATAGACTCTCCAAAAATACAGGGTCAAAATTCTTTCTAATGTAGAAGACTGTTGATTGTTGCTCAAACTGAAAATTCATTATTCTATAGCCAAACTGGTAATTGATCTGCCCTACCTTATGCTAGCCGATCCCCAGGTGACAGCCAAGTTTCCACTCAAATTCCTTTTCTATAACCCTAGGCCCAACCTTACCCACTCCAATCTCCTCCCCTATTCATGCTGATGCATTAGAAGAAAATATAGAGATAAAATATCCACTTTTTCTCATTTGGAAATTTTGTATCCACTTATTTGTTATCCTATAGACATAGCCTACATGTGCAATATTTTCAACAGCTTAGAACAAAGACCAGTTTTTAGACATATTGTATGCTAATATCATAGGAGCTGTGAAAATACCTTTTGAATTTTAATCAAGATTCTGGTTTTGACAGTTCTTTACTTGCTTTGGGAAAATTTTCTCATGGAGGGGGGTGATGAAGTATCTTAAAATTTTGCCTTATTCATTTTAATTTGATCATTTCTGTTCTTATCACAGTTAACCCTTCAGTCAAATCACTTGGAAGTCCTTGTTGAAGTTCAAGGCTTCTTTTAACCTCCATCAGTGATTCTAAGCAGGAGGTTTACACTTGTTAAACTACCAAAATGTAAGTTGGTTTCCCGTGTTGTCCTGGGGAATCTTCTACTGAATTTTGGCCAATTGAATTATGATTTCAGATGGCATGAATAATTGATCAAATTTCCAGACTGGGTCTCCCAAATTTTAGACTGTGATGTAAACTAACCCATAGGTTGTCATAACCAATTCAGCATGTTTCCCATGTTAATCAGTGAAGCATGGTGGTCTATTAAAACTTAATGAAATAGAGAAAATTATCTTTACTTATTGCCATCTTGCATCAACGAACTTCTTTTCCTCTTTCTTCCTACTCTCCTTCATTTTCCAATCAATAGCTATATTTGAATCCTGAAAAGAAGGAATGAATTCTTTTGGTTTAGTTTATTTTTATTTCCATTCAAGCCATGAAGAATGTAGAGTAGAGTTGGGGAGAAAAAGGAAGGAGACAAAGATATTCTGTCACAGAATATGTGAGGATTATATTGTGTAAAATAGGCATACCTCTGGCAAATCAGAATGTAGTCATCTCATAGTTTATAGGAGTTGTCCATACAGTTGGAGATTTCTGTGAAACCTTGCTTCTCCCTGGTCCCTCATCCCCTTCTCTTTCTCTTCTTCCCCATCATAAAATTTTAGAACTGGAAGAAATCACTGTCTAAATTTGGCTATTTCATTACTCATCAACACTTCAACCAGAGTGGAAATGCTGTGGCAATGTGAATTCCCAAGCAAACTTTCTTAAATATAAATGTTCAGATTTGCTCCTAGGAAAATGTAAACACTGCATAGTCTACAGTCATCCTGGATCTGCCCCCAATGAAATTCACTTCGTGTATGAAATTCAGCTAAATAAATTTTACAATTCAGCAAAGATCCTCTGGAGCTGAGAATGTTTCTGTAATAATGCTAATATACGATGAGGGGGGTAAGAGCAGGCCTACAGTTATAGAAATAATATAATAATAAATTCTCATGTAAGCATGCACCCTCTTCCACATGTCTTCTAGGACATATTTAATAGTAGTGTTGTTTCTGCTGAATGCTAGAAAATATAGCTGGGATAAGGGAAGGGAGAAAGAGTAAAAAAATTTTATCATCCTAATTATTTTCCTAGTTTTCTTTTAAAAAGAAAAAGTTTATCATTTAAAAAAATTTTTTTAAACACTCCTCCCTTTATGCAAATTTCTGTTGTCTTTGCTGTGATCTCATTGATTTATATATTACATCCATCTGACCAAGTTTTCTAATTCTGATTCTTTCTTGTCTGTGTCTTACTAAATCTCCATATTTTTTATTATAGCTTTTTATTTACAAGATATATGCGTGGATAATTTTTCAGCATTGACAATTGCAAAACCTTTTGTTCCAATTTTTCCCCTCCTTCCCCTCACCCTCTCCCCCAAATGGCAGGTAGACCAATACATGTTAAGTATATGTTAGTTTATGTATATGTTAAATACAATATATGTATACATATCCATACAGTTATTTTGCTGCACAAGAAGAATCAGAGTTTGAAATAATATACAATTAACCTGTGAAGGAAATAAAAAATGCAGGCAGACAAAAATAGAGAGATTGGGAATGCTATATAGTGATTTACACTCATTTCCTAGAGTTCTTTCACTGGGTGTAGCTGGTTCTATTCATTATACACAATTGAAACTGACTAAATCTCCAAATTGATAAATCTTATTCTTAGTATTTGATAAGCCAACCTCCTTATTCATGTATGTCTTTGATGTTTTTTCCACTGTTTCTTAGACAAAAAAAAAAATAGCAATATGCTTTAAGAAACTTATACCTATCTTGTTTCTCTTTTCATTGTCTATTTATTTTCACATTGTTTTTAAATTTTATTTTATTTTCAGTTCACAGGATAAAGCAGTTCTATACCATAGTACAATAAAAAGATTATTGCATATGAAACTGCAAATCTGCCATGTACAGCTTGCTATTCCCATGTAAATTTCTTTTTTGTTCCTTTTTTTTCTCTCCCCTCACCCCGTACTTGGTATGGCTATCCTTAGACACAAATAGGGGTGTGTGTATATGTGTGTGTGTGTGTGCACATAGATTATTCTATACATAGGTCTATTTATTAGTTCTTTCTCTGGTTGCATAATATCTTTCTTCACGTATTCTTTTTAAGAAATTTATGCATTTATAATAGTCAAATTATCTATTGACTATCTGCAAATTTGACTTTTCTGGTCACAAAATTAATATATGTATGACATACTGTATAATTAATATAATGTGATATAGTATATTTACCATTTAATATATAATCTAATAATAAATATAACATAAAATAAGAAATTATATAAATAACATGTTTCAATGTAATGAAATACTATAAAGATAACATTACATAATAAAAAAGTACTATAGCATAATAACATAACAATAAAAATATAACAACATATTTTAATAGTATAATAATTGTAATATATACGAAAATAATATTAAATAACTAATCAATACAGTAACAAAGTTATTGAGGGAATACATTTGAAAAAAATTGTCTCAGAGTTCAGTTGGGAATCTAAAAAAGAAGTTATCTGCAGTTTCCAAAACAACTTTTCAAATATATCTCTGCTTTTTAACTCTTGACATGTATTACTGTCCATCTTTAGCGATGATCCAAATGCACGTGCTAACGTATTAGCCTGATGGACTGCTCCCCCTACAAGAAGATAATACTGTGGACAATAGCTTTTTTAAAAAATATACTTGTTTTCAGTGTGAGTTGCTAAGATGACCTTTTGAAGGAGATGAGTAGGAGGCATTGCTGTTTCAGTAAAGTTGCAGTTTTCTAATTGATAATGTTTTGAAGATTTCTGTCTTTAAATTAATAACTCCCTGCTTTAGGTTATTTTTATTATACTTTAACAGATTTGAAAAATATTCACTTCTTCCTCATCTCAGAAAACTAAATTGTCTTTTTTTTTTAACTTGAAAGTAAGGAGCATCATTCTTTTCTTTTTTTCATCAGGAAATTTTGACTCACACAGGTATGCTAATAATACCCTCTCCCCCAAAAAATGGAGCAAAAGGATGAACATCATGATAGTCCTTATGTTCAACACTGACACATTAAAAAGTTGTTCTTGGTATTTCTTTCTCTTTTTTAAAACATTTTTTGTTTATTTGCTGAGGTAATTGGGAATAAGTCACTTGCTCAGGGTCACACAGTCAGGAAGTATTAAGAGTCTGAGGCTACATTTGAACTCAGGGCCTCCTGACTTCAGGGCTGGTGCTTTATCCACTGTACCAACTAGCTGCCCTGGTAATTTTATTTTATGCACTAGAATGTCCAGTTGATCTTTTCCATCTAATTAAAGTGAGCTGTTGAACTTCTACTTCACTGAAGGCAAAGGGGAAAAGATGTTAATCGGAGGTTTTTGGTTTTTTTTTTCTAAAATACTCTATGAGTAGCATTCAGATATTGCGGGCATATGTTGGGATAGGATTGCCATAGACAGATCTGTCTTTGTTTATATGTATATATGAGTGTATATGTATATATGTATGTGCATGTACATATATATAATTGAAATCAGAAATATTGTTTGATTCTCAATGATTTAAAAGTATTTGGGGAGGCCCTTTTTATGATTGTTTAATTGACAGTATTAAATAACAAAATTTAGTCAACTGTCTCTAAAAAAAAGGAATCAGGAGTCCTTCAAAATTCTTTTTAAATTTTCTATCTTTTAATATATTCCATTAAGTATGAAAACAGCAAAATTAGAAAATGTGTTGACTATTCAGTGCAAAATTACTCATGTCATAAGAGAATGGTTATTTTCAGTACTTCTATTAAAGGAACCAAACCTGGGGAAACAGCAGCATTCCAATCCTATCTAGCAAGTATAGCAGCATAGAGACTGGAGTAGGGAGCTAAGAAGCCTGTTCATAAAATCATAGAATGTTACATTTAGAGTAAATAAGAACCTTAGAGGCTATTTAGTTCTACCCATTCGTTTTTTAGGTAAAGAATATTGAAGCTCAAAGAAGTTAAATTATCAGTCCAGGGTCAGACAGGTGTTATGTCAGAGGTAGGATTTGAACTTGGGTCCTCAGACTCCAAATCCATAGCTCTTTCCACTGCCCTTTGCTACTTAAAGAATCTTTCCCTCTCTGATACTGTCATCAGTCTTAAAACTTATGGGAAACCTAAAACAATTGGATGACCTTCATTCTTCATGGTTTTTAACTAGAACAAATGAAAGTTCATGATTTACTGTATTTTGCATACGGGAAAAATATAAATTTCTAGAACATTAAACTTTGCTGGGATGAGCCTTAGAGAAATATGTAATGAACAGGCAAAAGGTCTATTCTTGGTATATCTTAAAAACTTCAGAAATTGTGATTTTATCAATATAGGTAATTCAACATTCCCTTGCCCTTACTTTTATTAGCAGTCTCTTAAACTGTTGTGGAAAAAACAAACAAACTCAAAAAACAAAAACAAAAATCCATCAGCTATTGAATATTCTACTCTTTCTGAACTGGTCCTTGGAGCTTTTTCTCTAGCCGCATGCTCTGAAGCCTTTCAAGTCTGGTAGAAATTGCTAGGGCATTTGTTCTCTTGTCATTATATTTAGAAATCCAATGTCACCTTTGACCTAAAGCTACATCTTGAATTAGTATTCCAGTAAAGAAATGCTTTTTATAAAAGCAAGCATTTAAATGACCTAATAATTTTAAGTGAGTAAAGACTAATATAAAATTATACATTGAAAGTCTTTACCAAAGTTCACTCCATCCATGATTACAACTCAAAACAGAAACATAACTGGAAATAACTTTCAACTTTTCAAGCTTTGCACCTTTCTTGGATGCATAGTAGAAAACTTTTCAAAGAATCCTTGTTAAGTTTTAGCTACCACCCTTGTTCTGTCCAATTAAATTCATCACATCTATTTAATATTTATTACTATGCTAGATTAGATATGGCTCCTGTTTTCTTGAATCTTACACATTTTGCAATTTTTTTCCACTTTGAAAGCTTGGTACAAAGAGCTTAATTTTTTAACTCAATTTTACAAATGCCATTATTTACAGTAGTTCTTAGCCCATTTTAATATAATGCACCCTTTTGAAAATCTGGTGAAGCCTATGGGACCTCTTCTCAAAAATAAAATATTATTTTAGTTGCATAAAATAAAAAAAGGTTTACAAATGAAAGCACTTATATTGAAATACAGCTAGCACAATATTTTTTTTAAGTTCACAGATTCTTGGTTTAGAATCCCTAAGTTATTATATTTTCTAACTGTGCCACATTGTCTGCCTTTGGGGAATGAAGGAGCTCAAGTATATTTCATTCAAGATCAGCATTTAACAGTTTTGATGATTGCTTAACAACATAGTTAATTTGTATTTCTTCTCCTTCTCTTTCTTTTCTTTCTCTTTTCTTCTTCTTCTTTCTCCTCCTTCCTTCTCTTTCTCCTTCCTTCTCCTCTTCCTTCCTTCTTCTCCTCCTTCCTTCTCCTTCTCCTCCCTTCTCCTTTCTTCTCCTCCCTCTTCCCTCTCCTCTCCTCCTCCTCCTTTCTCCTTTCTCTTCTCTTCTCCCTCCTCTTCTCTCTTCTTCCTCTCATCTTTCTTCCTCCTCTTCTTCCTCCCTTTTCTTCCTCCTTCTTCATCCTCCCTCCTCCTCCTCTTCTTCCTCCTCTTCCTCCTCCTTTTTTTTCTTCCTTTTTTTTCCCTTCTACTACTGAGCAAAGTAATGAGGCTTATTTTCATTTGCCACATCGATTTTCTTGATTTGATACCAGTGGCATTTTTATTTCAGCATTAACTATTCTCTCTCTCTTTTTTTTTCTTGCAGTAAATTAATATAGTGCAATACTTTGAGAGGTTTGGGGGAAGAGTTTCAGGAAAATCATTCTTCATATAGTAGAGGTTGTTTCTAATAACGTTGTTTATGCTATAAAAATGTTAATAGCTTCTCAAGAATAAAACCCCATAATAATTGCCCATCTATAAGCAGTGTCTTATTGTTTTAGCTGCAATCTATGGTCCCAAGTGGTGAAAGAGTATCATAATACCTTCTATTTATACGTAGTTTATGAACTAATTTGCACAGGGGGCTTTGTATTTATAAAAATGCATTCTTCTTTTGTATATATTTTAACCACTTCATTATTGATTTGCGGAGAGGGAAAAGATATTTGCAAATTTTAGTTTTATAATGTGACAATCAGGCCTTAGACGATAGGCATACCATTAAATGCACTTTAAGAGTTTTGAAAGATGACTTTGTAACATCAATTCTATGCTATGAGTCTTTAGACATTTTAGTAATTTATGTGACCTAATTTCCATTTCTTTTGCAACTATAAAACTTGTAAAAATCAGTAAAACAGAATTTTCTTAATGCATAGGTTTAATACAGTGTCATTATATGTGATACAGAAATTTTTTAGTTTCCAAAATATAAAAGGATAGTGTTAGAAGACTCTAGTTCGTTATCTCAACAGGTGGTAGCTCGTTAATTGATAATTATATTTTAGTATGTGCATTCACTTGTGGTTAGTGGTAATATAGCATTTTTATACACAGATCTCAAAGCATGTGTGAATAAATATGCATTATTTTCCCTATTTTAAATAGCCAGAGACTCACTGAGCATCAATTAGTTGTAAGCAGACATAGAAATTTATGGTCCCATTCTCACTTTGCACCACTGAAAAATCTGCCCAGTAACTAGGATGAAGAAGGGGAAATGTACTCCAGATCCTATAATAACTGCTGGCCAGAGAGACAGAAAGTTCCACTAAAACAGTCAGTACAACAATACCACTATGTTCACCTTTTATATGGTCTTTAAAATCTATCCAGGATTTCTGTGTACATCATGAAATTAGCTCACTGTGATTCTCTCATGTCTCCTCTCTTCTCCGACCCTTCAACCAGGATGGGGCACAGTAGGTATGTTTACTCAGTTGCTTTTTCTTTTTTAAAAAAATTGAGGAGCCGCTAGGTGGCACAGTAGACAGAGCTGAGTTCAGATTCCGCCTCAGACATTTAATAACTGTGCGATTCTGGGCAAGTCACTTAAATCTGATTGCCTGAAAAAAAAATGAGTTGCTAATGACTTTTTATTTTTATAGAAGTCATTTTCCATTAATTCTCCTTTTGCCCTCTTCTCACTTGCAATGAAGACAATATTTAAGTACATTCAATAGCCATAGTGCCCACTCTGATAACATGTACTAATTTTCTTCATCCATAAAATCCCACCTCTCTATAAAGATGACACTGTAATTAGTTTTCTAGGACCAAGATTGTTCAAAATAATTATTTAAAGTATTCATACTTTTAATTCCATTTGTACTTCTATTAGTATGGTCATTGTATGCATGGTTCTCTTTACTTTGTCCCACATCAGCTCATAAAAACCTTTCCGGGTTTTTCAGAGTTGCTCATATTTATTATTTCTTATAATGCAATACTAGTCTATTGCATTCACATCCAACAGTCTGTTCACCCAGTCCCCAATTAAAGGACTCTCGCTTTACTTCCATTTTTTTTGCTGCCATAAAAAGTGCTACTATAAATATTTTGTTATGTATAGGACCTTTCTTTCTGTCTTTGCCCTCCTTAAAATATATGGCCAGTAGTTGGATCATTGGGTTAAAGGCTATGAACAGTTTAGTACCTTTTCTCACATAATTCCAAATTGTTTTCTAGAATGTTTGTAAAATTCACAGCTCCATTAAGGATGATTTAGAGTGCCTGCATTCCCATAGTCCCTCCAACACTGATTATTTCCAACTTTTATATACTTTATCCTGTTGGGTGGTATGAAGTGAAACCTCAGAGTTGTTTTAATTTTCATTTCTCTTACTTTATGGAATATTTATATATGTGTATGTGTGTATACACACAAATACCCCTTATCTTTTTTTGAAAACTATTCATATTTTTGACTACTTATTTATAAGGGAATGACTGTTAGTCTTATGTTTCAAATCTCTGTTTTGAATACTAGATTCTGAATAGTCTTATTTGACACGGATACCCAGCCATCTCTTCCCAATCTTCCCTCACTGTTTCTTATGACTCTCAGATTTACTATTCTAGGTGGCCTGATTTTGTGCATGAAAAGGCTCTCTAACTTTATAGTAGAAATGATCTTTTATGATTCCCCTCTATTCCATTTTTGGTTTAAAATTCCCCTACTAGCTATAGCACTTATATGTACTTTATTCTATTATCATCTAATTTGAGGTACTATTTTTGTTTTGAAATGATAATTTATATTTTTGTACGGGTATATCATATGTGTATATGGGTGAGTATGATTATGGATGTGTTCAAAATCTATTGTGATAATTTCTTTAAAAAATACTTTTCTTTCATCTTTCCAGATGTTTTTGTTGAAGAATGAGTATTAATGGAAAGTACAGAGCAGATTTTGTTCATAACATGATTGATATATTCTATTACTTCTAGTATTTCTTATCTAATCTATTTCACTGCTTAACATTTCATTCTTTTAAACTGATACCAAATTATTTAATTACTATTTGTCATATAGTTTGAGTTATTCTATGTACCCTTCATAGCTATTTTCTTTAATTGTTTGTCATGAGATTCTAGACCTTTTGTTTCTTCAAATGAATTTTATTTTTATGGTCTCTGCTTTTATGAAATAATCTTTGGGCACTTTGCTTGAAGTATTATTGTATAGTTGGAAGGCAATGAATGGCTTTGGAGGTAGAATACCTGGCTTAATATCCTAACTCAGATAATAATTATTTCTAATCTAGGGCAATTCGTTTAAACTCAGTGCCTCAGTGTCCTAATTTCAAAAATTAGGATATTCAATATCTTCCAAGGTCCCTTCAGGTTAGGAACTAAAGGATTTTATGATTTACCATCCAGTGTGTCTTGATAGGTTTATTTTCAGTTATTTATAAAGCTGTTAATTATTTTGAATGGAATTTGCCTATAAAGTGGTTCTGATTTTGCTAGTCTCAAAGAAAACTTATAGTGATCTGTGTAAAAATTTTTGACCTTAGTGTATCTATTAATTGATGGATTGATTTGGTGATTCTTTGGAATTTTCTTGTTTGTAAGGATAATTATGCCTTCATTGTGCTAAGATATCCCTTTAATTTCTCACTTTTACTTTATGGATGCTTCTAGTGTTTCTAGAACCATATCAAATAGTTGGGAAAAGTGGAATTTTTACTTAGCTGCTGTACCTATTGGGAAGTTTTGCAGTCTTTCACTGTAGCACTTAAGACTTGATGGAGTGATATTATTGCGTAGTTGAAAGAAAACTGTTCTGAGAGGCAGGAAAACATGGGTTGAGGTCCTTCCTCCAAAACACATTGGTTATGTAACGATGACAGAAAACAGCTTCTCAGTTCCATAACCAGGGTGCCAAAGCCCAGCCAGCAAAACTCAGGAGTGCTGCTAGAATCAGATGAAAAAGTAAAACTAAAATGTTTAACAAAAGAAATAAAAATTCAACTTGGAAAATGTTAATTTGTGGTTTTCTAAGTCAATATTGGTAGTTTCTGTTTGAGTTTGACACCACTGCATAGACAGCTTTCTAGGGCTATAAACTGGAGAACAGTTGCTGATTTACATTTTTCACTGGAAATTCCCTAAACCAAGAAAATCAGACGTCTGGTTGGACATGTGGGGGTGTTCATGTTTGTGTAACATAGTGAATATTTGAGAGAATAATTTTTAGTCCCTTTGCTAATATTGTATTTTATATTTTTTGTTTATTAGTTTGTCTCTAATTTTCTTCTGTATTCTTCCTTAATTAAAGTATCAGGACAATATTTATCTCATAAAAAGAGTTTGTTACAATGTCTTTTTATTTTGTTTATTGAGAACAATTTTATAATAGAAATATTGTTCTTTCTTTAACGATAGAAATAAATTTTTCTGGACTAAGATTTTTTTCATAGTTTACTTATATTAGTTCACGCTATGTCTTTTTCTGAGTAAAATATGAGGGATATTTACATATTTTATATTGATTCTTTTATGTGTTTGTACAAAATGATTTACTTCTTTTCAGTTCCTTTCCTTCCTTTCTTTCTTTTCTGCATAATTGTGCATGGGAGTTGATCATCGTTCTTTGTATTACCACCCTTTTGGTTGTGAATTCACTTTTTTAATTTAATTATTTTATTTTTAAAAATCTAATTAGCTAATGATTCAGTGAATCATGTAAACATTTTAGCCTAACATTTCAGGTAAATGGATATAGCTTGGATGATAGTTGAGTCACAGGCATTAATTAATTAATTAATTTTTCAACTGAAATCCATCTTTGATGTTCTCTCTCTTTCTTTTTTTTGTCTTTCTCCTTCATTCCCTATGAGTATAGTCTAGTAGTACTATGCCAAACTTCCTTTTTTCTGCTGAAAGGAGTTCACTCTGACATTCTGCCTACATCTGCCCTCCCACAAAATCTTAGGTGAATCAGAATTCCCCTTTGCTCATATTCCCTAACTCAAACTACTTCAAATTAACACTTCAGTTGTCTCTCTGTTTTCTCAGCAAAATCATTCATATTCAGTTGTGAAAAATGGATCCCTTCTTTCTCTTCACCCTGATCTTCCCAGAGATCATTTTTTATTAATTCAAATGATTCTTTAATTAGAAGCAGCTGTGGTGTAGGATAAAGAACATTGACTTTGGCATCAATACTCTACTACTTACTAGAAGTGTGATCTTCAGAAAATCATTCCCATTTCTCAGGGCTTCATTTTCCTCATGGGTAAGTAGGGCAGCTAGGTGGCTTCACCCCATTTGCCTCAGTTTCCTCATTTGTAAAATATGACGTGGCAAACCACTCAAGTGTCTTTGCCAAAAAAATGGGGTCACCAAGACTCAGATATGACTTTATAACAATGATGTAATAGTGGGTCAATGGAGCTTCATCTGAAATGACTGAACAACAAAAAGAGAAGAACTGAACTTTCATGAGAATTGATGGGTATTGCATTCTCTTAAATAAAGAGGACCATATAGCATTCCTCATCTCGCTCCTAATACTTTTCCAGAGGAAGGATGGAGGGCTCCAATTACATGGCCAATACCTGCCAAAGTAACAGGCTGCCTTCCTTTGTGATCTTAGGTTAAAATGCAGGTATCTTCAGAACAGCTTGTTGGGATCTTCTTGGATACTTCATCCTGTTCCTTCACATGACCCCCAAATGCAGTATGTGCATCAGGGTGTAATGTAGCAACTTTGTGTTGTAATTTGAAGAACACGAGATCTCCATTAAGACCTAAGCTCAAATCCTGGCTGGGGTGGAGAGATGTACTGCCAAGGAAAGAAGCCCTAGTTCAAGAATGCTGAAGACTTCAGCTCCTAGCAGCCCTTGAAGGCCTTTCAGCTATTTAAGGAGTGGCTCTACTCCTAGAATAGAGTGTGGCTGGGAACTGCCAGCAACTCTTTCTTCTATGTCCTCAAATCTGGGTTTAGAGAACAGCTGCCAGATCCTTAAAGGGGAACATCTCTCTACACCAAAAGAATTCCCACATGTGCACTTGTATAAACCATCCCCACTTCTTCCATCTCCTTCCTAACAACCAGTTCTTTTTTTTTTTTAATAGCCTTTTATTTACAGGATATATGCATGGGTAACTTTACAGCATTAACAATTGCCAAACCTCTTGTTCCAATTTTTCACCTCTTACCCCCCCACCCCCTCCCCTAGATGGCAGGATGACCAGTAGATGTTAAATATATTAAAATATAAATTAGATACACAATAAGTATACATGACCAAAACGTTATTTTGCTGTACAAAAAGAATCAGACTCTGAAATATTGTACAATTAGCTTGTGAAGGAAATCAAAAATGCAGGTGGGCATAAATATAGGGATTGGGAATTCAATGTAATGGTTTTTAGTCATCTCCCAGAGTTCTTTTTCTGGGTATAGCTGGTTCAGTTCATTACTGCTCCATTGGAAATGATTTGGTTGATCTCGTTGCTGAGGATGGCCTGGTCCATCAGAACTGGTCATCATGTAGTATTGTTAACAACCAGTTCTTAATGAGTTTGGCAAATAGCCAAATTAATAAAAATGAATATACAGCAGTAAAAAAAAAAACCCAAACCCTAAGGTTGGAGCTGAAATGAACCTTGGAGATCATTTAAAGTAAACTCCTAATTTTAAAGTAAAGAATGTGAGACCCAGATAAGTGAAATGAATGACTCACCTAAATTTGCATGTTTTTGCTACTATTTCTTTTTTTTTTTTTTTTTTTTTTTTTTTGGCAATGTAATGGGGAGTTAAGTGACTTATCCAGGGTCATACAACTAGTCCATTACTATCATGTCTTTTTAAGACGGTCATTTTATATGAATTTTAGAAAAATTAAAAAAAAATTACTGACTGTGCTAAGTACTTTACAATTATTATCTCATTTGATCCTCATAACAACTCAGGGTAGTAGACTATTCTTATTCTTATTACTAATAAAAAAACTGAGGCTAGCAGAGGTAAAGTAATTTGACCAGGCTCAAAAACCTAGAAAGGTAAAATTTAAACTGAGCTGGCTCTTTCTGACTCCAGGCCCAGAGATCTATTCAGTGAATCATGTAAACATTTTAGCCTAACATTTCAGGTAAATGCATATAGCTTCGATGATAGTTGAGTCACAGCCATTAATTAAGCACCTACAGTACGCCAGACACTATGATAAAAGCTGAAGATATAAATAAAGACAAAAAAATTCTAGTTCTTAATGGAGAGCAGGAGATCTCTATGTAAATAATGATGAACAGGCAAGATACATATAATATAAGATGCAGATAACTGAGAAAGAGGAGACACTAGGATTAAGGGAGGGCTGGGATAAGCTTCTAGCAGAAGGTATGACTGGCTGAGACTTGAAGGAAGTGAGGGAAGCTGGAGGGGATAAGGAAAAAAGAAAGTTAAAATACGTGAGATAAATGGGGGGAATGTCCAAATTCAAGAGATGGAGTGCTTTATGGAAGGAACAGCAAGGAAGCCAGTGTGAGTGGAACACAAAATACATGGAAGTGACCAAGATGTTGGAAGACTAGAAAGGCAGAAAGGGGATAGATTATGAAGAACTTTTCATAGCTAAACAGAGGATTTTTGTGTTTAACCCTGGAGGTAATTGGGAGCCAGTAAAATTGATGGATTTAGAGGTATGGCATGGTCAGCTCTGTACTTTGGGAAGATTCCTTTGACAGCTGAATGGAAGATGGACTAGAGTGAGAAGATTTCAAGCAGGAAGATTGACCAGTAAATAGTGACAGTAATTCAGATGTGAGATAATGAAACTATGAGATAAAATTAGATTAGGAACCCATATTTAATTCTTATATTTAATATCAATTTGAGATCATTGTAATATTGGCAAATTCTAATTCTCCCTATATGGGAAATAAAAAAGTTCTATTCTGAAAATTGTTGGAAGTTCAAGGGATCCAAACAACATTTTCATTAGCATTAATTTAATTGTGAAATTGGAGTAGTAAGATGTCCTTTCATTTATGAGTACTAGTAGCCACAATAGGAAACTTAATTTAAAAGGAAAAAAATAATGACAATATCTTGAATAAAAAACTGACAATTTTTTCCCAACTATTCAGATAGGTAGAGTCTTGCCTTATCCTATCTTTCCATAATTATTTCATATTCTTTTTCTTCATATTGTCAATCAATTATCTTACAAGAAAGTGTTTGTAGCCACTGAGGAAATAGAAATGAAAAAAATATCATCCACATCATCAAGATATATGCATAATAAATGTAAAGTAATTAAATGATGACATCATCATCATCAACAACATTTATATAGTACCTATTAGGTGCCCTGCATTGTTCTAAGTACTTTGCAATCATTATTTTATTTGATCCTTATAGCAACTATGGGAAGGAGTGCTATTATTACGTCCACTTTAGAGATGAAAAAACTGAGGCAAACAGGTTAAGTAAAAGGTTTTCTACAGTATTTGAGATGAGACTTTAAAGAAATTAAGGATTAAAAAAATGCTTCTTCCTCTAGCAACAATTATAAATTTTTCTATTTGTCATGAAAAATTCTTCATTCTACCTTTCCATCTTTATTACACATCAGTTGCATGAAGTTCTTTGTAACTCCATTTGGGTTTTTTTTTTTGGCAGAGATACTAGAGTGGTTTGCCATTTTCTTCTCTAGCTCATTTTACAGATGAGGAAACTAAGGCAAAATTAAATGACGTGCTCAGGGTCACACAAGTTGCTTGTGTGACACAGGCTGATTTTGAATGCAGGTCTTCCTGACTCCAAGACCAGTGATCTGTCCATTGTGCCACCTAGTTACCTACCTAACCATTTACATGGGAAGGAATTAGCAGTTGATTGGGGGTGGAGATGAGGAAGATGATCAATAAAGCTTAATGTAGAAAGTATTGCTTGAGCTAAGTTATGAAAGAAAGGCAGGATTCAAAGAGGAAGAGATGAGGGGAGATTACTATAGACTTGGATTCAGAAATGGATTGTACCAAGTGGTGAATAACAAGGAGGTTAGTTTAAGAACGCCTGTAGAATAAATGATGGTTGGATGGCTACTATAATGCAGATTGTGGTAGACCTTAAATCAGATTCATCTTTCTGGGTTCAAATCTAGCTTCAGGCACTTATTAGTTTTGTGACTCTGGGCAAGTCACTTAATTTGGTTACTTAGTTTCCTCATGAGATAGAGAAGGCAATCTCAAAACACTCTAGTATTTCTGCCAAAAAAGTCCCAAAAGAGGTCAAGAAAAGTTGAACACGACTGAAAAAGGAACACTAACATATATGATAAAGTTAGAAAGGTAGATTAAGGTCAAGTTGTTAAGGGTTTTACATGAGAAATGAAAGAACATATAGTTATTGCTAGCGACAGTAAGAACTTTATGATCCTTACTTTTCTTAAGGACTTATCTTAGATACTATCTCCTACAGAATCCCTTTCCTGATTGTTCATTTGTTAGTGATCATGACATTCTGAAATGATTCATTTGTTTGTAGATTGTATTCCAGAACAGAATGAAAACTCCCTGTGGACAGGAAATGTTTGCCCATTTTGTTTTTCTCTTCATATCTGGCACAGCAGCTTTCATATAATAGACATTTCATAAATCCATGTTGATGATTTGCATATTATATAGAAAATCAATAACAGCAGTTGGAAAGGCCATAACATTGCATTTCCCATGTTGTTTATTCCTTCATAACATCTCTTAGAGGAAAAGAAAAACAATTAAGCCAGGGACTACCAAACTTTTGTCTCCAGATATGCTGCCCTGTTTTCTGCTTGCAAGGATTCACAAGACTTAAAGCATGACCATCTGCTCCCACAGTGACTTCTGTAACTTCCTTAATTCCTAAAATTAGTCTCACACCATCCTATGCTCATGAAGTCATCTGTCTGATCATTGCTCTAAGCCATCCCTTACAGTCTCCAGTTCTATCTGGACCCTCTGGTTGTTAGAGGAATTGATCTGGGATTTTTCTTCTGACCTAACCTGAAGGGCATCACTCCAACAAAGAAATGTCAGATGAGAGAGTTTTATTCCCCTGATTCCTTTCAACCTCTGGATGCTCAGAGGATAATCACCCAGTCAAAGAATGATACATTTTCTTCTCTTTTGAAAGTCTTGCCTTAATTTTAATCAGATCCCTGACATGAACTCCTTTCTCAAGTGGGGTCAACATGGTAACAGCTCCTTTTGGGTAATTATCTCCAATTTATCCTGTACCTATCTTATTTGTATATAGTGTTTGCATGTTTCTGAATTCCCTGAGAGTGAGGATTATATTTTTGCCTTTATTTACTCAGGAGTAATAGGCACTTAATAAATGCTATTGCCATTAAAACTCTTAAGAGACTTTTGTCATAAATTCAGATTTTAGATTTAGTTATACAGAGATTCTAGTTATATAGAGATTGAGTAGTTATAGGCAAGTCATATTACTATCTGAGACCCATTTTCCTTTTGTACAAAAGGTTGAACTAAGTAACTGAAGATTCCTTCTAGATATAAATCTTATTATCTGAGTTAGTCCAATTAGTCCCAGTTTGCTCATATGAAACACTAGATAGCAACAGATATAGTAAGCACATTAGGACCAAAGCAGAATTTCCTTGAGTAGCCTACATTCAATTGCTTCAATTTCCTGATCCAGAAAATGAAAGGATTGCCCCTAAAGCCCCCTTTAGGTTTAAGTTTAAGATATCTTAGTCTCTCTTACCATACTGGTAAGGTAAACTTTCCAAACTTCTCTTCCACCCACTTACACAGGTTTACATATATTACTGATATTATATAATTCAGCCATTATAAAACTTGCCCTTATCATGACTTTAAATAAAATTCTATTGTTTTGGCTTTTAACACAAGCCTTTGCCCACTCTCCCATTATATTTTACTTCTGTACCCTTAAAAAGTGGGGAGGGAAAGAAAAAAAACACTTGACCTTGGGATGAAGTTAGCTATCTTCTATGTCTATAACAGCACAAGAAAAAAAGACTGGAGTAATGATTTCTTAAATTCCCACATAAGGAAACCACCTCATATTCTATCTATTCAAATTCTATTCTTAATTGTCTAGCACAGTGAAAGGTTAAGTGATTTGCGCAGGGAAATATAGACAGCTTGTATCAGTTGTGGAACTTGAACTCGCATCTTCTTAGTTTCAAAGCTGACTGGCTCTTTTCCAGTAGGAGACTGGCTTTCCAGGTATATAATACATTCCATTAAAAAAGAGCAGGGGGCTTCCCGCTTAGCTTTTCTTGATAACATTGCTGTCATTAACTATATTTCATTAAATAAATCTCCATTAGTTTCAGCCAGAAAAACATGTTGTAACATGGGTTACAACAACAATGGATGTTGTGACTGGGCCCAGAATGAAACTTTTTTTTGTGAGCAAGGTTGAACTTTAGGGTTCAGATTTGACCTAGACTGTGAACTCTTTGAATTCATCCTCTGTAGGATTGTTGTCATTTGATTTGTTTAGTTTCTGGGTTTTTTTTTTTTAAATCACCAGTGCATTGTAGGTTGCCAGGCACATAGTGGTGATTGATAAATGCTTGTTGATTGACTGACAATGACACAGAATTAATGTGTGGTGGTAAATATTTAACAACTGAGTCTCCATAAAAATAAATCTCCATACTCTTAAGTTTAACTTACATTATTAAAATTTTCTTCATCGCCTTCTTAACTCTAGATAGTCAACAAAATAATTAAACCCCCCAACCATAGAAGAAGAGGATAATGAGGGATTCAAACAAGGGCAAAGGCAGTTATCGATACACATTCTTTGGTAATATAGATACTCACTTTATGGATTTGACTTTAAATGGACACTATCTTCCCTATCTAACCTATTCTTCACCATCATGCACAAATTCTTTCAACTAGCAGGCACAAAACACAGATACAAAAAGGAATTAGGATTTTCATTATGGAAATTTTCTCCTTTGCAGACAGTTTTTGTAAAATTGGTTTTGCGCCTATGTTGAGGGATAGATATGTTCATGATCTAAATGGGAAGTAATCACATAGCACTTTTGCTCTCTTTGAAGGGGCACTGTTTTAAGAGTGAGGGGTCTCAATATTTCTTTACCACTCCTCTCATCAATAAGGGGCATGCAGTAACTCTTTTTGTCTACCTAATTCTTCCTTGATGGAAAAATTGAAACATTTTTCTTTTGTTCAAGCTTTTTACCCTTCTGCTTACGTGATCTGAAGATCATGGGCCTTAAGTCGAAACAAGTGAGTCCCAACAGGGCTTCTTGAAGAAATGTTATTTGACAGTGGATACTTATTCCAAAGGTTTTTTGTTGGGATTTTTGTCTGTTGTCTTTTAAAATGCATGTGGGTAAAAGGGGAAGAAAGTAGGCACTTATTAATTGAAGAATAAAAGAGAAATAAGTTTACAAAGGGAAGGATTATATTTTCTATTTCATACTATTTATGTATATGCTGATGGGCCAGTGTCTTTAGAATTATCACTGAGAATTATATACTCAATTTATATAAGTAATTTTGGATAGAGTCATATCAACCTAGAAATTTCCCCAGAAATCCATGTGGCTGAAAGTTCTCATTAAACACCACTCTTCTATTCCTCATCTTTTACAAAAAAATCATGTCTATTATGTTGAGTAAAATTTAGCTAACCCAGCACTCTATTGTTTACCTGCTAAAAGATCCTGAGACAGGTTGGCTAGGTAGGAGGATCAAATGAGCCCCCCACATCTTTCCCAGGATGTTCATAACAAGTGGTGGAGAATGGCAGTGTCGAACTATTAAAAATTTAAGTATTGCTAGCAGTCCCAATTTTTAAAATTATAGTTTTAACCAATAACTAATATTCCGAAATACATGAATTGCTTCCATTATCCCTTCCTATCGTTGTAGGTGTCCCTGCATGTTTCTTTTGCTTACTGGCACATTTTACTTTGTTACTCATAACATTTATTATATATTCATCAAAATCTAAGACAATAACCATCCAAGCAATTGATTATCTTACCCATAGCCAGTAGCTATGTGATCAACTACAGAAGAAGTTTCCTAAAACCTCAAAATCTTCCATATTAGAATGCCTTCATTTATTATTATTCACAAATGTTTCCTTTCTTCATTCCTTGATTTGGAACAAGTTTTGTTATCTGCTTTTGCCATTTATAATTAATTCACTGTTGTGTTTTTTTGTTTTTTTTGTTCTGTGTTTTACCTGAGAGCAGGGACTGAAAAAGAGATGTAGACAATGAGTATAGAATACAAATTTACTTTCCAAAAAAAGAAGTTATATGTTTCCAGGTTTATCAACCTGTCCTGACAATTAGACTCTGGTACATACTAAATGCTTAATAAATGCTTTTTGACTTGAAGGCACAGTTCAGTCATGAGTGAATCAAGTAGCAGGTTTCATTTATTAAGTGCCTACTACATATTGAGCATTGTGCAAGATGCTGGGGATATGAAGATAAAAATGACAGACCTCTGACCTCAAGGAGAGTCCATTCTACCATAAAACCCATCAGGATGATATTGCTTTATCAAGATGACTGTCATTTTTGTTGATCTCTTCCTAAATCTCCATTGATTAAAGAGATATGCCTCTGACAAAATATCTTTCTTAGATTGTGAATAATTAACACTCGTGTTTTCTGAAGAATAAGATATTTAACTACAGTTTTTTCCTAGGGGCAAAGCAAAATATACCAGGATATGTCTTCAGCCATAGTAGATCCAGAATGATTGCCCAAAAGCTATTCTATAACTACATTGACATAGATGTCATAGATGCACACACACACACACACACACACACACACACACACATACACACACACCCCTCTTCTTAAAAAAGCACTTTACTTGAACTCTATCCCAGCTTGGGGAACTGGGTTTGCTATGATAACAAATTTGAAATATATTTCTTTAATTGAAGTAGAACACAGCCAGGAAAGAATTAGAAGTTGAAAGAATTATGGTTAGCTCATTAATAATTTATAATACTTGTACAACAATTAACGGTACTTGTGGTACTTTTCTTCCTTCATTCTCTTTTTATTTCCTTCTTTTTTCCCTTCATTCCTTTTTTTTCCTTCCCTCTCTTCTTTTCATCCTTTCCCCCCTCTTTTCTTTCTTCTATCTTTCTTTTTTACTTTTTGTGAAGACCTAAGATTTCCAGGAGTTTCTGTTGTTCCTAAGTTGGTGAATATAGCTACCAAATAAGTAACATATAATTAATTAATGCCTTGTACTTCCCACTAACTCGAATTTATGTTTCTGAGATTAATACTTCAAGAATAAAATGCTTAAGGAATTCTTACTGATGGGCTTCTGAAAATCTATATTTGCTCTCATTACTAGTGAATCAGCACAGTTGATCAGAAGCGACAAACTATATGTTTGGTTAAATATAACATCTGCCTATTCCATAATATGGACATTAATTTTCATAAACAATTATTTTAGTGATGTGAAATGCCTGATAATGATCTGTTCTTTCATGCTTTCCTTATCCATATGTAAGAGAACATTCCTTTCATGTGATATTCAAATAGAACTTAGAGTATTTTTCCACTTCAGGAAATAAGTCACTGGAATCTCACATTAACTGTCTGAAGGAGCCATTCTGTGGTACTGTGTCATATGTGACAATGTTTTAATGAGGTCATTTTGGTACCATTCAGATGGGACTTCTCATGGATCTCCCTATTTTATATCAGTGACATAGTAGGAAAGGTACATAACTTGAAGCTGGAAAGCCTAGATTTAAACCCTGGCTCTACCAATTAGTGTGTAACCTTGGGCAGTAATAATCATAATCATAGTAAATAGCTTATATTACATTGTGCTTTAAGGTATATAGAGGACTGAAGATTTCTAACTTTGAGATGCATACTATTATTGTCCAACATTCTACAGATGAAACTGGAGCTCAGAGGCATCAAAAAATTTGTCTATGACAACACACCTAATATCTAAAGTGCTATTTGAACCAAGATCTTCCTGATTCTTTGTCCAATACTTGAAATACATTGCCATTCAGTAATACTCTTAGATCATCAGAATCACTGATTTCGGTGGTATCAGGAGCTCTCAATGAGCAAAAGCCCTTGGTTAAAGCAGATCTGAAACTTAGGGAGTCTTAATGAGCCTTTGGATATTCTAAGAATTTAAGTCCCTAAATCTTTGATTGCTTAGCCAGTATATGTCAGGGAAAAGAATTGAACCTAACTCTTCTTAATCCTGTTCTATATCCACTATGGAGCTCTTTCAATATTGGTGTTGGTAATCATTGTCTTAGTGATGAAGATGGTCACCAACATGGTAGCAGTAGGAACATAGAAAGGTATTTAGCACCTGTAAAATACCTTTCAAGCCCTAACTGATAGGACGAGGCTTTTTTTCAAAACTTGATACCTTTTATATAATAACTATTAGGGAGATAAGATGCCATTAGTTTGGTATATTCTAGATCAGCAAAATAAAAGTAATTTCTAGGGGAGAAGGCACTACCAGGTGAAATGGGAGGAGGAATGAAATAAGAAAGGTCTCCTGAAGAAGCTAGAATTGGAAATATGACTTGAAGGAATTCAGGGAAAATTAGGAAAAGAGATAAGAAGGAGGAGGATTCCCAAGAAGGGGGAGAGATGCAAAAACAAGAGATGGATTGTGCACTGTTCAAAAGACAGGCCATTGTAATTGTATGTTTACAATGTGATTGTAAGACTGGAAATACAGGAACAGTCTAGTTGATAAAGTGCTTGAATTCCAAACAGTATTTTATATTTGATTCTGAAGGTTATAAGGAATCATTGGAATTTATTGTTTAAGGGAAGTGGCTTGGGCAAACTTAAAATTTAAAAATAATAATAACTTTGACAAATGAGTAAAAAGGTGGTGAAGGTCTATGCTAAGGTATTAGGTGATGGTAGCCACACATTGGTTGTGGGACTCTGGCAAAATAAGATAAATTCTCAATGTCTCAGAAGACTATATTTTCCAGTTAATTTCCAGTTTTAGTAACTGGAAAATAAAGTGGCTTAGATAGGAGATGTTCTGAAGGGAGAAAGGACCAGAACTGACAAAGACTTAGATATGAGGGGCGAGAATGAGGAATTAAGGATGATACCAGTATTGCCAGGCTGTGTAAGACTAAGATTCTGAGGAGAGTAGTGATCTTAATAAAAATGGACATTAGAAAGAGGGAAGGAGGTTAGAGTAAATCATGAGTTCTACTCGGAATATGTTGAGTTTAAAATGCCTATAAAATATCCAGTTTGAGACATCTAACTAAAAGGCAATTGGTGATGTGGGACTATATCTCAGGATACAATCTAGAACTGGTTACATAGATTTAGAAATCATTTGGATATTGATGATTCTTAAACCATGAATCATCAACTTGGAATGCATTATATGGAGAAGAGGGCCTACAGTTGAGGCACGGAGAATGCCAATAGTTAGTGAACATCACATTGATGAGGAATCTGCAAAACAAACCATGGAGGGATCAAGATGGATAGAAGAACCAGGAGAAAGAGATTTCAAGAAAATAATTAGAGGAAAGGAGAATGTAAAAATGGTAATCAAGTGTCAAATACTGTAAAGATCTCAAGAAGGATAAAGATTGAAGAAAAAGTCATGAAATTTGCCACTTAGGATATCATTGTTAATTTTGTAGAAAATACTTTCAGTTGAATTATGAGATAAGACATATAAGTACAATACAAAGAGATGGTGTGCAATAGAATCAAGAAGACTTGCGTTCAACTTTATTCCTAGCACCAAATGTTTATATAAGTTTAGGCAAGTAACAACCTGTCTGCATCCTCTTGTCAATTCAATAATACTGAGTTGCAAAGGAGTTAGTTGTCTAGATGGGTAGAAGGAAATCTGCTCTGGTAATTGCCTACAACAATGAAAACACAAATCTAGTATTAAAAAAAGTATGACTTACACCTTTATTGAGTTTTCTGTTCAAGTTATTGCTACTATTCTTACCATTAGATAGTTTGTTTGAAAAACCCTTTAAAGAGTCAAAGCTTTATTCAAATACAAATATATCTCATCCACTTACTACAAAGACTCCCATCCCCTAGATCAGAAATATGAAAAAGAGGAAAGAGGAAAAAAGGAAAGAAAAGTTTAGTTTGCAGTTTTCAAAAGAAAAAAACTATTGGAAACTATCTGAAAATATTCAGATGGATGGGAAGCTTTTAGTTGTGATTATATTTTTATGTTAATATTATAACTATTGTGAATTTCCAAAATCCAATGTAAATTATTTCATTGTTACTAAATTATTATAATTGATTAAATTTCAAGACAGAATTTTAACTATGTCCCACCATAATTTAATATTCATTATCCTGAAAAATCTCTACAACAAGAGGCAGTATAGTATAAAAGGAGAGAGTATTGAATCTAGAGATGGAAAATATAGGTTTCCAAATCTAGGTTTTACCACTTACTAGCTGTTTCAAATCATTTAACCTTTCTAAGCCTCAGTATGTTTCTCTGCAAAAATGAGAGGCTGGATTTGATGAACTCTAAGATCAGAACTAAATCCATAGTCAAATTTATTTGGATTTTATTTCATGGGTCAATAATTTTCACAAGGAGGAAAATTTTTCATTTAAAATATAATAATTTAGCCTGCTTGTTTTCTCCTTTAAAAGAAATTGCTTCAAGTATTGCATTAGGGGTAAGGGTGGGAAATCAGATCATATAAAAATGGAGATAATGGGACAGAGAAATAATGTCTTTCTTTATATTTCAAATGAAAAAAATAGAGGGAGAATTACAGTGATATGTAAATGTTTGTTACTTATATGTTATAGAAATTGTCATCCAACTGGTATTTTTTAAATAGAGAAAATAAGCATATCTGAACATAAAGAAAAAGAAAGAATTGAATTTGAAGACTATTTGGCTATTTCAAAGCACAAAAATAGGTTAACTCTAGAATAATGCTTGACACTTATGTTTGGGATTTCTAAAATTGAACTCAGTTAAATAGCTCTAGGGAGCAAGCACCATGAAACATTAATTAAAATACTTGGGGAAAAAAATCTCCTCCCTATAGTACTGTAAAGAGAATAACACAGCGGTATAGTATAAAATAGCAGGAAAATAATAGTATCCCTTTGTTGAGAAACAGCAGTGAAAGGAGGTGCAGCTTTAGAAAGATGGATATAGCTTCTTGCCCTGAACTCATTATCAGGTAAGGTTCAGTTGACCTATGGCCTCAGGGAATTCTTGAGATGAGGGCCCTTTGCACCATACACTTTTGTCCCTGCTACCCAGACTGCAAATTTGGGAAATGTAAATGACTAGATGAGACCAGGCTCTCCATGTCACAGCTGTCACCTGAGACTCCAGAAACAGCTGTGGAGGTAGGCGAAATATATCTGAGAAAGCCCAAACAACTCTCGCCACATTCTCCAAATGTCTTCCCCTGTCTGTCAACATAACCTCTGTCTTAACTGGATTACTCCTTAGCTAGTTCCCTTTGATCCCAGTCCCCAGCTCTGCCCCTCACACTCTGGAAACTGCAGTGTCAGGATTACAGATGAAAAGAAATGTAGTAGCCTGTGTATCATCATACTGTTCAACTTGTATATCAAAATGCCTTGGTATTTCTTCAAGTTGTCTTAGATACACACTGAACAGGTGGACTGATTAATAAAGATCCTTTTGACCTCTCTGTGGGATGTTCCTCTTGCCATCAGGAGACCAGTGAATGATGGAGGCTTACTTTAGCCCAACATTTGTTGATTAAAACATACATATTTTATTGTATGAAAGTCACAAAGCCCCGATCAGTCAATATATAGTAGTATGACACATACAGTAATCAGATGTGGCTTGAATTCACTTGTCCCACTTATACCCTGTGACCATCAACAAACCATTTATTCCTTCTTTGTGAACATGTTTTCTCATTGTTAAATGAAGAGTTAGATCAGATGATTTCTTAAATATCTTATAAATTTTAAAACTATGGTCCTATGAACCTTGTTTCTTATTCTCCCCTTCGTGAACTCCAATTCCCAGCTAAATTGGCTTATTTACTCTTCCCCATTTTGGATGTCACACCTTTGCCCAGACTTTTCTCCCAGTTCTAAAGGCTGCTTCTCCTTGTTTCCATCTTTTGGAATGCCTAGCAATGTAGGGATCGAGCACTATCATACTCTCTGACTCTTTGCTAAGAGATTTGTGTCTGATTGGGATACTGTGGCAACTTCTAATGAGTCACCAATGTAATGGGTCAAAGATAAGTCAAAAAGAGCTGCCTTCATGGTATATGAAAAGAAAGAATGTGGAAAACCCATTCCCCTTGCTCATTGGGGACTTTTCTAGCATTTTCTCACTGTGTAACACAATCACACGGAAGGATTCCAGGGAAAGGGGGCAAATTGCCCTTGTTCCTCCCTCACTCCTATCCACTAGTATCAGCAAATAGCAGAGATAATGCTGGCTTGATTGAACCTAAGTTCTTTGCTACTTTCTCTTCCATTTGGATTTTTTTCTCTGAGTATCACCTAGTGATGAGCAATCCCATGAAATAAATGTTTTTAATCCTATTTGAAAGCATGTGAGTTCAAGAGTTTCTGAGTCAGGTACTGTCTACCCAGTGTGAAATGATGACTGCAAAAGAAAGAGAAAAATGCTGTGTGACCAGGAGGACAAGAACTGTAAAAGCCCAATCTTTGTCTTGAGTGGCCAGGATATCTGTTTCTTGTGAATTACTCATATCTAAAAGAAAAATGGAATGTCTATTTCAAGAGACTCATAAGGTTGTTTTTTTTAATATTCAGGAGATTAATACGCACAATGGTTTATTAGTTTATGCTTCATGTTTGTGCCAACCTAATGGATATAGTACCAGGAGTCAGGAAGAACTAAATTTGAATCCTGCTTTGGACACTTAATATGTGTGTAGCTAGGTTACTCTGAGACTCAGTTTTCTCAGCTGTAAAAGTAAAATGGAATTTTAAAAAACTACCACATAAGATTGTCACAAGAACCAATTAAACACACAATATTGTTATATTGGTACAATAATATGTTCATAGAAATCTAATAGTAATATATATAATAGGTATAAATAATAAAATAAAAATATTTTCAGTAGCAGGAAAATGAAATTCTAACTTTATTTTACTAATATATCTTAATATATAATATTAATAATATATTATATGTATATTATACACACAGTACCTTTTTTATAAGGGTCCTTCTTATCCACATGGACATGGTTTTCTAGACTTTGACCATACCTAAGCTTTCTCTTAGAGGTTTTCCTGGAGTTACTCTGAGTTTGGGGTGAAAAGCCAGAGAGCATGTGTTATTCTAGCAATCTATCCTATTGTATTGTATCTCGAGCTGATTTTATGAATATGTCTTTTCTTTATTTTAACTTGACATCACTTTTTTTTAACTTCTTTTTTCCCCTACCATTTCTACTTTATAAGATTTTGAGTTCCACTATGCCCAAAGGGTTATAAAACTGTACATTCGCTTTGATCAAGTAGTCTGACTCCTGGGTCTGTATTCCAAAGAGATCATAAAAGAGGTAAAGGAACCCACATATACAAAAATATTTGTAGCAGCCCTTTTTGTAGTGGCAAAGAACTAGAAAGTAAGTGGATTCCTATCAATTAGGGAATGACTGAATAAGTTATGATATATGAATGTAATGGAATATTATTGTTCTATAAGAAATGATGAACAGGCTGATTTCAGATAAGTCAGAAAGACTTACATGAACTGATACTGAGTGAAATAAGCAGAACAAAGAGAGCATTATATGCAGTTACAACAAGATTATGTGATGATCAATTGTAATGGACTTGAGTCTTCTTGACAATGTGGTAATTCCAGGCAATTCCAATAGAGTTGGGATGGAAAAAGCCATCTGCATCCAGAAAGAGAACTATGGACAGTGAATTATGGACAAGAAAGGGAAAATAAATAAAAAAAGCAAAAGTTGACTTTTTTATTTATTTTCCCTTTCTTGTGATTTTTTTTCCTTTTTGGTCTGATTTTTCTTGCACAACATGAGAAATATAAAAATGTAAAAGAATTGCACATATTTAACCTCTATCAGATTGTTTTGCTGTCTTGGGAAGAGGAGAGATTAGGAAAAGAAGGAGAAAAATTTGGAAAACAAAATCTTAACAAAAATAAATGTTGAAAACTAGCTTTATGTGTATTTGAAAAAGTAAAATACTATTGAAGATTTAAAAAAAAGAAATGAGCACAACATCCTCAGAAAAACCTGGAAAGACTGATATAAGCTGATACAAAGTGAAACATATTATATATATACAAAGTAATATCAACATTGTAAGATGATCAACTATGAATGAATAAGTTGAATGACTTAGCTGTTCTCAGCAATATAATGATCCAAGACAATTCTGGAGGATTTAATGATCTAAAAAAATGCTGTCCATCCCTAGAGAAAGAACTTATGGTGTCTGAATACAGATTGAAGCAAACTTTTTTTTTGCTTTATTTTACTTGAGGGTTTTTATTTTTGTTCTGTTTTCTTTTACAGCATGACTGATATAGAAATGTTTTCCATGACTACATATGAATAACTTAAAGTTTTAACAAAGTTTAAAAAGTGTTTTTATATATAACTGGGGGAAAATATTATACTCAATAAATGCCAAAAAAAGATTTTGGGTTCCAAATTTTTCTCCCTTCTCTCCCTCCCCCTTCTCCAACACAGTAAGCAATCTGATATAGGTTATACATTTGCAATTTCATGTTATTATACATAAGCATTTCATATTGTTAAAAAATCTAACCAAAGGAATAAACCATGAGGGAAAGGGGAAAAAGTCTTTATATGTGTCATATGTGTACACATATATACATACATGTGTATGTGTTATATATATATATATTTCTATTTATTCATATAGACCTATGTATGTTACCTTTCTCCTCTTATTGCCAAAGAATGTTTATTGGTTTGAATTGAATCTATATATTTGACTAATGTGTATCTCCTTTTCAGCAGATAATGTGTGTTCTTAAATGATGATACCACTGAGAAATGTATTTATAAGAGATAGATGGAGAAAGTACTAATCATGTCTTTTATTTGTCTAACTCCTCCCTTATATTCTAATGAGCTGGTTTGTGTCCATCTAGACCTAGAAATGGAACTCTCAACATGTGTGTGTGTGTATGTATGTGTGTGTGTGTATATACATATATATATATATATATATATATATATATATATATATATATATATATAAAATGCAATTTCTGGGTAAGAAGTACCAAAATTGGGAGAACTGTGGCAAATCCTCTTGTAAGAACTGCATCTTAATATAATGTAATTTAATACTGTTCTATAAGAAATGATAATCAGGCTGATTTCAGAAAAATCTGGAAAAGACTTCTGTAGAGGATCACAGATACTGGGGAATTCTGAGAAAAGATATAGTGGAGAATGGCTATTGTTAACAAATGATGAAAGAAACAGAGAACTCAAATGAATGTATTATGGCATAAATGTTTAACCTTCTTATGGCATGATCATCTGTGTGATTTAGCTCCTGCCACACAAAGTAATTTAATCATCTTTATTATGAAAACACATTTGAAATATGAACTAGTTGGAAAACATTTGTTTCCTTTCTGAGAAAGAATGCATTTCTATTCTGGAAACTAGTAAATAGTTTATGGACCTTTTGATTGAAACATACTGCAGTAAATGTAGTAAAGGTTTGCAAAGTCACCAAATCCATTGGATTTAGGAGAGAGACCAGCAGACCATCTTTATATAAACATATACATGCACTGATATAAAGAGTTTTCAGATTGCTAGAGATCCTGTTCATCTGTCCCTTTTGAGAAGGTGAAATACAGAAGCTCTGGCTGATTTCTTGATTTCAAGGCTACTAGACAGAAGAAGGATGTGTCAAGAAAAGGAAACCTCCTTCATGATAACCTGACATCCTAGATTTCACAAGCACCCTACCCAACAGTGTTGATTCTGGAAATCTTTTCTGCTGTGGCTGGGTGGTTTAACTGTTCCAGGTCCTACTAAAGTCAGAGAAAATCACTTTCTGCCTCCCTAAGTCCAGAACTATTTTCAAAAGCTTCTCCTGCTTCATAATTTTCTTTTAAATTCGGCACGCTGCTTTACCTAGCTTATTTGCATATTTGCAGAGGGCAGTGCAAAGTGTATTGGATTTTCTTAAGCATGCTTAAGCTTATTTACATAGTCAATTAAATTAGTGTGTACCTAGCATTTCTTCCTGAAATTAAATTTTTGGAATATATATATTTTGTCTGAAATGCCTACATTCTGTGCTCAAAAATCCTAGCATGACTCATATTGCATGATACATTCAAGTATCTGTAGATGAGAGAGGAGCTGGGGGATTACTGGTAGCCTGTGAAACCAAAAGCGCACAAAGGCAGCAGCCGATTGACTGTTAAGCTTTTGTTCGGTTAATGAGCAGAGGTGAGTCGTTCTGTGGATATTGATGCTTGATGCCTTTTTGAAATCACTTCTTTAAATAGGAATGGGTCAAAGGCAAACATCAGTTAATTTGTAGTTTGGGTCTATAAAGACTTTCAGGAGGCAGATACAATTGTTTTCAAAAACAATATTCTCTGTGGGAAAGCTGACCATTTCCTATGTTCCTGGGTCTCGTGTATCTCAATGTAGGAACATCCATCTTTGAGCTGTTTTTTTTTTTTTTAAATCTCAGTTTTCAGTTCTTCACTTTATTTTTCTGTATTGACTTTTAGATGATACAGAAAGTAAATCTTATTGAAGTTGTAAATTCCTTCTGATTTCCTATCTCATCTCCAATGTTGCACTTGATATAGTGTCTTCTTAAAAGTCTGGTAGTGAAACCAATATACTGATTCTATTTATTTCACTGTTTAGCAGTTGTAGATTTTTTCCTGGCAATGACTACCTGGGATGTCAGTGAGATGCCTTCAAGCCCTGATAATGGAGCAAGCTGTGGGTGTGCTGTTGGAACCCTAGGGTGCCATTAAAAATCACGGAGTTGGGTCTGTAGGGCTTCTTACTATGTGGAAAGCAGAAAAAGATTGAAAATGTATTTGAACTGATTAAGAACATTCCTGGAATAAAAATAAAGAGATGGCTTTTCTGAGAGTTGATTATACTTGCAGAATGATCTGTGCCTAGATGGTCAATGTCATATAAACCCCCAGATTTGGAGTTACGTCTCAGGCCTGTCACCAACCTGCCACACGAGCCTCAACAAGTCTATTCACAACTCTATGCCTCAATGATCTTATTGATAAAATAGGGATAATATGCCTGCTACTGTCAGTTTCCTAGGGCTGTTGATCAAATGGTTTGAAAGCCCTTGTAAAAGTAGAAATACAAGGTTTTAATAACAGCCACCTTGGTTTAGTGATTTAGATCTGGAAAGTTATTGAGTCCTTGTCCTATACATAAGAAAATTGAAATTTAGAGACTTCAGTTAACTGACTTGCTGACGTCATACAATAAGTAGGCACCTGTCTTAGGATTGGAATCCATATCTTCCTACCTCCAAATTTTTCCCCCAATCAATATTCCAGGCTGCAATTACTATAGGATGCTGTCTCAGGATTCTCCTCCCCCAAGATGTTCTTTTCCTCTTTAAGGGCATTATTTTTCCCTCAATTTAAACCCAGCTAAAGAAATGTCAGCCATGGCAAAGGGCATTTCCAAGATATTTATTTACTCTAAGTGGCCTAATACTAGTCTCTTAGAAATTTAATCTACCATAGGTGTCAAATATGTATCCCACAATACTCTGGAGTATAGTATGAATCATATTAAAATGTAATTGGGAGGGGCAGTTAGAAGGCGCAGTGAATAGAGCACCAGCCCTTAAGTCAGGAGGACCTGAGTTCAAATCTGCCCTCAGACACTTAACACGTCCTAGTTATGTGACTCTGGGCAAGTCACTTAACCCCAATTTCCTCATCAAAAAAAAAATTAATTGGGAGATATTTAACACAATAAATTAAAAAAAAACAAAATAAAAGTAACACAATTATAAAAACAGAATACTGCTTTTTTTTTTTTTTTTAACCCTTGGCATCTGTCACCTCATTTGAACTCAGTTCCACCAGACTCTATGGCTGATGTTCTATTCACTACACCATTTAGCTGCCCCAGTAATGCTACTTTTAAAAACTAATATTGGCAAATAGGAATCCTTATATACCCATTAATAGATCCCATTTCTATTTGAGTTTCACAATCACTGAGCTTCACCTCATGTGGATGTGGAGCAACATTCATCCTCCTGAATTTAAATCTAACTTCAGATACTTTGTAGCTGTGTGACCCTGGGCAAATCACTCAATCCTGTTTGCTTCACTTTCCTCATATGTAAAACAAACTGGAGAAGGAAATGATCAACCATGGTCTCAAAGTCCATGGAGACAAGTGATTAAATTTATATGGAGTCCAGCTTGTCTTAGAACCTGACAAACTCCTAAAGGATATGAACAGACAAATTCTCAGATGAAGAAACTGAAACTATTTCTAGTCATATGAAAAGATGCTCCAAGTCATTATTAATCAGAGAAATGCAAATTAAGACAATTCCGAGATACCACTACGCACTTGTCAGATTGGCTAAGATAACAGGAAAAGATAATGATGAATGTTGGAGGGGATGCAGGAAAACTGGGACATTGATGCATTGTTGGTGGAGTTGTGAACGAATCCAACCATTCTGGAGAGTAGTTTGGAACTATGCCCAAAAAGTTATCAAACTGTGCACACCCTTTGATCCAGTAGTGCTACGATCCAGTAGTGCTACTACTGGGCTTATATCCCAAAGAAATTCTAAAGAAGGGAAAGGGACCTGTATGTGCCAAAATGTTTGTGGCAGCCCCTTTGTAGTGGCTAGAAACTGGAAAATGAATGGATACCCTTCAATTGGAGAATGGTTGGGTAAATTGTGGTATATGAATGCTATGGAATATTATTGTTCTGTAAGAAATGACCAGCAGGATGAATACAGAGAGGCTTGGAGAGACTTACATGAACTGATGCTGAATGAAATGATCAGAACAATAATACTGTTATGAGGATGTATTCTGATGGAAGTGGATATCTTTGACAAAGGGATCAATGATGAACAGAATCAGCTACACCTAGAAAAGGAACACTGGGAAATGGATGTGGGCTACTTGCATATTTGTTTTTCTTCTCAGGTTATTTTTACCTTCTGAATCCAATTCTTCTTGTGCAACAAGAGAACTGTTTGGTTCTGCACACATATATTGTATCTAGGATATAGTATAACATATTTAATATATATGACTGCCTGCCATCTAGGGGAGGGGATGGAGGAAGGGAAGGGAAAAATCAGAACAGAATTGAGTGCAAGAGATAATGTTGTAAAAAATTACCCAGGCATTCTGTCAATAAAAAGTTATAATTAAAAAAAAAGAATCTGACAAACTCCATTTTACTTTTTAAGGTAATAGCTATTTTATAATAAAGTTTAAACCAGTTTGAGTGTTTTTTTAACTCAAGTTATCAAAACATTTATTTTTTCAAAGAAAAGGAAAGCTAGTGAAAATACCAGCTTTATACCAAATTTTAGCAATATTGGGATTCTTACTCATTGTTTCAGTAGAAATTTTGTCAATAAATATATTTTTAGGGAAAAAAACCCTAAAAGGTTTTCCAGAAAAAATACCTTTGGTTAGTATTTGTATATTTGTACCAATTAATCCTATGTTGTCTGAAAAAAGCATAAAATTTTCTGCCTTTAATATGGAGTATGTGGTTAAACTTGTTTATAGCACTCTTTAATCTACTGTGAAATACCTTAGGAAACAGTATGGCACCATGGGATGAGATCAAACTTCAGTCCCAAAAATTGAGTTTGAATCCCAGATCTGTGACCTTGGGCAAGTAAGTCACCTAGTTTTACCAAGACCCATTTTCTTCATTTCTACAATGGATTGTTGTTGTTGTTCAGTCACAGTCGACTCTCCATGATGCCATGAGGTTTTCTTAGCAGAGATACTAGAGTGGTTTGCCATTTCCTTATCCAGCTTATTTGTCAGATGTAGAAATTGAAGCAAATAGGATTAAGTGACTTTCCCAGGGTCACACAACTAGTTAGCGTCTGAGGTCAGCTTTGTCCCTTGGCCCCAGACCCAACACTCTATCCATTACTATCTGTCCTCATGTATTGGACTAGGTGACTCCTAAAATGCTTTTAAGCCCTGGATTTATGATTATTGAATTTCTGGCTTATTTCAAAAAATAACTAAGGACATAGAACCAGATAATGAAAACTATCTTGATTTAGAAGAAAGACAAGGATTACAAAGATTACAATTATTTATTACAAAGGATTACAAAAATTGTGGAACATACTGATAACAAATTCAGGCCAATGTCAAAATATCTCTAGATATTTTCATTTAATTGTTTTTTCTCTATTACTAGAATATTTTTTCAATGCATGGGTGGTGGAATGGAGGAACTAATTTAAAGAGAAAATATCAGTTAAATGTGTGTTTTTTTAAGCCTGCAATGTGTTTCCAGATTCTGGGGGTCTAGGATGCCCTAAATTCAATTTAATTAAATTCAGCAAGTATGTACATGTCTAGTGTTTGCAAGAGATTTTAATAAACAAGCATAGAGTTAAGAAAATGTTTTGAAATATGAGAAAAAATCACTCACGGCTTTTGAGCACAGCCAATACAATAACTGAACTGAATAATTAAGGAAGGACCAAAATCTCATGTTTATTATGTATATTAATGTGAAGAAGATGTTTTAACAACCTAGAATATACTCATAGGAAATGACAGTATGAAAACAGGACTCAATCTAGAGACAAGGGAATTTCATTCTGTATTAGTCTTATGCCACTTATTTGGCTGTGACTTATCTGGCTAAATCATTTTCGTCATCTTTAAAATGGGGAGTGTGGTAGAGAGAGCTCCCTTTTTTATGTGTACATATATGGTTTTATTTTCAATACCAATATGTTAAACCAAAAACATCAAGAGGGCCATGGTGACAAATATATGGAAAGTATTCTTTGACAAGATCAGCTGACCATTCACATGATGGTTTGAACCTGGAATTGTTTCAAAGGATAACTGGAGAGCATAAGTCTTAAAGTGAATATCAGTTACAAACATGGTATATTTAATGACAGTTTTCCTTTCATGATATAAGGATGAATATTTACAGCTCCTCAAAATTATGTCCACTTGTGTTCATTCCTTCTAGATTCCTAACTCTTATCATGAACAAAATGGTACCTGTTCTATTCCTTATCATCATTATTATTATTTTAGTGAGGCGATTGGGGTTAAGTGATTTACCCAGGGTCACACAGCTAGTAAGTATTAAGTGTCTGACTCCAGGTCCTCCTGCCTCCAGGGCTGGTGCTCTATTCACTCGACCCTCTAGCTGCCCCTCTTCTTTTCCTAATAAGGGGGAAAAAAGTGTGGAATTATTAACAGTCATTTGAAGATAGAGTATGGCCATTTGATTAAAGGCAGTTATTCCTGATATAGTTGTAGAGGTGAAAGAAAAGCATCTTATGCAAATCAATCAATCTATAAAGGTTTATTGTTTATAATAATCAGGTCTCTAAGTGTTCTATATACACTTTAAGCAATGCCAAAGATCCATGCATACAAGGGATTTAGCTTGAGTCCCTTCTGTCTTTTGGATCAGGTAACTTTTTTTTTAACCATAGGTCCCCTACTCAGGGATTTCTCTTCCACCTCATGTCAAGTAGAACCAATATGGCTCCACTATGAATCTTAATAAATCCACTAACTGAGGGATTATAATGATAGGAGAGAGAGCGAAAAGGACCTTTTCCCTTAGGAACCAGACTTGTAGAAAAGTAACAGAGGGCATGGTGATTACCATGAGGTTGGGTAATAAAGAAGCTATCCTAAATTTGCAATGAGTGTATATAGATTTAAATTATATCTTTGCTACTTCCCTCATGACATTGGCAAGTCCCTGAACTGTCCTCAGTTTCCTCATCTGTAACACAAAGAGGTGGGATTTAAACTTGTTGATATTAAAATTCTCTTCCTTTTTTAAATTTATTATTTTATGAACTAGAAATTCAAAAAGGAATATTCACTATACTTCCTCATTCACCATTAGCCTGTTTTTTTTTGTATTTTTTTCTATCTTAAAAATATAGTCATAAAAACCTTTTAAAATTATAGGACAATAAGCTATATTTCCATTAAAAATTTTAATGAAAAATTTATTGATATGATACTACAGGTCTTCTTGTTTTGTTTGTTTAAAATAATACAAATTAGGAGGAAAAGTCCCTAGCCTTGGTACCTGGGAGTCCCAGAGGATAATGTTATTAATAATGTCACTAGGAGTTATAAGGCATAAACATAGGAAGAAGGGGAAAAAAGGAAAGAAATATGAAGCAAAGTGATAAAGAAAATGAAAATAAAGGGAGTGATAAATTGCCCTGGCTTATATTCAAGATTTCCTCCCCTTACCTTAATGTATGACAAGAGAATTTTAGATATGGGTAACCTCAAACCAAGTATATGTTATCATAATAATAAAACAGTTTATAAAATAGTGGACCAGTGAAAATGAGTGGAAATGTAGTAGATTTTAGCTTAATTCAGAATTAATTCCCAATATCTAATTTAGCCCAGAAATTAATTCCATTTGAAAAGATGCCATTGTAAACTTCAGGTATTTGCCCTGAAAACCACATATACTGTAGCGAATGCATTTGTATCCTTACAATTGGCAAATGAACAAATCCATTCAGGGAAAATGCAGTTATCTTATTGAGCATTATAAAAAGAAACCTGATGATAACATTTTATTTCACATGAAAAGAGAAAGGTCTTCAGGTAGAACATACATAAAGGATTATTCAACCTGATTCAAAATCAAGTGATTTTGAAATTATTTGTCTTTCAATCTTCCAGACTGTAAATTATGAAAAAAGCTTAATCAAAATTTATCTTTTTTCCAATGGTAGGGTTAGGCAACCAGTAACAAAGAAAAAAACTAACCTTCTTACTTTAAAAATAAATAAATAAAGCCCAAGATGAAAGCACTTTCTTTATATTTTGTCCTTTTCTTAGCTTTGAGTAAGTTTTTAAAAATTTATGTATTTGTCACATTATTTTAAAAAATATTAACTTCCATGGATTTATCTTTGGTGTGAAAGGGCTGGGGGGGGGGGGGGAAGATGCTGAGCTTCTTAAACTAGCTTCATAATTTAGAGAATAAAAATGTTGACGTACTCTATTGTAACCTGATCAAAGGCATTATTATTGTACACTCTTTAATTTGGGATGATTCTTCTAATGTTCAGTCCCAATTATTCTGACTTCTGCTGAGAAGGGTTGACATGTGGTATTTTTATTTAACATAGATCTAGGAAGCTGGATAATTTAAATAGACGGTTAAATATATCCAGTACCTGAAATAAGCTTGCATATATGAAGCTTTGATTTGTAAAATTGGCTGAGTTTCAATCAGTAAGAACATCATTTTAAAATAGCATCTCCATTAACTGCATTATCTAGCAGGTTCTGATTTTTGTCTTAACTGTTAAATTACAAATAAGGTAGTGAATGAACAAATTGTTTCCTACCACTGATATAACAATGAATGTTTTATGGAAAGTTTTCATCTAAATGTTTTGTGTTAACTTGGAACATATTTGATTCAGAGTTTCATGGTATTATTGTAATTAATAATTCGTTTTTATCTTTATGCTCAATAGAATTGTTGCAGAAATGATCCTAGTTAAAATTAATCTCTTAACTATAGCTGGTTTATGTTTCATATTTTCTGGACTATGGTGCAAGTGATTAAAATAACTTCCTTTTGTAGATGAATAAAAATATTGAGATGTAAACTCATCTTCTTTAGACTTATTGAAAATATCTAGGGTAAAATTCCAGTGACAGACAAGATGATAGGTATGATATATGCCACAGTCTTTTCTCATATGATTTTGATATCTTCTTTGTATTTTAAAAGGTCTTCATTACACATAACAAGATATTATGAGTATAGGTTATGACAACATCTATCAAAACAATTTTTCTTATTTTTACAGATAAATGTTATATCTAGATCATTGTGGGTAACAATGCTGCCCATGGTAAATGGTTCAGTCCAGGATAATTGATATGATGAGCATTCCAGGACATCTGAAGTCTGTGCCATCATCATTTTTTGAACAAGAGTTAATCACCTATTAATTAATAACAATTGAGCTTCTATTATATGAGTCTAGTCATCAGGTTATGTTTTCCCAGGTATTTATTGGATGATGAATTTGTGTGGTTTATGTTGATGTGCTATTGAAGAGAGCTGCTGTATCTTTGTAATATCTGCATTGATCAATAAGTCAGCTCCCTAAGAATAAAACCTGGCTATTATTTCCAATGGCTTTTCTGGCTTCTGCCAAGTCTCAGCTTAAAACTATACTTCTTTGGGAAGCCTTTCTTGATCTCTCTTAATTCTAGCACTTTTCTAGTTTATACTATATATCTATCTAGTTCTAGTTTATACTGTATATTATATACAGTTTATTGTTGTCTCCCTCATGAAACTGTGAGCTTCCTGAGAGCAAGAACTGTCTTTTTTTTGTTTTTTATAATCTTAGCACTTAGCATAAAACCTAGCATATGATAGGTATCTAATAAATGTTTATTGGCTATTGATGATCTGGTCCTAAATTGCCAAATACAGATGACTTAACCAATTGGTAATTCATTCCTCTTTGTCACTGTATTGTTGGTTGATAGAAGAGGGAAATAAGAACTGATTTGCTCTTCAGAGCAGCAAGCTCTTCTAGCATTGAACTGGTTGCTGTTTTAAATGTAAGTTTAGAGGCGTGTGTGTTTCTTTCAGCTCCTCATGAGATATTTCTTGTGTGGCTTCATCTGTCTTTATCCAATGATCAAAGAGCTTTATTCCTCTCAAATTGCTTAAGGATTAATCAGAACTAGTTGACAATTCAGATGGATTCAATGGCCCTATGTGATTATATTAATTGGAAGTGGAGTTGAAAACCTCTATTATATTGAGTTCATAGAGATGGCCCCCACTGAGGACCATTTGATTACACCTTTGGATCTTAGCTGTTTCATAGATTCTATCCAGAGGCAAACCACTTTCAGCTAACATCTGACAAATCCATTGGGATGGACTTATGGCCATTCTTTACTTTTGTATAGTGAAATGGTCTGTTTATTTCAAAATTATTAATGCAAGTTTTCAACTTGTTTCATATCCTTTGAAAATGGCTATCAGTACCCTTTCTCCTCTTTGACAAGAAAGTATTAACCTTTCCATCACTGCCTTAGAGTGATGGAATCCATTGCTTCATTAATATTGTACAGGCTTTTTTTCAGGATATTTGCCAATAAGTTATGGTCCATTTTACAATTCCAAAAGTTTATGTTAAGACTGATATTATAAGGGTGTTAAGTGCTGTAAGTGCATCCTTTCATTTCAGCTTTGATTTCAGGATACCAGTGATAGAAGAGCCTTCTAGACTAATTGAGACTTGGAGAGCCATTTGTTCTTATGCCAAATGGCCTATGACCATGTGATTTTTTTTTTTAGTTCTGATAGATAATATTAATATCCTTTGAAGTAATTTACTTTTCTGTCAATGTATGTGTAATACTTCTTCCCCTTCTCATTTTCTGTGTTTATTCTGATTTGGTATAAAAGAGAGAGCATTGGACATGTAATCCTCAAATATGAACTTGAGTCCCACCTGCAGCAATTAGGAACTAAATAATCTTTGCTAAGTGACTTAAATTGTTTGCCCCCAAGGTAATAATATCTGTACTATTTCCTTACATGATGGATGGAAAGAAAGTACTTTGTAAAGTTATATAAAAGTGAGTTAGGATTATGTGTAAATAAGAATAAATATAGTCCAAGGCATTTTCTTATGAGTAAAATGTTTGTATAGATGCTACTCAAAGATCTTTGCTTTCTTTTTGATTCTTGAATGTGTTCTAGATAAAAGATTTTGCTGCATAGTTGTTTTATGGATGTGTGAAGTATGACTGGTATTTTTAATATTAAATTATTATTTTTTTCTTTTTGTTTTTTTTATTAAGCTCAGGTTCACTTCTAATCATCTTTTTCTACACAAATGTAACTAGAAGAGGATTGGCAAAGAAACATGCTAAATTTTTATACTATAATCATTTAGAATTATCTCTGTGTCCATAGCAGCAATGGAATTGAAAGCCTGTTAAAACTCCTAAAGAAACCCTTTCTTGCATTCTGAAATCTAGGTTGCAGCAACATCCATATTGAATGTCTAAACAGCTACCTGAAAACCTCTCTTGTTGATTTGGAGTTACTTCAGGAAAGATAGCCCACACTGTCAAGACTCTAGGATTAATGGAAAGCAGGGCTATTATTTTTTGTCTTTTGAGACTAGGATTCTATCTTTTTCATCATTTGGGCAGCTTTTAATAAGTCTTAGTTCAAATTATATAACCAATTGACAAATACATTAAGGGAAATTAAATTTTATTCTTAAATTAATTCTCTGGATTATTGCTGGTTGGTTTTCTTCAAGCCTTCTTTCCAAATCTTTTTAATTAATATTATTTTTAAGGTAGAATAGTTCCTTTCTACAAATTCTTCTTTGCTTTGCATTAGATGTCCCTTCATCCCTGGAATGCCTTTTAGGATTCATAGCTTCCTCTAAAGTTTAGCCCTAACACAACCCCCTACATAAGCCTTTTCTGTTAGCTAAGACCTAAACCTTTTCAAATTATGTTATATTTAGTCATTTGTAAATACATACATATATATATACATATATATATATCAATAACAAATAAGTTCTTCAATGATAAAAACCTCTTTCTTGTCTTTGTATTTCTAGCCCTTATCACAGCACCTAGCAGATAGTAGGTGCTTGCTGATCAATTATCTGAGTGATTGATTATGCTTCATCATAGTCTATAGATTCTCACAAGCTCTGACAAGTCCAAGTAAACTAGCAAAGCACTTTGTCTTTGCCATTTCTTTCCTTTGTGACCTTCAGTCCCTCTACTCTCCAAAAGTTTATATATCACTTTTAAGGTTTATAAAGAAACTACAATGCTTTGGTGTACATTATCTTGCAATGACCTTTTGAGGCTAAAAAGTTTAGTAGTTTCATTTGTATCCAGTTCTTTGTGACCCCATTTGGGTTTTCTTGATACTGGAATGTTTTGCCATTTCCTTTTCCAGCTCATTTTTGCAGATAAGGAAACTGAGGCAAACAGAATTAAGTGACTTGCCCAGAGTCACACAGCTGGTATCTGAGGGCAGATTTAAACTCAGGAAAATGAGTCCTCCTGAATCCAAGTTTAAGATATCTGGAATTCATGAAGATCAACATTCCCTTCAATTATGCTGAACACAATTGGTCCATGGTTGTACTTTTCCTGACTATACTCACTACAGCTGGTCAACCTCTATGCTTGGAATCTGTCTTACTTTTTTTCTAGCTTGTTGAAGCTCCCAGTGAACCCTCTGGGAAATCCTCTAGCTGCTTCTAATTTTCACTACATGATTTACCCATCTTCTATTTAAATCAAGCAGTTCTCTAAAGGCATCTACTTCAAAATTCCTTATTATATGCTTTTTGACCAAATAAAACCTAGAAAATCACTAAGCTATCTATTAAAATCATTTTAAATGGATATTTTAAAATAATTTTTAAAAATTTTTTAATATAATATTTTTTTAAAATAATATCTCAAAAGGAAGCAAATACATGTGGTTTGTAATATTTTTAAGGACTTTAGTTATTTTATTCTGTGAAAATTATTTATATTTAACTTTAAGCAATTACTGGGCACAAGGGATTGGGCTATTTGGCCCTCTCCCTTCTCTACCATGGGACCTAGGTAAATGGTACATGACATATTCAGGCCTGAAAGAGCCTTGCTTTTAATGAGAAAGGGACTAAGCTTTTTGATACATTAACCTCTCACTCTGGTGCTTCAGGGTAAAATTATTTAAAGTTTAGATTTTGGCTTATTTCTAGTACCTATTCAAAAAGGCAAAGTAGAAAAGAACTCAATTTGTTAAACAGGTATTTATTTTCTACTTTCAAAAGAAATGCTAAATATTAAAGACTTACAGCTTTTTATTAACACAATAACCAAAAATAAGATCATCAAAAGAACTCACATTTTATATTACACCTACTGTGTTCCAGATGTTGTGATTCATGCTTTACAGATATCTCACTTGATCTTCACAACAACCCTGAGAAATTTCAGTTTTGTGTTTTAGTTGAGAAAATTGAGGCAAATCAGTTAAGTAATTTACCCAAGATACATAGCTAAGCATTTGAGATAGTATCTGAGGCAGTCTTTGAAATCAGGCCTTCCTGATTCTGAGCACAGATCTCTATCCCCTGCTCCACCAAGGTTCCTGTAATTTCCTTTATAACCACTGCCAGGATCTGCTAGGTGGTTGTAACAATTTGAGAATATATTGCATTTTGAAGGATTGCTGACTAAGGCATTTTACATTTCACTTTCACTCTACACTCTCTATCCCAGAATTCACATATTCTGATAAAGGAGGCCAGAGCTTAGATTTCCTCTTTTTGTCAGTGGTCATCTTCTCCACTCGAAAAACTCTCTTTACCACCAGAGGTAACCACCAGAAGAATCATTCAATGATTCCCGAAGCCTTTTTAAACCAAAATTCGACCCAAGCCTGAGTCTACCTTGAAGTTGACTCTTAGTCACCCTCTCAAATGGCAACCCAGGAGGGAGCACAAAGGGAATTTTTATGTTCTAGCAGACACATGAAAGCAGTTACCATCATGCTAAGATAGAGAAGAACCTGCTCATATGCTACCCTTCCCTGGAAGCCTTGGATCCCTGATATCTCTTGAAGGGTCATAGGAATAAAGAGAACCAGAAAATGTACCTTCCTTTTCCTGACTCCATATTCTTCCCTGTTACCTTGTAAAAGAGCAGCAGTGAGGACTTAAGGATCTCACATTGTTTGCCATTTCATACCCAAAGCATCTCTCCCTTTCCATATGTGTTCAGAAGCAGTCAGGGAGTTCTTCATCTCTGTTGTTCCCAAATGCTGAATCACGCATATGCTCAGCAAAAACCAAGCAGGTAATATCTTCCTATGTTCTGTGCAAACCTCATTATATAAGTATAGTTGCAATTTTCTTTTCTTATGCTCTTTTTAAGTTAAATAAATATGAGGTGCAAAGCTTTTAAGACCTGTAAAATCTCTCCATCAGATGCATACTGCTGTGAAAGAATAAATTGCTTTCATGGAGATTTGGGAGGAGAAAAAAAGATATAAAACAACTATGGGATTTGTCATTCAGTTGGCTAAGCAGCATGCTAAAATTTACAGATATTAAAAATAAAGAACATAATCAACATTATTATAGACTTTCTATTTATTGAACAATTTGACTTTTAAATAATATGTATTCCTCCCTTCTCCCCCAGTGAATTTTCTTTGTACCCTTTGAGAAGGAAGCATGCCAAATTGAAGATTGAATGGCTGAGACTTTTGTAGTCACAGTTTTATCGGTAATTAGATGTATGTTCTTGGGTAAATCATTTTAACTTTCTAGACTTCAATTTATTCATCTATGAAATACATAGTTAGAGTTAGATGATTAAAAAAATTGTAACTGTGACTTACTAAGAAATAGGAGTATCGACTATTCAGAAATCATTTGCATATTTAAATAAAATATAACTGGGAGAATTTTGGGTCTGGTACTTCAGAGAATTTAAATTTAAAGACTGATGAAAATAATTCTTTATTCAGGTGAAAATTTTTTTAAGTAATCAAGGAAAAAATCCTGGTTGTTTTTTTTTCTTTGCTTCTAGGAAATCTTTCACTTTAACATTTAAATTTAACATTTAGGTTACAGAACTCTAAACTAGCCAGAAATAATTTCCTTATTACTTTACCCTCCTCTCCAAAATGAACTATGAGTTATTGCTGGTATTACACCTGGTTTTTACAACTTTCAGAATGAGTCTTCCAACATTTAAATCAAAGGGACAACACAGATGTCTCCACTATAGGTAACTGAATATACTTAGCTCAGAATTATTTTCTTTTTAGTCTACAGATATCAAAAACAGAAGTCAGACACTTTGTAATGTTTGTTTTAGTTGTATAAGTAAACTTGAGTAATAAAGAAAATTGTCAGGCTGCCTGCTAATTAAATGGTGTTATTACTGCAAATTTAAAGAAACTATTCCAATTTATTTTAAAACGACTCATTATTCTGTCATGCCAACCTACTTAGTTAAAACAAAGCTTATAGTAGCGATGGAGATTAAAGATAATATAAAGATAAATTGATCTCTCTCTTTACACTGAGATAATGGGTCCCATAAAGCTAGTGAGTTATTTTCTATATACAGCTTCCAGTAGAACCTTTTAAAAAGCAAAGACTTATAATTACAACATTAATTTCCTTTCACTTAAAAATGGCAATATATAGATAGGTAAATATCTGTGTATTGTATTGCAAGTTTAATTTATATGTACATTTTACAAACATTTCATCCATAGAACCTTTACTGAGTAATAATTGAAACCTGACCTTCATCTTTTAAGAAGGATATTGGGTTCATTCTTAAATTTATTTCTCTTATCAGTAGAAAAAAATAAAATGCATTTAAAAATCATTTTTATAAAAAAAAAGTATTTTTCTTAGACTATCCATCTCTAATTCTAATTCTATATGGAAAAAATGCTTTTGGAATATTGGATTGAAGTGGACACTAATTCCCTCTACTGAAATATGGTTGCTCATGATAGTGAATTTAAAATTACTTTACCTCTTCTGAATTTAGATCTCATATGGAGTTTGAATTCACTTCATAGAAGAAAATTTTGCTCAAGTCTTAATTTCCATAGACTTGGGTGTATGTTCGTGTGTGTGCATATGTATGTACATACACCTACTATAGAATGCATATGTGTATATATACAAACATGCATATATATGCATATATGCATATATATGTACATAAAAATAATAAGAATAACATTAACTTTTCAAACAACCTTCTAGAGAATTATAGGTCCTCTATTTCATCCTGTATTTCACATAGATTTTGGGTTTTTTATAAAGTTGTTGCAACTACAATTTATTTTTATTTTTTATTAGATTTTAAATAGTGTCTGTTTTTGTTTACCTTTCAGTAGTAATTTATTTTTTAATTACAGATAGTTTTCAACATTCATTTTTATAAAATTTTGATTCCCCCAATTTTTTCTCCCTCTTTCCCTTACTTTTCCCCTCCCCAAAGCAGCAATCTGATACAGGTTTAACCATATTTTCATATTAGTCATCTCACACATAGATTTTGACACTTTTTTTTTGGTAATCAGGACCCACTAAAATAAAAGTCCCTAGGCTATAACTATTATCCTTCCCTTTCTCATTCCCAAAGGCACTTTCTCCCCTTTTTTAAGCCTTACAAAGAATTAGCACCAAAAAATTGGGGAGGGGAAGGAGGGAGAATATTAGGAAGGAAGCAAGAATCCCCATTAGAAATTTTTTGAAAGAGAAGAAGATAAGGCACAAGAATATCAAGCAGCTTGAGAAATGAATTTGAACAGTCATTCTAGTATTTAGCATTGTTAAGGTATGGATGCCTTGAGGATGGGCTAGAATATTGCTTATCCTTTCACTTCTTTATAAGCAGCAGAAAGCTTTGGTTAACAGTGCAGAAACTCCCTTGCTTAGGTAGATGTTACATTGTAAGTAGTAATCCTTTTGAAGTGCTAATTTTTTTAAAGTTTAAACATATTAAACTGAAGGAGTTTAGAACTGTGCATAAAAGGGCCTTTTTATCTTTAGGGGTTAGTATTTCTTCCTTTCTCTAACTTTTAGGTTTTCTACTCTCATCATGCCATTTTTGTGTGGGCTATGCTTGGGCATTAATAGAGTCAAAAAACTAATGCACCTGGCACTTGAGAAATCATATCCTAGATGAATATACTCAAGTTTAATTTATTTGACAAAATCAGAGCTGAGCATTTACAAAACCATGAGTTTATACTCTGTATCTTGTATGCATGTTTGAGTGTTAATGTGAAATGTAACAATAAATATAATTTAATGAATTAATAAATAATATATTCTGAATAAATCTATGTGGAATAGATTCACAATAAAAATCAGAAAAAAGTAGCTTGGATCTGATGTCCCTTGAACCAACATCCTGACTTTTAAAAAATATTGTGTGTAGGAAGGTTCCTCTAAAGCAAGCAATTGGTCTTGAAGATGGCTTTGCATCCTTGGTTTTATAGCCCAGTTTGGAGGATCATTTGACTATATTGTTGGGATTTTCAACCTACCGATTTCCCTCTTCAATTCTAGATATGCTATTGTCTCTTTCTTTTGTTTCTTCTACCTCTCCCCCCACCTATCTTCAGCCCCTTTTTAAAAGTGGCTACCTTTTGAGTTAGTTTTTTTTTTTTTAATTAGTGATTTTCTGATACAAATACTACAAACTGAACACATATAAGAAAGAGAAGCAGGAGTTAACCAATGCAGACAAACCAAGCACAATGTCCATATTCCTCCACATTTCTGCTAGCTCTGGAGTTGGCAGGAACCTTAGAGGGCATCTGATCCAACACCCTTATGTTATAGACAAGGAAATTAAGGCCAAGGAAAGTTAAGGGATGTTTCCAAGATCATGCAGGCAGCAAGTAAATCAGTCAGGATTTAAACCAAGTGCCCAGTGAGATTTCTCTTGTGCCAAGATGAGAAGGGCAATTGCATTTCATTTCAATTTGTCTCCTTACCTAAATAATTTTCTGAAAAAAATAATAATTTTCTGAAGATAGTTTAGGTTTTGACACTCCTAGGGACTTAATTCCTTCATAATCTACTCCAAATCGGAGAGTTCACAAACATCTTCAAATGTATAAGAAATCAAGCTATTAGCTGTGTTAAGCAGAAAGTAGCTAGATTCTGATTGGAAGTTAGATTGTTCTGTTAGTTGAGCTTTGTCAATAGATTGATAGCATCTGGTCTGCACACTTGAAATTGAGTTGAAGAAGAAATTTAAATTCAGGCAAGTTAAAAAAAAAAAAACAGGTAATATATTGTGCATCTTTTCATCTTGGCCTTTCCAGGCAATCTCTCTTTTTATGCTGCAACTCAAGCCCTACACATACTCAGTTTGTGTTTTGCAACCTGCTTTACTGTCAAATGTCCTGATTTTCTGACCTAGGGATCAGAAATTGAACTATTGTAATCCCTTTGAAGGAGAGCCTTCTGGGCTTTGGGAAGGGATGGGAAATACATTTTATCTCATGTAGAAATAATCAAGGATCATTTTTCCTATCCATAGGACAAAGAAGGAACCTGGATAGATAAGGCCGATTGATATTTATTAATTAAAAGCAATTCTGAACATTATCCTGCCTTTATTACTATTTTATTTTTGAAGCCTAGAAATTGAGATACCAGGAAATTATGGGTTTAGGATGTAGTATATTTATGACCAACTTGGGTTAAAAGCCTTAAAGTCTCAGGTATATGTAGCCCACCTCAATATTTTCTCCCATATTAATCTCTTTTATTTTATCCACATCTCATTCCTTTATACTTTATTGCATCGAAAAATTATAAACCAACACTTAGGCTAACAACAAGAAGAAAATAATAACAACAGAAGAACTTTAAGATTAGGCAAAATACTTTTTAAAAATATTGCCTCACTTTATCTTCATCACATCCTAGGGAAGTAAGTGATATCATTCCCATTTTACTGATGATAAAACTGAGACTAAGAGAATTTAATCTCAAGGTCACATACCTGAGCACTTGTTTGAGGCTAGAGGTCTTCCTATCTCCAGGTTCTAGACATCTAGTTGATATTCTGTTAGATACTAAGGATATAGCACTCCACCCTGAAGGAGTTCACATTCTATATACATATATAATTATATGCAAAAATAAATTCATTATGATTTTTGAGAAATGAAAATTTGGTCAGTTTAGGTAAATATTAGCCAGTATCAAGCTACCATTGATAGCTCTGCAATATGATAAAGAGAAGACAAATCACAGGGGAAAATTGAGTCCTAATCCCTGAGATAGGAGAGTTTAGTTTGAATCCCAGTCGAATTCTAATTACTAAGCATAGTGACAATGGGCAATTTACTCGATCTACTAGTAATTTCAGGAACAATACACTCTGTCTCTCTGCTCCAGGTATTTTCTCTGCCCCCTGTACTTGGAATATTCTCCCTCCTCTAGAAAAGCTACTGTCCTCCCTAGCTTCCTTTAAGCTTCAACTAAAATCCCCACCTTCTACAGAAAACTTCCTCTAACTCTTCTTAATTCCAGTGTTTTCCTTCTTTAAATTATTTCTCATTCTTTATATAGCTTACTTTGAATGTATTTATTATATGTATTTATATATGCACACTATCTCTCCCATTAGATAATCACCATGCTCATTGACGGCAGGAACTACCTTGTGCCTCTTTTTGTATTTTTGTGCTTACCAAAATGTATGTCATATTTTGTAGTAGTTGTTGAGTAATTTCAGTCAAGTCCAACTCCCCATGACCCCATTTGGGGTTTTCTTGGTAGTGATACCAGAGTGGTTTGCCATTTCTTGCTCCAGCTAATTTTATAGGGAAGGAAACTGAGGCAAGCAAAGTTAAGTGATTTACCAAGGGAGGTACTTAATAAATGTTCATTGATTAAAATAGCCATAGCTAGGGATCCACTTAAATCTACTCCATCTCTCAGGATCAATCAAATTATTCAAATATCTTTCCAGAAATACAAAAATTGCCTAATTGCATTTTGATATTGAGTACCATGTTCCAAACTAAATCAATAATTGAAAAATGTTCTGGAAAGTACATGATACTACAATAAACATAGCTAGGAAAAAATATTGAAAAAATACATCTACAATTAAGGTTTTATACCTCTCAAGAAGATAACAAAAGAGCTATTTTACAATTTGAACATGAAACATTTGTAACTGGTCAGATTGTGGAATTATTGAAATAAGGAACAGGAAAGAAGCTCAGAAGTCACCAAGGTCTTCTTAACCAAAGTATGAATCTTCTAAGTGTGTGATATGATGATATAGTTCTTAATGGTTATCTTATCTTTGCTTAAAACCTTGAGTAGTGGTAAAATTTACCACTTTGTGATGTAGTCTAAGCTGCTCTAATTGTTAGGAACTCTATTTAATCAAGCACTTATTAAGGGCCTACAGAATACTGCCAGCATCATACTAAGACTTGGGCAAAAAAATCCAACCAAACAAAAAACTGAGTTTCTGCTTTCAAGGGACTAACAATCTAATGAAGGAAATAACGTACAAAGAACCATGTGCAAGTGATATACACAGGACAAATTAAAGATAGTCTCAGAGAGAAAGCATTAAGATTAAGGATGTCATTGTTTGAAGGTCAGTGTTAGTATAATTGTTAGATAACTCCCTCTAGTAGCTCCTTCCTCTTTGGGTACTAGTATAAAAAGCCTTTGTGTTTTTATTCACTTGTCCAAAGGAATCTTGTATTTTAATCAATATTCTCATTAGGACTTTGTTTATGAGTATCCATAAATTGCAAAATCCTTGTTCCTGCACTGGGAAAAATTTAGCTCTTTGGGGGCACTGCCATTTGTCATATATTTTCATGCATGTGGCTATTTAAGTGAGAATAGTTGTCCAAACTGTTATTATTTTTAATTTACTTCCCCTGTTTTAAATATTCCTTTAAAATAATCATGCTCATATTACCAGTCAGTGCTGTTTATTTTCCTGGCTACCACACCAGGGTCCCTTATAGTCAGAGTAGTTTTGGAAATGACTCTAGGTATTCTTCTAAATCTAAAAGGTAAAATGTGTTTGATGGACACTATAATTCATGGGTAGGTATATGGTCATAGTACTCAGTGAGAATATGTGTCTAGGAATGCATTTGGTCTATTCTATATACCCTGTGACAGTGTAATATATGACAAATCCAATGAAGAAAGTAAAATAGCCAGTCAGACCTCAAAAGGTATTAAGCATCCTCCTGGATCTCTGGAAAGGTCAATTTGCTGTAAAAGGACATTAATAGGAAAAGGAATGTGGTCATGAGATACAATACAGTCGTGCTGACATCAGGGGCATAAGTGTTTGGAGAACCATTTGTAAATTATCAGAGCAGGGATATTTGATAGAGGGGTTAACTCCATCCTTCCTGTGAACTCAGTCAATTAGTCAGAAAACAAATCTGAAGTATCCTTTACAAAGAAAAGCTTTGTTGTTGGTATTCATCTGTCCCCACCTATTCTCATAATATTTGAAATTTACTTTCTCTATACTCTCACCTGGCTATTTATAAAAATTAGCATTTAACTATATTTAACTATAGATTTAACTAGGCTGTGTGGATGAGTGAACAAATTACTAGTTTTATAGTAAGAGGATCTGGATTGTAATCAACCCCAGTTGCTTAGGTTCACAGACTTGGAACAGGAAGGGACCTTAAAGTACATCTAATCCACTTCCCACTTCCCCTTCACCCAGCCTCATTTTAAAGAGGAGAAAAATAAGACCCTTGAAGGTTATGCAATAGCTCAAAGTCACCCAAGATAATAAGTATCAGGGGTAGAATTTGAACCCAGATTCTTTAATTCCAGAGCACTATTCTTGCCACTACAATCCTTGTTTTTTTGTTGTTCAATCATGTCTGGATCTTCATGAGCCCATTTGGGTTTTTCTTAATAAAGATACTGAAGTGCATTGCTATTTCCTTCTCTAGATCATTTTACAGTTATAGAAATTGAGGCAAATAGAATTAAACAGCTTTCTTAGGGTCACACAACTAGGAAGTGTCAGAACTCATGAAAATTAGTCTTCCTCATGCCCAAAGGGCTCTCAAATTGTGCGTACCCTTTGATCCAATAGTGTCATTACTGGGTCCAAATCCCAAAGAGATCATATAAGAGGGAAAAGGACCCACATGTACAACAATGTTTTTAGCAGCTCTTTTTGAGGTGGTAAGAAACTGGAAACTTCATGGGTACCCATCAGTTGGGGAATGACTGAATAAGTTATGATATATGAATGTAGTGGGATGGTATTTTTCTGTAAGAAATGTTCAGCAGGATGATTTTAGAAAGGTCTGCAGACTTATATAAACTGGTGCTAAGTGAAGTTATTAGAACCAAGATTATATAATGATCATTTCTGATGGATGTGGCTCTTTTCAACAATGAGATGATTCAGACTGGTTCCAATGGTCTTGTGATGGAGAGAGCCATTTGCACTCTGACAGAGAGGACTATGGGGATTGTTGACGATCACAACATAGTATTTTCACCTTTTTATTGTTATTTGCTTGAATTTTGTTTTCTTTCTCATTTTTTCCCTCTTTTTTGATCTGATTTTTCCAGTGTAGCATGATAATTGTGGAAATATGTAAAGAAGAATTGCACATATTTAACATATATTGGATAACTTGCTATCTATGAGGGGAGGGAAATGAGAGAAAGGGAGGAAGAAAAATTTGAAACACAAGGTCTTGCAAGGGTGAATGTTGGAAACTATCTTTGAATGTATTTTGAAAATAAAAATGTTATTAAAAAAAGAAAATGTCTTCCTCATGCCAAGTCCAAGTCCAGAGTTCTATCCACTGCACCTAGTTGCTCCCTACTTTGGTGTGCTACTAACATGTTACTTGGGGCATGTTATTATCTGTAAGCCTCAGTTTCCTCTCTTGTAAATGAGGAAGTTAGCCTAAATGGGCCCCCCACCAGCTTTAGATCCATGATTCTCTATTAATTCTATTTTTGCAAAATATATATTCATAGGGAAAAAGTAGATTTAGTCTTTACACATTACTAGATAATATAATGACAGTTTTTAATATAATGCAAACTAAATTTTTTATGTTGGCAACTAATGACCACATACTTTGAATTTCTCAGTATTTTAAGGAAAGTCTTTTATTTCAACACATTCTTTTACTCGAAAATCCATAGCTGTAGTGAAGCCAGATACCAGCCAGGGGATAATTTGCAACTCAAAGACATATGTATTGTTATGTAAGTAGCCAGAATATAATATTTTGATTGCTTACTTTCTCAGTTCAGGCTTGTTACTTGTAGCTATAGTGCATTCTGTAGACTTTAGTCACAGCACAAGAATCCAATCTTCGAATTTTACAACAGTATTACAAAAGCTTATTGCAAAGGACTATACAATACCTACCTATTAAACTAATGTAGGGATTTCAGTGGTGCATTTCTTACATAAAGCACCACTCTCTCATTCTCTCATATGCATTCATTACATCTAAATCAGCCTGTAGGGAACTAAGCTTTCTTTGTTTAGAGATGCCTTCACCAACTCTTAAAACTTAAGTATGTGAAGATCTCACATTTGGGTTGAAAATTTCATTTCCTGGATTTGTTTTCTTTTTTCTTTTTCTTTGCTTTGAGACTGGTTGTCCTTATCACACCCAGTGCTCATTAGCATGCAAAATTAAACCTGTTCTGGTTTTCCATTCTGGTTTGATTTGCCCCTCCTCATGCAGCCTATAGTCTCTCTGTTTTCAGTGGGACTCAATATACAAGGTTTCTCAAAGTTCTTACTTAAACGTTTAGGTATTGAAGCTTTTAAAACTGTTAGCCATCAAAGTTTAAAACTGCACTAAGACTTTGGAGATTTAGACACCAGACTTAGGGTGTACACTAGAGGCATTAGTCCTATGACAGCTCAGACTTCCTGAGTTCCAAGAGTCCACTGACCTCATCCTCACCAGTAGAAGGATTGACAGACATGTACCATTTCACTTGGCCCTTAGATTTTTCTTATAAATCTCAGGTGTACCCATTCCTTCCCCTCCCTCCCCTATCACCCTATCAAAATAACAGAAAAAAAATCTAGTAGTGTAATTTAGTAATTAGGTATTTTCAGTAGATAAATGGTGTTATTAGTGGATGAGAGTATGGAAGACAGAGGGAAGAAAATTGTCAGACAGGAATGATTTTTTAAAAATATTTAATGCTTGCTTCCCAAGAATGTTAATGTTTTAAAATTAGGTAAATTTTAGGACAAATTTTACCTTTCTGTTTTTTTCCTTCTTTTTGCACTTTTATGTGTGTCCTGATCTTTAAAAGAATCTTTTAAAAATCAGAATATTTAGGGAATTAAAGTTACAGTAGTAACTCGGCACTCATCTGCTTCAAGGCAGAGGACCCAGAACTTCTGGCAATCTAGAGACTCTGATAGTAGCAGAACCATGGGTGGGAGAGGATGGAAGACCATAGCTTCCACTTCCATATCCAGACCCCTTGCTTCACCAAGGAAGCTTGGACAGTGTGTGGTTAGGGGAGAGTATGAAATTCGGCATTCTTCTCAGAAAGTGAGTTAGGTCAAGAAGGGAGGAGCCCAGCTGGGTTGTGCTGTGCTGGCTTGTTTCTCCATAGCGGAATTGGGTGGGATTGAATGGGTCTACGGATTGAAGATGTGCTCTTTATGGGAAAAATTAATTCAGTACTTGTCATTTTCACCATTCATGGTGTCTTCTGGAACCAATTAGTAACAAGTACCAAGGTGCCACTATGTTAATCTAATGACTAATTTGCTTTGTTTTTATTGAATTGATGAGTTATTCTGTCAGATATTCTCTATTTGTAATAAGTATTGGTTAAGTCTAAATAGTCACTTGATGTATTGGTAAATCAACCCTGGGCAAGTCAGATTGCCTCCAAAATAAATGAATGATTAATTGATTTTACAAAAGAAAGAGACAAATCAAGATGTTGACTTAAATTTACAATGATTTGAAAACTAATACAAATTGACTTTTTACTCACTCTAACTCAAAAGCTCTTAAATTGCATGGTACTTTTGTGAACATAATCTCTACCAATTCTGTCCTTTTGCAGATAGAATTGAAGTGTAGAGAACCAGTACCCAAAGAGTAGATGTCAAAAAGTCCATCTTGAAAAAAGTTCTCACTTTGCTTTTCCATTCCCTTCATGCTGTCTTCCTACATCCCTCTTCTCTTTTAAGGCCAACCTTGAACAAACAAACATATTCATTGCTTTCTTGTTATTTTCACTCCCACTCACTCACCTTGCAATAGTATTTTAGATACTATGGCTTAATTGACACAGCTCTCTGGAAGGTTACCTATGATTTCTTCATTGCTAACAACCATGACTTTTGCCACCTTATCTAATTTGACATCTATAGTTTCTGCCACTGGAGAAGACCTCTATCTCTTAGCTGTGCTCCTCTTCCCAGATTTACTGCATATTGTTCTTTCCTGGGTCTCCTCTTACCTCTCTGACTGTTCTATCTCAAGTTAATTTTGCTGGGAAATCATCCATATGGCACATCAAGTATGAACATAGTCCCAGTATATCCTATCACTACAATGGTCTACCTGTGTGACATTAAACAAATCACTTAAAGATGTCAGATGTAACCCACAGACCATTTAGAGTCTATAGCATTCCCAAATGTAGTCCAAATCATATTAAAATAGAATAGGGAAAAATTTATCAACACTTAAATAGATTTTTATTTAATTTGTTAATATTAATACAAGATTTTCTAATTCAACATGCCTCCTGCATAAATCTTTATGATAATTTTGTGGCTCTCACTTCTAATTGAGCTTGACACCATTAATTTAAACCATCTTATGCCTGAATTTCTTTCATTAACAATTAAGAGGACTGCATTAAATAGCTTCAAAGACACCTCCCATATTTAGATTTATAAAACGAGGGATCTGTCCTAAGCCCTCCTTACTAGGGGCTTTCTCCCAGTTACTTTATAAGCTACTATGAGTTTAATTATGATCTCCGCAGATAATTTCCAAATTTTATGTATCTAACTTCTCCTGAGCTTTTGTCCTACATCAATAAATGAGCAAAAGACATCCTTACCTGGATTTCCTATTAGGTATCTCTAAATCATCATGTTTCTCCCTAAATCCATCTCTTCCTAACTTTCCTGTTCCTATATTCCAGTCACCCAGGATTGTAATATCAGAGTTATCCTAGATGATGAACTTCTTTCCTTTCCTCGACTCTGTCATTTTTCCTTCCACTATGTATCTCTCACCCATGCCTTTTTCCTCTGATCATGTAGCCAACACTCTCATTGAAAGCCTCATCATCTGGTATCTGAACTGCTGCAATTATCCTCATTGGTCTCCTTGCATTCAGCCTCTTACCTCTCCTATCCATCCTCCCACATAGTTGTCAAATTAATATTTGTAAAGCACAAATCTGCTAATGCTATTCTTTTGCTTATAAAACTTCAAGAGCTTCTGATTGCCTCTTAGATAACATACAAACACTGTTTGGCCTTTCAAGCTGTTGACAATCAGAATCCAACTTCTCTCTCCAATTTGATTTCACATATTCCATCAGTCTATCCTCATGCACACTGCATTGCAGCCAAACCAGCCTATTTGATATTTCTTATAAACAGCATCTCACCTCTGGCTTCAGTATTTTACCATCAAACTTACCTGTGCTTCCTTGAAACTCCAATTTCCCTTAAATATTTCAGCTTAAGTGCTATCTCCTATACTAGACATTTTCTGATTAAGATAATGGTCAACTTGGAAAATGGTAATGTCTTTAATGAAATCATTGAAATATGTCAATTAAAGCCCATCATTACTTTACTTTTTTAAAAAAGGATATGCAAGTTATTACTAAAAAGCTACAAGACTGATTTTTAACCAACACTTAAGAATTTATGCATCCAAATAAATACCAAATATCAAATCAGCTACTTTGGGAGACTGCATTTATTTCAATCTAACTTCATAGGATAAAAATTTGCTACCAATCATGCATATTCAGAAGAATCAGGGAATATTCCAGAGATAATGAAAGCATTTCCTAAAGAATTCCCAAATTATTTTGAGCAATGATAGCTTTATTAGAATAAGTACGTGACCTTTCAAGGACTCCTTGAAAGAGGAGAGTGATTAATTTGATGTTAGATTCTTGGCATTTAAAAAAAAAAGATTTTATTACTTCCTAGTTAAGCTCCATAGTTAAAGGAATGTATATTAAAGAGTCTTAGATAACCCATACCCAGGGATAGAGCTAAAAGATTCTTTTGAGCATCCAAGCAGTGAACTCTTAAGAATCCCAGCATCACTTCACTATGTGATCTTTTTTTTCCGGAGGGAAAACTGCCAATATCATAGGCCTACCACCTGTTATTATCTTGGAATCAATACATCCTTTGTAAACTACTATGCTTCCTGGCAATCAGCACAGATGAAGACAGATCATGAAGAACTGCATTTTTTCAGGCAATTAATAGGTGTGCCTGATAATCTAATGACTATATGGCATTTGTAACATCTAAATGAAACAACTAAATGAAACTTAAAAGGTTTAATTAAGGAGTATATTAAAATGTCATGAGCTATTTACTCTGTGCTGAAAGGGGTGCATATATATATATATATATATATATATATATATATATTTGCCTTTAGCCCTGTTATCTCTTATTTTCTCTTTATTTCAAAAGACTCAAAAAACTTAGATTAAAATCTGAGATGTAAAAAGCTTTACTAGAGATAGGTCAAGGGACCTAGAGTCAAGAAAATTGGTTAAAGCCTTGCCTCAGCCACTCACTAACCTTGTGATCTCAGGTTGGGCACAATACATCTTTGGACTTCATTTTTGTTAGCTGTAAAATGAAGGGATGAAGCAACAGGACTTCTCAGTTTCCTTCTAGTTCAAACAATCTGGGAGTATATGAGGAGGGAAAGATAAGCAAGCAAAAACATCTTTCAAATGTCCCAAGGTGCCATCACCACAGGAGCTCCTCACCTCACATTTCCTATTGCTTTATCTTCCTGCCACAAGTCTCTTCCCACTGTAATCTGTTTTCTACTCAGTCCTCAAAAGTAGAAGGCAACTATGTTAACCCTCTGCTCATAAATGTCATTAGTTCTCCATTGTGTCTAGTACCGCATATAAAACCCTGTTTGGCCTCCTAAGCACTTTACAACTTTCCTTTTTCTTACGTTCAAGAACCTTCTTATACTTTCCCCCCACCTAATCTTTGATCCAATATCAATGGCTTCTTTGATCTTCTTCAGACATCACTCTCCATTTACAGAATCTGGACATTTTCAGTGGCTGTCCCCCATTCTTGAAATTCTCTCATTCCTCATCTGAGTTTCAATTTTCCTGGCTTTTTCCTTCTAAGTCCCTACTAAAATCATACTATCTTTAAGAAGGTGCTTGAGTGACTCAGTGGAACTAATGGAGAGTGGGTGAGAATGAATAACAACTCTAAAACTGCAAGGATCATTGACTGTACATACATAGACATGCATACATTCATAACAGAGAGGGGGAGGGTGGTTACAGGTGATACTGCTACTTGCAAGCCACTATCACTAACTAGATCCTAATGGCAATTGAGTCTGGATGAAAAGAAGAAAGGGGAATAGTTTGGGTAAAGCAGTTCATTTTCATAGAATTTACATGGGAGGAAAAGGAGGGTTCAGCAACAAAAGTGGCATTGTATACTAGTAGAAAAAATCAGTGGCCCAGAAGATACTATTTTGGGGTTCTAATATTCTAATATAGTTATATATATATATATATATATATATATATATATATATAACTCATTTGTTTTGCCATCTTGAAGAAATCATTTGTTTTCCTCATATATCCTTTATCCGGAATCTCTTGAGCTTAGATTCTTTTAAATTTTGCAATAATTCATCTTGGCAAATTGTATCTAACAACCCGGGTCCCTTTTTGAAAATTCTTTAATTAATTGCTTCTTTGATGGATTTCTGATCTTGTTAATGCAGATGTTTTCTCCATTGGTACAGATCATATAACTTCCATTTGAACACTGAAAAATGCTTCTTAAAAGCATTTTATATTTTTGAGCATCTACCTTCCTATTTTATTATTTAATTGCTATAAAGAAAATAAGATGTATGCATATGTGTGTACTGCATATATATATAATATATGACTATGTGTATGTACATAAATATATTTTACAAAGTAAAATTCCTTGCAGCATAAAGAGTAGATTAAAAAGCAGATCTTAGAAGGATCAAGTCCAGATGCTAATAGACTGCAAGTTACAAAAAGTTGTAGATGTGCTGTGGTATTAGAAGAGTTTTCCTCGTCATCTGGCTAAAAATAGAAGTTCATTACACCAAAAAATTATGCATCTTGTCAATAATAATAATTATTTGGGGGCAAAGACATAAGCACTTCCAAGATCTGTTTTTTTACTATACTATATGACTAGAAAGATGTAATCTACTGTAGAGAATTGTTTGAATTTTCAAAAAACAGGCTTGCCATTTTAAATCTATATTATACATTGGTCATTTGGGGAATTTTTTAAACATGTAGGTCCTCCGTTAAAATTGAAGTTAATGTAGATAGACCCAAGATGGCAGAGTAGAGGCAGGAATTCACTTGAACTCTCCCAAAGTCCCCTCCAAATGACTTTAAAATAATAAGTAGAATTCTGGGGTGGCAGAACCAATACAAGGTTGGGGGTGAAACAATTTTCCAACCCAAGACAATGTAGGAGATCAGCAGGAAAAATGTTATACTGAGGTATTAATTGGCCCTGGAGCACAGGCTTTACCTCAGCACAGGTGTGAGCAGCAAGCCTTGCATCAGTGGGAGCAGCAGCAGCAGCAGGAGCTCTCAACCAACAGATGGTAAGGGGGAGAGACATGTGGTCAGAAAGAGATTACCAGGGACCATTTTTCACTTGGACTTTAGGAACCTGTTGCATTGCCCATGTCTAGTTCCAGGTATAGTCTCAGGGTAAAGAGGAACACTTGGGTAGGCAGGGGAGCAGGGGCTCTGGTCTCCTTTCCAAAGTATTAAAGAAACACTAGCGCCCTTGGCTAAGGATAGCAAGGGACTGTTCACAGTTCCAGAGTCAACAAGAAAGCCTGTTCTTGTGACTACAGGGGAGCAGGAGCCTTTCTTGGCCAGGAGAACAGTGACCTCTCCATAGATCATACCACCGTGGAAGCACCAAAAACTTTAGGACTCCCACAGCTAGCTTTGAAAACAGTAGCAAGATTTTTGTTTTTCTTCCCAGGTTATTTTTATCTTCTTTCTAAATCCAATTTTTCTTGTGTAGCAAAACAACTGTATAAATATGTATACATCTATTGTATTTAACATATACTTTAACACTTTTAACATGTATGGGACTACCTGCCATCTAGGGGAGGAGATAGAGGGAAGGAGGGGAAAAGTTGGAACAGAAGGTTTTGCCAGAGTCAATGTTGAAAAATTACCCATGCATATGTTGTCAATTAAAAAATATTAAAACATACCACATAAATTGGGTGACTGAAAAAAAGAGTATATAGTTTACTCTTGACATCTTTAATAACTTTAAATAAAATCTAATTTTTCTACCTGCTACCTTTAAAAAAGAAAACAATAGCAAGAAAGGCCTGAAGCTTGATACAGTGTTTTTTTTTCACCCCAGAAACAGAGCCCGACTTTCACATAAAGTTAAAAGTCAAGAAACGGACTGAAAAATGGAAAAACAACAAAAAAGAATATGACCATAAAAGTTATGGTGAAATAGAGATCATTGAAGAAAATGACAATGAGACAACATACCTAAATTTATGGAATACAGACAAAGCAATAAATAGAGGGAAATGTGAATTTCTAACTGCCTATATCAATAAAAAGTAGAAAAAGCAGATAAATTAATTGGGCAACTAAATAAACTAGAAAAATTCTCAGTTAAATATTAATCAGAAATCCTGAAAACCAAAGGAGAGATTGGTAAAATTGAAAGTAAGAAAATCTTTTAACAAATAAAACTGAGAGCTCGATTTTGGGGGTCAGGAAGTCAGAGGGATCAAACACTAAAATATTTAAGCAATTGATAATTTGATATAAAAAAGAAAGAAGAAAACCAAATTATTAGATCAAAAATGAAAAGGTGAATATACCATTAATGAAGATGAAATTAATTATTATGAGTTATTTTGTCTAATTATATGCCAATAAATCTAACAAAACAAGTGAAATGGGTGAATAGTTATTAATTACTCAGATTAACAGAAGAAGAAATGGAATATTTAAATAACCCTATCTTAGAAAAAAAAAAAACACTGAAAAAATTATCAATGTGCTCCAAAAGAAAAAATCCCCAGGACTAGAAGGCTTCACAAGTGGACTCTTTTAGATGTTTAAAAAAACAATTAATTCCAATACTATGCCTGAACTAAGAAGAGTAAAAACAGAAAGAATATTATAGATCAATTTCCCTAATGAATATTGATGAAAATTTTAAAATAAAGTACTAGCAAGAAGATTAAAGCAATATATAACAAAAATCATCCATTATGATTTTTAATATATATATGTATATATTAAACCAGGAATGCAGAGCTGGTCCCATATTTAAAAAACTAACAGCATAATTGACCATCTCAATAACAAAAATAACCAAAAAATCATATGAAAATCTCAATAGATGCAAATTTTTTTGACAAAATACATTCTTCTTAAAGAACTAGAAAACATAGGAATAAATGAAGCTTTCCTTTGAATGATAAATAGTATTCATCTAAAATTATGAGCAAGCATTATCTGTAACAGGGATAAGCTAGAAGTCCAATAAAATCAGAAGTGAAGCAAGAATGTCTGTTATGATTGCTGTTATTCAATATTGTAACAGAAATGCTAGTTATGGCAATTGTAAATCTCTTTCAGATGATATGTTGGTATAATGGAACATCCTAAAGAGTCAACTAAAAATCTAGTTGAAATAATTAACAACTTCAGTAAGTTGTAGGATATAAAATAAACGCATGTAATATATATTACTAAGGCTATGGGGAAGAAATAGAAAAAATGTATTTAAAATAATTATAGGCAATAGCAAATACTTGGGATGCAGTGGCTAGAGCATCTACCCTGGAGTCAGGAAGACCTGAATTCAAATCCAGCCTCAGATGCTTAACTCTTATTAGTTGTGTGACCCTGAGAAAATCACATAACCCCAATTGTCTCTCAAAAAATAAAAATAAAAAATAAAATAAAATACTTGGGAGTCTTACCTGCCACAGCAAAGCCAGGAACTATAGGAACACAATTACAAAACACTTCATACAAAAACAATCAGCTATAAACAACTGGAGAAATATTAATTACAGAAACTTTAGAACTCCAAATTTTTTAAAAAGCAAAATTGTTTACATGTAATTTAAAAAATTAAAAAGAAAGGAAATCAAAATGGAAATTTACTTTATCTGACACTTTGCTTGAAAAATGTAACTAATAACTCCTAAGAATAACACAGCACAATCACACATACACACACACACACACACACACACACACACTACACCAAAAGGGAAATACATACAATATATGTGGACATTCATAGGGACAGAATCATAAAGTCAAAATAAGAAACCACAAATTAGAGGAAAAGTATCTCTAGCAAGTAAAGAAAGAGCTTTCCTGGTTAGATGTAATTTCTGAATACGTTAAATCAGATTTTAGTTTTGAAGTAAAAGAATTTTAGGGTCCTGAACTCCTTAACCTTTTTGGGTCATAGAGAGACTCATGAATCCTTATGGACCCCCTTTTCAAAATGTTTTAAATGTAAGAAATAAAATATACAGAATTACTAAGGAAAATATTTATAATGAAATATAGTAATAAAAAATTAAATGAATTCATGGACTTAAGATGTCATCTTGATGATTCTTGACACCTTAATATCATCTTATTCTTTCATTTTGTAAATAGGTAAATTGAGGCTCAGAGAGTTCAGATGACCTTCCCAACAGGTAATTCATGACAAAGCTAAGATTCAGAGCCAGACTTTGTATTAAATCAATGTCCTTTGCTCTATATCAAATAGCTTTTTTTAAAAAAAAAAAAACATCTTCCTTTCATCCCAATTTTATAAAGCATTTTCAATTTATTCAGTGAAACTTAATGCTAACTAAAAGGGTTAACAATCAGGGCTGCACTCAACCACATTCGAATTGCCTCTCTTCATGGATAAAGACAATGAACTCTGAAGAGAAATATTTCCCAATTGCTTTTTGAAATCACTTGTCCATTTCTTCCCATCTCCCTGTCAATATAGATTTGGGGCCAATTCAATAGACAATTGGTTGGTCATCCCAGAGTCATTACAAGCACTCTGGTGTTTGTTTTGTATTGTTTTCAAGTATCACCCAGGAAGGAGGGCTCCAACTCTGTGTCTTTTTCCTTTCTATACAATGAAAGAGGTGGGCTAGAATGACCTCGAATGTTCTTTTCACCTCTAAGAATCTATTTCCTTCTTTAAATGGGAAGCAGGATTGGAAAGTATGGCCATTATTAATCAAACTATCCTCAGTTCCTGGCTCTTTTCAGATTAAATCCTTGTACTAAGACAGATGTGTTTTCTATGATCTTACTCCCCTCCTGCCTTCCCCCTAGCCTACTGCTCCCATTCCACCCATCTATCCTTTTTATTCACAATCCAGAGTTTTAGAACTAAAATGGAGCAATCATAGATACATAAGGCTGAAAAGGAACTTTGAAAGGTAATCCATTTAATGCCCCCTTTTTTAAAAAAAAAACCGTATAAGCTGTCCAAATCAGGTGGAAATTGTTGCAATTGTTAGAAACCAGACTAGGACAAAATTCTTTATTCTTCCCAAGTAACTCATTCCATACTGTCACAATCTTCACTAGTAGAAGATAATTGCTTAGGTCCGATCTCGATTCTTCATACTGAATGTATAAAACGAATTTTCCTCATTTGGTGCTCCTTCTCTATGGAAACTACATGGTCAGTCAGTCACAATATCAAACCTCAACTTTCCGTGAAGCAAGAACTGTTGTAATTGCTGGAGATAATAAGAAAAGCAAAAACATGTTTCTTGCCTTCAAGGAACTCACATTCTCATGAGGAAGAAAACATATATACCAAGTATATAGCATAAATTATGCACAGTATTAAACGGAAGGTATTATATTATCCTAGCTTTCATGATACTTCATATTTCTAAATGTCCTTTCTCATCATCTCCAAGTTGTCTCTTTTCTGCCCCTATCACCTCATATCTCTCAGCCTCTTTTCACCCTTTAATCATCATTGTGCTTCTCCCTGGTACCCTACCCATGGCCTCAAGGCATTTTTCTTAGGTTGAGACCAACTTCCAGGGACATATCCATAGAACAAATTTTTGGACAAAAACACTTATCTGTTTGAGTCCTCCTTTGATTTTATTCACATTAAAAAAAAAAAAAAAACTATCTTCTTGCACTCCCTGCTTGCTGGTCTAGTGTATGCTTATCAAATCATACATGGATAAATTTACATCTATGGTTAGGAAATGAGAAACTTCCTTTGATAAACTGGTAACTACTCTGTGTTTCATGAATAATTGGAAGTCTCTTGTCATGTAGTATCATGTTTCCTTTAGGCTACGATACAATCTACTCAACCAGGACTTTGTCACCATGGCAGAACTCATTGCTCTTTTTTTGATGGTTCAAAGGCTGACCATTCAATAACTTACTAAGCACTGCTGTTACTGAGAAAACCTTTCCCAAAATTTAAATTCAGAACAGCTATTGCTTCTTAAGGGTCCTTGCTCAAGATCAGAAGGATTGCTTAAGAAAACTAGGCTTTTTTCTCTCCATCTTTATCAGTGAGTTCTCTTGCCACCCCAAGAATGCAGAGAAGAGGCAAAATGGAAACCAGTAAATAGGAGGTACTGGGGATAGATGGTTTCACTAATGCTTTATTGAGAAAAAAAGGCTGCTGTCTTTCAATATGGTCTCATCAGATCATCATCTAGGTCAAGAAGGAAGAGGGATTTTGTTGTTGTTTTTTTGGCTGAGGCAACTGGGGTTAAATGACTTGCCCAGTGTCACACAGCTAAGCTGTATTAATGTCCAAGGCCAGATCTGAACTCAGGTCCTTCTGCCTTCAGAGCCGGTGCTCTATCTACTGTGCCATCCAGCTGCCTAGAAGGAAGAGGTTTTGACAATAAGAAAGCAGAGTTTTACTTTGTTTTAACTTCTTTGCTATAGTTGACATCCTTCTCTTTGGATTGATACTTTTTAAGTAGGCCCTGTCATTTAAAGTTTAGTAAACAAATTAATTCTAATATTATCCTTTTTTATTTAAAAAATCCTGTTTCCCCATTCATTTATGACTGTAAGGAGAGATTTTTTTTTTACTTTTGGGGGAACCAAAACTTTTAATTTCATTGGTGAAGATCACTTGTCAGCCTTCTCTACTGTAACTATATCTTCTACCTCTTCCTCACTGGCAACCTATAGTCCATTTTTGCTTCTCTTAACTGTGATGGATTAAGTTTTACTTTACCTTGCTGGATTCCAGACCTTCTCCATACTATGCCTCCCTGCCTGCCTCATACCATTATCTCCTTTTCCTCCCTACTGGTAAGCTGGACACTATATCCAAGTCCCTTGGCTCTAATAGTTGAGCTTTTTCCCTTATCATTTCATGGCCTTCTCTACATATATTCACACATACCCATATGCATACTTTTCAACTCCCTTTTATGTATTTGAATACCGCCCTTTAAGGGTAGGTAGTATCTTCCTTAATTTTATTTTTATATCTCATCATAAGGCCTAATATATGCTACATGTTTAATAAATGCTCTATCAATCTAATCTATTTTCTAACCATATCATTAATCTATTTATATATGTCTACCTACCTCTCTATCTCAAAACAAACTAGTACCTCTACCAATGAAGATCAGAAATTACTTGACAAATTAATATTCTTCAAGAATTGCCTTAGAAACTGAGAGGTTAAGTAGTTTTCCCAAGATGACATGGACAATATGTGTCAGAAGCAGGACTTAAAACCAGAACTTTCATGCTTTGAGAAAAGCAGTATTCTTTCCAATACTCCACTGTACTTCTTATATAGGTGTGTGCGTATAGATATAAAGGGCAACTAGATGATACGTTAGATAGAGTGCTGAGCCTGAAGTCAGGAAGATTTATTTTTCAGAGTTTAAATCCGGCCCCAGATAGTTTATAAATGTGTGACCTTGGGCAAGTTACTTAACCCTGCTTGCTTCCATTTCCTTAACTATAAAATGAGCTGGAGAAGGAAATGACAAACCAATCCAGTATCTCTGCCAGCAAACCCCAAATGAGGTCATGAAAAGTAGAATATGACTGAAAAGAACCAAACTACAATAACAACTCTCTCTCTCTCTCTCTCTCTCTCTCTCTCTCTCTCTCTCTCTGTATATATATATATGTATATATGATACGTATGTACATATTACATAGCAAAACAGATATTCCCAACATGAGAAAGTCAGTATTATACCTGTGATGATGGTGCAGCACTTCTGTGGTATTTTGTCTCCTGCCTCTGTCCCTCATGCTTAGAATGTGTTTTTTCCTCAGCTCTGACATTCACAATCCTTATCTTCCTTCAGGGCTCTGCTCAGGGACCCCCCACCTGGGTGAAGGCTTCCTTTCCATTTGTTAAGATTCTTTTCTTTACCTAGGTATTTGCTTATCAACATGCCTGATACATTTTATACAAGTAGGATATATGCCCCTTGAGGACAAGAATGTTTTCTTTTTCTTTCTACCCCTAATACTTAGAACAAGATCTTGTCCATATCATCAGTGCTTAACATATTTTTATTAAATTCCAGAATTTTAGCCTGAGCATTTTGAAATGTTTTCTCTGCCAGAACAGAGGTGTTGATGCATTCAAGAAAATCATGTTCAAAGTCATTGAGGCTGCATTTTGTTTGCATGGCAGTTGAAACCTTGCTGAAGTGACTGGCTGCAGCTCACCTTCAGTGGGTAATCTGAACAGAAATGATCTGCAAAAAAGAGAGTAGGTAGGTGGAGACTGGCAGATCTGTTAGTCAAAGCAGGAAATAATCTCCTATGTTTGAAATGGTTTTGTTCCTGTATATGTAGACATGTCTTTGTGTGTGCTTACCTTTTTTAATATAAATGCAAAAAAATTGTACAAAGCAAGAGAGAAACTACATTATTAGCTTTATGGCCCAGTCATTCAACAAACTTTCATTAAACACTTACTGTGTGCTTAATAGTGTTCTGAAAACCAGGAATACAAAAAGATTAAAAAGAAAAATATAGATTGATGAATAATTCAATAGATGGTTAATAAAAATCAAGATAAAAAAGATTGATTATAAAAGAATTACTGGAAACAGCAATCATAACAAGTTTATTTGTGAAGAGAGTTTTATTGGGCATCACTGCACCTAGATGCAAACTCAAGATTCATATGAAAATCATTTAACATCTGGGGGACTCAGTTTCCTTATCTGTAAAAGAAGAGAGTAGATAGACATCTGGAGTTCTTTCTAGCTCTAAATGTATAATCCTACAACTAACCCCATTTTCTCTTTTTACAAAGTTACCCATAAACTAATAAATCAAGGGAATGCTTCAGATAATTAGATTTAGTTCATTTCATCAAGGCATTTGACATTTTTTTCATCACAAATGGTTTGTCATCATTTGACATTGTTTCTATGGAAAAAAGGGAAGAGATGTGTGATACATGAAAGATAAATAAATGTAGACATATAGATATTTGGTACTGGTAGATTGAAAAGATCCAAAATATCTCAATGACAAAAAATTAATATTTCAGTATCATCTTGGAAGAAGGTCTCTAATAACACCCCAAGTATGCACACTCATGTGAATGTATTAGTCAAACCATATATGGAGTACTGTGCTTACTCTTGGGCTGTGCATTTTAGGACAATATTGCCATGTGGAAGAAGATGTGTTGCCATGGTTCTCACTCCAGCACTCTCTTAGTTCAGATTTGACATTGGGATGAAATGAGACACTTATGAGACATTGAAAAAAGAAGGTTTACTTTATTCCAACATAAGCAAGGATATATAACAAGGATATAGTAGTACTTAGCTCCTCTGGATGCAGCAGCACTGATCTCCATCTGGAAATACCATCTGGTCAATATGTCATCCGGGTAAGTGATTCTCCTAGTTTCAGGATACCTTCATAGCTTCAGGCATTTCCTAAGTCAAAAAGACTACATACAGCTGGAACCTTTTATGTCTCCAGTCTAGGAAGGGCTTCAGAAAAAATTTGTTTGCTTGGGAGGAGGATGTCAGGTAATCTGGGATACTGAATCAAGAAAATGCTGGTTCTATGCCAATGTACTAAGGAGGCTACTTACTCAGTGTGGCAAAAGAGATCAAGATTGATCATACCATTAAAACGAATAGTTGAAGGAAGTGGGAATAGAAAAGAGAAGCCTTAGATCCAGGAACTATCTTCACATAGACAAAGTCTGTAATGCGATTATAGAAGTAGTTATAAAGTATGAACACTGGACATTGGAGAGAGGCAGATTTTGACTAAATGTAATGATAAACTTCCACATAAATACAGGTACGGGAAGGGAAGTGGTTCACCTCTTACTGGGGGGTTTTCAGGCAATGCCAGGGTTATCAAATTATGGATATGTTATAGATACTGAAATCCCTCTAATCCCTGAAATTCTGTGATCCAGTCAGAATACAAAGCAAGCTGAACAACTAGAGAGAACATTAGCCAGGGACCATTTAGCATGTAGCAAACAACACTATGCATCTCTTACTAGGTGCTAAAGGTATTACTGTATTTTAGCCCAATATAGTCATTTATATTCATATTGTTAACAGAGTCATCCAAAAAAATGAAATTATGTTCTGCCCTTTGTTTCAGAAGGCATGGGAATATTTGATGTATTTTAGAAAAATCTCTAACAAAAAGAATTCTTTTTAAAGTTGTGATGTTTAAAGTGTCACCTTAGAATCATAGAGTCATTACTTTTTTGGAAAAGTCTCTTAAGTGAGATCTCTCATCTTCTAACTATTCCTGATAACTAGGGTGCTCTGATTTCCATATAGTGGCTAATTTAAGCCTGGGAATTGATACTGCTTTACATCTATGAGTGTCTAATTGCTCTGTCAGCTGAGCCATTCAATCCTAGCATCTAACTTATAATTTCTCTCTGGCAGCCGGCGTTATAACATATTTTAATTATTTCTAGCTTTTAAATGTTTCAAAAATATTTTTTATTGTTTTAGCCCATAGTCCAGGATAAAGTATAGTGGGACTGTAGCTGAACAAATCATAATGACTGTGAGGTTGAAAAAAAAAGTGTGCTTTCCATTAGAAGGCAGATGTGAAACCATTACAGGAAAATGAGGACAAAAAGACTGCCAGAGCTGCACTTATCCTATTCAAAGTCCAGAAGTGGACTGTGTTTAGCATTGGCAATTTCAAGAAGTGAATACCTACTTTTCTTTTGACAAAGGACTTGTGTAAAATGAAAAGTGTAAAGAAAATATCAGTTCAGGAATCTGAGCTATATATTTTTAAATGTATTTTAGTCAAAGTGCCATTAAGAAGTTTTTTATTCTAAAGCTAACCTCAAGCAAATACTTTTTTTGTCTATCAAAGGGTTTTTTTTGTCCTGGTTGATGATTTCAATAAGGATGGCACTATCTTGTACAGGTCTGTAGAAGCTGTTATAGTGAGATCTATTTTTCTCTTAAAATGTGTGACTATCCATCCTCTGACAGTGAAACTATGAGAAGGAAGACTTAGCAGCCATATAAGAAGAATCCATCAGAGCCAGGCTTTGTTAGGAGTAAGAGAAGGCATCACGCTGTTGGTTTAAGAGAATTAGGCATGGAGTTACAGACCCTGGATTTGAATCCTGACAATAGGCAAGTTTATAGCAAGGGGAGGATATCCCAGCACACCCAAGCAGTGTTTGTTGCCAGGCCGATGATCCTGGCTTTATTATTTACCCTGTGTATGAATAACCTTGGACAAAATCACTCATTATCTCTTGACATCATTTTTCCTCCTGTTTAAGATGAGAGACTTGAATGAAATGATCTCTGGAGTCCATTTCATGTTTAAATCCTATCCTATGCTCCCTGAGTGGAAATCTTGAATGAGAAATAAGTCTGAGGGTGGAGGGAAATAGAAATAGAATCCGAAAAGGTGAAGGAGGATGGAAGGAGCAACAAAAATCAGTCTTTTAAGGATTTCTTATAGTGTGACTATTCAAAATAGTTTAGGTCACTTTGCACAAAAAGACACTATTATTACATATTGTACACATACTCAAATGAAGCCTTAATTAGGAGTAATACCATGCATTTTAATACATTGTAAGAAAAAAACTTATTTTCACAGTTATTAACTGCTCTTATAAAAAAAAAAACCAGGGGTTTCTTGTGCTCAGGCTGGGCACAAAACAGTGAAGGGAGATAAAAATGATATTGAGAATCAAGGCAACCTCATTTTCCCCAACACCAAAAACCAAGGAATGATGACACCATTGAGCACCTCACATCTACACATTGATACTTGAGAAAGTCTCATCACTTCCCACTCCTATTCCTATCAGGATTGGACAAATGGAAGAAACAATTTGAATTGGGGCAGGAAGAAATTCACTTAGGTTAGAAGAAAAGGAAATTGTTAACCACTGCATCTGTATTATCATTCTCCCAACCTTCTTTCCCAGGATACAATAGAAAAGGAAGAAAGCAGAAAAAAAGAAAAATCCCTAACAGTAGGAAGCAGACTCTAAAGAATAACTTAAAAATATTTGAGCAGAATTCAAAATACTAGCTTCCTAGTTATACTCCTATTTATTGTATTAGGAGCATACTCATCTATATCACATCTGCCATTTCATTTTTTTAAAATGTGAACATTTCAGGAAGATAAAATGCAGAATATGTAACTTTTTGTTTTGTAACTTGCTGTCACTCTCAAATATACTATTTTGAAGTATATTTTGTTGCTAGGTATATAAAACTTGAGAATAATAAAATACTAAAGTTTCAGATGTTTATTGCTAGCAACTCTTATATCAGTTGATCTTTTTTTCAATATCCAGTTATATTCAATATCCACATTATTTCTGAATTGGAGGCAAAACACAGGCTTTACAAAATTTTATATAAAAAATCAGGTATTTCCCATTTGATCTATCAAATGAAAGTAAAATTCAAACAAACTGAAACATTTTACCATATGTGATATCAAATTTCTACTTTGGAAAGAGCAGAGTTTTATTGTTTTATTTTTCCAGAATAATCACCCTTTATAAAAGTATATGAAGGATATGAACATTTGTAATAAGTTTGCAAAAATGAATATGATAAAGTTTTAGTTTGGTTCATTAACCAGAAAGTTACATTTTCTGAAAAATGCAATTCAAATGTGTCTGTCATTAATTTAAATTAGTGAAATTTAATATTAACCATTAAAAATGAAATTCTTAAATATTTTACAAGAAACATAATTTGTTTTAATTTCTTATATATTTATATATACATATATGATGTTCTGCAAAATAATGCTTTTATTTTTAGATGTAATTTATTAACATAGAAGTAATAAAAATTGAATGAAGATTTTCTGCTAAAAGTATGACCAATTTCCCAATGTTTATCTCATATTCTGTGTTTTTTAGGAAACTTTAAGAAATACATAAATACATAAACTTTTTAAAACTATGCATTAAGATTTTAAAATAAGATCAAATATAACTTTTTGCCTATGGTTTACATTTCTCTGTTAAACAGAATTCTATTAAGTTTATCTATATTACTAAAAACATTAGAGTAAGAAGAATAAAATAAACTCTTTAAGGTGTGTTTAGCAATAGTCTTTGAGGTCAGTGTTAGAATAATTGGTCCTCAATTTAAAATAAAATAAGAATATTAAAACAACTTTACCATGAGGTCAGGTCATATTATATGGAAAAGTTTAAAGAAAGCATATAAAACAGGCAGTAATAGAGGTGAAAATGTACAATGTGGTCAGAATAAATTTGACTTTGGTGGTATTACCTTTTGTTGAATATTCAGGACAAGATTAGATAGCAATGTTAACCAAATCCACAGATTTTCCAAGGGTGAAAATATCTCATTTTAGAGAAACCTTATGTTAGACAAGTATGTTCTGAGAGGTAGGTTTGTTTTTTTTATTGTTTTCTTCTCCATCTGTTGCAAGGAAATTGGGGCATTTTAAATCTCTCTTTAATATGACAACTCTTGTAAAGCAAAATTATTCATTGCATCTTGGAATATGAGTTGTTCAAAGGTAGGCAGAATAATAAGCTCTCCTTTTCAGAGGATGGTGTGTTATGATTAGTATTGTTTATTTTTATAGCTAACCTTCACTCCTGACAGTACTCACTCTCTTGGCGAAGCACATTGCAATATTTATTGTTGAAATAGAAATCTCCTGGTGACATGACAAGTATCTCGAAGTACAGTATTGCTTTCTGAATTGTTTACAAAATATCATAGATTCCCAGTTCTGTAAGATGTCCAATGAGTGTAGGATAAAATCGTTCCTGTTGCAAATATGATAACTGGCTTTGCTTTAATTCCACATTTGCTTCAGTTCCACTGTCAAAGTCATATTCTTCTTTTCCAGCATAAATTATCATGAGAGTTCTAGTAAGTTATCAACACTATATCCATAACTTTTACTTCCCGTTGCATTTTTAAGTTCTCAGTAGCAAAGGAAAATTTTTACATAGGTCTCTTCTGTTAATGTATCACAGGGGTTACTTTGACAATGTGTGTCACTTAGGAAGAGAAAAAAGGGATAGCTGTCAGGACTTTTTTCACTTTCTGGAAAAGTGTTTTTGATCCTTAAGAACTTCATTTCTTGGGAACAGATAGGCACCAGCTCTGAATTCAGGAGGACCCAAGTTCAAATGTGACCTCAAGACATTTAACACTTTCTAGCTGTGGGACGCTGAGCGAGTCACTTAACCCCAATTGCATCAGAAAAAAAAAAAAAAAAAAAAAAACCAAAAACAAAAATACTTCATTTCTCATTGGGAAAATTGGGAAGATTAGCCTTATATCAATAAGCATTTATATGATCACAAAATAAGTTTAAATGCCTAATATGTATCAAATCATTCCATAAACATTAAGCATCTACTATGTGCTAGCCCTTGAGAAGGATATGACAAATCAGTGTCTTTGCCAGTAAAACCCCAGATGGTGTCATGAAGAGTTGGACATGACTGAAAAATGACTGAACAGCAAAAAATGTGCCACACATTGTAGTAAGCACTAAGGATACAAAAAGTGGCAAAAGACAGTCCTTGCCCTCAAAGAGTTTCCAATTTAATTATGGAGGCAACATTTAAAGACACATTCAAAGCAAACTATATAAGAGACAAATGGAAAATAATTTAAAACGGTATTAAGAGGGGTTAGGGAAGGCTTCCTGTAGAAGGTAGACTTCTAGCAGGGACATAAAGGAAGCCAGGGAGAAGCCATTGGAGTTTGTTGAGTAAGTAAGCTGAGCAGAGGAGAAAGAGAACTTGGGGTATGAAGGATACCCCCCAAAATGCATCGAACTTAGAGACGGAGTATCTTGTTCATGGAACCGCTAGATGGTAAAGGTCAGTGAATCAAAGTATGTGTTGGGGAGTGAAGCTAAACTATGAAGGGCTTTCAAAGCCAGCCGAGCATTTTGTATTTGATACTGGAGGTAATAGGGAGCCAATGGAATATAATGAGTGGGGAAAGGAGACTAGAGGTACCAGCAGTTCTACATTTTAAGAAAATTACTTTGGAAGGTGAATAGAAAAGGGCCTGAAGTGGGGAGATACCTGAGATAAGCAGACTCACAGCAGGCTATGGCAGCAGTCCTAGCATGAGGCAATGACAGCCTGTACAAGAGTAATAATATATTTGAGAGACGTTGCAAAGGTGAATCGAGCAAGCCGGACATGCTACCTGACACCATAAGTTCAAAGAATAAAACAATTCCTATTTGCTTATAGTCTAAAGAGGAAATGGCATATATAAGTATATACAGAGGAAATATAAAGGGAATAAGAATCAAGTATGGGAGTACATAGCAGTTGAAGTACAAACAGTTGAAGGTAGAGACTTCACACTGAAGATGATGCTTGAGAGGAATCATGAAAGAAGCAAGGGATTCTATAAAGAGGATATAAGAAGGAAGTACATTAGGGGTAGATAGCTAGTAAGGAGATAGAGATGAAAAGTGAAGTGCAGTGTGTGAGAACAGAAAGAAGACCAATTTGACTGGATCATGGAGTGTGAGAATTATGTCCAGTGTAGTAGGAAAGATATGTTGGGCCCAGGTTTTAAAGGGTTTTCAAAACTGAACAGAGAAGTTTGTATTTTATCTTAGAAGAAAAAAGGAAGCCATTGGAGTTTGTTGAGTAAGTAAGTGACATGATCATAATTCTTTCCTCTCTAAAGCCATAATACGATGATATGTTCACTCTCCTATGCTTATTTTGGATTTTGTTTGGTCTCCATTGACTTTTGTATTTTCCTTTGCAGACCAGAACCATGCATACTGTATGTAATAAATCCTCAATAAACTATATCAGTAAGTGGTGAGATTTGCTGGTTTTGAAGGCTTACCCAAAATAATATTGTATACATATAGCACTCTCTAGAGCCTTCCTGATCTTTTGATGATATTTTTGCAGTAATAGAACTGTCTTGGACAGGGGGAAGGAGAAAGGAAGGAAATAAAGGGGAATGTGAGACAACTTCAGGGATTCTTTGTTTTTGTGTTCTGGATCCCAGGTAAACATATGGCCCCCTTCTTGAATAATATTTTTAAAATGTTTTCCAACAAGTCAAGCATTTTATCTTAAAATATATAGGATCACAAAGAAAACAATTATATTTAAATATACCTATTCTCAAAATGTTTTTTTAAATATCTTTAATATATAGTTTGGATATTGTATATATATTTTGCTGAGGGAATTAGGGTTAAGTGACTTGCCCAGGATCACACAGGTTAGGAAGTATTAAGTGTCTGAGGCCAGATTTGAACTCAGGTCCTCCTTACTTCAGGGCTGAAACTCTACCCACTGTGCCATCTAGCTGCCCCAAATAAAATATTTTTAATAAAAAATATGGGGAGGATTGCATAATGCCATGGCCAAATTAAATTCTTTTTTTCAGGAAAAAGTGAAGTTATCAAAATATTTTAAATAATTTACATACTTGTAAAATCATCTCTAAAACCTCTTACAGCTCTAAAATCATATGGTTCTAAGAAAAATTCCCATATAATTATTGTGATCTATTCTCATAGGGTCATAGATTTCAAGCTGGAAAGAGAAATTACCAAGTATAGTGCCCACATTTTACAGATAAAGAAATTGAAGTGAATTTGCCCATGACCACATAGCTAATAAGTGTCTCACATGTGATTTGAAAAAAAATCTATTTGATTTCAAGTCCAACTTTTTATCCTTTATACCATCATTACTGCCTCTATCGTCACTCAACAGATGTTGAATATCTATCCTATTCAAGACAATATTAAGTCTTGGAGATGCAAAGAGAAATAATAAACCATTTTTTATCTGAAAAGCTCTTAACAAGAAAGTTGGGAAGAAAGGAAAAATAGATGAAAAGATTCATAAGCTACCATCAAGCCATAGAATGAGCACTAGTTTGGTAACTGGAGGAATTGTAGTTCTTATATCTGAACTTATATGACCTTGAGCAAGGGTTTTCACATTTGGGCATTCATTTCCTCAACTGAAAAATAAAAGAGTTGAGTAGATAATATTTGAAATCCCTCCCAAGTTCAAATTAGTAATCATATTCTAAGTAAGAAGTGTAGAAAATAGGTAACTATCAGATTTCAGGGAAAGTGGCAATTGTTATGGTCTTTTGTGGTTTGGATAAGGCCTTACAGAGGGGGTGAAATCTAAAAGGGGAAATAGCATACCAATGGGATGACCTAAGAATGCACATAGAAACCATGAATAAAGCATTTGAGCTGTTTTCATTATGTCCCAATAACTCCATGACATATAAAATACTATGGCAACCACCATGATAATTGACCTTATGACATTCAGCACCATATTTACTTGAATGCTTTGGCCATAGTTTTATACATATTTGTTTTTTCTGAGAAAATTATTGTAAAGTTCATTCAAATGTAGATATAACAGGTGATGTCTACCTATAGACAAATTCATTGTAGCCATGTTATCCTGGCTTTTGATTATTAATTTGATGCAGCAAATATTTTGAACAACTTGGAAATACATTAAAATATTGTTATTGTTTGGTTGGAAATTCCTATTTTATATAGTCTAAATGACTGATAACATTTTAAGTTATGTGTATTTGTCTCTTTTTTTCATTTTAATAGTTCAGTTTTTCTAAAACTCTACTTCAGTAATGATGAGAGTAGTACCAGATATTCTGTCAATTTTATTGTCAATGTTGTTCAATTTATTAATCATATCTGATTTTTCATGAGTCCATCTGGGGTTTTCTAGGTAAAGATACTGAAATGTTTGGCCATTCCTTTTTTACAGCTTATTTATAGCAGAAGACACTGAGGTAAATAGGATTAAATGACTTGCCCAGTTGATAATCACCCAGTTCATAAGTATCTGAGATGAGATTTGAATTTGGGTTTCCTCAACTCCAGGCCCAATGCTCTATCCACTGTGCTACTTTGCTTCCACATTCAATCAATATTTTGGCATATTTTTTCCCAGTCAAACCAATTTCTAAAAACTGACTAGAGGCTTATTCCATAAAAACATAGCCTCTGTGTCCAGTTGATGATGGAGCATAATATTCATATAAGATACAATGAATCAGTAGAAGATGAGCTTCTTTTCAACCAACTCTAAATAGCCATTATTTTATCTATGTGCGGAAGAGTCTGAAAACATGAAGCATAAATGAATAATAACAACATAGTAACTTTCCAAGATCATGTCTCTCTGAATTTCATGGAAATACATGACAATGAGATTAATAACCAATAACAACAACTACTATCAATTTTGCCCCAACAACTAATAGTAATGATGTCACCATCCAACATCTGATAATTCCCAAGTTGCATAAAATGGAATGTTTTCAAAGTATAGCAACATAGCAGAAGAGAGCACAATGATATAGGGGGAAAAAAAACTATGACTATCATCTTTTTCAGGATTTTGTCTGCTGTAGGAGCTATGTTGAGGATGCTTTTAGTAAGTCTATGGAAGATATATGCTCATTAAAACTCTTATTAAGCTATGACATTTTATCCATTATGCAGTAATTGATAAAATACTTTGTAGTTATGTGATCCTGGGCAAATTACCTCAATCTATTTGTTTCTGTTTCCTCACCTGTCAAATGGAGAAGGAAATGGCAAATCACTCCATTATTTTTGCCAGAAACACACCAAATGGAGTCATAAAGAGTCAGACACAACTGGAAAATGACTGACAACAACATTACAAATATTATCCTATTTATTGGATCACTGATTTAAAGCTAGGATGGACATTAGAAACAATTTAGTCTAATCCATTCATTTTGCTGATAAAAAAAAAAAATTGTGGTATAAAGATGAGCGACTTAGCCATAATAACATTAGGTCTGACTCCAAACCCAATTCACTTTCCACTTTGTACTGTGTTGCCTTCAGTATACCAATAACCTTGGAAGGTTGGTGTTATTATTCCTATTTCACAGACAGGGACACTGAGGGTCAGAGAGATTGACTTGGTCAGGTTAGTAGAGGTGGTTAGAAGAGGTCTTTGAACCCAAATATTAGTGACAATTCCTGTTATATCCACCTTGCCACTCTGCCTCTTCAGATACATACAATGGAATTCATAGTTGATCAACCAAACTGGATGAAAAGAGTGATAGAAGGAAGTTATCTCTTAGGAGTATCACCCACTAAACTCTACTGAACAGAAAGTCTCAAGGTGAGAGGTAGGAGTCACATACAACCACTCTTCCTTTCTCCCATTGGGAGAGTGGAAAATTAGATGGAAAAGTAAAAGATTCCTGTATGTTTCTTTATTTCTTTATGTTATAAAACCATACACTGCTCTGTGGACATCATGTATATCTTCAATCACTAAATGGGACAGTTGGTAGGACTCCCTGCAGTTTAGAAACACTTAATGCTATAATAACATGCATCTTGTCAGCATTGATCCATGGAACTGTCACTTTTCTGACAAATGTACTTGAAGGCAGCCTCATGTACTGCAAATATAAAAAAAAAGTTCTCTTGCATTCAAATGCTTTCTTGAACCCTCTGCTACATTGAATATGGCATAGAGTCTAAAAAGGATAATACCAACTGTGATATTTTTTATACATGTGAAGAGAAATCAAAATGTTTAATTAGAATTCCAATGTTTCAAATTCCTAAGATGTTATAATTATGTTTTGTCACTTTAAAAATTTAATTCATAGGGGGCAAATTAAAATGTTGATCATTATGCATCAAGGAGGTTTATGTTATTGTCAATATTTCTTTTATAATTATAGAAAGAGATGGAGCAGGGGTAGCACATGAGAAGACTGTAGCTGATTATAAAATTCTATCTAAATCACAAAACCAGAGACCTGAAAGAGTCCCCCAGAGATGTCTTATAGTACAACCTCCTTGCTGTTTCCAGGTATATACTTAAACTGCCTAAAACAGGCATCCAACTTTAAGGGCACTGCCTCGTAATAACACTAATAGAAGACCAGAATTACATTTGATGTTGAGCTCTGAGACGTGTAGATTATCTCAGCTCAATCTTTATGCTCATATGCTATGTGAAGAAGTTAAAGCAGAAATACATTTTGTGTTATGCTTTTTGCCTGAGGTCTGCATTATTTTTTTTTCAACAGTAGTTTCACTGCCTTAGTAACATGTAAATATGACAATCAAATGTGCTTATGTGTCATCAAGCAGCAGAAGGGGGTGTGAGGTAGAAAATACTGCTTGCTCTAGTTTGTGTCATTTCGAATAAACCTGGGATTGTTTTGTTATATGAAAAGTCATTTAAAATGAGAGTAAAGATTCTCCCAATAAACTATAAATCATTGTTGTATTTCAACAGCTATTAACTATCATTTTAAGCAGCAGATAAAATGGAGTTCTTCCCATACTGACAGTCTGCTGAAGTATTGGCTAGGGTTTGGATAGTTAAGAAAAGCACAAAGCCATCAGTTATTCCTAATGTGTTAATATGTATGATTTTTATTTTATAATTCACTTTGGCTATAATAGAAACAGCTTGTCTTTTGGATATATATTTTCCCTCAATATAAAACTAAAGAAATCTGAAATGGTGGTGAAAGCTTCTTTTTTACCAAGTCCTTCTATGCTTTGTCAAAAATCATTTGAGCATTCTGATCTTTGCTGCTAGAACAAGTAAATAGAAGCGTTTGTTATGACAGATCCGAGTCATTCAGCATTGTGTCCTTTGTGGAGATATTAAAATAGTACAAGTTTCATTATGCCATTTTTAAAAGGTAAATACTAATTAAGATGTGTTAGGTTTTTAATCATATCATTTTTAAGATGTCCTAAATTCCCATGGATAGCAGTAGTATCTATGAATATAAAAAATGCAGGATTTAACCAAAAGGTAAAGTGTAAAATTAATTTTTAAAAGTAGTCTTTTAATTTTTCTAGGTCATTGCTTTTATATTTTGATACTTTAGTGGATCTGGGATTTCATTATTATTGGTACTCCCCATCTGTCAAATGCAACAGATAGATCAGTAAGTAGTTATTGTAAGCATGTTTATGTTGCAGATACTGTGCAAACTGTTGGAAATAGAAAGTCAAGAACCAATCAGTTATTGCTCTCAAAAAGCTTACATTCTATTGATTGTAGATTACAATCCTTTTATCACTTTATCTTCTGTAATATATGTCCATATTTTCCTATAAACCTTCCCTAGAAAAATTAACCAACACAATGGAGGCTTGCTGATAGTATATGGCAAGGCTTCTTAACTTTTTCCTCTCACGATCCCTTTTCACCCAAGAAATTTTTGTGTGACTCTGGGTATATAGGCATATAAAATAGATATACAAATCAAAGAATTATTGATAATAAATCATAATTTCTTGTCACCCACATTCAGTAATAAGACCCCAAAAGGGGTCACAATCCATAATTTAAGAGATTGGAGTGTATAGTATACATTCCCTACATGTGAGCCAGTATGATTTCCTGATCATAGTTCATTCTGACCTAGAAATTTTGGGTAATGCCTTATTGACAGGAGTTCTCATACCAAGAGAATTTTAAATCCTTGAAATATTGAAGATTTGTTATCTTCATCAAAAGTAGAAAGGACAGAGGTAAAACAAACAATTAGAATTGCTAGTCAAATGTTCCATATATTATTCAGTTGTTTCAGTCACGTCCGACTCTTTGTGACCCCTTGGGGTTTTCTTGGCAAAGGTACCAGAATGGTTTGTCATTTCCTTCTCTAGTTCATTTGATAGATGTGGAAACTGAGGCAAATAGGATTAAGTGACTTGTCCAGGGCCACACAGCTAGAAAGGATCTGAAGCCAAATTTGAACACAGAAAGAGGAATCTTTCTGACTCCAGATTTGGTACTCTATTCTGCCACCTATTCATATACTTATTTCTGAAACCAGAATAAGAAATGTAATTTATCTAGAGATCTTCCTCTGTGTGTGTGCTTAGAATTTCATATGCAGAGGATCCTTTGGTGTGATATGTTTAATAAGGCACACAAATATGGTGTAAAATATAATTATTACCTCATTTTTTCATTTTAACTGTGGAGTATTTTTTCCCTCTGTAAAGAAAGGATTCATTGTATATATATATATATACATATATATATATATATGTATATATATATGTATATATATATATTAGATTATTAGATTTATAAGAATTTTGAAAATCTTTGACCTTTAATAAACACAGATTTTTTTAGAGGTAGGAGAATGTAATTAAGATTGAGAAAAGTAATTGAGCATTTAATGGTAATATTTTATTTCAACTTCACAAATGTTTTTTTGACCAGTATTCTTTTTAATATTAAAAATGAATGAAATATGAGAATTGCCAGATTTCCAATTTACATCTTACTCCACAATTAGAGGTAGTTTGGCTATAAGTTTACAAGCTTTTCTGAATTACCCCATTGGGGCACATTAATATATGTGTTAATCTCTCATAAACTGTTATAATTTTAATATTTTCAATGTTTGTATATGGGTCATATCATTACCACTCAGGCAGGAAGTCTGTCTTCTTTTTTAATTATTTTTTTTAAATATATGTCTATCTATACTGACAGCTATTTCTAAATAGAGATAAGTGTCTGTATATTAGGAAAGAAACAGACAGTGAGATGGAGACAGATACGAAGAGAGAGACAGAGAGAGACACATAGACACACACACACAGAGGTCAGTTTTACATCTCAAGTTAATGTTGTTATGGTTTAGCATAGCAAAGTAAGTGGTAGAAAGCACAGTGATCTGTGTTTATTATGTGGAAGAAATCTGACATTCCATTGAGCATTTATGATTTTTCATACCCTAAGCTAAACAGACTAATGTCTGGTAAGAAACTGTCAGGGGGAACATGTCAAATACTAGGAGTATCATGCAATCAGACCAACAATGGGTTGGGAAGTCACTAGTTGGGAAGAAAAAAAAGTGACCTTGTACTCTCAGATTGTCTTAACACTGAATGGAACAGATGAGATTTTGAATTATTCACAGCATCGAAAGCTTATAATTGTTAGCAATGGTGGCAGCCATGGAGGAGAGAGACAGGATTTTTTTTTGTCAAAATGTCTGATTCTCTTAAACATCAAGGGATCCTTTTCATAAAACTGTCTTTGGGAATTCAGGTGTATTTCCCCCACAGTGAATGCCATGAAGAATCTTTTTCATTCTTGCTATTACCTTTATTAGGGGTAGGATGGAGTAATCTAGGTCAAGGAGGCACTAGTTAATAATTAGCACAGATTTTCAAAAATGTAGTGAAAGGACAAAGAAATGCAGTCAAAAGAATATATGTTATTTCTTCAGATATTTTCTCAGGAGTCAATTACATATACTCATAACAAAGCAGTACACCTGACTTGTGAGGTAGTAACTTACTTCATGTAAATTACTTTATCTCGTTACCAGTTTAAGATTTATAATTTAAATAGAGTATGCAGTACAGATCTTCAATATACATAAACAATGTCAGGATTTGGAAATCAGGCTATATGTGCACTTTTGTATCTTTTACATTTAAAAAAAATCCTTTTTTGTATCATTTATTATTTTTAATTATACTTTTCTCTTTTTAAAGAAAGATCAACAATTTAAGAGAATCAGGATTTGGAAATCAGGCTATATGTGCACTTTTGTATCTTTTACATTTAAAAAAATCCTTTTTTGTATCATTTATTATTTTTAATTATACTTTTCTCTTTTTAAAGAAAGATCAACAATTTAAGAGAATCAGACATTTTGACAAAGTAATACTCATATTTATTATTTTTATTACTATTCAAGGCACATATTTTATTTTGTTTTATTTTGGTGAGGCATTTGGGATTAAGTGACTGGCCTAGGATCATACAACCAGGAAGTGTTAAGTGTCTGAGATCAGATTTGAACTCAGGTCTTCCTGACTTCAGGGCTCGTGCTCTATCCACTATACCAATTAGCTACCCATTAATTATACCCTGTTTTCAAGGAATATGTGAATATCTCCCTCCCAACTAATCTATATTAGTATGTATTTTATTTAGCTGGCTTCAGAATAATTTTACTTGATTTTTTAAAAAGATGTGATACTTTTAAGTATGTAATTTTCCCCCTTTCTTTCTTTACTATTTCATGACTCACAGATCAGTATTGATATTCCAAAGATGGAAAGCTACTTCCTTTTATTTTTGGTAAAAACTAAGGGTCACTAAAAGAAGGATGCATTTTCCCATAATCAATCCAGACTGCTTTTCAGGTGATTAATTCTGAGCCTAACTCTAATGTCTTTTCATGATATACATAGTGATAGATGAGACTTTCAGATGTTCATTCAACTACATGCCAACAATGGACATACTTCATCCATACTTTCCTGTGTGACTATGTAAGTGACTCTTTTTGAATAATTTTGAAATTTAGATCATGGAATACTAGTGTCCAAAGAAATACAGGTGAGGATAATCAGAAAGGTGATGTGGGTGTGGTTTGACTGTTGTTCAATGGTTAATTTATGTCCAACTCTTTGTGGGGTTTTCTTGCCAAGAGATACTGAAGTAGTTTGACATTTCCTTTTCCAGCTCATTTGACTGATGAGTCAACTGAGGTAAATAGAGTTAAATGATTTGCTCAGGATCACACAACTACTGATTATCTGAAGTTAGGTTTGAACTGACATCTTTCTGAGTCCTGACCTAGCAATCTGTCTTCTAAGCCATCTAGCTACCTCCTACATGCTGTGTGTGTATGCACATATATGTATATACACATACATATAAACATACATATGTGTATATGTACACAAATACATATACCCATATGTACATACATACACATATATGTATATACCTATGAATACCCTCTAGAAGATAAGAAAATTTCTTTGTTTAGAACGTTGCACACACATAATTATATACAATAACTATGTGAGTTTTTCTTAGCCACCTCTTTTTCCTGCAACAAGGGAAGATTCATTGGGGGAGGGGAAATATATCCAGAAATGTCTGCAATATAAAAACAAAAGGCATCAATAAAACTTTAAAAAATTCACAAACGTACTAATGGGGTTTTGAAATTTCCATGAATTATACATAAAGAGCTCTATAATGTGAGCATAGAAAATTTACCTTCAGAGTTAGTTTTAAATGTCAAGTTTTGAAGAAAGACACGTTTATCACTTTGAGACCAGTTAATTCTCCAAGTCTAATTTCCAGCAATTGAGCAAACTTCTTCCCTTTCTACCAACGTGCCACTCTTATCTGCCTACCATTATACTGCTTTGCCAGTCCCTGTTTTATCACCTTAAATGCAAGTTAAATGTCTCCACTCCTTTCCTTTGGACACTTCATTCTATCAGTCTAAAGAGTGCCTACACATTCTAGTGGGTCAGGTGTAGAAACAGAGAGGCAGGAAGAACTGAGTTCAAATGGGGCTTCAGCCACATACTAACTGTATATGTGACCTTGGACAAGTAACTTCTCCTCTATCTTCTTCAGTTTCCCATTGGTACAATAAGTATAATAATAAGACCTATTTCCTATGATTGATGTAAAGGTAAAATGTGATAATATTGTTGTTCAGTCTTTTTGTTCTTGTCCCCATTTAGAGTTTTCTTGCCAGAGATACTGGAGGGGTTTGCTGAGGCAAACCGAGTTAAGTGACTTATCCAGGGTTACATAGTTAAGTAGTCTCTGAGAACACTTCTGACCTCAGTTTTTCCTGGCTCCAAGCCCAGTATGCTTATTATACCATTTAGCTTCTCTCCACACCAGAGAGATGTTATTATTACTATTACATATAAACATTATCATTAAGTCCCACTCCCCCAATTTGATTACTCTTACATTCCAGTAATCACAACTCATCCCACCATATCCTTTGGAACACCAGCTTTATTTTTAATAAATTCCCTGTGCATAGTCTGGACTCCTGCAACACTTCTACTAGCTCTTCACTTTAAGTGGAACTTGAGGATACTCTTGTTTGCAAATATTTTTGCTAGAGAACTCTTTCCCCCACTCTTCTTGAGGACAAAAAGAAGGATTGCAATACTTTCTATTCTTTACTATTATATTCACAGAATTTGTTTAATAGCATTTCTTTTTTGAAGTCTATACAATCTCTACTATACCCTCTTCTTTGTTTTTAGGTGACCATCCCAATTTCCTTAATATCAATTAAAGACAGGAAGGAGCAATAGATAAAGAGCAAGATTTGGAATCAGGAAGACCTATGTTTAAATCATAAATTTACTATTTCAGTTTTCTCATGTGTAATATGAGAAGATGAGTTACATGGTCTCTAAATCCATTCCAGTTGTAAATCTGATCCTAATGTTGTTGGTGCCTAGTGTTACTCTCTATTCCACTCTTCTCATCATCAATTAATCAGTATTTAACCTCAATATCCATATAGATGACCACTCTAACATATGCTTAACCAATTTCAACCATGTCTTGTACTCCACTTCAGTCATATTGACCTGGTAATACCTTAGACTTTGCTGTTGGAGCCTAAATATCAAGATTTCACTCACTGACCATAGTTCATCTCTTCCAATTAATCTCTTCTGTTCTGATTTCCTTTACCTCCATATGCAGTCTTGGCTACTTAAATTATTTCCTCATGAAAGGCAATAGCCCCAGAGGCTATGGAATTCCCAAATATTTCTCTACCAATATTCCTCTGTAACAATGGGAACTACAGTGCCCATAGATAGTGCTGAACTTGGAGTGAGTAAGATCTGAATTTGTTTTTATTAATTGTATGAGTCCTGAGGAAATCATCTACTAACTCTCAGCCTTAGTTTTCCCATCTGTAAAATGGAGTTAATAATAGTAAATATGTTGTGAGGTTGAGAATGTAACAGATCCTCATTATTCACTATCCATTAATGCCAAAAGCTGAGAATCTCTGCCCTGCTGCTTTAGGCTTCTAATCAAGCAGTCAACAAGTACTTATTAGGCATCTTTTATGTGCCAGACAGTGTTCTAGGCACAGAGGAAACCAAAGAGAAAAATGAAATTGTCGCTGCCCTCAAGAATTTATGTTCTATTAGGAGAGGTAATATATATACACCAAAAAGTATATAAAATAGATACTACATAACTTAGAAGAGGAGACATTAACAGCTGAGGAATCAATAAAAATGTCATCTGGAGGAATCATGTCAAAATTAAATAGAATCAGAGTACATATAGATCCCCACAGGCTCATATTGACTTAGAACACAATATACCAACATTATCTATGTTTTATTATATTTTTTATTTATTTTATTAAACATTTTCTGTTTCAATTTTATGCTGGTACAGCACCGTGTTTGGCACTACTGATTGAAAAGTTATATATGAACTGAAAATCATGGAATAAAATTACAAAACAAATCTGATTTGCCCTACTATAAATTTGTAGTACATCATTTCAGCTGAACCCTCATGGCTTCTAGGTAATAAGTTTCATACATCCTACTCTGATTCCTATCTCTGTCGATATAAGTGATTATTCCACACCCTTATTCCCCTCCTCAACCCCTCAACTTCCACACCCTTATTCCCCTCCTCAACCCCTCAACCATATCTTCATCCTGACTCTCACAATTCAGATGACTGAGTCCATCTTATAGGACAAAAGCCGTGCTTTAAGGTTTGCAAAGTGCTCTATGAATATTTCATTTCAAATTACCTATAACCTTATAGTAGGTGGTTTTTTAATCCCCATTATATAGACAAGAAAATTGTGGTTCAAAGTAAAATTTGAAGGAAGATTTGAACTTATATCTGAGTGTATATCCAATACACCATTTTGCTTCTCTCAACTTCCCTCACTTACTCTAAAAATTTCCACAATTGTTATCCATTATTTTGTTCTTCTCTTCTGTCTCAGAGGAAAAAATATTGTCCTTCCTTTTTAAGGTTAATTGCTTAAATCTGCACCTTTAATCTGAGTTCCTTCTGCCTCTTCCTAGGTCATGATATAAAAATCATCCTTTCTATTTACTGCAAGGGATGTGTAGATTTGGATGAGGGAAAATTACTTTTACTAACTTTGCATTGAAATTTAGCATCTTTTTCTGTTATTTAAAAAAAAACATGTTTTTGAGTGAAGGTCTTTAGGCCTTGACACTATCTAACATTTTATTTTGCTAACTACACTGTAAAAATATATTTCTTCTTTGATCCTATCCAAGTTCAATCAAAATCCAAGTTAGTAGGTAAAAGTATAATAATTATAGTGTTAAAAAAAAGAAAAGAAAAAGAAAAATTAACCAAAAAGTAAAATTACTTTTTTTTTTGGTTTGTTTTTGTTTTTGCTGAAGCAATTGGGGTTAAGTGACTTGCCCAGGGTCACACAGCTAGGAGGTATTAAGTGTCTAAGGCCAGATTTGAATTCAGGTCTTCCTGACTTCAGGGCTGGTACTCTAATTACTACATCACCTAGCTGCCCCAAGACTACTTTTAAAAGCTATCTAGACTAATCCTCTGGCCCAGTGATCAGAGAAGTTCAAGTAAATATTTGATGGGAAACCTCAGTGAACATTCACATTTTGTGATTCTATGAGTGTTTAATTCTGTAATCTTTGACACTTTCCCCTTTTAGTTGTAGAAGAAAACTTTGCACACTTGCTCCAATGTCACAAATAAAAAATAAGTGAAGGGAGCTTTCTATTTGTGCTACCCAAATATTCTCCAAAGGACACCATCAGATGCTTACATTTCCTGTATTCCATTGGCTCTCTTTATCTTATCAATTTGGAAGATTTCTCCAGCATCTCTCCCCACTCTACAATTCTCATCCATATCATCTCCTTAGTTCAAAACTTACAAAATCCCAACTGACACCTGACTTTACTTAAACTTTTAACACTGACACACATTCTACCTGTCATCCCTTACTGTGTGCTCAGCCTCTTTTCTTTTGTTGCCATATATTTTCATGATTCATCATTTACCCCTGTTCTTCTGAGATCCTTACTGGTTATATTTTACAACATAGTCATACCAGTGCCAGGTACATCAGAAGTGCCTAATAAATACTTCCTGACTGAGTCACCATGTTCCTTGCCATTGCCCTCTGTGTGATATTCATTTTCAATTACTCAGAGACTGAAGTTGTTGAGGGGAGACAAGGACATTACTCTGGCCAAACATGGTTTTATCATAATTGTTTTAATACTTAACAATTTTGATTGTATCATTTCCAGGCACAAAATTTTCATAAAATTCAGTACTCTGAAGATAGTCTTTACTGTTCTTTTGGGAGACAGTGGTGTATTGTCCTGTATCCAAGAAGCAGAGACCCTGAGGTAGCCGCAGGATCCAAGGATGGTTGGGTCTGGAGGGCAATACTGCCTGCTATTAGTACATGAACATTGGTTCTAGGGCTAGTTCTCTGTTGGAGGAAATCACCTGGCAGCTCAAATTGAGTACCACAAGAAAAGTTTAGCACAGGAAATATATAATAACAAAGTGAAAATAACACAGATATGAGTTCAGGAGACATTGAATAACCAACAGTAATTGAAGGGAACTAGGGATGGATAAACCTGGGCATTAGGAGAAATTATTCATGTGACAGTGAAACACCCATGAATTTTTTTAAAGTTACTGAGAAATAGATGTGAAGAGTCTAAAATATAGAGAAAGAACAGATAGTGAAGCAGAAGCAGCAAAATGGGAAAAAAAAAGAACTAGAAAATAGAAATGCAAATAGATTCAATTGAGTTCAGATCAGCTAGCATTTAATTGCCTATTATGTGCCTGGCACCATGCTAGGTGCTGAAATTTAAAAAATTAAAACATTTCCAACCCTTCAGGAACCTGCCTTATACTAGCATGAGAGAGAAGAAAGACTTAGAGTTATATATTTATACTCAAGTTGTATGATATGATACAATAAACATTTATCATTTTTATTTTTACATTTTGTATATTTGTGTTATAATTACATATACATGTATACATATTTTATATTTATTTTATATCATCTATAAGTTACATATTGATATAACGACCTACTATGTGCCAGGTTCTCTACAAGATTTTGGGAATATAAAATTTTAAAAGCCCATCTCTGCCCTCAAGGAGCTCATAATCTAGTGGGGGAAAACATACTTACCCAAAAAAGATGAAAAACAGTGGAGAGATGCTAGAGTAATAGGATAATAGAGTCAAAACCAACCAAAGTAGCTGGTGGCAAATGAAAAGATGGCTGAGTTACTAAGCCCTCTTTTAAAAAGCTCTCCAATCAGAGAAGCAGAGGCAACTGAAAATACTGATGATGTGTGACTGAAGCAATCTCCATGATGATGAAATTTCTGGTGATAAGTTTATCCAGGGAAAAGGGAAATAAAGAAATGGTAATAGTACTGGTGGAGTCAAAACCAAGCAGAAGTGGTGGCAAATGGGAATTATGCAAGTAAAGGTATACTGAATACCATGGAATGGAAGTCATGAAGACAGTGCAAATATCACGTCAGCTGTGAGCAGTGAGATGCTGGCCCTCACTTTTCGATCTACATAATGGAGATAATAGCACCTACCTATCCTAACATTCTGTATATACTTATATAAGTATTTCAATTTCTCTTGTTGAGAATTAGCCCCTTGAAAGTCAATGACTATTTCATCATTTTCCTATTTCCAGTATGTATTACATAGTAGGTGTTTTAACAAATGCTCATTATTTTATTGATCAATTGTTACAACAATCAAATGAGATAATGTAGGCAAAGTACTTTGCAGATCTTAAAAAAACCATTAAAATTTAGTTACTTTTAAGATAGGGTCATATTACCAAAATTAAATGCACCTGTAGGGTGTATTTGTATACCTATAGGGTCCTACTTCTCATATCTTTTAAGAGTAAGGCATTCAGTCAAATCTTTTTTATATTAGTCTTCCCTATAATAATGTTCTTAATATTCACAGTAAATCTTGGAAGTGTCTAAGAAGTCTCTATCAAGATGTTTTCCCAATAACATTTTCCCACTTGTCTTTTCATTTTTCAGTCCATATTTTGTTTCAAAAGTCAATTTTACCATATGAATGCCTTCTGTTGTTTCTAGAACAAGCTACAATGCTAAAGAGCAATTTGGCAGTAATCTTTTTTTCTTAGTGAGTAATACATGATGCTGTTGAGGTTTAGGGTAAGAATTGGGATGATCAAAAAAGTGAATACTGGTAGATGTAGATCTAAGTATATAGATAAACAGAGACAACAACTTTCATGGTATATTACAGTATAATATAAAATATTAAGTATTCTACTTTAAAATGCCCAGTGAATATATATGTACATGTATATATTTAAATGTTTTTATAAAACCAACTTATTAAAAATTAATGAACAGCAAGCATCTTGGTTGATAGAATTGCAGCTGGAACATTTTACTGAATTCCCCCCTCCCCTCCCAACCAGTGTTTTGCAAGAGTTGGGATTTGCTTGTCAGTGATATTAGCAAAGAGTATAATATAATGAACAAGTCCTGATGTTGCTGGACTAATGTTCTACTTCTGTCTCTTTCCTTTTAGTAAGAGCCTTAAGTTATTTGTCAAAAGCACAAATATTGTGGAATTATTTGAACTTGGATCTTTGTGATTTTACAACTATTTGGCTGTGGTAAATGTAAAGCTCAACTGAATGCTTCTTCCCCTTTGTCCTTCTCCTCCTACATCTCTAACTCTTGTTTTCCTCACAAAAGTGAAGAGATGACCAGTGGATTTCTAGATTGAAGTAAACTGTATTGAGGAGGCTGGGTTGGAATGGCTAAAGCTAAGGTCTACAACTTCCAAACTATTATTGGCATCTTAACTCAGATACAGCTGAATGTTTTATTTTCAGTGGTCCATCCACTGTGTGTGGCCAGCATCCCAGTACATCTTGGACCTACTCCTTCTCTGCATCACTGCAGAATTTCTTGCCTCATTTGTCCCCTTCCTTGATACCCATAGTCTTCACTTTAGTCTCTGACTGTTTGAAATCCTATGCTCCCCACTCCAATCAAAACTCCCATCACTTGACTGTTAGTATTGCTCAGTATTGCTCCGATCCTCTGCAGAAAACATTTATTCAGATGTCTAATATGCAAAAGCTTTGCTGCTGATATTTTAGATCAGATAGACTTCTTGTTTTTCTGCTAAATTATAATCTAGGGCAAGAAATTATCCTACCTATTTTTGTATTTTCCAGGCCTAGCAAAGTGTTCTGTACCTTTGTAATAAGTACCTTTGTGTTTTAAACCGAGTTAAACTGGAGTAAATTGGAGTCAAATTTCAAATTTTTGTGCTTACTTTTCCAGTTGCATTTTCCCTTACCAGATGGCTTTTGTTATTGTTTCCAGTCATTTTTAGTCATTCCCAGCCATTTTTAATCCCATTTGGAAAAGACACTGGAATTGTTTGTAATTTTCTTCTTCAGCTCATTTTTAGGTGAGGAAACTGAGGTAAGTTAAGTAAAAAATTTGCCCAGGTTTACAAAACTAGTGAGTAAATGTCTAAGGTCACATTTTAACTCAGATCTTCCTGACTTCAGGACTAACATTCTGTCCACCATACCACCCAACTGCCCTACCAGGGTTAAATGACTTATCTAGGTCATATAGATAATAAATGTCAGAAGTTGGATTTGCACTCATGAAGATGAGTCTCCCTGATTCCAAGCCCAGTGCTCTAATCACTAGACCACCCAGCTGCCTTATTCCTACACAGTAGAATTAATAAAATCAGTATTTTAACTGCCCTTCATTGATAGCCTTCTTCCTGACCTAGCTTTTTAAGCACATCTCAATATGAATTTTCTTTCTTCTTGAAGAATAATTTCTTTGGAAGAATAAAAGCTGGTTTCGCTTATTGAACCTTAAGTTCCTCTAAAAGAATTTAAACTTTTTGAGGGTTGGTAATATATTCAATCAGTCAACCAATCAAATATTTGTTAAGAGCTAGGTGACTATACTAAGCACTGGAAATACAAGCAGCAAAAGATCATACTTGCCCCACAGATGCTTTCAGTCAAATAGAGACTACAATGCAAACAAATATATCCAAAACAACTTATATGCTGGTGTGTAGGAAATAATTTAAAAAGGGAAAGCATTGGAATTAAGAGGGCTAAATTAGGAAAGACTTTCTACAGAAAGTGGGGTTTTTGTTGCGTGGGACTCAAAAGAAAACAGGATAGTCAATAGACACAATGGATAAGGAGGGTATCTGAAGCATAGGGCAGAGACAGAGAAATGCAATTGATTGTTCATGGAACAGTTAGGAGGTTCACGTCACAGGAATATTGTGGAGAATGTGTATACTGTGGAGGAAATAAAGGTATAAAATGAGTGGCCAGGTAGTAGTGGGACAAGAGTATGAAGCATTTTAATGCCAAACAGAGGATTTTGTATTTGTTTCTGGAGAAAATAGAAGCCCCAGAGTTCATTGAGTATGTTGTGGGGGGAGACTGGGGAAGCGCATTTTAGGAAAATCTCTTTAGTGGCTGAATGAGGAAGGAACTGAAGTGAAGAGAGACTTGAGGCATTCAGACCCACCAGCAGACTATTGCAATAAGTATTCTCTTCTTTATACCCCTTCCTGATACATATTGTGTACTTTACAAATATTTATTGAATTGAATTGAATGTATGAAAGAGCCTCTTGAATCTAGAATTAATCTGATTTCCTGACAGGGAGAAAGACAACTACAGAGTTGCTGATGCCATAATTCTATCTCAGTGCCTCAGGCCCATCAGAACCTGCTGCTCTCCCTATTGACATCATGATTACAAGTCTATTTCAGCCCCTTGGCAACTTCTAACTAATTGAAAATTTTTAGATGAATATAAAAAATATAAAGATAGCATATTTTAGCCTCATGCTGAAACTGTAGTAGGACAAAACAGCAGCAACCCCTCCTTGGCAGGAGGGAGGGAGACATCAGTACCTGCCAGGGATCAGTCTCAGAACCAGGCTTCCCAGGTCATTCTCTTTTCTCCAGTGCTCAACAGAAGTAAGAAGTCTCCTCATGCCCCATCAAGATTCTGTACAGTTATAAGGATGAAGCAATACAATTCTCAAAACTCATTCTTTCCCCTATCGCTCCCAATGGTCAGACTAGATGGTATTTATAAGCCTAAAAACCTATATAAATGTCTTCAGTCATTATGTGATTTAACATTATGTCAGACATCTAATGGAGCAGTGGATAAAACACCAGATCTGGAGTCAGGAAGACTCACCTTCTTGAGTTCAAATCCATCCTCAGACACTTACTAGTTGTGTAACCCTGGGCAAGTCACTTAACCCTGGTTTCCTCAGTTTCCTCATCTGTAAAAATGAATTAGAGAAGGCAATGACAAACCCCTAGAGTAATCTTTGCCAAGAAAACCCAAATGGATCATAAAGAGCCAGACAACTGAACAACTCCAATATTGTGTCATGGACACAGTATTGGAGTTGAACTGAGGAATACCTGATGTCTCTTCCCACCTTTTTGCTAGCCTTGTGATCAAGACACTTAACCCTATAGGCTTCAGTTCCCTCATATGTCAAATGAGGGGGTTGGAGTGGAGATTTGTAAGCTCTCTTCTGGCTTGAAAAGATGTTCCTATGATGATATGGTTGTTGGTGCATTAGCACAAACCAGAGCATCCAAAAAGAGAAGGGGAGAGGAGGTTGGTCTGTACAGTGGTTAACATGACCTTCCAAACTTTCAGTTCTTAATCACTTTTTCATCAGGATTTTGGCTATCATGTAGACATATTCTCAACATGATGAGCTAGTTTTCCTTTAATATGAGTCATCTTATTTTCCTGAAAATAAATATATAAATAGGAAGATGGTATGTGCCCATTATTGATTATCTTTATCAGCATTTTACCTCTTTTGAATTACTTGTTTCTGAGCTATTTAAATGCTCTAGAATTGTAATATGGCAGGTAAGGAGAGAGGAAAGTTTTGAAAGCAGAAGAGGCTGCCAAAAACTCGCTATTTTCATCTCCTTTAATGAATCTTTTTTTTTTCTTTTTTAACCACAAACTATTGTGATATTAATGTTAATTTGTATCTACAAAGAATTCTAAACAACCTTAATTTATATTTTAGGGATAATAATGTATGTTAGGGTGTATTGTCCTTACTTCAGATGGGACTCAGTTTCCCTTTAGCTCTTTCTTTTCCCTTCCTTTTGTTGTTATTTCCTGTATTAAGTAATAATACTGGTAGTTTTGTTCAGTCTTTTAAGTCAGGTGAGATTCTTCATGGACCTGTTTGTGGTTTTCTTCACAAAAATATTAGAAGGGCTTGCCATATCCTTCTCTGGCTCATTTGACAGATGAGGAAACTGAGACAAATGAGATTAGCAGCCAGTAAATTTCTGAAGTTGGATTTGAATTCGAGTTTTCCTGACTTCAGAGAGCTTTATCCCTTGCACCACTTAGTTGCATGCATGTGTGCACACACACGCATACCATTTATTTGAGATTGTCTAGGACCTGTTATTTCCTTGACATATCTCTATCAATGCATACTGCTAGCTATTTCTTAAATTTAAGATTTTAGAGACATGTCTGTCAGAAATGAGACTTGAGGCCAGGCCTTTCTTATTCCAGAATCTATTTACCACATTGAGGTGCCTTTTTTTTTCAATTCAAGTTGTGGGAGATGTTTTCAAGTCCAATCAACTTAAATTCAAAAATATTTTAAAATTTGGTCACCAGCTAATGAATTAGGGGTCAGGGAGCACTTATGGTATGAAATTATTACCTTCTGTGTAAGAGGAGTTAGGATTCCCAATAAAGAAAGAAGGATCTTATGAAAGATTTGCAGTATTGAAGCATGTTAAACTGTTTTGACAGACCAAGTAATAAGGTCAGTTCCATTTTGCAGAAAAATATTCATAAAGTAAATACAAAAATTGATTTTAAAATGTATATAGTTTTGGACTATGTGCTCCTTAAGAGCAGCATCTGTTTTTCCTTTCTTTGTGTTCTCAACATCTTGCACACTCCTTGACACATAATGAGTACTGATAAATCTTCCCGGGAGCAACCAAGTGGCACAGTGAAGGCCAGGCTTCCAGGCAAGAAGACTCATCTTCCTGAATTCAAATCTAGCCTCAGACACTTCCTAGCTGTTGTGACCCTGGACAAGTCACTTAATTCTGTTTGCCTCAGTTTCCTCATCTGTCAAATTAGCTGGAGAAGGAAACGGCAAGCCACTTTAATATCTTTGCCACCTCAAAAATACAAAAAGAGCCAAATATGACTAAAAACAGCAATAATAAATGTTCACTGGCTTGATTTTTTTTTAATTATCAAGGATACATGTAAACTAATCAGGCTCGTGTTTTCTCAAAAAGAATGCCCAATAAATGATAATGTGTATTTTTCACCTGAACCAAAGTGTATATGAATTATGCAATTAAAAAATTCATTTGTAGCAATAATTAAGAAAAGTTATTGTTGTTCTTGTTGATGTTTTAATGTCAAGACCAGATGTTGCCATGCTGCTCTGATACATTATGACTAGCAAAGGAAACAGCAGAACTTCCAGGGTTACTGTTCTTGGAAGAGTTGATGTACATTGGTAATTCTGATTAGACCACAAAATACACAGACCAGAATACAATTCCATTCTAATAGTACCAATTAATTCCCAAGTGCCTACTTATATGCTTTATTTATATAGTTATCAGGGATTTTAATGTTTCACTTTTTCTATTAGGCAACAAAAATTTCATAGACCAATAATAATACCTGGCATTTATGTAGACGTTTAAGCTTTACCCTGAGCTATAGATAAATTATTTCATGTGTTCCTCACAGAAACACTATAAAGTATTATTATCTTCTAATAGCTGAGAAAACTGAGGCTCATGGTCACACAGCTAGTAAGTGTTATAGTTGAAATTTGATCTGAGATGTTCCTGACCTCAAGTATAGCCCTCTGTCCACTATAACATACTGCCCATAAAATTTTACAACTGAAAGGGACCTTAGAGATTATCTCTAGTCAACCTCCTTCAATTTATAGATGAGCAAATGTCCAGAGAGGTTGAAATTCTCAGTTAAAGGTCATAGATCTATCATTTTGGAGAAAAAAAATCTGCATAATTTTTGTACAATTTTCTTTTACTTTCTGCTGATTTTGTTATAAGTTTCCCATTGGAACCTCTATAATCTCACTTACTTTGAAGTAGGCATAGAATTCAGGAATAAAATAGTCTTTTAAAAATAATGTTACTTTCACTGTAATAAAGGTTCAGTATGCCTAAATAAGCACGAATAAGGGAAGCTAATTTGAAAAAAGAAAAGCTGAGTTGTTCAGGGTGTTTTGTTAGATAGGGCTCAGGTTGATTGGAATCACAAGGTGTAGTATCATGATCTTCAATAACTACTTATTGATTGAAAAACATTAAAATTATGATAGAAGAGGTAGAGGAGAATTACATAAGAATGTTATGCTTGAGATGAGTATGACAAGAGAACAGTAAAATGTGATTAAAGGACGCATAGACCATTCTAGCAAAAGAGAAGAAAAATGAAAGTAGGAATCAAGGCATGCAGACGGGTATAGCCATACCTCTATATATTTAAGTGGATCCATGATTTTATTAACTTTTGTAGTCTTTTCAACAGTGTAAATTTCAATACATCAATATCTTTTCATTAAGTCACTTTATTTCTCTGAACCTCAGTTTCTTCAAACAGTCTAGATATCCTCTGATGCACTCTTCTAGCTCCAAATCTATGATCCACTTTGGTTGATCTAGTTGCTTTTCTTACTACTTGTTAAAGTTCCTAGTATAGGGCTTGGCATATGGTAGGTACTTAATTGATATTTATTAACTAACTTATCCACAATGACAATGCATCATTATAAAAATATAAGCAAATATGTGCCATCCCATTTGATGTTCTTGTTGTCCTTCAAGGTTCACCTATTAATACTCTTGGCATAATCTGGTTTAAAAAGATCTCAGACTAATACAAGATGTTTAAGGTTTTCCCATCTTTACAGCTAATGCTTATTAGTTACACCAGACTACTTTCAATCTTCCCTTTTCTTCTTTTATGATGATTTTCAAATGATTGTCCAATCTAAACTCATGCCCTTCCATTTGGCTAGGAGATCAAGTGACTGCTAAAATAATTTTTAAATTCTTTTTATCTTTCTTGTAGGAACTGATGTATCAGTTTTGATGGCTAATAAGAAATAGTTTTTATGTAATATTCTAAGAATTTTTTAAAAATTTTACAAATATAATATTTTATTTTCACAATAACCCTAGGAGCATTATTCCCATTTTACAGAGGAAACTGAGGCAAATAGAGATTAAGGGGCTTGCCCAAAGTAAATGGGTACCAAGCTGGTAAGTGTCTAAGAGCAGATTTGAACTCAAATCCCTTGACTCTACATCAATCAAGAAACATTCATTAAATATCTGATATTTCCAGATACTTTGCTAAGTCTTGGGGATGCCAATTCAAAAATAAAGAAGGAAAGAATAAAATTACTCCTGGCCCTCAAGAACTTGCAATCTAATAGTCACTTGACAAAATTACCCATGAAGTAATGAAAGAGTTTATATCTTTATTTTTCTCCATTTATCATCTTTTCAAAGATGACAAACTATTCAAATAAGTCAGACTGAATCTGCTGCATTTGCATGTATTATATTTTTCTTCTCTTTATCATTTATTCTAATTTTATCTAATTATACACAGACAGTTTATTCTGTAATGACCCACAGTGATAACCAATCATTTTCTGAAAGATAGTCAATTTGACTAATTGTGATTTTTGGCACTTCCTATCCAGTGCCTTCTTACATTTTTTTTTGTTGTTGAGACAGTTGGGGTTAAGTGACTTGCCCAGGGTCACACAGCTAAGAAGTATTAAGTGTCTGAGACCAGATTTGAACTCAGGTCCTCCTGACTTCAGGGCTGGTGCTCTATCCACTGTGCCACCTAGCTGCCCCATTACATTCTTTTTCAAGAAAAAGTTGATTCAGGTTTTTGGATAATTTCCAAACCTTTGGTCCCATTAATTCTTGATAGCAAACCATGTTTCTCAATATATTTTAAAGAGTTGTGATGCTTTCTGTTTTTGTTTCATTTCTAGATGTAATCTGTGCTACCCCCATTTCTCCCAACCCACTACCACAAGCTCTCTATTGTAACAAGGAAAACAATTAAAATCAACTGACACACTGGCTGCATCTGGCAGTGTATGCAATATATTATACCCACAGCTCCTCACTTTCACCTTCCCATACCACAACTATTCTACCAAAAGGAGAGGGCTGCTTCTTTTTCTCTTCTTTGGATCCAAGATTGGTTCATTTGTCTCAGCATTTTTTTTTTGTTTTATTTCTTTTTGTTTATATTTCTAGACTCATGTTGTACATGTTCTTTTGGTTCTTCTTATTGTTCTCTGCACTATTTTATTGTGTCTCCATGCTTCTGTGAATTCCTCCCTCATTTCTTATAAAACATATAATTTGGTTAGTCAATCTCTTGATTACTAAGAACTTCCAATGAATTATTTTTCTTCATCATTTCCTGTGTTCAGTGTCATAAACTGTCAAGGCACATACTGATTGAATTTGAAAGTAATTTCCAATATGTTTAAAGAATATTCTCCCTTTGGAACAGCTATTGACATGTAAGCTGCGATTAAAAGATAGTAAATTTAGAGCTGAAGATTTAGAGACCACCAAATAAAACACCTTTATTTTAGAGATGATCCAATGGGAGGATGGATGTAAGTGACTTGCCCAGGATCACACAGTTTGTAAATGTCTGAACCAGGATTTGAAGCAGTCTTCCTAGTCATAAGTGGATTGGAAAAAGCTAGAAGATAGGGAACTGTGTCTGGAGTTAGGAAAACGTAAGTTTAAATGCCCCTCTACACTAGCTATGTAATTTTGGACATAAGTGACCCTGGAGAAGGAAATGGCAAACCACTCCAGAATTTTTGTCAAGAAAACTCCATAGGGGGCATGAGGAATCAGATTTTGCAGTTTCCTACTCTAACCCTCTCTCAACTCTACCATCTAATCTAATTTAAAAGAATTGATTGCTGATTGTTTTTTTCATTTGAATTTCATAAATATTGTACAAAAGCTTTTCCTGGTTCACTCTGTTAAATTCATATGTCTTCCAATATTTCCCTGAATTCTTTAGTCATCATTTCTTACACTTGAGAAAGTCTGTTAGATTCATGAACTCACAACTTCAAAGTCATTCCATTTAGTAACATTTTCCCCCCTGAGGCAATTGGGGTTAAGTGACTAGTCCAGGGTCACACAGCTAGGAAATGTTAAATATCTGAGATCAGATTTGAACTCAGGTCCTCCTGACTTCAAGGCTGGTGCTCTATCTACTGTGCCACCTCGCTGCCCGGATTTGTAATATTTTAAAGTGCTCACCAGAGATTAGATTTTGAAAATAATTTTTTAAATAAATATTTGTCAACATATATGAAATTAGGTAGATAATTAAGGAAATTAACCATAAAAAATAAATGGAAAGAACTTTTTCCAACAATGCCTTGATAAGGCAAAAAGAAGAAGAATCCTTATAGTCATGTTCATTTCCCACTTTATTTTTATATATAAATACAGATGAAAGAAAAAACATGTAAGTTTGATTAGAAAAGGATGGGAAGCATCATTCAGTCTTCCAATTGCTCTGCTTTGTTTTCCTATTCTGGACTATGAAAAAAAGAAAATTTTGAAGAATGAAACAGTGCTGTGTGTGTGTGTGTGTGTGTGTGTGTCACACACACACACACATTAATTAGCTAAACCTACTTTTACTTAAAATATTCTTACCAAGTACTAAATATACTCTATTAAAAGTCTAACATATATAGTTTTTTCTCTTTCCATTAAACCCATGATTTGAATTTTCAAATATTGATTTTGTCTTATTCTGACCTAAGGAAGTTGATCCTATACAGATCCCAAACTTGCAAAGAATGATGAATAAAGATGGAGCAGAGATTGAGAGCTATAAAATACTGCAGAAAAGTATATTCTAGGAATTAGGAAGCAAGGTAGGAAGGCATATTCAGGGATCAAAGTACAAGTGAGAATAGCTGATATCAAGGTAAAGATTAAAAAAATGAAACCACAATGATTGAAAACATTGCAGTGGGGAAAAATGGACTGAATAGCTGCAGAACAGACTTTTTGGGAGTGAGAAGTGAATCTGAGAAAGAGGAATGGTTGAAAATGAAATCAATTAAACTTGACAATCTATTGGATAAGGCTTAGCTGAGAATGAAAGAAGAAACTATTCTACATCGTAATCAATGCTACATTTTCCCAGCTAGTTACTTCTTATTATTAACACCTATTTCTGTTTTATAATGTAAGAGTGTCTTTGAAGAGTCCAATGTGGTTCTTTGTAAGACCAGGATATGGAAATAGCTCAAAGTTTAAAACCTGTACTAGCCAGCTCTGGAAAAGCCCCAAAGAGAAACTCTATCAATTTGGTATATGAGTAAGGGAAAGGAAAAATGAAAGTTAGGTTATATTAGTAAGAAATGAAAATGCAAAAGGAATTTTCTTGTAGAATGGAAAAAAAAGGGAAAAAAGATCTGGAATACTACTTGCTAAATGTGATGGACTTTTCATAATCCTCTTCCTTTTTGACCTTTGCAGTTTTAAACAGCTTATCACCCACTCCTCTTCTACCTGAATAAAAATGTCACTACTTTTTCTAGATTTTTCTCGTACCCATGTGATATCTTCTCATTCTCTTTGCCAGATCATCATCATCATCTCCAGTCCCTTACTTTTGTCATATATACCCAATGTATTTGTACCGAACTGTCTTTTCTTTTTTATATCTTCCCTTTTGCTGATTTTATTTGGTCCCAAGAGTTCATTTTTAATCTCTGTGAATATAATACCTAAATCTATAATTTAATCCTAATCTTTCTCTTGAACTCTAATCCTAGGAATTCACAGCACATTACTTGCACGTTTTAATGGCATCTCAAGTTCCAAAATAGATGCCATTATGATCAACCTATAGCCATACTTCTTCTAAATTTATTTATTTTCTTTTAATGTATGTTATCTTTCCAGGCACTCAAGTTTACAAGTAATCTTTGACTTTCCTCTTTTTTTACCTCCCATATCAAAGTATTTACCAATCCTTGTCAATTCTATTTATGCAATATCTCTCCATCTATTTTAGGGTGCCCAAATAGAATGATGATATGAGTTAAAATCCTGCCTCAGACCATAGCTAACCTCTCCAAGTCTGTTTCTTCATTTATAAAATGAGGAGGTTGGATTTTATGACCATTAAGGTTTCTTTCACTCCTAACTCTATAACCCAGTGATTTGATAGTTTCTGCTCCGTTTCAAGACCTCATTACCTCTCACATAGATTCTTTTATTAGTCTCTTAATTGGTCTCCTTGCTTATATCCCTTCCCTAATCAACTAATCTTCCACTTAGATGCCAAAGCCATCTTTCTTAAAGTCCAGGTCTGACCATGCCAGTTTTCCATTCAATAATTTAGGTGACTCCCTTTTGCCTCTGGATTAGATGCTGTCATATAAAGCTTTCAGAATACCTTTCCAGCATCAATTTCTATTACTCCCTTTCATGTTCTATTTTACAGTCAGAGTGGATCACTGCTGTCCCCCTCATTGAACATTCCATTTCTTTTCCTTTCTCATTCTATCCTTCTTTCCCTTACTTTCTGATGTGCCCACAATTCATTCCTTCTCATGTCAGTATTTTAAATTCTCAAGTTTCTACAAGACCTATCTCAGATGGCATGTTCTATGAGATATGCCTTTTCTGATCCTTTAATTTTAATGAGCTCTCCTTAAATTATCTTGTGTAATTAAAATAATATTTCAATAGAATGTAAAAGTCTTGAGGGCAGGATTTGTTTTTATTATATTTTTATCTCAAGCATGTGACATAATTGCTTATCTTTAAAAGACATTTGAAGCTTTCTCAGTTGAAGAATCATTTAAAGAAAAGTATGGGATATAAGACTAAATAATATGGTGCTTCTTTACTATTTCATAATGTCATAAAATAGAACTGACATTTTGCTGTGGAGATGTGAATTCATAAAAATTAGGATAGAAAATAACTTTCAAGTTATTAAGATATGACTTTAACAGTGTTCAAGTCATATTAGGGATGATTTTTTAAATACCAACCTTCTATCTGCCTATGTTGAAATGGCCTTTGATCTTCTATAGAATGCCATTTCCAGCTTGGCTATGTACTGCAAGAAAAAAGTATTGCTTTTGTGAAAATCAAATATTTCATTGGTTTTCTTTTTTGCATTTAAATTTGAGAGTTTGGTTCTTCAAAAGTCCAAAGTATTTTTCAACAAGATGACAAATCTATCACTGTGAAAAAGAGAAAAATGTCTCATTTGGATTTTATTATATGGCAGTAAAGACTGCTGTGATAATATACTTGATTTTTAAAAAGCCACAAACTGCTTTTCTTTTAATATTCTCTCTATATATGCACTTCCATGCTTTTGTGTTTCAGTAAATACATAATCCCATTGATTTTAGGACATGCTCACTCTCTTTTTTAATTCCCCAAAACTATATAACATCTTCTGGATCTTTTCCAGAAAATTTCAGATGCTTCTCCTTCCCTTTTGTTCCTCCATCCTCCAAATAGATATGTACTAGGTTTCCCAGATGACCACATAACTATTTTGGTTTTTATCCTGTAGCGGAACTTTGAATATGCCTACATTTTATCCATAAACTAACCTTTCCTTCTTAATCACTAAATTTGATTTTTTCCCAATTTCAGCAAAAAGTATTATGTGGTAGATATTGTGATGACATATAGAGAAGAAACTGAAATTAATCCAAGTCATTAAGAGACATATTATTGCTAATTTCAAGAGAAGAGGGAATTAATAATAGCCATCTTTTGCACAGCACTTTAAAGCAGAGTGCTCTCCATATATCATTTCATTTGATCTTCCCAACAATCTAATGGGGTAGCTACTGTTGTTATCCCCATTTTATAAATAAAAATTTGAAGCTCAAAGTCTTAATAATTTCTCAAGAAATAGCTACTAAGTGCTTAAGGAAGGGTTTGAATCCCGGTCTTCTTGATTTCAAAACTACCCTCTCAAAACTAGATCCTAACAAGTAGCATAGAGATTTGTTTCTGGAAGCATCTGGTACAGGGGAGTAGTATTATCTCTAAAAGTATACACATCTGACTTTGAAGATGATGATTGCTTTTGAATTGACTGGAGGAATACATTATGAAAAAGATCATGAGTATGTACAGTCAGAAAGGGTGGTAAAATCCAAGTGTATGTAATTAGTGTAAAATTAATGTAGGAGAGTTGGGCTTCCAAGAATCAATATTGTTATATGCTGAAATTCAGGATAAAACACCCTTTCCTACTTTCACCCTCAATAATTTTTAATCCTTTTGGGTTTCAACACACCAAGAAGAAGAAGCTTCTTTACTTACATTTTTTTTATTTTTTATTTTCAAATAAATGAAATTTTCCATAACAATTATGGAAATGAAAATTTCCCTAAAAAGATGATTATGCATTAGACTGCAAATCCATTATATGCAATTTATCCCTTTTAAATATACAATAATGTTATAATCTAGATTTTTTCCCCCTTTTTACAATTCTCCCTACCCAGCCTAGAGATGGCTCTATATGTGTGTGTGTGTATATGTATGTATGTATGTATGTATTGTGTATGTATATGTACATTTAAAAAGCCATTCTATAAATGCTTCTATTTAGCAGTTTTTTTTCTCTGGATGCAGATAGTGTCTTTCTTTATATGATCTTTATATTCAAAACAATTTATTTGCTCAAAGTTATTTTTAAAACAATATTGCTATTACCATCTACATAACATTCTCTTGGTTCTGCTCATTTTGCTTTTCCTTATTTCATCCAAATCTATCCATACTTTTTTCCTAAAACTCATTTAGATAATCATTTTTTATTAAAGTACATTTCTTACACAGCTATTTTATCTTGTTTGTCTAGTCATTTTTCACACCTAAGTCACTAACTAATCAGTAGTTTGATTAATCATTTGAATTAAAAAAATTAGTATTCATGCTACATTTACCATCTGGAAAACCTGTATTCAGTTTCTGTCTCAGATACTAGTAGCTGTGTGACTAAGGGCAAATCACTCAACCCTGTTTGCCTCAGTTTCTTCATGGTAAAATAACCTGGAGAAGACAATGAGAAAACACTCTAGTATTTACCAAGAAAACCCTAGATAGAGTCATAGAGAGTTGGATATGACTGAAACACATCAACAACAGAAATATTGATGTGTATACACACACACACACACACACACACACACACACTAAATGGCAATTCTTTTATACTGTTCAATAGAGCTGATATAGAAATAGTCCTTAGAAAGTTGCTGTCTTGTTATTATTATTTTAAATTTAGTGTCCTGTAGACTATTGCATACATAGATGAAAATAAATGCTTTTCACAGTTCAATAGAAGTATTAGATTATTGAATCAAAAGTACTAACTTGTGGGAAAAAAATATAAGATTACTCTTTTTAGACTCACTGAAAATATCCTCAGTTCATCTCCTGTTGGAGACACAATTAGAAAGATCATATCCCATTCTCACATGGTCTTGATTTCTTCTGTTTGGCTTCTATACTTTGATATATATCTTGGAGACTGAGTATTTTATGTATTAAATATTTTGTTCTTAAGTTTTTGTGGATCAGTTATGTTCATGTAAAGGTAAGTTCCAATTCAATATATGATAAAAAAAAATACTTTAGTTCCAGCATATTTTATTATTTGAGTTCTGTTGTCAACCTTTACTACTAGTCCATGAGGTAACATATGCCTATTTCACATATTTTTAAGTAAGTTTTGATCTATTCTTATCTTCCCTGTTAATATTTCCCAATCTTTTTCCTTCTATTTGATAAAAAAAATGTTAAAGCCACTAAAGGGGATTTTTTTGTCATTTTCCTGTTATCCATCTATTTATGTATGCATATGTGTGTGTGTGTGTTGCATAATGTAGGATAATTTTGCCTACATGACTGTCTAGATATGACTCTCAAGACTCCAAAACAGACTTATAAATGTCAGGAGGGGGATAATGAGACTGAACTCACTATGTTGCCTGCTTTGCTCTCTTCAGGTAAAATATATACCTATTTAGTACTATACGCTATTTTGTTCATCATGAAAAAATAATTCTTAGGTTTAAGCCACTCTTCAGATAATGATCCCTTTAATGTAAGGAGAGCTCCAAGCGTTGTATCCAAAAACTTCACTCCCTTGTACCAAACACTAATTCCATAAAAATTATCACACATTTACCTGATCAATAATAAACATAAATCAAAGAGGTTATGTAGATTAAAATCAATCAGGCCATATTTAGAGCAAATAAGCTCTCCTACTAGGAGCAAGATATCCAGTTCTCACCCAAGAGGGATGGTAAAATAGAGCTAGGAATATGCTTCAAGACATCAACTTCTTTCTTTATATGTTGGTTTCTTTCCAGAGTTTTTCTGTCTTCAGGGATGTTTTCCCAAAGAGAATCTGAAATTGAGTTTCTCCTCTCTTAAAACTGAATATAATAGGAAAAAAAGACAGGAATCTCTGTTCTCCTACCTCTTTCCAACTGGAGAGAACTCTGGATTTACACATCTGTAGATTGTTTCATTTAACCTTTTATCTCTACCGATGATTTTTCAAGTCTCTTTTAAAAAAAATTTAAAACATCACCCCCCACTTTATTTATATTTTGAGGAATTGACAAAACTTGGGGAAGCCTCAACAAGGGAGGAAAAAAATAATTTGTGAGCTGTGCCTAATTGTAAGTGGGATTTAATTTCAGATCATAGCTGAAACTTATTCACCAGTTCAAGGATTACAGTTTTTGATAGTATGGACTCAGACATATCTCCAAACTGAGACCTGTTTAAAGACCTAAGCTCAAAAAGGCCCATCTCAAAAACAAAAAAGGATCATCTCCATTCTTCCTGATCTATATCTGGCCACTGGACCCAAATGGCTTTGGAGGAGAGAGTGAGACTTGTAACTTTGCACAGCCCTCCCTCACTTAAATCCAATTCACTTACACGCCATGGTATCACTTACCGATGTCATGGTGCTTTTGGAGAATGAAAGACAAGCAGCAACCCTGTTAAAAAAGGAAGGACTTTTTCTTCAAAATATAATTCTTAGATTTAGTTGTTCATAGGAATACCTTAACACCTATGTTTGCTCCAGAAACCAGAAACCTGATCCTGGATACATTATGTAAAGAGCTTGAAATTTGGGTGGGAGGAGGGGCAAAGTGGTTAGCTTCATTTCAAAAATGTAAAGTTACCTTCATCTTTCTTAAGTTCCAGATCATGAGCTATTTTTCTGACAGGTCATTTCTTTTCTTTCCAATTTTTACTTTGAAAACAGACTTACTGCTTTTCTCTCTGAGAAGTCAAACTTCCATAATGGAAGAACTGAGTTTCCAGATATGAGGACCAAAAATCTCCATGTATTAAGCGTCATTGGTTTGACTAATGGTAGATCCTGGCCACAGATCATCCTAAGCACCTCTTCACAGTGTGTCATTTTTCCAGCTCAGTAGATTTTTGATATATCTCACTTTATCATTCATTGGGGTGGAAATTTCATCACTCTTATATGCTTTTTGAGTTTTTCTTAGTGTTTGTTTGTAATAGGTTTTATGGGTGATTAGTTATGTGAATTGTGGCATTTTTGCTGATGGGAACCTACCTTAATTTTTCTCATGAACCCAATTTATCTCATGAAGTGTGCCACATATGACATTTGGAATTTTTCCATTTAAAAGCAACTTACTGATATTATTTGATATATTATTCTCACCACTGCTTAATGAGAAATTTAATATATGAAATTATTTTTATTAGCTCTGGTATTAAAGAGTTGGCCTTTTTATCAAGCATTTGTTATATCACAGTTCAGTTGCCCTGCTAGGATACATCACTGGTTTTTCTCAAATTCACTGTTTGTTCCAAGGGCTAGTGTCAGATAGCAGAGGTTTTACTGAAGCCCCAGTGAACAGTATGATGACATACAAGGAAAAGTCTCTGACTTGAGGAGATACTTAGATTTTTACCTGAAGAGCTTTTGCAAGGTTGAGGATTGGCAATGCCTATTGTTTCCTCGCAGATAATGTAATTAAAGAAGATATTCCATTATGTCTTAACCTTCTTTTGATGCCTACTCTACAATTTTTTTATCACTAACCTAGTACTATTGAGTATTTCAGGTTAATTATATACATATTATACTTTAAAAATATTTCTTTTTAATTTTGAATGACACCTTTCATTAATAGGAGAATAACTAGGATCCCTTGTTTCACCATTTTTTTTGTTCATATAAAATTCCAATATATCAAACACTGCTAGGAAGATAAGGAGGGGAAAAGAAACATCTAAATCTTTTTGTTGTAGGAAAATTTTGTCATAATTGCTAGAAATCATATTCCCAGTCAAAATGAAAATTTGAAATTGTTAATGCAGTCTTGAGAGAATTAGCAAGTGAAAAGAATTAGCAAGTAAAAAGGACTTAGAATCTATTAGATTTTTTTTCTTTTCCTTTTAGATCATAATATGTCTTATGTTAATGCATGTTTTAGAACTAATAGGATTTACAGCTTGGGATGACTGGGATATTTAGAATAAAATAACTTTATAATATAGTAGGGGAGAATAGTGTTTGTAGCCCCTAGACCCGAATTTGAATTCTGGCTCTGCTATTTACTATCTGTATGCTCTAGAATAAGTCATTTAGAATCCATGGGACTTAGTTTTCCATCTGTTAAATGAGGGAATTAGATGATAAAATCTCTAAATTTTTTCTTAGCTCTGATTCTGAGAAGTGTGAAAGAGAATTGAAGAGCAAATATTTCTTTGATCAGCATAATATAAAGAAAAGAAACTGACCTTGAACAAAGGAAAAACCTTTAAGTCTTCTGAATTGCTTTTTTCTGCCATTGTCCATCATTGCTACCATTGGGATGTGTTGAGTACACTCATTCAACACATGACATTATTGTGTAGATTTGAGAAAATTTAAATCATTTAATCCATTCTTCCCATTTTACAGATGAGTGGGGGAAAGGAAATTGTTCTTTGGCTGAGGTCACCCAGATAGTAAGTGACAGAGATATGTACTTTCTGCTCTTTGGCATATTCAGCATAGGTGAATAGTCAGTTTCTACACATGTATTAACTACCTACTGCACTGTGCTAAGTGCTAGGGATGCAAATACAAGGGGTACAATGCCCCTTCATTTGGGCCCTTGAATACTGACAAAATTAGGAATGAAGAGTTGCAGTCCTGAAACATTGGGTACACAGAGTCTATTGTTTATTGACTTGGAAAAGCTGCTTTATTTTTTCCACCAGCCTTTATGTCAACTACAAAGGGTTCTGAATTTTCCAAGACAAAGCATTTATGTAAAATGGATAGAACACTAACTTCTTAGTCAAAAGACTTCATTTCAAAACCTGCATCTCCTATTTAGGATCTACGTTCATAAATTCAGAGTTAAAAGGTTTTAAAATCCAGTCCTCTCATTTGACACATGAGAAAATTGAAGCACAAGGAGATTATGAAGGTAGTGTATGGCAGAGCAGTTATTTTTAGCTCAGCACTGTGATACTTCATTTAACTAGCTGTGTGACTCTGGATAAGTCAACTAATTTTTCTCTCTAAAATAAAGACTGGAAGAGATGGTTACTAAGGTGTTTTCCAAGCCTAAACCACTCATGCTATGTTGTTGTGTGATTATTTAGTGGGAGGATACCATACCTTCCTACAAGTATAACTCTCTCTTCTTGGTCTGTGAGCCAGACATTTCATGAGGTACTGAAGATGATTACTAAACTGTTCTCACTTTAGGGCAGTCAAGAGACAGTTTAAGGATGTTCATTTTCTTTTGGTATTCAGGAGATTGTATAAATACAGTTATGAAGTGGGGGTTTCTTAACCCAACTTCGAAAGTGATCTAGCTTCCTGTGATCACTTATTTTCTGCTAGCTGCTATGAATAGAACATTGATATGTCAGTTGGAGATTCTGATTTCTCTATAGTAACAATTATTCATAACTTAAGTTCCTGCCCTTACTTCCTCTCACTATTATTATTACAGGAAATGTCCATTGATATAGAGAATGTTGTCTGCTTTTACTCGTCAAGTGTATTCTTCCTTTATGCAGGAAACAATATTATGGCATAAAAATATAATTGAATCATAATATTTAGGACACTGTACCTCTATATCATTATTAACTTTTCTTTTTTTGCTCTCCTAATTTTCAATTCCCTTTTTGGGAAAACATTCTTTGTAAGAGAAAGATAATTCTGAATTATCTCAAAAATTATGCAACTGTTCATTTGCTTGGTGTTTCACGGTTGTAAAGGTGCAAGCACTAGAAAGGTTCTCTAGATAAAGTATGAGAGGAGGAGAGCATTATGTACATTATTTGAAATTGGCATCATGTTGCCAAACTGTAATAAGCCTTAGGGGAACTCAATGTTGAAACTACTCAATTGAATGCTGCAATTTCCCATAACAATTTAAAAGGCCTGCAGGCATGCTAAAGTCATAGCTGGATGTTTCAGTTAACACTCTGTAACATGACCCTAAAGCCTCATTTACATCACAGCAATTAAAATATATTCTACATTATGTGTTTATTGCTATATACCTAGAAACCTAGGAAATACTGTTATTTACTTATTTATTTATTGTAAATAATGTTAGAAATATTACTTCCCACCCTTCTTTTCATCCTGGTAATATCAGTTCACATATCAGCACATAGGCAGTATTTCCAGTGGGGAGGGAGACAAAAGCTGGGAAAGGAGAGAAGAAAATCAATAGTCGTTAATAATAACTAAAAGTCATTTCTACCTGAGGGCTGCTTGGTGACCTACATGAAATTAGGTTAGTGGTCTCAGTTCATAGATGACATGTGCCCATTAAGCAAAATAATTATTGTAATCAGTACTAATTGGCCCCCTACTGACAGTTAGAGTAAAGAGACCAGGAATTGCATAAACATTAAAAAGGAATGTCTCCTCCATTGAGGAGGTCCCTTTCCCCACCATGAAAGAAATGTTGTTGCCCAGATGGAAGGAAATGGACCAATACAACTTATCCAAAGACCACATTTTATACACAATCACAGCCCTTCATCAAGCACTCCATCCAAATCAAATAAAAAAATTCTCTTGGCATCTAGAACACATCACCAAAATATGAAGCACAAAAGCAGATGCCCAGCTTTTCTTCTTGGCAAGAGGTCTTCAGGAAACCAAGGAAACCAGATTTCTTTGTGAATTCATAAAAGTCGTTCTTGACTAGAATGTTTTATGATGAAGAAAAGTGTTGAAAAGATGGTGCTTCATCAGACACCTGAGTAGAAGCAGCTTTCCTGACCATTTTTTATTCCATCTGGATTTATAGCAATCTGTCACAACAGCATGTCTTGCTCTAAGGTTGTAGCCATTCACAAGCTGGAATGGAACTAGAATTATTCACCAATTTAATCACAGATCTACTTTAGGAAAAATTAATGATATTTTGTCTTCCTGTGAATTATTAAAACTTCTCAGAATATCTGGATAAATGGCTGAATTTTTCATCTATCATAATGTATGTAAATATATATGTATATATTATACATAAGTGTGTATATATTTATGTGTGTATGTTTTGACATATGATACTACAAAACAATAATAGTCATTTAATAATGTATAGTGCAGATATGACAAACTCAAAATCTACCAAGTGTCAGAACCAGATTGAAATGTAATTGGGAAATGTTTCACAAAAAATATAAAAATACATTACAATATAGTTAATGTTGATATGTGGTTTTCTAAGTCAACATGTGGTCCATAGGGATCTGATTCTATCTGAGTTTGATACTACTGATAGAGTAGAGTTTCATCTCAGAACCTATATTCAAGTCTCATTCTAAAATATAATAATAGCTAGCATTTATATTGTTCTTTGAGATTTGCATAGCTAGCATTTATATTGTGCTTTAAGGTTTACAAAGTTCTTTATAAATCAAGTCTCATTTTATATTCACGATAATCATGGGAGATAGGTGCTATTATTCCAGTTTTACAAATAAAAAAACTGAATTAGACAAATTAAGTGATTTTCCAATGATGACATAGATATTAAGTATCTGAAAATGAATTTGAATTCAGGTTTTTCTGACTTCAGTTTTCAATCCTTTATACCACCTAACTATCGTTAAACTGACTCTTTGATCTTAGACAAGCAGTTGAACATCTCAGTGTCCCAGGCACTAAGACTATAAAACTGTAAATTAAAATACAGTTATAGATATGCCTTGGTGCCTAAAGGTTTTCTCATACTGAGGAAATCATAGAATAAAAGCTTCAGGTACATAGATAAGAATCAGTAGATTTGAGTTTGGATCCCAGCTTTTTGATTGTCTAGTTGTAGAATCTTTAATAGACAATTGGATCTCTGAGATTCCATTTCTTCTTCTTCTAGTTGGGATACAATAATGCTTTCCCTAACCTTTTCACAATATTATTGATGGTGACTGAATGAGAAAAACCAAACATTTAATAAACTAAAGTATTGTGTATATATCAATTTTCATTTATAGATATCATAGCTAAGATTACAAAGTTTTGAAGCAACTTTCAATGAGGAAGTATGTATATAAGCCTTACCCAACAAGGGTTAGGGTTAGCCTGAAGATCTCCAAGAATGGAGCCTACCAACCTTTATCCAGTTCCACTTTCAGGCAGCTCCAAATATTAGATGACTTATGCTTTTCTAAATCAATATGCAGCCCACAGGAATCCATTTGTCTTTGGAATCTCAAGATTAAATAGTTCTTTTTACAACTTCCTTGCTTGACTCCTAGCTCTGCTATCTGGCGCCATTCAAAACAAATTTGGTATTTCTCCTCTGTGATAACACCTCAGATACCAGAAAACAGAGAAACTGAAATTTTCTGCTGTAGGCTAAACTTTTATGAGTCATTCAACTGACCCTCATATGGCAAGATTCAAGAATCTTCACCATCTTGATAGCCTCAGTGTCCATAATTTGAAATTATGCTCTCTTTATTAGAATTGGTATAAGAGATGTTTTTGTTTTTTATTAAAGTTTTTATTTTCAAAACATATGCATGGATAATTTTTTCAACATTGACCTTTGCATAGCCTTGTGTTTCAGATTTTCCCCTCCTTCCCACTCTCTCCCCTAGATGGCAAGCAATCAAATATATGTTATACATGTCAAAATATATGTTAAATCCAATGTGTGTAAACATATTTATACAATTCTCTTGTTGCACAAGAAAAATCAGATCAAAAAGGAAAGAAAATGAGTAAAAAAAAAACAAAATGCAAGAGAACAACATCAAAAAGAGTAAGGATGTTATGTTGTAATCCACATTCAGTTCCCACAGTCCTCTCTCTGGGTATAGATGTCTCTCTTCATCACAAGATCATTGGAACTGGCATCAATTATCTCATTACTGGAAAAAATCATGTTCATCAGAATTAATTGTTGTATAATATTGATGTTGCCATGTACAATGACCTCCTGGTTCTGCTCATTTCCCTTATCATCAGTTCATGTAAGTCTCTCTAGGCCTTTTAAAAATCATTCTCTTGATCATTTCTTATAGAACTGTAATGTTCCATAACATTCATATACCATAACTCATTCAGCCATTCTCTAACTGATGGGCATCCACTCAGTTTCCAGTTTTTTATCACTATAAAAAGAGCTGATACAAACATTTTTTGCACATGTGGATCCCTTTCCCTCCTTTAATATTTCTTTGGGATATAAGCCTAGTAAAATCACTGCCGGGTCAAAGAGTATACACAGTTTGATGACTTATAAGAGATAATGTTGAAGAAATGTGTTTGGAAAAGGAGATGTGCTGACCAAAGTGAGGAATCAGGAAGGACAGTGTAACTGAGATTCACTGGTTTCACAAAATTGTGAAAAAGCCCATGAAGAAGGATTCCAACATGCTGGGTAGATCATCTGTTGAGAATATATAGAATAGCATGCATAAGAAAGACACGGGATGAGATGCATGGGCAAGTTGTGATCTCATGATTCTCAATGGAGAGAATGCACATGTTAGTAACTAGATCCATTAAAAATTAGTCAAATAATCATTCAAAAACATTTTTTAAGCTTCTACTGTGCAGTAAACACTGGAGACAAATGGTACAAATACCACCATGAAATCACCATTATTCAAAAAAACTGACATTCTGTTAGGGAAGGGAGATAAATTTTTTTTAAATTTTATCCTAGAGGCAATAGTACAATAATACAAAAGTTCATTTAGGATGCTATCATCCTTTGAATTTAAAGAAAATCACTTTGGCCACTGTTTAGAGAACAGACAAGAGGGGAAAGAAAATTGAAGAAGTGACTAATCAGAGGTCATTTTAGCCAGACTTGATAGGGCCTGAACAAAGGTGGTTGCTATATGAATAAAGAAATAAAGTTAGATAAAAGAGAAGACGGGAAAGAATAGATAAAAATGTAAAAAGTATCATTTTTCTATACATGTGTGATGAGGGGAAAACAAGGAGCAGCTCTCTCATTTCAGTCATTCAACAAACATTAATATATTTGTAATAATATATTAATATATAGTTATAATAACTATGTGTTAGGCACTTTGCTAAGGACTAGCAATACAACAAAAGCAAAAAGAAATCCAGTTCCTGATCTCAAGGGACACACAAAATTATTGGGGAGAAAGCAAAATATGGACAGAGTGTGGAAAGTTAATCTGAAAGGAGAAAGCATTAAAAGCTGGAGTGGAAGAGACCAAGGAAAGCCTCTTAGAGAAGCTGGGATTAAGATGAGTTTCAAAGGAATAAAGGAAATTTAGGAAGAGGAGGTTAGAGGGCAGAGGATACCAAATAAATGGGTCGGCTGAGGCAGAATTACAGAAAAAAAAAGAGAAAAAATGTTGTGTTTGAGGCAAGCAGGCCACTGTGAGTGGATCATAGACTGCACAGAGAGAAGAAGGAAGAAAAATGGAAAAAGTCTAAAAAAATAGGAAAGATCCAAATTGGACTGAGAGAAGAGTTTATATTTGATCTTGTGGGTACCTATAGTCTAGAAAAACCAGCTTGGCAACTGAATGAAGGATGGATTGAAATGGGAAAAGACTTGAGACAAGAAGACCAATTGCTTATATAGTAGCAATAACAAAAGGGACTGAGGGCCCAAACTGGGGTTGTGGCTGTTATCAGTGGGAAAAAAAAGGCATAAACAAGAGATGTTGTTAAGGTTAAAAGGAGAAGAGTTGGCAGTGAATCATATATGTAGAGTTAGCCAAGAGTCAACAAACATTTATTAAGCACTTTTTATGAGTCAGGTGCCATGCTAAATCCTGGAAAATATATATGTTCTTTTTAAACCCTGAAATACAGTGCAGTCTTCCCAGCTTTGAAAAACAGTCCAGGGCATAGAGGTGGCTGGCTAAGGGAAAGCTAGAGCAAAACATCCCCCAGTCAGATAATCTAGTTCTGCTCCTGCCAATTGCTGGAGCATCTTTGCCTCTGGTCAAAGAGGAAAATGTAACGAGGTTCATCTCCCTTTGGTGCTTAAGAAGTTATAGGAAAATATCTTCTGGGCCCAGAGGGAAGAAGAGAGCCCTTTAATCTAACTTCAGAGATAACCTGCAAGAAATCCAAGTTTATAAGATCAACATGTTTGATGCATGTCACAACTTCTCTGGTTAGAGTTGCAGTAAGTTGATCAAGTGTATTAGAAACTTTGATTCCTAAACAGTTCAATTCAGAAAACAGGCTTATAGGCTCACAGGCCTACCTGAAAATGGACCTTAAATCAGGGTTCTGGCATCTGTTGAATCCTCCCTCCATTTCCTGAAGTCACATCCTGCCTTACTCTAAACCCCAGAGAATCAAAGATGATTCTAGAAAGAAATTTTCAAATCATCTCATCTATTCCAAGTAAAAAAAAAAAAACTTAGGCAGCTAGATGGCAGAGTGAATCCAGAGGAAAGTTTGGAATCAGGAAAACTCATCTTCAGGAGCTCAAATCCAGCCTGAAGCACTTATTAGCAATGTGACTGGCTATTTGCTCAACCTTAGTTACCTCAGTTTTCTCATCTAAAAATGAGCTGGAGAAGGAAATGGCAAACCACCCCAATATCCTTGTCTCACAGAAATAAGTGATCTTATTTGACCAAGACCAGCTAGTAAGCAGCAGAGAGGGAACTAGCACTTCTTACTCTTTCATATTCTTTTTATTAAATCCAAACCCACAGAGCAATGAGCCAAGTGCCATTTGGCCCAGTTCTTGTTGTTTAGCCCTTTTTCAGTTATGTCTGACTCTTCATGACCCCATTTGGGATTTTCCTGGCAAAGATATTGAATCAATTTGTCATTTCCTTCTCCAGCTCATTTTACAGATGAGAAAATAGAGGCAAACAGGTCATGCAACTTACCCAGCATCTCACATTTAGTGTCTAAGACCATATTTGAACTCAGGAATATGAGTTTTCTTCACTCTAGGCCTGACGATCTATCCACTGCACCTCCTGGATGCCCCTTGGCGTAATCAGGGCCTTTGTGAAATTGGATTTCCAGATTCCCAAAGCAAAGGGCTTATAATCACTCTGAGGGAAAATGGGGGAAGGAGAAATAAATAGAGAGACAGAGACAGAGGCAAGGAGACACAGAGAGGAGGGAGAGGGAGGGAGAAAGGAAGGGAGTGAAGGAAGGAAGAAGGAAGAGAGGGAGAGAGAAGGAAAGAGAGACATAAATGGGGGCAGAGGGGAGATGAGTGGTAGCAGAAAGGGAAGGAGGAAGAGGGAGACAAAGACAAGAAGAGTGTGAAAGAAATGGAAGGATAACAGAAGTTTATTTCTCTTAATTCTACTGAATATACAGTTAGTTCTTTCCTTTTTTCACAGTTCCCCTGACTTTACTCATTGTCATGGGGCCAACGGGACCAAGTAAGTCCCTCTGCTCATATAGGTTCTTCAGCAGAAGGCTAGTATTTTTATTCTTTCTTATCTCTTGGCAGTTAAAATCCTTTATATTCTGCCATATCCAACCTATTTTTCCAGGCTCATTTAATATTACTCTCCTCAAATGCACTGTCTCAGCAAAACTGACCTACTTGTTACTCTCCATAGACAAGGGTCTCCTCCCATCCAATCCTTTCCATGGGTTGTACACCATTTGCCTAAACACAGTTTCTCTTCACCTTCATGGTTTAGAATACTGAGTTTTAGTCAAGACTTAATTCATATCGCCTCTATCAAGAGGCCTTTCCTAATTCTGCTACCTCCCATTTTGAATTTACTTTCTATATATGTTTTTTTATTGCTTTTTTTTCATATATATGTTACTTTACCTAATAGAATGTAAACTCCTAGAGGGCAGGGATTATTTTGTTTTTGTCTTTAAATTCTTATCATCTAGCACACTTTCTGATGTATAGGAAACAAGCATTTTGAATAAATGAATAAATAACTGAATAAATGATTCTAGTTCACATTCTTATCAACTGGTTGACTATGAGTAATTCCCAACTTTCATTTTTCTTCTCTATAAAATAGAAATGCCAATATTTGCCCTTCAGACCTCACAGGGGAGGGAAATAATTTACAAATCTTTATATCAATGTGAATTATTGTGATTATTATTTGTTAATGGCGATAGTTTGCCATCACCTAAATCTTACATAGTGCTTTGCCCATTTTAGGCACTTAATAAAGGCTTGTTGGATTTTTTTTTTGGTTGTTCCATAAGTGTGAATAATCTTAGTCAGAAGTTTAGTGCCAGCAGCATATTTGCTCTTGTGAAATCTGTCATTTTCTCCTTCTTCTTCTTTTTCTTCTTCTTCTTCTCTCTGTCTCTCTCTCTCTCTCTCATACACACACACACACACACACACATCCCTTTTTGGAGGGCTAAGAATTCATTTTCTAACATTTCTTTCACTGTTTTCTCACAATGTAATCTATGACATGTGATTCCAACTTTTTAAAAAATCTGAACCTGATATAAATACTGGAATATTGTAGGGACTGGTTCATTTGAGGAACAGATGAATGAAGAGATGGAGGCTTATTCTAGATTACTGCTTTTAAAACCATCATGGAAACGCATAAATAGATTAAATGGATATTATGGGATCCTGGCAAACAGATGAATTAATGGGTCTTATTTACACTTTGCCCTAAAGGTCTACAGTCAAGTAACACTCCCTTAGGCTCAGCTGCTTTTGAATTCTTGAGTGCCTTTTCTCATCTATTCTTAGGATAGAGATGATGACCTTCTCTCTATACTTCACACTTCACTGCCATTATTCATACTTTTGTAAGCCAAAGACTAGATTATTATATTTTTTTAAAGTAGTGTACTCTTTCTGTTATATCTTCATTTTGATTAATTATCTAGAGTGGAAAGACAGGTGAGTTTCTCATGTTAGAAAAGACTTTATATGGCATATGATTCCTTTCTCATTGATGCATATTTGGCTTTCATTTGAATATTTTTGTAACTAATATGTTAATCTCATTCTTCTTAAGAAAGGTTTTAGATGTCCTTTTTTTTCTTCTAGAAATAAATCATTTCAAATTAAATATTTAGGATATAGTAAGAATTTCTTCTTCTTCTTTTTTTTTTTTGATAATTTATTTGTTTTCCAATCTTAAAATTTCCCATTTTCCCTTTAATGCCTATAGCCAATTTAACATGTTATTCATGTTATCCTAATTTATATATTTGCTATTCTTAGTAAAAGCATTTTAGTGTCATCACTGTATTTTATTATTCCTTTAATTTATTATTGATCTTACTTCAATTTTCTTTTGATGTTTGCAGAATGTGCCATAATTTGCTTTAGCCTTCTCAACTTCTTTCGCTTGACCTTGTTCTGCTTATTTTTCTCTCTACGTACACCTTTCCAAGTATGCATTAATTTTTGCTTTTCCAATTCAGCCCCTTATTTCTGTACCTTTTTTTACCTTATAACTTTAACCTTTTCCTTGTGTTTTTAATGGGAAGCTCAAAATTCACCCATTTCAGTCATAAAGTCATCCCACAATTAAAAAAAAAAACTCATACATTTTACTCTCATACTCTACCATTTCTCATTTGTAAATTTGCCTCGTCTGCTCCAAAATTTCTCAGAAATCAGTTATGGCCTCTTGTGTTCAATTGACATTTAAATTCCTGTTCGTTAAAGGAAACACTTAGAAATAGTTTTTAGTATAGAAAATATGTATATTCTGTTAATTAAGTTAAATGGCAATAAATCATAAATATTGGCCTATAAAAAAAGACATAAATTGCTAGTAGCTAAAGTCATAAGTTTCTGTAACACTGTTTACAAGGAACATTATCCCCACTTAAATCTTTCATCTGATTTATGTGTCAGATAAACTACACTAGTTTTCTATTTTGTGTTTATTATTTTGTGTAAACTTTTTCAACTGATAGTAAAAAAGAAAAGGACAATCTTTTCATGAGAGCATTCAAGTAATTCCCATGTGGTTGTAGGACTCATATTGCAGAAGAGAAAGAGAAATGAAAACAATTAGTACATTTAACTAGTGAGCTTTTAAAACTACTTAAAATATAGATTTTTGAAAATCCATTTTTCAGATTTTAATCATTTTATTGTATTATTATATAGCTCTTAAGTAAATGCAGTCATTGGAAAAAGCTTAAAGACAGTCCTTCAATTTAAAGATTGATTATTTTCCAAAATATTATTTTTAAGACATCTGCATGGAACTGTAATTAGGAAAAAAAGAGATTAGAAGAGATGAATTTTCCATATTATAGTAAGAGTCAACCATAGTCCACTTCCCCTAACTACCTTGGTTTATGTAGATTATCAGGTTTATAATGTGTAATTTGAGTGTTTGTGGCTACTTAGTTTTTCAGTGCTTCCTTGAAGAGAAAAAAAAAAGTCTTTCTTCTTTTAAAAGGGAAACATGAAACAAATGGTTCTGAAATTTTGTGGACAAGCCCATAGTTTCCTGATGTCAAAGAACTGTGCATTTTCTTGTGTCCTCAGCATGGTATCTTGTACACAGAAGCTTAATAAAAATTTTAGAGTGAATGACAGACTGTATAAAACAATTCATTCCAAAAGCATGCACTAAGTCCATACTGTGTGCAAAGCTTTGTGCTATCATGCTTTCAGAGAAAATTCAAACAAAACTACTTTAAAATCCTTCACAAGAAACCTTAGAAAATAATGAATTTCTTTGCTTTTGTCACAAAACATGAACTCTCACATTAAACAATATTTGTATTTTGAAAATAAGCAACTAATGTAATATGTTTCAAGTTCTGTGCTATGCACCTATTTGTGATTGGTAAACTAGATTGTTTATGAGGAAATGGCCAAATTAATCGGACAACTAGATAGTGTCTGATTTCTAAAGCAACATTCCTTCAGTGCTATATGTAAACTATGAACAAAATGCTCCCTATCCTTGCTTATGACAGTGTCATCATCATCAAAATACTTCATCAATTTATTTAAACAGCCTGCATTTTCCAACCTTCTCATTCTTAGAGTGGTGCTGCAGTAGATAACCCAGAAAACTGCCTTTTGAAGTCGTATTGAATTCATTGACTTGTCTGAGAAGCATATCGCTACTTGCAAACATTATAGTGTAGATTAAATCTTTGAAGAGTTTGAACTCTGTGTAATAATGAAATTCTTGATGCAAAGGACTTTTTATTATTATGAAGAAGAGCTGCAAATCCTTGAAGACTTTTCTTTAAGATCAAATTGTTTTTGTCTTTGATGGTAGAACAGTGTTTTCGATTTCTCATGGCACTTTGGATAGCTTTCAAGAATAATGAAAACCTCAGGTGTTTGGTGACAAAGACCTTTACAATTTGCACTAACACAGGATTTTCTACCAACACTGGGATCCCTATTTCACTACTCAGTTCTTAGAAACTCAATTTGCATTTCTTTATAAGCCATGTTAAAAAAAAAAAAAAAAAAGAATAGAAGTTGAAACCTTTAATTATGATAATATAATTTTACATTATCATGTTATAGAAGTAAGTGTTTATTTCATTTTCCAGATTGTAAAACTATGTAGTAGAAAGAAAACCTTTTATATTTATAGATTGAAAGAAAGTAAGCCATAGTATTGAAATGTTGTCTGAGAAAAATTATTTCTATCCCTAGTGTCTCCAATGTTTCCATTAGAAAAGCCAAAAATATAAATGGGGGGAGGGAGTAATCCTTCACTCTTTTCAAGGTGTCAAATTTTAAAACGTAAGAATGCCAATTAAGTGTGTGTGTGATACAATGCACATTATTTTAAAATCTACATTAGCTCAAGAAATAAGACTTAAAAAAAAAAATTCAAATCCCACATCTATCACTTTTCAGCCTTGACTTGCATTTGATTAGTCAATTAAATACTCCTTGAGGATCATTTATTAGATTTATGAATCTCTTTCCTTCTGGAAAGCTTAAGACTATCTTAGACCAATGGTTAATTAGTTTGCTTGAAATCAAACATGTTTATAAAACTCTAATGGATAAATAAGTCAGAAGCAACCTTTGTTTGAAGCAAACAAATGTGAACAAGTTTGAACAAAAAGAGTGCGAGAATGGATTGATAATAAGCTACTATGTCTAGGCATTGTCATTTTAATTAGCCAATACAAAGGGATTTACTGTGCCCATAACCTTTCAAGAAAATGGGGGAAGTTCAAAACGATTTTAATGTGACAGGAGAGCCAAAGACTAAAAAAATGGCGGCATCTAGAAAAGCTATTAGAAGGATTTTAAAAAGAAGACAATGTGTTAAGAAAAATAATTTTTTTTTTTAAAGTTTGATACTGTAATGGGTAGGAAGTGACTGGTGGAGTAGGAAGACTATCAGCACAAACTGAAGAGGAATTTAATAACCCAGATTGAGATCTTAGCAAGTATTACTCATACCTAGTGCAATTCAATAGCAGAAATAAAAAATCATGTGAAAAAGAATCCATTTTTTAAAAATAATTATTTATTGACAACAATATACATCACAGGGTGAGAGGGATCGCTAAGGCATCCTGGAAGTCAGGAACACTCTTATTCTGAGTTAAAATCTAGTCTGAACACTTAAGCTGGGTGATCCTTGGCAAGTCACTCACTCCTATTTGCCTCAGTTTTCTCATTTGTAAAATGAGTTGACAAAGGAAATGACAAATCATTTCAGATTTTTGACCAATAAAATCTCTAAAAAGGTTCACAAAAAATCAGACATGACCAAAAATGATTGGACAACTATAGTTTGAGGGAGTATTTGTTTTGTATAAGGAGGTGTGAAATTCTATGCAAGAAATGGGCTTTGGAATTCTGAACTGATTCTTACCAGAATTGTTTTTCTATCACTGGCTGACCATAGCTAGCTACATCAGGGGAAAAAAAATGGAATTTGGTAAAGTGAAGAGGAAAAGAACATAGAGTACCTATTGGCAACTGGGATGTGAGTGAGAGAGGAAAAGAGAAATTAGAGACAGCTTCTTGAATGCATGTTTGGAAAAATGGGAAAGAGTACTATAGATATTTGATTGAGAAGAAAATTGAACTATTCTATTTTTAGATGAAGTCAAGACATTTGAATAAAAGTGACAGAGATAAGGACCCAGATTCAGCAAAGAAGACCAGGTGGCAAAGTAGATTGGGAAATAATTTGTTCAGAGGAGATTACTGAATTATGTAAATAGAAAAGAAATCCAGACTCACACAGACATACAAACTATTGAAAAAGAGAAGAAGGTTGAAGATGGAACCTTCAAGGGCACTTGTGGTAAAATAAGCAAAGTGATAAAGAATAAAGGCAGGAAAGTCCTGCAGGTCAGCAAGCATGTCCCATACTAATATCAGAAGTTGATTCTGTGAAAATGTATTAGTAAAAAACATTAGGGAAGGAGATTGTCAGTCATATAAGAGCTATGCTAAAAAAAAATGCTTTTGAGCTCCTTGAGATTACTGACTTTTCTTTGTCTTTATGTTTATCCCCAGCCCTTAGCACAATACCTGGCCCATAGTAGTTGCTTAATAAAAATGCTTATTGACTGATGATGATGTCAGTGACCAGTCTGTAAAATAGTGAGGATTTTAAAGTAGGGGATTATTGCAAAACAGAAATAACTTTGCACTGGATTTGCATGGATATAAAATTTTAATTGGCCCTAATATGAACACTATAGTATCTTAGACTTTTGTAAATTGTTGCACCTTGTACTCATTGCTTTGGATCTCCAAATGCCAGACAAGGAGAAGTATTAAGAGTGTCACCTATTATCTGTCATGGATACACGCATATTCCTTGCAATTTTTCTTGGAGTATTCAGTAGACTCCCTATGTAGACTTCAGTGATATCAAGTGTGGACCAGTAATGCAGAATTTGAGATTCTGAGTTAGTGCATGAGTTTGTAGGAAGTCTGGCGCTCAGAACCACAGAGTTGGGGTTGCCTCTAAGATAAGTCTGGATTTAGGAAGTATGAGGAGAATGAAAATTGGGGGCTGGTAGCAGATTTCCTCAGTCTATGTGCCTGCTGTTGTGATGTAGAATGTGTACAGCTCCTAGTGCCAAACTGTCCTAGCCCACTCCCTCTTTGAGTATTGCCATATTTAAATAGCAAGCTTAAAACTCTCATTTCTGGTGCCCAAACCAAACAACATTAAAATAAATGCAGAATTTATCAGCAACATTAAAAGTACTATCAAATTTTTGAAAAAAAATTATCAAAATATATTCATCACCTTCATTGCCAAATATATCTGCCTTTTACAGAAAGTTCTTTCTTGTAAGAAAGAATTCTAAAAGCCAAATGTGGTGGTAAAAAGCTATATTTCTCCCTGTCAAAGAGTTATAGCCTAACTCTCCTGAGAACAAGGGTTTTAAGCTGCTATGACCTGTACCACTGTAGTGTCTATACTAAGTAAAAAGCATTAGTGTTATGACTATTTGGGAGTTGGGGTCTACCAGATTGCCTAGAGAGGGGTTAACCTGCCACTGTCTTAAATGAAGCAGAACAACATTCCCATACAGATAAATGGTAAGATTGGCCTGTGAGTAACCCTGGGTAACATGGGAAGACAAAATCTTGAGAGAAAGGAAAGAAGGAAGAGAGGGAGAGAGAAAGAAAGGAATTTTTTTTAAAAGAGCAAAATCAGATCAGCAAATTGACTGAACGCATAAGCTAAGTCTGAAAATATTTGCAATATTATATATCCATAATCTCTAACCTCTTCAGAGAAGGGAGAAAAGTTCATTAAATCAATTTTTTAAACCAGATTTAATTTGGGAGAGTTGAAACCTTGGAGAGACAACTTAGACTTTTGGGTCATAAGACCCATACTGGGGAGGAACATTGAGTATGTGTGGGAGGGCACAGACCAGGGCTAGGTAGGTTGAGGAGCAGTTTACTTGGAGTGAGGTCATTTCCTATTTCAATAGATTATTTTTGCTATATGCTTAATGTATTTATTTCTACTTGCTGAAGAAGTAGATATATTGTTAGCACCCTATAAATTTTGTTTCCCCAGGAAAAAAGACCCAGTGGCCCCACTCTAGTTATTTCACTGCTGACTAGCACAGTTCAGATCCCCAAAAGGATGTACCTAGAGGATATACACAGAGATGAAATAGAAGTGGAAACAATATTAGAATGTGAGGAAAGAGTCATGGATTTATTAAGTACCTACTATATGCTGGAACCTGTGCTAAATATTTTGCAAATATTACCTCATTTAGCACAAAAGCCTACACTTTGAACAAGAGTTTGTCTATCTGCTTCTCTTGATTAGAAAACAAACCTATAAAAAAAAGTTAAGGTTTCTTGAGGAATGGGAAGGTGACATATTTGTGAATGGAGATGATACTAAACAAAACGATAACTAAGAATTATTTCACTTGAGGTAAAAAAACAATTGGTCAAGAACTAGGAGAACTAGGTCATATGAAAAAAGGTTCTAAATCACAACCGATTAGATAAATGCATATTAAAACAATTCTGAAAAATCACCCAACACTTACTAGATTAACTAACATGACAGAAGAGGAAAATGACAAATGCTTCAAGGGATGTGGGAAAATTAGGACAGTTATGCAATATTGGTGGAATTGGGAACTGGTCCAACTATCTGGAGAAAAATTTGGAGTTCTTCATAAAAAGTCATAGAATGTATATGCTTTGACCCAACAATGTCCTCTAAAGAGATCGAGGAAAATAGAAAAGACTATATTAGCCCAAATGTAGATAGGTAAGGTAGGTAGGTAGGTAGGTAGGTAGATATGACAACTCTTTTTGTGGTGGCAAAGGATTGGAAATTGAGGAGATGCCCATAAATTGAGAAACAAGTTGTAGATTATATGATTGTGATGGTGTACTAATAGTACAATAGTAGTATAAGAAATAATGAGGGTAATGTTTTCAGAAAACCTGGGAAGACCTATATGGCTTGGTGCAGAGTAAAGTGAGCAGAAAAGATTATTGTACCTAGTAACAGCAATGAATCAGAATGATCAACTATGACAGACCTATTAGCTACTCTGAGCCATAAAGTGATCCAAAGCAATTCTGAAGGATTTATACTGCTATCTACCTCCAATGAGAGAACTGATGAACTCTGAGTACAAACTGAAATCACTTTTCACTTTTCACTTTTTTTCTTGCTTTTTCTTGCAACATGGCTAATATGGAAATGTTTTACATGATTTCATATATATAATTTACATTGTAATGTTTGTCTTCTCAATGGGAAGTAGATGGGCTGGAGGGAAGGAAAAAATTTAGAACTCAAAGCCCACCACAGTTCATCTCTAGAGCTGAAAGAAGTATTCTGAGGTCTGAAAAATTTTTACCATGGGTGACATTTATTTACCTTTCTTAGTGACATTTGATCTTAAGCTAAAATTTCTGATTCATGAAATTGTAAGCATCAGCTATAACAGATTAGACATGCGACTCTCATTCCCATTAGCAGAAACTGTGAATATGCTCCATCTGACACAGATCTTTTTGTACTGAAATGTTCATAAAAATTAAGAACTTTAAGGGATTTGAGTTCCCTAAAGGAAAACAAACCTCCAGAGTAGAAAACAAACTGTTATTAATTTTCCCCTGCTTTTTTGTGAAGGTATGGAGTGATAACAATTTAAAAACATAGTTAATTTAAAGGAATTTATGGTCTTTATTATAAAGTCCCTATTATAGGCCAAGCATTTAAGTGCTGATGGAATGAAGACAAAAATGAAATAAAACAAAAATTAACTGCCCTCAAGGAGCTCACATTTTATCAGAGGATGAATATGGATGTATATTAGTAAATATGAAGTAAATACAGAATAATTTGGGGAAGGAGGAATGAATAGCTGGAAAATCAGGGAAAACCTTGTATCTGAGCTGAGCTCTAAAAGAAACTAGAAATTCTAGAGAAGTTAAGGAGAGTAGGAAATCTTTCTATGGTTCCTTTTAATATTTTGGAAATGGAAATATATCACTTAGGTAGGTTGTCTCTTTGTTGTATTTCTCTCTCACTGTGTGATTTCTCCATATCCTTTTCTAAAGTACATTTCCTTGTGATACATTAGAATAGAGACAAGAATAGGGAGCTCCAAAATGAATTAACTCCCTTTATCAGTGCATTGACTTGGGCAGGACTTCTTAATTGGAGAACTGTGAACTTAAAAATAATAATAATAATACCTTGAATAATTTTATTTCAACAGTTAATTTTTTTATCTTATGTATTTTCTTTTACACTTTGAAAATACTGTGAGAAAAGATACATAAGGTTTCATTTGACTAACAAGGAGGCACAGAAAACTTTTTAAATGATTAAGAACCCATTGCAAAGAATTGTCCAGAGCCCTGAAAGATTAAGCTTGAAGTCATACAGTCAGTATGTATGAGAAGTGAGACATGTGCTCAAACCTCACTGAAAGAAAAGCTAGCCTTCTTCCTCTTTCTTACAGTTTTCGTTTTTCTTTTTTTTTCTATTTTTCAGACCCATGCCATCCTTGGTAATGTAATGCAGCTTATTTACACCCACCATAGAATTTTCCATTGCCTGTCAGGTCACTTGCAATTGCATTAGTATAAAAGTTAGTGTAAAAACTATGTTGACTATGTATGAACACTGAAATTTTTTTCTTCCAGAGGCAAGTGCAGATTGAATGTTGAAGAGAGTTTGTAATAAGTGGGACTGATGAGCCCACAGAAGGAATGAAGTATGGATGTAAAGGAACGCAGACCTTATTGCTCCTTGACAAAGAGCAGACGAGAAAAGGAACAACGACGTTACACAAATTCTTCAGCCGACAATGAGGAGTGCAGGGTGCCTACCCAGAAGTCTTACAGTTCCAGTGAAACTCTGAAAGCTTTTGATCATGATTCCTCTCGGCTGCTCTATGGGAACAGGGTAAAGGATTTGGTTCACAGAGAAGCCGACGAGTATACCAGGCAAGGTAGGTAGCTTCTCCTACATAGTAACAAGGCATACTAGAATGTTAGTCAATTATATGTATTTTTCTGAAATTTCTTTTTGCCCTGGACAAGTATTTTCATCCTTTTTCTGATGAGTTCTTGAAAAAAATATCCACTGATGTGTTTTTTTTTGAGAGCACTAGATACAATACATCAGATAAAAAAAAAATCAAAAAGTCATCTGTGAGGTATAGATTCACAGATATGCATTCCATAAGCCTTCTGAAACCTTTGTTAGTATGGAAGCAATGGCTATATCGTTGACCAAAGTGGGTGAAACTCAGAGTTTCATATATACATTTTACACTAATGGAACTCTCCCAGTAATTCTAGGGACTTTTAAAAATGTCAGTAACTGGTAGAAAAGTGGTTGGAACCTTTTTGTCTCCATACCTGATGAATATATGTATTAAGTTGTTGGTAGCTGAGACCTGACTCCTAAGTAGTCAACAAACAAGAAAGAAAAAAGAAACCCTTCTCTTTTCAATGGTAGAAAAGTGGTTGGAACCTTTTTGTCTCTATACCTGATGAATATATGTATTAAGTTGTTGGTAGCTGAGACCTGACTCCTAAGTAGTCAACAAACAAGAAAGAAAAAAGAAACCCTTCTCTTTTCAATCAATAAGTTTTTGTTAAGGCACAAAACATTTTGTACTGAACTCTGGAGACACCAGAGATAAACACAAAACCATCTTTCCCCGCAAGTGGCTTGCATTATATCAAAAATAGAAACAATGACTATATATAAGAATATACAAAATGTATGCAAAATAAATAGAATTTTGTGAGAGCTGGGGAGAGAATTAAGAAATGTCTTATATACCTTAAACATTGAAGAAAGAAAGTGATCCACCAAATGAAAAAAAAAGTCCACTCTATGCACCTTTCACCCAGGAAAGTGATGCTAAGAAATATACATTGATAAAGTGGATCAGCACTATGTTCATACATCATGCACAGAATTCTGTAGCATCAGACAGTGGCATGAAGAAGTTCTTGTATAAGGTCCTTGTTTGTCTCCCTGAAAGTCATCTTCAAAAATCAGCCATTTAAAATTCAGATTTTTTAAAAATAAATTTGCTCTTCTTATTATAGAACTGTTTTTATTTTTGCCCTGTACTTCCCTGTACTTGTTAGGACTTCCATAACTTTGTTCCATCTTACATAAAATAGTCTTCCCTTCACTTTTTCTAAATTTTTACTTTTTTCACTTTTTAATTGAGGCTGTAATGTACATCCTCCAAGATACCAGCTGCAAGTTTTGAAGTGTCTATGACTGTTAACATGGGCATCTTCTCTGCTTATATACTCCTCCACACCTTAGTACATACAATAGATAACCTTCAGAAACTAATTGGATATGATGGCCCCTGAGATCCTGTCCAGGTCTGAATTGACAAACTTATTAGGATTTTAATGGATAGCTCTCTAACACTTAAAAAGAAAATAAAGCTCATTTTTCCTTATCAGTAGTTATTCAAGTTTTGGTTTTTTAAAATCTAAAACCAAGCATGAGGTAGCCAAAAAAGAAAAAGAAAAACATTTGGAAAATTTGCTAGAAGAATGAGTGAAAAAATGAAAAGTGTTACTCTTCTTTTAGTTATTATATATTAGTATTTATAGGCTTATTTATATGTTTAAATATACATTTTGTTTTATTTATTTATATTAATAAATAAAATATTATTTATTAAGCTCATTTATATATTTATAAGCATTCATTTTAAATAGTTAAAACAATTCTATAAGCCTTTTCCCTATTAATATACCATAATTGCTTTTACAAATGTTTTCTTGAAATCTTTTGTCAAAAAAATATTTGATATTTTCATGGGAACTATATGTCTACATAATGGCTTATGAGTTATTAGTGATACTATTTATTATAAAAAATAAAAACATTTTAAGGTTTTATTTGGCCCTTTTTGTGGGGTATATAGAAAAGAAATGGAGAAAGGTGCCCTTGGTAGAAGAGAAAAATCCAATGGGATCTAGCCTTTAATTAAATTGTGCCTTTAAAACAGAACAATCCCTCCCTCTACAACACTGTGCTCTAAGCTTGTCACAATTCAGGTCGGGAGCCCACTGCCAAACACTGGTTATTTCAAAAGAAAGAATTAGGGTGGGTAGGTGGAAATACATAGATTTTGGGCCCAGTATACAATTTCACTTTTCTATAGCAAAAAATAACTGTGTTTATGCCATCTGAGAAGCAGCGACACAGGGAACATTGGGAGAAAGAAGTTCTAAGCATACAACACATGTGGTGGTAGAATTATAAAATTTGGAAGGCCCAGCTCCACCCCAAGCAAGCATTCAACTTTGGCAGAGAATGGTGCTTAGAGGGGTTAAAAATAGAGAATTGAAATGTTTACCTCCTGGGCAGTGTTAATACAACCCAGGCTCTTTATGATGACATAGCGATACCATCTGTAGAAATTCTAGGCCCCAAACCCCCTTATGGGACCATGCGGTACTATTATCCATTTTGTGTGAGCCAAAGCTTGGTAGTTCTTAGGGTGTTCTTAGAGAAGGGGAATTAAACAAGGAAACTAGGGGTGGGAGGGGCGGGGAGGAAGCAGTAACAGCCCAGGAAAAGAAAGTTGGAAAATAGCAGAGCTGAAGGAATTAGAGGGAAAAGGAACTAGCACTGCCCCAAAAATATTAATAAATTCAGCTGCTTTAATTGAAAAAAAAACATAATTTCTAGAAAATACAGACAAAACCAAATACATACAAAGGGGAAAATGGGCAACCCAAAAGTGGTAATTGCTCTTTGACTTTATGAAGCAAGTGAAAGGGATTTTAGTTAGATTTCTGGGGAATGTGTCACTACACCATAAAACCCAATAAATAGCATGTGTAACACCTTAGCTGTTGATCTAAAAAGACAGACCAAGGACTGAATGAATTCCTTTCTTACTCTTAGGGTAGTCAAATTAATACTTTTTTTTTTTAATGAAGCAGTCTGGGAATGCTTATAACTGTATATTCTATTAAGCAATGAAGTCAGTCTCAGAAACTTAGTCTGACACCTTCACAGACACCCATTTCTCCCTGGGCCACATGTTGTTCTGTGCACCTTCTTGCATTCAGTGATGTTGCTTTCTTTCTTTTTTTTTTTTCACTTGCTGATGTTATGACTGGGATAGGAAGTATGTAGAAGGGCAATGGAGAAGTATATGTAAAAGTCTATATATTTGCAACACTCAACGAACTTTGTAAAAAAAAAACTCAGTCTTTTATTTTATGAGAATATTTTCTAATTTTCTGAGTCAAATTCCCCCCTATTGTGCTATCAGACTGATTATACAATGGGCAACATGTGTTTATTGCCACTGTTACCATATACACTTCAGAATTTCAAGGATCCTTGATTTCATTGCTCCACTGACATATAGTGCAACCTCTCCATGCCTTACTAAGCAGTCATTAGGAATTACTGAGGCTGAAAAAGTATCATTTGATGGGCCAGCCACCATATACATAATAAAAATCAAATACCAGTATTTGTCAAGGATTTAAAAAAAAATCTATAATAGCTAGTTAGGTTTTCAGCCCTGCTTCCTATCTCCTTCTCCCAATTTAATCTTTGGCTGGAAATATGATCAAATCAATGTTACTTATTTTTAAAACTGAGAATAGTATGACATTCAGGCACTTACATTCACCGTTCTTGTAATTATCTAAAGCAAAACTCTCCAAATCCTTACTCTTTTACTTACTACTTGAGGAACCTTGGGCAAATGCATTTATCTCTCTTGCCCTCATACTCATCATCTGTAATATGAGATATTTGGACTCACTGATATATATGATTCCTTCCTTGCTCTATATCCATGAGGTCCCTCCCTGCTCATAGTTCCCATGCACATATGTGTATATATATAATATATATGTATATGCATATGTATGTTTTATGTACATGTATATCTACACATTTGTAGGCTATATACATTTTTATATCCTCAGTCCTTAGTATAAAATAAAAACTTGAGGTTTTTTATTTCATTTTTTTATTTTGTGCATATTTATATTGATAACCTTGTCTTAAAACTAAAAGATTCTTTAGCTTTTAATTTGATTTAGTTTAATTCAATAAATAGCTATTATCTATCTATCTGCTGTGTATAGGATACTACGGCTAGCTATTGGAGACTTATGAAGAGAAAATATATTTGTGTGAAAGTGTATATATATATACACGCACACACACATACACACACACATACATAAACAAACATACAGATAGACTTTGCCTGTTAGGAGCTAACAATTTAGGTAGGTGGATCAAGTTCACAAGTAAGCTTAGAATATGATAGTGGAACAGAAGTGATAAATACTGTGAGATTTCCAAGGAGAATGAAGATGACATTTAGCTGGAGACATTGAATGATTTTAGAATTTCTCGTGGGTTGGACAGATTTTGCATCCTGGGCACCCCATTTTAGAAAGAGTTTTGCTGAACTATACCTAGAAAAGGATAATCAGGATTACAAAGCCTGGAGGCAACTGAGTAGGAAGGAGAGCTCTCTTCCAGTATCTGCAGAACTTACATACGAAAATGGGATTTCACTTGTCCCATGGGACCATAGAGGACAAAACTGGGAGCAATGGTGAATGTTTTAGAAAGATAGAAGTCGAAACAATGTAAAGAATAACTTCCTGTCAATTAGCCTCTCCAAATTGGAAAAGAAAGTAGTGAGTTCCCACTCTTTAAAGGCAAGCAAAGTTTGATTAACTATTTGTCAGAATGTATTGTAGAGACAGTTGTAGAGAGAGAAGTTGCCATAGATGCCATTTGAGACCCTTTGATTGATTTTGACCCTTTAGTGGGACTGAAACAACTCATTCTAGGAACTCAATCTAGGGAATTGAGGGAGCAAAGTAACAAATATAGGGAAGGGAAGATTAATTTATTTAACGGCAAGCAATCCACTTTAGTTGGAAGTATAGCCAATAGCATTTATATAGCACTATGAAGTTTACAAAGAACTTTAAACATTTTATCTCCATGCAACCAACAACACCCACTAAGATAGGTGCTGTTGTTATCCCCATTTTGCTGATGAGAAAATTAAGGCTGAGAGAGGTTAAATGGCTTGCCCAAGGACACACAAGCTAGCAAATGTCTGAGGCAGTCTTTCCCAGTCAGATTTTCCTGATTACAAGTCCAACCCTCAAGCTACTATGCCATTTAGCAACCTCAAGTATGTGAAAAGAAGTCACCTAATTCTAGAAAGGTTGTTGGTGATGCTAAGTGAAATGCGTAGAATCAAAAGAATATTGTACATAGCAACAAGATTATGTGATGATCAATTGTGATAGACTTGGCTCTTTTCAACAATGAGATTATTCAGGCCAGTTTCAATAGACTTGTGATGGAGAGAGCCATCTGCATCCAGAAAGAGGACTATGGGATCTGAATGTAGTTATAACATAGTATTTTCACCTTTGTTGTTATTGTTGTTCTTTCCTTGATTGTGATTTTTTCCTCTCATTTTTCCCCTTTTTGCTATAATTTTTTCTTGTGCAGAAAGATAAATGTGGAAATAGGTATAGAAGAACTTCACATGTTTAATGTTTATTGTATTATTTGCTCTCTAGGGGAGGGGAGGGGGGGAAAGGGAGGAAGGAAAAATTTGGAACACAAGGTTTTGCAAAGGTGAATGTAGAAAACTATCTTTGCATGTTTTTGGAAAAATAAAAAGCTATTATTTAAAAAGAAAAGTTGTTGGGCATTTTGAGATAAAGGAAAGGTCTATCCTGACTTCCCTAAGTTATATAACTATGAGTAAGTCATTCATCTCTCTGAAATGTAATTTCTCATATACAGAATGGGTAGATTGATATTTCTACAATCTAATTTTGAAAGTTGTTGTAAGGAAAGCTTTCTGTAAAAGTTTAAAAAAATAAATACATAGATATGAATATATAGGGATAGATGGATGGACGAATAAGTGGGTGGATGGATGGATGGATGGATGGACAGATGAATAGAAGGAAATTGTTATTATTGAATTTTCCCCTGACTACCATTCTTTCTGTTGGAACATGAAAAAGTAGGTGGAAAGGAGAGAATAGGCACTAATTAACCACCTTAAATGTGCAAGACTGTTCTAATAAGCACTTTACAAATATTATCTCATTTGATAATGATAAATGAAAGAGGAATAACAAATACTCCTATAAATTGAACCTATCACTTTACTAAACAACTACTCTCTAAGCATGAATTATGAAGTAACTTAGGAAATTAGAATTTCTCTGCTGCCTGCTCCCTATATAGCACCCTGCTATTTTTTTATTAAAAAATAAATAAGATGATAAACAACTAGGCACCAATGCCACAGTATAGTGCTTCTAACATTCTAGCCACTGATGATCTTTTTACAAGGTGTAGTTGTCCTCTCAATTAAAATGCATCTTATCCTACTTTTATGTTTTTTAAAAATAATTAGGCACACCTTTCCCCTCTTCCTTACATAGGTGAGTTTTACAATACAGAATGTCGCATTCATATTTGTTCAATATGTTGCTTAGTTTTGCTGAACTTTTTTCCCTCTGTGCTTTTTTTTTTCCTTAAAGAGTAGTTTTTTTGGGAGGGAGAATGTGAGAAATATATCAGGAAATGTAGGTGATATAAAAACCAAAAATAACAGGAAAAATATTCTGAAATAAAATCATAAGAAACTATAGAACTTCCTTATCATTATGTTTAAGTCCAAAGTATAATCTGGCTGGGCAGGGGAGGTACAAAATATTATAGAATAATTGGAGAGATTATTTATCACTTAGCTAATGCTCATACTAATGACTGGTATGAGTATGGTATTGACAGTATGGTAATAGTTAGACTGGCAAGAAACTTGTGCCCTATAGAAAAGACATGCTATTTTCTTTGTATTTGTTATGTCTGTGACCTGCAATGAAATGCAGTAGAGGCTTAAACCCTAAAAACACAGAAATGTAATCATCATGCTCAGTCCAAATTTGTTCAAGAGCACCCACCAGGAATTTCTACTTTGCTGCTGTCTACACTTGCAATATGGATAAATACTGTTGAGTTAGTTGCCAAGAATTTATAAAAGGTGAGGAAGGCTAATTATCACGAGTGAAGGAAGTTTCTTTAGAAATCTGTATGAAGTCAGCAAGCATTTATTATATGCCTATTAAATATTAGCTACTATGATAAGTGCTGGGGATACAAAAACAATTTTTTTTAATCTTCAAAGAGCTAACAGTCTGATGAGAAAAACACTAAATTGTTATCTCCAAAACAAGATATTCACAGAACAAATTAACATAATCTCAAGAAAAGGGTGCTACAATTTTTTAAGGGTGTTACTATTAAGGAAGACTATTAAAAGTTTTTGTAGAAGGTAGAATTTTATCTGAATTTTGAAGGTAGAAGTTAAGGAGGAAGATTATTCAAGGCATAAAGGATAGCCAATGAAAATGAGTAGAATGCATTTGATCTCTCCAAGAAGTCTCTTTAAGGAGTCTTAGTTGGCCTGTTGGCCAGTGGGTGGAGGTACTGAATCTTATAGCTGTTCTAGAAAGTATGTTAGCTACTATCATTCGAATCTCTTTTTTTTTTAGGTGAAAAACTCTTCAACCCAGAAATCTGTTTTTTTCTCAAAATGATGCCCGTGCATAGCAAGAACCCAAGAACAATCTTGCTATTGATAAATCAGATGCTTACAAGATAATTCTACATTTTGTAACAGCCCTAAAAATAGAGACTGATCTCATATACGGTCTCAGATTAGTCTCATTGTTTTAAATGGAAATAGAGCAACCAGAAAATGAACATTTCCCTGGGATTAGGAACCTTTCTTTCCCTCCAACTACTTTATACCATTAGATTTCAAATGGAAATTGAATAATGTGACATTTTATCCTAGTTCACAGTAATGCTTTCCAGAGTTAGTACTTAAATTGATTTTTTTAAATCTCCTTATAACCAAACTTTTATATTTTTAGACTTTGGACAAATACCTGGTATATTTGGAAGCTGTAAAGCTGAGTTGACAACAGTTATGGGAATGCGTTGCTTTTTGGCAGTAACATTTGGGTTCAAATCTGTCCCTCTTCAAATCCATCTGTGTGACTTCCTGGTTAACTCTTTTATTTGATGTTTTAGTCTTTGAGAAGCTACCTGTGAGTAAGAAGCAGTGCACTGTATCTGGAGGGTGTTCTAAATTCCTCTATTCTAGTTCTCTTTGATATTTAAAGAAAATAATAATCAAATATCGATCTAAATTCTCAGATAATAAGTTGTCTTTGATATTTGAAGAAAACTTGTCCTCACAGAATCTTAGATTCATTTTTAATCTAAGAAATGTTTGGATAAAATCATTTAGAGAGAGAGAGAGAGAGAGAGAGAGAGAGAGAGAGAAGAGAAGAGAAAGAAAGACAGAGACAGACAGACTGAGAGAGAGACAGAGAGACAGAGAGAAACAGAATAAGTTTTTCCTACCTTCCTTCCCCATAATATGAGCATTGCTTGTAGATATTATGAAGGCAAGGCATGGGGTTGAATTTTGAAAATAATTGATGTGGAGAAATATCAGTTTTCTTCATACAAAAAAAAAAAAATGAAGTCTGAGAAGAATATCTGTTTCCTGGATCTCTTGGAAACACCTCCAGGATTCCAAAGTAATTAACATTATACTGTTAACCAGTCTGGACACTGTGACCCTTATGTTTTCATGAGAGCCTATTTGCTCTGCTAACACTCAGCTTTGAAAAGCAGGAATTCATGTTTCAAACTGGATGAAATGGACCATTTATTCCTTTTGCTTCCATCTAGAAAGAGAGTCAATTTGGAATGATGGATAGAGTGTCAGACTTGCCTTGAGAAGACCTGGGTTAGATTCCTGCCTCAGATATTTATTAGGCGTGGAAGCTCTAGGGAAGTTATTTCACCTTTCCAAGCCTTGGTTTGCTCATTTAGAAAATGGGATAATAACAGCACCTATTGTACCTCACATGTTATTATGAGGATCAAATGAGATAATATAGAATAATTTATAAATATGTAAATTTTTTGCAAACTTTAGACTATATAAATTAGCTACTGGATATTAAATTAAAAAGTTACTGTGAACTTTTAGGAAAACAATTTTCCCTTTTTTTGTAATGACAGAAAAATATATTAAACGATTATTTTACAATCTGACATAATAAAGAGAAGGTTGGGCCATGAGTTTAGTAAGATCTGTCTTCAAGTTGCTCCTTTGACACTGGCTAGATAAATCTCTATACTTTTCAGTGCTTCAGGAAACCCTCTAGGATTAGATGTTACATTTAAGGATCTACAATGGGCAAACAAAAAATGCCAAAATGAATGCTCCCATAATGGAAATGATTTTCCCCAAAGCAATGAAATCATAGTCTTGTGTATTCACAAGCATTCACTTTCTTTTCTCTACCAATAAACAATGTTCTATTTGTCAATTAAAAAAAAAAAAAAGATGTTAAGGCCTTTGATCTTGATTAGACTTCCACCAAGGAAATGAAGGTAAACATGTTTTTTTCTAGTATAGACAGACATAATATATGGTTTTCTAAGTCAGTATATACTTACAATGATCCTTCTGGCTCCATTTCTATTTAAGTCTAACACTACTGACCTAGAACAAATTTAAGTGATTTCCCCAATGTCATACACTCAGTGACAGCTAGGTAGTGCAATGGATAGAGTACTGAGTCTGAAATCAGGAAGATATGTGTTCAAATGTGGTCTCAGATACTTTCTAGTTGTGTGATCCTATGTATGGACCCTAAGTCACTTAACCATTTTGGTCTCTGTTTTCTTATCTATAAAATGAACTGGAGAAGAAAATGGAGAACCATTCTAATTTCTTTGTCAAAAAAAAAAAAAAAATCCCAAATGGGGTCATAAAGAGTCAGACATACTTGAAATGTCTGAACAGCAACAATATACTATCAGGTATGATCACATAAGGGATTTGAATTCATGTCTTCCTGGCTCCAGGTGTGACTCTTCATCCAGTATCACAGACTGATTTTTGTAGACAGAAAGATCATATTTGTGTGTGTGTCTGTGTATGTGTGTGTGTTAGTGCACACACGCACTTTTGTGTGAGCATCTGGACTACAGCCACATTTTACTTGGGAGCTCTGAGGTATGGTCCTAGACTCTGAATTTTGATTTTGAAACAAGAATCAAAGTCTTCATTTGAATTCTTAGGAGGATTCTGAAGATCACCTGGCAGGATAAGATAGCAGAAAATGAGATTTTATGTGATAGATACATAGCAAATTCATTTTCCCACTTGTACTTAAAGTGCGTTGGTTGGTTGTTGTCTTTGGTTCTAGATCGACCAATATGAGCTCGGAGTGCTCGGCTGTAAGTTGGACACAAATAGTGCCTATGAACCTTTGGGGGCTTCACGTGTTTCCTCTGGGCTAATTCACTTCTGCTTTGCTCATAGAGCACAGCACCTTCTCTGATGAAGGATTCCATGCTGGGTCCTGTGCCAGTGTCTCCCATGTCATACAATCGATTCTAAAGTTCTTAAGGACACCTTGAAAATGTCCTTGGATACTTTCTGACCACCTTGTGAGCACTTGCCCTGTGTGAGTTTTCCATGAAATAATTATTTTGGCAAGCATGCCTTTGTCATTCAAACACTGTAACCAGCCCAATGGAAATTGTGCTCGCTGCAGTGGTTGGCAGTTTAGTCCAAGAAAGGACTTCAAGTGTCTGGTATCTCTTATCCTGCCAGGGAATCTTCAGAATTTTTCTAAGACAATTTAAGTAGAAGACTCTTCTTGTTGCAAAATCTTTCCAAGTCCTCAGAGGTACCGGAGAAAAAAGTGCAGATACTCACACAAAAGTGCACATGCACACACACACATACATACACACACACACACACACACACACACATACACACAAATAGAAGTTTAAATCCACATTAATTATTTTCCAGTTTTTTCTGTCTCTATACTAACCCAGATTTTTTCTTTGCTTTTATCTCCTTTCAAAACACCCATGATAGTTCTCCCATTCGCTTTAGAAAATAATCATGAAACACACATTGGTTTTAAGTCCAAAACTAAGAATGAGGAGACTTGGGTTCTAGGCTTAGCTTTCACCCATATTAAATGTATGATTTTGGATAAATCTCTTTACCCTTAGTTTTCTTATCTATAAAATGGAATCAATAAAGATCCTGCCCTTTTCATTGAGCTTGTTATGGTCAAATGAGATGATAAACATGAAAACAGTTTTTAAATTGTAAAATACAGTTTTGGAGTCAGTTGTAGCATAGTGTGAAAAGAGAGCTGACCTAGAAATCCACAAAATCTGGTTCCATTTTGACTCTGACGTCCAGGGCTAGCCTCTTAATGTTTTGATGTCATGTTGATTCTAAAACATTCTAAGTTGCCGAAGAAGTGTTGAGTTGCATTGCAAAAGGGAAGTTTGCCCAAAGAGGCCAAATTTTTTTGAGTCTAAATTTTTTATAAAGGATGATGCAATTGTATGGAATAGGAGGACAAGAATGAGAAAGAGGAAGAGGACTTATGATGGTGGTAGTAGCAGTAGCACCAGCAGCAGAAGCAATAATAATGATAATAATAATAATAATAATAATGACATTAAATGTAGTATCTACGATTTATCATGCACTATACAAGTGCTTTACCAATATCATCTCATTTGAACCTTGCAATAATCCTGGGAGATAGATGCTATTTTGAGGCAAACATATTAACTAACTTGCTAAGATCACACAGGTAGGAAACATCTGAAACAGGATTTGCACTTCTGGATTCCAGTCACAGAAGTCTATTGCATTGTCACTGCTGCAAAAATAGTATTAAGAATCTGGATGCTTAGGAAAATCTAGCTGCAAGTTAGAAGTGTGTATGTATATGTGTGCATGTTGTTGTTGTTGTTGTTGTTGTTGATTTTTTAAAATTCTTCTAGAGTAAGATCCTATTCCTCTTGGATCTGAAGGTAGTAATTGGCCACATCATCACCTCCAAACCATGATAAAAATCTTCCTTTTATAAACAACTTCTAATTGCACAGGTTTAACATATATTGGGTTACTTGCCATCTAAGAGAGGGTAGAGGGAAGGGAGGGAGAAAAAATTGGAACACAAGGTTTTGAAAAGGTGAATGTTGAAAACAATCAGTATATTTTGAAAATAAAAAGTTAAAAAAAACAACTTCAATTATGTATAAACTAAACAATAACTACTCACTGAATAAAGAAATCTTTCCTCTAGGCAGCTAAGTGATACAATGATTAAAATACAGGACTTTGGATCAAGAAGAACTGAGTTTAAAACTTGCCTGACCTTTCCTAGATATTTGAAATGGACAAAATCACTTAACTTATGCCTTGGTTTCCTCGCCAGTAAAAATGTATATAATAATAGCACATTCTTCAAAGGGTTACTGTGAGAATTCAGTGAGTTAATATATCTAAATTGCTTTGCATACCTTAAAGCATTACATAAATGTTAGTTATTGTTATTACTAGAGTAATATTTCAAGTGCATAGAGTTATACGCAGTTGGATTATACAATGACTCTTTGGATAATTTTCCAACACATAAATATTTCAAAATAAAAAGTGAAATAAAATATATTTTTGTAATAGTCATTGTAATTAAGAAAAGATAAAAGAAAAGATATTACTTGATACCAACATTCTATGTATAGTAAAAAAACACAATCACTAGCTTTTAAAATTGTAAACAAAAACATTTTCAACCCTGAACTAGATAGTATTTAGTAGTGTTATAAATTGATGCATAGAGATGGCAAAGTTTTTGTTTTTCCATTCTTCCCATACCTGCATGGAGACAGAGAGAGAGAGAGAGAGAGAGAGAGAGAGAGAGAGAGAGAGAGAGAGAGAGAGAAAGTGAGAAAAAAAGAGAGAGACAGAGACAGAGACAGAGAGAGACAGAGAGACAGAGAAAGAGAGGAGAGTGAGGAAGGGAGGGAGGGGGGAGATCTGACATGTTTTAGCATATTTTCTGAATTACTTATTAGTTTTCTGAAATCTTGTCCTTCTGAGGAGTATTTTTATAAAGAGGGGCAAAAACCTAAGGCATGAATCAGTTTCACTGTGCTAATTACTTTAAGTCCAAAGTTTATTACTTTTAAATATGAGCTACTCAAAGTGATTCATCTGGAGATCAAAATGATTAATCCTTCTCAGTCACTATAAATGTCAGCCACTGGATTAAAGGATTTAGATGGTCATGTTTTCTCAACCTTAAATTTTTCTACTTAAAGACATAAGTTAAATAGCTCTGGTTTATCATTGTTTCATGTTAATGTTTTTCTCTCAGGCCCCCTCTCTATGCTCCCCTGCTCGCCTCACTGATTATTAACTCTCTAGGCAAGTGGTTCTTTCTGGATTGGAAACCAACCTGAGATGTAGATTACCTCAACCAGAAGGTAGGAATAGATAGATGTGGTTTAGAGCCCTCCTCCTGACCCAGTGGGAATAATCCTATCTCTCCCCCTACCTTAGCCTTGATGGGTCTAATACACTGAGCTCTCACCTACTTCTAAACTTGAATCATGGGGCCTTGCCACCAAGCCAATCTGGGATCCATATGGGGAGTCACCAGAGTTCAGTTTCCCATATGATTATTAAATAACTGCTGCTGCTCCATGTCAACTCATAAAAAAATATTTACACCTCTGCCCACTGTCCTTTGACTATCAAGTGCCAACAGATGGGCTAAGCACATTATCGTTACCGTGCTTCGAATTGTTCTATGGGGATAATTTATTGAGAAAAAAATAAAAAGAAAATTAGTTTTCAGAAAGCTTTTGATAAAAATCAATTGTCTTAGAGTGATTTTACTAGATACAAACCGTTGCCTACATCAGCATTTGTTCCTCCTGCCAATCAGCGGCCGATACCCTCCATTCACCAGAGATACCCAAGAATAACCTCCTTGTTCAAGTCAACAAATACACAACCTATTTCTCTTTCATTCTACCAAGTCTTTCATTCAAAAGCCACTTGGTCTTCCAAATCAGGAAACTAGACAAAACCTTATCTTAAAGATTAGGCAGGTTCTACAGGGTCTTTAATCCCACTCTCACTTTCTCTGATTGCAAATAAACATAGCAATTTGCTTTGTCTCTCACTACTTTGATGGAAATACTCCTAAATCTCCAGTGCCATTCTCTACCAACAGAGGCGTCATATATCACAGAATAAAAGTCCAAGTGATCCTTGCAGTAGAGTAGAATACTGTTCATCAGAAGAGTGTTTGAGAGGGGAAAAAAAATCTAGCTTAAAAATATGTAATAATGGTTCCTAAAGCAGGTTTTGGTTTAGTATCTCAAGATCTTAAGGCAAATGTTTCTATGAGTTGGGGTGTTAAGATGAAACCAAATCCAGAGCCAATGTGTTAAATTTTTATAATGAGTGAATACAAAATCTACAAATCAAGTCTCTATTATTTTGCTGACTGTCTAGATTTTTAAAAGTGCAGGAGAAAGTGTTAATAATACTGATTAAACTTAAAGGTGGGTTGCTTGTTGTTTTGGAAAGGTGATAGTTAAACATTTACAAACATATTCCTACAATTTCCTCCCTGTCTATCTTGTATGTATATAAGTTTTGCATGTTTTCCCTCATTAGAATGTGAATCCTTAGCTCAGTTTCTAGCATATAGAAGTCACTTAATCAAAACTGGTAATAGAATTTTACTGTACAGACCTTTCTATCCAATTTGTGCTCTTAGAGAATTGGCTTGAATAATGAGAGATTTAGTGACTTGCCCAGGATCAGAGTCAGAAGGAGTCAGACGCAAATAGATAAAATTTTGCAAAGATCTATGCAAATAAAATATTTATCCCTATCAACAGCACTAATAATTTCATTTAAAATAATAGGAATAAGAAAATCTGTAGTTTTGTATGAGGGAAGTATGGGAAAAGATATTAAAACAAAAGTCGAGGTCCAGCTTAATTATACTAAAAGATTTGAACTGGAATGGATAGAATAGATAAAAAGCCAGAGTAAAAAAGTTCCATGAACATTTATAATGGGGTAATGGCCTAGACTCAATACAAGCATGAGAAAGGAAAACTATAAAATGACATAGGAGAACATTGATTTCATAATGATCAAATAAGTGATTGGAATAAGATGAATCCTTTAATAATAATAGTTGTGAATTGAGGAATTACATATGGGAGAAATTACTATGGAGGAGGAGAATGAAGATTTTATATATACACACACATAACTACATGAATGCATGTGATTACATATATGTGTATATATACATGTGTATGCATGTATGTATATATATATACATGAATCAATTACAATCAGAGAATAGCAACAGAAGAAAAGCAATGTGCTTCAGTTTTTATTTCCCCCCTTCTTATTCAATTTAAACTAATTTCTGATTAATTTCTTTGTCTATTCTAGTTTGGAGATTATTACAGCTCAAAGACAGACACTTTTAAAAGGCATAAAATAATCAATAAATGAAAGAGTAATATAAGATACAAGAGGCAAAAGATTGGAAGAGAAGGTGCTTTCCAAAAACTAGAATCTGTGGCAGAACAGCATTCCTTCAAAAGGGAATATGTTTAGAGATGTTAGTATACAGTGTGTTCAAATCAGAAGCAAAAAGGGAAACGGTGCCTCATTGGAAAGAAAATATTAAAATAAAATGAAGAGGCATAGAAACAAAACATGCATGCTTTATCTGGTTTAGGCAGAGAGTTTTAGATAGACAAAAGAAAAATGTTTAAATAAAAAATTGTAGTAAATAGTACATAGATATATCAGGACCACAAAATCCAACAGAAACTCTTTTTTTTTCCCCATTAAAAACTACATTTATTTTGGAAATTCTGTCCCAGATATCTCTCCTCGACACCCATCCTCCTATTCCAAACCTTTTGGCTTTAATCCTGGGAAATAGTAATGCCAAGTCCAAATGGAAAACCAAACCACTGCAAGGAAGGTCGGGTGCCAAGAGCTCAGTGTGCTCTTAAGTCTCCCTGTGTAAATGCAAGAGTATCTCACTTACATGCCTTTTTCTTTTCAGTCCTCAACAAGAAGCAGCAAGATTCCTTGCCCACTGGCAAGTATCACTCTGCATGAGCTTCTTTGAAAATGTTCACCCTGCAGTGACTGTGTTGTACACTCTGCAGGACAAAGTGGCCAAGTTACAAGCCCCATGTTCTTCGTTCCCTCATTTTATTATCTCTGATTAAAGGGGTAGCTGTCTCCTGTGCCATGTGGGATAAAGCATTTGCTCTAGTGTCACCCTAGAATTTTTCAAAATTTGCCCTACATTTTATTTTTAATATGAAGTTAAAAAAAAAACCACACATACAGTCCTTCTAGTCTGTAATTTATTCAGTTTTTCTTTCATAGATTTTCAGATTTATGGCAGCAGTAAAAACAAAACAGCTAGTCTAAAAGAGGCTAACTGGTATTACTAATCACGTTTAATTCCATTTCCATTTTTTTTTATTCTAACCATGATTGATTATTTATCTACATTTTAAAATAGTAATCACAAACACCATCTTCACCCCACCTTCCAAATAATACTTAGTGGTTGAATTGGATAGGAGAAGGGAAATGGGTGGGTTTTATAGTGAGGAACAACTTTCAGGTGCAAATCTGACCTCAGATTTGTGACAATCACCAGAGGTGTGACCAATTTTTCATTCCCAAGGAACTCTCTAAAACTGTAAATTCTGGACAATGTATTAATCTGCATTAATGGAAGGCATTTTCCACACTGAAACTTCACTTTACTGATGAAATAACAAATCCAAACAGGGGAGGGGGAAGCCAGGAATGCTAACAAAATCTATTGTATTCCTGAGCGTGAGTCTATCAATGATAGAAGGCATTGTGGAGCCAAATTTTAATAATAATAATAACACTAAAGCAACAAAGAAAGAAAACCATTAATGTGAAGAATATAAAGAAAAAAATAGGTTTGTAAGAATAGTGTAAAGCCTTGCCTCTTAAACTATGGTTTGTGACCCCATATGGGGTCTCTTAATTGAATGTGGGGGTTGCAAAATAATGGTTTATTATCAGGTGTTTGGTTTGTATACCTATTTTATATACCTATATATTCAGAATCATACAAAAATTTCTCAGGCAAAAAGGGATTGCAAGTGGAAAAAGTATAAGAAGTCTTAGCATAAATTATCAGATTGAAATTCGGATACAAATGGGGACTACAAAGCCATTTAAAAAGATACCTGCAGGCCACATATTGATTTAGTTTTGAAGTGTAACATTATCAGTGTTTTATTGTATTTTTCATGTTAAATATTCCCAATTACACATTTATTTGATTTGTGTTGCACTTGAGGGTGTTCTGGGCTGCATATATGGGTAGTAAGCCTTCTGACTGACACCTCTGATGTAAAGGTTGTGATTCTTTGAAATTAGGCAAAGGCTGAAAAAAAAAGAAAAAAGTAGGAAATAATACTTTTATCACCTCTCTTGAAGTCATTTTTAAATCTCCAATACTTCTTTTCTCACCTCTGGTCTTCCCCAAGTGCTCTAGTGTGGCTTCATGGCAAACTCATTGATTTCCACTATAGCACTCCACTGTGGCTTTCTCCTCCAGCAAGAGCCTTCTTCCCTCTTCTTCACCTCCATCCCTTAGATCTGTCAAAAACCACATCTACTTGACCCTATTTTGGAGCTCATCACACACATCTAATGGATGAAGGTCAATTCTACTCGTGGTAGGGCTCTTCATTTAAAGCTGAGGAGTTGTGTTTTCATTTTTTAAAATTCTTTATTTTAATCCAATACACATAAATGAATATATACACATATGTGCACACGCGGGTGTGTGTATTTCCTTCAGGCTTGGCCAGCCTTTTGAGAAGCAGCCCTTCCATGAAAATCAGTTGACATCAGTAACTCTTGGGTTTCCCCATATCATAGAAACTTAAGAAATCTTGGGCACAATAGAAGTGAATAGCAATCACGTGTTAGAGATTTAGCTCTAGATTGAAAATGCATTCAGATACCTGGATAACAAATAACAGAGGAGAGTTTGCTGCTGCTTGTTTTCTTTCACATCACAGATTTTACATCAAGATGGCAATGGTGTGAGAAAGTCAATAACATGGAAAATGTTTCAAGTACTTTACAGAGATTGGAGAGGGCATTGTTTTCATTGGATTTTAGCTTCTAATCCAAATCCATCAATTTTGATGTTTATCATAGGGAATGGGCACAGAAAAAAGAAAGACCCCAAGTGTCTGGTTTTGGTTATTTTTTTGTTTTCTGTTTTTGTTTTTATCCATGTATATATAATCAGCTTATCCTCTTAAAAAGGGGGACAGAATTAGCATGCATAATGTAAAGGTCTGGAGTTTTTAAAATGTTTTTTTTTTTAATTCTGGTTCTTGTTCTATTTTAAATTCTGCAAGAAAATAATAATGAAGGTGTGCTTCCCACAGCTTCTGTATTAACTTTCTCCAATCCATATTGACCTTGTTCGATTTCATTGTAATAAATATTATGCTTGTTAATTTATTTAGGATATCATAAAATACAGACTGACCACACTGCCCACTTCATCCAGACTCCCTACTTTCTAAGACTTCAGTAGTCTGTATTTTCCATTTTTTTCTTTTCCCCTTCAATGTTTCTCAGTTTTCTCTTTTTAAAATTTACCACATCTTTAGTACAGCTACTTATTAAAAATGTCTCTCTGATAAGCAGTTTGATTTGTAGCTAATTGTAGCAACTGATTTTTTCATTATTTATGAGTGTCTTTGTCAAAATACATTTGGAATTCTGACAGATAAAGCTTGCTCCAGTTGCTGATATGACCACAGCAGTAAAACAATTAAGAACTCTTAAAAAAAAAAAAAAAAACCGAGGCTACTAACATCTTTTTTAAGTGACCGAATATTTGCTCGTTCATTTGTATTTGTATGCATTAAATTTATTACCACCACAAAATCAATGTGCTCATTGATTTCAGTACATGCATTTATAAACTACATTTGCTCCCTTCTTAATTTTGCATGTATATAATAGATGTGTGAGCTTTCAAATTCGGGCCAATTAAGGAATGTAAAATTTCTATCAAAATCAGAAGGAAAATATGAGAAATATTAAATTGTTTGACTATTGTTTTGAATATTTGAGTCATACATAATATTTGGGTCAGTGCAAATATAAAATTTTACAATGAAAATATTTTTGTTTTGTCATTATTATCGTAATAATAATGATGATGATGATGATTTTTAACAGTTACTGGGTGGTTCCCAGATATCAATCTCTGTTACTCCTCTAAAAGACCAAAAAGAGAAAAAAAGAACAAAAAATCCTGGTCATTGTCATAGCTACACACAAACATTGTCCTCGCTCTCATTTCCCGAATATATTCATAAAATATATGGAAATTTTCAGGAAAGAACACAGGATGGAGAAAGTCATTAATATCAGTAGTAATATTTAAGTATCACATAATTTAAACAATTTTGTTTGAAGTTATTGCATTGTCATGCATTTTATTGTGTTCAATTTATTAGTGAAGGTCTGTAGGGGGTTCACTGGCATTTATTTTTCAGGAAATCCGATTTTGACATTAGGCTTTAAGTACATAATATGCCTACTATATTTTTAGCTAGTACTTCATTTTCAAGAATTGCTTCACATTTATCAATATAAATGTTTCCAGGTATTTATTAAAGGAAACATGTGGGACCTCACAATGTATTTCAAAAGGGACTATAATAATTCAAGTTCTGAAAGACAAAATGTTTATTTATTTACTTTTGGTTCTGAATTAAGTCAAGAAGATTTAATAAAGCCTGCCTGAAGTCTTGTTTCCATTAAGGAGCATTTGATCCTTGTCCCTTGCCAGGCCAATCACCTCTGGATGCTAGAGATACTGTTATTCAGAACCTTAGCCAGGCCAAAGATAATCCTGACAGATACTTGCTGGACTTTTCACATTTAGTTTGAGCAAAGTTCTGTTAATCATATTAAATTTATTTGGGTTAAACAGGCCCTTCCTGGTTTCTGTAGTTTTTGCCACTTTTCTTAGCCTCCTCAAGCTGGGTGCTGATAGACTTAAGCAGCTGACGTGAGCTCTCTAAAATGCCATTATATGGGCTGTTCCAAAAGCTGAAGCTTAAAACTTCAGTAAGACTTGGAAGCCCCTGTATAAAGAATACTAGAACACTACAGATAAGGAACCACTTGTCCAGAACATATGCAAAGCTTAAATAAGTACCTTGTGCTGATATGATAGCTGAGAAACCAGAATGCTTGAGAGTGTTTATTTTTAGGGAGGCTTTCTTTCTTTAAAAAAAAAAAAAAAAATCTCACCTTTTGTTATCTTTTTTTCCCCCTAATTAGGACAGAATTTTACCCTAAGGCAGTTAGGAGTTTGTGAACCAGCAACTCGAAGAGGACTGGCATTTTGTGCGGAAATGGGGCTCCCCCACAGAGGTTACTCTATCAGTGCAGGGTCAGATGCTGATACAGAAAATGAAGGAGTGATGTCCCCAGAGCATGCCATGAGACTTTGGGGCAGGGGGGTCAAATCAGGCCGAAGTTCCTGCTTGTCAAGCCGGTCCAACTCAGCCCTCACCCTCACTGATACAGAGCATGAAAACAAGTCGGACAGTGAGAATGGTAAGTTTAGATTTCTGTCTTTTATTTTGGTTTGGTTTGATTTTTATGATGGCACTCACTGATTCTTTGATTTGGTTCATACTTGGGATTTTTAAAAAAACAAGTCAAATTGGAGAAATGACTCAAAAAAATGTATCTATTTGGGGAGAATCAATACTTACTATCACTCGGCTAAATTATATGAGCCTGATGTTTATGTTATATTTTTTGGAAAAATAGTTTAAGCAGATTTTAAAAAATAAATAAATAAAAAAGGAAAAGATTAGCTTTGACTTATCTTAGACCATGTTACCTGTTATCCTCAGTGGAGGAAAGAAGCAAGGGTGATAAAGTTTATCCTCCAGACCAGCTTGCAATCAAAGATGTCTTTGTAAATTCTTCTTGAAGACATCTCAAAGAAGTTGCAGAATCTTAGAATGGATGAGTGAGCACATAGAATAGTTTATTAACAGGACTCTAGTGATTGAAGAACAAATCTGATTGTGCTTTAAACTTACCAGTTGATGAGAGCAATTGAAATCTTGGTAAAGAGGGGAGTGTGGCCTTTGATGTGCTTTAGAGACTGGATTACTATGCAATTAAAATTTACCCCCTCCCCTAATAGGCTTTCTGAAATCGAAATAGCAGCTTGGCACATTGTAAAGACAAACGGTTTTTATTCATTGTTAGGACTTTATTCTGTTGCTGGTAGGAAAAGATGTAACAAAGATCAAAATTTATTTTAATATGATTTTTAAGTGCCCTTGATTTCTAATAATCATAGCTTCATTTATTTATGTGGAAAGAATATGGAGAATTGCGCTCTAAGGTACCACATGACAGAAGACACATTTCTCCTAAGTATTTAATATAAACCATGAACTTGAGGGCCAGTGTAATTATTAATGCTTTGTATATATGATGCATTAAAACTCAGAGAGAAAAAAAGGATAAAAAGGGGATTGTATGAATGTGAACAGGGAAAAGGACTGTTTTTACTTATGGCTTTTAGTTTTGATTTTTTTTTTTTTTTTTTTTTTGGCCTGGTCTACAATAGGCTCTGGTCTACAATAAAAAGATAATAACTATTGTTAGATTTCAGAATCTGTAGTTTCAACCAGTACTGTTTCCTATATCTTCTTAAAGACAAATTTGTCCCTTTTCTTGCCTTATTATATGTGCTAGGTAGCTTAAATCAAAATCATCTTCATCATCATTGCAACATTTTCTTAAAATGTTTCCATGTAAAAGTTAGCCCCTGCCTGGGTTGAAGTAAAAAAATTATTATTGTAAGAAAAGAAAAGAAAGCATAGTTCTTTTGATAAAAGTAATTTGAGAGAGAAAATAGATCATGTAGTTTTGGGTTTTTTTCCCCTAAAAAGAAGATCACCAAAGGCCGCTTTGGTAGTTCAGTGCACCAGAACTGAAGTCAGGAAGACATGAATTCAAAATTGTACTCAAATAATTCCAGGATATATAACCCTGGAAAATCACTTAGGTTAAGTGTATTTGCTTCATTTTCTCACCTGTAAAACTGAGAAAATTTTAAAAACCTATCTCACAGAATAGCTGTGAGAATCATGCAAAATAATATTCCTAAAAGTTCTTATTTTAATATCTGGCATATAGTAGACACTATATAAACACTTATTCCCTTTCATTTCCTCTTTCTTACTCCACTTATCCGATTAATTCAAGGGATGTAGTCATATGGATTTTCATGCTGAAATCCAAAGACCCTAATTCTAACTACATAAGATAAAATAAACATATTTTCCCTTTCCTTGGAGGCATGCAAACATGCAAAAAAAATTGCTCTAGTTCCATTCAAATCACTTGCTCCTAAATTATATGACCACATTTTAAAAAATTAAGAATGTCCTGGCAATGATAACTTTTTGTTATATTTTTCTTATGTTATACCTACACAATTTTAATACTTTTTTATTCTTAAAAGTAAAAGAAATGGAGGAAGTTATGTTGACTACCAATATCATATAATGCTTTTCAAGATCAAACATAATTAATTTTGCCATTAATAAAACTTAAATATAATCATTTTTTCAGCTTTCCATTGATATAACACAATGTTTTCTTTTTCTTGCTTACTGTGTAATTTTAAATTATCCATACCTGATGTGCCTCTCATTTAAGGGAGAACTGAAAACACTTTCTAGAGTTATCATAAATTTTATAGGTGTTTTGTTTTATTTTAGTTTTAAAATTAAATATTTTTTCAATTAACAGGCATTTATTTTCTATTTTCTACTACACCCAGTCTCCCTGGAAAAGAAAAGGGAAAAAAAAAAACTTTTTAACAAATACTTGTAATCAAGACAAACAAATTCCCAGATGGGCCATAATCTAAAAATATGTCTCACATTCTGTATCACCTCTCTTTTAGTACGTGGGTAGAATTTTTCTTTCATCATTGTTCCTGTGGAATAATGGTTTATCATTCCTTTTGTTCAGTGATGTGGTTTTGAGCCAGATGAAATCAGGGACTTTTGGTAGCTTGAACATGTAATCAATCTATTTAGTCATTTGAGCTTATAAAGCTCCTAAAAAAAAGATGAATAAAGTTCTTGACATTTTGGTAACTCTTTCCCCAAAATCACTTTATTAAGTAAACCAACTTCTGCTATTTCCTAGGACTGGAGTTATCTATTTAATAAACCTTTAGAAAGGGTCCTCAAACATTATCTAATCCCCAGACATCATCTAATCTAGCTTTCTCATTTTACAGGTGAAGAACCTGGGACCAAATGAGGGTCCGCATTCAAATGATTACCTCTAACTTCTCAGGGGAGCTAGCTGGTATGATGGATAGAGCACTGAGATCGAAATCGGGAAGACTCATCTTCCTGAATTCAAATCCAACCTCAGATACTCAGTAGCAGTGTGATCCTGAGCAAGTCACTTTATTTTATTGTCACTTAATTTATTGTTCGCTTCTGTTTCCTCATCTGTAAAATGATCTAGAGAAGGAAATGAATAACCATTCCAGTATCTTTGCCAAGAAAATCCCAAATGTGGCAATGAAATCAGACACAACTAAAGAACAACTCCTAATTTCCTATTTAGACAGTGCTCTTCATTTTATACCATACTACTTCTGAGACAAATATACTAATAAATCATAGGATTGTGAGTTAGAAGGAATTTGAACAATCATCTGGCTCAACTTCTGGGGTTTTTAAATGGATGACAATATCAAGCTCAGACAGGTTAACTTCTTAGCCAGAGCTACATAGGTAGCAAAGAGCAGAGCAAGATTTGAACCCAGAACATTGCTTTCCAATTACATGATGAAAGAGAGTTATTTCATATACATTCCTACAGGTATAGGTCATAGGGTTTACTTGAGACTAATACCTAGCTCGTAAGGTTGTTATAGGAATCAAATGAAACAATAATATCTATAAAGTGCTTAGCACAGCACGTGGCACATAGTAAGTCCTTAATATATGTGTTCTCTTCTCCATTCAAACTAATTAAGCATAGTCTAAATTATTTTTTTGAGAAATAAAAAATAAGCTTTTCTTTGAAATCATCAAGATGCACAAAAATAGAGGAGAAAAGCATGAATTTCTACTGGGAGCATTTGCTTGAGGTTATGGTTTTGACAATGGATCATTATTGTTAAATGAAGTCATTTAAAAAATAAATTCACCATACTTACATATTCTAGTTTTCTCTGTATTGAGATACTTATAATGCAAAATCTCACTGTTCTGAGAAATATCTTTCAAAAATACTTTCCATTTCAGAAGCAATTCTTTCTCCCTTTAATTATTCTCTTCATATAGAATCCAATCTGTAAACATTAAAATGTTAGACTTTCCTAGCATAAAATTTAATCGGATACTATTCACTGTGACTCCTAACATAGGCTCTTCTAGCCCTATTCTTTTGTTTTCTTTTTTTCTGAAGTCATTTATTTCTTCAACTGGATTTTCCCTTCTCTTCTACTTCCTCCATATTCTAATTTATGTTCACTCTTACACCAGGCTAGAAAATCTTCTTGGAAGTGGGGTGTGTGTGTGTGTTTGTGTGTGTGATATACTAGAAGAAAATGGGACAAAAGACTCCCCATAATGATGCAGTAACAAGAATTTGACTCCAAGGCAGTTTCTTCTATGGATTTAAGCATTCGATTTATTTATTTTTTTTGGCATGTGGAATAACTATGAATATAGATTTTCCCCCAACATTAGTAAAATTATGCAAGTACACTGTCTGATGTTCTAGTTACAGCTTCAAAGAAGAGTTTAGTCACTAAAAAAGGATTAGATTTCATTTATTTATTGATAGAGAGGCCAACAGTCCAAGTGCAGAAGGCGCTAGAACTGCTGTGAGGCTAATGAAATTTTGATGGCCTCTGTATCCCTTGAGAGTAAAAAAAAAAATATTCTGACCATGTCACAAGTCTCCATATCAGTGGAGATGCAAAACAAGCGATAACATTTATTCTCTCTTGCCCTATACAATTTCCACCAGTCTTGGAAGAGGGAAGCAAAAATCATTTTTTTAAAAAAGTTGGCAGCATGCATAATATGAGTTTTATGTAGAATTTAAAATGTAAATCCTACTCTAAATTAAGGGTACTGGAGTAATTCCTTCTTTGACGTGTATTGATTTTTTTGTTCCAAGTCAAGTACCTTGTAACCAGGGCAAGTACTGGTGATGCAGTGATTTATGTCCTCCAATTAATAGTGGTTCTAGTAAGCTGTTGAAATGTGACAAAATAAATGTGATGAGGCTCCCAAATCAAAGGGAAATTACCAGCATGCCCTACATATTTCAGGTCTCTTCCCTGTCCCCAAAGTGCTGTTACCAGTTTCCTGATAGAATTTTGATGGCCCTGTTTTGTAAGTAATCTGACCCCTAACCCAAATGCATATCTCCATTCTGGGGAAAAAAACAAAAACAAAAACAAAACAAAAAAACAAAGAGCTTTTCTGTTAAGGGGGAAAAAAAAAAAAGCAAAACGAAAACTCTCCCCAAAAACTGACTTGAAGGAAGATTTCTTTAAATATGTACATGTGAATTAGGGTCCCAGAGCATATGATTTCCTTTATTTATTCTATAAATTAACAGATTCACTTTATTTCAATAAAGAGACCAGCAAATATGGTTTTGCACCTTTACTGCCTTTTCATTTACTTTCCCATTTTCCCTCCTATACTCATAGCCACACCTTCTTTTAATTTACTGCAATTAAGCAGAGGCCTATTGAGAGGTGTTGATAATTAGCCCTATAGCAGTAGACTTCAAAGACTTTAGTCTTCTTGTGGCCCCACTGGCCAAAGAAAATTTCCAAAGTAGCTTTCTCCATTGATAGCCTCTTACTTAGGCAGTCAATTAAAAGGCCATTTAATTGATGCTGATCAGTTTACACAGTGGAATAAATCATTTCTGAAGTCTTTATTTCTTACCTGGGGGTCTCAGCAATATACCTGTTTCTGATGCCACTCTAATTGGTGCAGACCAGGTCTTCTGTAGCAAATCATGATGATAGAGGATTTGCAGACTTGTTATTAGGATAATACCCTTGGTTTTTTACATATTGGAAACACTTTTCCAGGAAAAACTGCCATTAAAAGAATTTAGAGAAAATATATTCATGGCCAGAGACAGTTAAGGTCTAACAAACTGAATTACTGTAATTATTGTATTTTTAAAATGGGAAAGGTGTATATTTCCTGAAGGAATTATATAAATTATTTTATTAGGAAAACTTACATTAACCTGTCAGAAGAGGATTGTAACTACCAGTAATACCAATTGCCAAAGTCATTTATGATTATATGAGGCAGATTAATGAGTTTACAAAAAACTGTGGGAATATATGGACCATACTACTTTTCCTCTTTTCAAGAGTGGTAATTATAGGTGAGGAAGTTTGAAAACATTGACACTTTTCTCAGATGTCAAAAATTTCTCAGATTCTTGGGAAAAAGCCATGAACTTTCTCATTATTATCTAAACATAATATGCTTGTAATACATACTCAAGGCATGCAGTAACTAAGTACCTTTTAACAAAAAACAATATTCTTTATGAAGGAGGCAATATTTTACTTTTCCTTCAGGCACTGTCATGGGTGGTGCTAATTTTTCCAATTTAATTCAATTCACCTAACATTTATTAAGTCTATACTCTGTGCCTTGAGGCAGTTAGAATGCTCAGTAGATAGAATGCAAGGTCTGAAATCAGGAAGGTCTAAATTCAAAAGACCTCAGAAATTGATCCTGGGCAAGTTATTTTGTTTTTCTTAATCCCTTATAGAAGGGAATAGCAAACCATTCCAGTTTCTTTGCCAAGAAAACCCCATGGACAGTATGGTTTATGAGGTCATGAGGGATCAATCATGACTGAATATCCCTAGGACTAACCATGGCATTTGTATAAATGATAAAATGAAACAGTTTCTACCCTCAAGAAGCCTACATTCTAAGAGAAAATAGAGTAAGTCATTTCTTGAGGAAGGGAACTAGTTAATTGGGAACTTTAGGATGTTACTCATGAGAGATAACATGTAAGCCATACTTTGAAAGGAAATTAAGATTTTAATGATGCAGAAGTAGGAGGAAAAAAAAAAAAAAACATTCCACCTATGTTTGAGATTCTATAGCATAAAAAACAGTTATTAATTCTGTTAGGGGTATTTGGAAATGTAATGGCAAAAAGAACATAGTTGTTCTTTTTTTGTATAGAAATGCTATAAGAAATCTGTTTGCAATTATTTAATCAAAAACCAAATGAAGTACTCCCTTCCAAAAAAAGTCAGTCTCACATATATCTATATACACATATAATTGAATTACTTAAATACATGAACCTTTCATGTCTGCACTATAGTTTCTAAATATGTTTTCAGAATTGTAGGTCATACATTTCTATAGCTATTTTAGATTTACATAATGGTTTCCTCATAACAAGCCACTGAATTAGAGATTAGCTCTTTTCTTATCATATTGTCATGGAATCCTTAATACATGAATAGATAATCCTGATAAAGATTTGGTAACAATGAGAAAGCCAGCACATGGGTCAGTAGGCTACATATGTCATCTTGATTGCCTTTAAAAAATAATGATGATGCTTATCATATTTCATTATCTTGGAATCTCCTCGTTTATCTATCTTGATAATAGATTCCCAAGTTCCTTCAAAATTATATCATTTCTAGTATGAATTTCTACTATGTGCATTTGAGGGAATTCAATTGTTCTTCCTGCCTTCCTTGTGGATTACTTGAATGACATCTTTAATTCTTTATAAAACATATCAACTATAGATATAATTAGAGTCTAAATTTAATAATTCCACTGTAGGCGGTGATGAAAATGTCTCACTATAGAAATATGTAGCTAAATCTGTTTCATTTCTCATTTACTTGTATTCCTTCCCTTTTTATTGACAAATGTTCTTATAATGATTTTTGCAACCTGGATGTCATATCAGGTTTCTTCCTTTTACTATTTCCCATTCTCTTATGAGGAAATTCTACTTTTAATCTTTCTTTCTACTCCTTTTAAATATGCAAATGCCTTTGTAATCTTAACTACCAGTATTCTAAATTATTATTATTATTAGCATATATCTTGTACCAATATGGTAAGGGGACAATGAAATTACCTCAGAACTGCAGAGTGGGAATACAACAGGTTCACTTGGAGACCTTCTTTAAGTTATTTGACATTCCATGAGTATCAGTGCATCACTCCGATTCGTGGTTCTCCATATACAAATGATCCATTTCTTTTTCCAATGAAAAAATGTTCTTCCCTGTAGAAGATTTATGGAAGAACAAGGACAAAAATTACCCAGAATGAGAAAACTTGGATAGTTTGTTATCATCACAATTGAATAGAATATCTATAAAAATGATTTCATAGATCAATTGCAGCAATAAAGGATGTTTTAAATATAAACAAAATCCCCATTACACATATGAAGAAATTGAGACTCAGAAGTTTAATGATTTGCCAAATGTCACATAGATAGTAGGAACAGAACTGATATTTAACCTTAAATTGATCTCTTTTCATCATGCCATCCTTCCTCAAACATTTAACTGTAATTCATTAGGAACAGTGATCAGAAGTGGCTGACATAGATTTTGTCTTGAAGTAACTGAAAAATGATGCTCTGAGTATCAGAGATATGCAAAAGTGCTCCTCAAGCAACCATCACATTAACTCTTATTGAATCTACTCTCTAATTTCTTTGCACTAGTACACAAAAGGTAACAAATAATGTGGTTCATCTCTGAGTAGATTGTAAATATGTTTTTAATTCCAGGGTTAAAATAAGAATAAATCGTGCTAAGTCCATTTCAAAACTGATGACATGGATGGTTTTCATTTTGCTTGTGTTTTTTATATCCTTAAAACAACAATAGTAGCAGTAAAATTATTTTAATTGATAAATTAAATTTATTAGCTGAGTTAACAAAGAGCAATAAGTATGTTGAATAGAATTTATTGATAAAATTATCACTAACAGAAAAAGAAAAAATTATGAAAAACAGGATGGGATATTTTGTTGTTCATTTTTAAAACATTCAAACACTTGGAGGATAATTTATGGTTTAAAAGACTTTGCATTTTCACATTTAAAAAATTAATCTGATATCAGATTAATTTCACTTAACCACACAATTATATTATGTATCTCCCTCTATGTGTGAAAATGATTTCCATATTTATGGAATTTTTACATCTGGAAAGGTAATGAAATTATATTGAATATTTTCTTAGAAGGTTGGCATTCAGTTTTTCTGGAATTAATGAAGTATGAGTAAGTTAAGAGCAAAGAAAAATTGAAATATAGTAAGATTGTTTTAGGCTAACCCAAGTAAAGAGCAACCTGAAGTAAGGGAAAGACTAAATTAAAATTATTGCTCTTTTTTTCAGTGCAGTATTTTTACTTCTAGACCACATAGTAAGTTGAACAACGTTAGCAAAGTGTTAACCTGGTGAAGATTCTTGGGAAAGTTGCTTTAATGATTTAAGATATTCAGAAGTTTAAGGAAAGATGATTTATCCAAGTCATAGCTGAGTGGCTGAGCTAGGACTAGGATTCTGATTTTATGACCATGTTCTTGCACACTGATATGCAAAATGATGTAAAAGATATCAAAAGTCAATAAGCATTTATTAAGCTTCTAATATATGCCAGGCACTATGCTGAGTGCCAAGGATAATAAAAAGAAAAATAAAAACAGTCCCTTCTGACAAGAAGCTCACCATCTAATTGGCAAAGGGGAGGAGGAAGATAAATAAATGACTATAATATACATATATACATACACACATATATGTATATGTAAAAACATATATACAGGATAAATTGGAGGTGTGCATATGCAAATTTATACATATATGAAATTTAGATATTTTAAAAACAGTTCCTCACAATCTTTTTTACATTAATATTTTGTTCAGTGCTATAGATAAGATTTACAAAGCAGACACATTTTAACCTATTAATTCCAAATTATTCTAAACTTGAAACTACTAAATCCAAATTAATGGTATTTTGATATTACTGATGGACTCTATCTTAAAAGACTTTTGTAAACTATATAGATATTGTAAATCAATGTCTTATTATTTAATAAGCCTGAATCGACAAAGATAGTTAACAACTTTGAAATATAAGCCATCAATGACCAATATAAACTGTTCATTTTCCACTTTGTTTTGACTGTTGTCAGGCCTAACTCTATATCAGTGTCCTATGAAACAAGAGATTAACTGGAATAAATAAGGTAATACAGTCAGCGTTGTAGAATCATGTCCTAGTTAAAGGTTAATTTTCTGTATTTTTGGGTTTTCACCATGGTTCCTTTCAATATAAAAAACTGTCCAAATTTTTTTTTTGATTTTACTGAATTTCTCTCTTAAAAAGAAAGAATATGTGTGTGAATGCTTATAAAAATAATTTATATAGCTTATAATAAACACAATTATATAATGCACATATACCTATTTTTATTTTTAAATATATTTAATTAATTCCTTTTTTCTCTTACAACAATCATTTCATTCTTCCCCAAATCTCCCTTGTGAAAAAGCAAAATAATACTTGAAAATATTCATTGTAATGACAATAGTTCTTTACTTTTCTACTGTTAAGTGTAGAGCTATTTTATTATTTTATTTATATTATTTTTTTTAATATTTTAAAATAATATTTTATTTATTTTATTCTCCTGAATAGCCATTGTATTGTCAGTTGCTCAGAATTTTACTTCCTTTTAATCAACTTTTTCTTTACTTTGTTCTACTCATATTGGTCTCTTGGTTATGCTTATTCTCTCCGTATCAGTTTATTCAGATTTCCCCATTGTTCTCTGAATTCCATTACTCTGACTTACTATTTTTGTCATCTCTGTCAGTTTGCAATTATTTTCATTTTTCTTCCTTAGCAATTTTGGGCCTTTCCTTCTCCACATCTGTAATTGGCAATTTGTAAATTGTTCATTTCTTGAAACTACCTGTGGGAATGTGTATTAGAATTATATGTTTGTGTCACTTCCCTATAGTAATTTATTCTAACAGATTTTCAATCTACGCTGAACTATATCAAACATTCATCGTGTAATTTTCTAAAATAAATTCTGCCTTTTTATTTAATTCAATTAATTCCCCCAAATATATATTGAAAATATGTAAGACTTGGTACTTTTAGGGATGCGAAGATGAGTAAAACACGATTCATACCCTTATATGGAGTTATATCAGAAAGTCTTGTTTCTTTAAAATAGGTATAGGGATAGAAAGGTTTCCCTTAGTCTAATGAGAAGAGTTGTAGATTTAAAGTATTAGTTAGTAGGTTTGATATGATAATGATTATTGTAATAATAATAACATTTATATAATGTAAAGTTTTTTTGCATATATTAATACATTTGAGATTAATTAGATATTAATTTAGTTTAAACACTTGCTTATTTCATCCTCAGTATGTAAAAACCAACTTGCTTTATCTACTTAACCAGCGTCATGATAAATGAGATTATAGACATTAAAGTATTTCAGTAAATTTAATAAGCTATGTAAGCTCTTTATAATGATTAACTGAAACCTTGAGATTAACCCTTTCATCTGCCACCATCCCACATAAAGAAACTTAAAGATATTTTTAAAATAACATTACAAATCCAATTTGCCATTAGTCATTTATTCAAAAAAAATCTCATTTCAAATACCATAAACACATTAATTTTACAATACTCACCACAAAAAAAAAAAAAAAATAGACAAGAATGTCAAAAGAGATAAACCAGAAGTCTAAGAGAAACATTACCCAGTTGTGAAAAGTTAGTGATACCTGTGATCCCTCTGTGTCCTTTCAGAGAATCTTACACCCAATTTGGAAGGTATTGACTTGTAAAACATTTATTCTGACAGACCTGGTGAATATCAAACTAATCAGTAGGAAACTAGCTTGTCCTTCTGACTGGTTTATATAGGAGTGTTAAAGTTCATAAACAAAGATCTTAAAATTTTTGACATATAGCAGATGGAGACTCCTAGGAGATTTGAAAGTGCTTAGATGAAATGTCAGCTAGAACAGAACACAAGCATGAAACATACTCCTATAATAAGCTGTCTTGTGGACTACCTACTCAGGTGCCTGTGTATAGCAAGAATATACATGGAAATGTTTAAATGACCTAGTAGTGTAAGGAAACCCCCAGATACAGCAAAGGTTACTAGAATTGTTTGAGAGCTGTTTTCTGTCAAATACTTTAAAATCAATTTAAGACCCTCATTAGTTACCTTCACAGTGATAATATATAATAATTCTCCTAATTATAGGTGGTTTAGTGAGTGGATAGAAAGCTGGACCTGGAGTTTGGAAGAGCTTAGGAAAAATGCAATATCAAATATTTGTCAATATGTGCTTCTGGGCAAGTCACTTAATCTATTTGCCTCAGTTTACTGCTAAGAATAGTAATAGCATCTATCTCCTAGGGTTGTTCATATTGGTGAAGCCGTGTAAACCTAAAAGGACTATATAAATGCTAACTGTTGTTGTTTTATTGTTCTCATTTTCAGTGATTGCTCACATTTAGACAGCTGTTTGAAGTTTATATCCTTATGATAGAGAAGACCAAATGTAGTCATTTAGGTTTATACGCAGTATCAATAACTACAAAGTATAAGCTGCTCAATTTTCAAGTGTTTCTTAATTTCATTATTGACACAGCGAACTTATGTAATGTCTAGTGAATATACTTAATAAAAGAACTAAAGTTTCAGTAATAAGCCAATAATAGAAATCTGTGCTATTCAACCTCAACTAAGAAAAGAGATAAGAATTTTGGGGAAGATATAGTAAAATTATAGTTTTAGATGAACTACAACAAATAAGATTCTGATGGAAAATGTCATCTGAAAACAAAATTATCACTAAATAATACATAATTAGTGAATATTGATATACTGTGCACCCTATGGCCTCTCCAATGAGTTAATGAAATTGATGAAGAGACTTAAAAGTTTTTGTGTATATTGGACATACTGGAATTTGTCCCCGAGCTATATGTTAGATTAAAAAAAATTCATTTCAATCCAACAATTATTTTTAGCCATGTGTAAGACAACATGATAGGTATAATAATTTCTTTAAAAACACAAATATGAAATAATTTCTGTCCTTAAAAAGGCTACTTTATTTTGCTGATTTGGTGGGATGAATGCAAGGATGAAAAAAAAAACAGTATTTCTGCCACAAAGTCAACAAATTTTTATTTAATTTATATTGTGTTCCCAGAATTTTCCTGCAGATGACTTTATCATACACATTAATAAGTATAAGGTATGATTTTTTGCTAATAATCTTATTAAGAACACAAAGATGTACACATCTGAAACAAATTTTTTGTAATGGAACATAAAGATATAGGTCAATCAGAAAGCAGGCTGATTTGGACAGGTTTGGTGGAAATGAATGAACTTGAGCTCTATGTTGAAATGACAGTGTGATTTGACAAGACTAAGAGTTTGAGAAAAAGAATAGCATTTTTTTAAAAAGCAAAATGTGGGAATAAGAACTCCTTTAGTGGAGGACAAATAAGAGACTAAACAGTAAGATTCATTTTGAGGAACATTAAAAGTTAAAATTGAAGAGATAAATTGAGGCCACATTAATGAAATGCAAGACTTTTCTCTATCAATTATCCTGTATTTATCTTATTCATACATTGTCGATTTCACTTTGGCTCCTTGAAAATAGGAATTGTCTTTTGCCTTTCTTTGAATTCCCAGTGCTTAGCAGATTCATGGCATATTGTAGGTGCCTTATAAATGCTTACTGACTGAATACCTGAAGCTTAATTCAGTACTTATACACAGGGCAGATTTAAAAGAGAATAACAGACAACATGGGGCAGATAGTGGCAAGTGGATAGAGTGCCAGCCCTGGAGTCAGGAACACTGATCTTTCTGAGTTCAAATGTGGCCTCAGATACTATCTAACTTTGTGATTCTGGGCAGATCATTTTACTCTATAAATCCTCAGTTTCTAAATCTATAAAATGAGCTAGAAAAGGAAAAGCTAAATTATTCCAGGATTTTTGCCAAGAAAACCCCAAATAGGGTCACAGAGTCAGACACAATTAAATGACTTTACAATAGAAGATACAGGACAAGTAAGGTTAATGTCCCTAAAAATAGTCAGAAAGAAATATATCACAGCAATATTTTGAATGAATAATTGAATTGAATAAAGAAGGATTCCTGTGTCTGATTTGATATAAAATATAATGGAGAGAGAAGAACTTAAGATAATATCAAGCCTTTGAACTCGAAGGACATGGAAATGATGGTTCCATTGTCCAGAAGAGAAATCAGTTTAGAAAGGAATGATAGTAATAATACTTTAACATAGAAATGTCAAAATTTACTACTTAATTCAAATTATAGCACAAAATAATCTCTTTGCATTATAGCATGTGAATTGATGTACAGTATGTGAAAAATATGTTTAAACACCTTCTACCTTCCATGGAACTTATGGCTATAAATTCTAATTTTCCTTAACTTTGGAAAGCTGCCATTTATTGAAATGATAGATCAGAACACTTCAGAAATGATTTACTATTTAAAAAGGGGTCTTGATTATGTTCATTTTTTCAATAATAAATCTTTCCCACAAGATAGCACAAAAGATAAATGTAGAAATTATGGAGTATGTCATTGTTTTATTTTAGAACAAGATTAACAGTGCTTGGAAGCAGAAAAGGATGCAGGCCCCAAATGTGAAAGCTTCTTTTTTCCCTGATGAATGAGTCATTTATGTTTTAATAATACTACTAATACTTGTGGTAATAGCTAAAAATGGATGTGTTCCTAAATATAAAAGATCAAAATGTGAAAAAAAAAATGAAAAAGAATAGTATCAGATACTTTTCACAGCTATGACTAGAGTAGATTCCTAACCAAATGAGATTAGAAGCAATCAAAAAGATTAAAGAGATAATATTAATTATACAAAATTGAAAGGGTTCTGCATGAACAAAATCAGTGCAACAAGGATAAGAAAGGCAGCTGTCAAAGGAGGGAAAAAAATCTTTGTCTCACATACTTTTGGTAAGGTTCTGATAGCTAAGATATAGAGAGAAATTAGAGAAATAATACAATATTATGAGGCCAATAACCATTCTTCAATAGGTAATAGGTCAAAAATGCAAATAGTTTTCAAAAAAAATTGTGTTGTATTGAAATCATACCAATTCAAACCTAATAAAACATATGCAAATCAAAAAAGCTCTGAAAGCATTTCAAATAAATATGACAAAAGATGAGAAGTTAGAGGAATCATATAAAAACAAACAGAATAATATATTCCTGGAAAGGCTGTGAATTGGTCCAGCCACAATATAAAGTAATTTGAAATGTTGCTAGCAAACTAAATAAAATATCCATCTCCTTTGATACAAAAGCCCAATGGCTAGATATCCACTTGAAGGGCAGAACCAGAAAGAAAAATCTCATATACATCATGATAGCAGCATTTTTTGGGAGAGGAAAGAACTGGAAATAAAATAGATTCCTATCAACTGATTAAATGGTTAATTTTTAAACTGGTTAATGGTTCAATTTAAATGGTCAGACAAATTGTGATACATGAATATAGTGAATATTACTATACCATAAGAAATAATATGATTAATTCAAAGCAGCAGGGAAAGAATATATGAACTGATGAACATTAAACAGAACCAAGAAAAGAATATATAAATGGATTATAAGTGAAAAAAAAACACAAAAATGAAACTCAACATTGATCAAAAACATGTAGAAGAATTGTAATCCCCAAATATGAAAGGTTAGTGTTAGAGCTAAAATTATAGACTTCATTTGGGTTTAGGGCCTACTTGATCCTGGAAAAAAAAAAAAGATGAAAAAAGATATTTCCTTCCTTTCTGTTCAATGTAGAGGACTATGGTTATCATTGCTGTCAGACTTCATTGCTAGTTTTGCTAAATTACATTTCTTTTACAAGTACTGTATTATAAGGGATGACTTATTAGAGAGAGATATGGATAGAACTTGTAAATCTTAAAGTGCTATAGAAATTTTACTTATTAACATCTTTCATCTTAAGAAAAAAATCATACTGGAAGTGATAGCTTCGGTTAATATAACACTTTCTGTTTACAAAATGTTTTATCCACCATAACCCTACAAGATCAGGAAACCATCTTTCTGTAGCATTTTAGTGTTCACAGCCCCCTTTTTATAAAGCTAGCCAAAATTTATATAATAGTTTAAGGTTTGTAAAGTACTTTACAAATATATCCCCTTTATTCCTCACAACAAAGGGAGGGAGATGATAATATGATATACAATGAGAGTTACTGTTCTAAGACTAAAAGTTGCAGAATATTTATTTCTCAATATTAATAAAGCTGATTTCCTCCCAGTAATCTGTGAAATCACAGATCTCCCCTGCTAATTATTATGAATCAAATTATTAACAAAGTATCATAATTATAATTAGGATTCTATGTAAAATCAGAAATGGATTGGGGAAAGGAAGTGCTTAAAGTAGGGAGATCAGTCAGGGTGTTTATGTAAGTAAGGGATGGTGAAGATTTGAATTCTGGTTATAATAAGTTTTGTTGAATAGAAAGAATGGATATAAGAAACGCTGAGCTTTTAAAGACTCTACAAGTGATAGCATGTCAGGATTGGGGGAGTTGGAAGAGTTGAGGATCACTTGGAAGGATACAACACTGGGTGTTAGAAAAGGTAGTGTTGTCCTCAACAAAAACAGAAAACTTAGGGAAAGGGATACATTTAGGGGAGAAGGCAATGCGTTTTGGATGAACTGAGTTATAGAATTTTGTAGGATGCTCAGCAAAAAATACCTAACGGGAAGTTAGTAAAAGACTGAAACTTAGAAGTAGCAATAGTGCTGAATTTGTATATCTAAAAGTCCTCCCAGAATGATAATTAAACCCATGGGAACTGAGAAGATCAGTGAGAGAGAAGGTGTAGAAATAGATAAAGACACAGGTCAGAGCTTTGTACTATTCTTTACTCGTTTAGGAGGAAGGACATGAGTGATGACCCAGCTAGGAATTGAGCAGGAACAGATAGACAGTAGGAGAAGCAAGTGAGAACAATCTTACAAAAACCCAGAAAAGAGAAGTATTTGAGAGGAAAAGGAGATCATTGGAAGCAGAAAGGTTAGGAAGTAGGATATTTGAACTAAATTTACCCAAGAATATATACGTACATGGGTATGTGTATGCTTCTGTGTGCATATTTTCCCAAGAATATATTTGCATGTGTGTAATACATATACATATGTGTGTGCATGTAACTACATACAAATATTGTTGTGTTTTAGATAAACATACATCTCACTTTTTAAATAAAAATATATCTGTGTGTTTTTATTGGGTATAATATATATAAAGATATACACTACTAGGATCAGAGGAACTAGAATTCAGAAGACTATTGCAAATTGCTATATCCACAAAAAGGAGTTGTTCATTCATTGTCAGTCTGAATCTTTGTGACTCCCTGGGCCACAGTGCACCAGGCCCTTCTGGCTCCACTGGCTCTTAAAGTCTGTTCAAGTTCATGCTTGTAATTTCCATGGCACATAGCTGACTCAGCAAGTCTTTCACAAATATATTTCAAATTACCCAATTATCATTTGACAATGTTAGGAACTATTTGCCTTCCAGGATGATATAATACTAGGAAGGGGACAAGAATCTAGATCATTGTTTTCTTCATGACATGTTGATTAACTGTTTAATTGGAAAGTTCTTCTTGCAAAAGTAAAACACAACAGGTCCCATTTTACCTTTAGTTCTGCCATTAAATTACTGTCACCCCTTTTTCTGTTTTGGTTGATTCATATCTAACTACATCTTTGATTTCATGTAATTTGATTTAGAGTAAAAAGGCTTGGAGTATAGGTTTGGGAGGAAACTACATGAGGCAACCTTTGAAAAAAAAAATATCTCTACGTTTTGTTTTTATAGGAAAGAGGAGGAAGGAGTATAGTTTTATATACAGAGAAGGATCTAATATGGCCTCAGTAGGTTACATGTTTTAAAGATGAAAGAAATGAAAAGTTGGATTTGGCAGTTCTCTAGTAATGGAACTTATTGAGGAAAAATTATAGTGTTATATAAATCTCCATTTCAATTGTAAACTTCTTATTCTTTATCAGGATATCCAGCATTACTAACTCTAATCCTGATTCATGTTTCCATGGAGTTATCATCTTTGGAGTAGACTGCCATAAAAATAATTTGATTATCTCCTATGATTGGTAATGTTGAGAATTATGGAACTTGACAGAGTTCATGCTTTTGTATTGTAGACCAGCTTTAGTTCATTTGGTTCAATAAAGGGATAATTTTTTATAAGACTCATCTTGCATTTGTCAAATAGCATAAAATATGATTGTAAATCATGTCTATTTTTGAACACATTTTAACTAACATTTTCTTTCAATTTTATTCTTATGTGTTTCTCTCAGGGCTCCTGATTATTTATATTGCCAAATACACTGATTTGTACCAAAATGTTAATCAACTTACTTTTATAAAGAATAGATTTTCTTCAGATCAACTCTGTGCTATTTAAAAAAATGAAGTTTAATATTTTTATCAGTGACCTGGATAAAGCCTTGGCTGGTATGCTCATTAGAATTGCAGATGGCAACAAACTGCAGAAAATAGATAACACAATGGATGACAAAGTCAGTATCCAAAGGGATTCTAATAAGCTAGAGCTTTGGGCTAAATCTAACAAGATGAAATTCAGTAGAATTCAATATAGTCTTGCATTTGATTAATTTTAAAAATAAATAAATTATAAGATGGAATAGGCATAGAAGCTGTTTTGAAGAAGATCTGGGTGTTTTAGTGGACTGCAAGTTCAATATGAGTCAGCAAAGTAATGTAGTAGTCAAAAATAATTTTAGGAGAGCATAAAGAGGACCAAAGCGTCTAAGACTTGAGAGATGATAATCCCATTATAACCTTCCTACATTAAGAACTCAGGGGATGATAGTTCATTTATATTCTGTTCTTGTCATGCCTCATCTGCATTATTGTGTTCAGTTCCAAATATCTGCTTGTATAAGGAAGCTTCAGTACTTCAGTGGATACAGGATTTCATCATTGTAGACATCGTTTTCATTGGTGTCGGTCACAACTCATTTGCACCTTCACATTTGTATGATTCCTTTCATGGTTACCTTTAGATCTTCAACTGTTGCTACCCAGATTAAGTAAATATATTACAATAAATAAAAGAAATACAAATTGTGAAGAGATCAGCTGATAAGGAAATAGTGTCAAAAGGAGAGGTTCAGGAGAGGTTTCATGGAAGAAGTAATATTTGAGTTGTGTCTTGAAAGATAAATAATATACCCACATTTGAAGATGGGATATGAGTGATGATATTCCAGGAATGGGAAGAAATGAACAGTGATGGAGATGGAAATTTTGGATGTGGCCAAGGGGCATCAAGTAATTCAACAAGCATGAATTATTGCTATCCCAAATGGGAATAATGTAGGATAAATCTGAAAAAGTTAATTGGAGAAGGAATAAATTAAAAACATATTTCCCCAAGAAAATATTTGCATGTGGGTATACACATATACATATGTGTGTGCATGTATCTACATATACTTGTATTCTAGATAAATATACACCTCACTTTTCAAAAAAAAATGTGTGTGTGTTTTATTGGGTATAATATATAAAGACATAACATTACTGGTTCAGAAGAACTAGAGTTCAGATGACTCTTAGAAACTGCTATATCCACAGAAAGGAGGTTTTTTTTTTTGTTTTTTTTTTTTTTTTTTTTTTAGGCATATATGAATCCAAGTAAGCAAGAAAGGGTACATTGTAGAGGGTCTTAATTGCTTGGCTGAATACTTACTGGCTAGGCAATGGAAAGCAATTAACAGTTTTTAATCAAGGGGGCAAATGAGACCATGTTGGTTAATCAGAATAATCAATCTGGCCACTAAGTGGAGGGTTTGGAGGATGGTGAGTTTAGAGACCAGGAGACTTGTTGGGAAGTCATCATAGTTATACAGTAAAGATGCAATAAAAGTCCAAACTAGTGGGGGGACAGTAGGAATGGTAGGGATAAAAGAAAGCAATATTAAAAAGGTAGAATTAATATATGTTAGTCATGTAGGTTACCAAATATTCTCATTGATCTAAGTCACTTATTGACACAAGCCAATGTTTGTGTGTCCTCATAGGAATTCTTAGAGATAAAGTTGCTTTTGAGGGTCAAAGACCTCCAATGAGGGCTGCCAGTGTTCCTATAGACATTAAAAAATAGCAGAGTAAAACCTCAAACTAAACATTCAATGAGGAGGTGGAGTAAGTTCTTTCCCATTACATCATTGTGAGAGGAGATCAGTACTAGAGTGATGGGAGCAGTCTGCAGGTAATAGGAGTTACTATGACAATTTTAAATTCATTAGTTTGATTTTTAGGTTAGCTAAGTTTCTCAGGAAAGTTGGTGAAATTACAAGAAAGGGTCACAAAAAGACAAAAGTGGAAGTACAAGGCACAAGAATAGGACTGAATGATCTGAGGTTACTTGAGCCCTTGTATGTCATTCATTCTTGAAGAGTACCATGACATTAGGGAGGTGATGTTATGATGTGCACGTGAGTTGAATTTAAGTGAGGAATAGGGGGAGAGGTTATGCAAAGTTACTAGTCTCATTTTCTCCTTCAGAGCCATCTGGGTCCAGTGACAAGTTAGAGATCAGGACAACAGGCAATGGTCCTGGTTGCATTGGGAAACCTTGACCTTTTTAAGCTAAGGGGTAAAAGGATACAGCATTTTAGTCTCACAACAAAGGAGAATACTAAATCTATGCTAGCTTGATTATATCAACAAAAATAGAATTAAAATCAATTTTCAATCTCAGGTGTCTTATAGAAGTAGAATATTTAAGTACTAGAGTATTATACTGAAGATTCAAGAAACAAGCTCAATTGTAATTATGATGGGAAAAAATCCTGTTTCTGATTGCCTTACTCTTCAAGTCCTAACTATAATGCATCAATACAAATTTTTCTTTATTTATTTTTAAGATAATAACCATTTAAACAAAACAAATCAATATATGTTCTTTCCCATGTTTCTTTGAACTTTGCAAAAAGAGTTCTTTGCTCCTATAAAATATGCTTGTTTTGTTTTATTTTGCCATGATCATACTTCTACAGAAGAATCCAATCCTGCCTAAAGCTCCCCTCTTAACCCCAATTTTAAAAAATTAGCCAATGCTCATAGAATCATAGGCTTATAACTGAAGAGTTGGAAAGGATCTCAGAGGCCAATGAGCCCAATCCTTCCTCTAGAAACTGAGGCTGAGAATTTAAGTGACTTGAACCTACATCTTCTGACTCCATAGCCAATGCCCTAACCATTATACCATCCTACCTCTCAAATAATGAATAGCTCCTAAGAGCTGGAATCTTTATTTTTAAATCCCCAGTGCTGAAGTTTAAACCTACTTACTACTTTTCCCCCTAAAGTTTAAACCTACTTACTTTAGGGGAAAAATAGAGAAAAAAGTCATAATCATCCTTCTTATTCTTCAAATCCAAAAGTGATTGTCTCTCTATCTTCTTTCCTTAAGGCTAATTAGTCCTAATGATCTTTCTTCATAGATCTCAGTTTGAAATGTTTAATCAGCTTCCTTGTTCTCCAAGCCTTCTCTTAACTCCTTATGTCTCCTTAGAGTGCTGAAAATTTCAGAATTGTGCACTCATGGTTGCTACTTGCTATGCTTCTATTTATGTATCCCAATATCATTCCTGCCTTTTTTCCTAAATAGCAGCACCATATTTGTGCTAAATTTAATTTTGAATGCTTATAATATGCTAGGTATTGTGTATATGAATAGAATGTTAAAAAGCATAGTTCCTCTCCTTAAAAAAAACATTTGAATTCTAAAATGCCTTTGCATTTATTTTAAATTTTTGATCAAAGATAGTGAACCATTGAGCATAACCAAATTCTAGTGCTGATTATTTCACTTACTTCCTTCTACACTTTTAAATGGATAACTCAGCTAAGTAAATTCCCATGTTGCCAAAGCCCTATCTAAAGCTCCTAGGAGTGTAATTAATCTTCTTCCTATTTGGGTAAAGCAAAAAGATTCGAGCTATTCTCTAAGATACTTCTGCCCAGTATAAAACCTTTAGTCAGTTCTTATCTCTCTATTTCAAAAACATACCTTCAGTGTAGTGCACTGTTGTTCATCAAACAGGACCAATAACACCAGGAGCTTGATGTACAGCGACTGACACTTAAATAAGCATTTATTATTGCTATTTGAAAAATTTTTAAATCCTTGTTGATTGATTAATTGGATTCTCATAGTGATGCAAAAGCATTATTATACCCTTAATATAGATGAAAAAACTAAGTTTCTGAAGGACCCGAAAACTTGCCTGTATTCATAAAGTGTCAGAGGTAGAATTCAGACTAGGTCCACAATAGCAGTGATGGGGAGAAAAAAGGAGAGTGACATAAGATTTGTGATTTCAGTGCTAAAAACTTTTGCAAATTTAATTCCCTCTATCAATACAGATAGACACCTATCCTTAGAGGTATAGTGTTAAGAGTTGTGTGAGGTGGTGATTTCTGTTTAGTTATTGACAGGTTAAAATATGAGCCAGAACCACAGAAACTGGTCTTTAAAGGGTCTTTATGACTGAAGTCAGCTCTCTGTTTACTATATCACATAGTCTTTCATCATGCTACTGTCTATGAAATATGGAGGGTTGAATTAGGCAATCTCCTCAAAATTATCTGAATTATTTTATTTTACAAATGGGGACAGTAAGAATGAAAAAGAAGAAACATAAGTAATAAGATATTGAATGTAAGTAGCAGAAAAGTGTTCAGAATCTAGGGCTCTAGATTTCTTTAATTGACTGAGTAACATTTTAAATCTTGCCTCCTCTTTCCCCACTCCACCTAACCTTTTGCCATATTTCTGTAAAGATAGCCAGTGTCCAGAAGATCTAGTTCAATAAGTAACATTACAGTTGCATCATCTTTTTTTTAAAAAAATCATCCATCTTAGAATGTCTTAATTTACTTGACAGCATTGAGAGGTAATAGAAGTAAATTTTGTCAATTCTTATTATGAAAATAAAGTTAGTCTTCATTAATGTACCTTCAGTATGAAAATTTCTTTGGGGCAATAGAATGGTTGTTGCTTCTCAGTAATCTAAATATATATTTTTGGCTTCATAACATAAATCAATGAAAACTGCTTTCTGTCATTGTTGCCAGTAATTGGTGACATTTCCTCATCACCATGGGATTGTAAAGAATAATAATATATGTACTGTCAATAGCTTCATTAAATTGTATTTTTCTTTAAAAAAAACACACACACACACACACACACTCACACACACACACACACACACACAAGCCAGTAGTACATTCTCTTTAATAGCACTTTATAATTCTCAAGTATGGCATTGATACTTCTATAGATTTTCAAAGTACCCGGTTGACTTTTATCCTCTAATTATTCAACATTTTTTTTTATCATTCTTCACATTTATTTCTAATCTAGAGCTCATCCAATAAGCATATTTTTATGAATAAGTATAGTTAGAAAATAAGTGATAAGTAGCTGCTCAAGAGACAGTTCTTTTCAATAACTGAATTACAAAAATCAAAGAAGAATGGGAACTTGAAGAAGTGGAAAGTGGGTGGAATTTGGAGTCCCAGGGATGGAGGTTGGAAACATTTACCTTCCATCTCTGACACTTAAAAATAATACCTATGTGGAGCTGTTATGAGGACGGATGAAATAGTATATATATACAATACTTTGCAATCTTTAAAGAACTATATAAATGCACATATTATTATTATTTGCCTAAATGATCTTGCTTAAATAATTTAGTTTCTCCAGGCTTCAATTTCTTCACATGTAAAATTTAGGCAGTTAGATTAGATCAGTGGTATCCAATTCAAATAGATCCCTATCAGGGGCACATTAACCTAGAAAACCACAAATTAACATTATCTGTGTTGTGTTAATGTATTGTTATCTATTTTGTTAAACATTTCCCAATGGCATTTTAATTTTGTTCAGGCAGCAACACAGTTATATTGCATAAAGTACCTTCCCTCTGTTAATTATTTTTTATTTATTTTATTTATCTATTTATTATGAACATAGCATATTTTGTATACATTTGCTTGCATGTTGTCTCCTCCATGAGACTGTAAGCTCTTTGAAGGGCAGGAATTGTCAGTTGTTTCTTTTTATATCCCTAGTGTTTAGCAGAGTGCCTGGCATGTAGTAAATGCTTAATAAATACTGATAGATAGAGGGATAGATAGATAACATCTAAGATCCATTTCAACATCAGACACATGATCCCAAAAACTAAAAATTCAATAGGATATATACTTAAAAGTACAAAAAAAAATATATACATTTAATTTTAATGCTTTTTTTCCCTAGGATTTTATCCATACTGCAAAAATAAGCACGAAAATGATTCTTGAAATTTCTCTTTCTGTGTCAAACTTTGATGACCTATTTCTCTGTTAAAAAAAATATATATATATCCACAGAGCATAGTTCCCATGATTAGTTATTTCAATAAATACACATTGTAAAGACTCCAGTGAGGTCGTCCACCCATCATCTCTTGCATGTTGTTCTTTGACCCAAACAGATGGGGTGGGGATCCCTCTTTAATGTTTGGCAGCCTTTCTAGCTTCTGCCAGTCATTCTTTGCCTTTTCAAAAACTGCCTAAAGGATGGATAGAGGAACTAACAATAATGCCCTTTTTCACTCTTTGGCTTTTATAATCTGTGTCACCCTTGATAAGTTGTTCAATTTTTACCTGAGAAGATCCTCATTTGGACTTTGCTGACATTGCTTTCTTCTTCTTCCCTCAGAGAATCCTTTGGGTCTCCAAAAGCCATCCCTCCCCACCTGCTCACCACCATGTGCTCTAGACAATTCAGAAGAAATGTATTCTTTCCTGCCTGATTATAAATCATTTTCTGCCCTCCCTTTTGGTAGCTTTGATAACATACTGACCACCAAGGTGACCTTTATTTTCCTTACTCTGGAGTCTACCACATCTTATTGTTGTTCTTATTACTTCTACAGGAATGTTCATCTGCCGTCTTCTTCATCCTACCGATACACAGGATAGACTCACTTATTGTACAGCTTCTTCCATTACTCTAGTTCTTTGTTTCCTTAGTTCAGTTTCACAATTACATTTGTAGCAGACTTAAAGTATTTGTCTTTAATATTAAAGCTACTTATTTGTCCCTTCCCATATCCCTATAATTTGCTCTTTGTGTTGCCACTTAGCAGAAATTTACTAAATGTTTGTCAGATTTAATTTTGTTGAATTCTATGTTTTCTTCATGGGTGTATAGAATCACTTCTTTTATACTGACTTGCCATGTTTCTGTCTCCCACTCCTGCCTCTCCACTTAAGGAAAATCAATTTCCTTATAATGAATTAAATAGTATGTTCATCTTTCTAATTTTGTTTCTTCGCATCTTTGAGCAGTGGGAAAAATATCTTCCTCCCTTTCCAATGGGCAACTAGATAGCACAGTGAATAGAGTGCCAGTCCTGGAGTCAGGAGGATCTAAATTAAAGTCCCTTAATCTTGTGACTTCAAGTCACTTATCTTGTTTGCCTCAGTTTCTCATCTGTAAAAGAAGCTGGAGCAGGAAATGACAAACCACTCCAATATCTTTGCCAAGAAAACCTCAAATGAGGTCATGGAGAGTCCACAGAACTGGAAGGTCTCAACACAACTTCCTGACACAGACAATCAATTAACATTTATTAAGTATCTACTTAGTATCAGATACTGTGCTAAAATGTAAAAGGAAGCAAAAGACCTTCATTGGCTTTAAGGAGTTTATAATCTTAATGGGGAAGATAACATGCATACAAATGTATACAAAGCAAACTATGTACAGGATAAATAAGAGATAATTAACTGAAGAAAGGATTTGGGGGAAGGCTTGTAGAAATTTTAAATGTGGGACATGGAACATTAGCGGAGCTCTTTAAGGATTTCAAAGTACTTTGGATTGTAAAAGGTGGGGTTTAGTTGGGAATTAAAGGAAGACAGGGAGGTTAGTAATGTGAGAAAGGAGGAAGAGCATTCCAGATATGGAGGACAGCCAGAGAGAGGGTCTGGAGAATAGAGAGGGCATGCCTTTCTCATGAAACAGCCAGGAAGCCAATTTCATTGTATTGAGGAGTACGTGTGGGGAGGAAGAGGTAAAAAAAAAAAAAAAATTGGAAAGGTAGAAAGGGGCTAGATTTTTCAGGGCTTTGAACGCCAAAGTATTCTATTCCTCAGATCCCAAATGTCCTTCATGCCTTCTTGACTTGACTCACGATGTTTTCCACCTAGAATACTGTCCTCTACCCATCAAAATATTAACCATTCTACAAGATTCCATTCAAGAATCCTTCCCTGATAATCTAATTCAAAAGCAATCTTGCTCTGCTCTGAGCTTTTGCAGCACAAGAGGCTTTTTCATTTCCTGCCTTATCTCTGTTATATAGCCTAATAATAGCTTTTATGTGTCATATGCTTACATTTGCCTGTATATTTCATAATAGTTGCTCTTTAAATTTTTTTTTTTAGGTTTAAAAGCACTTGGCATACTGCATTTGATTTTTACAACAAGCTTGTAAAGTGTTATTTCCATTTTACCTATAGGGAAACTGAGGCTCATCAAAGTGAAATGACTTATCCATGGTCACACAAGGGTCAAAAGATGGGGTTCAAACCAAAGTTTCACCTGATTCCAAGTCCAACATTCATTCAAAAAAAAAAAAATCAGTCTTTTTAGCATATGTTCTATATCTTTGTATACTCCCCCCAATGCCTAGCATAGAGCTCTGCACATCGTAAACATTCACTAAATATTCTGAATTAATGATTCAATTAATGAAATATCCATATAAGCAGTTATAATTTTCAACTGACAAAAAGTACTAATAGGGAGTGGATGGAAAAACTGATTCCTTTATCACTCAACTGGTGAGCTAATTGAAATAAAGACATTGTAAAGGTAATAGGATAGGATATGATGTCAGTTCACTTTTAATATAGTCTTGTATTCTGGGAAAACTCTTAAGAAATGTGTAGTTGTATAAAAGAAGAAGCATTTCCTGCAAGTGTATACAATTTTAATTAATATTTAAGTAATTTGTATTTCCTCTATTATGACTTCTTCCTTTGAGTCCATTAGGTTTTCCTTCCTGAACAGTTTATGTACTAACATACACTGGTCTTTTGGAACCATGGTTGGTTAATATTTTAGTATTGTCCACCCTGCTAGTTATATAAAAATTATTTTCATATTACATAGAACCATAATATATCATATAGTCATATATGTGTAATAATTTATGTTGAGAATTTTGTTTGCAAGGCTTATACAGTCCTGTGGAGCACTTTAGAAATCAATATTGTAGACTACTGTAAGACTTTTAAAAAAAGTTGCTAAAAGTACTCCCCTGTGTTCCCATTAATTTGTATGTTATCAAGGTCTTTATTAGGAATATAGTTGCTAATATAAGCTTGTAATAAACAGAGGATAATTGAATTTTCAATATTTCACCACTAGGGAGTAATTTTCTTATAAGACCTCTGTTTAGTCTTCTGGCTAATTGTCAGCAGTTCCTCAGTATTACCATATTCATGTCACCAAACAATGAGAGGGTGGAGGCACCTATTTCATTGTATTTCGTTGTAAGATAGATAGATAGATGGATAGATATCTTAAACCTCTCAATTTCATTCTAGAATATTTTTAATTATTTTTCTCATCATTGTTTGACATTTGTAATGAATCTCTGGATTTACATGACCTGTTTTTCTATTTCTATCTACCACTAAAATTTTTCTTTGGCTCATGTGTCAGAATTTAATTCCTTTTGCCTTCACTCAGAACTCCCTCTGAGAACATCAGATTCTGACTAGTGGTTTGGTCTTTTCAACAAAAAGTAAAAGAACCCCAGGTCCCTTACTTATTCTGACCATAGGTTTGCTAAATCAAGACATTATGAATTAAACTTATTTCTACCATGATACTCCAATCGACCATTATCTCCTCATGATAAGTATTACTTCCATAGTAAAGACAATAGTCTTTCCACTCTTTATCTCCATGTATAATTCTGTTCTGGGTCTTTCCATAAATGTTCCAAAAGATATCTCCAAAACACTGAAAACTTCTTTTGAAGTCACTGAACATTTGAGTGCTTCCAACAGTAGGCAAGTTTTTATTTGTTATATTTTGCCTTTCCTACATGGCCAACCCACTTTCTTTTTTTCTGATTGCATCTTTGATTCAATGACCTCTGATGATGACTTCTTTTAAACTGACAAGCATTCATTTTCTCTCCCTCTGTCTTCCCTAAGTGAAAAAAAAAGAAAAGAAAAACAAAATTCTTTTTGTTTTTGTATGTAACAATCATATACTCAAACAAAAAAATTCCCACATTGAAATGAATGGCCTTATTCCAAATTTTATATTCCTTACCTCTTTGTCAGGAAATACTTAGTTTGTTTTATCACTGGCCCTCTGGAATCTTGGTTGGTTAGTGCACTGATTAGAGTTCTCAAGTTTTGCAAGTCTCTCCAGGTTGCTTTGAAACTATCCTTTTGATCATTTCTTATGGCACAATAGCATTCTATTATGTTCATATATCAAAATTGGTCAACTATTCCCTAGTTGACAGGTCTCTTCTTAATACCAAGTTGTTTTTATGAGATGTTAATGTTGCATAATTTGAGGCCATATAAAATCTTTATTTTCTAGTTCTTCCTTTGGTATCTACCAGCTTATTTCCAAAGTTCATCTTTCATTAAGATATAGAATAGGCAAGAAAAAGATGAGATGTTTTTCTGGGCTCAGATTCAATTCAGCAACTCTCTAAGATTTAGTTAACAACAATTTGTATCATTTCTATAGATAAAGGCATTTTTGACACTAATTAAATGGCAGCTAGGAACCTTCTCCATCCCACACCCCAAATAAGACACTTCATATTATCCACGACAGTCAGCATGGTGTAATGGAAAGCATGCCAGATTGATGATCAGGAAATATTAGTTTGAGTTCCCACCTCTGACCTCTTTTCTCTGAGCCATAGTTGCCCCCATCTGTCAAATGGAAATAATAGTATCTGTTTTACAATCATAATTTTAATGTCAGTGATTAGTGTACATGAATACAAATCATTCTATGTTGATCAGTCTCTATAGTTTCAAATGCCTCCAAATACAAATTAAAAATCAGAATGCAAATAAAACTGAGAAGTTTTCCATTGCAATAATTGTAATTTTTTTTTTTTACCATAAAAAAGACGAGAGATTTAACAAAGTTTAATGAAGGCTTGTCTTGCTTGCACATTTCAGCAGGAGGGTAATAATGAGTTTACCAGTGACGCCGCTGAGGTTAACCCAGGATTTGGCCCTTATCCCAGAATAATTTAGCAAAACCTCCTCGTAAAATTTATATTGCATAGTCTTCTCTGCTTTCTCCCCTGTCTTCGTATCAGATGCTCCTTTTTCTTTCATGTGTACAAAATAAGAGGTTGGCAAGAAGTTGGTTGAGTCTTTGGGATAAGCACCATGGTTTTTGCTTCTTAGTCTCAGGTTCAGGCTGCTGTTTCCTGTGTTGCAGAATTTTTGTTAGTGTAACTTTCCAGAGTGTAATAGGCTGTCTGGCTAGGGAAAAGACCAGACAGCTGTATGGGGTCAAGATGGGGCCACATTTCACAAGGGAGCAAGCAGGTGGTTTTGACAGCTGGGAGAAGATTGGGCTGGGAACACCCCTCCACACATACCCTGCCCCCTACAAGGGGAAATCACAGGGAAAAAAAAACCCTATTAAGTCATTTAGTCAATTCCCTTGCCAAAGAGGGATTGATCCCTGGTGTCTTTTCCATCTCCTTATTTGCTCTGTTTGTATCTATCTCAAGGAATAAAGACACTGAAAGAGTTTGGGCAGAAAGACTCAGGTCACTAGGAAAGAAAGAACACATTTTTTTTCCCCCCAAAGTTCAGCTTCATTAAGAAATGGAACAGACAAGAAAAAGATGGGATTTTTTTTTTTTTCTGGATTCAAATTCAATTCAGCACATATTTATTAAATACTTTCTAGGAGCAGAACACTTAGCAAGGATTAAGCAAAATTGGGAGACTTCTAAGGGGAGGAGGAGAGCATTTACTTTAAGGAGAACTGAGACAAGAAGTAAGAAATAGTGGTGTTCACTTAGGATAGATTTGGGGTAGGAGAGAAACCAAGAGAATTTTTGAGTGGAGATCGCTGTCATTTGAAGAGATTACATTGTTATGGATATTGCTTCTGGGGAAATGTCTTAGGTTTTAATACAGGGAATTTGTCAGAGTGGAAACTTGTAGAGTATTTCCTGATATTGGCTGGTTTGAAAGTTTATAGTCATTTAGGGATTTGGTCTTGGAGACCTTGACTATTAAACATCTGGTGAGAAATCATATTGGGATGCAAGACAGTAGCTTCCTGAGCATGAGCTGAGTAAAGAAGATCAACGAGGTGAGAGGTTAGGGAAGAATGAAGTTGTAAGGAGGTTTTCATTTTTCCTGGACCTTGTTTCCCATCATTTATAGGAAAGCACTGCTAAATCAGGGGAAATTACGCCAAGCATGAGTGAATTTTCAAGGTCTTAATCATGTAAGACCAGCTTGCTGATTAGTTAAATGGACCATAATTGGGTAGGTCTTTTTAGTACTTCATCTTTGTTATTAAAAAATATTTTTGGAAAATTGCATCGAAGTATTTTAAAATTACATTGTGGTATTTTAAAATTACACCCAAGTATTTGGTTACAAGACCTAGCATATACAAAATACCCTGAACAGTAAATATCAAGACCACCCTGAACCCCCTATTTTTCATCCCAATCATATCCACATTCTGTCATCACTTTTCCAACTCACACCTGGACACTTGAGCCCACCCGTATTCTGAGACCTGTTGGGAAGCCTTTGGGTTGGATATTATTTTAGCTCAGTATGAAGATATGATTATTTTTGGATAGGATGTGAAGCATAATGTGGGACCCGCTAAAGGTGCTGGATTCATTGACTTTGGAGTGACTCACTCAATTGTGTGAAATGTTAGTTTGACCCTGGCCTTTACATCTTTTAGAGACAGCCGGGTGTGAGAGCAGGCCTAAAAACAAGTATGTTTGGTACAAGTCCTGCTTCGGAAACTTCCTGGCTGTGTGATCTTGAGCAATGATTCAATTAATCAGTAAACACTTATTAAGAACCTTCGATATGCCAGAATGAACAGCTTAGATGGCACAGAGTACCAGGCCTAAAGTCAGGAGGACCTGAGTTCAAATTTGATCTTAAACAAATTAGAATAGCTATTTGATCCTGAATAAACCACTTAATCCTGTTTGACTCAGTTGCCTTATTTGTAAAATGAGCTGGAGAAGAAAAGAGCAAACTATTCCATTATCTTTGCCAACAAAGTTCCAAATGGGGTCTTGAAAAATCATGAATCAACTCAACAATAACAAAATGTACTCAGTCCTAGAGATAAAAAAGAAAGGAAAAGACAGTTCTTTTGCCCTAAAGAAGTTCACAAGACACTTATTCTATCACAGTCCTCTAAGTACACTGTCCAAGAAGGTATGGACCTGCCTTAGTAAAGTGAGTAAGCGTCTCTTGGGATCTTCCTTATAGCAATAAAATCACAGGACAAGTTTCTTTCCCTTTTTACTGCTAATAAAATATCAAATTACTAAAAAGTTTCATTTATTAAACATTTATGGGGAAAATGGTAATTTGTACTTTAGTATTAATGAAGTATTCTATATATGGTTTTTTCTTTCTCCAGGCCTTGAACCAGGGATCCCAGTACCTATGAGAGGATGGTATTCCTTTTTACCAAAATAATCTTATTCTACCTAAATCATAACATATTTAATATTCTCAGTCTAGACATAAGGTGCCTAATGTTTGGTCTGCAATCAAGAACATAGTGCTAAAGTAGTAGTAGAGTTACACTTCTTTTTCTGACCTGGAAAGGCCTCAATCAATAACTCTCTCTCTCTCTCTCTCTCTCTCTCTCTCTCTCTCTCTTTCTCTCTCTCTCTCTCTCTCACACACACACACACACACATACAAAATCACACAATCACACATGTACAAATATTGGCAATTTTTTGGTAAAGGAGAACATTTGTAAACCTGCCTTAGAACATTCTATTCAGTGTCCATATAAAAAGTTAATATATTTATATTCAAACAAGAAGAACACCTAAAAAAGAAAGTTTCTTTCTGAGTCATAATTCTTTTATCTGGAAAATTTCTCATTTAGCATTTAGTTCCAAAGCTCTTGAGGAAAAATTACAGAGTGAATACAAGTTGGTGTCACTGCTGATGTTTACAATTTCCTCTATTATGAGTTCAAAAAAATGTTAAACAAAAAAAGGCCATGATTTCATTTGTTTCCTCAAAAATAATTAATTCTCTTATAATTCATTCTCAGTTGGGGAACCCTGAAAATAAAGAAAAAGGAATATATTTAGTGTTCACTCCCATCTACTGCTTTTTAAAAACTGCCATTGATATTAACATCTTTGCTTTGCTGCCAGGATTATAAAAGATGAGAAGAAAGTGGATATTCACAATTCTCCTAAAGTACTACTTGTCCTTTTTAAGCAATTTGAGCTTCTTTCCATGCTCTTACTTTCCCCCTGTCTATCCTATTTCCTGTTCAATCCCTCCTCTAATTACTCTTTCTTTTTGTGACTTTCTACATAGCTCCCCTCTTGTTTTCCTCTCTTTTATTCCCCCTTGCCTGCATTCCACATTGCTAGTCCCTCCCTTTCCTTTCTTTGACTTAAAGCTAGTAAGGATCTCAACTATCTCTTCCACGCCTTATTCAAGAACACCCCACTAACAGTACAATATATTTTCCCAGTTTAGCTTTGAGACCTTTGTCTATGTTGGCCACTGCACAAATAAATTTAAACATAGTACAATTGAAACACTTACCTCCACACCTGTGCTTACCTCCACTCTCAGGCCAACAGCAAGACAACTGGGAAAAAGAAAACTTCTACTCTCAGCCAGAACCAGAAATTCATAGATAGGTTAAACAGTTTGCTCTTTATAGAGACTTGCTGTGTACACTAAGATAGACCCAAGCAATTTTTCAAAAGCATACTGATTTTTAAAGTGGAATGATTGATCAATCTAAACATTAATTCAAGAGAATGTCAAACTGAAAAGCGGATTTGTTAATGTAGGACAGGTGCTGAGGAAAATGAATGAAAATGAAATTTGATTTTCAGAGATAGGAATCCTTCACCAAAAAGCCTATTACTTTTATTTCTTTTTTTGTATGTGTTCATTTAGTTTGTGTACATATGTTCATTATAGACTTTTATGCCCTAATGGGTTACATAATTAAGAAATAATACATTCATATATAAAATAAATATGTTTATGAATTTGTGTGCATATATGTCTCCATATATACACATAGACATATTTATATATTGCTCTTGACTTGTAATATATGTATATAGGCATGGAGGACAACCAGTATAAAGGTAGGAAAAGGTAGATGGAATATTATGTAAGAAAAGAAAGAAAATCAGTTTGACTTGATCAGAGTACAGGAACAAGAGTAACACATAATATAGAATAGGGGTCCTCAAACTATGACCCGCGGGCCAGATGCAGCAGCTGAGGACGTTTATCCCCCTCACCCAGGGCTATGAAGTTTCTTTATTTAAAGGCCCACAAAACAAAGTTTTTGTTTTTACTATAGTCCGGCCCTCCAACAGTCTGAGGGACAGTGAACTGGCCCCCTATTTAAAAAGTTTGAGGATCCCTGTGTAGAAGATATGATTCTTAAAAGAAATTGTGGCCACTGTGATAAAAAAAAAAATGAGAAAGAACCAAGCATTTATTAAGCACTTACTACGTGCCAGGCACTGTGCTAAGGGCTTTATAAATATTTTCTAATTTAATCCTCATGACAAACTTGGGCATATAGTAATACTTAATAAATATTTCTTGATTTAGTGATTGAGTGACTACTTCTAGCAAATTCACAAAGAGATCATGTTATATATTATACAGATGTGTACTATTAATATATATATTAATATATAATATATGTATATATTATATAATGATATAAAAAGCAAATGAGATGTTTTTGCCATGTTTTCATGGCAAAAATATGCTCTATAAAAATCATATTTCACATAGTACAACATCATTGCAGAAAATCATATAGAAATATGCAATTATTAAAATCACTTTCATTATCATTTCTTATCACATATAATCATAGATTTGGATATATTGTCCAGCTGTCTTACTTGCCAGAAGTATTTGGAAATGCACCCAGGGAACTCAATTAAAGCAGGCATAATTTTTTAAAAATTAGCTTCACATCTATAAAACAGGCCTTCCTGTAAACTATTCTGGATTAACTTTCCAAAGTCAGAAAGACAATATCATTTACAAGTATGGTTTCCTTTCAGAAAAGTAATTTTGAATGAGAAGCACAAAAAGATATATTCATAATAATAGTAATAACTAACATTTATACAGTGTTTATAATGGACCAGGCACTATTCTAAGCACTTTACAGTTATTTCATTTGATCCTTAAAACAACCTTGGGGAAGTATGTGCTATTATTATCACATTCTACAAAGGAGGAAACAGAGGCAAACAGAAGTGAAATGATTTGGCCAGTCTCAAACATTTATAGGTAGTATCTGAAATCAAATTTGAACTCAGTTCTTCTTGACTCCAAGTCTGGTGCTTTTTTTCATTTCACCACCTTGCTACTCCAAGGTCATATCTGCATAAATGGACACAAAATAAAGTAAGTAAAACAAGGAAAACAGCACACACATTGACTACAACTACAGAAACAAAGGAATGCCAGAATGAGACTGAATGCCACAAAATAACAATAACACATCAAGGCAGTCTTCTTCAAATCATTCTATAAACATTAAATTTATAGCTTAGTGAAAAGAGTTTTAGGCTAAAGGTTAGAGGGTATGGGTTCAAATACCAGCAATGGGACCCACAAGTAAGAGACTCTACCACATTCTTTCAAACAGCTATGACCTGAAATTGTTGGTCTTGGATGAAATAATGTAGATAAAGAACTCTTCAAAATAAAGGAGAAATATAGACAAAGGTATGAAACTCAGGGAATACTTGCAAGTCCTAACTTGTCATTGGAAAACGTTTAACAAAATAAAAATACAACAAAGATCATGTTAATTTATGTTTTTCTAAGTGAATATTCTACTAGACTAGATGATCTCTCTATAATTCCTTCCACTCCTAAGTCTTCTTTCAAATTCCTCATACAAGAGAAGCCCCTGTACATCTCTGTTCTCATCTTCTGTCAAACTTTTTTGTGGCAGTTACATCTTCAGGGGTATATTTGATAGTCATGAATACTCCACTTCCCACATACTTGTACCATATGTTTTCCCAACTGAATGATGCATTTTTTTAAACCAAAAGGTACAATGATACTTTTGTGAAATTGATTGATCACATAATTTATTTTCTCCAATCAATAAGCTTGTTGTCAACCTTTAGTATTCACTTCTTCTGACATTTCAAGTCAATATATAGTCTTTCCCACCTCCAACATGACAAATTAATTTTACTTCATAAATATTCTTGACAGGATTTTTTTTTTAAGAAAAACATTAGCTTTTCTTAAACTGTGAATGGTGACAAATCAGCAGTAAAGAGTTATTAACCCTGTCCCTTTTTCCAGTTCAGAAACTAATCACTGAAAAAAACATATGAAACAAACAAAAATCATTCAACTTTTCAGAAAAGGTTAAAATTTGTCATCAGAGAAAACAGTTTTTAAAAATCATGCTAAGCAGGCCCTAGAATAAAAACTTTTGAGTTTCCTCCACAATTCAGAAGAGAAGAAAGTTAAAGCTTTGAAGAACAAAACCTTATCTTCCTTTCTCTCTCATGTTTATAGGAATTTGATAATGGAACTTTCACTAATTGAAATAGAGCAGAAACAAGGCAAAGCACTTTGGGGATGAAATCTGACTTTGGCATCAGAAGGGTGAGGGTTCAAGTACTTCCTCTAAACCATGCTTTATAAGGGACCCTGGACAAGTGATTTAATATCAAGGCCCAGGCAACTTTGAGAATTACAAAATAAATGTAGAAATTGTACTGTCCTCAACTACAACTGGAGTTCCTCACATTAATGAAATTATAGGTTGATATATAGATAGTGATATAGAGATGTAACTTCACAGATAAATGTGTGTATATATATATACACCATGCACATGTGCATAGGTATACATATATGCATAATACATATTAACATATACATATATAAATGCAATATATACACCTTTCTTCCCTTGTCCTTTGCCCTCTGATGACCTAAAATTTATTGTTGGAGAACCAACTCTAATTCCATTTTATTTTTTGGAAGGGGGTAGTCAATCAGGGTTAACTGACACCCAGGCAGATTTACATTTAATTCCTCCTGACTCCTGACCAGTGCTCTATCCACTGTGCCCCTTGTTCCTTCATAAAGTGTTTCTTCAATGACCCACACTAATGTTTCTCTTATCTAACATCTATAGCACTAATAAGCTCTACTAATGATTTTAATCATGATTATATATTATCTCATGTAATTTGTTATTGTTTTGCAATTTATAGTCTTATCTCTCTAATCAAATTTTCAATTTTCTGAGGATAGGGTCCATATTTTATAATTCTCCATTTCCCACAATGCTTAATATAAAATCAAACAAACTGGTCATTTAATAAGTTTAACAATAGCTTTTTAAAAATTAAGGTTAGTATATACTATGCTAAGCAATAAGTAAGTTGGAAATTTTAGATACAAGCACTGTTTTCATGGATGTTAAAATCTAAAATAGCTAAATAGATAAAAATTTATTATGTGCTAGGCAACGTGCTTACTGCTAGGAATGTAAACAACACAAAGCAAGATAATACTTGCCCTGACAGCACTTATCTTTTAATGGTGGGGGGAAAGGAAGTGGGAATAGCACACAGAACATAAAAGGGAAGGGGAGGTGAAAGGGAGAAAGTTACCTGCAAAAAAAAAAATAGTCAGTAAATGTTATGAGGCCTGGCTCTTAGCAAGATAAGGCAAAACCTCACCTCTCATAGGTATGGGATAGGGGTGGGATGCAAGTTTTTATGGCATGAAGATCTTCCCAGAATAGAACCCCATAATGAGGAGATATTTGGAAAGTGACATGGAGATATGGGGTCCTAAAAAATATGGCAAAATAATTTAGCAACAGCATGGATTAAATATGTTTTTGTAAACCTAATCATTACTTGGAACATATTTTTCCTATGAAAACTGTGCCCTAGATCACAACTAATATCTTATAAAGTTTTGGGATGTGACATTCATAAATTTGATATTGCCAGCATTGTCATTGAGTTGGGTTATTTTTTATTTGGTTTGATTAACTTCTTTAGGGACGGTAAAGACTAATGAAAATTTAATTTCTAAATGAAATCTTTTTGAGAACTAATGGTTAGAATTTTGATGCGACTTTATTGCTTTAGTTCTCTAATTCAATTTAATATTGCTTTCTTATCTTGTATTTGTTTTATATATCCACTGAGTTGCTTCCTATAGAATATAAGTTCCTTGAGGTCAACATTCATTTCATTTTCATGTGTGTATCCTCAGTTTCTAGCATAATATTTATCATCTAGTAGATGCTAATAATAAATATATTTTATATATATAATATATATATATATTATAAATAAATCATGATTGGATGATCTCTGGTCATTTTAATTTTGACAGATCATCTACCTTTATTACATGATCAATTCACAGTTTTGAGTTCCATGAAATTGAACCAGGAGCAGCTTTACTTCAACATTAAGATGTGTAACCAAGTGGGAATTAGATATTGATCAAGTATCTTCCTTTATTTCAACAACTCCTTATCAGTGCTCTTAAATTATGTCCCTTTCACAACCTAAAAATTCTAAAGTAAATGATAATGTAATTCTCCTTTAGTAGTCTGAAGTCACAAATGAGTGAACAATGAATATGTTAGTTTTACTTAATCCCAAAGCTATCAACAATGCTCCAAATGACAAAGAGATAAATAAAAAAATTATTAAAGATTTTTATTTATAAAACATATGCATGGGTAATTTTTCCAACATTGACCCTTGAAAAACATTTTGTTCCAAAATTTCCCCTCCTTTTCCTACTCCTTCCCCTAGATGGCAGGTAGTCCGATACATGTTAAATATGTTAAAATACATGTTAAATCCAATATATGTATACATATTTATACAGTTATTTTGCTGCACAAGAAAAATCAGATCAAGAAGGAAGAAAAGGAAAAACCGAGAAAGAAAATATAATGCAAGCAAATAACAACAGAGAGAGAATGAGAATGCTATGTTGTGGTCCACACTCTGTTCCCATGGTTCTCTCTCTGGATATAGATGGCTCTCTTCATCACAGCATAAGTGGAACTAGTTTGAATCATCTCATTGTTGAAGAGAGCCACGTCCATCAGAATTTATCGTCATATAATCTTGTTGTCATGTACAATGATCTCCTAGTTCTGTTCATTTCACTAAGCATCAGTTCATGTAGGTCTCTCCAAGCCTCTGAAATCATCCTGTTGGTTGTTTCTTACAGAACAATAATATTCCATAACATTCATATACCACAGCCATTCTCCAACAGTCAATCTACTCAGTTTCTAGTTTCTGGCCACTACAAAAAGGGCTGCCACAAACATTCTTGTACATACAGGTCCCTTTCCCTTCTTTGGGATATAATTCCAGTAATAGCACTGCTGGATCAAAGGGTATGCAATTTGATAACTTTTTGAGCATAGTTCCAAATTGGATAAATAAAAATTAAAGCAACTCTCAACTTCAATCTCACAGTTATCATATTGACAAAGATGGAAAAAAAAGGAGAATGACAATTGCTGGAGGGTCTGTGGGAAAAAAGCCACATTAACACACTATTTGGGGTAGTTGTAAATTGGTTAACCACTCTGGAAAGCAATTTTGAACTATGTGAAATCTCTTTTTTTCTACTTAAGTAGAAATAGGATATCTTCCATCTTTTCAACCCCTATATTAAGATTTGGTACTACTTTGAGAAAGGGATGAGGAGATAAAAGTAGGAAAGATTCCTTATCTGTTTCTGCTAATCTGATCCACTCAGCCATCTGCCCTCCCCACCTGCCCCACTATCAAGAATTTCAAGCCACACACAGAGCCTTTTCAGGGAAGCCAAGTCCCTGTGACAGCCATTTCTCTAAAATGAGCCAGTTTGGATTTGGTAGGTAAGAGAAAGAGGTTAAATAGTAACTCCCAGGTCATGTAATAAATGAGACTTTGAAATTGAACACAAGCAATTTTGAAGCAATTTTTCCTTGTTGGAAAAAAAAATTGAATTTAATAACTACAAGAATTAGTCATTTTAGTTCTATGGATGTGGCACAAGCCATGAAATCTGAAATTTAACTGTCTAACAGGGAATATAACAAAGTAGAGTTTCAATTAACTATGCACCATATTATAAACAAGTCACCAGTATCAATTAAGAGATTTCTGTGCAAACGCAAAGCTGTAGTTTCAAAGCCCTGTTTCAGTAGATGACTGTTTAAAGGTCATTTTACTAAGCGTGAGATAGATCCTTTGAGGGCGCCCATAGCCCATATCCCTCAGCTTGGTTTTATGTTTCATTGACTGTATTAGCATTAAACTCGGTGAGAATGACAGGCTGCAGTAAGTGGATCCCAGGTGGGCCTGGGGATCCGCAATGCCAGCTGTTCCACGGCTCGGATAACTCTGCTTTTGGAGATTTGCAGATCCTTTTGCCTTTGACAGGCCACTGTGAGCCTTTGTCCTGCCCAGTCCTGATGTTTTAAAGGAGAGAAGCTTAATAATTTATTAACTGTTACATTTCCTCTGGGCTTGATCTGTGTGATGCTGTTGAGTCACAAGACATTATAAATATAAAGAAGTTAGCAGGAAACACATCCTTTAAGGAAACTCTGGTCTTTCTTTGTTGCACAGGGCTCCTCAGAGAGCTCTTGTTGGTTTACCTGGTTGGAAAGCAGGAGAAAAAAGCTCTGCTTCCTAAAGTACAACATCAGTTTTGTGTTGACTAACAATATGTTCTGGTCCACATGGTATTTAGCAGCCAAATGACAATAGATCCGCTGAAATACATGTTTTATTAAAAAATTGCTGTGAAGGCTATAATCTTATTTCTTCTTTCAATCCTTCTCTATCTCTCCCTCTCCAAGCACACAAGGTATATTTATCCATATATTTGGTTTGGATAAAATATCCATATATTTTAACTTTTTTCTTGTTAAAAAAAAAAAAAAAAGCATTCCAGATACTACATAAGATAAATATAGAAATTGTCTTCAATGTATATCATGGGCTCAGAGAGCTGAAAGAGTTCAGAAATCATCTCCTCCAATTTACTCATTTTAGGTCCAAAGAAATTAATGGCATTCCCAGGTTTACATAAGTAGAAGGTAATAGTATTTGAACTTAAGTCCTCTAACTCTAAAATTGTACCTCAGAGCTTCCATCTTAAATTGACATTCCTTTCCAGGATAAAACAACTTAAATAGCTATTTCTCCATTCCACCCCCACCCTATGTCATTTGACAGACAGATAATATACATAGTACAGTACAGAAATCCAAGATTTTCAATTATATAACATGAATTTGCATACCAATTTTACTACTTACTACCTTCATGATCTTGGGCAAATCACCCTTTCTGTGGCTCACTTTCCTCATAGGCAAAATACAACAGAGCCTTTAAGCTCCATTCCAGCTTTCAATGCAATTTGTCATAAATAGACCTGGCAAACTTGAGTAGAGGAAGAATGATTAGACCAGTTGTGATGTAACCCAGAGTTCCCATAAGGATAGGATTGCCTTCATTCCTGGTGTTCTTTATAATAAATTTCCCACTACAGTTGTATGATGTTAAGAATATAGAAAAATCAGGGGAGTGGGATATGATACAAAGGAAAGAACGTTAGATTTGACATTAGAAGACTGGATTTCAAATCTTTCTTTTCCATTAACAATTGGGGTGATTTTGAACAAGTCACCTCTCTGAACTCAATTTAATCATCTGTAAAATGAGGACATTAGATTCAAGGATGTCTAAGATCATTTCTAGTTCTAAATAGTTGAATCCTAGGGCCATTGCAACTCAGTGGGATAAGTCATCTCAGTTATGAATACAATTGGCATTGGGAAATGTTCTGATTAACTTATTTTTATGTTGCTATGATTAATTTAAAATCACTAATGATAGGATTCTGAATAAGCAATTTTTTCATTTCTTTTTTAAAAATATTTTTCATCTATAAAGATGAATTTGACATATATATTATAGTGTGAGAAATGATTGGTAATATGTATAGTTTAAGCATAAACACCTATATGTGAATTCTTTTTTTAAGCCATATTTTAGAAAAGGACTGGACTTGGATTCACAAAACCTAGGTAACTAGCTTTCTGCCTTTCTGTTGGCTCTGTCCCTAACTTTTTTACCTGACATATATCATCTTAACTCCTTACATTTCTGTCTTTTTTTTTTCTCTAAACTAAGGAAGTTATCTCTCATGAAGAAACTGGAAAACACTCATCTGCTAGGAGGGAAGTGAGAGACTATGGATATGTCATATTGAATGCACTGTCAAACATAGTCACTTCATCCATTAGTTTTGCACAATAATTTATTTGTTATCAGGGAGAATTCAGCGGGGATTTCAAAATTAAAAAAAATAAAGTGAATAAAAATATTAAAACGAGGGGCATGATTTCTCAAGTCCCTTACATCAAAGAATGACCCAGAGAATATAACCAACCTCTAAAATTTTAGTATTACCTACTTATCAGCCTCCTTGTATTTAGTTAGTTTTTTCCAATCTGAAGTAACTGATGTAGCAAAGTGAATGCTGTTTACAACTCCTATGTCCTTTTATTTAAAGTAGGAGGTATTTGATTTTTTTAGTTCATTTCCTGTGGGATTTTAATGGTTAATGCATGACTAATTCTTCAAGGCTTCTCCACTGCATTATAGCCACCTGCTCTATTGTATAGACTTGAGGTAATTAATAAGAAATATTATCACTCCTCATATTGCAGGGAGAAGGAAAACCTAAATCATTGAATAACTTAACAAAAATGGAAAACTTCAATTTCATTTCACTGGCTGCCAACCCACCACGCAACATGAGATAATTTCTCTAAAAGAGGAAATCACCAGTGGACACATCATTGTACCACTATTCAAGTCAATTGAATAAGCATTTATCTGAATTCTTATTTTGTAGTAGGTACACTGCTTGCTGCTAGGGATACAAGAAAAAATGCCTTTTCCCTCTACAAGCTTTTACTGTACTAAGGAGGAACAATGGACACACACATAATGAAATGACAATATAAATGCAAAGTTATTTGGGGAGGATGGAGAAGAAAGCATTAACTACTCAGGGAATCAGAAAAGACTTTTTAGAAGGTAATGTTTGAGTTGAAGCTTATTCCTCTAGGACAGTAGTATCCAGCTCAGAAAGCAACAGGGGCCACTAACTCATACTTATGGATCCTTGCCAATAACATATTGACTTAGTTTTAAAATGCAATATCTGTATTTTATTACATCTTTACTTTGTTAAGCATTTCCCAATTACATTTGAATTTGGTTCATGCTCCATTCAAGAGTGTTGTCGACGACTTGAGGTGTTTGATACCTCTGCTCTTGAGTAATGCTTCTTAATGAAGCTGAGGTCTGTAACCTGTTAAACAATATTTTGATAAGTATATTTCAGTATAATTGGTTCCCTTTATAATCCTATATGATTTATTTTATGCATTTTAAAATATTATTATGAGAAGGGGTGCCTAAAAGATAAAAATAGATTAATGACCTCTCTTGGAGTGATCTTTTTCATGGAGCAGAAGTGAAGGTGAATTGCATTCTAGGTATAGGAGATGGGGGAAGTAGCCATTAGAAAAACAAAAAAGTAGGCAATAGAATGTTGTATGAAGGGATGTAAGGAGAGCAAGATGAAATCAATCCCAATCTTCCCAGAAAGATCAGGGAATAATATGTCAGATCTGCCCTTTAAGAGAATAAATATAGCAATTTTGTAGAAGATGGGATGGATCAGAGAATGCCAGAAGACCTATCAAAATGCTTTTATAATAGTCCGTGCAAGAGATGGTAAGGCCTGAAATAGAAGGGAGGCTTCATAAATGGCAAGAAGAGGGAATGTATGGAGGAGATATTCTAGAAGTTGAATCTACAGAACTTGGCAGCCATCAGTGCATAAGGGAGGGATAAGAAAAATTGAGAATGATTTTGAGTGTATGAACCTGGATTACTCTTATTGTATTTAATTATAAATAGCTTGAAATTTGGTTTGGGCACTTTCCAGTCAGACACTAACTCTTTGTTCTTCTCTCAATTTATTCCATTTTAAAAGTGTAGTCATAGATTACTTCACTGATTATCCTTTCACCCTGTCCTTTCTTGTAGTTATGAATATTCGTTTCTCAGTAGAATAAGCATTTTGCCTACAGTTGCCAAAGTGTGCTGTTTTGTTATAGTAAATTATCAGATATGTACCAAGAGATCAAGAGATGTCATCAAAGCCAGTTTTTTTCATAAGATTTAACATTCCTTATCATGTCTACAAAAAAAAAAAAAAAAGGTTATAGACTAAAATCATTAACATAGAAACACACCTTTTATTTTCTGTATGGCCCAAGGTCTTTGTAAAAATGACTAATCCATCCTGCTGAAAGTCAGAGTGAGGATTTCAGACCCACACAGTGTTATCCATTAAAATAAAAAAAAGAAAGAAAACCTCTACTGAATAATGAGTAATTAATCACATTGTACTAATCCTGAGTGCTAGAGTTCACTATTACTTTACATATGGTTCAGTTTTGAAATTGGATTTGCCTTAATATTAGAATTCATAAAGAATGAAGCAATCACTCAATTTATAGTATCTTGAAGTGTCTCTTCAAAAAAGAAGAGTAAAGATAGAAGCAAGAATAATGGTATGTGTTGTGAGGAAAAAATTCATTGTCTCAAGAAAAAAAAATTCAATGAACATTCATTTGCAAAATTCCTTGCTTCCTATTTTTTTTGCCATTTTTTTGAGAAGAGAAACAAGAGCACTTTCCCCTACATAATCCCCTTTCTGTTCCTTTTTTTTTTTTTTTAAAGTTTTGAAACATGGTTTCCTTGCCAAAAACAGCTTCTTTTAAGCAGCAATTCCTTTGTTCTTGCCAGAGCAGGAAAGGGATTACATTAAAGTAGTAGCTTGCTGATGATAGGTGGAGTAGCAAGAGGGAAGAGCTTCTCAGCCTTCCTTTGCCCCCATCAAGCTGCTGATCCATCCTTATCTCTGACTTTTTTGTTTTAGCTTCATCAACTTCTAGGGGTGGACCTATCAGAGTTTCCCATGAGATCTCCTGTAGAAAAATTCCATCTAGCATCATCCTCTGGGCCTGATCCTTTTCCTTGAAACAGATATATAGATCTCAAATCTGAATCAAACTTGAAAATAAAAGTAGTTCTATATGTAAATATCCTCTTGTTGCTTAAAATCTACCCAGTCTCATTTCCTTACTACAACTCTAGAGTAGGGGTTCCTAGCCATTCCTAGCAAGGGATGTGTTGATACATTTCAAGGGTTCGTGAAAGTAAATGTAGGGGGAAAATCCAACTCCTTTATTTATCAATGATCTTTAGTTTTATTTTCATCCCTTTTAAAATTTAAAACAACTTAATGAAAGGGGGCATATACTTTTCATCAGATTGCCAAAATAGTCCATGATACAAAAAAAGTTTGAGTCGGTACCATGAAAGAGTCAAGAAGTTAAGAGGAAGATTATACAAGTAATCCAATTTATGATATCCATCCTTTAAAATGTTTTTGTTTCTTCTCCAGAAAAGTCCCTGTTCTCTAATCTACCTCTAGATATCTCACTTTATTATAAAAACTATTAATAAGCAATGTCTTTAGGACTAAATCCTTATCCATCGCCTTGATACGCAGTCTTAACAGTGCCAAAGTCTTGGGAGCCATCTCTTCAATTCTATTAGACAAATATCTTTTAAATTCTAGAGTTTGGAAACATAAAGAGAAATGAAACTGTCATTGGCCTCAAAAGCCTTATTTCTTTTGGAGAGATTGAATGTTCATTCAAATGAATAAACACAAGGTCCAAGTAGAATCATGATACAGTAGCTTTTCCCCTAAAAATTATTAATTTTAAAAGATAACTAATACATAGATGAATAAAGAAATGTTTTCTTCTAGCAGGTGCCCTTTGAACTGAACCTTGAAGCAAAGGTTTCTAAGAGATAAAGGAGAGGATCTTCATTCTAAGTATGGGAAAGGCACCAATTTAAGAGATAAAATGCCAAGTTCAGGGAAAGACTTCTAGCTGAAGTTTTAGCTGAAATTCAGAGTCCATAAAAAGGAGGAAAATTAAATGTCTTGAAAGGTCAATTACAAACTTCGGTTTTCTGAAGGATAATGATACTCAAGGTTTAAGAAAAAATGTAATGCATATTATTTTGGACATGTTGAATTTCAGATATAGAGAGGCCAGATTTGGATTCAGGAAAAAAAGTCTGATTCCAGACCAAGCACTTTATCCACTTGGCCAATTGGCTGCCTCCAGAAGAGAAGTTAAGTAGAATACAAATGATGAAGGTGGAGAGGGGGAGAGACAGAGGGAAAGGAAGAGGAAGAAAGAGAGTCAGGATAGGAAGAGAGGAAAAGTGTGTGTGTGTGGGGGGGAGTGCTTATAACAGGACTTGGAAGAATTTTCTCATTTAGTGCATTGGAAGTGGGTGTCTTTAAGGAGTCTGAGAAGTGGTCAGATAGGAAAGGAGCCATGAGCTAGCTATATCACCAAAACCATAAAAGGGAAGAGAAGTGTTCAAGTGAAGGAAAAAATGACAGTTTCAAAAATGGCATAAGGGACAAGGAGGATGAGTTCTCTGTAAAGGTCATGAGATTTAGCAGTTAATAGATAGTTGAGGTAAGAAGCCAGACTGCAAGAAGTAAATTGGGAGTTAAAGAAATGGAATCCATGAACTCTGATGACTTTTTTTTCTTAGCTTTTGATAATAAAAGGAAGCAGATATATAGCTTTAAATGAAGATTTCTGCTTTTCTTTCTTGCCTTTTTCTTCCTTTCTTCCTTCCTATGCCCTCTCTGCTCCTTCCTCCTGTTCCTTACCTTCTTTTCCTCTTCTCCCTCCTTGTTTTTTGGAAGTGTAAGTTGTCAACACAGGTTTTTAGTAGCCAAGGAGAAAACCAATAAATAAGGAGAGATTGCAGATATAAAATCAAATGATAAGAAGATTAAGATTCTAGAAGAAACAAGAGGACATCAGATTATGAGCACAAGCTCTTCCTAAGGAGAAAAGCCATGTTTTTTCAGAGACCAGAACAAAGGAAGGGAAACTGGACAGTGATTTTTTTAGAGGAGTTGAGGTAGAATAAAGAGGAAATAAAGAGGATCTCACTAAATGACATAATTTTTTTTTTAGACAAGTGAGTAGAGAGAAATTGATTCAGAAGAACTGAAGGGAAAAGAGAAAGTTTGGAACAACTTCAGAGAGAAAGTATAATAGAGTGAGTTTTTAAAATGCTAGGTAGAATTGAGGGCCTGTCAATTCCTTTAATATTATCCCAAGTTTTTTTTTAAATATTCATTTTTAAAAAATCTAATTTGGGTAAATCCTTTTTTGCAATGGTCATTAAGTAATGAAAAGGGTCTTACAATAGTATTAATTTCTGACCCATATATTATGTAGAAATTTACATTTCTCTGAATTGTTATGTATTATTATATTGCAGAATCTAGATCATAGTATCTATCAGAGATTTAAAGTTAAAAAAGACCTCAAAGGTCATCTAGTCCAACCTCCTTATTTTAGGGGGAAAAGAAAGAAATAAACATTTCTTAAAATAATTTTTAAAATAGTATTTTATTTTTCTAAATACACGCAAAGGTAGTTTTCAACATTCACCTTTGCAAAACTTTGTGTTCCAAATTTTTCTCCCTTTCCTTCTTTTCCCCCAAGACAACAAGCAATCCAATATAGGTTAAACATGTGCAATTGTTTTAAACATATTGTTATATTCATCATGTCATGCAAGAGAAATCAAATCAGAAGGGGAAAAAAACAAGCAAGCAAACACAAAAAGGTGAAAAAAACATGCTTTTTTCTACATTCAGTATCAATTGTTCTGGATGTGAATGGCACTTGACATCACAAGCCTATTGGAGGTGCCTTGAATCACCTCATTGTTGAAAAGAGACAAATCCATCACAGTTGATAATCACATAATCTTGTTGCTGTGTATAATGTTCTCTTGGTTCTTCTCACTTTCCTTAGCATCAATTCATGTAAATCTTTCCAGTCTTTTCTGAAATCAGTCTGCTCATCATTTCTTATAGAGCAATACTATTCCATTGCATTGATATACCATAAGTTATTCAGCCATTCCCCAACTGATGGGCATCCAGTCAATTTCCAGTTCTTTGCCACTACAAAAAGGGCTTCTATAAACATTTTTGCATTTGTATTTTTCCCTCTTTTATGATATTTTTTAGGATACAGACCTAGTGGAGACATTGCTGAATCAAAGGGTATGCAGTTTTATATCACTTTGGGCTTAGTTTCAAATTGCTCTCTAGAGTGGTTGGATCATTTCACAACTCCACCAAGAATGCATTGGTGTTTCAGTTTTCCCACATCCCCTCCAACATTTATCATTATTTTTTCTTGTCATCTTCACCAATATGACAAGTATGAAGTAATACCTCAGAATACTGTGTTAATTTGTCTTAATTTGCATTTCTCTAATCAATGCTTATTTAGAGAATTTTTTTCATGTGAATAGAAATGGTTTTAATTTCTTCATCTGAAAATTGTCTAAAACAAACATTTCTTAAGTGCATAGTAAGTCTTAGGTGCCATGCTAAATACTTCTTTACACATATAATCTCATTTGATCAATTAATATTTTCCAAATGATGAAACTGAGACCAATGGAAGTTAAATAAATTGCCCAGGGTCGTATAAAAAACCAAGTAAGAGATGAGAGATTTGAAACTCTGCCATCTTATTTTAGAGCTAGAGCTTTTTCCATCTTACTAGGAAATATTTAAAATCATAGGTATCAGAGCAAAAGAGATTTTTGACATATTATTTTCATTCTGCTTACTCATAGCATAAATGTAGAGCTGAAAGGGACCTATGAGGCCATTTAGTATAAACCACCCATTTTATAGGTGAGGGAATAATGCATCCAAGGTCACATTATTAGCTTTGAGACCATGGGTAAGCAGCAGAAGTGGTATATGAATCTTAGTCTTCTCACTCCAATGACAGTGTTCTTTCCCTTGTAATCCAACTCCTTCACTTTAAAAATGAGGAAATTGAGACCTCCCTATCTACAGGGATAAATGGACTTGTCTAGGGTAAGAAATATAATAACCCAGATTTTAACACAAGTCATCTGATTCCAAAATATGCGATTCTTCCATTATACTAAACTGTCTTTCATGTGTCATGAGATTATATCTAATTCTACACATGATAGTGATGAGGGGAACCCTGAAACTGTCCTCTGACTTTGGGGTGAACACTTGAGAAACTCTCCTGGGAGAGGCCTGCCTCAGGGAATCAAGATAAAGTGGTTTCATTCTGTTATCTTGAGGGGACTAGTTGAGTCCAGGACCACTGCTACTTAGACCTCTATTGAGCTGAAGATTGGCTTAGGACCACTCCCAGTAAATGGTTTCATTTAACTGGAAATCTAGGCCTGGGGCAATAATCTCATTCAATTTGAAGATCTCAGTTTGATTTCAACTCAAATTGCCTCTAGTCCCCAGCCAAGATAAAACAAATTTCTGCTCCCTCATTTCTTTGTAGAGGCCCAAAGCAGAAACATGCCCTGCCAAGGAAACTCTCTTTCTCTCTCCTTGGCATAGCTGAGCTGTGAGGGCCCCCTGCTCACTGAGAAGACACCCTTTTCTCAGCATTAACCCCCTTTATCGTTCTGCCAGGATTTCTCTACACCCTTTGTTTATCTTTCTGCCAGGACTCCCCTGCTAGACCTTTACTTTTCTATCAGGACCTTGCCACTGAGGAGGTCCTTTAGCAAAGGCTTACTTCTCAGTGCCAAAAAACCTCTTTTTGCCACTCTAACTTTTTGGGTTCGTAAATTCTTTTACGAAGGACCTGCGCCGACCAGAAGGGGTTCCCACAACTCTCTGCCCTGCACCGAACCTCATCAAAACCTTAATTGATATTTAACATTCTGTGGATGCAAAAGTATTTTAAAAATTTAGAATGATCTGCTCTTTGGTGATTGTGAACAGTATAATTCCTCCATTATCATAGATTAAAACTCATCCCTGCCTCTTTACCCTTTTGTCTATATTTTCCTGTAAATCCTCTGCAGAGACTCATGCCACTGCAAATCATTCAGGCTACACAAATGGATCATAAATATATGCAACTTTAAGTATGCAACAGTTGTAAAATTAACATGAGGATAAATAGGAGATAGAACAAAATGTAGGAAAGTCACAAATAAGAAAGGAGACAGTTAGAATCTATTGCTTTGTTCTAAAATACTTACTAAAGTTACTAAATACTTATATCATATATAGATACTTACTTACATATATATATACTTACTTACTTACTAAAGTTACTAAATACTTGCATCATATATAGAAATTGTTTTGTTCAATCATCCCATTTTCATAAACATTTCTATTCTGCCAAGGAGGTGAAACTTTATCTGAAAACTTCATAACAACCACAATGACTATATTAAATTGTTTGGACTTTTACAAGATTTGAAAATGGATTTTGCATTTATCATTTTGAAGATAAAGCATTTTTTCATCATGATTGTTTGTCTTGATAATATTTTAAAATACCACTTAATTTCCTGGGACAGATTTTTTTTGAGAATGCCGATTTACCTAAATGTCACCTGTGTATAGAAGCTGGCAAGAACACCATGACACTGCATTACATTATTATGGCTTTTGAATAATTATAATCTATTTGTACTATGCATTAACAGCTTTCCAAAAGAATCTCAGAACTTCTCTGGAAACCAAACAATGCTATTTTTAGTTTCATTGGCTATACTGTTGGAATTCATCAGGATTTGTTATGCTTCTGCTATATTCACTATGCTATGCCAGAAATAAAATTATAGATATGGGACCTACTGTGCCATCAAGAAGCTTACAGTCTAATAGAAGAACACATGTACACAAATACCTCTGATACCTGGGGAAAAAAGATTAGTATAAAAAAATATCATGATGCTATAAGGAATCTGAGAAAAGAAAGACCACTTAAGGAAAATTGTCATCCTTTACAACTAGCCCAAATTGTAAATAAAATTTTTCATTAAAATAAAGCAATAACTAGCATTTATTGCTTTAAAATTTGCAGAGTGATTTTGCAAGTATTGTCTCATTAAATCCTCAGAATAACTCTGGAAGCAAATGCTAATTATTCCCATTTTATATATGAGATAATTGAGACTGACAGAAGTTGCTCATTTGCTCATTAGTTCTCACAGTTAGTGAGGTCTGAGTTCACCTTTGAATTCAGGTTTTCATGACTTCAGATCCAGTTTGTTATTTACCTAGCTGCCTCACTAGACAGGAAAGGATAGAAAGAACAGGAAAGAATTAGATTCATATATTTGAAGTTGGGAGGAGCCTCAGAGGCTATCTTGTCTAAAACCCTTTTATTTGCAGAAGAAAAAACTGTGGGGGAAGGGAAATAATTTCTTAGATGCTTAGGTCCCCTAAATTATTATTCATTCAGGACACAGGAAAAGGCAAATTAAAAATCAACATAGTAAATGAAAGGTCTACCTTGCAGTCAGGAAGAAATGGATTCAAATTCTGTTCCTGAAAGATACAATATCATAGATCATAGTCAAGGGACTTGATATTTTCCTAATCCTGTAAATTACAGATAGGTTGAAAGTCTACTTTGCTGGAGAGAGTTAGTATTTCATAACCAATAGTTCTTTATTAGTTGAAGGTTGTTGGTTCATCCTCCTAAAGTAAATACCACTCTCTGACCTTACTCACTAAATGATGTATTTATTAGAGAAGATTCACCAAGAATAATAACTGCTGCAACACACATTCATAGTACTTTAAGGTTTACAAAAGCACTTTTCCCACAATTTTGTGTGCTTCAGACTACAAATATCACTTACTCCCCTTTTATGAATGATGAAACTGTAAAATAAAAGTAAAAATATTACAACCAGAGGGAGATAAATAATAATATTAACTAAAAACACTTCAGAATTTTCACAATGAGAAAAATAGAGGTATAAAGACTGAGGTACCAAGGTAAAACAGGCAAATGGAAGAATTTGTATTGTTCATATTAAATTCAGGATTGGTGTTTTATGATTCTAGGCATTAGTATGAGGTTGTATGTTTATATTTACTTTCTTTACTTCCATGACATTTTCCTGCTTCTGGAGTTTCTAGTGAAGCCATATCACAAAAGTATTGGCCAGTTTGACCCTACTTAGCTTGTGAAAAATAGTAAGATCACTGTCTAAGGAAGTATGGTTATATGTCTTAATCAACAGCCTGTATGTTAGCTCAGAGTTTATGCTATTAGTATTAGAAGTACCAAACTATTCTTTTGTGAGATGGATAAGTTAAAAGAATTCAATGCCAAAAAAAAAAAAAAAATTGCAGAACCCAGTGCCAATAGTAAACTTGAAGCAGTATCAAATTCCAAGATATTGTATTTTTTCATTGTTATAGATTATATGAAGGGGAGAGGCATTTATTTATTTCCTCCTTGAAACTATCATCTTGAAAAAACCAATTGATTTTTAATTATGAGTCTTTATTTTAGGCCCCAGATAGGTTAAATTGACCCAGAATATTCTTAAAGCACGAGTAGTGGATTGCTTGAATTCCCAAGGTGTCAGTCTCAGGTACTTTGCTAATGTGGCCTTGATCAATCTACAATTCCCAGACTGAGAAGAAGTTATAGGAGTATTGGCTTCAGGATGCAGCGCAGGCCAGAAAGATAAATTGTTTGGGTTGTCTTTTTGCAAGTTTGAGGTCACAATTCATTCATCTTGTTACTTTGCTCTATCCCTTTAGTGCCTTCAATTGCAGGATTAAATATTGAATGGTGGCAGATCATTCAATATATAGGCTCTCATAGTTTGGCATTAGAAGGCTTTTCATGCTTAAAATGGAACTGTGTGCACTCAGAATGCCAAAGGTAATCATCCTGATGATCTATTCTGTAAGATTAATCCCACAACAATATTATCAGGCAATTCTTAACACACTGATTTGTCCCTGATATGACACTTCTGAAACAAATGGGTTTACTGAGCATTTTAGGAATAGCATTGAACTTTTTATAATGCCTAAAACTTCTCCCCCCCCATACAGACCAAAATGAATGCATTAAAAGATTTCTCTATGCACTTGAAAGTTGTCCCAATTGATATCTGTCAATTACAGAAGATTCCAAATTAACCGTTTCAATACATATTTTCCTAATGTGTATGTATGTATATTTGTGTATATGTATATGTCATACACAAATATATATGACATATCTCTATATATATATATCAAATTTAGGATCAAATTCTGCCCTCAAGGCTAAATATCTATAACATAGTACTGTATGTCTCTGCCTAAGAGGGCTGATTAAACTAGGGACATTTAAACCTCTCAGCCTGAATTGTTCTGCTTAAAAAATTAAAATCTTAAGCATGGTGGGAGTGGTATTTACACACTGAGCCCATTAAAAGGGGAAAGAGATCTTTAAAGGTTAAAAATGCATTATTTAGCCCAGAGACCCAAGTGGCTACAAGAATAAATACATGTACATTTTTGTTAAACTATGTTTTATTTATAAAGCCTAGAAAATTAAAGTTTGAAAAGAGTCCAGAGGTCATCCAGTTCCTTTCCTAGCCAGTGTAAGATTATTTTCTCTGGCATTTGCTTGGATAGTCTGAAATGCCCCCAGGTGATGATTCTTCACTCTTTCCTAAAGGGTTATAATCCAAGCCTTCTCTCAAATAAAGTAGTATGGGCTTATTTTTTTAATTTAAAAATTGTCCAATTTTTTTCACCTCTCCCTTTTTCTTTCTTTCTTAAGTATTGTTGCTTTAATGCCATTCATGAATATGTCCTTTTTCTTCACTATTAAATGTGTTACTTAATGGTTACTAAGCTGTATTTTGTTTTGCCAGTGAAAACGTTTGGGGATTCCTTCCCCTTTTTTCTCAAACATTACTTTCTCTGTTTCTTTCACTTGGACTGATCTCTGGCTGCCTTCCAATTTATCTGTATCTTTGTGGGAATTAGATGGCTACAGCTAAACTTAATCATTATGACACATTTCTTAGTCAATTTTTATGATCCAGTTCCCACATGCATTTTTTTTTTAATAAATCTGTAATTTGGACTTTAAAAAAAAGTATATTGACGATCAAAATCTTTGACATAGCCTCTGTGTGAACTTAACACCTCTTGTTCAATTCATTTTGACTTTTGTTAAGGGCTTATTAAATTCAAGGCATTTGGCTAAATTCTTGTAGATGCAAAGACAAAAAACAATCAGCCTCTGCCCTCAAGGAGTTTACTGTCTCCTGAGGAATAGTATTGGGATCTTTACACAGATAAATAAATACAAGGATATTGTATTATAATAAAAGTACTAGGGGATTGAAAGCTCTGACAAGTAAGGGGATTAGGAGAGATTTATATTAAATCTTAAAGGAAGGAAAGAATTTTAAGAGATGAATAGACCATTTATTTGAGGAAAGTCAGAAGAAAGACTGAATGCTCAATTTAGGGAATATGAAACACTAGTAGGCCATTTTGGCCAAAATGCAGAGTGCATTTAAAGAAGAAATATGAAATCAGGTAAATCTGGAAAAAAAGGTTGAAGCCAATTTGTGAAGGGTTTATAATGGCAAGCTAGAAAACTGGTATTTTGGCCAAACGAAATAGAAAACACTTAACAATTTTAGACCAGGTCTTTAGAAGAAATGAAGAGGGATGATCTTGGAAGGACAGAGACCATTCAAGAAACTCTTAAGGTAGACCAGGTAGAGGCAATGAAGGCAGAACCGGTGGTTTTGGGGGAGAAAAAAATGAGGGATGTGAAGGATTTTAAGGAAGATAAAATGGATGGAACTTTGCAAACCTATTGAATATAAGTTGGGAAAGGCAAAGTTTCTGAGCTTTCAGACACGAAGATGTTGGTAACTTCAAGAGAAATAGCAAGTCTGGAGGGGGAAAGATTCAGAGGGACATAGAATAAATATGTTTCTAGACTAATAGATTTGAGACGTTAATGAGACAGAGAGATAAATCGGTAGCTGGCAATTCAGGACTTCAATGGAAAAATTAGTGTTAGGTGTGAAGATTTGTTGAATTATCTTCAGAGAAATAATACTTGAGTTCAGGAGACTAGATTAAGTCATGAAGATAGAAAACATAGAGACAAAACAGTCAAAGGGCCCACGGCTGAGACTCAGGAGGCACAAATGCTTAGGAGAGAGATGATAAATGATCAGTGGAATGAAATGAGTCAGAATCTTCAGAGAGGATGCTAATTATGAGATAAAAATGTCTTAGAAGCCCAGGAGGCAAATATATCCTAGAAATTAGAACAGAGGACAGTATGAAAAACTTGACCAAAATTTAAAAATATGAGGACTGAGAAAAGATGAAGAGATTTAGCATTTAACAGATTATAGAACTAGAAGACCTAAAAGACCATTTAGTCCTATGTCTTCATTTGAGAGTTGAGGAAACTGACACCTTGGAAAATTAAGTACTTTTTTGGAACTATGACCAAAGGGCCATCAAACTGTGCATACCCTTTGATTCAGCAGTGTTTCTACTGGGCTAGTATGCCAAAGTGATCTTAAAGGCAGGAAAGAGACATGCACAAAAAAATTGTGGCAACCCTTTTTGTAGTGTCAAGAAACTGAAAACTGAATGGATGCCCATCAGTTGAAGAATGGCTGAATAAATTGTGGTATATGAAAGTAATGGAATATTATTGTTCTGTAAGAAATGACAAGCAGGCTGATTTCAGAGACTTGAAATGGAGAGACTTACATGAACTGATGCTAAGTGAAATGAACAGAACTAGGAGATCATTGTACATGAACAACAGGATTATATGATGATCAATTCTGATGGACGTGAATCTTTTCAATAATGAGATGATTCATTCCAATTCCAATGATCTTGTGATGCAGAGAGCCATCTATACCCAGAGAGAGAACTGTAGGAGCTGAGTATGGATCACAACATAGCATTTTCATTCTTTTTGTCATTTGCTTGCATTTTGTTTTCTTTCTCATTTTTTTTCCTTTTGATCTGATTTTTCTTGTGCAGCATGATAATTGTATAAATATGCATACATATATTGGAGTTAATTTATATTTTAACATGTTAAAAAAAAAAAGAAAATTAAGTGCTTGTCCCAGTTCATACTGATACCAAGAATTCTGTTCAGTTCACTGTGCTAAAAATGTCAAGGATACAAACACAAAATGAAAAATAGTCCTGCCCTCAAAGAGCTTATAATATAGCTAAAGGATCAACATACATATTTATACTATTCTTACACCTATGATTGTTAATATCATGGTCATTTGTGTATATTCCTTATTTCACTACTAGATTATAAATAACCATAGAAATTAAGTTTTTTGAGAATAGGAACTGTTTTATATATTTCTTTGTGTCTCTAACAGTCAGCACAAGGTTGAGAGAAATGATTATTAATAACCAATGATTTGGGGAGATCCTTTTTCTGAAACCCTGTTTAAAAGTTCAGTCTCTTGAAGGAAATTGCTAAAAATGAGATTGAACTTGTTCAAACCTCACTCAGGTGGGGTAGCTTTTGTGTTTTATTCAGATTTGGGTGGGAATAAATTCTTCAAATAGATTGCCCAAGGTCAGGGTTAATTTAGAAACAAATGATGTCATCAAAAATCATGTTCAGTCCCTCACTGTAATAGAATTCTGTATCTTTCTGTATCTTTTAGGCAATCAAAACTGATTGCCATTCCTCTTCTAAAAAGGGCATATAAACTGTGAGCCTGCTGCCATAATTGTCTTTGGTCTCAGAGAGAGATGGCCAAATGGCCATTCTTTTAATTAAAATGCTGCCATTATTAATAAAATGGTTAAATTACCCCAAAATTATATCTCATGAACCTTTTTTAAATACCACAAGTTCTTGCACTAAATAAATAGGTGCTAAATAAAAATTTATTGATTTATCATATTTATTCTCCTTTTATCTCTAATATTTGTGAGAGTTCATTATTGACAAGAATGGTTTAATAAATGTTGAATAAATGAACAAGTGAATGCCTTAAGCATGAGATGGTTTGACTAGAGAGGCATCTTTAATCTTGAGATATATGTTAAAGTTTATATCTTCCAGAAGCAATGGCTAAGTGGTACAAAATCATATTTAGAGCAAATTTTCTCCACCTTTATTGTGTCATGGACCTCTTTGGAAATCTGATGATGGCTAAGGACCACTTCTAAGAATAACGTTTTAAAATACATAAAATAAAATACATAGGGTTACAAAAGATTCTGAGACACACATGCAATTATCAAAATATTTTTTAAAAATTATAGACCCAGGCAATTAGCTAGTGCAATGGATAGAGAGCACCAGCCCTGAAGTCAGGAGGACCCGAGTTCAAATCTGACCTCAGACACTTAACATTTCCTAGTTGTATGACACTGAGCAAGTTGCTTAACCCCAATTGCCTCAGACAAAAAAAAATTATAGACTCAAATTAAGAACCCTTAGATTTTAAAGTAAGTCAGGAGGATATAACTCCTATAACTGACTGAATAACTGCCAGATAACAATCCAATTCAACAGGCCTGTATTAAGTGCTACTTTGAGTCTAACAATATGCAAGGTACTACAATTGATTTTTATACAGAATAGACACAAGCTATATTAAGCCAGACAGCTGTTCTCTGTACATTGGGAGGTACATTTCCATTTTCAGATACATCGATTAGCTAAGTTGTATGTTATTGAACTCTAATAGTACTTAGAGAAAAGCAGAGTACACAAATGCCCAATTTACACTTTGGTTAGAGTAAAATTTAGAGCTCAATATTCTCTGCATATTATTGAAGATATTATTTTTCATACTTTAAAATTATAAATCTAGTGCCAAAATTATACTCTACTTATAAGAAAATAGGAAGAAAGAAAAGAAGTGAGAGAAGGAAGGATGGAAAGAAAGAAAAAAAGAAAAAAAATTTTAACATTTGATATGTGACAAGTACTGTTGTAAGTGCTTGGGTTACAAAAAGACAAGACAGTTTCTGCTCTCATAGAGTTACTTTCTAATGAGGGAAGACAAGAATTAAAAGGTGGGAAGGAACCTGATGGGGCAAAGATAGTCACTGTGTAGAAGAGGCAAATCAGAACTCAAGTCAGGTGGGAATTGTGTGAGAAGCATGACTGGAACTCCTAATGATATGAGCCTTCTGGGCAAAGATTTACCAGACATTTATTCAACTTCAAGGTGGAGACTGAGCAAAGTTATTGCTCATGAGAAGCAAGATCACTCCTGTGTCAGCAAAATGTACTACTTACTTATCCAATGAGCATACAGTCTCCTTTCTTATAATATGTATTCTCACAAAGGGCAGGAATTTTATTTTTGTCTCAGTATCCTTAATACTTAGCCCAATGCTCAGCACATAGTGAGTGCTTAATAAATGCTTGTTGATTGATGATTTACTCAAAGAATTGTGATATTGATATCATAAGTATAATACCTTCTCTGCTTTAGTAAATATAGGTAAATTGTGGCCTCCCAGTAAAATTCTTCACCTTCTGCTGTAGGTGAGCTTCTTCATAGTTAGCTAGGCCGGTCCTTGGATTACAGATAGACCTCACTTAATCTTTCCATCTTAACAGGATTTGCCAGAGCTCAGGATTTACTGAGAATCAGACCTTACTTCCAATGTGTTATAAATATAACACCTTATTGGAAGTTCTATACCATGAAATTATTAAATATTTTATATGTTTCCTTATCTATAAAATGAGGGTAATAATAGCACCTACCTCCCAGAGTTGTTGTGAAGATCAAATGAGATAATTCTAAAGCACTTATCATAGTATGTAGCACACAGAATATACTATATAAATGTTAATAATTATTAGCTATTATATATATATATATATACACACATATATATATGTATGTATTTAAAGTAACTGAATCATTGTCTTTAAAAGAATCCAAGTGACCAAGCTTTTGTTTCAGTAGTTAGAGGATTGAGCTTAAAGTCAAGAAAACTTGGACTCCAATCTTGCTTCAGACATATGTATCCACAGACAAATCATTTAAACTTTGTTTAAATCTCATCTGTAAAATGGGGATAATTATTGTAATATTTAACTTTCGGGGCTGTCAAATTGTATATATACATATAAATAATATATACTGTTTTGCAAATCTGAACACCATACAAAAATTAGATTTTTAAAAATTAGTACTACCATTACCACCACCAACATTACCATCACCACTACTACTACTACTATCACCATTACCACCACCATTATTCTTAGGAAAAATTAGATCATATATCTATAGACAGAAGAAAGCTAAGACAATCAAATTTGACCTCCTAATTTTGTAATAAAGAAGCTAAGATTCAGAAAGGTTCCATGATTTATCCATATATTTAATTATCTGAGATAGAATCCAAATCCAACATTTCTTGATTCCAAATTCAGCATTCTCTTCTGCCCTGTTGCCTTTTGTAATTATTATTACTATTAGTGATGAGGGACTGATACCTGAATTATATGTAATTCATTTAAATTTTTCCTTGCAATGAATGTTATTGGACAAGTCTTGAGTCATGATGTTCGCTGGAGTTCTGTTTAATTACCAGGAGGCCATGCCATTTAGTAGTGTGTTCCATAATTAGTACATTTTATTTCCTAATAGATTTGCGTGAAAAATAGCTTCTGAGTTTGTTTTGCATTCATGATATTGATATTTCACACACTCAGTCAATGAAAATTTTTACAGTTTTTTTTCCTACTACAAACCAAGACAAAATAAGTTTTTCTCTCCAATCTTTATATTATGTTATGGGCTTTTTGAGCTATACTTTATGCTACTTGTTCAATTTTTCTTGAAAGATGGAAAATGCACCAAAAGCTGCTATGCGGTAAGATTATTGTGAGCCTTCTATTTTCGAATATTATATATGTCACAGTCCTGTTGTCAAGCCAGAAGTTGTCACATGGTCATTGTCAGTCAAGCAGTCAGCCCACCTGAGTACTCCAAAAATATATCTAGATATGTTCAATTTGCCACTGTAGTTCAAATTCCATTGTTTATAACATTAACCGTGAGAACTCTGGGTTCTATTCTCTGCCCTTTTAGAAAATTAGTATTAATTATAAAGATTATTATTACTTGCGTGTGTTGGGAAGAAAAGATTAGACGGCTGCTAAGATATTGAAAATATTTTCTCTTATTTTTTTCTCTCAAAAATCGTTTTGTTATACATTAGAGACCTTCTGTAATGTTTAATGTTTTAATTTGCTGTATGCATTTTCAGCTTCAGTATTTGTCATCTTGTTCCAATTTAATGAAAGCTTATTTGGCTATGGTTTTCACTGGAAGGCAGAACACACGTACAACTTTCAGCGGTAATATATATTTTTCCTTTTCTTAGGATATGAACTGCCTTCCAAATTTTTCTATACTAAATGTTGGCAGAGTTATTTCTTCAACATTTGGCTGAAGGCTTGGAATGTTTGAAGCATTTGAAGTGACTGGGATCAATTACTGTAACCTAAAATGGATAACCTTTAAGACACAAAGCCCATGTTTTTCTTAATTATCTCATTACAGGGTGTTTTTCTGTTTGCATGTAGATAAAACTCTGTGCCTGATAAATAGGTTTCATTGTATTTAGTCCTAACTACTGATGATGTCACAAAACTACTGTATTACATATGACATCAAGGTTATGTATGTAAAACATATGACATTTTTCTGGGATAGGAAAATAAAAATGCTTAGATGGGTAAATATGTGATAATCTAACAACCTAACACAAATGTGTCAAGTAACAAAATCATGCATTTGAATTAACCTTTCAAAAATCATATAATGCATATAAGTGTTTTAAAATGCTGATTTTCCAATTAAGGGATTTGGGAGTGTTCTTTGCATCACTTTGGCTACACATTATTTCATTAACCTCAGCCTTTTCTTTTTACACTCTAAAAATCTTTGCTTTCTCTGATAGATATTTATAAGGCATTCTCAAGTCATTTCTTGTTACTTTTATTTATCAGGTTACTGTAAAACTTGCATTGCACTTTGGAGGTAGAAAGTATTACTAGCTTAGAGATTTGACTTTTGATAAATATAAATGTGAAGCAACACTCAGCTGATGATAAGTAGTGTATGTGACCCATGACGGGCAGCTAGCTGTTGTGACGGAAAGAAATATTACGGCTCAAACATTCCCGCTTTTGCTCCAGCGGACTCAGAATAGATTAGCAGGGTACTCTATCAGCTGGGGCTTTTTTTTCCTCTGATGATGGATTAGAGATAAACTCATATGCAAGTTATTCCAGAGTTCCTCTGAGACCTTAGCTTTTCATGAATGGAAAGGTTATTTGTAAATGTTCAACTTTATTTCATTATTTTTCCCATGGAACAAAATTGCTTTACAAAATTTTTAGATTGTCGTGTTTTCTGTAGGATTTTGAAATAATAACTAGCAGTTGTATGGGTTTTAATGCCCTCCTTATTATTTGTTTGTTTAAAATTTTTTTTTACAATTCCTTTAGTGAAAAATGTCTTGCTAAAGGATGGATTGGACATGCAGCTGAAATCAATCTCCAAATGAGAACAGATTTTAGTGAGGCAAGAAGTCTCTCTGCTCATTCAATCCTAAACTCCCTTTGATACAAGGCCAACCTTTGTGCCATATGTGTGGGTTTTTTTTTTTTTTTATATAATAATCAAATAGTGCAAACCTTTAAACATTTTCTACTGAGATCATTTCACATCTGTCTTATCAGAGTAGTTTCCATGTGCTTTTTCCCCACTCCAGGACAGTATTTGAATCAGGATGATTTAACAGCAGATCATTTATTGAGTCACACATTCTTCTTAGGGAGCCATACTTTTATCTAATATGCTTCACTGTGCATTTAACCTATTGAGAAAGGCCATAAATATTAACGTTTTCCTTAAAAACCAAGTATCATAGTATTGCTTCTTTTGACATTTTGGGGGATTTCAGTTTTCTAGTCATCTGCTTAACATTTGTTAGTAGTATTTTTCCCTGAATCCTGTTGCATATTACTCTCTCTCTCTCTCTCTCTCTCTCTTTCTCTCTCTCTCTCTCTCTCTCTCTCTCTCTCTCTCTCTCTCTCTCACACACACACACACACACACACACACACACACACACACACTTAACAAATTACAGATGAAAACAAAGAAAAGAGGTGGGGAAATTTGATGATAAAGTACATTTTGACTAGCTCTGTTTGGAAACCACTTTATCTGTTTACCAACTTGCCTAGCTTATAACTCTTCTTATCTGTGTTGCACAGAGTTTACAGATATTGATTAACAAAGACAAATGGTCAAGGGTCATAATTGGAGGAGATGTCAGAGTCATTTGATAGGTTAGGACACTGGTTTCTTGTTCACCTATTAACATTCTCAGCTTTGAATGAATGACCATTCAGTATCTGGAGATTGCCTTGAACACAATTTACTGACAAGGCAACAGGATGCTCAGTAGTTGTTCTCACTACAATCTCCATTTGAATGCTGAAGTTCAATGTCTCTTTTCTTTCCTATTACTCCGTTCATCACCAAAACTCAGAAAAAGAAACCTACCTTTCAGCTCTGTCTGTACTGGGGGAAGAGGGAGGAGTATAGAATTATGAAGAATATATAAACCTCCTTATTTAATATTTGAAGAAACTGGGTCTAAAAATCACAAAAATAGTAAATATCAAAAGCTAAATTTGAATCCAGTGTCCTTTGATTACAAACACAAAGGTCCTTGTACCACAAACATGCTCTTAAAAGTCCTTTAATCCAATCCTCTCATTTTATGAAAGAGGATATTCAAATATCCAAAGACATAAAGCCCAAGATCATATAAGGAGATAATATTCAAATCTAGAAATCAAAACATTTCTGTAAATCAAATTTCTATGGATTTTATCTGTACATCTCCCAAATGGGTAATAGGCAATACCTTCAAAACTAACTTAATCAGAAACCCAACACTGGGAAGTGGCCTTGTTCCTTTAAATCAATATTGGGAAAGACAAAGAAAATTATAATTAATGATGGCACCAAAGCAGCCTGGCAAAAGGAAGGTGTACATGCTGATCTTGCAGAAAACCTTTTCCCAGAACTTAAGGCAAGTTAGCATTTTTATACCAAGTTCTCATCGGTGATTCCTTTGGTTTACAAACTTTGGGATATAATCAATGACTTTTCCAATGCAATAGAGTTAAATTTAGCTTTGCAAAGTCCTACATTTTGGCTGTGATGCTAATATAATTGTCTTTTGTTGCAGTGGTCATGGTGATGGTTTTTACCAGTATAAACACAATTCACAACAAGAATAATCATGAACCTCTTAGTCCCTGATCTAAAAGAAAACAAAGTAAACTCGACAAAAATGGCCTAAAAGAAATTTCATGTACTTCAACTAGACATTCTATCTTCTGTTTATTTGATTTTATGAAGAATTTCTGTTTCTAGAAAAAAAAAAGAATCATAGATGACATTAATGTCAATACCTCTTTACATATGGTGTCATTTTATCCTCATAACAATTCTATGATGGAGGTACCATTAACCCCATTGTATAAATGAGAAAACTGCTCAGAGTAATTAAGCAATTTCCTCCATCAGATCATAGATACAAAATCAAGTGGGAAGTTTCTAAGTGGTATCCTAGCTGATATTCCCTTATCTGTTTGAAAACAAAAGGGATTTTTTTAAAAACTGAAGTTAATCATTCTGTTTTATTAAGTTCCCATGCTAGGTAATGGAGATACAAATTAAAGAATAAACGTACATTCTGATGGAGAAGACAACATATAGAAATATTATAAAGCATGCATACAAAATTGCATGCAAGCATACACAAAATAGTTAAATAAAAAAAGTGTCTGGAAAAACACAGGAAGTTGGGGGAAGGGGATTAAGAAAGGCATAATATAGAAAGTAGTGTCTAAGCTATATCTTAAAGATAAAGGTTCTGGGTTGGAAGTGAGAAGGAATTGCATGTAGGCATGGAAATGAGAGATGAAACACAATTTGGGAAGAACATAGAGGGAATTTGGGATAGAACACAGACTATTCCTGAGGATATAATATTCAGTGACATTGGACTGATAAGTTGGAGCTAAGTTCTGTGGAGCTTTTAGAAGATAATAAGAAAAGATTTAAGAGACACATAGGCATAGTGGATTGAACATCAAAGACTAAAGTCAGGAAGATCTGAGTTCAAATTCTTCAAGAGATTTGTCTATGTTCTGGGCAAGTAACTTAATCTTTTTTTACTTCAATTTTCTTTTTTACTTTGTAAAATGGTAATAATAATAATAGCACCTACCTCACAGGATTATAGTAAGGATTGAATGAAATATTTGTAAAATACTTTGCATAGTGCTTGACACATAATAGGTGCTTTATAAAGGCTAACTATTATTTTTATCATCATCATTACTATACAGGCCATCCTAACAGTCTTCATGTAGTTTAATGCCTTAGTAGATTAAAACTGACCAAGGGCTTTTGGGACAGCCTGTATTATATCTTAGAGTCAGTAGGAAATTATTTGAGTTGTTTGGTCGGTTCTAGATTCAAGGGAAATTACTTGGGCCACAGAATGTAAAAATGAATTAAAATTTGGAGGATGTTAATAATCTAAGTGGAAAGTGATGAGGGCTTAAACTAACGTGGTAACTGTGTGAGAGAAGAAAGTGAGTTAGCTATAAGAGATGTAAAGATAAAAATTTGCATCTAATAATATCCATTTTTAGGGGATGGAGAAGAAGGGAAAAAAGAGAATTTACATTATAATTGTTTATATATTTAAAAAGAATAAAAAGTTGTACATAAATTGGCAGTTTTATATACAATCATCATTTTTCTATTCTATAATGTTATAGAAATGCTTGTTTTATTTCTTAAGTTCAGAATAAAATAAAACTAAAACTTAAAAAGTACAGATTTGACAACAGAATGGACATGTAGTATGTGAGCAAGTGAAGAGTTCAGATCTTAGCAAGTGCTAAGATCTCATACGTGTGAAACCAGAAAAATAGTAGTAGTACATTATTAAAACGCAACTAAATAAAAAAAGTGTAAGTTTGAAAGCAGTTTCAGAAGAAGGCTAATTAGTTAAGTTTAAACTTTTTAACTTAAAGATGTCTCTCAGCTAGTTTGGAATTCCTGTGGATGATAAAAGACTGAATCGCAGAAGAGAGACTGGGATGATTTAATGTGTGTGTATGTGTGTAAGTGTGTAAGTGTGTGTGTGTGTGTGTGTGTGTATGTATTGAACATCAAGGCTAAACACAGGAAGATCTGAGTTCAAATTCTGCTTCACACACATCTATCTATCTATATCTATATAGATATTTATGAGCCCTCTGCAAAGAAAATAATAATTAAGTTTATGAGAGCTGATGAAGTTTCTGAGAGAGTATAAGGGGAGAAAAAAAAGGCCTAGGGACATGATGCAGGGGAATAGAGAATGTTGTCAGGAAAACAAAAAAAAGTATCCAGTAGGACAGGATGATCAACAGCATTAAATGCATCAGATGAGCAGATAGGATAGCTGAAAAAATCATTGGTAACTTTGGAAGGAATGATGTTAGACCAGAAGTCAGAGTATAAAAAAATTGAAGAATGTGAGAGGATAGAAGGTGGAGGTAGATAGTATGGGAAACTTTTTCAAGGCATTTGGAAGAGAACAGAATAAAAGAAATAACATGATAATTTCTGGGTAGTAGAAGGTAATAGAAGTGGGTGTTTTGTTTTGTTTTCTTTTGTTTTAAGGATGAGAGAGTTGTGCCCATGTTTGAAGGCATCAAGGAAGGAACAGTTATGAACAATTACATAGGGAGAATTTGAAGATGAGAAAAAAAGGAAGAGGGGATGATTGTGGTTGCAGTCTATTGGAGAAGATGGAAGGAGATAGGATCAAATGCAAACAGAGAGATTGTCTGGTCTTTGTAAGAAGAAAGGCTGAGAGGCCAGGGAAAAGGAAGATAGAGTTGAAGATGAAGTCAAGAGGCTTTGAAATTAAAAGAATAGAAGAGGGAGTTTGCATTCACTAGAAGTAAGGGTCCAAGTCCTTAGCTGACAGAAAAGAAAAAAAGGAGATGAAGAGAGCTTGAGGATGAAGGGGAAGATGAAGGATTAGCATATTTTCTGTGGGGAGTGAGATAGGCAATCAATTATAGAAGAATAGAAAAACTTTTTTACTGTAGTGATGACCAGTTGAGGTTGGAGAATGTGAATTTGTAATGTTTTCAGTTAGTAAAGTTGTAAGGCTTCAACCAATTTTGTTAAATGGCTCTTGTGGAGAGGGGTTTGATGGGAGAAGTCCAAGGCTGAGGTTTGGCAAGAGTTAAGGGTTAAGGAATTTAAGAGCAAAGGACAGTGTAGAAATAGATATTATTGGGTTGAGATTGGAGAGGGAGGAAAATGAAGTAAAAGCAGAAAAATAGCCTGAGAAAATCCTGACAAGCAGAGGAATGGAAGCCCTGATGAAGAACAGATAGAGGAGTAAAGTGTAGAATCACGGGAGATTACAGTCAGATAAAAGATATCATAGTTTATTATTAGGGAAGTGGAACACTTTTGAATAATGGAAAGGTTTTGAGGAGATTGAGTCAATGGGCGGTTAGGAAATTTGAGGGAGTTTTTTTGTCAATTTTAAATTCTATTAGAATAAAGACAGTAGTTGGGCAGGTGAGGGAAATGGTGAGATGGATGTTGGACTCCTTAAAAAGGAAAGAGATTAACCCAGAGGTCAATATACTACATTAACATAATTTGATTAGGTAGAAAATTGTGATTGAATGGACTTCAAAATAGAAAGATTACCAACCAGAGAATTTGGAAATGACTAGGGAAAAGACAGAGAGGATCTGCGTTGGTAAACATAGGCCGTTGGAATGTTGTGGAATAATTTGTTGCAATTTTAATAACAATTTACAAGATTGGTAATGCTTAAAATTTTTAAACTCACCTGAGGCATAGTAGTGAGTCTTTATAGGATAGGCCTCCTTTGTTGTTTCCTTAACAGAACTGATTTTGAAATAAAACAGGCTAAAATATCTTGTAGTATTTAAATGATGGTTTCAATACATATCAAAGATGGTATCGTCAAAACTCTTTTCTATAAATGTATTAAAAATAACATCATGAAAATTTTTTCCATATCACCATAAGAGAAATCTAATAACAGTCCAAGTGGGCATGTGGTTTTTAAAAATATCTATTTTTGTTCCTCAAATTCCTATGTATTTAAGAATCAGAATTCCAAAAACCAAAAATTACATATTCATGTATATGGGAATATGTTGAATTTCCTATTCCTATTCAAATACATGTGCACATACATATATATATGGTGGTAATTTGATGAAAGAAACTTAAATAAAAATTCAAAAGGTAAATAGGTAGATTTTGAAAGAATTCTGATTTTGATTTCCTACATGTCACATTCCAAGACTGTGAAACAGTTGCTACCCTTTATAAGTCTGAAGCCAGGCTAGAGATGATTCAGTATTCCTATCCTTCATTCACAGTTTGGCAGACTTGGAGATTCAGTCAAGTGAAATGTACTTTAAGTCCTAAGGTTGATTGGTCAAGAATAAGATTCCTCCTGTAAGACATTTTTTACAAAGGCAAAGCCACTATTCTTTCATAGTTCAAACAGAGCATAAGGAATTATTTTGAAATATAATGATGGTACAGCTGTAACAATAAAAAGGTCCATAATAAATAAAAGATTGTGCATCTGTTTTAGAAGACCTCTGATGGCTATACCTTGCAACTTGCCTCAGGCATGATGCATTGTGGCAAATGTCTTTATATATCTTAACTCTAAGAGCAAATGTACAGTATATTACATAGCTAGGATTGTGTTTATTGTTGCAGAATTTTATGCAATTATAGATACAGTGCGATCTGAAGCTAATTAGGAGAATAGAATGGGGGCACAATATCTTATTAACAATAGAAGAAAAATAGCTTTTCTGAGTATCAGCTGTCTTTCTAAGAGGAGAAAGATCCTTCTAACTCAGTCAAAACTACAATAATACATGTTCTCTATTAGTAGACATGTGTATCCACCCATATTCTTTTACCCCCTTCTACTCAACAACATCCTATTATAAAATGGACTTGAGTCAGTGGAGCACTTTTTTCTCTGAGTAACAATACTTGGTCATTTAGGGACAGGGGTGAGGAACAACAAAGCCAAAACTTGATATTTAGCCAAAACTTTATGTGTTCTAGTAACCTTATTTAATTGTGTTGTTTAATCAATGTTTAGAACAACTTGAAAATAATCATTTAAGTTGATATTTCTCTACCAGAAAAAAATAAGGCTATTCTCATATTCTTTTTTTCTTTCCAACTCAGTGAAGCTTTCTTGGGACTATTGAATGAAAAGCTTCTAAAAATTTTCCAAATGTTTATATGGGGAAGAATCTCTGGATGGTAAACATTTAAATCTTCCCTAAAGATGAGAATTACTCTTTTGCAATTAAGAAAAATCATCAGCAAACTATAAGTAATTAATCAGTTTTTAAAAAGAAATTGTCTTAAGGTTTTGCAAGGGTGAATGTTGAAAATTATCCATACATATGTTTTGAAAATAAAAAACTTTAATTAAAAAAAAAGAAAAGAAATCATATGAATATGAGTGTAATTCTACCTAATCGGAATACAAGGAAACTGGAAGCTGCTTATACTGTATTTCCATTCTTTCTGACATGCTGTATGTGCAGGCAGTAAAACTATCTGATTAAAAGTGCCCGGCTTTTGCTAATGTGAAGAGTATGTCTCTGAAATTGTAGGTTTAGGAGGCTTCAGTTCTCAGAATATGGAGGAGGGGGGAAAACATAATTTATTAATTAAGCCAAGCTGCCCTAAGTGAATTCAAACCTTGCATTGGGACATAAAGACATATACAAGAGACCAGGCAACAAGTTACAGAGACCTGGAGAAAAGAATTTCCCTGTAGGGTTTGACTTCTAACCTCCTTATCAAATTCAGGGCTCTCTTGTAGTGAGAGAATTTTATTTAAAGAACTTACTTAAAACCATAGAATCACAGAAGGGCAAAACTGGAAGAGGCCTAAGAGAGCATCTAGTCTAACCATTTCTTTCATTCAGAAGTGGAAACAGATCCAGAAAGAAGTTAATTGCCCAAGCTCATACAAGTGCTAAATGCAACAGAATACAATGGAAGAAGCTCTGTCTCTGGAGTTTAAGGATGTGAATACTAGTCCCATCTCTAATACTTACTACCTAAGTAATCTGGAATAAATCATTTAGCTTTCCTGGGCCTCAGTATCATAATCTATAAAATGGCAGCTCTTAGTCTATGATCCTATAATCTTTTAAAAAGAATTATTATTTGAACACTCTATTTTAATGAGGTGAGAAGTTTGTTGATTTATGTTCTGGTTTAGGGATGCAGGCCCATAAAATACATGGGTAGCTAATGCTATAATGGTTAGATCCCCATATCTCAAATCAGGTGGACTCATTTTCCTGAGTTCAAATCTGGTCTTAGATTATAAGTGTGCAAGCCTGAATCAATCACTTATCACTGTTTGCCTCAGTATCCTCATCTGAAGAAGGAAATGGCAAAGCTCTGCAGTATTTGTGCCAAGGAAATACCAAATAGAGTCACAGTCTGTGGAACCCAAACCCCAATCCTAGAATCCCAAATGTTCACAAACTCAATATAATTTGCTACCTTCTCTAAGGTTCTCCACAAAACTTTGTTGTTCTGAAGCTTCCTCACAATTTCAAAATTTGTCTCGACAAGTCCCACCTTCTTTTTTAATTCTAAAAATTTCCCACTGTTAATTACCTCCAATTTATCCTGTTTGTACACAGCTGTCTGCTTGATGTTTCCCTAATAAAACCATGGACTCCTTAAAAGCAAAAACTATCTTTTATTTTTCTTGTTTTCCCACTGTTTAGTTGCAATGCAAATTTATAAACTGACTGACTTCATGAAGGAAGTATACAGTGCTGGGCTTGGAGTCAGGATGGCCAATATTTAAATCTAATTTCAGATCCTTAGTTATGAGATCCTAGGCATGTTACTAGGAGGGAGTCTTCCATTCAGATCAGCTTTCCTCAGAGGTTATTGTTTGTCCTTCATTCTCTGAGAAGACCACTGTATCAGGGAGCCATGACATGTAAGTGAATTGGATTTGTTGACTCAACAGCTGATTGATTGATTATGGATCCTGAAGGAATAAGTCAAGGCAAAATTTCAAAACTAGATTACAACGATCCTGTTGACAGAAATAGAGAAATTGAAAAAGGAACTTGGTTAATGGGGAAAGATGAATTCATTATTAGATACATTACTTATGGAGAGATAGCAGGACTTCCAATAGTGATGTCAATGTGGTACAGTAAAAGAAAGGGTGAACCTTGCATCTCAGGAGTCATGTTCATTTTTTTTGGCTCTACCTTTGTGAACTTGAATAAGTCACTTAAACTCACTGGCCTCAGTGTTTCAACTGTAAAATGAGAAAAAGTTTCTAATGGCTCTAGCAACTTTAGATCTCTGTTTTTACATCTCTTAATGAGATATTCTTCCTTTGTTCTCTTTTTTCCTCTGAGTATTTCTTCTTTCCCCTCTTTCTTTTGACTTTATTTCTCTCAATGAGATATTATTAATATTAATATGAGTTGTTATTTCAACAAAGTCACAAATCTGGGCCTCCCAACAGAAATATAAACTGTTTAAGAAAATTTTTATGTTTCTTATTCATTTTTAAATGGATGTTTTTATTCTCTACCACTAGAAAGCTAAATTGCTGCTTTTTAAAAACTTGTCTGTGGCCCTTAATTTTTTTCCTATCTATTCCCCTAGAAAAAGACTCCTCCTTCCACATACACAAATATATACATGCTTGTTTCAGTTCTATCCTCTTATTTTCCATATCAGAAAATTGAAGCCCTGCAAATTTAATCATCAGTCAAGACCATACATCTTGCTAGTGGGAAAATTAAGAAGATTTTCTTAATTCTTGAATTCTTGAAGCTTTTGATTCTAATACTTTTTCTGGACCTTAAACAAAGACTGTGAGAAAAGACCATCTGACATTCAGAACAGCATCTTAAAAACAAGAACAAAAACAACAACAAAAAAGAAATATAGATTGTCTACATTTTGACCTTTAATCTATCCCTAGTAGAAGTTGAGGCATATTCTCCCTTATTTCCCCTACTCCCAGATCTTCTTTATATATTTTCTTCATCTATTATAATGTAAATTTATTGAGGGCAAAATTGTTCTTGTTTGTTTGTGTTTTTTAGCATCCCAGGTTTACCACTGTGCCCTGTAAACATTCAGTGTTTAATGACTAGTTGGTCTATCTGTCCATTCATTCATCCATTTAGCTAGCTAGCTAGTTAGCTAACCAACTATGTTTACATTTCTAAAATTTCTCAATTTTATAATCAAGAATTTAAAATTAACACCATTGGTTGTGATTAATTTTCCAAATACCAGACACTAATAGAGTGTCTTTCATTGAGAGTTTATTGAGTTTGAGATGATGGCTAAAGTAGTAAGTGTAAGATTATATAAAATTACTTGAACTTTTAAAATACTATTTTTTGGACTAGTAATTTCATTTGTATGTGGATTTCCTAGTAAGGAAATTCCATCCATCCACATATGTGTATATGTATATGTATATATGCTGCTAAACTAGTATTTATAGTGTTAAAGAAGTGCCTAAGATATTGAGAGGTCAAGTAACTTGCTGAGGGTCAACATATGTGACTGATAGATATTGAACCTTGGCCATTCTGACACTGACAGCTTTCAATCCAATATTACATGATACTTTGCCCAAAAGGCCAATTTTCAAAGCATGTTTGCTGTTATCTTTAGTTTGTTTTTTTTCTTTAATTCAAGATATATACTACCATTTGTACCATCTAATAAATTATTTATTTAGGCTATAGCAAATAAATATTTCATATGCAAAATCTGGGGTTCATGTTTCAAAAGGGAAAGGTCCCAAACTTAGATATGTAAACAGGCATTAAAAAATGAAAATGTCTCTCTTTGCATTGTTGGCACACATGTATTTGAGCTGTAGTGATGAATATTTTTTTATTATAGCTTTTTATTTACAAGATATATGCATGGGTAATTTTTCAGCATTGACCCCTCTGTCCAACTTTTCCCCTCCTTTCCCCATCCCTTCCCCCAGATGGCAGGTAGACCAATACATGTTAAATATGTTAAAGTGTATGTTAAATACAATATATGTGTACATAAGTAATGAATATTTTAAAGAATACTCTTCATAGTCATAGTTTGACCATAGTATGATGAGAAAAATTTTTCCCAATCATTTGCAAAAAATTCCTCTTATGACTTTATCCTTACACCTTTATACATTTCAGGTGCCTTCCTAGGGAAAAGTCTCTGATATAAAAATGTTTATTGTTGTAAACCAACATGGTTGTAAAAACCAACATTTGGTTAATTTGAAATACAGTAATTAGAAGATTCAGACGAGAAACTTTTTGAAAACAAATTAAGAACTTAATCGGGGCAGGAGAAAGTTTATAAGTCAGATGTGGCCATTTTCTAGTTGTATTCTGATATCACACCCAAATATATCCATTTGGGGTAATTATAACATGTGTATGAGTATGTATACGGCACATGTAATATATATATATATATATATATATATATATATATATATATATATACATGCTTTATATGTGTACTCATATATTTTAGATACCATTGTAGAGCCTATTAAATGCTGAGTGGCTTTCAAGAGCGGTAATTAGATTGGAAAGAATCATTCTAGTTCACTTCCATTAAATTTAATGTAGAAAATAAACCACTACCCAATCAGAACATAAAGCATTGATGCTGAATTTAAATTTTGTCACTGATTTCATTGAAATTTGATGGAAAAGTCAAAATATGCATTCAGTATATTTCAGGTGACATTATCACTAGAGATTGCCTTTTTATCTCCTTAAAAGATTTTCCTCTTGATCTTGCTTCTTGTTGACTTTGTCAAATAATAAATGAAGAATATGGTGCTGTGGACATAACACCAGATTAAACATAAGAAGCTAAGAAGGCCTGGTTCACAACCTGTTCACAACCTTGGATAAAACCACCAGCTTTTCTTTTCCTTAATTGCTTTATCTGGAACATGAGGAGAGATGGGTCCCTTAAAACTTTTATATGCCAAAATAATAACAATAGCTAGCATTTATGCAACATTTTAAGGTTTGTAAAACAGTTTACATATGTTATCTCATTTGCTCTTCACAACTCTATGAGATAGGTATTATAACTATCACTATTTCACAGTTGAGGAAATTTGAGTTGACAGAGGTTCAGTGAAACATCCAGACTCATAAAATTATTACATATCTAAAGCAATACTCCAACTCTGTTTTTTCTGACTCTTAAGTTCACCCTTCTACCCACCGTTTTAACTTTGCACATCCTAGTTACTTCTTAAGCCAACTTTAAAAAGTTCACTGTTAGGCCTCTCTTCTTTCCACATAAGACACATGCATATATTAAGATTTTTCTCTCAGAATTCTTCACTCTTCTGTCATCTTCTCTTCTTAAAGATACATTTGGGGGGCGGGTAGAGATATAAAATTCTTAAATCCCAAGATTAGATGTTCTTGCTCCATATGTATTTAAAGCAGTTCAGTTTTCATCATGGTCTCTTGGCTTAAGCACTGCCCAAAGAAAGTACAGACTACATGAAAGGAAAAACTACTGTGAGCTTTATTCCTTGAGTGCCTTAGAAAATACAATATTGACTAGCAATTTTTCCTTTTCAGGTTCCAAGGTAATCGTAACAAGGCATCTTTTAAGAATAAAAAGATTGATCGGTTGTTTCTAAACTTTTCCTCCCAAGATCCATAGGAATTTCTCTCTCCTGTTGCTTCATAATCCAAATTCTTCCCAGGGTTGTTATAACTCCTCCTCCAATGACCAAAAAATGAAAATTAAATGAATCAAGAAGAGATAAACAATATCTAGAGAACCCTTTGTAATGGTATTGACACCCTAGGGTGACTAAGCACCATCCCACTGAGCTCCAGATTGCCAAGGCTAACCATGGTTCCCAGGGAGATGAATATTCCTTCCTGCTGTCACTGTTTTTCTGCACAGGAGGTAAACACAACCCAAACAGCAGGTAATATTAAGAAGTCAATGTAAATAGTTGAGGTCTCAAAGAGGTCAACAACTCCAGGAAACTCCATTATCAGCCCTGCAGGTGCTAAGTTGAGATCCCATTTCTCCTAGTAAAAGCAACTCAGATTTCTCCCCAATGTTGCCTTTGGATATGCCTGTGAATAACAAAGCTCTCTGTCCATAGATAATACTTTGCCAACAGTTCAGCGTGTTTGGCATTAATACTTGGGGTATCAATGAATCCTAGGATTACAACAGATCTCTGAACTTCAAGTCAGTCAGTAGATATTTATTAAGCTCCTACTATGTGCCAGACACAGTCCTAAAATAAGCCTGGGGATAAAAAAAAAAAGAGGTCAAAATATAGTTTCTGCCCTCAGGAAGCTTACAATTTTAACAGGAGAGACAACACGTATGGGATAAATAGGAAGTCATTAAGTGTGGGAAGGTACCAGAATTAAGAAGAATTGAGACAGGCTTTCTGTAGAAGTCAGGAGTTTAATTGGGATTTTAAAAAAGCCAGGAAAGCCAGTAGATGAAGATGAGAAGGGAAGAACAAGTCAGAAGACATGGGTGTTGTTTGACCTTAAAGGAAACCATTTAAAACCTTATAGTCTCAGTCTCCACTTCTATATAACAGGTTATTGTGAGGAAACTGGACAGTATGTAAAGTTGTGATATTGTACATTTCTGGGCCTCTTCATGGTGAAGCCATAACCAGAGTTTTCAGGACATCAAAGAGAACTACAAGGACCTAAAGTACCTTGGGATGATATTTTGGGTGTTTGCAATCTTTTTTTTTTTGGACATATATAGGTGTGTGATTTAAAATTCATGTTTAAATTTCAAAGGTCCCAAGCAAGGGAATGTCCCTACAGGCCATCCCATATTCATGGTGAGGACCTTTGTCTTATTCACTCCCAAGAAAAGAGCAGTTTTTGTTGAACTGATGCTTTCATGTTTTGTATAACACATTTAAATATAAGTTCTTTGAGAATAAGGATGTTTCATTCTTTGAATTTGTATCCTAAGTACCTAGCCAGAACCTAGTGCATTGTAAACACTTAGTACATGCTTGTTTACTGCTAATCATGTTTTCATATGTTTTAAGGGCTTACTGCATGCAGAGTTTTGTGTTTGTGAGATTCAGAGTTTAAAAAAGATGTCATCCCTTACCTTATGAAGTTTTCTACCTACTAGGGTATAAAGCACTAACACAAAGAGCTAAATATATTACATGATAAGAATTGCACTAGAGAATTGTAAAACAAAGTGCTTTGTGAGGTCTGTGTGGAAAGTCATTGTCTACTAGAAAGCTCAAGAATGGCTTTGTAGAGGAGGTTCTATTTTCAATTTATCCCAAGGGTATTTAGTTGGTGGCAGGGCTGAGACAATGGAGAAAAAAAGGAGAAAGGTGTTCAAACAGGTGCTGGGGGTAATGAGACAAGGAGTTGATGAGAGTAGATTGGATGTATTGTCGATCAGCAATGAAAGCCCAGATGAGATTATAGAACATAAATTTGCAAAGTGAGATCAGCTCCACTTCTTGATTTTCTCTAGATATACTCAGCAGTTCTAAAGCAGGAATGGAAAAATCAAATCATGAGACCTCTTCAGGGAGCTGGTCACAGATGGAGTGACCGGAGATTTTACAATAGGAGCTAGTGAAAAATTTTAAGTCATCAACAATGGGGTCAAGACTGAACATAGACACAAGTAGAAGCAGAGTGGATAATTAGGTCTGGGCCAATATAGAGAGCAAGCCAAGAGACCAAGTTACCATAAAGAATGTTTGTATTTATGAGCAAATGAAAGAAGTAGAAAGATAGGAATCTGGGAATTTAAGAACTGAATTTTCAGGTTCTGAATTCTAAGAAATAGTCTAATTTGGATCATAAATTCAGAATAAGAAGGGGCTTTAGTTATCTTTGAACCCAATTTCCTTGTTTTGGAGAAGTGAAATTGAAGTCCAAATGTATTGCTACTTAGCCCCAGAGAGATGGTAAAATCCAGTATGTTTTTCTAACATGGAATAGAACAGAAAGTTGCAGGAATTAAGATGGAGGAATTAAAAGGTCAAGTCATTATAGAAATTACTAATATGAGTTTTGGAGTCTCTGAGGATAATAAAAGAGTATGAAACAGAGAGCAAGGCTATGAGCCAGGTACTAGTCTCTCCCTTCTTTAAATTATCCTCCCCTACACTGCTGTCAAATCAATATCCTTAAAGCACGTATCTGACTGTAAAGCACAGATCTGACCATTTCACCATTCTTCTCAAAAAGCTTCCCTGTCACTTACAGAATAAAACATAAGTTCCTCTTAAATGCCTTAAAATCTTTCACAAATATGGCTCCAACTTGGCTCTTTTACACAATGAATGATTCAGTCCAATTCTAATAAACTGATGGAGAAAGCCATCTGCATCCAGAAAGAGTACTGTTGGGATTGAATATGGATCACAATCTAGTCTTTTTCACTTTTTTGTTGTTGTTTGCTTGCTTTTTGTTTTATTTCTCATTTTTCCTTTTGATCTGATTTTTCTTGTGCAACATGATAAATATGGAAATATATATATAGAAGAATTATACAAGTATAACATATATTGGATTGCTTGCTGTGTGGGTAGGGGCTTGGGATAAGAGAGAAAGAAAAATTTGGAACACAAGGTTTTTCAGGGGTAAATGTTGAAAACTAAAATTATCTAAATAAAAAAACTATTATTTAAAAATATTGCTCCAACCTTCTTTTGAAAATTGATCATATGAGCACAAAATCATAGTCACACTAGTAATCTTGATGTTTTTCAGGAACTGCATTCCAAATCCTAACCCTGTGCTTGAGTACAGGCTGACCCCCCCCCCCCCATGCCTAGAATTTTCTAGATCCTTTGAAGGAATCAGGTCAGATGCCACTTCTGATACAAGGACATTCCTGATGCCCCCACTTATTAGTCTCCTTCCCTTTAAGAAATAACATTTATTTGCTATTTCCTTACAAGTTCTCTTCTGTCCCTATAAATTTCTTGGGGACAGACTTTCATTTTTTATTTTTATATCCCCACCACCTAACCCCAAAACTATTGTAGTGTAGACACTTTATAAATGGGAACTGAATAGAAAAGAGAAAGTTAGGACAGTCATCAAAAGCAGTGCTTCTTAACTTTTTTCACTTGAAACCCCTTTTCACTGGAGAAATTTTTACACAATCCCAGGTATATAGGTATAGATATGTAAAATTGGTATACAAATAAAACATTCACTGATAATAAATCATAATTTCATGATCTCAACTTTCAATTACATGACCTCATATATAGGGTCATGACTCACAGTTTAAGGAAATTTTGATCCAAAGGTGGCAGTAATATGGAAGGGAAGAGAATATGAGATAGAACAGGAAGTATGCATTAACTTTCTGAGTGCCTGAACACTGATGCCTAGAGGTAGTCTTTAAAATCAAGTAATCGTCTCTCTATTATATCTAAAAAGAAGTAATCCATTACCCATGCTCTACTTGTGTTTAGCCACAACAAAAATGACTTTCATTTCCCTCTTCATCCAAATCAGTCTTTCGGTTCCCATTTAACTTCTTCCCATTTGTAAGCTTACTGAAATGTGGTCTATTTCTCCTCTCTGCAAATCTATATTTCTCCCTTCATTCAAAAAATCTTCACAATTCACCCATTCAGTGAAGTGTTCCCACACAAATACTACTTGAAACTCTAGTTCCTTCCATTCAGCTTCTCAATGATTTCTTGAACTTGAACTTATATACTTTGAGATTGAGCTTAACTCTACTTTCCCAAAGCCTCCTACAACTAGTACTTCCTCTTATCAAGCCTTTGAGTTCCTGTTGTACTGACAAACCATGTTATATGTACATCTTGATGTTGTATTATATGGCTTTGTTTTATATTATTTCATGATATTTGCCCTATTTTCCCAGAGAAAGTATTAATTTCTTGAGTGAAGAGATCATACCTGATGCTTCTATTTTCTCCACCCATCACCTAGAACAGAATAGTTAGATGGTAAATTCTTGATTTATTGATGCTTTGTTCTTTAAAAATATATCAAGATAAATAAAAAGATGAATAGAAAAGATGAATTTAAATATAGCTTCAAAATAGTCTCTTCTTTAAATATGAACAGAAAGTATTTTTTTCAACATTGTCACCTTCTAACTCGTTGCATTTATTTCAGCAATAGACAAACTTAAATTTTGGTAAGGAGTCCAGCATGATAAACCATACTTAGATTTCCATTCCAAAAACATATTTTTTAAGTAAGTCCAAACTGCAAATCAGAATATTCAAGATGATAAACAATTGGAATTATACTGTGCATGAATTTTATGCTAAACTTCATTGAGTTTAATATTATCTTAAAATCAAAACAAAATAGGCAGACATTTTGAAATCCAAAATTAGGGCAGTCTCAGATGAATAAATCCCTGCTCCAGAACATTAGTATATTTGCTCATTCTTTCAAGCATTCAGTAAACATTTATTAATTGCCCGTTGTGTGCATAGTACCATGATAGATGCTGGAGCAGATTTGAAGCTACATTTTAAATGATCTGTGTTTTCTGCCCTCAAGATATTTGTAATCTGTAATGTATAGCACAGCTAGTCTTCTATTTAAAAACTGGTTATGATCAGTTCAACTCAATACCACATATAGCATTTGTTATGTACATGGCACAAATAACTTTCAAATGTTGATTTGAAAGCAAGTTGTTTGGAGCTCAGCAGCCATGGGAATTATGTTAATCAGATAATTTTGAAGAAAAATCTTCACTCTCAGCCAGTATATTTTTAAATGTTCAAAATTGCTAATAATTGAGACAAATTTAAGCAACTTTAAAGTTCTATCTCACATCCATCAGATTGGTAAAAATGATAAAAGAGAAAAATCATAAATTTTGGAGGGAATGGAAAAAAAAGCAGACATGCTGATGAAATCTTCACAGAGCTTGTGATATGGCCTAATAAGTCTAAAAACAGTTTGGTCCTACGCTCTAAAAGTCATTGGACAATGACCCAATTATGAACCTTTGACCCCCTATAAGACCCATACTCCAAAGAAATCAGAGAAAAAGAATAAGGACTTCTATGTATAAAAAGAAATATTTGTAGACGTTCTTTTCCAAAGTGGGCAAATTTATATTTAATTTATAAAAATTAATTTGTAAAAATGCAATCTATGTATAAATTTTTAAATAGAAAAAGAGTTCCCAAAAAGTCTATTTCCCAAAAATATTTGTGTTCCTAAAAAGTCTATTTCACTCATAATGTACCTGAAATACAGCAATAATAATATAATATAATGCAGTATAATAATAACAATTTCCTCCCCCATACCTAACCATCATTTTAAAAAATTATCCATTTAGGGACATACCTCTTCTTCTACCTATTACCTGTGTGACTTAGTTAGACAAATTTATCTGGGACTAGACAAATGACCATCTATAAATCATATGGTCCTGTGAGAAGAAAGACTGAGGCAGAGAGAAGACAGAGACATAGAAAAACAACAAATAAGGAAAAAAAAGGAGTTGCATGTGTAGCATTGTAGAAGGCAACTCCTTTTTTTTCCCTTATTTCTCTGTTGTCTTTCTCTATCTCTGTCTTCTCTCTGCCTCAGTCTTTCTTCTCACAGGACCATATGCTCCAGGGGCAGATCTCACTATTGAAAACAAGAAACGATCAACCATCTTTGATATGGAGGTCTCAACTTAGTCATGGTGTAGTGAATTTGTTCTCCTCCTTCCCCATATATTTAATGAGCTCTGCAACATGAAGCAAGTTCCTCTGTTTCCTCATCTAAAAATGAAATTCTGTGGTTTTTAAGGTCTCTTATTAAATGTTTGATTATATGAAGTTTCTGGTACCCCGAATGGTAAGGTGGGTGATTCTTGGCACTAGTCACTTACTAGCTCTTTACAATTGAATAACAAGAGATGCCTATTCCTGTAACACAATTTAAATTGTCTATAACTAAATCTGTTGTTCCTTAAATATTCCAAACTGAGGAACAAAGGACATTTGTCGTGGTGAGGGAACAGGAAGAAAGAAAGAAAGAAAAAAAAGCAAAATCTGGTACTCCTACCCACACACCATTTTGCAAATATGGATCATTTGTGAAATGAGTGTTGGTAACCTAAGGACTATATGTTCTACATTTTAAGGCTTGTTGTATTAAGGGTATGACATAATGAGTATATAATAGGTACATGATGTCTGTGAAAAATGAAAATTCGCCATAGCTATTGACTTCCTCTCTAGGAACATCTGTACTGTTAATTTGACCCTCGTGTCAGAGTTGCCCATGGTATAAAGGACTGAGGTTATTTTTAGCGTGTGGCTCACTGCTTTTGACTTGAGCCCCTATCCAGAAATTTGGGAAATTTCTACTAGACAGCCTGTTATCTTGGTTTTGATCCCATACTTGAAAGTATACTACTTGTAATATAAAACAAAACATTAAAGTAATAGAGAAAAAAGTAAAATAAAATAGCTATTTCACATGGTGATATCATCAATTATCATCGATTCAATACTAATATCTCTGTTGATAATTCTCACATCTATTTATCCAACTCTAATCTCTGTCCTAACCTACAGATCATATAACCGGCTGTCTTTTGGACATCCCACAGACATCTTAAATCTCATGTCCAAAACTGAACTCAGTATCTTTTTCCCCCAGACCCTTCTCTCTTCTTAATTTCCTTATTATTATTCCTGCCATCTTCTCACTCCCCTAGGCTCTTAACTGAAATTATATCCTTAAATCTTTACTTCCTTTCCCCATCTCCCTATCCTCATTTCTAATCTCTTGCCAAGTCTTAGAGAATTTGCCTTCACATCTTTCTATATGCATCTTCTCTCTCTGATGTTGCCACCACTTTGGTTCAGTCCTCTATTACCCCATGCCTGGACTATTTAGTTGCTCTCCCTGCTTCAAGTCTCCTCATTCCCATCTACTCTTAACTTATCTATCAGACTGATTTTCCTAAAGGATGGAGTCTGACCACATCACCCCTTCATTTCATTTAATAAACTTCAGTGGCTCCGTATTGCATTGAGAATCAAACATGACATCTTCTGTTTGGTTGCTAAATAAATTCATAACATGATCCCTTCACACCTTTTCAGCCTTCTTATGCTTCATTACACTTAAGATAGACTAATCATTGACACTGGTTTTCTCTCTGTTCTTCTTCAAGACAAAATATTTCCTGACTCACGGAATTTTCACTGACTTTTGCCTATATCTGGAATTCTCTCCCTCCTCACTTCTGCCTCCTCAGTCCTATTATCTATAAGTAGTCTTTCCTGATTCTTTTTATTTCCAATTTATCATATCCTGTTTTGCATATATATATGTTTTTTCATATATATATGCAAGAGAAATTCTCTGTTTCAAGAAACTCACAAACTCTATCTTAGTTTATATATTAGTTTGTGAGTTTCTTGAAATAAGAAGTTTCTCTTGCCTTTGTTTGAGTGTACAGTGTTCAGCACAAGCTTGTCACTGCCTAATACATGCTTATTGACTTACTGCCTGATTTTTATATTTTCAAACTGAATTAAAATTCACCATTTGCAGCAAAATCTCACACTGTATTTCCTGTGAGAGCTTTTTTTTTTATCATGGGGTTCCTCCTTTAGCAGATTGCTATTCCCATTCTTCTCATTTTCTCATCTTTATTTCATCTTCTCATGACCATTAGTGACCATGTTTTCTCTCTCCAGTTATCGTTTACATTAACCAGGAGATGATCCAAAAAAGTCTTCACCTGGCTTACAGTTCTCTCCAAAAGACCTCACATATCTAGCATTAGACTAAGTACTCAACCCAGTTGAGTTGTTATATTTGGAAAAGGCATTGTCTTCCTTTCTTGATGTTCTTTTGTATTTTCTCTCCCATCATCCAGCTTTGAGAAATTTCTTATCAACTGCAGACCTTTTGTTCAGTTCAATTTATTTCCATTTAATTCACCAGGTTGGTGGCACAGTGTAGCACCTGACCTGGAGTCCAAAAGATATTTCCTTGAATTCAAATCCAGCCTTGGAAGTTTACTAGTTGTGTGACATTGGACAAGTCACTTATACCTATCTGCTGCAGTTTTCTCATCTGTAAAACAAGCTTAAGAAGGAAATGGCAAATCATTCCAGTATTTTTGCCAAGAAAACAAGAATCAAAACTGAAATGACTAAACATCAATTTTGTTAAGTGCTTACACATTTCAAGGCATTCTTCTCAGGACTGGTGATACAAAGAAAAAATAAACAATCCATCCATGCCTTCAAAGAGTTTATATTATACTATTCAAGTAGAATAATATTCTTCTTGGATCCATTTTGGGTATAACCAACCTTTGCACAAGAGAATACTTGCAGTTGACTTAAGGTACAAAAAGCAATAATTCTTTAGATCTCAAGCACATTGAGAATAAAGGTCATGTACTTTACTATATTTCACATTTTCTTTCAGTCCCTAGCACAACATTCTGCACAGAGTGGTTACTGGATAAATATTGATGATGATAGTAAGGATAGTCATCTTTTCAGGTCTACCATGTTTAATTTGGAAATACTTTTTTCACTTTTTATTCTACATGTATTTTTAATCTGATTTGGTACTTTTCCTCAATTAAATACATTGTTGGGTCCTAGTGGATGTAAACCGTGAGCAGAGAATGCAGATTCAAGGGGAAGCACCCAAAATGAGAAATCTATTTTCTTTTTTGTCTAAAGAGGAATATTTCTATATTTACTATAGCTTGCTAGTGATTAGCTCTTAACTGCCATGCTGCCCCAAGGATAAGTAGGGTATTTTATTCACTTAAAATGAATTTTTGAAACTCTGATATAATTAATGAAGTCCATGGAAAATACATATGTAAAAACACATTATTATGTTTATGTTATTATTTATTTAACAGTAATTTATGTTATTAATATAGAATATATTGCATGCGTGCACACATACAAAGAGAATGAACATATGAAAGAAGAGAAAAGACAAGGAGAAAAAGAACCAAAAATGAAAGGGAAATTCCATAAGGAAATGTCAACATGGCATTTTTTAATTTCAAAGACTGTAGGAGTAAGTGGCATTTGAAGATTCACTGTGATCTGTATTAAAGGGTATGCTATATCATGATATGATAGGATACCTGATATGACAGCCTGAAGGATTTCCTATTCACTTACCTTTAAGAATGAAAAAAAAAAATCTTTCCCTTAAAATACGTTAAAATTACCTGACACTGTTCTTTCTCTTCTCATCCACGTTAGATGATGTTTACATCCTATTGCAGAGTTGCAGGTATTTGATTCCATGAAAATACAAAATAGTGAATACCTGAACTGGAAAACTTACATTTTCAAGATTATTTATCTTTATTTACTGTGTTTATGTAATTTTAGTGATATTTCCCTTATCTTTATTGCATGCCCAACCATATTTCAGAAAAGGTTTAAAGGAAGAGAGTTAAAAAAAAAAAAAAAAAAAAAAAAGATGTTAACCTGCCCTGAGCCAGACCAGCTGTGGACATTAATACCTTGTCTTATCTTAAGCCTTGACCCAGTGGTCAAGAGCTTCTATCTTCAGTTTGTCTCCTAAATCTTCATTTACTTACAGCTTGCTGACAACTTGCCAGTCACCAGGCAGGCACCACAGTCTAGTTACATTATAAGAAACTGTTCTTTGAAGACATAAACCCGTGTATGGATCTATAGCAAGTAATTTCTTTATAGTAATTCTTCTGTAAACAGCAAATATTTCAATAAAGGATTTTTTTGTATTAAGCTACTTGATGTATCATTTCAACTAAATTTTTATTTATATTCCTGTAATCAAGTCTTAATGTGCTAATATGTAAAATACACTTAAAACTAAGGATGTTAATCAGGTAAGACAGTACAGGTATACTTTTGAGCACTGTTCTCCCTGACTAATAGAAAGAGTAAATCAGTTTGCAATGCAGAGTGCATAATAATATACCGAGGAACCTGAAATTTAACAATCTACCAATAGTAATCAAGACTTCATTATGTACTATTTAATTGAGGTAAAAACTATTTAGCCTAAGTCATGACCATTTTCAGGAATTGCATACTAACAGGACCCCAGAAATAGGTTTGGTGCCCCTAAAAATGGTCCCTGTAAATGATTCCTTTCAGGAGTGATTTGGGTCTCTCCAAGTGCCCAAAAATCATCAGAGCCCTAACTTCATTGATTAATACTTAAAAATAGCAGTTGGAGATATTATCTACTACATTACCACAAGTCCCAAAGACTCATGAGACTCCCTGTTTATTTCCTGGAAAGTTTTTTTTTTTTTTTGGCACATTCTCTTGTCAGACAAGAAATACTATGTAACTTAATGTGTTTTCCTTTTTGTTTTTAATTTCTAGGAAACCTCAATCCAGATTCAGTGTCCAATTATAGCAATTACTGTATCTTATCTCAAGTATGTCTGGTAATATCTACTCGCCTTGGTCTCTTTTCTGTTTTTTGTTTTGTTTTTTTTTTTTATCCTTAATTGTCCTGTTTTACATTAAGCTTAATCTTATAAAATGCCTCAAATCCTTCTGGAAGTAAGTAAGCTATAATCTGGATATCTAGGTAAAGACATACACATATTCAGAGGAACTATTATTATTTTGTGTGTAAAAACTGTAAACTTTGCAGAAGAGGAGAGGTTTGAAAAGGTTCTGACTATAAACTTTTGACTCATATGGTTGCAAATGGTAAAAAGCTTTATTTTTAAATTAGCATGTGTTAGTTTTGTAACAATAATTGCAGAAGGTTTCTTAGTAATAAATAGCCTTTAGTATGACTTGGCACCATATGAAATATAAAAATCTGATCGCAGGCTGACTAGAGATCAAAGTAACAGATTGTCATAAGAACATGTATCCAATATTATATTAACATGACTAACTCTTTGATTAAATATGATTACTTCCAAATCCTAATTTAAAAAAACCTTTTTTTTAGGATTTGATGTGAGGATTTTGAGGACCTAGATTTTTATACAATCTGTGAAGCAAATGCCCAGATTTTAAATACACATAATATACATATACACATATATAAAGTATGTACTATATGTCTACATATATATACACATACATTTTCACATAATATGCAGAGAACACAAGAATGAGAAGTTTCATGGAAAGCAATAAAGATGTAGTGAAAAAAATAGATATCCTTCTAAAATTTATTTTTGAATCCTCTATTAATCTGATTGTTATGATACTAAGAGAAAATATAAAACAATTTTTATCCTTTCAGCTGGATTCATTTGTGCCACTCCACTAATTTTAAACCTTTGTCATTGTCTAAGCTGGTGGGTAAATTTCCTGCCATGAGCACTAATTGGTGACACACTATTAATCAGTGTACCATTGCAAAATATTCCCGTGGCCATTAATTCTATTTTTTCTCTATGAGCTTATAGATTTCAGATCAGGATTTTATAAAGGGAAGAAAGGTCAGCCTTGTGTTCTGACTTTAACTCTCTGTTTTCTGACCACAGAGATTTTCAAGCATGATGGCACATTTGAATGCTTGGTTGTCTCATCATTCTGGCACTGTTGTCTTGGGTGCCAAAATGGAATGCAGAATTTCAAATGTCTGAAATGTCTGAAATGTCTTTTGGCAGGAGAAGAGGCTATTTCATCTTTTATATTCCTAAGAACTCTATTGTGTTGAGAACTGAATTAGTGCCCTACAATTACTTTGCTCTGAAGTTTGGAGGAAATAATATACATTTGTTCACATCTGAGGCTTTTAACCAGAAGCTAGATTTTAAACTTTTCCTCTTACTAGTACCAATTTTCATGTATTCTTTTACTTGACTTTATATGTGAAGTAGACAAGGATGAAAACAGTAAGATTAAATATAAAAATATAATGAAAAATGTTAAATAACTGAATAGAAACTTTAGAATGAAGATACTTCTATTTTCACATGTGAAAACATACATTTGTAGTCACACACAAGAGCAGTATTTATGAGTGCTGTTTCATGATAGGAAATCAAAAGGACTAAGATGAATTCCAAGCTCTGTTATCTCTAATTTTTAATGGCCCCAGACAAGTCACTTCACTTCTCATCTAAAAAATGAGAGGGGCTGGAGTAAATTATTTTAAAGGTTCCTTCAATAGTTCAATTCAACAAACATTTTGCAAGTATACATTATGAATTAGACTGGGTGATAAGCACTGAGGTCACAGTCTGAGAAACACCTGTCCATGAGTCTACTTATACTCTTTTTTTTTCTTTAAAAGTTCAGCTAAGATGGAAGCTAGTAGACAGAGCCTTCCCTGACCCCCCATACTTGTCAGTAGTCTCAAAGGGTCATAAGATATTGAGTTACAGCTGAAAGAGACCTTAAAAAGCATTTAACCCAACTTTCCCATTTCACAGAATGGGAAACTGAGGTCTAGAACAATTGATTTTGAGTCCAGAAGACAAAATTATCTTCAGATGCTAGCTAGCTGTGTCACTGTGGGTCTATATGTAAAATGAGGATTATAATAGCACCAACCTCTCAGGTAAGGATTAAAATGGAGTGTTTGTAAAGTGCTTTGTAAAGGGTAAGGTACTATATTATAGATTGTTATTATTTATATATAAATAAAAATAAAATAAAAATGTCATTATAAAAACAAAAAATTAAGATAGTAACAGAAGTTGGCTATTACTAAAGGCTAATAACTCCAATACAGTACATTCCCATTGTATTATTCAGCTTCCCGTTGCCTCCTCAACTTACTTTTTTACTTTTTCTTTAAACATTATAGCCCTAATTTCCAAGTAAACTCACAATAGGGAGATATTGTTGTAGTTGAAATCCATAACTTCAGTACTTGGAGTATTGTTTTGGCCAAAATAGGCCTTTATTAATTTTCTATTTTATAACTGAATTACAAATATTTAAAATAATATTTCTTTAAATCCTATGACTCTACTTGATTTTCCCCTTTCTTTGTATCCTTGTTGTTTAGCCCAGTTCCTGGAGCATTAATAGGTGCTAAATACATGATTCTTGACTGATTAACATTAATCATTTGTCATAAAACAGATTAATTTAAACATCAAAAATAATTATGATAGCTGGCATGTACATGGTACTTTGTTTCCAAAGTGCTTTACAAATGTGATCTTATTTGATCCTCACACCAAACTTGGAAACTAGGTATTATTATTCTTATTTTATGGATGAGGAAACTGAGGCAATTGCAGGGTTAATCAACTTGACCAAGGTAAAACAAAGCTAGAAAGCCATGTCTATTAGAGTAAAAACAAACATAATGAACTAGTCCAGAGGGCAAATTAAAACATAATTTTGTAATATCTGCTAAGTGTTTCCTTTAAGTTAAGGGTTCTTAACATTGTATCTGAGTTTTTAGGTTGTTTTTCCCCCCACTATTTTATAATCAATATAATTTCTTTACTTTGTGTATTTTACTTTATGCATTAAAAGCATTATTTCAAGAAAGACTTTCCTGTAGGTTTCAGCAGATTGCCAAAGAGATACATGACACAGAAAAAGTTAAGAACCCCATTCCTAGAGTGGGGTGTTTAAACAGAATTTAATACAGCCACTTTTCCTTTTTTCTTTCCTTTTTTTTTTTAAACTTCACAAAGGATAATGCTTCTCTACCAAATAATACACAGCCCTTTAAAAGGAGTAGTTTGTCACGCACATCATCCTGGGACACCTTATAATAAACTCAATCCCCCCAACTCCCCAACACGCCATATGTCAAATTAATTAAAAAGAAAGCTTGTAACCCTACTCTTAAAAGTATTAAGCTCCTGTCTCCACCAAAATGCACCTGGGGTCCATGTTTCAGGACCCCAACAGTCAGCTTCTACTGTCTTTGTGGAAGCTGGCGGTCTGTAGAAATAGACAGTATTTTTCTTTAAATCACACCTTAGGAGAAGTAGCTTTCCTCTTGTTGGTGTCCCAGTTAACATTTTCATAATGCTTCTTTTATTTTCAACAGCTGCTTATATGTTATTCAGCTTAAAGCATGGTTAAGGTTAGTCACATAAAGCCTTTGGAGACAGTAGGGAATATGATATTTCTGACCAGCTGCAAAAATGGTAACCTCTTAGGGAAAAAAATGATCATAATAAAAGAAAAAAAAGTGGGTACTGAGTGTATTAATCTTTTTTTTCCTCTATGCATTCTCTCGGATTCTCTTTTTTTTTTTTATATCTCTATTAGAGCTCCAACCTTTAAAAGTTCTTTAAGTCAGGCTATTTTTCATAATCCAGCTGTCACATGATTGTTTTTATTTCAGTTTAACATTTCTTTTGATTCACTGAATTTTTTTCCCAAGGCATTTGTAAGATTTAACTCAAGTTTAGCAGGGGTTAATAACTCATGATTTAAACCATGATAAAAAAAATAGTTGAATAAATGCATACATAGAGAATTCAGGTAATAAATTCTTCTAAGTTTATTGCTTATTTAGAAAAGTAGCTGAGCTAGAAACCATGGCCTTTGTTTTGCTATAAGTTGACAACCCAGCACCTGACCACCTATGTAAAGAGGCCAACTGTACATTGTACAGTGTCTTCCTTGTTCATTACAAAAAGAAAAGGATTTGCTAGTCTTTGAGCATCTCAGCAAACTGTGCAATTCTTAGGAGTGACTGTTTCATTGTTACACATAATCTGCATTGCATCCTGCCTAAATGTTATGTTTGATTCAAATATTGACATCAAACACTTTGCTAACATGATACTGTAAGACATTAAATTGTGAAGAGAAGACTCTTTGTCATCATCACCTTACTCTACTTGAATAGTCATTATGGATATGGAATAAATTTAGAATACTATTCTAACATGTTATTATATAACATTTTATATATTTTATATTATATATATTATATTGTATATTATATACATTATATAACATTTTAACATTTTCTGATCTTAACACTGCAATGTATGTCTTTTTAATAGGTTGCGGGTTTTCCAGTTTGTAATTTTATTGGTTATTAGATCACACAGTCATAGATTTACAACAGGAAGAAGTCTTATAGATCATCTAGTTCAAAGCAGCAAACAAATAGTTTAGTGTGACCCAGACCATTCCTAAGAAACCAAATCAAAATGTTTTGTTGTTGTTCAGTCATTTTAGTTGTGTCCAACTCTTTATGGCCCCATTTAGGGTTTTCATGACAAAGATACTGAAGTGGTTTGCCATTTATTTTTGCAGTTCATTTCACAGATGAGGAAACTAAGATAAATAGGGGTAAGTGGCTTGTTCAGGGTCATACAGCTAGCAAGTTTCAGAAGTTGGATTTGAACTTAGGAGGATGAGTCTCCTTGATTCCAGGCCCAGCATTCTATTAATTTTGCCATCTGGCTGTTCTAATTTAAAATATAATTGGGAAATTCTTAATAAAAATTTTAAAAAATATAACATAGATAATATTAATATGTGTTTTTAAATTATTATTCATTTCAAATATCCTTATTTATAGATTATTGACCCATGTTTTTACTTGAGTTTGATATTACGAGATAGTGAAACCTACTCAATTTACAGATGAGGAATCAAAAACCTGGTAATATTAAATGACTTGTACAGAGTCACACAGTAAATATGAAAGTCAGTATTTGAACACAGATTCCCTGATTCCAAATCCAGGATTCTCTCCATTATAATTCAGTCCTGGAGGTTGAACAGTTTGAAGTGAAGGTAAAATTTTAGATATTTCTTCATGATTTCTCTTTTTTTTCTTCTTTCTCTTACTTTCTCCTAGAAAACTGAGGAAGAATATAGATATAAAATTGATAGTAGTGAAGAGATTGATGAACTGTAGGGTCAAAGTGTTCAAGTTAGAATAACTTATATTTGAAAACTCCCTTTAACCATTATAGAACACTTAGAATCTTAGAAAACTGTTTGGCTCACTGAAAGGTTAATTTTGTTGCCCACAACTGTTTCTTTAATCACCATTTTCAAATAAATAAATGACCAATTACAAATGTAGTATAAAAATGTGGTATGAGCAAGAATAATTTTTCTCTTACAAAGGTAAAGTGTCCATTATATTGCATGATTTTTTATTTGCTAAGCTCAAGAAATTGAGCATTTACATAAGAATATATTCCAAGATTATGGTCTTTAGTCCAGCTCAGAACTTAAAAATCATAAATAACTTAATATTCAGTAAAAGGTATGAAGAAAATTTTGAGAAAAAGGGATGGGAAGGAAAATACTTTTTTTTAAACTACCATCCATAAGGAAAGTGAAGAAAAGGGTGAAAATAAATATGAGCTAGAAAAACAATTCATTGTTTTTTAAAGCATGTTACTAGCATGTGAATACCACATTTAAGTAAAATATGAGAGATCACATAATCACAGGACATGGCCAAAGGCTCTAAGTACTTAATTGGTTGGATTTAAGAGTTTCCAGCAACAAACAACCCAACCATACCAGATCATCCTCAACAACTTGTGTTCTTCCAACTGCAAAGGTGCCAACGGAATACATTGACTGTCCGCCTGTCATCCCTTATTCTTGCTCCATGCCTAGTTCATATTTTCTTCTAATTATATATATATATACATATATATATATATATATATATATATATATATATATATTTAGGTGTATACATATGTGTAATTATTTTACCATATATATGTACGTATATGTGGGTATATGGATTTGTGTGTATAGTCTTTTATATATCTATATGTATTTGGAGGGAATTGATATGCTCCTCACTCCAGCTTTCCATGTATACCTGTTACATAATGGACAATTAACAAATATTTATTGCTTGCACATGATTTATTTCATTCTTCTTATTTGACATTACTCTCTGGTTATATTTTGTAACCAGCTTACCCTCTCTATGCTCTTTCTGTGATCCCCATTTTCAGTTTTCAGAGGCAGCTATATTCTATCTTTCTCTTCTATCTGGGAATATCAGTAGAATGTTAATATTAAAAAGCTGGGTCTTTTCTGTACCATCTGCACTAACTATATATAATAATGGATATTCTGGCATTAGAATATTCATCCACTTGATTTTTCTTATGTGGAGTAAAAGGGCAAATTCTTCTGAGTTATTAAAGCTCTCTTACAGGAAAGGCTACAAATTTTGGATCCTGATGCAGTTGGCACAGTATCATCAACAAACAGGAGCAGCAACCATAGGACTATCTTTTCAAACTAGGATTTTATACTGGATCTCCTCCCTCACAGTCTTGAATACCATTAACAAACATATGCTTCTCTGTTTTTGTTTTTTCTCTTGTTTTTTAATCATTATTGATGATTATTATCAGAGAGTCATGAAGCAGAATTATTTCTGTTCTGTCTTTTAAGGAATTTTTAATGTTTCGTATATATAAATGGGAGATACATTGTTGTAAAAGAACCTTCAGAGTGACCAAAAAATCTAGAAAGAGCCTTCATCAGCAAATATCTGGATTATGGTACTAGAAAAAATTATCAGGAATTGTATGGAGAGGATGTTGGTCAAGTGCTTTGTAAACCCAAAAGCTCCATATTTGTGAGCTATTTTTGATTGTCTCTATGGCTTCAAGCATAACGTCTTTAAATATCAATCACTAAGTAGTTTTAAGTCTCTCCTACCACCAGGAATTGTACAAGATGATGAGGACACAAGTATGAAGGATGAAACAAGCCATTCCTACCAAGAATGTATATTTTCATTGAAGTATATAAAGGACATATATAAAGAAAAGTAAAATATATATATATATATATTTATATATATATATATACAAAATAACTAAATAAAACATAGTTTGGAAGGAAAGCATTAGCAGGAAAGAGGCAGGAAGATCAAGAAAGGCCACATGCAAAAGACCTTGTCTGTATCCATTTTAAAGGTAGAGGAATTCTATGAAATAGAGATCAGGAGTGAATGCATTCCATCCAGCTACAGAAATAGAAGAAGAAATGTCCCATATGAGGAACAGAAGAAAAAAAAAACAACATTTTGTGCTAGATCTTGAAGAGGAAGGATAATATCCAGTGAATCTGGAGGAGGCGGGGAAAGGTTGGAACCAGGTTGTATATGGTTTCAAAAATGAAAGACAGAATTTATAGTTTATCCTAGAGGCAATAGGGAAGTCTCAACTTTACTATATAGTCGATCTATAATTGATTGACCAATGGGATGACATGATTGTATATGCACTAAGGAAAATTACTTTGGAATCAGTGAATAGAACAAGGTTAGAAAATCAGTTAGAAAGCAAATTATATTAAACTAGATGAGTGGAGAAGATCTGAATTAAGGTAGTAACTATGTGAGTGTAGAGATGTTGAAAACAGATGTTATAGAAACAAAAATGAAAAAGATGTGTTAATTGGATAGATATGTGGGGTAGGAAAGACTAAGAATTGAAGAATGGTAATGTCTGACAGAAATAAGATAGTTTTGGAGAGGGGTTTCCTGGAATCTCAGGAAAAAAAGACTAGTCCTACACATGTAAATTTGGCAGTTGTTTACATAAAGATGATATTTACTGATGGAGTTCAGAGGAAGAAAAGAAGAGGGCCTTTGCCACAATGAAGGGGCATTATATATGGCTGATGAGCCAGAAAAGAAGATTGAAATAGAAACGCAGGAGAGCATGGTATTATAAAAACCTCAACTACAAATAGGAGACAATACTCAATATAAAAAGTTCAATGTGAAACAGATCAGAAAGGTTGAAGTGATATAAAACTAATAGATGTGACAATTAAGAAATAGTTGATAACTTTGACCAGAGCAACTTAAAATAAGTGATGAGATTGGAAACCAGATTGAAATGAACTAAGGAATGAGTCAAAAAAGAAATGGAGACAATGCGTGCAGGAAGCTTTTTTAAGGCATTTGGTTGAGAAAGGAAAGAGATATATAGGATGGTAGCTTCAGGAGATGTTAAATTATTTTTAAGGTTGGAGGGCCCATGGACATGTTTGAAGACAATAGTGCAGAAAGAAGTAAATAGGGAGAAGATGAAGATTAAAAAGAGAACAGTGATGATTGAAGATGAAAATATGCTGGAGGATACAAAGAGGGAAGGGATGCAGTGGACATCTAGAGGGGTTGATCTTAGCAAAACTCATACAAATCTTGAGAGGGGTGTGTGTGTGTGGGGGGGGGGTGATGTGTGTGTGTGCAAATATTCTTATCTCCATTTCATAGATGAGAAAAGTCCAACTCCAGGTATCTAAGTAATTTACCTTTGCTCGTATAGCTAAAATAACAAGTTTCCTGACAACAAATAGGAAGAAAGGCAAAAATAGTCCTTGTTCTCAAGATGCTTAGCTAACATTCTAATGGTGGAGACAATATGTAAATAACTAGGTGCTTAAATAAATAAATGTATATATGTGTATAAGTGGGCATGCATATGCATGTGCATACATTTGTCAACATGTGCACATGTGTAAGTGTGTATATGTATGCATGCATGTGTTTTTCTGCAGATACATACATACATAAAAAAGTAAGATATGAATAATGTCAAATTTGGAGTCCGGAAGATCTGAGTTCAAATGTGGCCTCAATCATGTGACCCTGGGCAAGTTATGTAATCTCATTTGTCTCAGTTTCCTCATCTGTAAAATGATCTGGAAGAGAAAATGGCAAACCACTCCAATCCCTTTGCCAAGAAAATCCCAAATAAGATCATAAAGAGTTGAACATGACTGGAAAACAACTAAACAACAAAAAAAAATTGTTTTCAGGGAAGTCCTTGGGAAGTATACTAGAGGTTTAGGGTTGCAGAAATTAGAGCTTCTGTTCCCTGAATGGTTATTTGGATAAAGTTGACAGAAAGGGCATATATTTGAGCTGAGTCATCCCCATAGGTTATAACTTTGCATTTCTAAACCCTCAAAATCTGTTGTAGTTGTGCCAGAAAACTGGCCCCCATAAATCCTAAACTTAAATTTCAGGTCATCTACATACTGGTTTAGATATTAAATCAGATTTACCCATTTGGTTCTTTATGAAACCTTTATGAACATTTTGGTTCTTTATGAGTGATGGTTCAACCATGACCAGGAAGAAAAGCTTTTAGAAATTCAGAGTTAGAATCAGTGTTCTTTGGGGTATTAAGGAACCCTTTGCTCTTTAAAAAAAAAAAAAAAAAAATTATTTTTGTTTATTTGTTTTTGCTGAGGCAGTTGGGGTTAAGTGATTTGCCTAGGGTCATACAGCTAGGTGTTAAGTATCTGAGATCACATTTGAACTCAGGTTCTCCTGACTTTAGGGGTGGTGCTCTATCCACAGCACCACCTAGCTTCCCTGGGTTTTTTTGTTTTTTTAAATCTCTAAATTTGAGATCAACCAAATCATTTCTAATGGAGCAGTAATGAACTGAACTAGCTATGCCCAGAAAAAGAACTTTGGGAGATGACTAAAAACCATTACATTGAATTCCCAATCCCTATATTTATGCACACCTGCATTTTTGATTTCCTTCACAAGCTAATTGTACAATATTTCAGAGTCTGATTCTTTTTGTACAGCAAAATAACGTTTTGGTCATGTATACTGATTGTGTATCTAATTTATATTTTAATATATTTAACATCTACTGGTCATCCTGCCATCTAGGAGAGGGGGTGGGGGGATAAGAGGTGAAAAATTGGAACAAGAGGTTTGGCAATTGTTAATGCTGTAAAGTTACCCATGTATATATCCTGTAAATGAAAGGCTATTAAAAAAAAAATCTCTAAATTTGGTGAGAACTTGGTTTTCATACTAATGCAGCTTTGGTGGGCTGCACACTGCATCTCTGAAGGTGTGATCAGTAAATAGAAGACTAAAAAGTATGGTTGATTGGGTTTCAGCTATTCTATCATCCCATCTGGATGGATCATTGCATGGTTTCACCTATAAATGTTTAGAGATCAACCCTCAAGATTTCAAAGATAAAGCTGCTCTACCATTCTAAAAGTGACTTACCAATGGAACTATGTCAATCTCCAACCCCAAAGTAGTTTAAGGGAATGGCTTCTGATTTGTGTGGAGCTTTGTGCTTTTGCCCTTCTTCATTTTATTCTAGGTTATTCTCTATAAATAAATTTTAATTATATTTATTGCTAAAATTTTTTAAGTAGGCCATTGCTTAGTATTCCACTATCTTCCTTCTTAACGTCAGTTCAAAGGGATTAGCTATATAGGAATTCAGTTCCCCAAATACTTATTATAAAATGCAAGGCACTATACAAGATAATGAGAGAAAGCCTCTGCCCTCCCCCCCCCAAAAAATTGAGTAATACATCGTGTCTTCCCTAAAATTTATTATAATCTAAGGGAGGAGAGGAGATGGCAAATGCAAAAATAAAAGTGATTTTGAAAAAACACCACAATTCAACTAGACAAAAATATTCTAAGTATCTACTTTGCTTAAAGCAGTATAGTAGATGTTTTAGGGATGCCAAACAAAAGTTAGTACCTTGAAAGCTGGTACAGTTTTCCCAAGTGCATTGCCTGGCATAGAGTTGTTGCTAACTCACTTTAGTCATGTCTGACTCTCTGTGACCCCAGTTGAGGTTTTTTTTTAGCAAAGATGCTAGAGTAAACATTTACTTCTCCAGCTATTTCACAAATGAGGAAACTGAGGCAAACAGCTTTAAGCAACTTGCCCAAGGTCACAAAATTTCAGGACAGTGCAGGTTATTTTTTGGAGAACAATGAGCAATCTAGGTTGGCTAGAACCTTCTTAAAACTTTTTTTCACTCAAGAATTTTTACATGACCCAAGGACATATAGGTATATAAAATAGTTACATAAACATTTAGTGGAACTAAGTCATAATTTCATGACACCACATTCAGTTACAAGGCCCCATATTGAGTCATAACTCACAGTTTAAGAAGCTGGATGCTGGAGCATATATTCCAATATAGCTGGGAAGACTGGTTAGTATTGTGGGAGAACCCAGAATACTAGACTAAAATGTTTGGACACAGAGAGCTACCAAAAGACCGGGTGGACTTCTGACAGTGATGTATGAATGAATTGTTGGAGTTAGTGTGGGATAGGTAGAGCAGTTAGATGTCTATATGGCCATTCAAGCAAGAAGTCACGAGAACTTGAAATCATTCATTGAACATTATAAGTTTAAAGGAGAATATACTTTGGAGAGCCTTAAGAAGACAAATTCTAAGGCTTTTGGCAATTGGATGGATATAAGGTATGAGGGAAAGAAAAGGAAGTAATGATAATTCCATGATATTGAACCAGGTGACTGGGAAAACAGTCATATAATTAGCATAAATTGGCAAGTTGGAAGCAGGAGCTTCTTTGGAAGAAAAGATTGCTGCTCTTATTTTGGGAATTGTTGAAGAAGACATTTAATTCCCAAATGGTTGCTCTGGAGCTATAATCATGTCACTAAGATTATACATAAGCATCTGGCTGCCATAATATATTGGTAATGGGAGTAACACTGTATTACAAATACATTTTTGTATATACATATATATAATTTTTAAAGCCACCATAAAATATACACACTCAGAACTTTAACAACATACCCACATATTCTAGCCACTATATTTGACATCAACAATTCAGTGGAATATACTCTCATAGTTATCACCCTAAAAAGAAACCTGAAATTGGTCAGTACCCCTTAATACTAATTATGTATAAGACACCATAAGATTTGGAGGCACTGTGCTAATCAAAGGAACAGCGCTCCACCTTGACAAAACTGCCAAACATTCCAAAATTATCCTCAGTCTACCATATGCCCACCCTACCTCCATGGCTTTCCAAATGATAAGATAGAGCCTGAGCCATATTCTATCCGCTGGCTGTCTTGACCTTTCTAGATTCATTGGAATTTATCCATATTCCCTTATGAATTTATTTCTTTTTTCCTCTATGTACTTTTAGTTTTCTAAAGCATAGATTTGGCTATTTCCCTTTATCTTCTCATCCCCTACCCAACTCTAAGAGCTCTAGTGATTCCTCATTACCACCAGGATCAAATAGAAGCTCCTTATTTGGCATCAAAAACTTTTATAACTTGGCTCCTTCCTGCCTTTAACTCTATCCCTACTCCCTCTGATCCCTGTACATTGTGGACATATTTGGCTCCTTTGGTTCTTCCTCAAACACTTCATTTTTCTCCTCTGTGTTCATCCATTTCTTAAATGTTCTGCTCCTTCTCATCCACCAATTGGATTCTCTGACAGTTTCTCTGTTTTCCTTTAGAGATGAGCTCAAATACTGTATTTTAGGGTTAGAAAACTTTTCCTATATTTTTCTTCCCCCCCCAGTTTCTCATGCCTTCTCCTTTGAGATTATCTGTGCTGCTTGCTTCTTCCCTGGATTACCTTAGACTATATATGTATAGGTATATATACAAGTTGTTCAGTTGTTTCAGTGATGTCTTATTTTTTGTGACCCATTTGCATTTTGGAAGGGGGCAAATAACTGGAGTGGTTTGCTTTTTCCTCTTGACTCACTTTACAAATGAGGAAACTGAGGCATGTATGCATGCATGTACACATACATATAAGAACATAATACATTCAGACACGTATCTGCACAGATATGGGTATGCACACACATATAGTGTGTATATATACACATATATGTATACAAATATATATCCACATTTATTTATTTAAGTGCTTAGTTATTTACATGTTGTCCTCCCCTCCCCAATTAGAATATAATCATCTGGAGCACAAGAGCTATTTTTGCCTTTCTTTGCATTTGTTGTCAGGAAATTTGTTATTACTTTTATTAGCTATGTGATCATGGGAAATCATTTAAATATCTAGAGTTTGACTTTTTTATCTATAAAATGAGAATAATACTATTGGCACAAAGACAAACACACACCACCCATCTCTCAGGATTTTCATGAGAAGAACATTTTGCAAATTTCAAGCACCATAGAAATGTGAGTTGTGATTATTATTGGCAGAGCTTAAACTAAAACTGATTTCTCCTGACTCTGATCCAGAGCTCTTCCTAATATCCCCAAATTGCCAGAAGATCTCTCTGTTCCTGGAAGATTATTTTAATGTGTGTTTCAATATGGTTTTTACTGTTAGACTGAGTTAAGATGAAAATAATTTGAATGATTACAATAATAATGATGATGATTGTAAAAGGCCTTGCATTTGTGTAGGGTATTTCACTTCAACAAAGTATTTTCCCATCTGTGGTCTCATTCTATCTATAGCAACCCTTTATAGTAGAGAGAACAGAAACATCCCCATTTGACAGATGAGAAACTGGAGGCATAGGAAGGTTAAATGACTTAAGTGCAGATGAGACTAGAAGCAAAGACACAAATCTCTCAATCTCTGGTGTGGTAAGTGCTCTATCCAAAACAAAACAAAACAAAACAAAGCAAAAAAAAAAAAAAAAAAAAAAAATCCAACCATCCCTGAGTGAATTTGAAAGATAAGTAGATGTGGTTTAATTTTCTTAATTCCCAGTTGGTGACTCAGGATTTGACCAAATAATTCAGAATACTGCTAGGCATCTAGGAACATTGAAATGAAGGTAAGAGTGAAAGAGAATAAAACAGCACAAAGAATCAATGAAAATTTAAGTTTGCACTTCATAACCATGTGGATCAAATCTTTATGTCGAATACAATCCTAATACAGCAGAAAATAACTTGAAATGAGCTATTCACACAGCATGAACTCAGAGCTCTATCAAATCATAAGGATTGTGAGATTCTGGATTTACATAGTCTCCAAAAGGACTAAACAAGGTCCTCTAAACTATAGCCTGAGGGTCCTTAATGGTCCTAGATAATTCTCAGGTTTCTACTGTAACTCATCATTCCTGATTACTGTCAGCTGAAGGTCAAACTAAGCATGCCAGCTATGCACCAAGGCTGTTCCTTCTACAATTGCCTTGGGAAATGAATCCCACGGAAACCCTAAAGAAGCCGCCACTTTAAGATGACTCTTTAAATGCTTCCTATAAAATACTTCATGTCTCCCTGCTTCATCTTCCTTCTCCCCTGCTTGTAAAGGTTGTTTGTAATGCAAATGTGCAGTTCTGGTGTGAAGCATTTTCAGAAAGAAATTCAAATTCTTACAAACCACAAATGTCCCCTCTTCATCAATGGATAATTGCATTTTTTTTTTAAAAAACCACCTCCAAAATCAGAAAATTATCATTTTCAGACCTCTTGAAATTCCGCAGTGAGCTGTAATCTCTTGAAATTGACTTCAAGAAATGAAGGAATCTGTGTCTGCAACCAGGCAGGTTAATTCAGTAGTGACATAAAATGTACAACTGCTTTTCTTTGACCTGTTGTCACATTGACATGGCTGCTTCTGTTGTTGGCTTCAAGGAACCCCTCAACAAAGTCCCTCCTGCCTTCAAAATTAATTATGATAAGAAGTTCTTTTCAGTTCAGACTGATCAAGATGCTTCACATGCAGGGCTTGTAAATTATGAAGTGTAAATGAGGGCATCACTGAGCAAGAGAGGTCCCAAGAAACCAATTTAAGAATTCTCTCTGGAGCTAGTGGGGACCTCAAAATAGCCCCTTCTGGAAGCAGAGCTAGAAATTAGAATCAACTTGTCATTCAACTTCCCTGCAGATTGGAATGAAGCTTCTGGGGAAAGAGTGGTATGCTATTTGTGCCAAATATATAGAATGTGGACAAAACTTGTTCTTTTTTTCCCTCTTTTTATTATTTGCAGGGCATTTTAGAGCATTTAAAAGAAAATGATAATGAGATTTAAAATTTTTCTTTGTGATATTTAAAACACAGGATTTTTTAGTTTTATAGGTATTTAAAAATGTTTTAAAGTGCTTGAAACTTCTAGACTTTTTAATACTTTGATAATCAGTTATTTCATACATTTGTGTTCTTGCTCTGATAATGCAAATTGCAACCTGTCTTTGGCTTGTTATCCTGTGGGATTCATTTCCATGCCCTCCTTTAAATACATCAATATTCTGAGATCCTTGCTCTTCATCTCTTGACATTGTGTGGATACCAATGGAATTCACAAAGTGAGCATGAATTACATTCATGATGCTATTCTTTACCCGCTTCCCCCTGTAACTCTGGGTTGATAATGTTGCAGCCTTTCTATACCTCGCCACATCCTTTTGAGTTACCCGTAACTTTACTTCTTCAGCAACAAGAACATTCCAGTTGCAAAATATTCTATTTGTAAGGGAAGGCCTTTGCTCCAAAGAGAGTCTGGGGATCATTAAAAGCAACGTAATTTCTTAAAGACAAAATCTTCTTCCTGGTCTATTCTTGGCTTAGTTCATTTTCTAAAGTTTACATAGTTTATTGATCATCTTTATGGGTTCCCATCCAAGAGCTTATCATTGTCTGGATTATATATATATATATATATATATATATATATATATATATATATATACTCTTTAACCATTTGGCTTTTTGTATAGGAAGACCAAAAATTTTTGCATGATTATGGAATTTAATGAGATTCATGGTGTTCCAGAGCATAGTATAACCTGAAGGGCCTTGAAATTGCCATCCTAACAGAACAAAATGGCTAATTGTCTGTTTTAATTTTATTATTTATTTATTTTTAAGCATTCCTTCTAACCTCAAAAATGTTAAAGCTGAAAATAATAAAATCTAGTAAATGATTAGAAAATGTAGGAAATCTCAAAGTCAAAAATAGATAGAATTTAATCCACTTTAGTTAATTTTTCTCTTTTAAATATTGATGAAAAAGAAAAAATATTTATAATCCAATATTGTAACTTTCAGTAGTTTCCAAATTTAATATAAATAAAAAGTGGCAGGCATTTTTTAATGTGACAAAATCACTTCCATAAATTTTATTATAATTAACTGACCATGGAGTTAATAAAAAGATAAAATGATGTAATATATGTAAAATTTTTGCAAATTACTACATAAATTTCAGTTATTAATTAATTTGGTTAATAAATATGTCAACATACTTTTGCAGTGAGCTTTGGTCATCTTTTCCCATTAATTCTCCCAACCTAAGCAGCTTTCCCTTACCCATTCAGTATTTGTAAATGCTAATTAAGGATTCTTTGCCTTCATTGTGATTTGTTTTTGTCCTTGCTTTCTACTGAAGCCATTCTTTTTTCATAATGTAACTGAATTACTCTTCCCCCATTCAGTATTAGTCTGGGACTAGTTTGTTCAAAAAGTGATCTCAAGATTCCATTGATTATCTTTATTTTTTTGTTTTGTCTTTCCTTTGATTTTTAAATACAGAATCAGCCCCAAATTCTTTTAAATATGTCAAGCACAGGATAGAGTAATTTTTTAAAATTTCTTTTGATGTAGAAATGAATTAAATATTTTTACCACCTACTTATTTGCTTATAACCATTTTCCTCATAGATTGTCTGATAGTTATATACAACACAAACCAAGACCTATTCCCAAATGTTTGCACAAACCCCACATTTTATAAACCTGTCACAGCTAGGGTCACTCTGGCTGAACTATTCTCTCAGGCTGAGCAGGATTGTCCAGTTTTGAAGTTGACAAAAAGGAGTATTCTTTTATTTCTAAACTATTAAAGCTGAAAGTAACAAAACCTAGTAAATGATTAGGAAGACATGGAGATGGTTTCAAACTGCATTAGATAACAAAGCCATGATAGAGCACTTTTTTTCCCCCCAGTCAAATATATACCAAAATATAAATATTTAAAATGTTAAGTTCTGAAATCTTAATGTTGCTGCACCAACAAAAAGAAATGATACCTGGACAGTGATTTTTTTTTTCAAAATGATTCTTTTTTTTTCTTTTTACATTTTGAGTTCCAAATTTTCTCCCTCCCTCCCAACTCTTCACTTCTTAGAGAGAAGACAAGCACTATGATATCAGATTTATGATACAATCATGCAAAACATATTTCCATATTCATCTAATGATTTTTAAAAACTCAAAATAAGAACTTCAGTTTTGAGGTAATCTCATTTCTCATCTTTTAAGACTTATAGCATATTCACCATTTAAATGTTCTCCTGGGAGTCTTGAAAGGCATGATGAGACATCTCTCAGATGTCTCAAGTTCAGTGAGTAGTTTATAGACTGTAGTCAGTATTTTATCAAACTGGTAGACATTTTTATAAAGCTGCCTAAGAGTCACTTTATCTTACTATATTCTGTTACTCATGGAAAAAATATAGCAGGATTATCAATGACCCACAACTTAAGTGTGTGTGTGTGGGGGAAGTTTTCACTTGTAAAAGTATATGAGTGTTAAAAGAAAACATATGGGCAGAAAAGAAACCATATAGGTAAACAACCTAAGAATATTCATTCCTTCGAGCTTCAAATAGTTGACTGGACCATTATATCCCTGTGTTTTCTTTGGTTTCAGTAAAATCAAGGTCTAAAATTAAATAGAAGGAGGTTAGTTAAAATATAAGCAAGAGATAGGAAGCAAGGTCATAAATAGTGATTTAGTTGGAAGCCCCTGTCTGAGTTATGAGAAACAGAAGTATGCATGGCATGTTTCAAAAACTTCTGGAAATTACCTTAACAATAAGTCTTTAAATTGGATTTAAACTTTCATCTTTCTTAGATCTAAACCTTCCTGCTGGGTGTAGAAGAAGCTTATTTTCTTTGTTTGGAATCAGAAATAAAATAGATTAGAAAGTTATTTTCCTTGCTGCTTGGATAGAAGGAGCATCATATTCTCCTAGCTTTATTAATACAATTTGGCTACTTTGCTGCCTTCTTTTCTGGGTCAAATTCAACAATCCAGCTAACATCTATTAAATACTTAATACATGCAAAGCAAGAGAAACCTCTGAAATGGAGGTTTGGAATAAAAATTTGGAATAAAGAAGACAGAGGTTGAAATCCAGATTTTGACATATTTTGATCACGTAACCCTGATATTAAACTTCAGTGTCTCTGGCAACTTTCTAAGAGTAGATATCGAAGAGCAATTGTTGATCTACTTAGGTGGAGGGAATTTCTTCAATATGGGGAGTTCCTTATAGACTATATGTGTTATATGTGATGTGTAAGACTGGACCAATGATTTCATTGGTATAACACTATTTCAATGAAATCAGAGATCTAGTCTAAATTTTTTTCCAAGTCCTTCTGAGAATCACTAACAATACATAGATATTTATGATTAGTTCCAACTCCAAAGGAGCTTCCAAGTCCTTGTTCCCTTCCTCATTTTCAAGTTTCATCTATATTTCCTTTTTAAAAATGAACATATTTGTTCTGGCAATTCCATCAACCATGAACATTATCTTTGTTCCTGTTGCCATACCAAAAAGAAATAAAACAGTGAATCCAGTGAAAAATTATGCTGAGGGCCTGAAAAGACACTTAAATGGCCTTTTTTTCTAGATTGGGATTCATAGAAAATGAAATATATTTGCTAAAAACAGATTATGAACTCTTTCAATCAGATGATTTGGGGAGAGAGAGGACAAAGAGTGGCTCATTGGAAAAGCTGGAGGGGGAAATGCCAGTTTTTCCGGACTGATTAGAATTTTTGCTGACCAGTATTATTTTTGAAAACTCTCTGCAAAGCTGCACCATTTTATAATTGTACTTAGCCTAGGGAAGTAGGGTCTAAATGAGTGCAAAATTCGCATGTCAAAAGCTGACTCTTCTTCTGGATGATATGAAATAATCTAGAGGGGAAATGGTTTGAAGGTATATCTTAGAAAAAAGAAGCATTTATATGTGCATCTTGTATTTCCTGGTTTTATGAAACTGCCCATTTCTTAACATTTTAGTGAAAATGAGTTTTACAAGTAAAGAAAAATATGAATCTATTCTTCTAATTTACTATATCAACTTAGCTGAGTTTCAAATAATAAACAGTTTTTTTAGAGGCTATTCTGAAGCACAGAAACTAAATCATTTTAAGGTTGCATTTTGAACTTGAACCATGGTCCCAGGTGTAATAACTGATGTATTTTTCTCCTCAAAATAGGAAGACAAAAAATATTGTGCAATTGTCCTAAGACAACTTCTAGCAGCATTTATATTACTTATATATCCTAAACTCTGATCTTTTCTGACTTGTATTAACCTTTTCTATAAGGATCACAAATCTTCAGAGGATCTCCTGTATCTTAGTAATTTATTTTCTGTCAAACATATAAAACAGATCTTGGTAAAACATTCCATTAAGGAGAGATGAGGGTTGAAGGAAATTTTTCCATTGTGGTATGAAGTACATTTTCTGAATGTCCTGATGAAAGACATATGTGAAAGTCCTTGTTTTCACCCACAGTGATCATAATGATTGTTGATTAATCTCTGAAATACAGGGCTTTTCAATCTTCTTTTGGAATGTACTAATGCCACCTTTAGACTATGAACTCAATGATTCTACCACTGAAATTTTACCAGTTACCTTTTTAAAATATCAGAACTGCTGTAGTTGTTAGATAAGATTTTTTTTTTTCCTGAAATTTTCCCAGCATCATGTAGTTTTGGAGAAAATGCTATGTTTGACTTTTATTTGTGGTACAAAGTTTTGTAGATATATAGGAAGAAATATATCCTGCCTCCAGGAAATATATCCTGCCCCCCCCCCCCCGGCGTGGTTTTGTAGCCTTTAGCATAGGAGCAGACAAAAGTATATGACTAAGGAGTAAATGGTTGAATAGACTGTCCCATCTCAAATTATGGATCTCTGTGGAATTAACCAATACTCAATGCAATGACTATCAAAGTTCAAGCATGAGTTAAAAGTATTTAATTCAACTTTTTATGTAATAAAATGGTGAAAGAGAAAAAGAAATATTCTAATTACCTGGAAACATTTTGCTTTATCCGAGGTTAAGGTCAATTTATAAGCTATAATTAAGTAGTGTACAAATGAGATATTTTTCCCTTGACTATGGTTGCTCTGGGCCAAGCCCTAGACAAATACAGGTCTATTTCCTTAATGAAACTATAGGAAAGGGCCTGTTTGCCACTAAGGCAGTCCAAAAATGGGAACCCACCTTTGTGGAGAAACCACGGAGTTCCTCTAGAATGTATTTTACTGGTACTAAGCCTGCGGCCACTGTCTCCTGGCATTAAATACTACAGAGGAAAATGTCCAAAGTCTTTCTGGGAAGACCTGCAGAACTTTGCTTCACCTTGAGGAATACAACCTTTAGGGAAGAATTTGTCCTTATTATCAGAAAGAGCCTTTGAAAAGATGAAGATACAGTAGTAGGATTAAAAGGCCCTCTATAGACAATATAGCCACACACACTCCATGCCTTCTATGTCTTTCATCAACTCTGTTGCACAGAATCCCTCTCTTCCTTTAAGATGGAGACAAAGCACTATCTTCACTATGAATTTTACCTAGAGCACTACAGCTACTGATACCCATCCCTCCCAGCTGACCTGTTCAACTACTTTGTATTAATTTATATTTTCCTGCTTCTAAATATATATACTCATGTAAACACATAAAAATAGGAAGAATATAACAAGTTCTAATTTTAAAGAGGAAGTATGTATACATATAGATTCATTGTTTTTTTTATAAATAGAGTTAATTACATCCTTCTTATTTTTATCCCTAGCCTATACCATAGTTTCAGGCACACGGTAGGTATTTAATAAATGCTTATTATTGGCTCTATTATAAACCAAAATTGTTTCCAGATACTGAACATGATATAGATTTGATTTATTCTCAATATTTCAACAAATTTAAAATTCTTCAATAAATTTTAAGGTTATTAACTGAGCACCTGGTAAAACCCGATTCTCTTGAAATCTCAGTATCTTACATCACAATCACCAGAAGCATTGATGATGAGTCCTAAATTCTTGTAACTCATTGATATTAAGAATAGTCAGAAATGCCACCCCCACCCCGGCCATCATTTCTACCATCTGTTTCTGAAAAATTAGTTGCCAAACAAAAGGGCAAATATGATTACTTGTTTCCAAAATATTTGCTTTTCACTTGCATTTTTAAAAATTTTCTCAATTTCTTTGTTACTGATACATCTGTTTCTAATTTCTAGTTTATTCTCAAAATTTTTCTGTGTCAATGTTTGGATACTTTTAAGGTATTTAGGTTCCATATGTGCTGAGTAATTTAGACTAACTCCATAAGATCCTGCAGATCCATAAAATATCAGCTAAACCACTCTAGGTTTTTTTTTTTTTCCATTTGGGACAATATCCAACTTTTCACTTCTACTCCTTAAGCTTTTGTGTTCTTATTCTTTTACACTTGGACTGTCTAAGATGCTGATGGCTGAGACCGCATTTGTGGTCTTCTTAGAAACTATTTTTAAAAATCCATCTGGGATCCCATTATGAAGGGAAACACTTAACTAAAGGAGTTTTTGTTTGCTTTGTTATAATGAGGGGGACAGGCAGAGAATATTTTTTGAGACAGACATTTTTGGGAAATGAAACTTCTTGGCCCTCCTTATTGAAACTTAGTTCATCAAGACAGTAAGTCAAAATGTGTTTTGGGTCATTTGTGTTTTCTGTCAATTCACTTAAAATATTCTCCTTTCATGCAGACTTTTCATGAACTATTGAGGCTAAACCTTATAGTATATAACACATGTACCCATCTTTATCTCTGGCTATAGAAGGAGACATAGATAAATATCATTTTGTGCTACAAATAAAACTGTACTAGACAAAGGTCATTGGTGAGTCATGGGTACATAAAACATAAGGCATTTAAAATAATGACATCTACACAAGGATGCAATACTGCTGAATTTTCATATTGAGAGGTTTTGGCTGAAGCAACTCAGATACATACACAGTATGGCCCCAACAATCTTGCCAAGAAAAGTTAAGTCTTAAATGCTGAGGAACTGATCCAAAAATAGGCCTCAAACATGTTGCATTCATTATACGCAGCTGTGTACATGAAAAGCGAGTTTTTATCCTACCTACCTAAGCCTCATCCAATGCTGTCACCTTTTTTTTGCCAACTTGCTGGCCTTTCCATTCTCAAAAAGAAAAACCTGATTGACAGATGTCTACTCAAAACAGTTTACAATATGATAGCAGATCCTGGGCTATGGTATTTACTACAGCCTCTGTGGAGGGATACCTTATTTTATTTTATTTTTTTGGTTAATTCTTTTTCATATAGCCAGCTTTTATGGGCACCTTTTAATTGGTCAAATGTCAGATGGAAATCAAACTGAATTTGAAAGAGATAATAGTGCAATTTATTGGATTTTATATCAGTGTATACCTCAAAAGGTAGGATGTGAAGCAAGACTAAATGGATTTCTCCAAGACACAGAATTACAGGATAAAAGACCATTCTTGTATTCATCTACAAAAGAATTCTTTTGTGTTCGAAAGTCATTCCTGAACAAAAAGTTTTCTTTAGTGTTGATATATTTTCTCTCTCTGGGAACTAATTATTGTTACAGGAGCCATACTGATAACTGTACCATTCTGTTCTGTGATAGGGAGAGACATCCCTAACTTAACTTTATCACTATGCAAATGTTTGTGACAAATGAAGAGCAAGGTCCCAGCAGGTTGAAAAGAATTTCCAAATGTTAGAAAATCAAGATTGTCTAATACAAACATTATCCTTCATCTGTTTGTGGACAGTAGATCCCACAGCAGCACCTTAAAACATCCTTTATTCCTCCATTATTTTTCTTTACTGAATTCTCTTTGGGAAATTTATCACTGTCTGTTCTATGTGCATTCCAATTTCAAGTTTCAGCAGAGAAGAGTAATCTCAGTGTCACATAAGCTCATAGAATCAAGAATTTCTGAGCTAAAAAGGACCTCAGAAATCATCTAGTTCTTCCCCCTCCATTTTACAGGTAAGGAAACTGAAGCCCAAGGAAGCAAAATAATTTTTGAAAGGTCAGGCAAGCCAGTGCTGGACTTCAAATCTTCTGATTTTTCAATGGGATGCTCCTTTTTCCTGTAACAAATAGTGTGTTAGCTTGTCTTTTGTCACCATGGAAAAAGACGAATTATTTATTTAAATTTACAATGTATCTATGAAATTATAGCTTTTATAATTAACATCATGCTTTCAGTTTTAACTGACAATGTGTCATTTGCTTTTAGATGGGCTTTGTTGCTAGGCATATATACATTTTTTTTTTTTACCATACGTTATAAAGATGTGGCTAAAAACAGCTGAAATCTTGGGACCTGGGGCTCAAAAAGACTTTAAAGTTCATTTAGTGCCATTTCCTCATTCTATAGGAAAGGAAATCTCAGAGAGGGAAAAGAAACTTGATCAAAATCAAACAGGTAATAATTAGCAAAGCTAGAATTCAAATCCAGGTCTTCCGAGTATAAATTTAGTAATCAATCTGCTGCAATATCATTGTTTCTTTTTAAACATTTTACATTATTTGTATAGTGTATTTAGAATTTTTATTCCATTGCTACAAGGTCACATTTTTATCATTTATTGGAAATAAAGTGAAATTTGTGATTTCTTCTTATTCTTTGCTATTTCAAAACAACTGTAATTTAGCATGGGAGCTACATTGTTATGTGTTGTAGCAGTCTACAGATCTTAGTTGATGGTCTTGATAAATTGGTATTCCTCTCCCCCTCCCCTCCCACCAAAAAAGGCATTTATTTGCCTTTCTTTAGGTAATTGAACCTCTCTCAATTTAGCTTTGTTGGTCTTCAGATAGAGATATCACCTGTCTCTTACCAGAGCTTTCCTAACTACTGTTGTAATGGATAGAGTATCAGACTTGGAATCAGGAACACATACTAGCTGTATAATCTTGGTCAAACTTTTCTTTACTACAATTTTCTCATTTATACCCATAAATACCTTATAGTGTTGTATAGTTCAGATTCTATACTCTAAATAAAAAATTTGGCATGCCTTAAAGTACAACAGAGTTCAGTGTAGCAACTACACATAGTAAGTATAATAAATGTTCCCATTCATTTATTCATCTATTTTTATTATCATCATTGTTGGTGATAATCTCCAGTTCATTCTAATTCAACAAAAAATTAAGCTCCTACTCCGAGTAACATTGTACACTCAAGAGTTTGGGCCAAAAAGACAAAATTAGAACCATTATACCTCAAGCAACTTCCATTTGACTCCTGGAGGAAAACTAAAATAAAAATTGATAAATACAGTGCCATTTGAATAGAGAAAGAACACTGACAAAGAGGGCATCTGGGAAGATCTCAGAAGAAAATGGTACCTGAGTTGAACCTTCTGAGAAGGATTCTAAGAGGAAATGGAGAAAAGGAAGTTCATCACAGACATACGGAATGAAATTCTGAGTTCAGGGTCTGGCTCATCAGAGTGCATAAAGTTGAGCATTAATAGAGAACCGTTAAAAGTTTTTTTAGCAGATGATATGACATGGTTCAAAGATTATTTTGACAGCTGTCACTCTGTAAGAGGATTGAATGAATAGAGGAGAAACTTAAAAACAAGGATATCTTTGAAAAGTTTATTAAAATAGGCCAGGGAAGAGTTGATGAAGGTTTAAACTGTAGCCATGGTTTGTGTGAGCAAAAAGACAGGAACAGATGAAAGAAAGATGGTAGAAATAGTATTTAAGATTTGGCATCAATTTAAATATGAGAAGGAAATTAAGAATGATTGAGGTTATGCATGGCTAAAAAGATGTTAATTCCTTCAATAAAAATGGAGTTTGGAGAGGCAGACTTAGGGACAGATGTGATAGATTACCTTTTTAAAATATTGAATTTAAGATGATGAGACATTCAAAAGAACATATCTAGCAGGGAGTTGGAATGATGGGACTGAAGTTAAGGAGAGTAATCTGGCATAGAGATTTGAGAGTATCTGCATCTAGGCAATGGGATCACATGAGATCACCAAGGGAAAATGTGTACAAATTAAAAAAAAAAAGAGGATTCAAGATAGCGTTTTATCGTCCGGGAATAAAGGATAGAATAATCAGAAAAGTGAAGGGAAAACTAAGAAAGAAGTCATGGAAGTCAAGGAAGGGAAGAATATCTAGATTGTCTTGTCCAAAGATTGAAATTATAAGAAGGATGGAGACTGAGAGGGAAGTCAGATTTAGCAATAAAGAAATCATTGATTACTTATGAATTTTCACAAAATACTAGAGTCAGAAGCCAATCACAATAAATTGATTAGTGATCAAGCAGTGAGGTAGAAGTAGCTTCTCTAAATAACTCTTTGTATGAGCATGGCAGTAAGAGACAGAAAAAAATAGTATGAGAATGTGGCAGGGTTAGGGGAGGGTTTTTAAACCAGAGCTAATAGGATCTTCAAGGAGATACTAGGGAGGAAAACAGCAAAAGAGGGTCAATAGGATATTTAGAAGTAGAGCAAACTGAAGTAATGATTTTCTGTACATCATGGAGGAGGTGGGTCAACAGGCAATTTTTAAGAAATCCAAGGTGCCAATAGTCACATTTAAAAGTGATCCAAATGGCAAAGAATTAAAAAATGCAAAATTAAAGAAATTAAAATAACCATGTAATTGCATTCTACTTACCTCTGAGAATGGCAAAGATGTCCTTAGGCAAAGATGTTTAAAAAAGAATATTGATACCCTGTTGAAGGAGCTCTGAATTGCTCCAATCATTCTGGAAAGCAATTTTGAACTATACCCAAAATGTCACAAAACTCTGCTTATCATTTGATGTGGTGATACCATTACTAGACTTCTAACTCCAAAGAGACCAAAGACAAAAGAAAAGACCCATTGCTTTAATATATATATATATATATACATATATATATATATATATATATATATATATATATCTCAGTACTTTTTGTAGTATCAAAGCTAAGAAAATGACAGAGATGCCCATGAGTCAGGAAATGGCATAAAAATATAAGAGGTTGTCATATGATAAATAATCAAAGAGATGAAGTCAGAGAAGTACCATAAGAATTGTATGAATTAATGCAGAACAAAGTGAGAAGAACCAAGAACTATTTCTAAGATGGCCACAGTAAGATAAAGGAAACAACATTAAAATGAACAAAGAACCAATGTACCAACTAATTCTGATTCTGGACAACTGATAATGAAGCATGTCTCTTCTTGTGGTTCTGAAGATGATAGGGCACAGAATAATGAGATGCATATTTTCAAATGTGTCCAGTGCAGCACAAATTTGTTTTGCCTGAGTACACGTATTTGTTGCAAAGGATGACTTTTATTTCAGAGGGAAGGGAGAATTGTGAGAGAGTGATTGTAATTTTTAAAAAAGAAGAAAATAAAGAAAAAAGAATCAAAGAACTATTTTTAAAACATGCCAAAGAAGGCAGAAGGAATTTCAAAAAAAGGACACAGAAAACAGCAGAATGAGTACTACCATTTAAAAAATAGGCATATACTTATAGAATTATATATATATATGTATATACTTATATTTGCATATATATAAATGTAAATATATACATGTATGTTTAAAAGCTATCTGTAACACATTTATATTCATATATGCCACATTTATAGACACACAATACTTGTTTCTAGCTTTCTTTGTATCTGGAAATGTTCGTTTATTCAGCACACAAAAAATATTAAGTAGAATACAGAAAGTGGATCTGCCTTTACAGAACTAGTAATTTGGTGGTCTTCCTGAGAGACAGCAGCAGCTGAACCCACAACTATAGCACAGAGCTTCAGAAACAATCAATAGGACACTGACTCCTGGTAATAAGTGAAACATTTTCCATGGGGATTGCTGGGACAAAAATTGGTCTTTTTACTAGTTTGGTGTATCTATATATGTATTTTTTAAAAATCCACACATATCCCTTGAAAAATGAAATATTTCTAAGAATTTTCCATGCCAATTTCCTCTTAGCTAGAATTCTATATTAGAATTGCTCTAAATAGAATTAACTAAGAGAATTCTAGTTTTTCTAGAAGTTGATAAAGAAAGACCTCATTCAGCAGAATGGGTAAGACACTTCTTATCAGACCCTAATGATTTATGGTTTCTTGAGGGAGAGTTAAATCTCCTTGCCAGAAGATAATCAACCTTTCTCATTTACATGATTTCTTGCATCTTTTTTTTTTGGATGACATGATTTGGGATCATAATTTTAGAGCTGAAAAGGACCTCAGAGGCTTTGTATTCCAACCTTCTCATTTTATAAATGAGGAGAGTCATAAGAATTTTAAGTGACTTTCTGAAGGTCACAGTGGCAAGGCTGAGATTTGAACTAAAGATCTCATATTTTTTCTTCTCTCATTATTTTCCTTTTGTCACACTGGCATTTCTTCATTTGTAAGTGCTTTTATTCTGGGAAAATCAATTTTTACTGCTATTGCAGAGAAACCTTGAGCTAAAACAGGGAACCCCAACCAGTGAACCAAAGTGTCAAAAGTACATGTTAAGACTGGGGTAGTCATAAGTTGTTTGCTTTTTGGAAATTAGACATTCTGTCTCCACCCATGGGCATGTTGGCATCAACTATGCTGGCCATTGCTTTCTTTCCTCCCTTGCTAGCCAGGGGAAGAAAAAATGGCACAGCTGCTAGTAGGCAGGAATGTGATAAAATGGGAAATTGATATGGGGAAAAAAGGATAAAGAAAAATATTTAAGAATGAATTTAAGAATTTTCAAATATTTCCTTATTAGTCATACACCATAGATACCTCCTCAGTGAAAAGTGCTTTTTAATTACTCTCTCACAAGATTAGCAAAAAAGCAGAGAAGTCACAGCTGGATAGATGTAAGAAAGACCTAAAGTTGGTTTATTTCTTTCATAATTGGAAATGAAACCATTTTTCCCTTTAAGGAAATTCTACTTGTTCCTTTAAAAATGAATTTACCAAAAAATGGAATAATGTCAACATTCTGAATATAGGCACAGGATTTTTATCTCCTTGATGTGGAAAAGCTTGGTGGTTTCTTTATCTGCCACTTGAAATAATATTAATTAAGTTTCAGTGTAGCAGTTTTATGAAGGTCATATTAAAATTCCATTTAATTTTTCATCATTTTTCATTTTTAATTCAATTTTATTTTATTTTCAGTTTTACATTTTCTTCTTCCCAAATCATATCAATCTCCCACTTTGAGAAAGCATAAAAAAATAAAACTTGTTCCAAATATGTATAATCAAGCAAAACAAAATTCATACTGATAATATAGCATATATAGAGAGATATAGGAATATACATATATATGTGTATTTGTGTATATATATATATATATATATATATATATATATATATAGAGAGAGAGAGAGAGAGAGAGAGAGAGAGAGATATTCTTCACTATGTCCATCTCCCCTCTTTCTGGTGATGAGTAGCATGCTTTGACACGACTCCTGTGGAACCATTATTTGTCATTGTGGTGATCAGAGTTCTTTAGCTTTAAAAGTTCTTTTTCTTTAAAACACTGTTATTTTATAAATTGGTCTCCTAGTTCTGTTTCATAATTTGTCTTTCAGTTTTCTCTGATACTATTCCCTTCCCATTTTTATACCACAATAATATTCTATCACATTCTCATATCATAACTTATTCAGCAATTCCCCACTTGATGGATATTGCCTTATATTTCAGTTCTTTGCTATCACAAGAAGAATTGCTATAAATAGTTTTGCATAATTGAGGCCTTTTCTTCTTTTGTGATCTCTTTAGAATTTACACCTCACAGTGGTATTGCTGGGTAGGTACAGTTTGATAACTTTTTTAATCCAGTTCCAAATTGATTTCTAGAATGGCTAAATAAGTTTATGTCAACCAAGAATACATTAATGTCTGTTTCCTCACCACTGCTCCAAATGTTTGCAATTTCCCTTTTTTTTTTTAATTATTTTTATCAACTTTGTCTAACTTGGGGGAGTGGTAGCTCTTTTAATTTGTATGTCTCTAAATTTTAGAGATACCTTTAATCATTGTTCCAGATTATTAGTAATATCTCTATTAAGATTCCTAGCATTTTTACATAGTACTTAACAATTTAGATTTACTCCTCTGGAAAGTACTTCTTCATATCTTTTGATCATTTATCAATTGGGGAATGGCTCTTATTCTTATAAATCCAAATAATTTTCTTGTGCATCTTAGAAATGAAACCTTTATCAGAGAAACTTTCTGGCAAGGCTTCTCTCCCATCCCCACTCCCAATTTCAAGCAATGAATATTAAAATTCTCATTGTCAAGAGAACTTTTGCTTTGGTACATATCTTCAGATAAACCATCGAGTCTAACTCTAATCCCCTGAGCAGAGAAGTCTTGTGAAATCATTACTAGCAAATTTTGAGGTCCCTGTGAGGGCAATCATTGAAGGATATCATGGATGGGCACACACCCACTTTTATACTTGCACACACACACACACACACACACACACACTCATTTTTTGAGTAACCCAAAAGAAGTATTGCCATGAAAATATGGGAGGAAAAGCAAGAATTATAAGATTTAAATCCTGCCTATCATCTACTTATAGTATCTCACTTGCATTAGTATCTATATAATACCAAAACAGCAATAGAAATAATCCATTATCCTGGCTCATATTCCTGAAAATCTTAAGTTGGCAAAGTTGCTCTTTCAATTGCCCATCGTCATCCATTACCACTTCATCATTGTACATGCTTGCACAGGCTTCTCTCTAGGGAACAGACTCTACATGTCTAACCATGTTCTCTAGGTCCAGTTCACATTCATTAACCTTACTTTTTAGGACCAAGCCCAAAGAATGTGAATCACATGAATCATTCTTAGACATATGTATCATCCATCTTTAATCTTAAATCATTAGTAGTGTGGTATCAGAAGAACAAAAATGTCTAAGATAGGGTCAATTCACACGTTACAAAAAAATTAACATTGTCAAGAAAATATATTTTATTAAGAAAAATTCTATAACATCTATTTCAAATCTTTTCTTTTTTAGGATAAACAACTCCCATCCCTTTTAATCAATCCCTTTATAAGTTGGTCTTTTGTTTTCTTGTTATCCTGGTTATCTGCTATATTCTTCACCTTATCAATATCCTTTCTAAAATGAGCTGCCCCAAACTGAACATAAAACATCATATTTGGTGTGACAAAGACAGAATTTATTCCTTGGTGCTGAACATGGTGCCTGTTTAACATAGTACAGGATAACAGTACCTTTTTGGATTTATAATGTACAACTCAGAATTTATTAGCTACTAAAATCACAATTTTTTTCACTTGAACCTCCTTTCTTCTGCTAAACTTTTCAAACTGTTTTTTAACCAGTTGTACAACTTTATGTTAATCCTTACAAAATTACATTTAATTGAATCTTATCTATCATTTAAACTGAAGAGATATTTCTGGATCCCCACTCTGTCATGAAGCCTTTTAAATATTCCTTCATGCTATCTGTAAGTTCACCAAGTATTATAGGACTTCCCCCAAGTAGTTCATAAAACTGTTGAACATCTTTGATTCAAGGATAGGTCCTTGGCATAATCCACTAGAGACTTTCCTTCAAGTTGACATGAACCAATTAATAACTGTTATTTAGGTCCAATTATTCAATCAGTTCCAATCCATATAATTGTACTCTAATAAAACCAATATTTTTCCAGTTTGACCTTAAAGAATAGTATGAGAGATTTTTTAAATGTTCTATTGAAATCTAATTATAATAGTACAATGGCATTCCCTCACCTATCATTTGAATTACTCTGCAAAAATAAGGACAACAGTATTTTAGTCTTAATTTTAATTTAATTAAATTAATTTAATTTAATTTAATTAACATTTTTAAAGAAGTCATTATGGCTTTCAGTAATCCCTGCTTTCCTTTTTAATCCTCAAAAATCATCTCTTCTAGAAATTCTTCAGGAAAAAAATCAATCTGAAAACCATACAATTTGCAAATGGCATCCTCTTCCCTTTTCAAATTTTAAGACATTTGTCTTTCTCCAGTCTTGTGGGCGCTGCTCCCATTCTCCATGATCCTTCAGAGATCACCTGTTTATCTGATAGTTATCATGGCTATAATCTCTATCAGTAATTTAGGATTGAGTGAACATTGCATCCAGGTTTGACTTCATTAATTCACTGAGAGTAGTGCTATTTTACTATCTTCTCATCTATTTTCTGTTTCAATCCTCTATTACTTGTTTTTGTCCTATTCTTTCCTTTCCAAAATAAATTCTCCTTGGAAGAAAATGCAAGAGTGGTGGAGTAAAACCTTTCTCATTGATATCCATTAGCCACTTCCCCAAAAGTGGTCCAGTCTTTTTCTTAATCTTCATTTTGCTCTCATTTTAAAAAATCCTTTTTTATTGTTCTTAGTGTTGATTCCAAGTCTCAGTTCCCTCTGGCCTTTAGAGCTTCTCTCACTGTTCTTGCAAGATCATGCTCCATTTGGCATGATCACACTTCCATAAATCAGTCAACAGTCAGTCAAATATATGGGCGGAACAGAGTATACAAATAAATAAGAAATGATCTTCTGTTCTACTTGTAGCATAGTCAGGAATATAATACATATACAAATGAAAAGGTAATATAAATTGCTTTGAATTATTAAGTGATAATTGAATAGTATGGAGAAATCCTATCAGAAAGGGGAAATTGTTTTAAGTAGGGCTCATTAAAGGAAGTTTTACAGAAAAAAAATGTCCCAAATGTTCCAGAAAGCAGCTATAGATTTGGTTATCCTCAGAAACCCAATAGATTCCTCTCATATGTTCCACCAGTGCTTCCAGAAAATAAGAAAAATATAAAAGATTTGAACAAAGCCTTGAAAACTGGCTAAGATCTAACTAGCTAGACAGATTTTAAAAAGGAGGGGGAGAATTGGGAAGACATTTACATGTACAGTGTCATGAGCAGAGAAATAGGACAAAGAAGACTCATAGAGAAGAAAATGAGTAGATCAGTTTTGCTCAAGTGGGGATTTAATGTATGCATTTCACAGGAGGTAAAAGAAAAAGATAAGTTGGAACCAGTGAGGATACTGTGAATACAAGACTAAGAAGGTTAGTCTTTAATCTTGTAGGCAACAGGGAGCCATTGTCAGTTTTTGAGCAAAGGAATAAAATGATCAGAGCAATATTTCTGGACAAGTAATTTGGGGACAGTGTGCAGAATGAATTGGAGAGAAGAGAAAGTAGAAAATTGGAAGATCAGTTAGAAGTCTAATGCTACAGTCCAGACCTGGAGTAATAAGAGCTTGAATTTCCCAGGGAGAATGGAAGAGAGTAGATAGATGTAAAGGAATGTGAAGAAAGAATTGACAGGCTCAGTTACTGATTGATATAGAAGGCAAGTCAGATGACAGGAAAGATTTATTAGTAGTAATAGAGAAGTTAGGAATGGAAAGGTGTTACGAAGAGATAGTGTTTTAAACTTGTTTTAACCATGCTTGAAGTGATAAAAAATATTTTTGGGGATATAATGCAGAAATGTGATTTAGTGGTCTATAGAATTCCCAATGAGGAAACTCCCTCTACTAATATAGGGCAGCACCGGCTTTACAATTTAGAGTTACCTGAGTACATTCAGAAGTTAAGTGTCTTCCTCAGGAACACATAACCACTATATAATTAAAGCAAGAATTGAACCCAGAAAGCTCCTATGCATTTTACCATTCAGCCATTGGAGCACATTTTTGTGAAATTATCAGAGAGGTAGAGTTGCCATGTTGGACTCTTCAACAGGAGAGTGGGAGATTTGGTAGCTGTAAAAGATAACGATGTAGAAATGGATATGGTAATTTGATATATTTGATATATCAGGAATATGTAATCCTGTGCATGTGAATGATCTTAGAGAGACATAGGATTGAAAAAAAAAAAACATGAACCATTTGTATATTGAGAGCAAAAAAAAAAAAAAAAAAACTGATGGAAAGCTCATATGTTCAATAGGCATTTGTATGAAATAATGAGATTTAGAGAAAGTCCTTCAACACATTAGAGGGGACCCTCTTTGGAGGATTTATGGGAGAACATTTACAATAGGCATGGATGAATTACCATGTGCAGTCAGTACTTATTATGGGGAGGGCACTATGGTCAATTCTGGCAATAAAAAAAAACACCCCCTTCCCTTTAAGGATGGATCATCAAAGAATGGGCATCAAAGGATGCCCTCAAGCAGCTCAGATTATAATGAGAAAGACATGTTATGCACATATAAGACATGCATTGTAAAACTAAGGTAATTTCTGAGGGAAGACACTAGCATTGAGAGGAGCTATGGAAGAGAAACCAGGGAAGATTTTCAGCTGCAGGTTGGATTTGAACAGACTTGAAAGGAACTCAAGAAAGGTAGAATTTAGAGGTGAGGAGGGGAGATTACTTGAGCTTTGAGAGAATCTATCCAAAGGCACAGATATGGAAAATGAGGTATCTTGTTTGATGAATAGAAAGCAGTCTAGAATCCTTAGATCAGAATGTTTAAAAGGGAAGAAAGTATAAAAGAGAGTAAAAAGGTAGGAAGGGGCCAAATCCTGAAGAGATTTAAGTGCCCAAATAAGGGTTTTATTTTTTAAGTTTGAGGTAACAGGAAATTACTACAGTTTAGGATATTTGTGACATAGATCTGCTCTTTAGGAAGACAATTTTGAAATAGTGAAATGATTGAAATGGAGAAAGACTTGAGACAGGAAAATGGCCTTAAAAAGACTTTTGCAAGAGTTCAAATGAGAGATAATGAAGGCTTCAACTAAGGTTATAAGCATGTAAGTGGAGAGAAGAGTTGTGGGTAAGATGTTAATGAAAGTAGAAACAATATTTGAAAATAAAGTACTTGGGCTAAATAATCAGGGAGGCTCAAGGATGACACTGTGGATGACTGGGAGGTTGGTGATACTCTCAATACTAATAGGGAAGCTTAGAAGAGGGAATGGTTTGGGGGAAAGGTGATGCCTTCTGTTCTTGACATGTTGAATATGAGATATTCATGATTCATATAATCTGAAGGTCCAAAAGGTATTTATTGATGCTAAGGACAGAGATGAGAGAGAGACAGAGCAGAGATCTGAGATTATTTGTTTTAGTAATAATAATTGAACCCAATGGAGGAAAGACTCCCCATGAATGAAATCACAGATAATGTGTCCAGAACATTTTGAATTATAAGAATTTTCTGACACTAAAGAATGCTAAGCAAATAAATATGATCTTGGAACTTAATGTGAGAGAATCTTCTTTTCAACAAGTTAAAAAAACCAGTAATTTTTAGATATACCTTATACACATTTTTATGTATACATACATATTAGATTGTCCTATTAGAAAATAGAAGGATGTTGGCCCTGATCCAAATCAATTTCCTTCTAATTCTATCATTTCATTAATATGTGTTTTGAAAGTAGAGAAAATAGAAATGAGTATTTGTGAATGGATGCTTCTTTACATCTCAGTTAGTCAGCCAAGAACTTTTTTGAAAAGCCACAGATTCAAAGGAGCATACTGGGAAAATTCCCCTAAAAAGCCCTTATCTTTGAGATGCCTCCAATCTATGAATTATATCTAGTAGTGAAATGATAGTAAATATTTTACTGTCAGTCTCTTGGAGATGGTAAGATAAAGTGTTGGCTATGTTATTACATGGACACTGAATCAGAGTATATGCTTGATATAATCATTCATTTCTCTTTGGGGTCTAGTGATCAGTGTGGCCTAATTTGTTAATCAGTAATCCACATTCATTCTTAAAATGGCTACAATCCAAGTCATTCGGTATGAAGGAATTTGGAAATTTTTTACTGTGGTCACATGTATTTGACACTACATGTGTTTTTTGAGCTATGAAAAATAACAGTAATAACAACAAAAACCAAAGCCAAATTACTTCATCTTTAATGATAATACCTATTCCTCTGTTGCTCTGTATTCTGTTGCTCCTACTTGCTTAATTTTTAAGTTATGGAAGTGCTCTTAGGTGGCCTAGTGGATGGTGTGCCAGGCCAGGAGTCAGGAAAATTAATTATCCTGAATTCAGATTTGACCTCAGGCATTTTACTAGCTGTGTGACCCAGACAAGTCATTTACTCAGTTTGCCTCAGTTTCCTCATCTGTCAGATGAGCCAGAGAAAAACATGGCAAATCATTAGAATATCTTTGCCAAGAAAACCCCAAATAAGATCACAAATCATTAACTATAATTGAAAAAGATTCAACAACAACACTTGTCTCTTTTTCTGGTTGTGATTTGGAATAAGAGAAAATTGGGAACATGGAAAAATTATTCCTTCAAAGTTTGCTTATTTGTGAAAAAATATTGAATAAGAATTTCTTATATTTTAGTGAATCAGTTGTCATAAATGCTTATAGCTGGGGCTGCAAAAACAAAACAAAAATGTTACATTGTTTATTTAGTGTGACCTGCTTGCTTTCTATTGCAAGGACTAATAGAAACTTTAGTTCTTTCAACAAAAAAGTTGTAAAGAACTTAGCCTAGGTAAATCTTTCTCCTAGATTTTATACCACAACACTATTTTCATTTGTTAACATTAAGTAAACTCATTCTTTTTTCTCTTTCATCGGTGAAAACCCATCAACATAAATATATCTGAAGATAAAAAATAAAGTGTAATTGAATTGACTATGTTAGAAATATTCAAATAGTTACCTGATTTTATTGATCTTGATCTAGAATCTTGTGCCCAGAAATGTTGGATTAGTAATAATTCTAAAGGCTAAAACTGATTTTTTCAGAGTATAAAGCTGTTTTTCTAATTTCATAACTCACTTATAAAGCATTTGATACGAGTTTATTACATCTGCATTCTCTTGAAATGTCTTGATGCTCTCCATTTAACCAGCTGTTCTACTTCATTTATGAGTGTGATAACAGAAGTATGTCTGTTTCATGGATTCCAACTGCCTCCTGCATTAAAGATTTGACCTCTTCATAGTTACTTCTAATTAGACCACCTCTGATATCTTTATTTCAACTCTACCATCAGGGTATCACTTGTTAGCAAGATATCTGTCTAAATCCATGACATATACAAAGTTTCCTTATTAAATATGTTTAATTTCAATGATATATATATATATATATACATATACATATATCCTCACCTGTATTTAACTTTTACATACTTTATAGAATTTCAACACATCTTTTGAACCTACTTTTGTCTGGAAAAATATGTATACATATTCTGCAAACTAAATTTAACCTTAAAACCCTTTGAATGAGATCCAAGTACAGGAAAGAAAAAGAAACACAAGGTAAAGTCATCTTACATGTGCCTCTGTGACTAATACACAAAGAGAATTAATTTTACAACTTCATTCATTGTTTGATATCTTGTAGGGTTTTTTTTACATCAGTTATTTGTCCTTGATTACAGTTATCATTGAAGCCTCCTCTGAAACAGAAATAAACATTTGGACAAAAGCAGCAGATACTGTGGCTATACATACTGGGCTTCCCCACTTGTAGTCCAGCATCTTACCACAAGAAGAGACATGGTTCCAGGACCAAAATTACCCATTGCAATTCACCAGTTTTTCTTTGTAGTTTTATTATTACTTAACATTATTGTAATCATTGTGTATGTTGTTCCTAGTACTTTATTCTTGGCTGTAGCAATCAAAGTTATACATGGGATTTCAAGATGCATTTGTACATCTAGAAATGTTTTTACATTTTAAAAAGGAATTAAAAAGAATTGGAAAGAATTATATTTCCTTTTTGTAGGTACACAATTATTGCTGAAACCTGATTTAGGTTAATTTAGATTAGTTTAAAACCGTGCTTTTTATACACTAGTTTCCACCACCACCACTACCTTCTTTTGTATTACTACAAAGAAAGAACAATCATATATTTGCTTTACTAGTCTTTGAGATATGCCTATGAAAAATTATAAAGTGTCCTTTATTAAAAGACCTTGTTTGTAAGTTTTTATTTCCGTTCTACTGCAAGTGATAATTGGACTTTATTGAAAGAAGGAGTTAGAAATGTAATTTTAAATGTAGTTTTATGAGAGCTCACAAAAGGACCACATAGCAATAAGTCATCAGTGCTACTGACAAAATAACAGTTTGCAAAATAAAAGATGAAATCTAAAATTTTATTCACAACATGTAACTAAAGTAATTGTACAGTTATAATGTACCAGTCAATTTCAGTACATTGTAATTTCTGTGACAAACATCTTCTTTGATATATGTTCTTAATGGGAAAAGGAAGTGTTTATAGATAAAAATATAATTTATAATAGTGGCCTTTATGTTAAAAAAAATTTGATTCCAAATCTCTTTGTACATGTCAGCTTCTATGTTTCAGATGCATGTTTTGTTTCCTAAATCAGGGAGACTAAGGAAGATTTTTTTTTGAGTTATATTAATAACATTCCAACCAGTATTGTCAATACTGGAATATTTAAGGAGCATTGTTCTATTTGGAAATGCTCAGATGCTAGCCAGAATTCCCTGATCTAGTTACTTACAAACTAGTTAAAAGGCTAACTCTTAATCTGAGAGTTTGGTACTATTATTGTCCCAACATTCTAGAGAAGCAGTAAACACCCTGCATTGAATTAGTGGAGAAGAAATCTCACCACTTTCCATATTTTCTGTCTGAACTAAACTGTTGGCTGAACTGGCCATCCCGATGCTATTTGACATATGAATCAATCCATAACATTAAAAAAGAAAAGAAAAGATGTTATTTCTCCAGGTAAGGGATGAATGTGTGTTTTTTCATGGAGTTTCATTTATGCTATTAAATGAAATTTGCTGATAAATGAATTCAGATGCATGGTAGCATAGTCAGGTAGAAAGCCAAACTAAAGTTGAGAAGATATAGCTTCACATCCAGCCTTTGACACTTATTGTCCATGTGGCCCAAGGTAGATTGTTTGGTCACTCAATTTCCCAGGCAATTTCTTAAGACAGGAAGTTGGAAATAGTAAATCAACTGCAATTGTAGAGGGGATTTTCTCACAGAGAGTTCCTTGCAACGATGAAGGAACAGGTCTTATTCTCCACAACTATTTCCACTTCTGTTAAGACCACATTTGTACATAGAGATTTTACTCTAACTGAAGGCAGTCCTTCTTTGCCCACAAATTAGCTGTTATGGTAGAAGCCCTCTTATTTTTTTGAGAAGTGGTGCAAGAGGTGGGGAATAAAGTCTATCTGTTACATAAAGAAATTTATATTTTCTTTTAAGCTCCAGTATATCTCACAAGCCTTAGATCCTGATATATTTAGCATCCAAGAAACTTTGTTTTTAAAGCCCAATGACCACAATTCAAAAGGAAAGCCAACATAAAATTTGACTTCATTCTGAAATGTTCTGTGAAAAGCAGCATCACGTGAGTATTGATTCAAGGTTAAATGTGAAGGGATGATAAGCATCATAATTTTGTTTTGACCTGACTTTTCCTGGCATGTTTCTTACCCAAATCCTAATATTGCATAAGAATTCTTTCTTAGAGCACTCAGTTGGCGCCACTTGACATAGTAGCTTTTTCTTTGTCTCACATGTACATTTTGCTTTGGTTCATGCATTTTTAAAGACCCTGATTGTGGTATATAGTCATTGGGGTTTCATGCATAAAGTCCTGAATTCGGTTATAAGTAAGATTCATTTAGCGGAGTAAGTTTATTAAGTGTAATTCCACAAGGTTCTTTATTCACGATATAAAATACTTGTGGAAACCCAGACAAAGAAGTCAGCATCTCTTGGAAGAGATCTTCTTGAGTTATTTGTAAAGCTGTTTCCCAGCTGGTTTGACATAAAAGAGAAAATGCTTGATATGGGAGTCAAAAAGGCCTTGTTTCTGATACATGCTTTGCAACCTTGAGCCAGGTCATATGTATTGTCTGGCCCACAGTTTGTTCATCTGTGAAATGGGGTTGATATCTGCAGGTATTAACTCTCAGATGAGCCTCCCAAACTTGTTTTGAGGCTCAAGTGAGATAATATATTTTGGAACTTTAAATCTCATGTAAAACTTTATGAATATTCATTGTTATTATAACAATTATTCCCATGTCTCAAAACAATATGGCAAATTGAGTTTGCAAAGAAAGTAGGACTTTAATCCATGTTGTAGTCTATGTTTCTGAAGAAACTTATTGCTATATAGTTGATCCCTATAGTTAAAATGATGACATAAATGGAATTGTTAACCCAATGAAGTCTAGGATGAAAAAAAAATAGCTTTCTTTTTTTTGCATCTGGCAAAGGGGGACTATCCTTGGCTTTTAAGTGAGATTTACATCCATAAAGATAATTTTTTTTCCTTCTACAAATTTGCCCCTCTTGCATGACTATAGCTAATCTTTTTTTTAATAAGTCATAGAATATTCTCAGGAAACAATGTGCAATGTGTTGATCCAATATAGAAAGTTTTATTTTATTTGGGGATTGTATCACTACTATATATAATATATATATGTGTGTGTGTGTGTATATGTATATATATACATATATATGTAATGATTTATTTTGTGCTATTCGGTAACAAAAAAATTCCTCTTTTTCTTAGTGTTTATAGTTTCATATTGTTTGATTTATAATTTTAATTGGTATGATCAGTCAGCAATCATTTTGCACCCTCCATTGATTTTAAGTTTTTTAATTCAAAATTTTTATTATATTTGATTTCTGCCTTCAAAAAACTTTTATATAAGAAAGCACTTAGACCCTTTGACCTTGTGATAGACCAATATCTATGAAGGTTTCCCTCTCCCCAGATGAGTTAGGAGAGAGACAATAAAACCTAGACTTGATGGGCAATAGAAATGGAGGAAGACTCATGTCAAGAAGAAGAAGCTTCTTTATGGCCTCTGGTAGTATTAATCTGGCATTTTGATCACGTAAAACAGAAAAGGTCCCACCTATGTGGTATTAAGGGCCCTTCCACACTGGTGGATTTCTGAAAACCTTGTTTTATCAGACCTGAGTTCACGCTTTGCCAGACCTGCTTGTAGACAAGAGGGGGAGATCATGCATATAAAAGCTAAGGATTACTGTACTCTTGCTGCATAGCCTTGCTGTGTAACTAAACTTCCTTTTTGTTAATTGTGCCTCATTTAGTTCCAATATTGAACATAAAATGCTAGCAGCAAAAAAAGGAGTATTTTATTTTTTTTGTTAGGTCAACACAGACCTGACAACTTGATTGTGTCGTTCCTTCAGAAGATATTTATGAAATGCTTCTGTGTGCAAGTTAAGGTGCTAAAACCTGAGTGAGATATAAAATTTAAATCAGACATTGTCTTCATGAGGATGATAGGCATATATTACCAGCAAGGGCTAAAACTAGCTCTAATCAGAGATAATTTTAAAATATTCATTGTGAACATTTACACCTCATAAATCAAGTTGTGACTAAATTTATTATTTTGTTTATCATCTAGACTTAAGAAAGTGTTAATAAAATGCATTGAACTTAAAAGGGTATATTCATACTTTTTTTTTGAGAGCTGATTGTTAAACATTTACTAGCTGAGAAATCTTACTTTAAATTTAACAGGAAGGATATAGGCTTAGTTGTGGAATGAAGTGATCACCAAACTGCAGGCATAGAGGCTGTATCACAACAATAATAACTCACGTTTATATAGTGCTTTAAGGTTCTCAAAGTGCTTTACGTTTATTTACAGCCACACAGCACTCCTAATTAGGGGATAAGATCCATATATAGAAAACTATACTGCACCATATTACATTTTAAGTGAATTAAGAGAGATTGGACTCAGAATTTGAAAGAATTTGCCATACATTTGTTGTGTGATTCTAGATAATTAGTCTCTTAATGCCCTAGGAAGCGGGAAGGAAGGAAGGAAGGAAGGAAGGAAGGAAGGAAGGAAGGAAGGAAGGAAGCAAAAGGAAAGGAGGGAGAGATGATGCAGGGAAGGAGGAAAGGTGTTATGGGCTAAGACTATTCTAAGCATTTAACAAAACACTTCATTTGAATCTTAACAATTCTAAGAGCTTTTGTGCTATTATTGTCCCCATTGTTGAGGGAACCAAGACACACCAAAGATAAGTAACTTGCTCATGGTCACCAAACTAGAAAGTGTTTAGGGCTCAATTTGAACTTGGGTCTTCTCGTCTCCAAGCCCAGTATTGTAACTGATCTATGTTAATAAAGGGCATTTGCTCATTAGGAGACCCCATACTGGTGAATTTCAGGGTTCCTTCTCAGCAAAGTGCATTGGAGACATTCTCAACAAAAGGCTAAGGGAAAGTTTGTGTTGGCCATGAAAGGACAAGTTAGAATTCATTAATTACAAAGAGAAGAAAAAATTCCAAGGGAGCAGTCTAAGTAGAGTCACAGTGACAGGCAAATACAATGAGTTCAGAGAAACAGAAAACAGACCAGTTTGACTAGAAAGTAGTATTTGTAAAGGGCTGTGATTTGACACCAGGCTGGAGAAATGGAAGTTTGTGGACATTTTCGAAGCTCATAGAAGTTAATTTTTATTCAGCAGCCAGGAAGAAGATCTATAAGCAGGAGAATGACATTTTCAGACATATATTTAAACCTGACAGGAGAGGAGAGATGTGCATAAAAACAGATTACTCTAACCATAGTATGAAACGTTGATTGGAAGGAGGAAAGCCATAGGTGGAAAGAAATAAGCCTATCTACTGCCGACTGCCTTCTATGTGCCAGGCACTGTACTAAGTGCTTTGCAAATAGTTTCTAATTGGGTCCTCAACAACACCTCTATGAGGCAGGTATTGTTATCCCCATTTTATATTTGAGGAAACTGAGGTCCACTTGCCCAGGGACACATAAGTGCCTGAGGATGGGTTTGAACTTAGGTTTTCCTGATTCAGGAGGAATCTTATCTATCCATTCTATCCACTGTGACACCTCAGTTGCCTCATTAAGCAGAATTGGGAAAACAGTATACATAATTACTTTAGCAGAATGGGGAACCAAACCTGTGATTTCATGGTGTAGTGAGTTCCAGTGCAGATCAGAATCTACTCTGCATCTTGGCTTCTAAGTGAATTGTCATTGAAAGGTTAAGTGATTTGCCCTGGGGCTACATTTCTAGTATAAAGTAGACACAAGCTTCAACCTAAGTCTGGAAGACTCGTAGACCAACTGTCTAGTCCTGGTGCCTCTTCCATAATGCCTGTGGCAAAAGAAATAGGAAGAACAAAAAAGAGAAAGGGTAAAAGATGACCTGAGAATAGATAAGAGCAAATATCTCCAGCTCCCTACTTTTCAAGAGTGGGAGAGCCTAGGTATGGAACCTTGTATTTCCTGTTAAATTGTTATATGGTGGTTAGTTTTTCTTAAATGTTTTCTTCTCTCTTTAAAAAATAAAATAAAATTATTAGAAAGAATGATTTTGTGGCCAAGGGAATTGGAGGAGTATATTTATAAATGAAGGTAGCATGAAGACAAAAGATGGAAATAAAATTAATTTAAGAAATGAAGCCTAGTTAGAATGGATGTAGGACTAGAAAAGAATGGGATAATAACCAGAGATTTTGGAAGGGTGGTAACTGAAGTTGGAGGAAGAGAAGGTTGAGGGAAAAAAGGTCAGAAGCTTGAAGAAATGATCATATTTAAGGTATCAGGGAAAAAAACATAAGGAATAACTAGAGACAGAAAAATCACAATTAAAATGAGCAGAGTGTTATTGAAATCAAGAGAGGAGATGGTAATGAGCTGCTGCAGAGACATGGTTAAGGGGGATGAGCAGATTCCAAGAAATTTTAGTAAATTATTGGTGAGAAAGAGAATTAAATATTGGCAACATTTTAAAGAAATTTAATAGTAAAAGCATGGAGAAAAAAAGGGCAGGAGTTGTATGGGATACAAAAAGAGACAAAGTCTTTCTGCATATAACTGAAAAGACTTCTGACAGATGAAAAGAGACAAGTGGAAAGGGAGAGATAAAAGACATATGAGAGAAAATGCAGAGACTTCTGAAAGAAGGTCCAGGAGGAGGCAGAAGGGATCAAGGGCATAAGCATGGGGATTAGCCTTAGGAATGAGTAAGGATTCCCCTTTTTCTGTGACCAGAGGTCATTAAAAATCCAATGGCATAGTTTTCAAGATTAGAAATATTATCCCTAATGTCCTGGATAACTTCTAATTATGCAATTATCTCCCATTATGCTCTGCTTATCTTATTCTCCTAAGATTTCAATTGAATGATAACATCTTCATATTCTGTCCTAAATAGATTTGTAGTGTTTCTGCATATTACTTTAAGACTTCCATCTTCTACCTATAATGGAAGTCTGCATTAAAGTGATCAATGAAACAATCTCTTTGAAATATGTTTGGCCAGATGCTTGGAAGTCTTCAGGGGGTCTTACCAAACATATTTCTAGTCCCATTTTTGCAGAGAAAAAAAATAATTCCTAAATTAGAATGTGTGCCAAGTAAATGAGTAAAGTAATCCAGTGGCACTTTCTACACCAGGTATTATCTAAATGAAATGTTGCTTAGATAAAACATTATTGCATTATTTCAAGAATGCTTGATTTCAGCAAGGTTGAAATCTCTACCAAGAAAATCACAAAGCACTTTGCAAATCTTAAAGTGTTATATAAATATTTGCTACCACTGCTTTTGTTGCTGTTGTTATAACCCCTCTGTGCCTTACTAGACTGTCTTTGTAAGTTGCTGTGGCTGAGAAATATACTTTCCAGGTAGAAACTTGGGAATAAGTCTCTCCGAAGACAGTCTAGGGTTGGTGCTCCAATAACAGATATACAGTCCATGACTAGGGCCCTTACTCAGTGTATTTCAAGGTTGGTAATACCTGCCAGAGCTTGTACTATGCTGAAATAGCCTTCAGCATCGCCTCCATTTCAAGAACAGCCATCAGGAGTAGGACTTACATGAAAGGAAATGAATCATTAAGGCTGGGTCTAAATCTCCTCTTTAGTTGTTTCAGAATAATGATTCTTCACACTTGGTCTTTAGACAATGATTAGGGATAAAATAAAAGCAATTGAAGATAACATTTGTGAAAGCTGTTATTTTAAGAGGGAACCAGAATTATAGAATCGAAAGGAAAAGAAGAGAGCAATTCTTTGCTTAAAGGATTGTGAGTGATACTGGTACTGTCTATGCATATCTATATAATGTCAGATTATAAAGAACTAGCTAACGTTGGGGACTAGGGGAATCGAGAGAAAAGAGCATCAAAGATGAGGTGAACAAAACTGGGAAAAGTCAAGGTTGAGATTATCTGTTAAAGAAGATAATGAAATTACTGTTATTGGAGAATCTTTGAAGACTGAATCCTTTTGGAAATGAGAAAAGCATTTAGATTCATAGCCAAGAGCATGTGATCCTCTATCATTTAATTGTCATTTTCTGATCTCACAGAATAAATGAAGACAAGATATGAAACACTCTTTTTTAAGGTATTGATTTCAAGACTTTCAGTTTGTTTTAATCCAATATTTTAAAAAAGACTTTAGTATCCTGACAAACAATACTGCATTTTGTTTTTTATTTGTTTGTTTGTTAAAGTAAAGCCATTGTTATAACCAAACTTCATAGAGGAGGAAAAGACGCAATATTTAGCCTCCTGTGTCTTCCAAATATCCCATGGCCCTTCAAACCACATACACTTTTGGGGGGCTGAGGGGCAACTGTTGAAGTTCGAACTAATTTTGGGGGTGGGAGAAAGGGGAAAAGAGAGGGCTGTGGAGAGGGACTGGCATGGAGCAGGAGCTCCACACTGCTGTGAAGCTTCATATGACAAGGGACATACTATCCCACCCCTGCTTCCCTTACAGAGAAGGCCAAGTCTCCAGGGGGTAAATTCAGGGCCTGGTATTGTGACAAAACCAGGCCACAGCTTTAGGTGTGATGCAAAATGCTATAGCTATTCTCCACAGTTCCAGGAACCACAAGGCCCTATTTGAAACATACAGCCTTCACAGAGGATTACAGCCAACTACATCAGCTGAAGTGACAGCAGGGGGGGGGGGGGGGGTGCGGAACCCATGAGAACGGTGATACTTTTAAAAAAATAATGAATATGATGCTTTCTATTTATAAAATAATGAAACTGTATTCCTCATTTGGAGGGGGGAAAATCAACCATGCAAGTGGGGAAGTCACCATATTTTCTTTGAGCTTTGCAAATAATGAATGCCATTTGCCAGTATGTAAACAGTGTCGAATGAAATTCAGAAAAGAAGGAATGAAAAAAGGACATATTTTCAGCAGTTTAATAGGATAACGACTTGCCATGGGAGTGGGGATGAGGAGCCATTTAATCAATAAATGCACAAACACAGTCATTCAATTTTTTCTTTAATGAAGTCTAAAGTCAGAAGAGGATGGAGAGTTTGAGAAAGAAGCTTTAGCAATATAAAAAAAAGAATGCATCTGAACTTGGTGGGTGGCAATGCAAATATAACAGTGATTTGGTAGGAAGAAAAAAGGACAAAGAAGTCTAAAATTTTAAGGGCTGGTCTGATGAGTTCAGCATCTTTCATTTCAAAAATAAAATATAATTAGGCAATAACATCCAGAAATTAGCTAGTCAAAATTTTGTGCAATAGGGGATATGGAATCTTGGGCTATAATTTACAACAGCAAGGTCTCCTTCGCACATGCTTCCCAATTCCAGCAACGTGATTTTTGTTGTTTGTTTGTTTTTTTCCTTTTCTCCCCAGAGGACATGCCCAACACTCATTAGTGTTAGTGGGAAGTCTGCATCCGTAGTGGGGGAAGACTAGACCCTTAGAAAACAGACCTTTATGAAAAGTCCTAGCACAGCCCCAAACTCCCCTAGACTTACCAAAGATAGAGGTTAAGCATGATGTGAACAACTGTGAGACTGAAGCGGTTTCATTTCTTTCCAGAGGTGAGAATACCTAACTTACTGGTTACAATCGGTAGTTATGCCTTTTTTCATTGATTGCCTCTTCCGTTCCCGAGCTCTGCGCCTACCTTTCACAAGCAAAGTGCTCCCTTTGAGCTGGAGGATTTAATTTCACTGGAATGAGGGAAGCCTGTTCCACTACTCTGATTTAGATTAAGTAAACATCTCTGATGTGTGATGCATGAACGGTGGCAGAACAGGAGGGTCGTGATTCATTTGCTGGGTAAAGAATCCCTTTGTAAGAATCAAAAAGTAAGGCTTCCACAGGGGGGAAAAGAGCCATTAAAAAAAAATCTACAGCACCATGAAAAAAAATTGGAAAAATTGTCACTTTATGAAGGTGGTGTTAAAGGGGCTCTGGGATAACTCGTATCAAGATCTTTATTAAGCCATCCCCCTATTTCAAATGCATTTTGCAAAATTAAGTAAAAATCTGTTCTTTGGATAGATGATTGCTAAAATTCACAGGCCAGAGTGGGTAGGTCAGAATGAAGTGTTGGAGGAAATACGGAAAGCAGGGACCGTGGAAGTGGAGAAGGAGAGAGAAGGAGAAAACTGTTCTTGGGATGGGATTGGAAAGCCGCGGACTATTTGTCGATTTGTGAAGGGCTGAGTTGGTTGAGGCTGCTGGCCGGAGGCAGCAGTGAGCCAGTAAGGCTGTGAGCCGCCGGCCGCGGGCCGACCGTCCTAGTGGCGAACGGGTTAAGGACCGCCCGCCTCAGCCCCCTCCTCTGGCTGGGTGTAAACAGAAGAGCCTCAGCCTATCATGTCTGATTGCTGTTATGTGCCTGAGGAGAAAGCCAGACTCTGTAACATGATACATTATAGACCGATTCAACTTGGAAACGCTGGGCTCTGCTCTTCCCATCCAGACGGAAGAATCTCCGCGGAAAGGTGGGTGCCCCAAAAGCAGCCCTTTTGACCTGACTGCTGCGCCAGGATCAAGTGGGATGCTTTCGGTCTTTCTGTCCTCCCCCCACATCGCTCTGCATTCATTTCTAGGGATTCGGGGGCGCAGTTTCTCCCTGGCTCCCACTCGGGGGCTGGTTTTCGGTGCTTTTCCACGGTGTGTGCGGTTGGAATGGGAGGAGGCTCCGGGGCGATTTGAATCGGTGCAGAGGCAACATTAGCATCTGAAATGAGGTGGCTCTTTAACCCCTGAGGGACCAAATTAAGGATTTAGAAGAGGTAAAAGCTTTAACTTTCTCTCGCTCACGCGTCCTGAAAGCCGGGCTCTGCTGCAGAATGGAGGCTTTTGTGTTGTGGCTGATGGGTTTTTTTTTTTTTTTTTTAATTAGGTGATTTATTTTGTATTTTTATGAGTAGTAGACATTCCTGACCCACGGGGTCCAGCTCTCTTTTCTCTGCATTCCGTGACTTTTTTGCATTGCGATTTATTGAATCCATGGTGGGCGGGGGCAGATCCTGAGAAAGAAGTTTTTTTCCCTTTTTTTTTTCCCACCCTCTTCCCTAATTTACGTTCGAAATGTTTTAAAATGTTCGTCGGACTTAAATTAATCAGCCCTTTGCTTCCATTAGCTAAAATCCATCATACTAATTGCTTAATGGGGGGGAGGGGGAGGAAGAAAGAAAGGTACCAAATAATCCTGCTAATTAAAAGAGCAGCTTTTTCTCTTTTTCTCTTCTCCTTTCCCTGAGATACCTAGTGTGATTTTTGTCAGTGGAGGGATTTAAAGAGCAGAGTGTATAAAAGCAATTCAACTTTACAATTGTGTCATTGATGCAGGTTGGTCACTAAAGGTGTGGGGGGGCACAGGAGGAGAAAGCAGTTGGGTTTGGTTTTTTGCAGGACTTGATGGATATTTTGTTTAAGTCAATATATAATTTTTTTTTTTAACATTTAGGGAGGTAAAACGAATAAAATGAAACAAAGATTTGTGGGAGCTGTAAGAAAGATAGCCTGTGAGAAGTCACATTTTTTCACTCCCTCTCATGTGCTAGTCTTTTTTCTTTCCAAAAGGTCTAATAAATCATATGTACAGAATATATATGGCTGTGTCACAAAGTCATTCTGTATTCTTAAAGCTTAATATAATCAAATTCAGTGCCTTAAGATGGTGTAGTTGAAGATTTGATCCCTTTCCACTGAAGTGGAAATACTTCCAGTAATTGAAAGCAGATTCATGTCTGGAGTTGTACAAGCCAAGGTTTTCATTTTTTAAATAAACCTTTTGTTCTCTAGCATTAAATGTTTCAGTGGGCCATCCAGAGACCTCTGTGTGCTAATTGTTCAAGTAGTCCTTAAGAAAGGTTGAAAAAAAAATCAGAGAAAGGTATTTCAGAAATTCACCAAACTTATTAAGCCTACCTCAGACATCGTGAAAATATTATTGCAGCCAACATGCATATGCCATGCATTTTCGTTTTTCTGCTCATGCATTCAAATGGGAGTCTAATAGCTAGTGTAAAAGGCAGCCCAGGTGGGATGCATCAGAAAAAGGAGTTAAAAAGCTTGGAGAATGGTAGGGTTGGGAGGATTTCATCTTATTTTGTACTCTGGTGCACAATTGGGTTACAAATTTCAACTATATTATGAATCGTGTTTTCTTCAGTGAGATGCTAAGGTAAACTAACAAAACTTTCAAAAATAGTTGCCTACTGTTAACTTTCTTCCTCTTTGGGCATAACGGCTAAAGCGTTTTAAAAATTACATAAGCATTAAGAGGGAAACTTAGAATGTGTGCTAGCAAGCCGTTTAGACAAAGAGTCACTTCATGTCTTATTAGCTGTGAGGGTTCCAGGATGGTTGATATGTTTAAGCATCTTCCTTTAGGCCTTGGGATTTAGAATGAATTTTGTAAAGAAGGAGGGAAAAGTTAGACAAAAGTCCTCATGTTCAACAAGGAATGTTGTGATCAAAGAAAATAGAAGGCATTGTGCTTCTGTGATTTATTCCCAGAAGTATCAATGACTTCCAAATATTTTATTGACTTAATAATATGTCTCCACATAACATAATTATGAGATTTCTTTTTAATTTAAAACTATTTAGTAGATGATACAATGCTTTGTTTAACTAACTTACCAGTCTTGGGGAAAAGGAAATAATGTAAATGGTTCCAAAAGTACACATGAAGTAAATAAGTTGTTCCTACAGTTAGAAAAGGTGTGAATGGTGGTTAGTTCAATACAAGAACTAACCCAGTGAGAACAGTAGTCTTTGTCTATGAAATTATTATGTTCAAAATTTACATTTTGAGATGTGTTCCTAAATTTCTGAAACATTTATTGTAGCATGTTTCTAGTGAGTTTTTGGCCTGGTGGGTTGCAGAATACGATTATATCTTTGCACAGAGATTTACAGAATGGCAAACAATTTAATACAGGCTCCATTTATATCGTGTGTACTCTCTCTAAACATTTAACTTAGCTTTTTTTTTTAAATATTCTAAATTTTCTGTTAGCTTTTTCTTTCTTAATTGATAGAAAATAGTGTAGAAAGAGGGCACATAATCTTCTCCCATCTGAAATCATACTTTGCATTTAGCTTGGTTCTCATCCCTTTAAGAATGAAGAAAAGTGGCAAAGTAGACCCTTTCTAAATACAGTGATCTTGATAATTAATGCTATGAGACAGATTAAAATGCTGTATTCCAGGTATTCATTTCCTTAAAAGGGACACGAGAAAAGCGTTGCTAAGCACCTGTCACCACTGCAAGTAACATAAAATGACCCAAATTAAAGAACCTGTTCTAAGCTGTATTATTGCATTTTCTAAAGTGTATTTCAAAAGGTTTAACAAGACTCATACAATTAGTGGGAAGAAAAAAAAGATCTATTTTCAGCTCTGATCTGCAATGAAGGGATGGGACTTTAGAACTTCAGTTCTTTATTTTTATAACTTGTTTCACTTCTTAATCCAGTATTATCACCAAACAATAGTGAATGAAGATTTCAGTAGACATCCTTTATAAACTATATATTAGTAATAAATACAAAGAAATGGATGCCTCTTGATTTGTTTAATGGATAAAATTGTACCAACTTGTTTCATTCTATAAAAAATTTAACTTAAGTTACCCTGAAATTCATGTTTTTACTATGAATTTCATACTGTATGCAAATTAGGAATAGTTATACCTAAAATATAGTAGTATTTTAATTTTTCCAGCTTTGTCCTCCATTTTAATACTTTCACATGAGCAATGTATACCTACATATTCAATAAAATGATATCCATAAAGGTATGTGTATCTATGTTTATATAAAATTTAAATATTTTGTTTGCTTCCATATACATATGGCCCCAAAGAGACAGGTGTGCATGCTCCTTTAATAATTTTTGCATGTGAAAAATTTGTAACAGAAAGTTGATGGCATAATATTTTATGCATAAAATGGTCACATCACCTCTTGCTTGTGAAATATGAAAGGTAGACAAAGAGTTATGCTGTGTAATTTATTATTGGTCACCACTGATCTTCTGGGATAGGTTGGAACTTCTAAATAGAGCTAAGGACCAAACTTTGATTTTACAAATGCATAAGCCACTAGTCTAAGAATACTGATGAGATAGCTCTTTCAGTGACCTGGATAGTAGCTAATAAAACAGCAGTCCCAAATACAATTTGTAGAACATCCCAGTGAGAAGAAAAGGAATGAGGGTTTAGTGGGAAATTGGGGGAGGGGGAGGGATTATGGGGAGGAAAGAAACCAGAAGGATTCTATATCTTTAAATTACAATCAGTAACTTGTATTTTGCTATAGCGTGCTGACCCAGTAAGTTATTCTCCAATCTCTAAACAAAGAAATTGAGTTATTAATTATGTGTAATTTAATAATCATAATGATGATAGTATGGGGATTGACCAAACACTTAAATGAATATTTACATAGCTTTACTTTCTTCTAAAATAGATACTCAAAGTAAGAAATTTGCTGTGCCCATATTTATCATGCGGGATTAGTTGGGATTTCAATTTCCTCTAGCAACAGATCATTTACAAAAATTGAAGTGTCTAAGACATTTATTTGACCTGATTACTGAAATAATAGGACACTCTATAAACATTCAGTCAGAGTTATACTTGTAAGTTTTGTAGCTGGAATAGACACTGTATATTAAATCTTTATTTGCTTTGTGACTTTTCAAGTTTATGTTTATTTGCTTTTTTTATTTTTTGCAAATAAAAGAAGACAATTTGATTAATGAGAAAAATTACCTCCCATTTTTTGCCATTTTTTATGAAAGATACCATAATGCCTAAAATTCTGGTTATTTACAGAGTGTTATATATAAAAATATTTAGTTTGTTTGCAAAGCATGATTCCAGGTTTTTAGATTTTTGACATATTTATTGCTATTTAACCTATATTATCCTCATTGCTACCTAAAGACAGTTTGTAATGTAGAGGTTGATAGTGTGGGCTTCTCTAATTAAAGGGTAATGCCCATTTTAGAGAATGAGTCAGTCTTAGGCCCACTAAATTATAAAGTGTTTTTTTAAATGTCAAATTTGTCTCATGAGTTTTATTATTTGCCCCTATTAATAATAAGGAACTGACATAATACGCACAGTATTCTTTATAGAATTAGAAGACAGATGAGGAGCCTACTAAACGTCTAGCAAGATACTTAAATAGAAGAAAAAATTGTCAATCTTTCTAATCTGGAAACACTAGCTAAATTATTTATGTATATATATATATATGTATATTATACATATATATGCACACACATATATATGTATATTTGAAAATAGAATATTAAAACAACTCGACATGTGAAAACTACAGTAAGATTTCCTTAATGTTAGCTTTCTGACAACACTTTTCTCCAAGTCATAAACTGTTGGGGGTGGAGGGAGGGAGGGATGAGAAACTTGGCTGGAAAGTATAAAATACAGTCTGAAACATTTTATTATTGTCTTTCTTTTAAATAACACAAAATTGCCATATATAACAAAGTTAACATTGTTAACCTTTCATAATTATTTAACCATTATTTTATTTTACCCCCTACTTAAGTGTTGTACATTAGTGCAATAGACACCTGGCTGTGCTCTTAAAAGTTTATTTGTCTTTCAATTCCTGTGATAGTAGGGGGCAGTACATCTCCTTAATTATCTTTGTTCAGGGAAATGCCGAAAGGCCAGGATAGTTAAACAAGGCCATTTGGGTTTGCTAGGTCGAAGTCAGATGCAAGTAAAGTGGTTAAATGCATTATCATCTTATTGAGCACATCATCAGTAAAGTGACCTTGATGGAGGTGGAAAAAGCCATTTGGCCAGTTTATGACAGCCACCTCTCTGTCTGCTTTATCACTGCCATACTTACATATAGCTTTATTCTATTCCCTTCTTTTTGTTTTGAAATACTACAGCCTCTGATCATAGATAATCACAGAGAGAATGAAAATTGAAACGAATATTTTCTGATGATGGTTGCTTTTCCCTCTGAAGAGTTTCTCCCATACCTTGATAGATATGAAAATATCCCTTCATTAAATATTAAGGTGACCGGACTGGCTGACCATTCTGTACTTGCTTTTAAGGATCTTTTAATGATGATGATTAGTTTCTTTGCAAGGGAGCTGCTATTCTGCTACTTTTCAAATTGTTTTTAAGCTATTAGGAGGAGAGACTTGCCAACTTCAATTTTAGCAGTGGGAATAATGTTTGTTTTAACAAGTGCATAAGTATGTTTACTTGAAGGTTATTCAAGTCTTAGTAGTTGTATAGCTGCTGTTCTAGGTCCAGCAAATTCCCCAAAGGAGATAAAAACAAAGCCATAAGATTTATAGTTCAGATTCCTGAACTCTATGGTCAATATTTTCCTTGTGGTACATTTTATATTATTAACTCCATTAAAATGGAATTGTTCCTTGAATACCTAAACAAATATTGTTGTTCAGTAATAGGAAAAGGTTTCACACAACAAAGCAGATCTACTATTTTTAAATGACTATTTTTAATTTAATTTAATTGCTAAACGTTAGATACTAGTTTTTCTAGGTACAGGCTATCAAATGCTACTAGCTGAGACTTTAGCTTTTTCATTGCAATTAATTAAGGATTGTTGTGCCACAAAAATGAATTTTAGCCCCAGTTTTAAAAAACAACAATAATGAACTTGTTGAAATTACTGAGTGTTCTTCTACCCTGAGTCAACTTGTAAATTCTACTGGTCAGTTTATCATATCATGAAATTATATCACAATTAAATCTTGATTATCTGAAATCCTTGGGAATAAGTTCTCTGTGATAGCTGTTTTCTTGATAATTGAGGTTTTACCCCTCCAAAACACTAAAAGTTTTATTTCATTTTAACTGCTTAATTAGACAATATTTCTACAATTTTTTATATCCCTACTTTCTTAAATAGAATATGATGGATAGATTTTACCTTTTAACATTTTTTCATAATTAAATCATTCATAGGAATATTCATTTCAGTTCAGTGAACATTTATTAAATACCTACTGTATAAAATATAACATCAATAACATTGAAACATAGTGATGCTCTTAGGGCCAATTGAGCTATGCAGTGATGGTTGACCTTGGACTAAATGGCTCCAGATGGTTGCTCCTTTTGAGTTATTGTTTTGGCTTTTTATAGTTGTTTCATACACACAATTTTATGATCTTCAATCCTTTAGAAGATCTGTGGTTTCATTAGTATGGGTTCTCCCTCTGCTGACATAAATGGTAACCTTTTCATGCCTTAGTAGACTATCTTTACAAGCTTTGATGGAAAACGAGATCACTTGTTAGACAAACTTTTGGTTGTATGTTTCACCTAACAGACAAGAGGAGAGAGAGAGACAGAGAGAGAGAGAGAGAGACAGACAGACAGACAGAGAGACAGAGAGACACACAGAGATAGAAAGAAAGAGACACAGAGAGACAGAGAGACAAAGAGACAGCGAGACAGACAGACAGAGACACAGACACACATGGGGAGAAAGAGAGAGAGAGAGAGAGAGAGAGAGAGAGAGAGAGAGAGAGAGAGAAGAGAACTTTGCTTTTCTTTGTATCCTTGGCTTTTAGCACTAGGCTTGGTACATAATATGCTCCTAAAAATGCTTGTTGACTTACAGACCATCTCTAAAATTCTCTGATTTTATTTAATGTGGTAGAACTTGCAGGAACTTTTGATTCACATCTAAATCTTCAAAAACCCAACGTTATGCAACATTACAATAAGGCATCGGAAAAGGACTCTAGAGATACATATTGTTTTATGTAAACAATGTTTTCTCATGGTAAGAGGGGCCCTTTCTTGATGTCAGCTTTTACAGTTCCCCATTGGCTTTTTTTTTTGACTGTTACTTCTAATCTGCAACAGACTTGGAAACCAGATAAGCAAATGGAGAAAAAAATAAAAAGGAAATAGTTCCAGCATGATTGGCCTGAGGTCATCTTCTATAAGAGAAATGAAGGAGCTTTAATGAGCTACCTTCTTCTTAGAAGATTTTGGTTGCTACCAATTTCTTATCACACTCCAGGTAAATAAAGTTGCGGAATAGTTGTCCCAAATAGATAGATATTACTGTACTTTCATTTTTTTAAAAAGAGGAGTCTTGGTATAATAAATTATAATGTTAAAAGAATTTAAAAGTCTCTAAAATTACATACTTATATATAAATTTATTAGTAATAACAACTTCCTTCCATTTATATGTAGCTTTGAAATTTCTGAAACACTTTTACATCTTTACCTTATTTAAAAGTTATATCTACCCTTTCAGGAAAGTAGTATAACTAAGTCTTTGAGAGACTCATATTTAGTTGTGGGTAAAATAACTTATAAGAGGAAGAGCTGGGTGAAAGGAAAGCTCTTCAATTACTCAAATGATGTTTTTTTCTTTACAACATATAGTTGTATCTCTATCAAGATGTGAACTGTAAATTTATATGCTGTTCACTTTGGATAGTGAATAAAAAGCACAAGAGAATACAGTAGACATTGGGTAGTTTCATTTCCTCTATTCTTTTCTTATTCTGTTCTTGCATTATTTGAGGTAAGATTATTTGGAAGGATAAAATAGTGAAGGATAGTCACTCAGAAATTCTACTACTTTCAAAATTACAGCCAACATCTAATATTGAAATCCAAATGCTTAGGACAGGCAAATAATAGATTAATCAATGAGATAATCAGAGACAGAGAGGTAGAAGCAAATACAAAAGAGACAGAGAGAGAATGAATGAATGAATACGCCTTCATGTCCATAACTGGACTATCATGCATAACTAACAGATTAGTGAACTGGGTTTTTATTGATGCTTCTTTTTACAACCTAATACTTTATTTTGATGGTTAATGCATTTCTTATTAAGGTCTACAAACAGCATTGTATTTGTTAGGTAAAAAGTGCATGTTCTTTTATACTCAAAATTTTAACAGCTTTTGATTTGTGGGCCATCCAATAAGGAGATTAAATTGTTACTTTCTATATCATGGGAAGCCATGTTAGACTGGTTGTTATGTTCCATTTTGTTTCTGTCACCCTATGATTACATTTATTTTAAAACATGGACATCAGTAAAAGACATAAACCCAGTCAGTTGTAATTATTGCTGGCCTTTAGCAACAACAGATACCTCTCTTAATTATCCATATGTTAATTCTATGTTTTATTTTTAATTGCTGTATTGGCCATAGAAAGCTTTTACTTTTCAACATTTTTTCCTTTAGTCTTCGAGCACAATTCTAGAATGCTTTTCTTCATTATGAAGTGGTTTGTGGTTAGGTATTTTATATGAATTTAAAGAAAAATAATAGAAGAATAATTTTCCCTTCCCCTGACAAAACAGTGGCAACAACAAAAGTGTACTCCACAGCCAATTAAATAGGATATGTGGCTTATGTACAGTTGGACCTCTTCATTAAAAACTTTTTGGATAAATGTAAAATAAACAATGGATATATATTTAAAAGGATTGGGTTGGTTCCTTTGTGATTCTCTTACTCTATTAGTTGGACTGTGAACAGGTAACAATCTCAATTTCCTGGCCTGTAAAATACTGCTCTTAATATTTGCACAACTTGTCTCATTGGGTCCTGATAAGAAAAATGTTTAATAAACTCAAAAACACTATAAAATGAAAACATTATTATTATGAATCATATTGTATATGTGAAATACTACTGTAATGTGACTTTTTTTAATTACCAGAATTTGCACAAATATCTTTGTTGACATTCCAGTCACCTGGATAGGCTATTATGCTGTGATTACTCAATTTATAAATCTGCTGTGAGCAAACCTCCTCTTAAAGAAATTGTCCTAGTAAATATGATGGAATAGATAGAAAGCTGGATTTAGAGACAGGAAGGTCTGTGTTCATATCTTTTATCTGATGCTTACTAGGTGTGTAACTCTTACAAGTCATTTAACTTTTCAGTGATCTGGCCACTCTATAAGTGACAGAGACGGTCCTTATCTGGATGAGTAGAGGGAGTTTTCTCATGTGGAAATTCTCTTGATGAAACCCCAGGTCCAGTGCCTATATCTGTCCCTATGGTGGGCACGGTGGCAGTTGTGTGCAAGTCCCAGGTGAAGCAGCATTCTCTCTGTGTCGGAGGCAGCTGAGAAGCAGAGGGAGGCTTCAGAAGAGGGACTAGTCACAGACTCCCAGGGCCTACATCACTCTGTTGCCCTGGCACATAAGAGCTCCACACAGCTTTTGGATTGCTGGATGTAATTGTTCTCTCAGAGAGACCTGGAAGCTACAGCCCTTTTCAACCTGGAAACTCTTCACAGTCTCTTCATGAGCTCAGTATGAAGAGAGTTCCCTGCCCAGATCCTACAGGAAGGGAAGCCATGACATAGAACACATTTCTGGATTTCCTTTGTCATTTCTTTGTTCCTGACAAGGACAGAGGTTTTAAAATTTCATGCTTATCATAGAGGTGTTGTGTCCACATTTCAATGATAGCAAGATTTCCCAATTTTTTTATATTAGTTCTTTCTCACCCAAGCTAGAAGTCATGGGCCCAATGCCAATACTCATTGGTACAGAGACTTTAATTTGCTTTATTTATTTGTCTCCTTCGATAGCCAGGTGATCCTGCATTTCCTGCGCCTCATCTTATTTGTGCCATACTTACCACAGCCCTCAGTTAGTTTTAATTCTGGTGATTGCTGTTCCTTGTGTTGAAGAGGAACAAAATGACTTCACCACGTCAGTGTGTCGGACTGTATTCCCCAATAAAAGCTGAGAAGACTCTATCACAAGCTTTTAGCCAAGAACTCCTGAGCTCAAAGCTATCCACTAGTCTCAGCCACGGCAGGCACTACAGGTGTGTGCCATCTCGAACCTTGATCAAATCATTTTTGAAGTTCATCTTTTAATTTGGCTTCAGATCTGGTTTCCAAGCAACCCAAGTCCATCCATTTCATTATCCTATAGTTCTACCTTGTGTGTGAACACAGCCTGATTCCTCTAGCTGGAAAATGGTTGTAAAATAACTTAAAATACTTAGACTTCTGTTGAAGAGTCTGATTTTATTAAAATTGTGCAAAACAATGTCTAGTAATGTTGTGCCCTCATGTTTCACTGTGGCATGAAGGTGGCCCCTACCTGACAAGGGAAAAAGCCTTGGATATAGGCCTAGAAACCGACAATGCACTAATGAGGTTCCAGTCTGTACACGAGGAGAGACCAGGTTTGCCTCAGGCTGGTGGGTTTTTGTACTTTTAGTTTTAGTTTTCAAGGACTGTCTGCCTGCTAAGTTGTAGAGAAAGCTTGTAATCTGTGATGATAGAGAAGGCCTTTTTTATTCACAAAATCATAAAGAGGATAAATCCACCTATTAATACAATGTCTCAAAAGTCCTAGTGCAGTTTCAAGCTTTTAAGCTTTCTTTTTTTTGGATACTTTGTAGTTCGTTTGAGTTTTTAAAATGCACTTTAATTTCAGGCTTGTTGCATTTCACAGCAGGGACCAGGGTAGAGTCAATGGTTTATGTACTGATATTCAAGAAATGGATTAAGTCTTTAGCTCACAGATGGTCTACCTGAACAATTGGAGTACAGTGTTAAGAAAGCCTTGATGCATGAGTATGTTATTTGTTCTTCTCTGATACGGTCATTAGACATTGATTAGTCTGGTCATGACATTTGTACAACCATTTTGTATATGAGAGACTTCTAAAGTCCACTGTGTGGATAAATAATTAGCAAATTGTACTCAAGGCTAATTATTTTTCATTAAGAGCTATTGCTTTCAAATGGCTGAAAGCATTTGTTGTGTAAAACTTGTAAAATTTAATCATATAAAAAAGCAAAACCACTTTTATATAATAAAGCTATAATGAAACTAAAGGTTGTTGCTAAATAAATGACCTTGAAAATAGAAATAGTTAATATATCAGCTAATTATAAGATTAGGAGTTAAGAGAGACTTCAGAAGATTGATCATCTAGCTGAAAGTCTCATTTTATAGATGATTAAGCAAAGGGGAGAAGGGTGAGGGGGACATGATCAAAATTAAACAGGTAAAAATCCAAAATAAAAAACAGCCTTCTTACTATATCAAATAATCTTTTCTCTCCCATAATGTTGCTTCATTGATAATTTCAGTACTTAACATTAATAGATATGGAAACACCTTATAGACCTGTTTCTTCCTAATGAGACTTCTTCCCTTTGCTTCTTTCTTCTCCTCTGAAGTCCAAACACCATTCAAAAGTAAAATTGCCTTTGCCACTACTAAAGGAAAAAAAATGAGAATTCACTTTATTCTTCACATATTCCTTCCCATTCTTGTCTTTCCCATATTCTTCACATATCCCCTTACTCTAAAAAAAAGCTTCTCTTTTCCCCTTCTATATTTCCTATTTTATTGGTTTTTCCTCATCTTTGTTCTTAGCACTGAATTATCAATCTAATCAGAGACATTGCTGTTACAATATTGGATTCAGTCAACAAGCAAGTGAGAGTTTGCTGTAGATAGGCACTATATTAAGTGCTGGGGATACAAAGAAAGGCCAAAAATAAAATAGTACCTGCTCTCAGGGAGTGTACATTCTTAATGGAAAATATATGTAAATACTTATAGTATATATATGTGTATTGTGTGTATAGTGTGATGGAGGGAGAGAGACAAAAAATAAAAGATTCTCTTTTTAAAAAAATAATAGCTTTTTATTTTCAAAACATAGTTTTCAATATTCACCCTTGCAAAACCCTGTGTTCTAATTTTTTTCTCCCTCCCTTTCCCTCATCTTCTCTCCTAGACAGCAAGTAATCCAATCTATGTTAAACATATACAATTCTTAGATATATAGATATAGATATTTTCATAATTATCATGCTAAATAAAAAAGTCAGATAAAAAAATAGAAAGAAAACAAAGAGCAAGCAAACAACAACAGAAAAATGCTATGTTGTGATACACATTCAGTCCCCACAGTCCTCTCTCTCTGGGTGTAGATGGCTCTCTCCATCACAAGACCATTGGAATTAACCTGAATCACCTCACCATTGGAAAAAGCCACATCCATAAGAATTGATCATCACATAATCTTGTTGTTGCTGTGTACAATGGTCTCTTGGTTCTGTTCACTTCACTTAGCATCAGTTCATGTAAGTCTCTCCAGGCCTCCTTAAAATCATCCCACTGATTGTTTCTTATAGAACAATAATATTCCATAATATTCGTATACCATAAATTATTCAACCATTCTCCAACTGATCCTAATGATCCACTCAACTTTCAGTTCCTTGCCACTACAAAAAGGGCTGCCACAAATATTTTTGCACAGGTCAAAAAGATTCTCAAACAAGAAGGCAATCTTAGCTGAGAAGACAGATAGGCTGCATGCAGGAGCTGGAATTACAATTGAATCTTTAAGGAAACAGAGGAAATGTATAAGGTAGAGGTAGGGAAGTGAACATTTCAGTGGCAAGACAACTGATCCAAAGGCATGGAGATGGAGTGCGTATTTAAGGAACAAATAGTCCAGTGATACTGTATTTTGCCTACAGGGGGAACAAGATGTAAGTGTGAGAAAGAAGTCAGAAGATGCCAGGTTATGAAGAGTTTTCAATGCCTCATATTTGGTCCTATTAAGAAATAGCCACAAATTAGTTATGGTATATGGATGTTATGGAGTATTATTGTTCTATAAGAAATGATCAGCAGGAAGATTTCAGAGAGGCCGGGAGAGACTTACATGAACTATGCTAAGTGAAATGAGCAGAACCAGAAGATCACTATATACAGCAAAAAGAGGAAGATTATACAGTGATCAATTATGATGCACATGGCTCTCGTCAATGATGAGATGATTCAGGCCAGTTCCAGTGATCTTGTGAAGAAATCCTTGCGCACCCAGAGAGAGGACAATGGGAACTGAATGTGGACCACAATATAATTTTCACTTGTTTGTGTTGTTTGCTTGCATTTTTTTCATGATTTTCACTCTTTTTGTTGTCATTTGCTTGCATTTTATTTTCTTTCTCATTTTTTTTCGTTTTTGAGCTGATTTTCTTAGGCAGCATGATATTTGTAGAAATATGTATAGAAGAATTGCAAATGTTTAACATTTATTGTATCACTTGGGAAGGAGGTAAGGGAAAGGAAAGGAAAAAAATTAAATTGGTCAAATTCAATTTAAACAACTTGACCATTGAAATAATCAATAAACTAAATGAATAATAAAAATAAAGAAATAGGCAGCCACAGAAGTTGATTGAGGAACAGATTGGAATGTTCAAACCTAAAATTTAGGGGGAAAATCACTTTAGCAGTCTTTTTTCTTTTCATTGCTTATCCATTTCCAATCATCAAAACCAAGTGATTCTTTTACACCTACATCTTTAAGATGTGGTTGGTTCCTTTAATTTATACTCAGAATACTGCTTAAATTACCTTAGGTGGAATCCTTCTTGGCTTTCTGATTCTAGCTTGTCTTCTAAATCCAACAGGAAGATGACCTCCCTTAAGCATCATTTGAATAATTTGGATTACTTCCCTCCAAGGAAAATAAGTGAATGCTATTTTTTGCTTAGATCAAATACTGCCTAGACTGTTCAGTTGCCCTCACATTTAACTACCTCATCTCTTATAAGCTCAATTTCTATTCTAAGTTATCTGAATCTCTTTGATAGCTCTCCTTATGACTTCCTATTTGGATTATAGAATTGTGTAATTGGAAGGTATCTTGATTTTATAGTTGAGAAAACTGAGACCCCATTAGAAAAAGTGATTAGTCCAAAGTTACAAAACTAAACCTCCAGAATTCTTTGTTTCCTTCCTCTTTTTTCATCAACATTTATTAAGCACCTGCTGACTACAAGCCACATTGTTAGGTACTGAAGAAATGCAGGTGGTTATGATACAACTGCTACTCTCAAGCACTTTACAATTCAGTGGAGTGAAGAGTATATTTGCACAAATAATTGTGATACAAAGAAGTGGGGAATTAGTATAAAGTAAGAGTTCCAAAGAAAGTACAATGAGAAATAGGAAAAGAAGTCTCTTCCACTGAGACAGTCAGAGAAGGCTTTTGGAAGATGAGAATAGCTGAGCTGAGCCTGGGAGATGAAAGAATTTCATACTATTACATATGATGACAGAGAGCCTAGAGAGGGGAAAGTCTCAACTAAGGGAATACATTTGTCTCTTTTCCCTGGACTGTATGGAGTGTATGGAGAATTATATATTCATAGATCAAATTCTCATTCCTATGGAGATTTACCAGACTAAGTCCATTCTTTCTTAATCATTCAGGTTTCTATTAAGCTGTTTCTTTCTTATTGAATTCTTATTTCTATTTCTTATTCTCTAAGAGTTTATTGTTTTTTTATGTTATTATATTTTAAATTTATTTTTGATCCTTTTCTTCCATTAAGTCATAATATAAGGGTGTATACCATCTTACCCTCCCCCCAAAAAAACCTGTATTACAAACACAGTAGATACGAAGTAAATAGTATTAACTAATTGCCCATAATCCAAACTATGAAATCTATATTTTTGTATAATAATAATAATAACAACACAATGGTGTTTATTGAACAAACACTATGCTAAACACTTTACAAATATTATCTCATTTATTCATAGGAAATTTGAAGCGTGTAAATGGAGTGACATTGGTATCTTGGTACACTGGAAAGGATCTGGGTTCTGCAGTAAAAAGGCCCAGGTTCAAATATTCTACCTCGTTATTCTGGAAATGTCAATCTCTAGCAGCTTTAGTTTCCTTTTTTGTTAATGAATGACATTTAAGATCACCTTTGATGATAACTTTGACCTAAACCAAGCCAAAATAAGTACTTTTTTCAATTCATGAAAGGATCATTTGGCAATCTACTTAATAGATTGTGTGAGTTAATATACATATTAAAATTGAAATAGCTTATAAATGATATTCAATTCAAGAGCAAGTTTATATTTCTTTGAATCATAATATGCATATTTAAGGTTCTCAGAGGATTCTAAAAATTAACTGAGCAACAGTCTTCCCCAGTGTGTCTTTTTATTTAATTATTGATTAGTTTTGGGGTTTTTTGGTAATTTAAAAGCAAAAAGTAAAAGGCAAGGAAGAAAAAGGAAAAGGAAATAGTAATTGATTGTATGAAATTCAAAAACAAGATGTCATATAAAGAGAACTATTGTGTGAAGCCATTTCAAGGGATATGAGACAATGATCCAGTATCAGAGTTGTCTAGATTTTACTGTGTAAGAACATGATTCATTGACACAGTGCATCTGTTGTCAATGAATTCAGCTCTTTTTTGTAATGGAGGATGATTGAATGTTTCTGTCCAGATATGGTCACAACTGTTTTGATCTAAATCTGTCTGAAATATTTCATTCATGCATGCAATAGAATTTTAATATACTCTTCATATTTTGATTAATAAAATATTAAGGAATAAGCAATTTCAAGTATTTGAAGAAATGACTATTTAATAAATATTTATAATTATGAGTGAATCTTTAACCCATCTTAAAGTTTAGTGAGAGGTTTCTCTCATACTTTTAAGAGGAAAAAAGGCAGAAAAAGACTCCTCATAAAATAATGAACTCCTAAAATATGAAATGTTTATTACCAGGTTAAAGAATTCCTGATATTAATGTAATTTTCTAGATATTGGCCCTTTTAAAAAGAAAATTTGTATCTTAATTGAAATTAGTAGCCTAAACTTCAATGCAAAATGAATTAGAGTAGTCAAATTATGAACTTATGAAAAACTACGTTTAGGCAGAAACTGGGCAGGCATTGGTAGTTTGGGATGAAATTGTTAGAATAATTTAATATTTAAAGTGCCATGAAATTATAGGGTAAGCACTTTTAGGGATTGTAGGGCATAGAAAGAGGTCATCAATAAAGCATAAGTTTGTGTTTTCTGTTAAATTTCATGGGCAAACTTATTACAACTTCAGAATTCATTTTTTTACAATCCTCATATCCACTTAAAGTTATTTTACATTTAAAATTCAAAGCCTTTTTGAAAGAATACCATAGTTTTTCAGTGACAATCAATTGCTTAGTTGTGAAATGTAGAGAATCTTTTATTTATACAAATAAGGTATATAATTACTGTAATGAATGATTCTTTTGCATCTCATTACTTCATAAGATCCATATTTTAGTCTTTGCAACTTATTTTGGCATATTAATAATAGTTTGCATTTCCTTTGGTCAGCTGATAGGGATTTGGGGGAAAAGGAAAAAAGAAAACATTTTCACTAAGATATCTTTAGCAATAGATAAAAGGCCTCTCTTACCCATCATTTGTCAACTTTAGAACAGTATTCTCCTCCCTACTTTCATCATTAAAGGCATTTTTTTTCAGAAATGATCTTGAAAGTATTTGTCAAAGCATCACCAAATGAGTGTTTACAACCATTTCCTTATATCAAAATAATCTATTTTGAACTTTGAAAATAATCATCTAGATAGCTTTTCCCTTTGTAAAATAATGGTGAAGTAGTTAGACAGCCAGACTTAGAGTCAGAAAAACTTGAAACTTCAGTTTCTGTTTTTGCTATATACCATACTGGGAAACTTATTGAACTCAGAATTGCTCTCTTCCACCCCAAAACTCTCAAAGACTAACAAGAAATTATAATTATAATAACGGCTAGCATTTATATAATTTTATGGTATGCAAAGCACACTACCTGTGTTATTTCATTTGATTCTATTCAAACCTGAGAGGTAGATAGTATTATTATCCACACATAAAGAGACTGAGATACAAAAATCTTTTTTATTTTTATTTTTTTTTCAAAAATCTTAAATGAACTGTCCATTAACAAAGCTATTAAGTGTTTAAGGAAGGATTTGCACCCAAGATGTTCTGTTCAAATCTAGAACTCTGTACACAGATACTGTTTTGCATTATGGAAGGGAATATTGTTACTGGGGAATTATCTGTAATAGAAAAAAAATCAAAAGATGGATTTTTTTTAGTATAGGGGACAAGGTGCTCTTTCAAGTTGCTTCTAGTCATAAATCCTGTGATCCTGATTGATAAAATATTGCCAAAGTAATTAAAGGATTGTCCAATTCTTACTGATTTGGGGTATTCACATGAGCAATCACAAATGTTCCAATCCTTTTAGATAAAAATGTAACTTGCAGCACCAGTTCTGGATATCCTAAATAAATTTTTGATTAATTTAATGGGGAAAGAAAAGAACAAAACAAAAACCTTTTTCAGGCTCAAGTACAGTCATAAACTTGACCATGATGATGCTTTGTCCCATATGCTTTACCATAGTGAACATTCTTTTTGATTTTACAGAAGAGGAAGTTGAGTCAAACCCGGCCGTCAGTGAGGCAAAGAAACTTGTCCAAGACATATGAGCAGTTAGACTCAAAACCAGGATTCATATTCCACATTACAATTCCTAATTCAAAGTTCTTAACGCTTTTCCTCTGATGTTCTCAGATCTTAATAGCCAAATAGTCAGGGAACAAATAGATTTGTTCTACACAAAACAAAAAGGAACAAAGAAAACCATTATTTTCAGGAGCATTAGTTGCTTTTTAGTCAAAAGGTTTTATTCAGTTCTATGAATCACCTACAGGAAAGGATGAAAGGAATTCCAGGTGAACAAAAAAAAGCTAGGGGCCTTCATTGGCTGTTTTTGGAGAAATAAGAGGTTGAGAAAAAGGGTGGCAGGAAAATTTTCTTATGGAATCTTTGATTCTGCTCTAAACCTACTTGAAATTGCTTGAGGGCATCCCATCCTTTTTCAATCTCTTCATCTATTCTCTTGCTTTCTCCTCTCTTCTCTTGAAAGGAGTGAATGGATGAGTGTAAGCAACAATCCAGAGCCAGGTAAGTGTGGTTAAAGTTGAGGTTATTGACTCTGCTGAATACTTTCTTCCTCACTTTCCTTCCTCTATACCCCCATCATATATCTTCTTTACACTATAGACTTTCATCAAGAAAGATGCAGATAAAAAATTGGAAATTGCCTGGATGCCTATCAATTGGGGAATAGTATATGAATGTAATGGAATATTATTATTCTATAAGAAATGATGAGCAGGCTGATTTAAGAAAATCCTAGAAAGACTTACATGAACTGATGCTGAGTAAAGGGAGCTGAATCAGAGGAATCTTGTATACAGAACAACAAGATTATTATGATGATCAGCTATGATTGACTTAGCTCTTCTCAGTAATACAGTGATTCCAATAGACTTGAAATACTCCAGAGAAAGAACTATGGAGACTGAATGAGAATCGAAGTGTTATATTTTCACCTTTTTTGTTTATAACTTTTATCGAATTGCTTGTTGTCTTGGAGAAGGGGATGGTGAGGGAGGTAAGGAGAAAAAAATTGAAACCCAAATCTTACAGAAATGAATGCTTAAAACTATCTTTACATGTAATTGGAAAAATAAAATACTATTGAGAAAAAAAAGATGCAGATATTTGACTCAATCTTTGATTGTTCCTTGGTAGGATAATGCAAAATTCAGCCAGTGTTGCTTCCTCATTTTTAGAATTTAAGGAAACAGAAGAAATCAGAAAATTTTGAGACCAAAGCAGAAGTATAATTTTTAGGGTACACTATTAGGGCTTGATATTGTGAACTCAGACTCTTGGAGCAGTGTAAAAATCTGAAGCCTGTAGATCATGTTTTTATATGCTCCTTATAAATGTTGTTTCTTTGTTTGCCTAATAGTGGAGTTACTTTGTGACTTCCAATAGAGTTGCCTTATAAATTTCAGTGGAATTAGCAAGGGGCTCAAAAATTAGTTTAAATAATGTTTTTCTTTCAAAAGAAATTTTTTGTTAACTTTTTTTTAACCACAAAATCAAGATTTCTACTCCAGCAGTCTGAATTCCTTTGCCTTCTGACCAACAATGAACAAATTCCACCTTAAATTTTCAGTTTGCCACTGAAATCACAAGACCAGTCTAATAATAATATTAATTATAATGTTTATTAATATTATTTGTAACATGGCATAACACTGGACCAAGAATCAGGCTTCCAGTATAGTCCCTGCCATTAACTTTGCTATTGTTGTTGCTCATTTGTTTTCAAACATATTCAACTCTTCATGACTCCATTTGGGGTTTTCTTCGTAGAGATACTGGAGTGGTTTTCCAGCTCCTTTACAAGTGAGAAAATTGAAGCAAATAGGTTCACATAGATTTTTAACTATCTGAGACCAGTTTTGAACTTAGGAAGGTGAGTCTTCCTGACTCTCAGCCCTCTATTCATTGTATCACCTAGCTGCCTCTACCATCAAGTAGCTAATGAAAAATATACTTAAATATACTTAAAATATAAAAATATACTAAAAAAATCAGTGGGGACTTAAGGGTCCAGTGTGAATTTCATCTCACCCCTCCATGTCTCAGTTTGTTCATGTTTCAAGTAAGTTGAACTATAGTCATCTAAAATCCATTCTTATTCAAAAATTCTGTGATTCTGTTTTTGTTTATCTGCAACAATTTGTAGTTTTGGGAAGGTAGTTTTTTTCATGAGTGTGATAAGTTTATTGATTTCCCACTGAATGAATATATGAGAATTTTCTCTTTACTTCTTCCTTGTACTTCATGCCTTTATTTTATGACTTAGTTTTTGTTTGCATCTACTTGTTCTATGATGACTCATCTGAATAAGAATGATTTCCCAAGGTTCTTTTAGTAACCTTCTAAACATTCACAATATAATATTTAACTTAATCTACAACATCCAAGAGACATAAGAAAGGAAAAAATAAAATTATTCTACTTTTGTTTCTGGAATTTTAAACTTTGTAGCTTAGTTTAAAATCAGTAAATAATTTTCATTTTGTTCTCTTGAAATATTCAGAACTTCAGAAATGTGGTCTTCATTAACAAGATCTAAGAGGTTGCTGTCATAATTACCTGTTCAGATTCAAATAATTTACATCACTAATTTATCTAAAACTTGTTGACAGTGACTTTGTAGTCAAAATCCAACTTCAGTATTAATTTCTTAGAAATGAGAAATTAGAATACTGGCCAGAAAATCAGGGATGATTGAGGTTCTTTATGATCTATTTTTAGGATCTATTAGGATTTTGGCCTGAAGAGATTTCAGAGAGTTCAAACAGATCTGTGAAGATCTCAGTTGGAAGTAAAATGTTCAATAAGCTAATTTTTGTTCTTAAGTATTAATGATCAGTACCCAAACCTTCACAATTAAATATTCACTATCTAATTGAATTTAGAAACCAGAATAAAGAAACTCATTCAAAAGTAATACTCTTAAAAAGCTGAGGTTTCATCTACTTGCCTTTGTTTAGTATAAATCACTACATCCATTTTTTTTTCTGATAGCATTTGTTGGGATTTTCAAAATACGAAGATATTTTCAGCCTGTTTAATTCATATTTCATTTGTTATGAAATAAGTAGGAAGCTGAACTTACAACCAAGAAGACATGTATTTGAATTCAGTCTCAAATACATATTGTCTTAATTATTCTGTACAAGTCAATTCTCTTCAGGACATAAGTTGCAGAAAAGGTACTAATGCTGACCCATTTTGGTAGAGGAAGTTATTCACTGGACATCCACCATACCAAATGAAATCGGAGATCCAGACTCTATATGTCTCTGATGTCATTTTGAATCATAATGTTGGAATGGAGAGTAAAGAGTGGGGAGAGGAGGAGAAATGCTAAACTTGTAGTCAGGAGAGGAGCACACTTAAAAGCCAGCTTGGCCAAGTTACTTAATTCCTGGATCTCAATTTCTTCATCTATAAAATGAGTATTATATTGCAGTGGACACTTAAGTCTTAAAACAACATAAAAGTGAGGTGTTGTTATAACACTTGGGAACCATCCAGTGCAATCCATTATTTTATGAGAAAACATCTATCTATTTAAAGTTGAAAGTTGAACAACCCAGGTCTCCTCTCTTAGTCTAGTGCTTTTGCCACTATTATGATGTCTGATAATTTAGGAAAATGACATCATTATTAGATTAAAAAAATCATGCCAAATGCGAGCAGTTAAACTAGAAAATATGCATTTATAACTTTATAAAGAAATAAATGGAGAGCACACATGCCATATTATTATACAAATGCAAAGGAAAAAATTATTATATTTTTTCTCTTGCTGTATCAGATTTCCCAAGACACTTTGGAGCAGGAGTTCCTACAAATTTGAATTTTTTAATTACAAAATATCCACCTGGGACAGGATCATTTTTTTTTAGCAAAAAGTAATAGAATTAGTTAGAAGGGCCCATGAACACTAACTCTTCCCTTGGGCAGGGTTATCCTCCAAAAGTATGGAAGGTTTTTATATACTATAGTATCAGGTCTGTACAAAGATAGCAATTCACACGAGGTCCCTGAAGTCACTTGTCTTGTTCATCTGTCTAACCTAAGTGAGTTATTTGTTAGATAGTAGAAATTTTTCTGAATGCCCTGCTCTAAGTCAGTTCACCAAAAGTGGATTAGAGCAAAGCAGATAAAGACTCACACTATTTTAGATCTGAAAGAGACCTGAGAGATCTTCTGGGTCTGTTCTTCTCAATTCACAGATGAAGACTCTAAGAACCCTTAAAGGTTAAGTCTCAAAGTCACACAGGTAGTTAGTGGCAGAAATGGGACTAGTGCCTATATCCCCTGGCTTCAGTCGAGTTCTTCCCAGGATTTTACAAAACCTTGTATGTTTTACTTGTATGCTTGTTTTTATTTTAGAATCATTATTCTATTGTAAACATTTTATATTTTTGCATATAAAATGACTTTACTAAAAAAAATGCCCTGGTAATGGATGTTGTCAGACTTCAAAAGTTCATATATAAATCAGATGTTTGGAATTTGAAACAGATCTCCCCAGAACAATTCATGTAGTTACGTTCCCAGGATAACATACAATAGCCTATTCAGCCCAATTTGTAGCTTCACTATAGGCATTATGCAATCTAAAAACCTCTTAGAATGACACAAGATAGTGGGAAAGTTGTTATTGTGCTCCTTTTGACACAGGGAACTTTCCCTGAGTCAGCTCCCATATTGAGATTGAATATACCCATCTTTGTTTTCTGGCATCTATTGGTGACGAAAAGGGTTGGGAAGGATGAAAAGGAGGGAAATCTCCAACAGCAGCTAGGTATAGGGGAGAAAGGTTCTAACTCTTACTGGTTACATTGGAAAGTAAATTCCTGGTACAGGTCACCGTTAGTGCATAAGGGATTTTAGTTGTTGAGGAACATTAGACTGAGGATGGTTTTATTTTGGTTGAAGAAGGCCATTTGCTTTAAACATTTATTAATCTTTACTATAATATGTCAGGGAGTCTCTCAGAGAACTGAGTCTAATAGAAAAGATAATTTGAAAACAACAAATAAGTTAATTATCTGTCTGTCTGTATATGTGTGTACATATATGCATATAAATGTGCATATATATAAATAGATATAAGATAAATTGGAAATAATTAACAGAGAGAGGGAACTAAACTTAAGGGAGATACAGGGAAATTTTCCTATATGGAAACAACTATATACAAGTATATTTATTTATCTGTCTGTCTGCTTATGTGTGTATGCATGTATGATAAATTGGAAATAATTAACAAAGAGAGGGAATTTAAGGGGGATAAAGGGAAAATTTCCTGTGGTAGTTGGGATTTTAGCTAGAATGTCAAGGAAACCTCTAGGTAGAAATAAGAAACGGAAGCATTCCCAGCAAGAGTGGTAGCCATTGAAAATGGCTGGATTTGGAGATACAGTGTATTGTTCAAGGACTAGTAATAAAGTCAGTGTTGCTGAATTGAAGATTACCAGGGGGGAGAGAAGGTAAGGTGTAAGAAGACTAGAAAGATTGGGGGGGGGGGGCAGGTTCTAAAAAGCTGCTACTGGCTTCCTTCCCAGTGTGTCTCCTGATTTCAGCTATTTTCACTGGTTGCTACCCAGATTGGGTAAAGTTGAAGAATGGAAGATGTTACTTTGGTTTAGTGCAGTTCTCAGAAGTCTGGAGGAGCTTCTAGGGTAATGAGCCAGTTTAGAGGATATAAGGAGATTAAAAGGCAGTTTCAAGGGATGTGTTTGGATCATTCTCTAGGATTCTGTCCGGAAATGCTCTTCATTTAGCTGTGTGCTGCTGACATTCTAGCTTTTTGATAATACCATCATATTGTGGTAAATCAAACTGACTTTTAAGTTGACATTATTGCTCAAATCCAGATTATTTAGTTGGATGTTAAGTTTATTTTTCTGCAGACTAGGACTTTAATATTTAGATTATTTTTAGATAATATTAAGAATGTAATAGATTAGATTCTTAGATTTAGATTTAATATTTAGAGTTAGATTTTTCTTAACTTTTTAACCTAGATTATATGCATGTGTGTGTGAGAGAAATGAAATGACAATAATTAGATATGCATTGTCCTTTGGGAAATATTATTTCAAAGGAGATTTTAAAAGTCTGTAGTTATATTTAATTATTAAAATATGCATTATGCAAAATGTATAACAGTTTGCCACATCCAACACTTATTATTGTTGTGATTTCTCTTTACGGCATTTTACATATCTCAGCCTTATGGAAATCAATATATGAAATTCATCTTTCTCTATGATAATCCCAGTCAAGCTATGTTCTACATGGTTAAAATCTGTAGATAACACAACAGTTCTCTTTTTTATTAAAATTTTTAATTTTTCAAAATATATGCATGGATAATTCTGTAACATTGGCTCTTGCAAAACCTTGTGTACCAGTTTCCCATCTCCCCTTATCTTACCCCTTTCCTCTAGATGGCAAGTAGTGCAATATACGTTAAACATGGTAGAAATATACGTTAAATCCAATATGTGCATACATATTTATACAATTATCTTGTATACAAGAAAAATCAAATCAAACCAGAAAAGAAAATGATGAAGAAAATAAAATGCAAGTAAACAACAAAAAGAGTGAGAATGCTAGCAGTTCTCTTTTGTTCAGTGCTTTCAGGCTCTTCTTCCAAAACTGTCTTTTCCCATATTTGCAACAGTATAAAAATGGACTGTTTTGAATTTTATTTCCATTCTCTTGTGGAAGTTTTAATAAGCATTGTGAGGACAAAAAATTGGGCATCTAGGTAGAAGAGAAAAAATAAAATTGGTAAACTAGGAACTGGATAATTGGACTCTGAGCAATAAAATATTGACTATTTGTGGAATGTCACTGTTATTTAGACAGTTGAGAATGCATTTAGATTACCTACAAAGTTTTAAAAGAGGTTTTTCACTGTACCTAATTAGGAGATTTAATGTGTTGTTTACTATCATATATAACTTTTCCTTTCTCTAAAAAAGTATTTATTATGTCTTCAATGGAAAAGAGAGCATAATTATTAAGCTATATACATATAATAATGGTTCACACTTTTATGGAGTTTTAGGCTTACAAAATCTGTTTCACAAAAATACACACAAAAAAATGAGGTGAATACTGCAAATATTGATATTCCCATACATGGATTCTAAAACTGAACCTTAGAGAGAAGAGGTGAGGCAATTTGCCAAGGTCACAAAGTTAATAAGTGTTAAGACAAAACTTGACCATGCCCTTCTTTCTTTCCCACAAAGCAGTTATTTTGATGATGTCATCGTGAAATATCTCTGAATAAATGCTATAGTCTATTAGCCTGTTTGCTTTAGAATCTGAATATATAAATGAATATATGTATATTTGTTACCAGATAAAATTACAGAAGCCTTTCTAGCTTGGTTGAGTATGCCAGAATCTATGAATAAATTATTATTAATATTTGTATTTAAATTGTTTTATTTATGGCCTCTTGTATTTACATCTTGGCCATTGCAGGGGAAGAGAGGGATCCCGGGTGTTAGAGGTGATCATTTTCCCCTTGCTGGTTAAATTTTGCTGTGTAAAAAGATAGGCAAAACTCTCCATTGTAATGTCCATCTCTGACAAAATATACCACAGTTTACCTTAGGGGTTCAACAGTTTTATACTATGAGGAAGAAAGTATGCTTCATTATCTCTGATACTTTTGTAATTTTTTCCGTTATTTGAATTTTAGCTTCATTTTAGTAACTTTTAAAAATTTTGTAGTTATATATGTTGTTCATTTGTTTTTGCTTATTTTCTCTTCAATTCAGTTTGAACAAATGTTTCATTGGATTCCTCAAATTTCTCGTTTCTTCCTCAATAATATGATTACCATTGTCTTTAGGTAAAATAAGTTTTTTTCACCTTTCTCTTAATCACTGAGCAACCTACATGGTTTCCAGTTCTAAGCAATCTCAAAATGTATGGATATTAATATGTTGGCATATATGTGAAATCTTGTTTTGTCTTTGCCTTTCTTGAAGTATAGCTGTATTAAATGAATTAAATGAAAATTTATTCATCACTGAATTAAATGAAAGGAAGATTTTAATCATTTTTTTAAAACCATAATTCTAATTTTTTTTCCATAATAGTTGTACCAATCCATAGCTTCACCAGCATTGTAGCCATGTGGCTGACTTTCTCATAGCCCCCGTAGCATTGACTACTCCCATCTTTTTTTATCTTTTGACAATTTTCAAAATGTAAGATGAATTCCTAAAGTTGTTTTATTTTGCATTTCTCTTACTAATCATGATTTGCAACATGTAAACTTGCATTCTTTGACCTCATCACCTTTGAACTTATGGAAATAGAAGATGAACCCTTGGAACAGAGAATTAGTGACAGGGACTTTGTTATTCTAAAAATAAAAAGTTTGTGTCAGCTTAATCCAGTCACAAATAAATCAGGGAGAAAGTTAAAAACCTTAACTCATAGTGTCTTGGAGATTTCCAGTTCTGGACACTGTAAGGTAAAGCAGCATTAAAATGATTATTGTAAAAAACAGTTTAAGGTAGCCACAATTCAGTAAAATGGAATTTCAAAGGAAAACCTCCAAACTCTGCCATTCTTTGTACATTTATATTAAACTCCTGAGAAGCTATTCTTTTCCCCACAAAAACAAACAAACAAAACCAAAGAAACAAAAAACAACTAGGAATCTAGACTGTAAATAATAAGTAAGAATCTCTAGGGGATCACAAGATTAAATTCTAGAAGAGATCTTAGAATTCATCTTTAAATGTGCTTTCAAAAAACATTCTATTTTCCTGTGACTATGTTGTGGTTCCCCCATTTCCATATAAATTATAGAGGGAAAGGGCTGTTGTGTTTATCTCTGACTTCTTAGCAATTAGCAACATACTTTTGCTTCATAAGTGCTAAATTAATGTTTGTTGAATTTAATCTTATAGTTTTACACAGGAAAACTGAGGTCCAGAGACATAAATTTAATTATATGTTCAGAGATCTAGAGATCAGATACTTCAGAAGTCATGTAGTCCAGATGCTTTATTTTACAGAAGAGGAGAATGAGGTCCTAATACTTTAAGTGACTTTACCTTAATGTCATCCAGATAGGAAATGCTCAAGGTAAGATTTGAACTCATTCCAAATCCATAGTTCTTCTTACAATACCATAGTGCTTTGGGTGTGAAACAGACCCAAAAGATTTCCTAGATCTTAGAGCTCAATATAGCAAAGAGCTGAGGACAGCAGATATTTATTGCAATGTTACGTGCAAAGGATTGAATGAGCCTATGAAGGAATTACAAAGATAACTATTTGTAACCTTTAGTAAGTCTGTTTAGCTCCCTGGACCTCATAGATCGTTAAGTCATCAGATCTAAAGATGAAAAGGACCCCAAACCCTTCCTTTTAAAGATAAGGAAGTTGAAATTATGAAATAAGGTACAGCCCCTACACTCAAACCTAGGGGAAGGAGAAGATGAATATATTCAAAACTGTACTATGGATTAAAATGTAATAAGCACACAATATAAATGGTATACTTTAAGTATTTAGAGAAGATAGACCGTTTGTATATAGATTTATAATCCAAGTGGCATTTGAGAGGTATTTAGGATGAAGCCAGAAAGAAAGGGGGAAATGCATTCTAGACACAGGAAGTTAATGTGAGCAGAATCATGGGAATTGGACAAAACAAGGAGTGTTTTTTTTCTAGGCTGAAGAATGGTAGATAATGTGGGGGGGGGGTACTTCAGGAGTATATTATAAGAGTGAGTTATATTTCATGTTAGGGATTTGTAGTGTATTTAGCAATCTGAAAGGAGCCATTGGGATTTTTAGATTGGGTGGGGACTGGTGGAGAGGAAATGAGAAGATCTGTACAAATTAATTTGGTAGGCATATATAAGAAAAAACAGGATTTGGTAAAGGAATAAAATGAGAGATGAAGCCTGGTTAAGAAGACAAGATCATAATCAAGGCAAAGATATAATGAATGGTATTTATCTATGGTGATGCCAGTAGAAATAGAAAGAAGGGACAAAGTTAAGAAATATTACAGATTTTGATTATTGAATTTATGCAACTAATTGGTTTTATAGCTCAGAGGTGTGGAGGGGAGATAATTTCAAGGCTTTGAACATGAGTCTCTGTCGATAACTCAGCAGGTCCTACCTAACTGAGTTGCCTGCCTTTATTTAAAAAAGAAATTTTATTATCCCTATTTTATTTTATCCCTATTTTAAAAGCTAGGTAGCTGAGTGCCAGAAAAGTTGTGATTTGCCTGAGATTACATGGCAAAAGAACAGAAACTTTATCTCTTATCTCCCTCTTCTTCCAGAGTCTTAACTATAGTTGTCTCCCTTTTGATATCTTCTCCTAAAACATATTTATTCAATGTTCCGTGCAAAGGATTATATGAGCCAGAATGGATTTCTAGAGTGCCTTTAAAAACAGGTAATCCAAGTGGCACTCTTTCAATCTAAAATGAGTGAGAAAGAATGGACAAATGGTTTGAATTAGGCTTTGTCTGTAATATTCAACTCCAGAAAAAGAAAAGATCTCTGCTTCCAAGACTTTGGCTGTGTAGTACTTCCTTTCACAATGTCCTCAATCTTTTTTTCACAGGGCAGTGGTCTTTGTGAGAGTAAAATAATCCAGAGCAAACAGACCCATAGGCCTCTTTCTCTCTAACTTTCCATGATTTACCATTTTTCTTTTGTCTGCCCCTAGCATGAACCTGAAACGAGTATACAAATAGCAAAGACTTTAAAAAGAAAAATAATCATCTGTGATAGTACCATTTTGTTAGGCTGTGAATTTTTTAATTGTAATCTCTTTCTTGTTGATGATTTCTTGATTTCAGAAATGTGAAATTCTGAACTGAAAATTGTTAATAAACATATCATTATAATAATTACTTTATAAAATGTCCTTTTAAAAAATTAATTTTCTTTTTTGCTACCTTTCCTTTGTTGTTTTTTGTTTGTTTGTTTGTTTTTGTTTTTTTAGAAGACAAAATAATGAAAGAAATTATCCAAGGGAGAGTTTTTGTGGTCTAGTTATGTACTTCAAAAACCCATATTTGTGACAATGACAATATTTTTAGATATTTAAGGGTAGACTAGAATTCCAAAGGGTCAGAGGAAATTCAGGACAACAGTTATTCTTAAGTTGGAAAACTTAGAACTTTCCATTGTTACAAATTGTAGCTTCTCATAGCTGCATGCATGTATTTCTTCTTCTTATAGAATTTAACTCATGAAAATGACAGAAATTTATGCTTTAGGAAACTTGTGCTTTATGAGAGCTTGTCATTACTAATAAATTGTACAGGTATATATTATTTATGTATATTACATATATTTATACACATACCCAGAAATATCTATCTATAGACAAACACACATACATATGTGTATGTGTGTGAATATCATTATATGTGTGTATGTATACATTTTTTCCACTGTGACTAAATACCGAGGGTTTTCATGCCTTTGGGGCTAGATCATACAATGGTGACAACACTGGACTTGTCATCAGGAAAAGCTAAGTTCAAATCCAGCCTTAGAAGTTTATTGGGTGACCCTAAGCAGATCACTTAACTGATGTCTGCCTCAGTTTTCTCAGTTGTAAAATATAAATTAGAATAGCACCTATTTCCCAGGATCGTTTTGAGGATTAAATGAGGTAATAATTATAAAGTGCTTTGTACAATACCTGGCCCAAAATAGACTCTTATTATATGCTTGCTCACTCTTCCCATCCTCCTTCATATAAGTAGTCCCTATCCTTAAACTTAAGAAATTGAAAAGAATGTTGAAATATCCAGATTACGGTGATGAGAGGAGTCTGAAACCCTTCCAAATTCTTAGGAGTTAGAATTTTGCCTCTTTGATCAGTTGTTTGAAAATGGAAGGAAATAAACTAAGGTGTACTCTCAAATGGATCTATGATTTCTCTAATGTAACTATATCACACAGTGGTGTAGATTGCAATGCATCCCTCCCTGCCTATTTTGTGGGAAGCATGTTGTGCCATGTGCACATACATAGTTAACTAGTTGGACAAAAGGAATTAAGAGATGAATTTTTGTTTCAATGGAATAAATAGGTGGAAGGGTATTATTTTAAATAAATAATTTAAATATATCTTTAAGAAGTTCCTGAATGTAATCCTCCATTCCTCTTAAAAAAGAAATAATAATATTTTCATTTGAAATATCCTCCTGACAATGCTGATACTGGCCTTCTTCCAAAATGACCCACACAGGGTTAAATGAACTTGTATTATGATGCTAGATGAACTCCCCAGAATCTTTATTGGTGTTTCAAATGAATGAATTCAGCTCATGCCATTCCAGTTCATGCCTTTCCTGGATCTTTTCCTCTTTACCACATTTCCTGTGCACGAAAAAACAGGTGTGTGTTCTTTTCTTTCTTTAGTCCCCAGCCAGTATAAAACAGATGGACAACGGAGCTATGGATCATGTGTGTGATTTTTAAGGTTAATTGTTTGGGCTTAGTGAGAGGATAAGAGCTTGTCAAGAAGTTGAAATTTTAGCTGGATTGACGTTTTCTTCGACACTAGAGGAATGTGATTTTTTTCAGATTTTTTTAATATAAAGAACTTACTTTTAAACTGGAAAGGTATATGAGGAAAAAAATTACTTGAACAGTCAGTTATAGCTTGCCATTAATGGAAACTTAGGTCTGAAAAAAGTCCTTATACTCAAACCAAGCCCCTTGATGAGGAAATTAAATGAGACTCAAAGTGGGTACAAAATAGATCTTCAAAAAATATTCTGTTCTTTATTATATTGATTCAGAATAATTTTTTTTTATTTTTATGGCTCTCCTTGAATACTTCTGTCTTCATTGTTAAAGAGTGAACTTTTAGGGCTGACAGTCATCTATACAGCATTCTCAGGCATTGAGAACATATATGCAAAGAATCACCACTAAATGTTACAAGAATATATTATTGATATAAGGAACTGCTGCAGAGTATTATCTGTTACTGTCACATAGTAGGTCATTACTGACGCTAGTTTTGGCACTTGTTTGAATTTTCAGAAAGGTTACCAATGTCCATCTCATAAAGTTTAACCTGTTTCAAAATAGTCAGTGTCTAGAGAACCACATTTCTTTAAATATCACATTTATGGATTTACTCACTCAGTTAGTCTCAGAAAACTATGGTAAAAGGAAAACAGAGAGAGGAAGGAAAGAAACAAAGAAAAGAAAAAAGAAAGTATTAGCAAAGCTTGTTAAATTATATAGAATCCAGTGTTTCCTTCATCATTATCTTTTTATTGGGAAACACAGCCTTATTGGTGCAATGAATGTCTTATAACATAAATCAGACCATTAACATAGAGATTTTAGTACTTATTTGTTTCTGTTACTCTTAATTTTTCTCTTGATTTCATGTAAATTGTACTTTGGAAAATTAACTCTACATTGCATTTGATTCATCAAGGCCAAAATACATATGGATTAATTGTCAAATAACTTTTGCGTGTTCTTTCTGTCCTTAATATGCGTTCTTGACCTCTTTCTTTCTCTTTGTATATATTTGATTGACTCTTATTAGCTGATAATTGTTATAAAGCAGTCACTTTCATTTCTCACCAACTCTTTGATTTTGCAAATATGAAAGAATGACTCATAGGAGTCATGCTATGAATTAAGTAATGCTAAAACAACCTTCTTTTCAAGAACCAGAATGAGTTGTGTGTCTGCAAATTAAAGATCACTTTTTTCACAACAACCCCTATGAGATAGGACTATTTTGCATTATACACATTTAACGGATTAGGAAACTAAACTCATTCAGAATCATTTTGACTTAATCATGGTTTATATAGTTAGAAAGGGGCAGAGAAAGAACTTTAATCTAGCTCTCCTGATTCCATATTCATTATTCTTTTCAATGTATCCCACTAAATTCATATTCACTGTGAATCCCAACTACTCTCCCACCTCTCTAGCTGTTATCCAAAACTTCCTCATATTTAATACTCTATCTTTACTGAGTTACTGAGTCAGTTACTGAGAAATAAAAAAAAATGTTAATCTCTACTTGTGATTTATCATTAAATCTAAATATAAAAATTAGAGATTTAGAACTAATAGGGGTGTTTAGTCCAATTCTCTCATTTTATAAATGGTGAAACTGAGGCCCAGAGAGCATTAAGTGATTTGGCAGGTAGCACATACAGCTCAAATTGAAATCCAGAGCTCTTTCCACTTCACTTAGATCCTTAAACTAGGTGATAGTTCTGTACCTTTATCCTTCCATTGGTTCTCCATCAGTGAGATGCACTAAAAATATAGCTCACAAGTAGACTGATTGCTTAAATCCACATCTTTAAAATCAGTTGAAATAGCATCATTAGTGTCTTTCTCTCTCCAAAACTGAAGATTAGAATCACATAGGAATCCCAGTGCTCAAAATGAAAACAAGTAGGTTAAAATGAGATAAAGCCTTTGGGTATTCGGAGGCATGTGGGCTACAATGAAAGAAGCAGCATCTTTGAACATTAAGAGCAAGCAGATGTCTTGGAGATGTCTACCAAAGAACTACTGTGAGGAATCATCATACTACCCACATATTATACCTTTGGGATAACACTCCAACTGCCCTATCTACAGTTACTGCTCTGCTCAGAAAATAGGATGGACATGAGCCTGTTTTGGGTCAGATTCTATAGAGGATGTAAGATAATATCTCAGAGTTGTTTTAATTTTTACCTTTCTAATTATTAGCAGTTTCTCTTAATTTTTCAGATACTGATTGCTTAATTTGTATCTTGCCTTTAAAAATAGCATCTGGTTATATCTTTCATCTCAATGATTAGGGAATGAATGGATCTTAATCTTAAAAATTGGTGGACTTCACTGAAGATGTTGGATGCCATTTTTAATTAGATTTGTTTATTTTAAAGATTTTCCCATATCTCCTCCTCCTTTTCCTTCTCTCCCTTCTTCTTTTTTCTCTTCTTCCTTCTCCTTTTTCTCTTTCTTTCCTATTTCTTCTCTTTTTTTTCTCTTGCTCCTTCATTTTATTCTTTATGGCCTCTTCATGCTTCTCCTCTTTTTCATCCTTTCTCATTTTTTTCTTTTCTTCCTCCTCTTCCTCTTTCATACATTGCTTTTGTAAATGAAAAAAGCTTATTTTTAATAGCCAAAATATGTATATTGTCTCTACTGTCAGTTCTCAGCTTATTTATTGTTGTTTTTGCTTCCCATTCTTTTTACCCGAACCAACCATCATATCCTCTGTGACAAAAACCCAAATGATTACCTCTCCAAAGCACTTGTACATTTAGGGACAACATTTAATTTCCACTATGCAAAATATGAAATAAGGAGAATGAAGAAAAAAAGGTTATTGGTAAACCATTAAAATCAATAGAAGCAGTATATAATATAAAACTATACATATATTATATTGTGCATATAATAATGCCAAAGCAACCAGTTGAAAAAAATACAATCCAGTTAATTGTCTGTTTTATCTATATAAAACCAAATAATTGGCTTGGTCCATTAAAAAAAAAGCAAATGCATTGTTGCAGTGAGTTTTTATATCATATAGATAATGTTTGCCCAAGAAAAGGTTCTTTTTTTCGTATGAAATTAAATAAATAAAAAAGGAAATGGCTTCAAAATTTCAAGGGAAAATAAAGCTAAACTAATAATTCCTTTATGTAAAACACTTAATACATTAAAATATTAATTCTTTTTCAGTTCAAGCATAAAAATTATATTACTGTGATAATTTTGTAATTAAATTAACCTCAGGTTTCTCTTTTAGACAGTGATTTCTTTACTTAACATAGACATAAAGATAGACATACATACACACACATATATTTATATATATATATATATTTTATTTATTTATTTATTTCTATTTCATGCTGCTTTGTTTAACTTTGCTGTAATTAATTTTACAATTGGGAATAATGACTTTTCTGGGTAAATATAACATCTAAGGTTGACCAGTTGCATAAATGTCTTCAATTGTATTATATACTCTGGCCTTCAAATCAAAGAATAAATAGCTTTACAAAGAAGGAAGCTAATTATTTAGCAATTGTGGTCTTGCAAAAGAGTATATAATGGAAATTAAATACTGTCCTATCCTAACATTTCTTTGGAGAGGTAGTCATTTGGGGTTTTTGTCACAGGATATGGGAATTGGAACATTGATAAGGGGAAATATGGTGTCTGACTGAGGTGACTTCCTCATTTATTGATTTCACCGTTTTATTGCATATCACTGCTTTATTTATTTGTAAGTAGTCAACACCTTGTGTCTTTATCATGATAGGTCTTCAGCTAAGGAAAGAACCGTGCCTATTTGCCACTAGAGGGCAGTCAAAAAATTGTTATATTGATATATCATAAATTTTTAGTTTACTCCTTTGTATACCCACCAACTGCTCCATGTCAAGCAATGGCAGATATATATATATATATATATATATATATATATATATATATATATCTGAAAGTGCAGTTTTATAATGAAATAATAACTCCTGTATCCATATGTAATACTCCTCTTCACCTGCAAAATATAATCTTCAATCTCCTTTTTTTTGTCCTTTATACATAATTGGCTATGATACTTTACAACAGAGAAATAGAATTTTTAACCAGAAAAATTGAATTTTTATTTAGACCATTAGGTCTCATAGTGACTTCCAAGGGCCTAATCTCCAAGATCCTTTCAGGGAGTCTACAAAACTAAAATTATTTTCATAGCTTTAATAATGAGGTGTTTTAATTTTTAACATGGTAAACGTTAATAGATATAATTCACATACACAATCCCCTTTGGAATACCCCCAAATTGTTAAGAGTGTAAAAGGGTCCTCAGACCAAAAAGTTTGATCTAGGCAAAGAAAATACATGATTCCTGGATTTTCTTAGCGCATAGACAAAAATAATGGTATGATCACACAAAAAGATTTATCACTTTCTGAAATGTAAAGTGTCCAGTATCCAAAGGATTCTGGGGTCTTAGACTTGGTCATATTTTCAGTATTAAACTATGGCATTTATTTATTTTATTTCTCTATGATTTTTGCAGCATAAAATCAGTTGATTATCTTTAAGTACATTGTCTTTGCTATTTCAGGACTTTTGAATTCAGATGACATATAATTGTGCTGTAAGCACACTAGAAATATGATTATCATGAGATCGAGCTGAAAATACTACTAATGATCCTTACAATTCTATTACAATCTTTCTTTAATTTTGTACAGAAAAACTCAGAGAAAAGTTCTAGAATTAATTAGCCTCTACTTTTGCCTTATTTTGAGCAGCCATGATGTTTTGATTCTGTTTTGTTCATACTCTTAAGCCAATTCATTAAATCCAAAGGTTATAAATATATTTATCACATATACCAACCTGAAAGGAAAACTGCAGTCTTCTGGCATATGAATGCATAATTACCAAATTTCAGAGTGTTAGTGTCTTGTTAAAAAAGCAAAGCATCAGATATCAAATGTGCAATTTTGAAGAAATGAGGAATGCCATTTGTTTTTATTAAGCTGGGATTTGAATGTTTGAAGAAAGCATTGAGGGAGGCATTTCTTTAGAAGTGGAAGTAATAATCGGCACTTGCAATGTGGAAAATATTATTTTTGGAGTGCTTTCATTCCTTATAAATAAACACAGGAGTCCATGCTTGAAAGAAAATATGTTTACTTTATGTGTCTACTGATAAATTGCTTTTTGGTCTTTTAATTCAATGGAGAATTCTATATATCTTCAAAATTAGAATTGAACATTTTGATCTCTAAATGAGATAACATTTTTTTGTGATGGAAATACCAATGTATTGATTTAGGATTGTCAATGTGCTTAGAAACTTTTTTTGTACTATCGATATTCTCTACAAAAATAAATATAATTTTTCTTCATCTTCCCCTGATCACCTAAAAAAATGCCAAACTGAAATAAAGGAAAATGATTAAAATGTAGATAGATAGATGGATTATTTTGTGCTAAGAAATTAATCTTTATTTCTTTTTTGAATGACATCGATAGCATCAGAAGATAATACTTGCATTCAAGCTGCAATGGAGGATATTCTAATTTTGAAAAAAAAAAGTCAAGGTTACTATTAATATCATCAAGGGAAGATTCAGGTTATCACAGCTTTATTTCCTTTACTTTAATTCTGTCAGGTCTTTCTGGGTAGAATTAACACTAAAGTAAAGACAAAAAGTAGCTTAATTGAACAAATGAAATCTCATTTGGTATCATGTTAGACATTTGACTTGATAACAAGAAGTTTCACTTGCCCAGGTCTCTCAGAGAAGATCTTTTCCCTGCGCAGGATTGCAGATAGCTGCAGGTAGTGTTAATTATTTGCCAAGGTCTCCTGGTAGCACAGCAGGTTGTATTCCATGGTGAGATTTTTCAAAATCACAGTTAACTTCCTGCTTAAATGTGAGAGAAGTGTTCTTGAAAAAAAAAGACTTGTTAGACTCATTGGGACTCATTGAGTCACTACTACAGTCAAAATTTTTCTTTATAAAAATATATTTATTTAAAGTCATTTAATTAAAAGTAGAAAATTAACTTTTACAGAACATTTCAGATTCTAGTTGCATTTGTGGGTTTATGCTCTTAAAATACCATTATTATATTTAATAAAGCAACCAAATAGTATATTTTATTTTATTTTAGCAATTATTTGCTTAAAATAAAAATTTAGGAAAATTTTGACAGACACCAATCTAATTTTTTAGTCTTGGCTTTTAAAATATAATGAATTTTCTCATCCATCAATTCTCAAAATAAAAAAATATCAGGTTATTCAGATCTCAGCTGCGGTGTTTTCAATTAGTTTTTTCCAGTGCAGGAATGTGAGGCATGGGGATTATTGATTAAAGTAAAAATTCATTTTAAAATATTTGTTGAATTTTATTTTTATATCTTTGAAAGACAAAGTTTTCCTAATTAGAAACTTTTTATGGAAGGAAATTTGTTTTTTCAGGGTAAGTTATGTTTTATATGATTATTTTTAAATGTTATCTATTACATAAGTATTAGAGAAACTTTCATATTGTCATGATATATTCTAACAATATACAAATAAAACTTCTTTCCCATTGTTTAGATTTCTCTGCAATTCTTTTAAACAAATATTATTGGTGTTTTAGTTATATATAACCACTTGCCCTAATTTTTCTGCTAAATACAGTTGGTACAAGAATATATCACTCCCTTGACCCATATCCAAGAGTGTGTGTTAGATTTTCTTCTATTGTAATTTAATTTATAACATTTTATTTCTAATTATGAATGCCTACTTCACAATGTCAAAAAATAAAAAATTTTAGATGATGAATCAACTCCTTAAATATTATTTTAGTATTGAATGCTAAATTTTCTTATTTCATCTTTTAATTTATAACTTTCTTTTATGTCTAATAGAATGCCTAACTTATAATGTGGAAAGATCAGAATTTAAAATTTTTATTCTTTGAATTATTTTGTAGAGATTTTTTAAGTTCACTGGTAGTATTGTTTGGAAAAAAATCTCAAAATCTCAACAAGGTAGAAAACATTTTGATTATACAGATATTAAATAAAATATATACTAATTATATGGATATTGAATAAAACATATAGTCATTAAATAAAAATAATGAATCAAATTTGAAATTGCCAATATACTGTAGACCTGAAATATATCTCTCTATTATAAAATTAATTTGATAAAAACATTAATTTTAATTAATGATTTCTATTTATACATAACATGAACATGTAATTTATCATTTAGACATAAAGAATTTGAAATATTTACAAAATTGCTGTTTTAATTAGAAATTTTATTTTAACATATTGTCCTGTAGTTTAATTAAAATCATGTTCCAGTTAAACTCATGAGTCTTTTTTATGTTATGTTTATGATAAAAGATAGAACATAAAATCTTCCGTAAAGTAGTTCTCCATACCTCGAAATCCTTGATACGACAGATCAATTATTCCCCAGTCAGCACAATATATACTTTATTCATACTGTAACATGGAAGGACTATGATGTGGGGTTTTTTCCCTAGGCTTTTACCATCATTGTTATAAGACATTCTCTACTGATATGAAAAATTTAATGACTGGTATGTGGGACAGTAAGAGTAATTTTTTTTTTAATATTACATAGTACATAGGAAAAGATTTCCTTATTTTGTGAGCAAAACTTCAGTGGCGTCATAGAGAATCTTGAGCACAGTGGGAGCTTAATAAATGCTTGCTGAGCGGGCATTTCTCTAAAATATATTGTGCTCTTTTTAGCATTGCCTTTCATCTTATTTGCTTGTGAAAATATCCCAACGCAGTCTGTTATCTTATACATGGCAGGACAGCATTTGCTTCTGACAGGTTTGCATTATTTGAGAAGTAGACATTCACGTCTGTTCCTTTCAGAAACCACAAGTCGAGATTGCCGGGGAATGTGATCTATTTTATGGTCTTCTCCCTTAGGATGCTTTCATTGTAATAAATCATACTGTACTTAGATGAGGTCACATTAGATTGAAGTGAAAATGTCTAAAGAAGCCTATATACAAATGCTCATGTTCAATATCTTAGCTAATTTAAGATTTTTAAATAGGTGCCCTAAAAGTCAATAGTTTCACAGATTTATTATACCTTGCTCCTGAAATCATGATAGAGCCCATCTATATATCAAAGAACTGAACCCATTTATTCAGGTTTTCTCACTGAAACCACACATGGTTTTTTTTTTAGGCTTCTTTAATATTTCTGAAACACATAGAAAAAAAGGGGAGAGGGGCTTATTCCTATTTCAGATGTTCCTTTTTTCAGAGAAGAAGGTATAACCACAATTCCATATTCAATTTTTTATTCAGCACAACCTGTCAAATGTCTGTTATGATTTACTGAAAGTGCATAATTGTTCATATATTCTTTATGGTGATGACATGTGTGCTTTGGGAAGGAGAAAACCAACAGATATGGGCATGGGTTATAGGTCTTTACCCTCAAAGCAGACTTTCCTTTGAAATGGTAACAAAGTTAATGCCAAAGCCTTCCTCAGATGTCAACAGATATTTTCCCTGCTCTTGATTGTTAGGAGACTGATTCTCAAATTAGTGAGTTGCAGAGACTTCTTGTTTCCCCTTCATATACTTTTTGCCTGACATATGACTCTGCCATTTCTCTTCTTGTTTCCTGCCTCAGATTTTCCTGGAGTTTCTTTTCCGTCATAAAAATTGCCTAAATTACCCTAAATAGGTCTTTCTAGCAGTAAGGTGGGTTTTTATTTTTTTAAAAATATACCAATCATGTCCCCTGTATTAGATTGTAAGCACTTTGAGGGAAGGAATTATCCTTTCTCTTCATATTTTGAATCCTGTTGTATAGACTCTGCCTTAAAATTGGAAAAGTAAGCTCATTAGAAGAGCAGTGTGGATTAAAGTTTCTTAATTAAACCTTCTCCACTCCCAACCCCTTTTTGCCTGAGAAATTTTTATACAACTTCAGATATATATGTATATAAAATAGGTATATAAATCAGATATTTACTGATAATAAATCATAAATTTATTTTAATACAATTCTTTGATATGCATATAATTTTACCATTTATTAGAGATGAGAACAAATTTGCATAATGACGGATTTGCCTGTTTATTTTTACATAAAGAATTAAATTTTGATGGAATATTTGAGACCTTTTACTATTGCCAAGTTTTTTGCAGCCCCCACATTCAGTTGTAATACCCCATATGGGGTTACGACCCACAGTTTAAGAAACTTTGGTGTAATTTAACTATGAATTAGATGCAAGATTGGATCTAAGGAAGAAAATGGCCATTGCCTTTTAGAAAATAAATGGCACTTTCAATGACCATAAGTATCTCTTTGAATTAAAAGACAGAACAAACATTAAAAAATGTTCTTTTAATAATACTTCACTGATATTAAATGTTGGAATAACAGTCTCTGAGGAATCAAAGTTACAGATCATCTATTGAAAGGCTATGATCGGCATAAATAGACTCCAACATATTACAAATAATATACTGGGCCTGTGAAGCAGGGTAAATATCAAAGAAATATAAGACTGGAAATGGAGGTGGGTAGGTTATGTGTCAAAGGCAGGGGAATATAGAGATCCTTTGGTCTCTTTGAATTGTGTAGAGATCAAGAAGAAAGCTCTCATCTTATTTAATGAGCTCTTTGCAAAAGATTTCCTAGAGTACATAGACAAGGGTCAAAGTTATGGATGATTTTAAACTGCACAGATGGAGGCTATACCTGCACCAGTGATCTCACAGATCTATTCCTTGTCTGTAGCAAGGAAAAGCAAAATGGAGCCACAGTAAACAACCAACACATCCTCTGTGAAGTCTTTCCTGATTCTCTCATTTGGAAGAGATCTCTTCTTAATCTAATCTAATTGCATTTGAGTACTTATGGCCTCCATTCCATAGTAATGCATTGGAGAAGGATTTTAGTGGCAGTATCTGGTGTCAAATCATACACAAGATTAGCATTCAGTATTTATTAAGCAACTGCTAGATTCTAGATGGTGTGCTAAGTCCTGGGGATACAGAAAGAGTCAAAACAGCATCTAAGGAGTTCATAATCTAAGAGGAACCTAATAAATATTTATTAATTTGACTTGAATGACTTATCAAAGTGAGGAATCAAAACTTAGTTACATCTATTTTTGTATTTTTTGATCATTTTATAAAAGTGTTATAGAGAAAATGTGAAACCTGTGACATTTTATCATATTTTTGTAATATCTGGTTTTTTTATCTTGATTTTTGTAATGTCTGTTTTTTTGGATGATGTATATTCAAAATAAGCAACTCCCAGGATAAGTACCATCTTGTTTTTTATGATGGATTCTTCCTATTTTAGTAATTTAGTAATTCCTTTTTCATATGCTAAGAAAGACTGTCATTTATACTTCTAATAACACAGGCCATCTATCCAATCTCACTTATTTGGTAAGGCAGTCAAGGTAATGTTATGGGGAGCATGGGATCCTAAAAATCTTGAAGTTACCACCAGAAAGAAAAGGATGATATGTGCCCTGTTTAGCTTCCTGTTTAATGCCCCCTATAATGAGAAGACAGGAACCATTGGGAAAGACTCTGATGTTGAAAGAAATTGAAGACAAAAGGAAAAAGCGATGGTAGAGGATGAAATGGCAGTGTCACAGAAATAACAAACATGAGTGGAGTGGACAGCTTTGAGAAACAGTGGAGGATAGAAGGGCATAACATGATAGAAGGGGTCACAAAGAATCAGACACACCTGAACAGCAGTGTACCCAAGATGACATAGTAACTGAAAAAATACTGATAAATATTCATTTATGTTCTGTTACCATGGATAACAAAAATTAGTTATCATTCATATGCTTGCCTCTTTTTAAGTGGCCAAAGAAAAATGATTATATTTTGATAATCTCTATTTATATTTTATGTGAAATTGACTTCCATATAGTGAGGCCATTGGGAAGTGATTACTCTCAAATGAATGGCCTAAGCTGTGGAATGTAATAAAGTAAATTTGAGATGGAGTGGGGCTGAAAGTGGAGTGGTGCAGAAGGTCAAGAAATCTTGAATTCTAATTTAAATTCTCCATTAACCTGCTCTGTGACTTTGGAGTAGTCACTTTACCTTAGTTTCTTTCTGTGCAGAATTGAGAAGGAAACAGCTAGATGATCTCTAATCTCTCCTACCAACTTCAATAGTCCATGATATCTTGATAATTAAAAAGAAAACTGGTGCTCCATGCTAACTTGGGGTTGGCTAGCCTTTATTTATTTAAACACTTTCCTATTTACTTATTTATTTTTAAAAAGCTATGCAAATCACGCTCTTATTAGGGTCATTGATAATTGGGTGGTTTGCTAATGATCTTGAAAGCTATTTATCTGAGTGGCTATTAAGATTTTAATAATTTATTTAAAGGATAATAAAATAAAAATTAACAAGGTCAGTTACTGTTGTTTAATTAATGATGATAAATTAAAAGATACCTAACTTCCACTAGTTTCATGTTTCAAGTGAAGAATTTTTGGTGAATAGTTTTCTAGTTTTTTTTTTTTTTCTTTTTAACTTAAAAGAGAGGCTTAAATAATGCCCATATTTTAACTACTATGTCTTTCATTATTTTCCACATGAGATACATACATAAAAGAACCTATTTTATTAGACACATTGTATAGATAAAAGTAGGAATATTTTTTGCAAACTGACAGAATTAGAGGATGGCACATAAATCAATCTTACTCATAATGGATGTGCAGATGGCCCTTTTGTAAGACTGTCAACATATGTATTCTCAGAAGCAATGTATGGGGATATAACAGGCTAGCTTTAATGACAAAAACATCATCAAAAATACTCTGCTGATAGTGAACTTGTAAGCAAACATTTTCTAATGGGTTTATCTGTACTCTAAATAGAAGATATCTTACTGATTAAAAACTGATAATGCTACTAGTCCTTTTCCTCCCATGCTAGCAACATGAAAAGCTCAGTAGCAGCATCAATAAATGTTTAAGTACTTACTTTGTATCAGGTATCATACTAAGAACTGGAGATACATAGAATAGTAATAGCTAGCATTTATGCAGGGTGTCCTAAAAGTCTAGATGTAATTTTCCATCTTTAAAGCTTTGGGACATGTTGTAGTGCTTTGTGAGTTTCAAAGCACTTTTTCCTGTATCATTTCTTTTGATCTTCACCTTTAAAAACATTGGGAGATATCTGGCTTTTATTGCCCCCATTTTAAAAATGAAGAGATTAAGATTTGCCCTTCCCTTCATCTTCCTCTCCCCCCCCCCCATTTGAACTCAAATCTTCTAGTTTTCCAAACTCTATGCATTGTGCTACACAGTCCCTACCCCCAGGGATGTTTTGTAAATAATTCATAGGTGCAGTCTTTCAAACCAACAGCACATGAAAACTTCACCCAAACGCCATGCTGAAAAGTAAAGAATTCAGACTACTGGATCTTAAATAATTATTTCTTTTTATCAAAATAACTATAAAATAGTAACCATAAATAATGTGCTTCATTTGAGTCTCTCTAACTTTTTTCTTTATCCTCTCTGGACAATAAGCACTAAGTGCAAGCAGGTGGATGTCAGAAGTAAAGCAGTGAAAGGGAGGGTGTCTGTTTTGTCCTCTCTTATGTTATTGGTTCATAAAGCACCATTTTAACAAATTGTGGTTTTTTTCAAATGATTTTTTTATTTCAGTGCTATAAATGTAGAGCAGAGTGGGTCTATGTGGTAAGATTTCAGGAGAGATGTGAAGGCTACCTTTCAATGCCTCCTCCCAAAAGGCATCTCTCCCTTGATCTCTTCCTAATGGCTGAAATTCCTCTATAATAACTTCATTTTATTTTTGAGCTTATCACTTTGGTGCCCCCATTAAAATTTAAACAGCAGTTAGAAAGTGAATATTATAAATGACTTCTCAGGCCCTTATACTTCAATATGAGGTGATCAGACTCTGATTCACTCCTTTCCATCTCTCTTTGTCTCTGTCTTCCATTATCTCTATCTATGTGGTATCTGTCTTTCTCTCTCTCTACTTATTTTTCTCTGTGTCTCTTTCTCTGCTTCTCTCACTTTGTCTCCCTGCTCTGTATGTCTGTCTCTCTGTATGCCTCTGCATCTCTGTCTTTGTCTCTGTCTCTCTCTCTGTTTCTCTCGCTCTCTCTGTCTCTCACTCTCTGTCTCTATCTTTCTCTCTCTCACTTTCACTTTCACACTCTCATCAGAGATGAAATTTTATGAAAACTCACTTTATGCCATAATCTTTGAAGTTTTACTAGAAGGAATTGAGAAACAAAAGCATTTTGTTTCTCAAAATGAGAAACAAGTTATATTAATAATGTCACTGAAATGTCCATGTATGAATGAAAGCAGTGCCTATAAAGAACAGAGAGAAGTCATTGACTGCACCCTACTCTTGGAGTGCACTCCTTCCTTCATCCTCACTCATTAGAATCTTTGGTTACCTTCATGTCTCAGCACAAGGAGTAACTTCTGCAAGAAGCCTTTCCTGATGCTCACCAGCTATTTGCTTCCTTTCCTACCAACTTGTTTTCAAATGATAGATAGTGTGTGTGTGTGTGTGTGTGTGTGTGTGTGTGTGTGTGTGTACATTTATCAACTGCTCATATAACCGGAAGCTTTCTGATAAGGATATACCTCTGGGGAAGTACTGAAGAATACTGAAGATTTGAGACTATACTTAAATGAAATGAAAACATTTATAGATCATCTAATAATTAAAATTTATTGAAGAATAAGGCTGAGCAAAGGGAAAACTAGATGGAAAAGTGGATAGAGTACAAGGTTTGAAAGCAGGAAAGCGTCTTCTTGAGTTCAAATCTAGCCTCAGACACTTAGTAGCTGTGTAGCCATGAGCAAGTCACTTAAGGCACTTTCGTTGTTGCAGAAGGAAATGGCAAACCGTTTCAGTATTTTTGCCTAGAAAATCTCAAAAGGGGCACAAAGAGTCAGACATTACTAAAGTGGCTGAACAAACAAAGGCTGGGCAAAACAAATTATTTAAACCTTAGATAATTATCATTTTACATATTTTTGTGGGGAAAGGCAGCCAAGAAAATAAGACCTAAGGAAATTCCATGCTTACACATTGATTTGAGGATGACAGGGAAGGGAAGTAAAGAACATACCAAAAAGGAACAGATATAGGAGAGCATATCTTCTAAAAGCCAGTGTCAGGGAAGTTGAACAATCCCCAATAAGACTCCCAGAAGGTGTCTTATCTCTGGAGTTCTTCCAGATATGGAATATATGTAGCTTGTTGTTCAAGGATCTAAAGTTGCTTTTCATTTAGGACTTGTTCAATTTATATCTGAGTCCTTTAAAAATGCCGTAGTTTAAATTTCTTGTGTGCGTAGGTTAACATTCTTAATTGACTTCACAATATGATTTGCAAGTCATTTTCTAGGGAACTTTAAAAAAAACACAAATTGGTAAGTTTCATGAAAAACAGATGAGTAGTTAGTAAATTAATACTAAAATGATACTTAATGGTATTCATTTGATTTGTGTTTCATATGTTGATTTCCTATCAATTAGCATCACTAAGAATATGTGATAGGGATAGTATACTAAAATCCTTATTACACAAGCTAGATTAATTTTCCTTAAAATGTATAGAAACTTTCTTCAAGATTTAATTGGTTCAAAGAATTAATGCTTTCACAGTTGATCTAATGTCCTAAATGCAAAATAGACTTTAAAAATACAGTAAATCACGTCTCCTTCTTCAGGCCTCCCTTGACCACCCCAGCAGGATCTACCCCCATGGATAGAAAAACTAAATTCGACTGAATCAAAACTGAATCTTTGCTGAAAATGCTTTCATTGATATGGGAAAGTCAGCCTCCTTTTAATTGTTAAATGATCTGTAAATGATTTTATTTTTTTTTTCAGTCTTAAACTTAATCAGCTCAGCCTATTACAAATTGTATGTTCAAAATTTGAAGAATGTTAGTGCTTTTCTCAAAACATTCCAAGTCAGTGAACAAAATGAAGCTTCAGAATTAATGGATCCCAATTCTCCATGAAAGAAATCAAGTTTGAGTCATGCATTGAATAAAGGCTTGGTGTTTGAAGAGAGGATGGAGAAGTGTATTTCAGTTGAGAGAGCAAATGTAGAGAAGTGAGGATAAATAAATTATGTGTGGGAGATATCGACTACATTTGGCTGACTAGATGAGAGAATCTGTTAGTGAGAAGCAAGAAACAGATGGTGAAGGGTTTGATACTAAGTACATAAGTTCAGATTCTGTAAGGTTTGTTTTGTTTTGTTTCTTTGAGCAAATGAGTAGTTTGATTAAAATATTATTTGGAAGAAGTTGGTCCATCAGTTGTGAGTAGGGTACATTAGATGAGGAACTCAGAAGAGAACAGAGAAAATAAAAATGTTGTCTCAGTAGTCTAGACCAGTGGTTTCAAACTCAAATAGAAACAGGGGCCTTAATATTTTCCAATTACATTTTAATGTACTTTAGTTCACAACATTCAGGAATATTGTGGGATGTGTAAGGCCCATGACTGAGTGTTTGGCATTTCTGGTCTAAAACTACCTATAGGTTTCTGTGTGAATGAGCTGGCAGCTAAAGAACATTCTTGTGTTACAGTGTTAAATGTGCTGAACTTATATTCACATCAGTTAACAAGCATTATGTTCTGAGACTGTGATAAGTGCTACAAACTGAGTTTGAATTTCTAGTTCTGCTACTTAGTTACTGTATGGCATTGGGTCAGTCACTTAAACTCTTTGATCCATGGTTTTCTCATGTGTTTAATTAAATTTTAAAAAGAAGAGGAGAGGGTTGAACAAGATGGACCTCTAAGATTCCTTCTAACTCTGGACTTATGATCTTATAAATTAGAAATAAAGAGGAACTCAGTTTTTCACATCACTGCCTGAGTAATCTTCTTAATCATAAATATGGTTGTCATTCAGCTAAACAAAAATTTTCAATGGCTACCTGTTGCTTTAGCCTGTCTTAGTCCCTCCACAATAATATCAGTTATCAATTCAGTTTTCCACCTTATATTCAGCTATTCTTCTTTAAATGCTCTGTATTCAACCAAACAAGATTGAAAGGCATTTCTTCATACACATTCATGCTTTTCTTTATAATGTTCTTCCTCCTGCCAAGAATATCATCCTTTTCTTCTGTCCACTGAATTCTTACCCATCTGTTGAAATCCAACTCAAATGCTACCTCCTTCAGGAAACTTATCCTGCATTCTCCCATATGCTATTGTCTTGTGCTCATAGGTTGTTATTATGTGTTATTATATATATATATATATATATATATATATGTAATATATATGTATTATTTGTATTGTTATGTTGTTGTACATAGTTATGTTGTTATATAGTTGTTAGAATTGTGTATGTATTCAGTTCTGCTAAGATGTAAGCTACTCAAGGACCGGAACTTGATATTCTTCCTATCCCCTAGAATGACACCTTATATATAAATGCTTATTTACTTTAGAAAAGAGAAATAGAAATAAAAAATGCAGATTTGATTTTTAAATTGAAAGAGTAGAGATGAAGATGGCTTTAGCTGGTTATGAGTCCAAGTGATTCGCCAATTGATAAATGGTCAAAGGAAATGAACAGACAATTTTCAGATGAAGAAATTAAAGCCATTTATAGTCATATAAAAAAATGCCCTAAATCACTATTGATTGGAGAAATGCAATTTCAAACAATACTGAGGTACTACCTCACACCTATCAATCAGATTGGCCATGACAGGAAAAGATAATGACAAATGTTGGAGGGAATGTGGGAAAACTGGGACACTAATGCTTTATTGGTGGATTTAATCATGATGGAAATCAATTTGTAACTATGTCCAAAGGATTATAAAATTGTGTGTACCCTTTGATCCAGAATGTCACTACTGGGTCTGTATCCAAACGAGATCTAAAAGAGAGAAAAGGACCCACATTCTCAAAAAATGTTTGTAGCAGTTCTTTTTATAGTGTCAAGGAATTGGAAATCGAGTAGATAATCATCAGATGGAAAATGGCTAGGTAAGTTATGGTATATGAATGTAATGGAATATTATTGTTTTATAAGAAATGATGAGCAAGCTGGTTTTAGAAAAGCCTGGAAAGGCTTACATAAACTGTTGCTGAGTGAAGTGAGCAGAACCATTAAAACATTGTACATAGAAACAACAAGATTGTGTGATCAACTATGACGAATTTAGCAATGCAGGGATTCAAAACAGTTCCAATAGACTTAGGATTGAAAATGCCATCTCCATACAGAGAGAGAATTATGAAGACTGAATACAGATCAAAGGATATAATTTTCACCATTTTGTTGTTTATGTTTTCTTTCTCATGGTTTTTCCCTTTTGTTCTGATTTTTTTCACAACATGACAAATATAAAAATATATTTTAAATGATTGTACATGTATAATATACATCAGATTGTTTCTGTTTTGGGATGAGGTTAGGGAAGGAGAAAAGGAGAAAACATCCAAAATTTTGCAGAAATAAATGTTGAAAACTATCTTTTCATGTAATTGGAAAAGTGAAATATTGGGGAGGGGAAGCAAAAGCAAAAGCTAAAAGATGCCATCATTGATAGTCATGAGACAGTTGGAAAGTAGTAGCCTTGAGGGGGGAAATGAGTGTTAGTTTTAGTTGTTTCATTATCTGAGTGGAGATATTCTGTTGGCAAGTGAAGATGTAGTTTGTAAGAAAGGAACAGTACAATAAAGAGATGGTGACACCATATAAATAAGTGACTTGATGGATACTAAAAGTAGACACTGGGGTAGTGGTGCAGAATTGATAAAGGAGGACAGAAGGTAACCAGTGATGCAAAAGGAGCACTGCAAAAACCAAATGTCATAAAAAAGATATTTCTAAAGGAAGAGTTAGGACTAGGAAATCCCAAAGAGAGAGAATTTAATTTACCCATAAAGAGATGCTTGATGCATTTAGAGAGATAAGTTCTTGTAAAATGCTGGAGTCAAAAGCCACATTTCAAAAGTTTAAAAGAAAGAACAAATGTTGCAGAAGACAATAATAAAAAAAATTTTTCAACTAATTTTTAAAAAGACCAGATAGAATTATGATTCTCATTTTCATTGTTCTAAATGTGATTTACAGCTATTGCAAATGAAAACAAGTCAAATTAACATTGGAAAAAAAATCTGCTAGTAAATCCAATAATATGAGGATGTATATGAAAAATAGAAACATTTGCTTTATAAAGCTGATATGTTTTTGAATTACTAAAATGGATTAGAGGGTATTTTTATTTTGGCTTATTTTGTGTTTTGCCATAGGAAAACATCAGTCTTGAGGGCAAAAGAAGATTTCAAAAGTTGTAAATAGAAGTACTTATTCAAGATTGCTTTTTAGAGGTATACACATTAACATAGCACATTACGTGCTATGTTAGTTTGAGTTTAAAAGGCATTTGTTCTGGTTTCTCTCAATGAAAAGAAAAAAGAAAAGAGAGCACATGAGAGAGAGAGGAAAAAAACTCCATCTTTCCCAGAGAGCTTACTTAACGTTTATTCTTTGATTTGTTTTTCAAATATTTATGCCACCCCCAAAGCTCGGTTTTCACAATTGATTTTTACCAGATGAACATCTCTACTGCTTGATGTGGTTTGGAATAGGAATTTCTAAACCAGGATCATGTCTTTTTAAGAACTGTGAAGATACTTCTTTGGTGGTAGAACATTAAGCATTCAAGATTTGTGCATTTTTGTATTTCTTTCTCTTTCTTTTCTTTTCTTTTTTCCTTTTTTTCTTTCTTTTTTTTTTTGGCCAGCATGCCATGTTGTGTGGTGGCATATATAAAATATTTAGACTTTAATAGAAACAAAAACCAGACTTTATTGAGTTAAGCACGAGTGTGAACTCCATGCTGAAGGAATGATTGATGGTTTTCTCACCACATGTAGCAGACTAACATGATTTTACAAAACCTTTGCTCACACACTTACAAATTATCCAAACTTTTGCTATAGTAAAGATCACGCTATGTCTCCTCAGAACAAAGTTTGTGTGTGTTGGTTTTTATTTTGTATTTTTTTAGCAACAATAAAAACTTAACAACTGTGGATGAGAATTTGTGTTTCTATGTGTTTAGTATCAATAGTTTCACATGAACCAGCTGGCATGTCTTTTGTTGTAAAAGTACAAGCCTAGTACAAGGAAAACCAAGGTATTGGCACTGTCTGCAGCAGCAAATTTCAGTTTTCCTGAGACTTAAGTTTTCTCATCTCTAAAATGAAGAAATTAGATTAGCGCAATGGCTTTTAACATCTTTTGTTTTATCAATCTCTTTGTCAGACTGGTGAAGCCTATTCCTTCAAATAGTTTTTCTTAAATGCACAAAAACAAAAAATGAAATTAAAAGTTAGTGAAAATGAAGATGTAATTTATTTTTCCATCCATGATCATGAATCTCCCAAAATCTGCCCCGGTATCTGAATTCAGGATTAAGAATCCCTAGATTATATGCTTTCCTAGAGCTATACTAACTTTGAAATTTACTAACTCTGAAATTCAGAATTCTAAATGTCAGAACAATCATTAAAGGAAAATCTGTGTATCTTCCTTTGTACTTACAAAGCTTCTTAAAATCCAAAGTATAAATTCATCATATAAAAAAAAAAAATTAACCCTCGTAGAGGCACTGAGAGAACTAAATGGAACGGTGGATAGAGTACCAGATAAGATTCATTTCCATATTTGAATTTGTTCAAATCTGAAGAAATTTGAAAATTCTTTTAGATTTAGTCACAGATATTTACTGTGTGACCCAGCACAAGTCACTTAACTCTATTTACCTCAGTTTCCTTATCTCTAAAATGAGTGAAGGAGGAAATGGCAAACCACTCCAGTATCTCTGCCAAGAAAACTCCAAATGGGGTTACGAAGAGTCAGGCACAACCGAAATGGCTGAACAACAATGCTGACACCTTTATGATGCTCATCATTTTAGCATTTCTCAAGTGCCCTTTGTCCTAGTTTGGAAAAACATGGTTCCCCCTCTCCATATTTCTGAAACTCTATAAATTTGGAGGTTGAGATATGGTTTGTTGTACTGAAAAGAGTGTTGGTCGTATAAGTGAACATTAAAAATCCAATTCTATTAGCTGTGTGATTAGGCAAATGCTATATTTTTTCAAGCCTTAGTATTCTCATTTATAGAACAGGAATAATGCTTGCAATGCTTACCTCACAGGCCTTAAAAACCTTAGGGTACATCCAAGAAATATGAATTGGTTTTTATTATTTTGATGGCCAGGACAAAACCTCCATATTAGTTTGTTATCCAAACAAAACATGTTGTTCCTTAAATTGTCTGAGCACGATGATTGTATTAAAAATAAACTTCTACTTGGTATTTCCATTAAAACTTCATTTGTTTCACTTCCCACGCTATCTAAGAGGTTAGTAACTATATCAGTTTAGTATGAATCTTGCTTTTGATACTCCTAGTTGTTAGTATTCTCTTTAAATTATCTTATATTTATCTAAATAAATAAATTATTTAAGCAAATATTCTGATTTCTTCCATGTTCTTCTCCCCTTCTCTTTCACTCAATAACATGGAACCTTATTGAAGAACTATTTCACTTTGATCTTAGCATTTATAGTGCCTGGTTTATAGATGGCAATAATAATACAGCAAACCAATAAGCATTCATAAAGCATCTTCTCTATTCCAGCCATTATATTTGGTACTTTGGATGCAAAGGGAAAAGTGAAAGAGTTCCTATCCTCAATGAGCTTTCAGTTTAGTCCACGGAGAAAACATGTAAGTAGGTAACTTTATGAAAAATATAACAAAATATAACAAAAAAATGGATACAAGAATATAGGGGGAGGGATTTGGGAAAAAGAGAGGGAAGAAAGTAATAAGCCAATGCAATCATCTAAGATGTCCCTGAGCTGAGCCTTGAAAGAAACATGGGATTTTAAGTGGTAGAGGAAAAGGAAAAGTATATTCCAGACATATGGGACAGGAAGTACACATAGATAGCAAATGGCGTGTAATAAAACAGCAAGAAATTGGACTTGTGTAAATGAAAGGAATTTATTATTGTGTAATAAAACCAGGAAAGTGGGCTGGGACTAGTGAAGGACTCTAATGAATGTTTATTAAATAAAATGTTCTTTGAGTAGATGGAAAAATTAGGACATCAGACTGAAAAGGTATGCATGGCGATAAAGTTAGGTAAGGTTCTGAATGAAAGACAAATTTCTAACACCTTTCACTGGATAAGAGAGACGCAGTGAAGGTTTATACCAGAAGAATGATATCAGCTTAAAAATTGGTTTTCTGTGTATATGTAGAAGTTAAAAGTGACCCCAAGGTGAGGAATGTTTTGGAGGAGGAGTATAAGTACAATAGAATATTCCAAACAAACTTGATCTATTTAATAAAGTGTAACTAATCAAAAAGCATTGGTCTTCTATTTTTGAATACTCATTCTTTATTTGGGTATTAAAATATTCATTCAAAAATAGGTATTACGTTTATTTTTTCTATCAGTTGGTGAAATTTAACTTTTTTGTTTAGCATCCTCACTTTGTAAAAATGAGAATGATGACATATTAGTGACTACAGGGCATAATGTAATGAGAACATACCTTTTCTATATGTGTATAATTGTATTTAATTTCTTTTTTTTTTGGACTTGTGATTTTATCAATATAGAGAGCTCTTAGTGAAAAGCTCCCTCTATTCATGAAGATGAGCACAGCATCTTCTCTGCAACTCATACTTATGGGAATAGTGAGAATTCGAATAACTTGCCAAGAATCAGATAGCTAGTCTATGTTAGACCCAGATCTTCCTGACTCTGTGGTACCTTTCTGTTGAACTACTCTACTAAGTTTTGAAAATTGAAAATTGAAAGTATCCCTGGTGAATCCCAAGGCCTTTTCTGGGGGTTCATTATTATTTCATAAGAATACTAAGATATTTTAATTTCTGATATCGTAAATATCAATAGATGTAATCCACACTAACAAAAATCTTTTTGGAGGGGATGGGCCTCGATAATTATTAAACATAAAAGAGATCACAAGATCAAGAAATTTAAGAACAATTGTATTGACAGTATGCTATCTCTATTTAAAAATCAAATAGAGTGTATTTGTGTGTGTGTTTAGTATGTATACCTATGCATATATCTATATTTAGAAAGTTATATTTTTATAGATTG